>NW_024543085.1:28369166-29685000 GCF_018167655.1 Microtus oregoni
AAACTACTTCACAAAGAAAGGTTGCTGGATGTTCACAACCCCCGTTCTTTAAGGCACACCCCCACCAGACTACGCATTCAGTGACCACCTGCAATGTCCTCTCTTCTCCTCACTCCCTCCCAGGCCAGAGAGCACAGACGCCATCTGAAATCACAGTCCCAACCATGGAGCTGTGAGGTCAGAAGCAATGTCATGCCCAAACTCTCTCTGGGGACAACAGAGTCAAGTCCATACTGGCAACGCAAGGCAGGACTTTACTCAACCCTGATGGGTGGAAAGAGGGTGTGGGATAAAATAAGGCTTTCATTATTAACTTGGGTCTCTGATGATTTAAGAATTATCTCAAAACAAAACTAAACAGAACAAGCATCTGAGCAAATACAGCCCCCTTTTTATTTATTGGCATTTCTCGCTTATTATTTCAGATCTCCTGGTCTAATATTATTCTACATTAAGCCCCTGATTTAAGTTTCATTTAAATTTCCTTCTTTTAAATACATATCTCTCCTCATTTGAATTCTCTAGAGTTTTCAGCAAAGAAGTAGGAGTTTAGTGTAAACTTTTCCTATTTGCATTAAGTAATTGGATAGCTTGCCTAAGCTTAATGAAACAAATACCAGTTGGTGCTGCCCTTCTACCTCAAGCCCCAGCAACTTAGGTCTTTCTCTGCATATTCTCAATCAGGTGAGAGACTTAAGATATACCAACAAAATGAGTTTTTAAACACCAGCCAAATCTCTTATAATGAATATTACTGCATGTCCCTTTTAAATGAGACCCAAAAAATTACTCATTACATTCAACTCACACATATGGTATAAAATCCAGTTCTCGATAATGTGGCCCCAGGGTAAAAAGAAAAAAAATTCATGCAGCTTTACTGCCTTCTGAGGAACTTAAAGGTTTTAAGGAAGTGGAAAGGGAATTTTTAAAATAACTTTAGCTAGGCATTTTTTTTATATATCAACTTCCATCATGCTCCATGAGGGAGGCATTACTCCCTCTATTTTTAACAAAAGAAAACCTCGAGAAGTACACCAGGGGCAGGAAGCACTCCGAGTCCGATTCCAAAGCTATGTTTCTTAAACATCCTGAAAAGCTGCCCTCGTGGAGCATGGTGGTGTGCACCTGTACCCCGGGCAACTGCCCAAGGCCTTGCCTGCTTACAGAGGGAGTTCAAAGCCTAGATTTGAATTTGGTGAGCCCTGCCTCAAAATGAGAAGTAAAAAGGGTTGGGATAGACTTCAAATGAAGAGTGTTTGCCTACCAAGCTGGAATCCTAGGTTTGGGGTGAGGGGCGTAGGCGCGCTTCCAACTGAAATTAGTTTTTACTGTATCTCCCTTCCAAGGTCAAATGAGAATAGAATTTAAGTTCTTTGTGATCAGAGTTATTTTAAAATACGCTATTTTATGTTTTTCCCAACATCTACTACACTTTGCTGGTTGCCTAATGTGGTATGGCTCTTGATACCCCTAACTCCCTGAACTTCTGTAAGTCAACATCCTGCTCATTTAGTCATTTCCAAATAGTCAAACTTGTTTATACAGGCAGACAAGTAATTCTATACAATTCCAGCTAAGCAAATTACTTTATAATTTAAAATATAAGGCCATTATACTTCTGGGAGAAAGTGGATAAGAACTTCAGATAAGGGGTGAGAATAAATGGGAAAATATGATTGCTAGAGATAAAGTGATGTGACCAAATGATTTATTTAAAACTGAACTCCAGCTACTAGACAAGATCTGCAAAACACTTCAATGCAGTGGACTCTAAAAGACTGAAGCACAGAGAGAAACCAGTGACTGCAACCCCACAGGTCACTTTTAATAGTAAGGATAAATTTCATTTTAATGCATCATATTTTGTCAGAACATGCTGAACTAGCACTGAAAATTCTGTTTACCATTCACTTTTAGACAGAAAAGCTGAGCTGGATAATTCAATGAACTAATTATTAGACTATTAAAAATAATGACAGAACAAGCACACAGTTTTTCATTTATAAGACTTTACAAAAATAAAAATACACAGCAAACAGCACTCAGCTCAAAACATTTCAAATCCTAGAAAGAAATGTGTATGGATTAATATTCCAAAAATAAATACATGTAGATGAATGAATATAGCTCTAATAGACTCATGCATAATGTCTATGTGTGACAGACAGAAGTGGCATTTTTTCCTGCTTACTTCGTGTCAGATCTAAGTAAGCACTTGTCAGAAGTAAGTCTTCCAATTTTCATAACACCCTGAACAGACTAGTAAGTTTCCAAACAAGAAAGTCTGGCAAGGATAAACAGTATCAAAGAAAAATTTACAGAGAGACAGAGACAGAGAGACAGAGACAGAGAGAGAGAGAGAGAGAGAGAGAGAGAGAGAGAGAGAGCTGTCTTAAGAGCTGACTGATGGGCAACCTAGCAAATCTATCCTAAAGTGAGAGTATTTAGCCAGCACTGAGAATTGAGCCCTGGTTCTAGAGGAACCAAGAAGAGAACATCTATCTGGCCCTCTGTGTCTCTATGTATTACTGCACACAGCACTCTGACTTGAGCAATCCAAGTTTTTCTGTTGTAGTTGGATCTCATGTGGCCTTCAAATGGCCCTAGAGTAAACTCCTGGTCTCCACAGTAAACTCTAAGTTGAGGCAGAATCTAATAACAGTCCTTCAGATCACTGTGATGCCCACAAAAAGAAGGACAAGTCCCTTCACCTTCCCTCTCTTTTCTTCCCAGCTCATGACTAGTGAACAGCTCTTCTTTGTCAAAATCTCACCACGCTGTGCAGTCTCCCAAGAGCAACAAGGCCAACTAGTCATGGGCTGGAACCTCCAAAACTCTGAGCCAAAGTAAATCTCTTCTCTTTATAAGGCAGTTACCTTGAGCACCTTTAATAGAAGGGAAGGCTGACTAACGCACCCTACTTTTCAAAAGAATAGTCTTTTAAAAATAAAAAAAGTAATTTTATTTTAACTTTCAGAAAATTTTGTCAAAGTTGGACGTTTGCCTGTGTAGCTTCAAAATGATGCAAAAAGAAACCCACCACAAACTAGACAGAGACAACTCTAATGGCAGGGTAACCATGGCTACCCTTTAAACACATTTATCCCACCCTTCCAAGTGACTTTTTTATACATGGTACGTGGTGTATTATTTGGTACCTGAAGTTATTTCAGTTCTCACTGGGAATAAAGCACCACCTGCCCTACAGTACCTGGGAGCTCCTTATCAAATCTTTGCTGAGCTGAGAAGTGCATTTGTATCTGAACGGTATTCAGCTTAGGGCACAATCAACACCACCATATGCAGGACCCAGCCACTGCAGCCATTCTCCCTTATCATTTTCAATTCCCTATTTTCCTGGTTCCATGAAGCTGCCATATACCCCAACAGCAACAAGCCTCTTCGCTGTTTTTCTACTCTCATCAGTACCGGCCTCCATTCTCAACACGCATAGTTTTTTCACCATAGTTTATAGTTTATACTGTAACTTGCTCAACCCTGCCCAGCAAACCAGGTGAGAGCAAACTGTGGACACTTTCCTTTCTCCCAACCTAGCCCTTGGTTAAGAGGTGAATGCTTCCAAATGCACACAGTTCCTGCATGTTCTCAAGGGTTTCTCTTCAAAGTCAAGAATCCTGACCACTTACATACACGGTCATGGGCTGATCCTCAGGGATGCTTCTCTTCCTCTCGATAGGGATCTCTGATGTAGTTAATTTAGTCCATCCTTTTCTTATCATTATTCCAAGATGAATTATTAGTGCTCAGCTGTAACTCTCAGCTTACCACACCCTTCCACTCTCTGCTTCTTCATGTTGGGACTTAGTGCTTTGCTGGTGGGTCCTGGCAGGCTCTCCAATGGGAGGTTGAATGAAAGGTTGAAGGAAGACCTAACTGGTGGCTTTCCTTCTGTCCTGCCAGAGCATCTAGATTCAGAGACCATCTTATAAAAACTTGCAAGATAAAACCCCTTGAATGCCACTCTGGTCATTAGTTCCACCCACTTGAACCTTTCTCAAATCATGCTCCTCTCTACCTGCTCAGAGACAGGAGCACCAACCAGGAAGTGCCCCCACTTCACAGCTTGAGTGGCAGAATCGAAGTCCCGCCTCTTTCCATTGCTCCCAAGGCAGAGAGGGATGGGAACCTCTTCATGCCAGTTCTCCCCTCAGATGCCTAGGATACAGTCCCCTCGCAAGGCCACTGAACCAGGAATAGTCCAAATTAGGATGCAGTGAGTACACAAGACACACCAAATTTTGAAGACTGGACACAAAAAGGGATAACATGCCTCTTAAGTGAAATTTATATTATTACATATCTCAGATATATTAAAAATTAAATAGAAACTTTTCTAGAGATTTCTTTATATTTCAGACAGTTACTAGAAAGTTAACTACATAGGTGGCTCACATTGTATCTCTAATAAACGGAACTGCCTTAGGCTTGGTAAATTTTGTTTCCTTTGTTTTTAACTTTTAAATGCCCCATGAACAATATTTACATCAAATTTCTCTGTAAAAATAAGCAGTATACTTAATTTCCTTCACAGAATCTACCTACTAGCTGTTTATATTAATAAATTCCCAAATCCCTCACAGGTTAAGAGCTCAGGAGAACCTTAAGATGTCAGTCCTTTCCCAGGATATCATCCAGCTTCTGGTCTACATAGACCAAGCCCAGCATCCAGGAGACCCTGCTTCCTTACAAATTAGCTGTTCTTTTCATCTCAAAGTTTCTATGGTTTGCTTCTTATCCTCAGAATTTCTCTTTATATTTCAGGAATTGTCACAATCTATGACTAGGTGTGCAACTTTCTCATCAATCCTTTCAATTTGCAGGCTCCAGTCTGCCTCTGGCCTCAGGAAAAGCTGTCATTTAATTATCACTTCAACTCCAATTCTTCCCTTTGTAGTCTTCTAAAATTCGGGCTATTTCATGACATATAATTTACACAGGGTAACTCTTTACTAAGAAATCAAGATATATCTGAAAGCTGGCGGCATCTCACAACCAAGCAGCAAAAACTGCCAATGATACAAACAGTGTGGGCCATACACTACCACAGCTGAGGCTGCCATTGATACAAACAGTGTGGGCCATACACTACCACAGCTGAGGCTGCCAATGATACAAACAGTGTGGGCCATACACTACCACAGCTGAGGCTGCCAGTCCTGAGTGGCTGTCTCAGGTACTGTCTTCTGAACGGCTACTGCAGAAGCAGGCTTCCTCATATGTTCACCGGCTGCCACATCTGGGCTCAGACCCAGCTGTTGCACCACCTTCACTTGGAAGTACCTGAATAGCATGAGCCAAGAAACATTCGCTTAGGTCACCAGCAAACAGGCTTGTGGCTTCATCAAATCTCCATGGTCCATCTAAACATGCCACAGCCACCTAAACTAGCTGACAGGGAAGAACACCAAACATCCTCTCATGAGCATCCTCAGAAACTGGGCCCACCTCTGTGTTTTCCTGTGCTACATTGAAACCAGCCCACGGCTCAGACCCATTATGGGGCTCTTTGAAGAAAAAGCAATTGGAAATTAGATGGGAATTGAAGGAAAGGAGTATTAAAAAGAGAGGGAGGAAACAACGCTCTAACTCACCACAAACCTTTCCACTTTTCTGTCATAACTTTACATTTTAATAGTAACTTCAAGAACTTTAGAATAAAATGAATAAATTAAAAGACTAGTGTGCAGGTGACAGGGATGTATGGTGGCACAAACCTTAAATCCATAACTGGGAGGCAGAGGCAGAATCAGGAGGCTTCAAGGCTAGCCAGGGCTACATAATGAAACCCTGAATCACACAAAATAAAACAACAACAAAGACTTGATGAGGTAATCTGTCCAAGGGGGTAAGGGTTGGGCTGAACACTAAAGCTTATGAAAATAATTTTTGTATGTCATCTGTTCATGATTAGCTATACTTTCCGAAGAATAGAACTGTGGTCTAGCACAGGCCCCTTATATGACAAGCACGGTGAAGTCACTGTGTACAGGGAAAAAGACTACAGAGCACTGTCACACAAAGGCAATGCTCCATAAGGACAAGGCGGGAGGGTCTATCATGAGGACACAGGACAGTCAGGTGAGGGAAGGAAGACATCCAGCTCAAGGTTAAGGGCCTAATGAAGCTGTATAAGAAAACAGGACAAACCCTCTCCAAAGGAATATGCACTGCAAAACTAATTTCGAATCCCTTCTACAAAGGATAAGCAGCCTCTTAAGAATCAAATTTTATATCATCAGGCACAATGCAATCATTATGATTCACTGGTTAAACACGCATCCCTAATCCGTATCAGTCTCTTCTGAAGAAAGCCCAAATTTTTTCACTTTGCATCCTCTGGAAAAATGAGAAGAGCTGACGAAGCCTATCTACCCCTTAAGCCAACTGCCCTTCATGTTAAAAGCCACCTTGGCATACAGAGGGAGCACAGTAACAACCCTGGCACCCCCTAGTCTGCTCCAAACTAATCAATTTTCAGGCTTCTATGACACTACCCAGCAGACAACACTCCAATGGAGGCTCCGTGAAGATGTTTTATTTCTAGTAGTCCCTCTGAAATCATATGAAAAAAAACAAATTCTAATAAAAATGCATTGATCTGAACACCACACCAAGCGATGTACTGGATTCCACTTTAATTTTCCCCTTAAACATGAAATGAGATGGTAGAAGTATGCAGATAAAGAATTGAAATTCCTTATAACTTCTCCTACTGCCACTTGAGGGTAACTCCAGTCATTTCCTCATCTAGATTTCCCTTTCTCCATAATTCTTAATTAATGTGTGACTGACATAAAAATCTGCAGATGCTTAATATACATATTACCAAGAGTTTGGAAATAAGTAAACACCCATAAAGTCACATGACCATCAAGGCCATTATATATAATATAATATAATATAATATAATATATTATATATTATATAATATTATATATATATATGTCATCTTCTTAAATCTACCATTCCTAATTGCTTTAGATTTATTTATAAGCATGTAAACATGTGTGTGTGCATGCACACATGTGTGTCTCTATGTGGGTATGTGCATTTGAGTGCAGGTGTCTGCAGAGTCAGATCCCCTGGAGCTGTAGTTACAGGCATTTGTGATCCAATTGACCTGAGCTCTGGGAACCAAATTTGGGTCTTTTGAAAAAGCAGTACACATTCTTAACCACTGAGCTATTTCTCCAGCTCCTCCATTCTTTTCAATGCCAATGTAGTTTGTGTGCAAGTAACATATAATCAAATCTCTTAATAAATTTTAGTTTACAACACAGTATTGTCCGACACTGGGATTATGCAATATCCTCACTTGACATTTCTATCTCTAACTCATAAGGTCAAAAATTACCATACAGAATTCACATCAAAGCTCCTTTAAAAGTAAGTTACCTGAATTACAGTACTTTAATAAGTACATTTTTTTTTCTTAGTCTAATATGTACATCATAGTGTGTAGACAGGGAACCAAACTGCAGAAGATGAAATTTAGCATCCAGGTTTTGTTTTGTGCCCCTCACAAAACAGGATCTCAATGCATTGTAACAAAAGATGCCAGACAGTAGGAAGTATTTTCACTCCCTACTCTGTTCTCTGTAGAATAGATGATTTTTAACATATAAGTCATGCTATGTGCAATTTTACATTATATAGTGTTGTCTACTAACAGAATAGCTGTTTTTATAAAGACCCTCCTGATGTCGGGTATTTTAACAGGTATATGCACAATTGCATTTATTCCTCATAAAAATCCTCAGGGGCATTCCCATTTCAGACCTAAAGAAAGCAAAGCTGGGAAAAATTAAATAATGGCTCAAAATTACACAGGTAAATACATAGTAGAATTCATAAGAAGCTTTATGACTTGAAAAATGACATGGCAGTCACTGCCATGATCATAACTGTATGAAACCAAATGCTTCAAAAAGGACAATCTAGTGACATGTTCAGTGTTCTGATTCTAAGACTGACTTTATCTAGGTGGTTTGGCTACTAACGAAAGCCTTCCATCTGCAGGGCATCTGTCCGGGGCACTGTTGTGTGATCTGACTTTCACTCTGACCTCATGCAACTGCAGAGGCGAATACAGGGATTAGTATCACGTGTCAACAGGTGACAATGATGTGCTCCCATCTCCTTTTCCACTCCCAGATGCCTGAGGTAAGGACTGAAGCTAAAAGATGCATTCCAAAACCAAACCCTATATGTAAAATTCCACTAAAAAAAAAAAAAAAAAAAAACAAAGTATAAAATGAAAAGTATAGTTAGCTTACTGTGACTGTAAGATACTATGAGAAAGCAGTTACATTCAGGTTTACCCTACAACAATGACTAAAATTGAGAATGCAATAACTTAATGCTCAAGTTGCCTTCATTAGTGCCTATGTGGTCCCCAAACTCAGTAGTCAGTGACTCTTCCAAACTCCTTCATTATCAGCAACAGAACTCCTAAGGAAGAAAAAAAATGGATAATGTTGTCTTGGGAAAGACTGTACTCACCAGGCCTCTGAAATGGATCATTTCAGACTTTCAGAAGAAAACACAGTGGAGTGTAACCAAACAGGGGAAGAGACTAGAGATTAGCTGTACTAACAATATCTTGGGGCACACTGCCTGTGTGTCACACATACATATTCTAAAACTTTTAAATGACTAGGTAAACGGCGGCTACTTATACAAATCAAACTGTGTTTCCATGATGTTAACAACCATTTCTAAATTTCCACTACATACCAGGCCTGAGGAACTGAGCCTTTTTAATTATGCAATATTCGTTATTGACATAGTACTCAAATCCCACTCAGCACGAATCATGTTAGCTAAACTAACAAAATGAATAATTTAACTCTGGCCCAGCAGGAATCCACTATGCCACCTTCATTATTTACTTCACAATATCCATTTCTACTGTTTTTGAAATAACAGTTGTAGGTGTTCAAGATGAGCCCACTGGCTGGCTGTCTTGGTTTTGATCCACATCACAGGAAAGTTAGCCTGAATTCCATCAAAAAATCTTGGGTATTTCATAAGCAACCCCTATTCTCAAAATGACCTACCCATTAAATGTTAATAATCACTAAAGAATAATATAATCACATATCAGATAAAACTCATAAGCTTAGTTACTGCCAAAGCACAAACATAAAACCAATACACCCCCTTATCAATTATAAATGTTCTCACTTTTTAGCATTTAAATTTTCTTAGGGCAACAGAAAAGGCACTATTTTCTTTAGTAATAATGGGGGAGGGAGTAATTTTAGACACAAAAATGTTTTTACCATTTCCTTCAGAGGAAAAAGAATCTTATGGCTTCTCGCTGTGACTAACAGCATAAAGAATAGCTTTGTGACTTACAGTGGCTAAGGAAGGGCTGGACTAGACCACTTTCTTGTTCTGCCAAATATCAACAGTTCCCTGGTTTCTCCACAGTTCAACAGAGGCCTAGCCAGCTTAGATTCCGTGCAGATGCTAACACTCTGCAGATTTCAGAAGGGTCCCTGAATGTGAGACTCTCGCTTTCCGACTGGTGAGAATAGTACCAACTCATATGTATGCCCAGTTAAAATAATCTGCTAAATAAATAATTATCAAGAAAGAAAAAATTAGGAATAAGTATACATTTTATTCAAACATATAGCAGATGTTAAACAAAAGATGAATATTCATTAGATCTGGCTTCTGCTGCAATCCACTTTATCTTTACAACAATTTCCAAATACCTCAACACAAAATGCTTGGGTTGTATAAAAGTCTACAACATGTTTGTGATGCAAACATTCTGTCATATTTTGTTCAATTCAACACGACTAAGTTTGTTAATATATTCTGACAGACTTGCACAACATCCTAAAATGTTTTGAACAATGCAGTTTAGGCTGCAATGCAATATTAATGAATGAATAATGTTCTTGAATATAAGGTTTAATATTTAATGATGTAGAGTGGTGCCTGGATTTGATGCAGAAGAAAAATGTGCTGTGAAATCACCGTAGTTACCAGGGGACATGAGAAGAAGACTACAGAAGTCAGAATTGGGGTCTCAGGAGCGGAACTGACATGTCACCAACTGAATATCTACTACTTCTCAATGTTCACAGGATCATGCCATCCATCAACTGTCTTTATCAGAATTCTGAAATTACGAGGAGCTCACATATCTGTGCCAAGAGATGGGGTAAAAAGGTTAGTGCAAAAATAACACTGGGTAGGCTACAGTGGAACACATTTTGGAAAATATCTTCCAGTTGCACCAACATGTTGACTTGATTATTCTTTTTAAAAATGTGTCACAGTGTAATAAAGTACAAAGTTCAGATCAAATGATTGTCTCCACATCTTCTATGAAGGAAAGCACTTAATCCACCTGAATGTTTTAATATATCAACCTAAATCAATGAACAGGTGATCTACACTCAATAGTGACCTTGCATTATCTACAAACAACGGTGTATTTTAAAAATCAGCTTATGAGCAAAAGCAGGGTTTACTGCCATCAGTGAAGTAATGCCTAAAATTAAAAATCTATGAAGGGGACTTTTTAAATATTCCTAAACAGACTGTTAATGTAACTGAGAATCTAAAATAAAATGGGACCCAAAAGATAAATCTAATATTTATCTCAATTTCTATTTCACAATGGTTATCCCAATAATTATAATGCACAACCTATCTGGATTTAGGACACCACAGTGCATTGATCAGTATAGCCTCTCTAAGCCAAACATATGAAGGTAACAACTGTAATTGTATACAAACCCCAATGCCACACAAATATAAAAGAATCCATGTACTATTCGGGGAGCAGGAACAAGGTTCCACGGGAGTACTATGTAAAGCCTTCACTTAGACCATCCCTGTGATGGTTGTGAGTACCAACCAAAGAGAATGAAGGCAAAGACAATGCCTACATTGTCTCACTTCATCTTTATAATAAAGGAAGAAAACAAAGACAAATGTGCCAGTTAAATATTGTCTAAATTTTCACTCATGTCATATTTTGATAGCTTACAAAATAACTTTGTAATTAGGAAAAGACAAGCTGTGAGAGAGACAAGGTACTGCGCTATTCGGTCTCACCACATTTAGGAGAGGAACAAGTCATTATACTAAAACTGACTTTCCATGAACTACACATTCCTTTCTTTATATTGTGACATTAACACAGTAGTTAGTTAACTTCACTCTATTTCACTTTAACCAGATCAGCAGTTGTTATCAATAATTAGTCAAAATGCAAAAAAAAAAAACTGCTTCAAACATTATGTTGGAAAAGTCTTGATTGCACATGAGACTTTAGCAGCACAATCAGTGGAAAGCATTCTGTTAGAGCACTGAAAGAACCAGCATACAAACCCAGTGGAAATCAATCAGCCCCTCTTGTGCACCGTCTAGATGTTAATGCTGGGATGTGCTAACTCTGTAGAGTACAGATTCAGTAAACAGACTTTTCTAATATGAGCAACAGACAAAACAAGGCATGAGGATTTATACAGGACATTTTATCCTCCCCAAAGTAAAATCTTTTTTCTGCATGTGGGGGGCCACATATATGTGGAGCACATACAAGTGCATGCACATGAGGTCCAAGTTGATGTGGGCGTCCTCCTCAATCCCTCTCCATTTTCTTTTCTTCAGTCTCTCGCCTTTGTCACTGGTCTATCTATCCGGCTCATCTCTAAGACCCCTTTCTTCTCCCAGGCTAGAGTCACAGGCCTTACGTGGGTGTTGGGGATCAAACTCCAGTTCCCATGCCTACATGGTGAATGCTCTATCTACTAAGTCATCTCACCAGCCCCCAAAATCTCTCTCAAATTTAGAACCTTTTATGATAATTCTCTCCCATATACTACATGAAGAACAAAATACTTGGAAAATGGGTGGAAGACATGGAAAATTAACTATGGCTATCACTAGGAAGAAGAAAGAAGTATTACACATAAGCTATTCTATTTCTGTGATATTTTCCCAAAATTAACTTGCATTTAAATATAACATACAAGGGCAGTATTAATAGGAATAAAATGCAAACTCCATATACAATCTTATCTTTTCTAGAAGTAGATTAGAAAAATAAAATTCACTCAAATTAATTTCTAATGTCTTCTTTAGCTTAACATAGCAAATACATTGTCATTTCAACACATGATCGATGTAATAAGCTAGTAGATATTTTTTAATCTTTTTGAACCATAAATCCATGAAATCCACTGAGTTTAATCTTAAAGACTCTAACTCAGAATAACAGCCCTTCAAGCACATCTTAGCAAAACTAGAGGCACCGGCAGAACATGGCTGGAGACTGAAGTCAATTCTATACCAGGGTACAGGTTAGAAATATTTCTTTCTAAACTCCATGAAAAAGTTTTTACTTCATAGATTATGGTTGTTCATTTATAAGATCTTTATTAAAAGTTTAGCTTCTATAAAGAAAAATGAAATCATGAAATGTGCAGGTATGTGAATGGAGCCAGAAAGCATTGTGCTGAGTGAGGTAACCCAGACCAGCAGGGCAAATGTCACATGTTCCCTGTTATTTGTGGCTCTTAGCTGGGAATCTTCAGAAGTGAGTATATAAACAGGAATCTACACAGAAACCAGGAAAGGAAAATGGGACCCCAAGCAGGGGTCAGCGTGTCTCTAGGGAGGGAATGGCAGAACACAGCAGCAAAGCGGGGATGGGAAAATACAGGAGAGAACTTTAACTGCAGAGGGGACAGATACAGAGGAAAAGGAAAGGAGGGAAGGTAAATAACAATAGTGGGTTTGAGAAAGCCATGGGGGGGGGAGGTTGTGCTAGTTTATGGTTAACAAAAAGTGGGGGTTTGTTTGTTGTTGTGTGCTAGCGTGCATGAGGGGAGGGGGCAGACGAGTCATTTAAATAAAGCTATGCCTCCTAGGGTGGTGATGCAAGTGCAATCAACTATCCAATAAAACCCCCAGGACCAGGCATGAGAAACACCCTTTCTAGCTGGCAGTCAGGGTAGTTAAGAGACTCCCAGAAGAAGGCAGGCTATTGCTGTTGCTCTTGACTGCCTCCCAGAAGTTAAAGAGAAACTCCTACAGATGAAGACACCATATACTTAAACACACAAGTTGGAGGAATAGAGACTGATCCGACCAGGAGGCCTTCTCCCTGAGAACTAGCTTTCATAATTCCGGAAGGTGTTACACAAGCTGCCGAGAGAACAGCCCCAAACTACCACAGCTAGGGCAGTCATGGAACCACATCACCAAGACAGCACAAAGTCTAACTGCATTCTGAATGCTGATACCTACAGGTCAGTGTAGCTCTCAGTGTAGTTCCCTTTGCAGCAGACACAGGAAGCCACACTTGATCTAAATGCAGAGAAAACAGACAATGGGAGATCTGGTCCCAAAGGATACATCTACAACACAATCCTTACAACTCAAGACAGGAGGAAAGATTTTTAAGAGTCAGAGACCAGGACATTTGCAGCAGGATAGTATCTTCTACGTAAGACAAGAAAGCTATTCCTACAAAACGGCAACAATGTGGCTGCCTAAACAAGGCCACAACGATGACCGCGCCGGCAGACACGACAGTGTAGATTCAGGAACTCTCACAAGGCTGTGGCATTGGCAGTGGTGGTGGGTGACAGGGTCTCATTAAGCTCAAACTGGCCTCATACTCACTATATAGTTAAGAAGATGCCTGAACTCCTAATCCTCTGCCTCCACCTCCTAAATGCTAGGATTACATTCTCAGACTTATATTATTGTGCGCTATGCAGTACTGTCTTCATTTCAGGGCTGTACCTACATCAGCAGAGTGCACTACATCTGCTTCCCTCCTGGATCGCCTTTTAGAGTGCCATATTATAAACAGTCAAACACAGCGGCACCTCCTTTCCAAACAGCAGCAGAGACCCTGAGACTTTACAGAGGATATGCAACCTGCTGAAAATTATTTTCTGAGCAAGGAAAGCAGAGAATGTAAATGTATAAAAATCAACCAGTTAGCACCAATACCAAATTTAAAGTTTTTATGGGTAAACAGGAATAACTGTCCAACTAAAAGCTAAGTTAACTTTTAATGTGTTATAAATACAATTTTTAAAAAACCACACCTTATTTCTCCTACTTGGTACTTTTAGAACTAAAAGTGGGTCAAGCTGAGGATAAAGTTCATCAACAGTCCCTGCAAGACAGAGAAGTTCATGAAGCTTCAGTGAATTTGCTGTTCCTAAATACCATCTATAGATGTCTCCAGCCCTGAGAACTAAAAAGGCAGAAAGAAAACAATAAAAAGGCTTTTCACTATGCACAACTGTGAGACAAGTCTCTGGAATGAATGATCAGATGATCAGTATATTCAACCTTTAAAATAACCCTGAACAGAACCTCAAGGCAAGTGTATTATGCTCCACCCTTCATTTGGCAAGGAATTCAATATGTGGTCTCAGAATTGTAACTCATAAAAAGCTGAAATCCCAGCCCTAGGAATTTACCCCAGACACTCTTGACCATCACAGTCAACTGTTCTTCAGGTCAGAGAAAAGACTCGGTAACAATATGCACTCCGCATGGATAAAAGATGAGTGCCAGGCACAGTAAGCTATCTTATTTAACCTGGATTTGAAAGCAAGCTCCCCGCCACGGCAAGGAAATTGAGGCAGTAAAGACTTACTCATTCAAGATTTGTATGGCTGACGGGCAAAGCTAGCACACAAAGAAGATCTTTCCCACCCCGAGATCTGTGTTTTCTTTTCCTCATAATTTAGGTGAATCCAATATGACCATAATTGTGGAAATCCATGATAATTTGGCTTTCCTGGTTGTAGCGGCGTAAACGAATGCAGACAGAGTGTAAATATATATATATATAGCTTTAATGTAGAAATAGACTTACAGAACCACCGTTCCCGCGGAGACCAGGAAAGCAGAAGCAAGCGCTCGGAGCTTGCTTGCCAAATTTATAGGCAGACATTAGCCCGAGGCGAACACGCCCCCTAAGGGGCGGGACTTATCCCTACATCTCCCCTTTTTGTCTAAATAAGACAGAACTAAACCAAATACAACTACATACAATAACAACAACAAATAATAAATATAACAAACAATATTGAGAACAAAAGCTTTGCTAAACATTCTATCTCAAGAAGTCCAAATAATGTAAAGAGTAACTACAATTATATAATCTTCAACTCAGTCAAAGATCTGAGAAGGGAATAAACACTACTCAACAAACGAGATATATCCAAAATGTGCAACAATTGACAGAGACAACTGACTACCTGGGCAATCACCCAAAGTCTCGTTTGCAACGTTGAGTCAACCAATTTTGGCTAAGGCCTAACATAACTGACATACCATTATTAAAGGCAAGGAACTTTTCAAAACTATCTTACCCTGTCTTGGCAGGATATGACAGTCCTGTTTTATCCATTGATGCACGCTCTGTATCTGTGTCAGTGGTTGAGGTATGGGCATTTCTTTCCCCAAAGGCCAGTTCTGCCAAATAGAAAGGCTCCAGATGGAGTGTTTTTGGTGCTCAACATTCTCTCGGGAATAGAGCGGTGTTGCCAGGAGCAATTGTGTCTCACTATCACGAAACTCTGAGTTAGATTAAAGGCCATTTTCTACAGCTCTTTGAAGAGGTTGAAGATTATCTATCTATACTGAGTATAATCTCTATATATCTAAAGAACCTGATTAGTCTAATTATAAATGACAAACTTAGATGACAATTAGTCTATATAATTCTCAATATCTATCTAACTTAAAGAATAAGACAATAAACAACTGTGAAACAAATGAGGACAATGACCTCCAAATATAAACAATGTACAAATATACATTGCAGTAGGTAAATATATATCAATACACAAATATTATATAAGTATCTTAATCAGAGGTAGAAATGTACACTGCAATATGGTAAATATATACAATATATATATCAATACAATATATGTCAATACATAAAAATGTTTTAAACAGAGGTAGAAACATGCATGCGTACAATAGTCCATATAATTTAACTTTGTTTCATTATACAAGAATTGATACCAATATATTTGTCTAAAAGCAGTAACTCACAATTATAAATCTATTATCCCATCATTCCCTCTTTTTTTTTTTTTTTCAAAATGATCCTTGAGCTTATAAAATTCCTCTCCCAACCCTCAATCATATACTAATTATAATCAACCCCTAAATGATGTCCCTAAACCCAAGGGCAAACTTTACTGGGAGAGGGGACGTCGTTCTCTAGAATTACTTCCTGCTGTCATAGGGGCGACGTTCTTTCTGGGGGATCCTGTGAAAGTAAAATGATGGTTAAATTTCAAGATAATGTCTTTTAAAATTGCAAATAGTCTCTGAGTATTTTCGTGCAGGTCTGGCCAAAATGTTGTATAAGATGTGCACCATTTCAGCTAACCAAGTTGGAACTGTCTTGTGCAGCTGGTATCAAAAGCAGGTCTTGTAGTAGCGCTATCAGTATCATGACGTCATATCAACCAGGTGGAGTTGTTGTTATGGGGCCCCATCTTCTTCCTGGAAAACAACCCATTCAGTTGTCTTGATATTTCCTATTGGGCAGGTATTTTTCCATCTGTCAGTATCCAAACATCCAGGGTCCCTTGAATTTCTCAAAGATGAGTGTTTTCCTGTGGAGATAAGAACAGAACCCTGCCCCCATTCTATATGTTTTTCTTACCACCTGTATGAATATCATCGTTGTGGATGAGTTGTCATTTCTCCTTTCCAAGAGGTTTCTCCTCTTCAAATCGAAACTTTATTAATTTTGATGGTATCCACAATTTTTCTTCTCCTGTGGAAACAAGAGCAAAACCCCTTCCCCAACGTAGCACATCTCCTGGCTTCCACTGAGAGGTCAGCACATCTTTGAAATAAATCGGTTGATTTAGTTCAGCAGACTTTTCCATTATCCAATGTCTTTCTGCTGCTGTCGTTCCTTTCTCATTAGCGTTAAGAAAATTCAAGGTTAGTAAAGCATTATGTAATCTATTTCTGGGGGTATTTTCAGTCCCTTTCTGTTTGTTCAGCATATCCTTTATAGTACGATTTGATCTTTCTATAACTGCCTGACCTGTAGGATTATTTGGTATACCTGTAATGTGTTTTATATTATAATAATCAAAAAAGCATTTCATTTTCTTAGATACATATGCTGGACCATTATCTGTCTTTATTTGCGCAGGTATACCCATGATGGCCATAACTTCCAATAAATGTGTGATTACTGAATCAGCCTTTTCTGAGCTCAGGGCAGTAGCCCATTGAAAACCTGAATACGTGTCTATGGTGTGGTGTACATATTTTAATTTGCCAAATTCTGCAAAGTGGAACACATCCATCTGCCAGATTTCATTCCTTTGGGTGCCCTTTGGATTAGCCCCTGCAGGCAGTGGCGTTTGGTTATAGAAAGAGCAAGTAGGGCATTTCTTTACAATCTCCTTAGCTTGTTGCCATGTAATTGAAAACTCTTTCTTCAAACCTTTGCTATTAACATGATGTTTTTTATGAAATTCAGAGGCTTGTAGCACACTACCAATCAATAATTGATCAATTTCTGCATTACCTTGTGCTAGAGGACCTGGCAGACCCGTATGGGATCGGATGTGTGTTATGTACATAGGGCAAAGCCTGTTCCTGATCAAATCTTGAACCTGGAGGAACAATGAGGTTAGTTCAGTATCATCAGGTATAAATTCAGCAGTTTCAATATGTAAAATAACTCTTTCTGCGTATTGTGAATCTGTAACTATATTAATAGGTTCTTTAAAATCCCTTAGCACCATAAGAATGGCATATAATTCCGCCTTCTGGACAGAATTATACGGACTTTGTTCCACCTTATCCAAGTCTTCTGATTTGTAACCTGCCTTCCCTGATTTATTGGCATCAGTATAGAATGTACGGGCTCCAGTTATTGGAGCATCACGGACGATTCGAGGAAGAATCCAAGAAGTTCTCTTTATGAAGTTAAGCCGCTTGCTTTTTGGATAGTTGTTATTAATGTCTCCCAAAAAATTAGCACAAGCTCTTTGCCATGGTTCATTATCTTCCCATAATTTCTTTAGTTCATCAGCAGTGAAAGGCACTATAATTTCTGCTGGGTCTATGCCTGCTAGTTGACGAAGTCTCAGCTTGCCTTTTATAATTAACTCAGAGACTTTTTCCACATAAGTTTTCAGTTTCTTACTTGGTTTATGTGGTAAAAAGATCCATTCCAAAATAATATCATCTCTCTGCATTAAAATTCCTGTAGGAGAAATTTTTGATGGTAGTATGACGAGAATACAATCGAGCTCTGGATTCACCCTGTCCACATGTGCCTGTTGTAATTTTTCCTCAATCATTGTCAGTTCCTTTTCTGCTTCAGCTGTTAATTCTCTGGGACTGTTTAAATCTTTATCACCATCCAAGGTTTTGTTCAAATGAATTATTAAATCAGGTGTTATTCCAATAGCTGGTCGTAGACTGGAAATGTCTCCTAACAGTCTTTGAAAGTCATTAAGAGTCCGTAGGCGATCTCTCCTAATTTGTGCTTTTTGTGTCTTAATTTTTTGCAAACCTATTTTATAACCTAAATAATTAACAGAATCTCCCTTCTGAATCTTTTCAGGAGCTAATTGCAATCCCCATTTAGGTAAAAGTATCTTTATTTCTTCAAACAGTCTGTTTAAGGTATCCATGTTTGAATCGGATAACAAGATGTCGTCCATGTAATGGTATACTATAGATTTGGGAAATTTCTTGCGTATTATTTGCAATGGTTGGTTCACAAAATATTGGCACAGGGAGGGGCTATTTAACATACCCTGGGGGAGAACGGTCCAGTGGTACCTCCTCGAAGGTTGAGAATTGTTATAACTAGGCACTGTGAAGGCAAATTTTTCTCTATCTTCTTTTTGCAAAGGTATAGTGAAAAAACAATCCTTTAAATCAATAACTATGAGAGGCCATCCTTTTGGTAATAAAGAGGGCAAAGGAATTCCAGATTGCAGAGGGCCCATAGGTTGAATAACCTTGTTGATGGCCCTGAGATCTGTCACCATTCTCCATTTACCTGATTTTTTCTTAACCACAAATACAGGAGAATTCCAAGGGCTGGTAGATTCTTCTATATGTCCAGCATCTAATTGTTCTTGTACCAGCTGTTCTAAAGCCTGTAACTTTTCCTCAGCTAAAGGCCATTGCTTTGTCCATATTGGTTTCTCAGTCAACCATTTTAGAGGCAAGGCTGTTGGTATCTCTGAAGGGACATCAATTGCTTGTTCTTTTACAGCCCGAATGGCCGGTTTTCTCAGTTTGTAATATCTTTTAATATTATTCTCAGAAATATAGGCTCTAGATTTAGCAGGAATGTTAATTTCAGTATTCCATTGTTGTAATAGGTCACGACCCCATAAATTCATTGCGATATTGGCTACATATGGCTTTAATTTTCCTATTTGTCCCTCTGGCCCTATACATTCAACCCATCTCGTGCTCTGCCTTACTCGAGATAGGGTTCCAATTCCCAGGAGCTGAACATTTACATTTTGAAGAGGCCAATACGGATGCCAAGATTCTGGGGTAATGATACTTACATCAGCACCTGTGTCCAGCAGGCCAGTAATAAAAATGCCATTTACACACACTCTCAGTTTAGGTCTTTGATCATTTATAGAAGTTTGCCAAAACACACGTAACTTATCTTTCTGATCATTATTGCTTGTAACAGTAGGCATGGGGCTTCCTAATTGTCCTGATGAGGCACGTTCTCTGCAGAAACTGGATATGACTGAACCATGTTTGCCATGGGGGCCTGTGAGGCCCCCCCTCTCACGTTTCCCGGCTGTATCAGGTTGCCTTGTCTATCTCTTGTAGACCTGCATTCATTCGTCCAATGTCTGCCCTTTCCACATCTTCTACATAAACCTGAAGGCTGAGTCCTCCTATTTCTGTTATTTCTAGAAGATGCATTATTATTATTATTTCTGAAAGATGCATTATTATTATTATTATTTCTGAAAATCCGTTGTTTACAATTCCTTTTAATATGACCCATTTTTCCACAATTAAAACATTTGGTATTCTGGTGTCTCCTTTTACCATTGGAAATTGCTTCTTCTACCCATGCTTCAGTGCCATAATCAAATGTATCAACATTGAGTGTATGCAAGACCCATTCTTCCAACGGTGCTGATCTGAGCTTTAAAGGACCCAAAATCCTTTTGCATTCCACATTTTCATTTTCATAAGCCAAAGACTCAATCATTATATGTCTTGCTTCTGGGTCAGATATTCCTATTTGTACAGCCTTAGTTAATCTTTGTAAAAAGTCACTAAAGGGTTCTCTCTGACCCTGTTTAACTCTGACAAATGATTCCATTCTCTGTCCTGGGTCTTGTACCCTGTCCCAAGCCCTTAAGGCTGCTGTAGTACACATGGAGAGTGTGTTTTCATCCAAATTAGCTTGTTCCTGAGGATCAGAAAAGAGCCCTTCACCTAGAATTTGATCTAGGGAAATGTCAATTCCCTTCGCTTTTTCCTGCTGTTCTAAGAGTCTAGCCTCTTGCCTGAATAAGCATTTCCATTTCAATTGCGGTCCACTCTCCAGTACTGCAGAGCTCAGCTGAAGCCAGTCTGAGGGGCTTGCTCTGCTTGTCGTGGCCCAAGATCTTAGCATCTCTTTAACAAAAGAGGCTTGCATCCCAAAAGTCATGACAGCCTGTTTTATTTCCTTGAGATCATTCATACGCACAGGTTCCCATGTATCCTCCTTGATGACCCTAGGGTTTTTGGAACCAATCACCTTCTCTGTTGTTATTACTGGAAAGGCAGGTAGAGCTGTAGGTAGAGCTTTGTGGAAATTGTCCCGGAGAGACTTACCCACAGATGTAGTTAAAATTTTCCTTTCTACCCTTTGCTCTTCCTCATCAGAATTTAGAAATTCCTCAATCTTTTCAGTTCTATTCACCATTGCTTTCTGCAATGTCTGAATCTCCTGTCCAGAATTATGTTCCAAAGCCTTCATTGAGGATTCTAAAATATGAAGTTTGTCCGTTAGAGATAACATCTCATCTTTGGACATAATTTTTATGGCATAAACCGTGCCTTCTTGTATTGACAATCTTTCCGTCAATCTGTCATAAGCTTTAGACAAAATCCGATTGTCACATTCAGCAGTTTTGATTCTCTCAGTTAATGTTTCATTTCCTACAGAAAGGGACTGAATCTTATGGTCCAGATCAGCTGTTCCCTCTTCCATAGTAATGAATTTCTCCTTAACATCAGCCTGAAGAACTTCAACCTGATTCTTGAGAAGATTGTTATCAGCCTGGAGAACTTCAAACTGATTCTCGAAAAGATTGTTATCAGTCTGGAGAACTTCAACCTGATTCTTGAGAAGATTGTTATCAGCCTGGAGAACTTCAAACTGATTCTTGAGAAGATTGTTATCAGCCTGGAGAACTTCAAACTGATTCTTGAGAAGATTGTTGTCATTCTCAATTGTTTTTAAGCGTTCAATCTCTACCTTAAGAATCCTGGATTCGTCTCGTAAAGACTTTATCATATTTCTATTATCAAACCATTTGGTGCCAATGAAAACTACGACTCCCAGAAGGATCCATATATGTGGGGTGATAGACACCTCTTGTAAAATCTCCCACATGGTACAATTAAAAAAATCATTGAATTCTTGAACAGTAATGTGTTCAGACATTTTATTTATAAAAGAAAATTTTTTTACCTGCAAAGATCGGTTCCTGACAGTGGTGGTCTCTGTGTTTTTGGAGCCTGTCCTAGAACTAGCTCTTGTAGACCAGGCTGGCCTTGAACTCACAGAGATCCGCCTGTCTCTGCCTCCCAAGTGCTGGGATTGAAGGCGTGCACTACCAAGGCCTGGCAGGCCTCAAACTCACAGAGATCTGCCTGCCTCTGCTTCCCAAGTGCTGGGATTAAAGGCGTGCTCTACCACTGCCTGGCCGGCCTCAAACTTGTGATCCTCCTGCCTCTGCCTCCTTCAGCAAATCCTACCGCGTGCGCCACCACAACCGGCCAAGTCACTTTGTAACAGACCAAATCTGACACTGTGGCAGCTTTTGTTGCAAAACCGCAAGTACTTGAGCTTCTGCTAATTCAGGCAGTGGGGTTCCGCTGCAAAACTTAGCCAAGGCAGGCAGAATGGGCCTGTGTCGCCGAGTGTGTCTCGGACTCGGCACTGGGGCCGGAGTCACGAACTGAAAAACAGCACCCGGGAGGGTGCTGTGTTAGCTAGCGGCTACCCGCTTGAGTCGGGGGCAAAATAGCCCGACGTTGGACGCCAAAATGTAGCGGCGTAAACGAATGCAGACAGAGTGTAAATATATATATATATAGCTTTAATGTAGAAATAGACTTACAGAACCACCGTTCCCGCGGAGACCAGGAAAGCAGAAGCAAGCGCTCGGAGCTTGCTTGCCAAATTTATAGGCAGACATTAGCCCGAGGCGAACACGCCCCCTAAGGGGCGGGACTTATCCCTACACCTGGTGCTAAGACTAATTTCATTTGTAGAACATGCAGTGAGCAGAGTATTCTCTACAGACACACAAGCAACACCAAAACCCACTCACTCCAAAACACCATGTCGGCTTTCAACACTACTCCAATTCCTAATTCATTTTTAGCTTGACTTAATAGAATTAACTCAGAATAGGTGTATAATTCAAATAGACACATTTACAAATTCTTTTCAAGTAGCTACAGAACCCTTACTAAAACTGCTCTACCATTTAATGTCACATAATAATGGCCACCTCCTGAAGCCTCGTGTACAATCCTATCAGCAGTCACTGTTGCAATGATATTAACTCACCATTCCTTTAAATAGCGACTGAGCAAGAATAAAGATGAGAATGGGTAAGGCTGTTGTACACTTCATTACAGTTTCCAGGATGAAATAAAACGGCCATGCTATTGAAAAAGAAAGCATGCATTTGAGTTGCCAGGAGATGCAGTATGTTTGGCAAAGAAATGGGGTAGAAAAAGATGTGTAAAACCAATGAGGTCATGCAAAACTAAATGCAAAAAAAAAATGTTAAAAAGAAACACGGGTAGACATATAATCAAAATTAATCATTATGATATGCCTAGAGTAAGATAAATGTTTCAGACAATGTGCAGCCCAATTTGAAAAGACTGCCAGTTGCCTATAAGACTCCCACTAACTTTAATTAATAATTTTATTTTTTGAGATTATGATACAATTACATCATTTTCCTCTTCCCTTTGCTCCCTCCAAATTATCCTATATATCCCTCCTTATTCTCCTTTAAATCTGAGACCTCTTTCTTTTTTCATTAATCTATAAATGTCAGAAGCTATACCCATATTGCCAATATGCCTGCTTCACATAAGATGAATAAGGACAGCAATATACATGCTGAGGCCTCAGTCCTACCCAAAGAGCTACAGGCAACCTTAGAATGCTCAAAGTGGAAGAAATAGTCTTCTCTGGGGAAAAGCACACCAATTGGTTATCCAATACCAAATGGATTCCCACTATTCTTAAAAATTCCCTTACAATGCATGTTCACCAGGCTAACAGGGTGCACAGTTGGCAAACATACTCTTGAAATAGCTAGAGACCTGTTTGCTTTAAAAATGGGCTTCCCATGGCAAATTAACCTCTCTGAGTTTGGGTCATCCCCATGAGAACACAAGACAAATGCCTGGATTTTAAAAGCATTTAGGAATAACAAGAGGTTTTTGTTGTGAGATTTGTAAAACTCACAATGTAAAAACTGAGGAAATGCTAATCCTGCCACTGTCCCTCATGTTTGACAGTGAAAAAGCACCATGTGGCTGTAAAGATAGGTCTTATTGTTTTCTGCACCCCAATTGATAGTTGTCAGGTTCAAATTTGCATAGTCTTGTGTCCTCCACCTGCTGAGGTTTAATGCTTAGCTCATGCTCTTAACAGTCATCTGCTATCTTTGACTGACAACTCGAGCTCACCTATTCTACAACCACAAATATACCTGCTGAGATAAACACAGGTTGAATAGGGTTATTCGAGACTGAACAGAAACATATAGTGTGATTTTTATAAGTCAATTTAACTAACCTTTTTTAAAACTTAAGTTATCATCATGGGGACTATTAGAAGGTAAATTCTAAGAATTCTGAATGACTCCTTAAACATGCACATATATGCATAACTACAATTAATGAAAAAGGAAGCTATGAATTTGAAAGAGAGCAAGGTGGGTTACCATGGTAGGATTTTTAGAGGGAGGAAAGAGAAGGGGCAAATGGTGTAATTATAATTTCAAATATATATATAATTTCTTTAAAGTAAGTGAATAACAAGACAGTAACTGAAGACATAAAACAATGGCATTTGAGCCTGGTGGTGGTGGCACACACCTTTAATCCCAGCACTCGGGAGGCAGAGGCAGGTGGATGGATCTCTGTGAGTTTGAAGCCAGTCCTCTCTACAGAGTGAGTTCCAGGATAGCCAAGGCTACACAGTGATACCCTGTCTCAAACAAACAAACAAATAAAAAACATTTGAAAAAGACACATGACTGGAAAGAGTACTGTGATTCTAAACCTAAGTCAAGTAGGGAAGGGAAAAAGAAACTTTAAAACAATGTAACATAGAGCTGAGGAGAGGTCCCAATGGAAGCGCCCAATAGCTGCACTATTATGAAGACAGGAGTTCAGATACTAAAATCCATTAAGAAGCCTGGGCTTTTTGGCTGTCAGCCTCTCGAAAGCACACTAGCTCCAAGCTCTGGGAGAGATTCTGCCTCAAAGAAATGGGGCAGAGTGACAAAGGAGGGCACCTGACTCATTCCTCAGGCCTCCACACACATCTGCGCACAGACATATGCATGATACCAGGTGGGAGGAAGGCAGGGAGAGGAGAGAGAGAAAGGGTAGAAGAGTGGACCTAACACTGAAAGAAGGAAAACTTTCAAATGAAAGTGGCTTTTATCTTGGCTCGATGTGACATAGATTCTACTAGAGCATCCCCATTTCCTTCCCCTGCAATATGTAATGAGAGTGTTAATTCAAGAGATTAACAGTCTGAGTAAGAGTTAAGAGTAATCATTATTTTCTGCTATTATAAGTAGTTCATTAAAATTTTTATGTTTGATAGAATCTGAATACAATACTTAATATTTATAAGAAGAAAGCAGTACTCTAATATCTGATTCCAATTTTAAGTATGAGAAAACTGAGTTAAAGACACTTGTCCATCCAGTTATTAAGTTATAGCTTAGTTATTAAGAAGATGGGACTAGAACCTGTGTCTCTTCTGATTCCCAGTTCTAGGCTGGTTTGGGTTTGGGGGTTGTTGTGTTTGGTAAATGCACAAAGGAAGGGGATAAAGCAGGCTGGAAGCACTGGAATCTCCACCACACGTCTGTGGCCGCTGTACTGAGCAGTATCCTCACTTCAGGATGAACACAGACAAAGAAGAGGACTTGTGTGTGCACCAACTACCAGTTGGGAATGAGAAACAGTCCACAGCCAGGGTGATGGCACGAGCTATAGACCCTGCTACTAAGGGCTGCGGAAGCAAAAGGATGACTTAACGCAGCAGCTGGAGGCAATCCTGAGCAACACAGAACCCCAAAACAAAAACAAAACAACAACAACAAAAATCCAGCAAGATAACCATCTTATTTGCCAAAAAATAAATCTTGGTTTTGTTTGAGCTTTACTTACTTCTTGCTACCCTAAAAAGAAAAGCTGGGCTCCAGAAGCAATGCCTGAGGCTGGGCAGTAGGCAGAAAGGGTACAGGAATATAATGGCTGCTATTGATGCCCTGGTCCTCCAAAATGTAAGGTGCTGGAGGGCAGAGGAATCTGCTGCTCTCTGGGCCTCCTTGCTGCATGGCTGAACCTCTTCAGGCCCCATGTTACAATGCATGAATCCTAACCTTTGGGGATTTTTAGCTTCCTGATTCATTTACTTGCTCTTTTAAAACGGCTTCTGCTCCATTACTGCCTTCCTGGAACTGCTATCTGGTTTCTCAGTCCATATCAGACATCCCATAAATTGGACTGTTATATTAAATCCAGGAGTCAGATCCAAACATCCTCTTTCTCAGTCTATTAGCATGATGGTCCACAGGCTGAGCCCCCTTTAATTTGCCATTCTCCAGAGAACCTCTCCAGGTGTGCTGTGCTGGATCTCACTATCTATATATTGGAGAGCAATCATCACACAATGAGGGAACAAAATAAATTACAGTCGTTTTGTTTGTTTTCCTAATTGGAAAAAAGGTTGGAAGAGAAGCAAACACTACATCAAATGAAGACTGGATATCCCACTGTAGTGATCGTCCTCCTGGGCGGAGCATGCATTCACAGTGGGGGAAAAAAAGTGTGAGTGATCAAAAGACCAGTCATTAAAATGTAAGGACATTTCACACCCTTTGACATTTTGCAATTAGTCATAAATGACTGCTGTCTTAATGCATAGAAATGTCGCCAAACGTACCAGGCCTGGGCAAATTAGACTTAGACTACCAATGGACTTAGGAGGTAGAGAAGAGAGAGGTCAATTCAAGCAAAATGAGTTACTTCGGACTTCTAAACACATGCAAAAGCTAAACAAGATTTCCTTGGTAGTGAGGGGTATATACATGTGCCACAGCAACACTAAGGGTACTTTTACCAACCTCTTGAGTCTTTCAAATTTAGAATATGTTAACTACATGTAGGTAACACCATGAAAACTGCCAGAGAGAAATTTAAATGACCACCGTAATAAAGAATGAGATCTTTCCCTTTTATAGTCTCCCTAGGCTTGTGTCAGTAAAGTAGAATAAACATGTTATTAAAAGAGAATCAATAGGAGGCTTTAAAATATACAGTACCACAAAAGGTCAGGCCCTAGTATTGATTTTAATATAACATTTTTTGTTTGGCTTCCCAAAGGGTTCTTTTCTAATATTGTTCTTCATTTTTCTTTCACTTTGTTCCCTGACTGGTGAATTTGTTGTTTCTGTCTGCAGAAAGCTATCTAAGGCTGAGTCTGCAGTGAGAGTCATTCCTGAGACAAGCTGCTGGAAAATGAAGAGAAAATAAAATAAAATCAGCTGCCTCCCACAAACATAGCACGGGTATTTAAAGGAAGAGTGAGGGGCAAGTTGAAGAGGGCATGGAACATAGCACAGCCGTCACATTACACACAGGCCACTGTGGGTGGGCACTGTCTTCCTTGGAGCCTTGGCGTGCATCAATGGATAAAACAGGACTGTCATATCCTGCCAAGACAGGGTAAGATAGTTTTGAAAAGTTCCTTGCCTTTAATAATGGTATGTCAGTTATGTTAGGCCTTAGCCAAAGTTGATTGACTCAACATTGCAAACGAGACTTTGGGTGATTGCCCAGGTAGTCAGTTGTCTCTGTCAATTGTTGCGCATTTTGGATATATCTCGTTTGTTAAGTAATATTTATTCCCTTCTCGGATCTTTGACGGAGTTGAAATTTATAATAATTGTAGTTACTCTCTACATTATTTAGACTTCTTGAGATAGAAAGTTTAGCAAAACTTTTCTCCTCAATATTGTTTGTTATATTTATTATTTGTTATTATTGTATATAGTTGTATTTGGTTTAGTTCTGTCTTATTTAGACAAAAAGGGGAGATGTAGGGATAAGTCCCGCCCCTTAGGGGGCGTGTTCACCTCGGGCTTATGTTTACCTATAAATCTGGTGAGCGTCACTTCTGCTTTCCTGGTCTCCGCAGGAACGGTGGTTCTGTAAGTCTATTTCTCCATTAAAGCTATATATATATTTACAATCTGTCTGAATTCGTTTACGCCGTTACATTTTGGCACCCAACGTGGCATCAGTGATTCCAGAAGCCGAAACGGCTAGAGGTCCTGGATGAAGATGAAAGACACCATCGTCCAAGTTGCAGCAAAAACTTTCAGCAAAGCAGCCGAAGAATGCAAAAATTTGTGATACTGGACAGCTAGAACCCCTTTGTCCAGGTTCATGGAGACAAATCAGAACTACATGCCCAGCCAGAAAGGTCAGTTCCTAACACTGTCCCAATTTGTGAAGGTTCAAAACCCTCCATAAAGCAGTCTATGATTCCGTCTTATGTATAATACACCGTATGCTTTACACAGAGTTACAGGATATGAATAGGTTTGGGGCCAAAATTTAAGTAAAATAAATAGAGTATATTTTCATTCTGTTAGGTTTTCACTTTTATAAAGTGTTCACTAAAAGAAAGTAAAGCAAAACAGGCTGGAAAATGGATTGTGCATGAAGTGCTTGCTACTGCCGTCAAATATGAGGGACGGAGTTCAAGTTCCCAGTACCCATGTAAGAGTCATGCACGGTGACTGCAGAGGTTTGAATGAAAATGGTCCCCATAAGCCCACAGGGAGTGGCACTATTAGGAGGTGTAGTCTTGTTAGAGTGGGTGTGGACTTGTGGGAGGAAGTACGTCGCTAGGGAGGACTTTGAGGTTTCAGAAGCTCAAGTCAGGCCAATTGTTCCAGCTGCCTGAAGATCCAGATGTAGAGCTCTAAGCTACTTCTCTAGCACCATGTCTGCCTGCATGCTGCCATGATTCCTGTCATGATGACAATGGACTAAACCTCGGAACTGAAAGTCAGCCCCAACTAAATGTTTTCCTTGAATCATGGTGTCTCTTCACAGCAGTAGAACACTGACTAGTAGTGACAAATATCTCTAAGTCCAGAGCAGAGCTTGCTGACCAGCCAGCTGAGAAGAAACAGCAAATTTAGTCATAGCATAGCTATTACAGTATCATTGTAGTTTAGGAAATATTCTTTTGATATCTCCCAAATGACAGATGGTGAGTTTTGTCCACATACACACACAAAAAAAAAAAAAAAATGTAGTGATGCAAAGAAACATGAAGTTAAAAAGAGGAGCCTGAAGGGGAAGAAAAGACAAGATGCTGTGACTAATTATTTCAAGCAGCAGTGGTTCAAACCTCTCTGTGCAGTGGAGAAGAGTTCAGAGGGAGCCCACCATGCAAAGTGTGAGGTCCAAGTACTCTGAGCAATGTGCAGTGGGCACACACAAGACTGGCATCAGACATGGCTGGTGTGTTCAAGGAGAAGGCAGAGAAGCCACTGAATAAAGGCAGGCAGAGCCAAAAACACCAACGGAAAGGGTTTGAACTTGAGGCTAACGCTAATTATAAAGCCATTAGAAATGTTTAAACCGAGGAAACAAACAATATTCAGACTGCATTTTTAAAGCACACTAAAACTACTTTGGAGAAAGAGAAAGAAAGGGAGAAGAAAAAGAAAAGAAAGGGAAGAAAAAAGGAGAGGTAAAGAGGAGCAAACTGGAGGACAGAGTGCCTCCCTACAAGTGATTATGAAAGTACAGTAAGAAATGGCAATGATGTAGGTGGGTCTTCTGTCAATGTGTTAATTTTATTGGTTAATAAAGAAACTGCCTTGGCCTTTGATAGGCCAGCCCTCAGGTGGGTGGAGTAGACAGAACAGAATGCTGGGAGAAAGAAAGCCGAGTCAGGCAGACGCTATTGCTCTCCACTCCAAGATGGATGCAGGTTAAGATCCTTCCCGATAAGCTACACTCATGGTGCTACACTCATTATTAGAAATGGGTTAATCAGGATGTGAGAGTTAGCCAGTAAGAGGCTAGAACTAAAGGGCCAGGCAGTGTTTAAAAGAATACAATTTGTGTGTTGTTATTTCCAGGGCTAAGCTAGCCGTGCGGGAGCTGGGTGGGACGAAAAGGAGGCCTGCCCACAGCTCCTTCTACATGGCAATGCAACTCTAAGAGAGACATACATGGATCTAATCTACATGGGAAATAGAAAAAGACAAGATCACCCGAGTAACTTGGGAACACATGGTTCATGGGAGGGGGTAGAAGGGGAAGGGAAAGGAGAGGAAGGGGGGAAATGGAAAAAAAAATATAGCTCAATAAAAACAATTTTTAAAAAAGAACAAGAAATGGCAATGCCTTGGACCAGTACTTCTCAACGTGAGTACTACTGACATATTCAAGAGGACAATATTTTATGATAGGTGACTATGTATAAAAGCAACATGGCTACCCTGCACCTGTTCGATGATGGTACTCTATATGCTGTGACAACCTCAAATGACTGGTCAAATATCCCATGGTAGAAAGTGTACGCTATATAACTGAAATATATCTCTGTTTATCTACAAACCCTAACTAACATGACTAAAAGTTTCACTATTACAGAAGATTATCTATAACCTGTATTTTTTTAATTATACAGTTTTAAATGAGCTGCACAAACATAATACCTTAATCAAGAATAAAAATATAAATATAACAAAATTCACCTTAAATGTGTATCAATAAACCAAGATCTACACCAATGCAAAGTATTTATCTCTATAGCATTTAAATATAAAGAACAATTTATAAACAATCAATTAGGGAATTTGGGAGTTGTTTTCTCAAAATTACTTCCTGCTGTTTGTTGGGCAAAGTATTTTTAGGGGTTCAGAGAAACCTTTCGAGAAGGGGGAGGTCTCAGTTCATCAAACCACATTAGTCTAGAAGGAATCCACAGGTTCTCATCCTCTGTGGAAACAAAGCAGAACCTCTTTCCATAGCATCATATCCTTAGACCCAAAATTTGAAGTCAAGATACCTTTAAAATATATATGTTGCCGTAGAATAAAATGTCTCTCTATACTTAGCTCATTCACAGTCAAAAATTTCAAAAAAAAAAAAAACCAACACAATAATATACATAATCCAGACTCTCAAGCTCTCTCAGTTTTTTTGTGGATGTAGTTGGCCCATGTTGGCGCACCATTTTGTAGGCGAAGACTGCTTGATCATAACCTGGCCGCTCAGACCCAAACAATCACATAGAAACTACATTAATTACAACACTGTTTGGACTAATGCCTCAGACGTCTTATTAGCTAGCTCTTGTATCTTAAAATAACCCATTTTTAACATCCTGTGTATTGCCACAAGGCTGTGGCTTACCGGGTAAAGTTCTGACGTCTGTATCCGTCGGCAGCTACATGGTGTCTCTATCTCTTTGTCACCTACTTTCTCTCTGTTTCTCTTCCGGCCTGACTATATTCTGCCCCGCCATATCCTGATGCACCATTTTATTAACTGATGGTAATAAAACATATTCATAGCATACAGGGAGGACTCCCATATCAAGAAGGAAATAAAATTCCCCCACAGTGAGAACCAGGCTACACTATGGGAGAATGGAAATGAAGAGGGGTAGATTTGTGATGTAGTTGAAAGTTTCAGGGCTTTATTAATTAGAAGGAGGGTGCAAGAGCATAAAGCAGGAAGAAGGGATTAAGAATAATTAGTAATAAAAATGCTTTTTTGTTAAACTAACATTATTCATATTTTTCATCAACTGGAAGAATGAGTTTTCTAAGACAAACCTTATGCTACAAAGACTCATGTGGATAATAGTTTGGGCTTCTTTAATTCTATAAAAAGAGAATTGCAGTTGACAGATATATTTATAAAGAAATGCACAATAAAATCTACAGAAATATTAATCTTCACCCACTAGGACAGTATTTTGACAGTTTTATTTCAAAATATAGTCATATGAATTAAAAAAAAACACTGAAAGGGTCCTTCTCTTTGCAAATCTTTTAGAACAAAATTTCTTATTTCTTGAATTCCATGATCAGCAGAGCTGACCACACTTAACATTGCATATACAAATCTTCAGCAAACTGCCTAAAGGAAGTGCAGGTGGAACATACAAACTGATATATCATAGGAAGCATCCTTGTGGGACCAGAAGCCAACTCAGCACCTGCAACACAGCCCAGTGGATTAAAGATGGGTCCCAGCCCAACTCTTACCCTTTCTGGCAACTTGACTAATTAGCTGTAAGCTTTAGCCATTTCATTCACAAGGTGAAACCACCAGCAAGTCAGAATCAGCCTCCCAGGAATATAAGGAAGACTAACAATCAATATGTACAAAGTACCTAGTCAAGCAAAGTTGCTGAAACTGTGAGCTGTTATCATCGAACATGATTAGTTATCATCTTGTTTGTTTGTAACATACAGTCTCACTGTGCACCCTTAGCTGGCCTTGAATTTGTAATCCTTCTGCCTCCAGTACTGTGATTACAGGCAGTCACCAACTGCCATGGCTGTCTGGGAATGTATTCTTAAATGGTGTTTATTATCCAGATTAAAGTCTACTTGAGAGTACAGGAAATGGCTGGTTATATAATGTCAATCTTGTTTACTTTAAACATAAGACTACATCACCCCTGGGATAAGACTGGTGAGTGTCATTATGGGAAAAAGCGAGGCAGTGAAGATGAGGCATATTTCCTTGCTACTTTTTTCTACAAACCAATTATATCAATGTTTTCAGTACTTTGAGAAATAACCTTTCTTAGTCAAAGCAATTTGGTTCTGTAGAAATAATAGAAGAGTCACAGAAACTCAGCTGGATAATGGCTTTTTAATTAATAGACATTTCTCACTTTAAATTGGTAGTTTCAGTGATTTTTTTTTTGTTTTGTTTTTGGTACTGTTTTGATGTGGTTTGGTTTAATTCATCAACTCCACCAGGGAGGCAAAATGAAATGTAAATTCTTGGTTTTTAAGAGAGTTGTGTTTTGATAGAATCAGTGCTCACAAAATGGAGCTGTGAAATAGGAACTCTAAACGAAAAACGATACATTTTGAGAATTCATGTTAGAACCTGAATTTAACTTGTTAGTTGAAATATTTACATGGCTAAATTTCATTTTTTTACTTTATACTTGACACTAAAATCGTACTAAAACCATTTTAATGAGGCAAATTGAAAAACTCTCCAAATGAAATAGCTGAAGCCTGGAGGCTCTAGATAGTTTATGTAGAAGGAAGCAATTGCAAATATTGTATAACTAATAAACTGCTCTTGTGGTAGCTATACACACTTCAATGGAGGTATTCAATATTCTAGTTTCAAAGGCAAATTGCCCTAGCAGCAAACTTTTTAAGTGATGAAAAAACTAGGTCTGTGAAATATTGAGCAGCTTTGACTTTTAGATGAAGGGCAAAGAGACAGAAGACAAGCCCAGAAAGCACCATCCAACTGTTTCTTAATTCAAGTATCTGGGGATTTTTCTCCCAAAGTCTAAGGATAAATATCAAGGAGAAAGAAAAGCAAGATGGCTTCCACTTTATGAACACTGGTTAAACGTAAACATCACACCTCTAAGCACCATCCAACTGTTCCTTAATTCAAATATCTGGGGATTTTTCTCCCAAAGTCTAAGGATAAATATCAAGGAGAAAGAAAAGCAAGATGGCTTCCACTTTATGAACACTGGTTAAACGTAAACATCACACCTCTATCAGCCCAGTTTCCTGAGGAGTGGCCACCCCCCACCATACAGGGACAAAACCGCTCCACACTCAGCACACTGCCAGGGTGCCATGTGCACCTCACTGACCAGAAGGAGATCCTGGCCTCTCAAGGTCACAAAGCAGGGGACCGGCTCCTCCAGCATACTCTCTACTACACTATCAAGAAAACAGGCCCTATATATAGTGAGTTAAAGAGAAGAAGAAACTCAAATTGCAACCATTACTAAAATAATTCACACAAACAAGCATATATAGTTTTCAAAGATTAGAGAAGTAGTCATTACTTAAACAGAAAAACGTGCCAGTGCTTAAGCCTGGAGTGAGATGAAGTTGAAATATGATTTACAGCTATGTCACCTGAACTCACTTTCCACTTAGGACTCACCTGACAGAAAGCTAAACATCAGGAGAGGAAAGAGGGAGATACTGTCCCTCTCTGAACATCTCTCCACAGTGAACAGTCTTCACCCAAATATGTCGAATTTTTTGACTCTTCTAACACAGCATCACCAGCAGGACCAGCAGATGGCCTCCAGAAGACCCATGACTGAGATAAATCAGCCAGGGCTCGGTTCAGCTTACGTGGACTACTGCCTGCAAAGATGGACTTCTGGACTTAAGGAAACAGATATTGGGCCCCAGCTCACTCACCTTCTAAAATAAAACAGGGCAGAATCTACCAGCAAATGTTCTTTGAATAGAAAAATACATTTCTCACCAGACAGTGGTGGTTCGTGCCTTTAATCCCAGACTCAGGAGGCAGAGGCAGTCAGAACTCTGAGTTCAAGGCCAGCCTGGTCTACAGAGTGAGTTCCTGGACAGACAGGGCTATATAGAGTCCCTGTCTAGAAAAACCAAAACAGAAAAATATGTTCCTCGCACTAAAAATGTGGTTCCTGAACAAACACAAGGTAGCATGAGGCTGCAAAGATGAAGCCCAGTTCTCCACAAAGAGTGAATAACTGAGGGGAAAGAGCAGACTGCTCAGGCCACCAGCTTAGCTCCAGGCAGACTGCATCAGCAATGGCCCTAGGTTTCCTTTGACTGAGTGTTTGCACAATGATAAGCGACGATGGCTGCCAGCACCTCAGCAATGGACTAACAGCTGGGTCCAGTTCTAGCCTACTCTGTTACAGTCTATCTCAGCCACTTATTCTGACAAAAGTAACAATACTTTGGATAACCATTAATAAATAAATTATACAAAGAGTGCCTCTTTGTACTCCCTCTCCCACACCCACTCCCCACCCGGGCAATAAAGGAAAACACAGACTATTCCAGGTAATGGAGAAACTTCAACATGAACAACAATAGAATACTGGAGAAATGATTTCCCAGACACTTCCACACAGAGAAACCAGTTTCAGCAAAAATTACTTCGAACACTATGCTTCATGAGAGAAAACACTGTAATTACTGTCAAGAGAAACATCTGAACAATAAATACGTGGTTGAACATCACTGCTACAATTACAAGTAAAAAAGTTTCAGATTTTGATGGCATGCTTGATTGACTTCGGTTTTCCCACTTTGAGATTCTGGCCGTATGAAAACAGCTTCTGAACTGGGTCCCGGACCAGGACTGCACAGCAGCAGGGCATCCACAGAAGAGCAATCGAGTTTAGAAAGAATGAAGAGATGTGCAAGGCTTAAGAGTAGACTATCTTAAGCCTTTTTTCTTTAACAGTGGTCTCTGCTCCAAACAAGGCAGTGCCACTGCAGAGGAAAGAGGGCAGGGACAGAGGCCTCAAACATAAGCAGCGCGTGGGAGGTCCTTCCAGCGACAATGTGATCGCCTATGGCGTTCAGAATGACAAGGTTTACCTACCTTGAAGCATAACGGGATGGAAATGCGTGCGTATAAAATGATGACAGCGCAGGGAAGGGATAACTAAGAGTGAGATTTAAGAAAGAAAATAACGTAGCGATAGTAGTAGGCTTTTTGCCCAGGAAGAAACCATTACTGCACACAAAGGGGGGTTTCATGTCTAACAAATCATCCACCTCCTGAAAGTGTCCAGACACGGGGGACACAGCTCAACAGCTGTTGTGCTGACCCAGGCCTTCACTGAGCCACTGAATAACAACAAATGTTTCAGCAAATATTGTAAGTTAGAAATTCATCTGCCTATGTCAGCTGTGAAGAACATGAAGAAATACAGATACAAACTGACTTCTTAAGGTCACCTCCAAACCTCACTTTCATGACAGGCCTTGATAAGTGCTGGCTCTGAACAGCAGTACTTGTACTCAGACTTTTTGTATTTCTTTAAATTACTAGATATCTACAAATTGCATATAGGTCGAAGTTGTAGTTTTTAGAATTTTATAATTTGTATCTATGACAGAAAAATAAAAATAATACACTAAAACAAAAGTTTGTAGTCCTTGGTGAGTGTCAAATTATAAAGACAACTTAATGTTCTTTTTAATACAATATATATGTAATACTTAACTATATCTATTAATATTAGTAACTTATCAATTACTATGAAAAGTATCTGAAGCAAGCTAACTTCATTAAGCTGCCCCATTAGCTCACAGTTCTGGAGATCCAAGGCCATGGAACCTAGACTGACTTCGTTCTGCTAACACTACAGCTGGCAGCATCTCAGCAAGAATGGGCAAGAAACAGAGAGCAGTCCCGCTTCACCTGCTTTCACAGCAATTCGCTCCTGCAAGCACTCAAGGGTGCCACGAGAGCCACCCAAGTCACTCTGAAGGATGCAGTGGGCAATATCTCCCTCCCGCCCCCACCACACCACCCTATGACATGCCTCTATCTAGGCCCCACCCACAGCTTCATCACCTCTCCCCTTGAAATACCAGAAGCCAGAAACACATGGGAGACAAACCATACTCAAGCCATGGCACTGTCCCTTCCAGAAAGACAGTTTGTGGTATTTTCCAGGCATGGTGAATCGTTCAATTGAAAATTGTGAGCGTTTTCTACATGAGAGGCACAATACTCCAGTACACAGTTACTTACTTACATAGTTTAAACATGACTATAACTCACAAAACTGCTTGTCTAGCCAACTCTTTCCTCCCCCATATTTTAGCTTTTTCCTTCACAGGCTGAACGTATCTAATAATAAAGTCAAGAAGAAATATTAAACTGAATGGATTTAGACAGAAAGCAACATCACTAAGAATTTCATTATCACGAGGAACTGAAAGATACAAGAACATCTTAAGCCCTATTTCTGGCATCCATACCACTATCAATGGGAAAAATAAGTGAACCATTCTATGATTTAAAGAAGACAGCTGATACCATTTATGACTAATTTATTAAACCACTTATTAAACTAAATTAAGACTCATAGATCTAGTGTAATTTTCTCCAAACTACTAAAACTAAGGACAAATGTCAACTGATATCCATTTAAAAACAGCAGACAGGAACTCTCTCAGCTGATGGACATCTGGCTGTACCACTGCGTGGCTATTCCCTTTCTTCTTGATTTCTCAAAGAAAGGTTATTAAAACTAAAATACTCTCACTTGCTTTTATAAATAAAGAGGTGAAATTCGATGCCAAGGGTCAAAGGTCAGAAGTAGTCACATTTTTCTTGCTGTCAGAGATTGGCTTTTGGAAGAAGGACAAAGGGAAAAGTAAATCAAATTTTTAAAAGACTATGTTCAAACTATACCATAGAGTATTGTGTCCTTGTAACACTGGCCTGCTGATGGTACCAACACAGTATGGTCGACTTCAGCCTACACACACAACAGACTATACCAGCAAAAACAGGCTGTCTCCTCTGGACACTCAGCAGCATGCCAAATGACTGTTCTACCCATCAGATGTTCTGAGGAGCAAATGCATGATTCCAAATTAGAAAGAAGAATTTCACCATGGAGACTCCTAATCAGCAATTCAGGAGCATAATCTTATTAACTCAGCAAACCACCCCAGTGCCCTATGGATCTACAGTACAATGATTGGAAAGGCTGTGTGCAGGTATGGTTATTTGGTTTTGTTTTTAATGAAAATATAAGTTGCTGCAAAACTTGTACTCAGCTCTGTTGTCACTATGGCCCTAATAAGAAATTTCTCATGGAGAAAACCAGCATTAGACAGACGTAACAGTAACAGACATAAACGAGGTGGGGGTAAATTCTGAGTGGCCTGAAAAATATTTGGCTTCTGTGATTCTCTCTAAATGTGTGTGCCATGACCAGTCAGAACAGCAGAGAGAGGGCATCTGCTCCAGGGAGAAGGCAAGGCAAGCCTGCCAAGGTGTCGCACAATCTGATAGAGCTCATGGTCTGGCACGCATATGGGTTGATTTCACCAACACATATTTTTCCACACTTTCACATGCCTAAAAGTACCTCCTGACTGCAGAGAGGCAGTCCAGCCTCGGGTGTCATCACTTGCACAGAGCATCAAAATGTGCAGAAGTGGTGTCAGCAGCTTGGAAAACTCTCATGAGTGGCAATGCAGCCATCCTTTAAGGGATGCTATGCCGCCAAGGTTTTGATGGAGCAGATTTGATACTGTGTGGGAAAACAAGACATCAAGACTGAGCATCCAAAAGTGAAGCAAATGAGTGAAGCCTGATGTTCACAGGCCAGAAGGAGGCTTTAACCCAAGGATCCAGTTATTGCAACGACTGGCACTTTTAGCCAGGGAGTTCTTATTTGTGAGGGGCAAGAGGTGGCCGGGAGCCTGTCGTATGAACTGCACGGTGCTTAGCAGCATCTTGGCTGACATCTACCAGTTAAGATTTGACAAGCATGACAGCCAAAAACATCTCTAAACATTGTCAAATGTCCCCTGGATACCCAGATTTCCTGAGTTAAGAACAACCACCTTAAACAATTTATTTCACTTATGAATACACAGGCAACAATGTTTTCTCAAAATTTAGTCTTAATAAGGTATTTCATTAAGAAACTTCAAGAGATAAACCACTATCATAATTTGCAGCCATTTATTCCTCATCTTGAAATCAGTGGCATCTTTGATTCAATGACAGCCTACCACCACTATCCACACCCATTGTTAAGGAGCCCACATCTGCATCTCCTGGTAAAAAATGGCTCCTTTCTCCTGCAGTCTTAGCCAGTTCCTAGTCATGGTTCCTCAGTCTTCCATTCTGAACTATCAAGCAGGTTTACTAAGTTAACCAGAGTGAAGGATGGGTCTTTCAGTACAAAGAAATCTCTGACACAAGGTCTTCAGTTAGGCTGCTCTGATAGAAGACATTTCAGGATATTTCTCCGCCCCAACGTTAACAGGCGATTATATTTTCCTGCTTTCCTCAGCACTCTGCACCTGCCAGAGCAAAAAGTAAGCTGGGGTCCCTATACTTGCCTCTAGCTTTGAATGAGCTTTTAAAATTGCTCAAAGAATAGGCTGCACTTAAAAAGGGGAGGGAAGGGTGAACATTTTCACCTCACAGAAACAGGAAATACTTGAGAACAGAGTGGGGTATAGCATGACTGAACATTATACAGTGCACATGCCCGTGGGAACATTACGAGGCCATCCATTAGAACGTCCAATAAACACTAGTATGGGGAGTTATAATAATGATTCTATAAAAAGAAACATCACAACAGAAATTAATTCCAAAGTTCTCCTAAAGCAGGTGTATCTGAATTGAACTCTTCTGTGTGCCTAGGTTCAGATCTCACACACTGGAAAGGTGGACAGTTCTGTGTGCATCTGGAGGGTCAGCAGGACCTGTGCAGGTGACAATACAATGGCACAGAGAACCATTCTGAAGAAATGCTCGCACGCCTTTATTCCAATTTAGGCAACAGACAACAATGCCGCAAGATGCTGCTTTTAAAAGACCAAACTGAGAATTTTCTTAATGACTGTGCTATAGTTTCTTCTCTGGGGGGAGGAGAAGAAGAGGGGGGAAAGCTATTGATTCTTCCCCAAGTGTCATATAGGAGAACATACACTTTTTGCCAAGATTTGACAGCTGGGGGTTGTCATGAAGGCTTCAAACAAAACAATTTTTAAAAGAAAAAAAATCATGTAACAGCTGTACCACCCTCTGTTCTCTGTAGAGGTAACAGAAAATAAACCCTTTATCAATAGCCATTTGTCCAGGTTACAGCCAGGTGCCAACCCCATTCCACATGAGATATGAAAGTGGCCCTCGCCAGCACCTTTTATTCATCTCATCTGCCCTTTCCCTTTCATGGGCCAGAGCAGAGCACATGGGAGTCAAATAATGAAGGGAAATGCACACAAAACCGCAGTGAATGACTCGAACAAAAAGCCTGTACCACATGGGAATAAAGGAAGACAAAAGAACTCCTGGAATATAGTTAGCAAAGTACACACATGAATTTGAGCACCACCCCAAAAAAATCTTATAAAAATAAAATTTAAGAAAATACAATTCCAAGCAAGACATAGAAATGCTACCATAATGTGCTGCTTTTATTTACTTCTTAATGAAACTGATATGAATTTAACACCTAAACTTCAGTACCTAGTTATATATACTCCATCTCCCTTTATTATTATATATATAATTATATAAGATATAATTATAATTAAATAATTATAAAGTGCTTCATAGGAAACCACTATGTAGACACAGACCCTTCTGGCAGTGCTAATTTTATATCAGTTTTCTTAAGTCATAACCCTTTATCTATTGCCTCAGAAAATGGTGGACTTAATGGGCAGTTTTATATTCTTTTCCATATTTTGTATGGATACATTGCAAGTTCAAACTCATCAGCTGGGGGATAAAAGATCAGAGAAATTAAATTATAATCCTACAGCCAATGAGGACTCCATACCAATACAAAGCTTCCTTCTATTAGCTTTATCAAATTGCAAATAGATTCTAGCCAAGTGGTGGTGGTGCATGCATTTAATCCCTGCACTAGGGCAGCAGAGACAGGTGGATCTCTGTGAGTTTGAAACCAGTCTGGCAACAGACAGAGTTCCAGGACAGCCAAGGCCACACAGTGAAGCCATCTTGGAAAACAAACAAACAAACAACAACAACAAAAGATTCTAAGTTCTTGTTCCATGTAGTTATGTGTCTGCTGCTTGTCATAAAAAAATAACACATACCCACAATGCTCTATGCTCTGTGCAACCTTCAGAACCCACTGACAGAAAGCACTTGCCTCTTTTCTTGGGCTAAAACGTATTTGCACATTTCTATGAATAAGTACATACTTTAGATCTTTTTCCATAGCAAATGTGTATGTAAGTAGTATCAGCACTGTTTTGCATACTGTTTCTCTCACCTACTCCCCAAGTCTATGGCTCTTGCAAATTATTGAGAAAGCAAATATGGATCTACATGACTATCTACTGTTCACTGAAGGCCTGTACCATGATTCATGCATCACTCCCCCAGGAGGGCCTTGGACTGCTTCCAGGTTTCAACTCTATTATTTCAATGAGCATTCTTTTAGCTATTATTCCTGATAGTGTTAATAATGATAACAATAAAATGGGAGTAACTACATATAAAAAATGTATAAGATATGAAAGAATGGTTATTTCTGTAAGACAGAATTATAGAGGACTTTCATTTTCAGCTATGCAAATTTCCATAACATCTCAATTTTTAAGTGGGTATATCACTAATTAGTGCTATTTGTTAATCCATGCATTATATGTGACATATGATATTCATAATTACCTATAATAGTATCCATTTTATATACAGTAACAAGCAATTCAATTTTCAATCTTAAACATATTCTCGTAGAGATTCAGATATTCTTAGGATTCCTCAGAAACTATTTTCCATATACTGAGAAAACAAAGCTCATATAATAATATAATTCTCTAAAGACATGAAAAACTTAGGACTTTACCAAGCACAACCCCAAAGCAAAATAGCCAAGTTTTTACGTTCAGCACATTCTGGAGTTCTACCATACAAAGTATTGTTGCTTGGTTTTTACAATCAACAGCCAAGAACATTTGTTGTATTTGCGGAAGATCCATATGGAGACTCACAACTGTCTGTACTTCCAGTTCCAGGGGATTCAACGCTCTGTTCTGACCTCCACGGGTACCAGGAACACAGGTAGTGCATAGACATACATGCAAGCAAGGGACTCATTCACATAAAATAACATAGATAAATCTGTTAAAATTGTTCCATATCACAAGTCTAGGCAAACCTGTAGTTCCATGGAACTCACCGTCTCTGGTTTTCTGATTCCTTCTTAGCTTGCTCCAATGCCAGCTCCTCGGCTACTCTTTTTTTCAATTCTTCATCAGAAACTATAACCAACAAAAAGTAAAAGGAGATGAAATGAGTGCCTTGCTAAAACCAAAAACAAGAAAAGATGGCTAAGGTGGGTCTGAACAGGCAAAATTCTACCAGGTGGTCAGTGTCTCCTTGGAACTCCCTGAACACTGCAGAAGGGGCCAATTAGTGCACTTCAGAAGTAATTTAATCAAGAGTCCCCTGGTGACCTAGAAATTTCCACACCTGCCAAAATTTATAATAAACTCAAGGAGCTGCTTACTGCCCAGTGGGGAGACTAAGCCATTAAGTGCAAGGTCTTTAAAATGATGTCCTAACACTAAAGTCTGACAATGTCTGTAAAGGGAGGGCAGACTATCAAGGACTTTAGGCAGGAAAGGGATGCCAAAAAGCTTCTCAATTCAATAATTAAATAATTACACAAATATTACAAAGCATGAAATATTTATATTCAGTTCTTCCATAATTTATGAAAAAGGCATTTATGACTTATGGGAATTTAGAAATCATATTTTCTGGGATATATGTCATTCAAACTCAAGTTCCAACAACTGGAGACAGAGAACAGTACTGAGCACACAGCTGGAGCTTCCTAAATACCTAGAGACTTGATTGGCAACATCTGGCCTTTCCAATTAAAAGACTGTATACAATATGTCTTGTAAAGATTTTTACAGCTATAACAGTAAATACTGGACAAGTTTTACGGATTATGAGTTTTCCGTAAAAAAAATAAGAAAAACTATCTCTTCTTCATTAGAAAGCTATCAACTAAAATATGAGTGAAAAGCACCAGAACCATTGGGAACGTCGAGGAAAACACAGAGAACCTGGTGTTATTCCTAATGGTTCCACCTCTTAGAAAACAAGACAGTCTGTGTCTGCCTGCTACCTGTATACATTATTTGGTAACCTATCAAAGGTTATGTGTTTGGGGTGAGGAAGGCTTGGTAAGTACTGGCTCCTTTTGGGAACAGATCATTGCTATGTAGGCGAAGCTGGCATCAAATTCACAATCAGCACCCTCAGCCTCTCAAGAATCAGCTTGTGTTAACACAAAAAGCTAGGGGTTGCTCCCTATAAGAAAACTGAAAATTTTGAAAGTAAGAAAACATTGAAAATGTTCTAAATTTGACTGCTTGATGGTTGCACACAAACCTATAAATAAGCTTAAAAAACAACTGAACTGTTCACTTTAAATGATAAGTATCTCAATAAGGAGAAAGTACAATATAAAACATAGGGCAAGGACAGGGAGCTGGGAAGTTCTGTGCTGCACAGCTGTCTTGTTATGAGGTCTCTTCCTCCCTCCCTCCCTCCCTCCCTCTCTCCCTCTCCAGGTCTTTCCCAAGTCTGCACTGTCTCTGTTCTGCCTTTAGAGTGGTTTCATGAGAAAGGTGGCCTCAACTCTGAAAAGAAAAATACTCTTGCATCCAGGGAAGTCTTAAGGTTTTTTGCTTGTTGAAGAGCTTTAAATCATAAAAATAAAAGCAGAGAGATTGCAGGCAGTAATAGCTCAAAAAGGGAGCCTGATTAAGTCTGTTTTTCTATTACCTAGACTTTGGATAAGCAAACAATTGATCTCTCTGACTTCTGGCTTCCTAACCAAACACAAGCCTTGTGAATGAACCTGCCAGCCCTGAAGTTCTGAACTGCGCTCCACAAGATCAACATGGCCAGCTTCTCAGAAAAGCAAAACAATGTGAGAGAAAGTCCTCCCGGGTTGAATTCAGCACCACAACAAGCACATCTAATTAGTACTGCCTGATCTAAATGAAGTCTGGCAGACCATGGTGACAACACACCGCCAATGTGAAGCAACATCACTTCCTACGGGAGTTAAAATCACAACAGAATACTTTTCTCTGGTAAGAGTCACTAAGATTCTCCATCAAAACTCAACTAATCAATTAAAAGTAGGCCTCTGGAAGACCACAGTATGCCAAGCCTAATATGAGTCACTGAGATCAGTTTTCAACCTAAGCTGAGAGAGAAAAGTCTCATATCTTCTTGGTTTATTGGGTTATTTTTCCAACTTTACTAAGGAATAATTGACAAAAAAAGTATAGATTCAATATGATCATTTTATAGTTATATCAATTGCGCAATGGCTGCTACAATAAAATTAACACATTAGACACCACACACAGTTTATTGTGAGTTTCTGAATGAAGTAAAATCTGGCCCTATTAAATCTCAAGTACAAAATAAAATATATAAAATAGAGTCGCCATGCTGCATAGCCTGTCTGCCCTGAGCTTCCTCATCCAGAGCAACCTATATCCAACATCTCCCAAACCCAGCCCTCCAGAACTGCTCTGCTTCTGTAGTCCCACAGCTAAGTGAGACCGCGCAGAAACTGCCTTTCTGCATCTGAATCCATGACTCATCTCCGTAACTCATTTCTTGTCTGTGACACTGGGGCTTTTCCTTCCAGGGCAAAGGCCAAAATGAGCAGTGATGTGACCAACTGGGGCAGTGACGAAGTGGCAATGCGAAATGGCAGCAGGTGGGTGGGTGACACCAAGGCCACATGCTAGGACTGTGCAGGCACAGTGCTATGGGGAGAGGGCTGCTATTCCTTTCCCACTCCTCTCTGCCTGTCCTACTCAGCCCCCACTGCCTCGTGTGAGGCAAGAAGCAGGAGCAAATGGATTAAAGGTGGCATAATCTAGACAGGCCACGGGGGAGGGAGGATAGAAACAGAAACAAGAGGGGCAAGAAAGTTCTAGAAGACATGCCCAAGTGATGAGCTAGGTGACATCACTTCTGGTCAATAAAGGCAACAAAACACAGCTATCTAAAACCTTAGCTATTTCCAAGAAACAGGGCAGGAAAAAAAAGCGTAACTTTGGGTCTCAAGGTCAAAACTGGAAAAGTAATTATCTAAGCTAGCATCCAGATTTCAGAATGCCAAAAGATAACTCAAAACCTACCATAAAGAATTCAGAACCTACAACAGCAGGTCAACGCACAGGCAGAAAACAAGCTAGTGTAAACTTATTTGTTTTTAAATCAATAATACAGAAAGCAACAATGTAGTTCTTCTGATAGGTCAGATCCAAAGCACCCAAGAGAAAAAGATACAGCACTCAGAGCCCGCTATTTAAAATGGTCTTTATGGAAATTTCTCCAACTCTCCAGATCTGAACATTTTCTCAGCTACAACTGTTACTAAACTAAAAGGTCAGGGTTTCAGGACAAGCTACCAAAAGAATCGGAGGAAAGGGGACTCTGCCCATTAGCTAGCGCTGTGAATTCCCAAGCAGACCTGTGGAACTGTAAGTGAGAACTGCTCATGCCATCTAAAGGAGATTTGCCATGGAAATCTGCATATGCTTCTTCAAGTTCACTGAGTATGGCTGGCCCTGTGGCTCTCACATACATTCACACATTCCCTCTAGAATGTGTTAAGATTTAGGGATGTTTTCTTCGAAAACATGTACCAGATCAATACCTTGGTAAAGTCTCAGAAATCACTGGAAGTTCTCAAAAGTGAGTATGTTTTAATGAACACTAACACATTCTGTGAAATGGTTATAGAAAATAACTTTGCTGACACTGAGTTTAAAACGCTGCTTGGTTATATCAAGTTTGACCTTAAACCTCTTACTTGAAAATAATTCCTGATTAAAAACAGGTCATGATTCCTAACAATTTTTTATTTGCTTGCTTGTAACTTAACTAAACATTGGGAATTCTGTAATTCTCTTCTCAACTAAATTTCTCTGCTATAAATGTATGTTTAGAATCAAATACTGAAGCTTCAAGATGGCTAACCTTATGGTACTCAATTCTGAGCCATCTTTGGAACTATGACTACCATGGTCACACCTGCAGAGAAGTGGAGCATACACCAATTCGGCTCCTGCGTAACAACTAATCATGCTGAGTTTCTTTCTGTGTTTCCAGAGAAACTGATTAAACCAGCGAGCAGTGATGAGGGCACCTTTACAATAAATCCTTTGAGCAGTGAAGAGAAACAGCTGCAAAGGAGGGAGGTCTTACATACATGCATCATCTATGGAAAACACAATCCTGGTTTACAAAAATGTCTCAGGACTCAAGAGACACACCACAGGCAGGTAGATCTTCGAGTTCAAGGCCAGACTGGTCTGGTCTATAGAGCTAGTTCCAAGACAGTCAGGACTACATAGAGAAACCCTGTTTTGAGAACTCCAGGGGAGGGGAGGGTACATACACGACACACCAGCTTTCTGTGCAATTTTTTCCACCTTTACAGTTTCTTTGCCTAACCTTGCACATTTGTTACAGTATTTCTTAACCCCTAACAAATTTCTTAATAAAAATTAAGACTTGCTACTTAGAAAAACACCAGTTCTTTTGCGATTGCCCCTTCACTCAATTGCCTTTCTGGGCTTTAGTCTGCAGATACACATCATGTCCAAGCATGAAAAATCTATTATTCTCTGCGCTAAACACTGAGAGAAACGATGATGCTGTACTATATGTAGAAAGTGTGCTGCTGTTTAACACAAGCAGATTTTACAGGATTCTGACTTCTCTGGATTTAGACACTTGAGCTACAGCCTGTAGCAAAAGATACACTCAAATTATATTTCAAACTCCACAGAAACTCATTAATGGTAAGATGGCAATAAACTCATTAATATGAAGAGAACTTATTTTTTAAAGTACTAATGGAAGCATCCATGCAATCAGTGAAATACAACACAGTACATTACAGCTAAACAGCCTTGGCATGTGCTGCAGTATCAATCTTGTCCTGTGCCACATCTCCTACCAGGTGCAGGTTTTGATGACTAGGATAGATCTCAGGAGCAAATAAATATGTAACACTTTGTCATCTGTAACACAATCTACCTGGCAGACAAATTTATTTAAACACACAAAAATACATATCCAAAAATAATATGTTCTGCCAACAATTAACAAAACATCACAATGTCACACAGTAAATGTATCTTAAGACTGCTTCAAAAAAAAAAAAACTGAACCTATCTACATACCTAACAGAATAACTGTGCCTAATACATTAAAGCTATGAAGACAAAATAAAAGTTCCTAGCTGCACATTCATAATCATAAATATTGTATCAGAAAGCAACGTGCAACAAAGAGTTTGGCCACCTAAATATTTAGGCACCAAGTTAATGGTCTATTTTGTAGTGTCATTCCTACATCAGAATTAATATAGCTTTGGAAACTTCTAACATGAATGGCATAATATGTAAATGATGCCCATCTCATTGTTTGCACTCACAAACCAGCTCCACGTTCCATTCTTTGTGAAAACACGCATCAATACTGGGCTGCAGAAGCTGAATGGCAATTAGACAAGTTTGCAATTCAGAGCCTACAGTTTTCACATTTGTAAGCAGACAATTTGTAAAACCAGTATTGAGAAGCAGATACATCTTGTATTTCATGTCTTAATATCCTGAATAATAGTTGCAAGATCTCACAAAAGCCTCTAGGAAAATAAGATCTATAATTTAAATTAAAAAATAATAATTACCCCTGGATATTGCTTTTTGATGCATAGCTTAATTTTTGTTTCAAAAATGGATATATTTTGTTCACTGGGGATACATATATAAATTAAACCGCATTAATTCTCCAATCCCAAATGAAGAGCAAAAACCACAGAAACCCTGTTTCCACTTAAGTCAAATAGTCTCTACTTCTTTAGAACAAGAACAGACTGGAAATAAAAGTCTGGGCCTAGTTTTCCCTAGCTTTGATTTTGTTCAGAGCCTTACACTGCTTTAGGCCACAGCTGTGGCGCCTATAAAATAAGGACCCAAACTAACAAGTTTCCAACATCTTGCCCTCCCCTCTGTAACTGTGTTAAGCAAAAGACCTGTTGTGAGTCCTTCTTCTGTGAGCCACCAGCCAGTTCTCAAATAATGACAGGGAGGTGTCTTATTAATTATGAAAGCTCGACCTATAGCTTAGGCTTATTCCTAACTAGCTCTTACAACTTAAATCAGTCCATTTCTTCCCATCTACATCCTGCCACGTCCTGCTTCTCAACTTCTGGTGTTATGTGCCTGCCTAGACTCTTCTTCCTCTTCCTTTCTCTCCCTGGAAATCCAGCCTATCCTCCCTGCCTAGCTATTGGCCAGTCAGCTCTTTATTACGCCAATCACAGCAATACATCTTCACACAGTGTACAAATATCCCACAATAAGGACCGATGGACTGAATTCCAGCTTTAGCCTCCACATCATCTAGAAAGCCCACTGAAATGAATATACAGGAACAAAGTAATGCCACAGGCAACAAACAACATGCTGTCAATTGTTCTCCTTAAAGAGCTAAGTCATTCATTCACAGAAATTATCTCTTCCGTACCTGTATGACCCCGTCATGACAAGCTCAATAGAGTCTCAGTAATTTACCCTAAGGCAATACCTGGTCCCTCCCCCCCCCCAAAAAAAAACACAAACTGAGACCACCCAGGCACCACCCAGGAACAGATCATCCAAAGGAAATTCCTAACTAATCAGAGGTAATGAACCTTAGAAATCCCTCACCCCAAATGAGCTCAGAACTCTCTGATCATGCCAATGCATTAGACTCATGAGAGTTCCGAGTTCGAATGTGAATATGAATACAAGCTCTTTGCTTTTACATACAGGACTTGGTTAGCAAAATATATAGAGGTTTTAAGATATAAGATAAGGTTTAAAAAAAAAAGACAGCAGAAAACCATTTGCATGCTTGGCTGGACACAGACCCACAGACTGACCTGAGGAGGTGAACGCCCATCTCATAGGGAAGACACCAGCTCCTAAAAACAGCCCCCAAGGCAATCCCATCGCCCCAACTTTCAACTCCTGGACCCTCCTGTAGTTTGTTTTGTTTTGCTTTGTTTCACTCTTTGTGGGTCCACCATCCAGCTCCCAAATAAATATATGGAGACTTATTCTTACTTATGGATGCCAGGCCTTAGTCTAGCTTGTTTCTAGCCAGCGTATCTAACTTAAATTGTCCTGTTTCTCTTCTATGTTTTGCTTCTAGACAATTTACCTTTCTTAATTCTATGTCTCTTTTTCCTTCTTACTACATAGCTGGTTGTGCGGCTGGCCCCTAGCAACCTCTTCTCCTCTTTTTCTCGCCCCTCTTGCTCTTCCTTGTCTCAAGCTTAGACCTCTCCTCTTATTTATTCTCTCTACCTGGAAGCCCCACCTATCCCTCTCCTACCTAGCTATTGACAGTTCAGCTCTTTATTAGACCAACCAGGTGTTTTAGACATTCAACGTCAAACAGCTTTAAGAGAGCTGAATAAATGCACTATAAAACAACGCAACTCATCCTCATATCATTAAACAAATATTCTACAGCATAAATGAATAAAACGCATCTTCAACTAATATTCCACAGCACTCTCCCTTACAGAAAATGCAGAACTATCCAGAACCACCACCAGCCTGCTAGCCACAAAGGAGGACAGGTATTCATTACGTTTTACTGTATTGACTAAAACCTTTCTGTTTCAACATCTGCACCCTGTTTTCTGTTCTCTGATGAACTGCATGAGTTAACATTTGTTGATTTCACTCCCCTCTCCCCAAATCAAGGCTACTAGGTATATCTAAATTATAAAAATAAATTCAGTACACAGTAAATCTATTTCAATTTAATCCCATGCTCAGGTTTAAAAGATGAAGACATAAAACAGCCCTACCATTAAGGAGATAATAATTAATAGGACAGTAAGACTGTTAACTGAATTTTGGTAGAAGAGAAAAATATCCCAAAATACACTATCACTGGGGGGGTGGGACTTAAGCAAACTCCTAAATTAATACAAAAAGAAAAAGAAAAACAAAACGTGTCTGGGAGAAGTAAAAACATAAGAGTAGAGTACGCTGAACAAGGGAGCTTTGGAAACTGGGTAGGAAATCTGTGGAAGCCATGTTCAGAAGCAGGGCACTGGGGTTGTAAAACCTGGGAGTAACAGAAGGAATGAAGGTGCTAGCAGGCACTTGATCTCGTAAAGGTTTCCAGACCAGCTAGGAAGAGGAAGTGTAAGACAATGAGCGGTTCTCAATGTGAGACCCCACACCAGAGCACCACCACCAGAGAACTATTAGAAACCTACAGAAGCAAAACCTCAGCTGATGGGACCCAAGTATGTGCACTAGCCAGAGCCCCATTGTCCTGGAATCTGACTGAAGGCAGAGAGCCGCTGGCAGTGGACAGCAGCAGTGAGGGTGGAGTCTTAAGAAACAAGACCTTTCTCCATGAAAAACATCACCTGAGATGGCAAGATGAAAGAGAAAAATGGCAGAGGCACAGCCAGCCAAGGAATTAATACCCATGATAGTCAATTAAGTAAAGAAGAGAGATCCTTGGAGAAAGAAAAGATAACGAGCTCAGTTTCAGACACACTCAACCAAAAGTAATAAAACAAGCACTACACAGAGCTGTAGGCAATTAGATATCTGGACCTGAGACTCAGATCGTATGTGAGACCTGGGTGAAAATGCAGGTCTGGGAATGATTATTACAGATCTAAGCTCAGAGAATTCTCCCCGGATGAGGGAAATCATATTAAAGAGAGAAGGGGGGAAGGCAAAGGAGCCGACTTAAAAATTCGTAGAAGGAAAAGAAAAGCATCATTAGAGACAAAGAATGGCACAGAAAGGATATGAGTCAAGATAGTGCATGCTGAAATGATAAATAGATTGCATCCCATGCGATTCCCATCGCCCAGCAGCAGACACCTGGGGTGCTGTGTAGAGGAAGACTGCGAGGCCAAGCCCAGGCTTAGTGAATGAATGTCTACCTTGGACGCCAGAGGAAGGCCTGGCAGTGTAGGGATCTTATAGCGAACAGACTGCCTGGCAGAGACTAGCACAATCCAGTTAGCATTTATACATTATAGTTCATTTTTATAATGACTATCCTGGTGCAGGCTTCATAGCACTTTTCTGATAGCAGTGAAACAGAATGGACATGACCATCATCACAAGCTAAAACTAAATTTAACAAAGACAATGAATGCCCTTACTTACATGAACTGCTTTGATAAGTAGAACATCAAACCCTATCTAGTAGTGACCATTATTAATCAATCCTCAGCTTACTGTTATGAACTAGTGTGTATGCCTATAATGTATACATTTAATCCCCATTCCCTATTACACACTGGTTAAATTCCGGAATTCCACTAAGCTATTACTTAACTCTTTATGTTCTGCCCAACACTATTTTCTAAGGAACAGCTTACATTTAACTTTGTAGATAACCAAGGGGCAAGGAAAACAAGAGCCCCAAAAGTCTACAAATATAAATTTGTCTTCTAATCCAACATTTGGCACTATAGAGAAAAAGGCAATGCACCTTGTGTTAATTCAGGACTTAAGTATAATACCTCATGTGAGGAAGGAAGCAAGAGTCTGGTTCCAAGTGCTGGACCATCACTAGGCAGTAAAAACAGTACAAGTGTCTCCTGGAACATTTTGGTTTAGTGTATGAAATTTACATTTTACACCCACGTTTAATTCTTATTTTATTTATGCTAGTTCAACTATATTAAAATGTCAAGGCAGTGTATTAGTGCATGTTTCATTAAGTCACAGTGCAATATCTCGAGCTTGGTTTTTATCTGAATCAGATTCTGACCATTAGATCAGACTCCTCAAAGTAAGATTATAATAACTATAGCTTTGTTGCTTTTCCCTTCATCTAAGGTAACAAATCTCCACTTAACAATCAGAAAACACCATTCTGATGTATTCATCGCAGTGATAATCTTTAATAAAACAAGCCATTCTCTGTGAAGCATAGTGGAAGCTCCATGGCTCAGGTCAGTGAAGCTGACCTGTCTTTAATACGGGACTACAGAGGGTTTCAAGACCAAAGCATGGACTTTTATTTAGAGGTGAGAATGGAGTTGGCCTTTTCCTAAGAGTAGAATAAATCATCTATAGTAAAGATCACAGTAAAAGAAAAACATTTATTATGATGACATTCATAATGACCCACAAATCTCCTTAATACTGATGTTAAATGGAGAAAAGATGTGGAATGTCTTCTTACTGTTAACAGGCATCTCATTTGTATAACGTGACATGCTGTGAGGTTTAGGGGTGTCAATCCTGTAGAACTGCAAGGGCTACACAGAATAACAACGAAAGACTGGGGATGCAGCTCGATTGGTAGAACGGCTGCCTGGCATGTACGAAACCCTAGGTTCCAACCGCAACACCAAGGAAAACCCAAGTTTAGTCTGACACATTAAATCTTAGCTCAGTGGGAGCAGGAGGATATGGATGTCAAGGTCATTCTCAGTTATATACCAAGTTTGAGTCTCAGCTCCATGAGAACCTGTCTCAAAAAATAAAATTGTCACCTCTACTCAGGAAGTGGTTGATACCTTTATCAGACTCAAGACCCAGTGCTATTTGTCTACTGTTTTTGAGCCGGGATTGAACCCAAAGCCTGATGATGCAAAGTAAGCACTCACTCTACCACTGCCCTCATCTCAGCCTCCTGCTATTTCCTAGACAGAAACCGTTTGACTCTGATCCTGAAGAGAAGCAGGTAATAATCCAACACAAAACTTTAATATAATGCCCCAAGTATGATTAAAAACCAATAAGAGAAACAAACTCACAAGACAATGACATGTCACTAAATAACTATTCAGCTGCACATACTCAGAAGATGTAAGGAACCCATCTGAATCTTGAGTTGATGTGTTAACTCACCACAAAGGCAAAAGCAGTATTTGCTACATGCAAACTGTATCTCTGAAAAATTCAGGACTTTAAACCATATAAAACTACTTTGTTTATATATGAAACAAGGAGGTTCTAAGAGGTTCTGAATGCCATGAACTGATGAGACAGTCAGAAGCTGAGGATGAAGACAATTCCTTCAGAACTACCGCCAGGTAGTGCCAATTACCTAGATCCTGCCTGCCACTGAACTCCAGTGGCTCCCCACCCCAGTTTCATAACTCATCAACACACCGCAGATTCCTACCCCTAAGAACTACTGCTCTCAACTAAAATAGTCACCTCACTGAAAAAAGAAAAAAAAGGAAAACACAGGAAACCTATGGTTTGCATGACAAATAATCTGATAAAAATACAGAAAAGGGTGGAAAGCTGACTCGGTGGTTAAGAGTACTTGTTGCTCTTGCAGAGGACCCATGTTTGAGGCCAGCACCCACAGAGCAGCTCACAAACATCTTTAACTCCAGTTTCATGGGCTCCAATAACTCTTCTGGCCTCCAAGGAAATCAACATTGGTGTACAGAAAAATATATAAAGGTAAAACACCATACACACAAAGTAAAATTTCAAAATACGGGAAGATAAAATTGGGAGATGACACCAAGATGTTCAGCCCCAACACTATCTTCTCCTTTTGGTTTCCTCTACCTCCATACTTACAAAAAATAAATTTGCCTAATCCCACTCAGATTATTTTGAATTTTCTTCCATTATCACCTACTCCTACTACTAACTAATCAAATTTTCATTTGTTTCTCTCCTGATGCCACAAGCTGTATCCTAGAAGAGCAATGGTACCATTAGCAATTCAATGGAAATGGAGAAGATGGATACAATATAAATTGCAGCCTAAACAGGCCTTGGAAGCTGTGAAGGCATCACAAGGATACAAGACACCAAGGAGATGAGCCAGACTGCTGGAAGGCTTTCAGTACCAACCAACCATTCACAGTCATTCTCAGATCGTCACCTTCTAGAACAGTCTCCCAAGCATGGACTTATTTCTATCTTACATATTTTCCATCAAAACTAGCCACATCAAATAAATGTTAGCCAACTAAAACTAAATACTTTGTAGATGATAAAATCATAATTCACACCAAACTCTTCAATGGGGTCATATTATTTGACATTCAAGGAAATAATAAAGGAAATCACAACTGCTCACCCTAAAACACCTCCTAATAATTCACGAAGATTTACTTTCAAAATCAAAGAAGTAAAAGGCTTAATAAGAAATTGTTTCTCCATATATGCTATGGGTGAGTACCCTGGTGCTCTTGTAATATTCCTAAAAGTGGGAGCGAGGGTGGTTGCTGACTCTTTGGCTTACTTTATGGGACCCTTTTCCTCCTACTGGGCTGCCTTGTCCAGCCTTGATATAATAGTTGTGCCTGGTCTTATTGTAGCATCATGCCATGTTTAGTTCATGTCCCTGAGAGGCCTGTTCTTTTCTGAGTGGACAGAGAGGGGGCATGAGTATGGGGGGAAGTGGAGATGTGGGGAGAGGCTGGGGGGAGGAAAAGGAGGAGAAATTGTGATTGGGTTGCAATTTATGAGAGAATAATAATAAAAAAATTCTCTATGAACAGCTACAATAATTAGCATTCCTGAGAGCATATAATATGAAACTACCTTTAAAATGATATAAAGAAAGCAAAAATGAGTATCATTCAAGCATGTAGGACACTTGAAAAGAATTGCATTTAGAAGTCTTTTCAAGAATATTTGGCAATCAGATTCAGTCATTAAGAGTGTTATCAGGTCAAGTCCCTCTGGGAACTGTACTAATAATTAGAATATCAACTGATTCTCTACAAATAATAACTGCCAACATACATGATGATTTCATAAAATAATTTACTAAGTCATTTGTGATTTCCTCTAAGGACCGTTTCTTACAAGGTCTCCCCCAGCTCTCCACGCCCCACACCCCATTGTATTTGTGTAAGTAAACATAAATTTTCTCTAATTTTGTGACAGACTGTAAATTCATTAACCCAGGTAAATAGGACCTGATTTCATGTTTTAACACTTCATGATGGTTTTAAAAATATTTTATGCCAGTTTCATAGCTTATAGAGAATTTAACAGGAAGAAGTTAATCTAATAAGGCATTACATATAAAACATAAAAGTCTGTAAAAGATAGATGAAACACTCAGACTTACACTCAGGTGCAGTTGAAACATGGCTATGAAATAATAATAGCATAAATTACTACATGTGAAATACTCTCCAGTCATGCCAGTTTGGGGAGACTGGGGGTGTATGAAATAAAACACAGATTCACGTGTTTGGACACCAGCTTAAATGGGTAGGAAAACAAGAGCATCATTAGAAGTATAACAGATTAATTCTAATGAAAGAGATAGTTCCCCCAAACATTGGTTTCCCCTGGGGCTATCCTTTGTGTCTCAATTTATCTGTCCGTTACCAATACGATTTCTCTTAAAAAGAAAATGCAGTGAACAAAATGTATTCAAAGGTCACAGCCAAACATCATACACTAACATACAATGAACTATCGACTGAAGAACCATGGGCATTTCACTTTAAAATTACTGACTGCGTTGTATGATATTCCAGCAAGCCACTACTGGATTTTGCAAGAGGCTGTTTTAAGCCATGTATTTTTCAGAATGCCAACATGCTATGAATGGCAATTTTTTAAGCACACAGAAAAGATTAGTTAAAAAGAATTTGTAATGTGCCTTGGATGGGGATTTAGGTCCAATTACATTAGTATTTTAGTTCCTAATGGCCAATGCTCACTTATTTACTGTAAATGAATTTGATTTGACAGTAACAAGAATTAATTTCCATCTCTTTCATTGCCTCCAAACCATGCTAAAGTCATAGATGATGATGGATAAGGAGACAAAAGGGTAAAGTAAAATTGATGTTGATCAACCATTTTCTAAAATTTAATTTTCATGGCCAACCTAAGTACGTATTAAATCTCCCTCTAGGGAACATGAAGCTTATGGCAAAGACAAAGATGTACACAGCAAAGTAAAACTATATATTTCACTCCTAAAACAATGGCAGTCACTGAGCAAACTGAGTGCCCCCAACACGGGCATGGTCAGCTACTAAAACAGAAGTCATATAAGAAAAGACTGTGCTAGTATTAAGAAACATGCTTTAAGAAGTATCGGTTCTTTAGAAAACAGTGCTCGCAACTAAGTGGAGTGGACAAGAGCAGGCTAAAAATACTTCTCAGTCTTCGTTTGTTCGTGTCCACCATTACAAACGTACAAAGACTGCATCTGTGTGTTGAAGGAAACAAGAATCATCTTTTTTTCCTCCCTATATACAAGATCCAAAAGCACATTTGTACTTTCATGACTGTTCAAGTTATAATTAAACACCACATTAATAAACTAGCAAATGGGGCTAGAGAAATGAGCAGTTAGTGTTCTTGCAGAGGACCCACGTTCAGTCCCTAGCACTCCGGCGGCAGTTCACAAACACTTGCAACTCCAGTTCCAAGGAATATGACACCCATTTTTGGCCTCCACCTGTGAGCTCCAACATGAAATCAGTGCACATACACTCATATGGGCTCACACACATACACAGAAATAAGATATTTTTAAGTATTTTAAAATAAATAGATAAAATTATAAAAACCCCTATCTACCAGGCTTATGCCAGAGGCTGGAACAAGATCACTTGAGCCAAAACTGGAGGCCAGCCTAAACAACCTATCAATAAGATATAAGATCTTACATCTTTTAAAAAAAAGTAAAAATTTTAGTGTAATGTTTTTATTTATTTGCAATTTTTATGTGCATTTGTTTTGCCATAGGTATCAGATCCCCTGGAAGTGAAGTTAGACAGGTGTGAGCTGCCATGTGGGTGCTGGGAATTGAACCCCAGTCCTTTGGGACAGCAGTCAGTGCTCTTAACCAATGAACCATCTCTCCAGTCTCATAGCTGCAATTTTTATAATAAAATTTACAAAATTTAAAGCATTAAAAGATTTTCAAGTGAAAATGAACTTTAAAATATCTTTATTGATTTCAATCATAAGCATGAAATACCCAAATCCTATCAAAATTCAAACTACATTGTGTCCACACACAGAGCTGGTATAGACTAAAATGCCTAAAAGTGGCCATCACAGAATCCAAGAAAACAAAACTATCAAATGGGTTTGGTTTGGTTTAGTTTCATTTCATTTCATTTTTCTCCTTCCAATTTCTGGGGAGCACAAGTTGACAGCACACAGTCTCTCTCATCTGCTTTCTAGAAACACACATAAACGGCTATTTCCTGAAGAGTTCCTCTATAATTGAAAATGATGAGAGTCAAGCATTCAAAAGGATACTCAATGGCTGTATTAAATACAGGCGGAAATAGGGGGCTCTTGAGGAGCAGACGGTGGTCTCTTCACTCTAGCTCTTTAAGTAGTATTTTATTTTTGTCTTCTACTAAGATTTTTCGATAGATAACACCAATCATTGTTGTATGATGAATGATGCATGTTACCAAGGAGAGCTGATGAAAATTCTCAGCCACTGACTTAAGCAATCAACTGAGGTTAAGCTAGCCAGAAAAAGGAATAAAAGAAAACCAGACAGTATTTTCCATACTTCATAACAAATACTCCACAATATAACAGCCCAAAGCTCTATGGCAGTAGTTGACCTAGGGGGTCAAACAACCTTTTCACAAGGGTCACTTAAAATCATCTGCATATCAGATATTTACATTACAATTCATAACAGTAACAAAATTACAATTATAAAGTAGCAACAAAAATAATTTTAATGGTTGGGAATAGGCACAGCATGAGGAATTGTATTAACGGGTCACGGCATTAGGAAGGTTGAGACCCATTGCTTTATCTCCATGGTGACTAACATAAAAGTCCCTATATCGGGGTGTTCTAAACCATCTATAAATTGTCCATTTTGACCAGGTGTGATAGCACACACCTTTAATTAGTACTAAAGTATTATATTATTAAAGTGTTAGATCAGTATTAGAGTATCCAGGAGGCAGAGGCAAGTAGATCTATACTGCAAATACCAGGCCAGTCAGGGATACTGAGACCTTCTCTCAAACAAACAAACAAATTCTATTGTGGCTGTGAAATAAACATAGAGACTTGTGCTTTTATGCCTCATGAACATGCTTAAAAAGAATACATAAATAAAACTATGCTATAAATGTAAACTATATTATACTTACCCTTATATTCTTTGTGGCCATTAACAAAATAAAACATTTAGTGCACTTCGCTAGCTGATTGGATTTACACTTGGTAGAAAACACTGCATAAAACTTTAGCTCTGCTTCCTGAAAATGGAATCTGACAACTCCTCACTGGTGTTTCCCAGCCTGGAGGGTCTCTAGTGAAGCTATTATTATTTAACATACCAAACCTCATGGAACTTAGTCCATGCACACACTGCAATCAACTGGCTAAGATGAAAAGATTTTGAATATCTATTTGTAGGAATTATATCTCAAAACAAATCATCACTTGGCCACAAAGTTTTCAAGACAGGATATCAATGACACATGACAAGATACAATGAGAGATAATAGCTTTATCTTGGTTTTAATCTTCATCTGATTTCCTTGAATTTAAAGGGAAATCAAACTAAATTATTCATCGCTTGCAGTAGCAAAGGCTCCTCTGACACAGTTTATACTACTAAAGTAGATACAGACTGAAATACCATGATGATACGTCAGGAGAAAAGAAAATGCAAACAGGAATGCAGACGTGAGAAACGGAATCTCTGTAACTAAAATATTCCACCCTCACTGCTCTGCACTGAAATGAGCATGTATCTTAGTGTTGTCAACGTTTCCTATACATAAACGTTGACTACAGCCTCTTCTGCTCTCACCTAAAAACCCAAAGAAAATTATGACTACCAAGTACCAGTGCACAGACTGGTCAAAATAGTCTGAGTTTTTTCAGCTTCACCTGCACTTGGGGGCAGCGTGCCAACCAGTTTTCAGCAAATATGATGTAAATGGGCATGGTACACACAGCTCCAAGACAACCTATCCACAGGCCTGGCCATAGCTGGGCTCTACTCCTGCAAGCAAGAAGGCACATGGAAACTCAGCTCCAGTTAGGAATTACTAAGTGTACAAAATGTTGGTATGAAAGACAAGTATCTAATTTGGTTTTGCCCACTGTTGCTCTGGGTCTCCATTACAACAGCAGAGCCTGGATTGGATTCTCCCTGGTATCCCCTATGACCAAATAGAAACTGTGAAGTTCTACTACTACTCCCCCTGACAGACCTAGAAGACTGGAAAGACAGTCTCAAAACCATGTGACAGAGGAACCTCCAGTCATACCCGAGTCCACTTCAGCTGGAAGAGACCCAGAGCAGAAGCCTAATCTGGCCCCAGCAATTTATTAGCTCTCTCAGCATGCACAAGGGAAAACTAGAAAATCGCTAAGGCACCTGAAACCACAGGGCTTTGCTCATGTCACTGCCACAGAAGACAAACTCTAGGACCAGACTCCCTGATGTACGCCATATTCGCCTCCCTGTGACTGTTTCTTTATCTGAGAAATGGGACTAGCCACCATGCAAGAGGACTGTTGAGAAATACATCACCTGATTGGTATTAACCCCTGATCACAGCACACTTTTCTCCCATAAATATACAGTACCCATCTTTGTATCTCTTCCTGTTCCTGTAATAACACAGCCTGACAAAACCGACCAGCAGGAGAAAGGGTCCACTCTGGCTTACAGTTTGAAGCTACCGTCCATCCTAACGGGAAAGCCACAGTAGCAAGAGCTTGAGGGGGCTGCTCTCATGGCATCCAGTCAGAATCAGAATGCTAGTGGTACTGAGAACAGTTTTTTCGTTTCTACAGTCCAGGATCCCTGCTCAGCAAAGGGTCTCACCTACAATCAGGGTGGGTCTTCCACAGCAGTTAATCTAACCAAGCTAGCCCTCACAGGCACACACCCAGAGGTCAGCCTTGAGGTGACTCGAGAGCTGACAATACTAACAGCTTCTCCAAGATCCTGTACACATAACCTTTAGCGTTCACTCAGGAATTTACACATGATGTGGCGATCTGATCCGACTGCCTTCCTACTCCAGTGAGTCTCCAAGGCTACAACCAGTCATACACTTTCTGTTAAGACTATCAATTCACTAATTCTCACTATCAATTCACTAATTCTCCACAGTTTGGGAGCAAGCTAACTCTAAAGGAGAAAAGTCTCAGCTACCAGAAAATTTGCTGCCAACTTGAAGAGCTGGATCAGTGCTCTTTATTTCTCCTCTCTTCTCATACAGCAGCAAGAGGCCAATGAAAATCTTTATTCAAGTTTTCCTTTATTGTAATTTCATTCAGCAGAATTTGAAATACAAGGACTGTAGAACACTTCACTCTTTCCTTTCTCTACCCATCCTAGTCACACACACAAAGTCTGAGTGTGATTTCGGACCATCCCATGCAGGCTGTGACCATTAACAACTCACTTCGGATGATCAAGGTTCCACTGCTAAACTCTGAGGGTCACCAAAGCCCAAACAAATAAATATCTCACCAATTCAGTGCTTTCATTGGTATGCTAACAGTCCCTGGGGAGATTTCAGCATCAACTGAATACAAGTATCAGCTTAGGCCTGAAGTAGTCCAATTTGGGACAAAGTCAGGTAAAATATGAATACATTAGAAGGGACAGGTAATGTTTTCAGCATAAAGTTCTATAAGAAAACAATTATTCAAAGCATGCATACAATGACAGACTTCCCACATTCTTAAGAAATGCAAATTATATCCAGGGGCCCTTTTTTCCCAATATAGCATGTCCAATTTTACAAAAGGTGTAAATGGAGAGCTATAATCCACTTAAACATATTCACTTAACAGCAAACTTAGTTGAAATTCATCTATTTTTAATGAGCAACAGCTGTATTTTTATAATCTTAAAAATGTTTCTCTCAATCACCCTGCATATTATTTCTAAGATTCTCTCAAATTATCTATATTAGTTCATTCATTGCTATAATGAAACACCTTAGGTAGGCTAGCTAGCTTTTCAAAGAAAGGGACTTTGGTTAGTTCAGTTTTGGATGTTGAAAAATCCAAAACTGGGTGTCCCAAAGGGGTCCCTGCAGGGGCCTAACAGATAGATGGTATCACAACAACAGGCTAATAACGGGAAGAGGTCACACCTAACAGGAACCAGAGAGACTCTGGGGTCCCATAACCAGTATTTACTCTCTTCCAAGGGCAGCTTCCCAAAGGCCCAAGAACCTCTATTAAAGGTCTCTTAACTCCCACCCCTGAATACCACCACTCTATAGTGACCAAGATCCCAATGCAAAAACCCTATGAGGGTAAGTCAAACTGTCTCTAAAGAAAAGTCCTGTATCAGTTTCCTCTAAAAAGCGCCCACAAAAAACACTGCTGTGAATCTCCTTGCTGCCTGTGACAGATTTCAAAAGGCCTAAACAGGAGAGAACCCTCTCCAGGTGAATCCTCCTACCAGCTGCCTCCAGACAATCCTGCCAACTCTCTCCTAAAATCCTCCTGACCCCAGCAAGAGGTCAGCTTAGAATCCCTGACAGGTGACATTCATCATGACAAATACCTCTGAAATGGCCCAGGAACAGGCCAGGTGCACACAGTATCCAGAGCTGGCACTGGTGAGAACCAGCGACTATGTTTCCACACAACAGTTCTGGGGTAGAACTGAGACACATTCCATTTGTGACAACTGACTTCATTTCTCAAGAATTCTGTGTGTTCATTTTCTCATAGTAATACAATCTTCAGAAACTCTTCAGTAATTTTTAAAGCATCTGTTATTTATGTCACGTGGTATTAGTGGTTTTAAACTTAAATCTGATTTTGGCTGGACACTGTGCACATACTTTTAATCCCAGCACTCAGGAGACAGAGGCAGGTGGATCTCTGAGGTGAAGACCAAACTAGTCTACCTAACAAGTTCCTGGACAGGTAAAGCTAAATAGTGAGACAAGACCCTGCCTTAAAAAAACTAAAATAACATCTGATTTGAAATCAATAATACTATGGCTGTGGTAAATTTACTATGTGCTGGTACATATTTATTATGAAAAATATTGAAAATGGCATCATGTTTTGCTGGAGATCAACAGCAGAGTCCTTTCTTGGCTCCAGGATCCCATGGGTGTTTAAACTCATTTGCATACCACACCTGCCCTCCTAGAACCTTACGTCATCTCCGTCACTGCAGGTGTCACACACTGTGAATGGAGGACATAGTCATACTGAATTACTGACAGAAAGGAAGGGCTTGTGTATAGTCAGCACAGGTACAAATTTTTCCCTGATATTTTCAATACAGAGTGTAGCGCACCACGCCCGTCTGTGCTCTGTGCGTTACCATACAGTTCGTGAACCAGGCAAGGGGCTGGAGACTGAAATACACAAAGACTCACAGACAGAAACACAGGTCATCCTTGATGCCAGAATGCCCCCTTTACTGTGTACCAGAGGCGCTTATATAGGGATCCTTAACTGAGAGCCACGTCCCTGCCAAACACACCAGAAACCACTCTCCTGCCATCAGGAACTCCTGAGCAGCTCAGAGCAGCTGCAAGCATTACTAGTTGTTTACCAGAAATTCAGGATCTGGGGGGTTCATAGCTCCCAACAATAGAGGGCTAATTTTAAAATACAGATGAAATTGGCTTACCTATTATGGCATCAAAAATAGACAAAATCCTCATGACCTAATTCTGAAAACTCTTAAGATTTTGCACTTAAGGAAATTAATCAATTTTAGTACTAGATATCAGGGTAGTATTTGATACTACAAATATTTTGGAAGGTAACTCTTACTCCAGTCAACACACAAAATGCAAGCCGGGCGGTGGTGGCGCACGCCTTTAATCCCAGCACTCGGGAGGCAGAGGCAGGCGGATCTCTGTGAGTTCGAGATCAGCCTGGTCTACAAGAGCTAGTTCCAGGACAGGCTCCAAAACCACAGAGAAACCCTGTCTCGAAAAACCCAAAACACACACACACACACACACACACACACACACACACACACAAAATGAAAAGCTGAGCACCATAACTGCTGCACAATACAGCCCATTGTGCTACCCGAACTTTTAGCAAAGGAGTCCTCACCAGCAGAGTGAAAGCATCCTATGTTAATTTCCAGAGCAGCACCCTTTTTATAGCGCTCATTAGCCTGCCTGGCAGCATCAGTACTAGAGGCTCCAGACTTTAACCAGCAATCCTTTATGAGCATAAATTAAACACTATACGATTACAAATAAAAACTATTAAACTATACAAATGCCTAATCACCACAGCAGGTAACAACATAAGCATCAAAGCAATACAGGGGATGAAGCCCACTGCCTGATCTCACTAGAAATCACAAAACTCAACACTCAAAGAAAATACTTAAATACTGTTCTACTAGCTTGTTTGCTAATAGAAATTAAAATGTCCTCCATTAATGATTTTAACCGCATGTGTTCTCAAAACAATGTCATTTAAGTCCCCTGTTGGGAATACCAGCCTAAAGAGACCAGTATTGTTACAGACAATCCCTATTGAATAAATGCTCGTTTTCCAGATTTTATAAGTTCCCTGATAAGAGTGAAGGGGGAAAAAGTTAACAGATGGAGAAAGCAATCATCAAAAGTGAAGTCAACAGAAAAAAGTAGTGGAAGAATAAAAAGACTGTATATTTTCAGTTACTACAATGAAGTATATACACAGGTATTCACAAGAGCTGTATTTAGCACACAGGTCTGGAGGTTCAAGGGCACAGTACCATCCACTAACTCAACTAAGGTAAGGACCTCATGGTGGGAACACATACAAGACACAGATCCAAAACATCAGAAAGTCAGAGCCAGCTTGAAAAGGGCCAGGCTTGTTCTTCTGTAACAATGTGCTCCCAAGAACAGCCACAGTCCGTGATAATTACTTCAGAATCTTCCATGGCAGCACCCTCAATGATACAACTACTTCCCACCAGACTCCAACCCTTAAAGATTCTACTCTCTTCCCCCAACACCACAGTAGAGATAAAGCCTTCATGCAACATGTTAACCAAATGGTTCACAACCCTCTCTGGATCATGGCAAGTGCAATCCAGTTTACAGGCTGAATTTAAACTATACTGAGGACATCATATAGGAGTTCATCTTCTATAGCCTCAAAGGAAACAACAAAAAAAAAAAAATTTCACAACAAAAGCTGAAGCCACCAGGCTTTGCAAACTATTTGCAGTAAGTAGAAAAAGACGGTTGTATGCTGGTAATAATTACAAAGAGAACAAATGAGGATATGGTTAGAGTAGGAGACGGGTCTACAAAATATATGTCCACCTTGAGATTTTTACAGAGCAATTTTGAACAGGGGAATCCAGGGATGATTACTGGAGACACACATGGTCTTCACCCTCCTCCCTAGAATGACATGAATAGGAAAAAATCACAATGACACCAAGTCTTTAGCTCTTACCCAATAAGCACCCGGAAAGCAAGGCCACACTCTCCTTGTATGCTACAGAGTGCGGGGAGTACAGCGGCCTGTCAAGTAGTGAATAAGTAAAAGTGCAGGATGGATTGATACTTTTCCCTAAAGCTTCCTGCCAAAGCCGACCTGAGTTACTCAGTATCTCTGGAAATACAGGTGAGGCAGACAGGAAACAGAATTAAGAAATAACAATTCTCAAACTAGGAGAAGAAATGCTTTCAAGTGTTTGCTTCCTATCCAACTGACAAAAGAAGGAGTAGAGGTGGATTTTAGAACAGAAGCAAGCACAGACACTTATGCTGTTGCACCTGACAACTAAGAAGAGGTCCTGACTCACTGGGAGGAGGATGCACCAGTAAAACAAATCTTTTTCAGTTCACATGTGTGCTACAAGCCAGCCAAGGTTGCATTTTTTGGCATTCTGATTTCAGAGTCTGTCTCTGCCCTATCTGCCAGTCATCAGGGATGGAGAAGGGAAACTCCCATGATCCCCAGTCACCCTCATTAAAACAAATTGCCTGAGAGGAGCTAGAATACAGAAGGCGAAAAGGAATAAAGTACCAAACCCCAATTTCACCATTTTACCTTTAGGGGACAGCGAGGCAAAGAACTGAGGAAAGTCTTAAGAAACACAAATAATTGAAAAGTGTAGGGTTAGCAATTTTAAATCAAAGTGAATTTTAATGTTTACCCTCAAGAATCAAACAGCATAGGTATGCCTTAACTATTCTTTTTCTAATGAGACATGATATGCTTAGCATTAAGTATTCGGTTTTACCCTTGATCTGTTTTTTATAAAGTGAATAACATGTGCCAAGTCCAGTAGGGGGCATAAACATTCTAACATGTCATTTCTTAACCTGAAAATGAAGAGGGATAATAAATGTATCTTTATTTTGGAGTGAATCTTTTAAGTCTAGAAGCTGCCAATAGCATTTTTCTATTGGCCAAGTTATTCTAAGCATCATATACAAATTGGAAGAAAAAATACATCGATTTTAAAATAACTGATCTTTAAAAATGAATGTGTACCTCCTCCATTGCTGGTGGCAATGCAGACTTGTACAGCCACTTTGGAAATCAATATGAAGCTATCTCAGAAAATTGGGAATCGATCTACCTCAAGACCCAGCTATACCACTCCTGGGTATATACCCAAAGGACATTCCATCATGCCACAAGAACACTTGCTCAACTGTGTTCATAGCAGCTCTCTTCATAATAGCCAGAGACTGAAAACAAACTAAAAGTCCTTCAACAGAAGAATGGACAAAGACAATGTGGTACATTTACACAGTGGAGTGAGTATTATTACTCAGCTGTCAAAAAATATAATGTCATGAAATTTGCAGGCAAATGGGTGGAACTGAAAAAAAAAAAATCATCCCGAGTTAGGTAACCCAGACCCAGAAAGACAAACATGGTATGCATTCACTCATAAGTGGATATTATCTGTAAAGGAGAACCATGCTACAATCCACAGACCCAAAGAGGCTAAGTAACAAGAAGAGCTCAAGAGGGACACTTGGATCTCCCTGGGAAGGGGAAAAAGAACAGACATGGTGGGGAGATCAGGTAGGGGAGGATAGAGAGATTGAGTACTGGAGGAGACAACTGGAACTGGGGGCACTGCAGCAACAGGCTAGAAACCTAGTGCACTGTAAACTCCCAGGAATCTACAAGGGTGAACCTGGCTAAGACTCCTAGCAATGGGGGATATGAGGCCTGAACTGGCTATCTCTCTCTCTCTCTCTCTCTCTCTCTCTCCTTTCTCTCTCTCTCTCTCTCTCTCTCTCTGTGTGTGTGTGTGTGTGTGTGTGTGTGTGTGTGTGTGTGTGTGTGAAAATGGCAAACATCCTGAAGGATCACTCTGGTGATAAAGTATCAGGAAATAACTGCTTTATTTACTTGATGATGAATACATTCACAATTTCTTGTAGATAGATTGCATGATGAATACCCTTCCACTATGATCTTTGTTCCTTTTTCAAAAAGACTAAATTTTACATGAGTGAGCAAACCAGCATAGGTGCTCCTGCTTTTCCATCAAAAAAGAAACTATTAGTCCCTACAATGTGGGGGGAAAGCAGGAAAATCACATTAAACAGCTGACCTGAGGACACGTGTTTTATTAACCATAGCTTCATAGATGCTGCCATATGAAATACTTGTAAAGAGCCTGCTAATGAGAAGACCCGATCAACTATCTAAAAAAATGATACCTGCTGCCTATGCTGAAGGTGACACGGAGATTCCTATTGCCAACACTATTGTCTCTGTAAAATAACATCAGCACTTGAAAAATAAAAATACACTGCTCAAATATGCCCAACAATGCCACTCTGCTAGTACTAAAAACATTGTTTACTACAGCTCACCTATGACAGAAAATAAGTCAATGCACGAACTCAACATACATTCCCTGGCATCTTGGGAGGTTTGGCAATGGCCCAAAGCTCATGATATTAGGTCTAGGCTAATTCTTTTTAATAAGACACTTGGATTCTTGCCTAGTGCACATAAGATCTTAGGCTCAACCTCCAACCCTGTAAAATAATAGCGAACACCATAATAACAATGTCTACTTTGAAGAAGCTGGGGTACTTAATTAGGCCTTCCATTCATTCTTCCCACTGGCATGGTTTTGAACACCATCTGCTCGGTCACAGGAAAACCCAAGTCAGGTATGTACTCTGCCTGCATCAGGAGCTTCATGTTCAACAAAAATACTAGCACAGGCATAAATTAGTAGGAAGGACTGACTGCCCAAAGATCATGCAAAATACCTGTGTTGCTTAGTTTTATACCAACTTAATGCAAGAAAATGCCCCCACCAGAGACTGATCTGTGGGCAAGCCTGTGAGGTATTTTGAGTCATGATTTATATGAAAGAGCACATCCTATTATTGGTGTATTATCCTAGATAGGTGTCATAAGTGGTATAAAAAAGCAAGCAGCACTCCTCAGTGGTCTCTGAATCACTCCCTACCTCCAGGTTCTTGCCTTGCGTTCCTGGAAGCTGGACTACAAGCAATAAAATAAAATAAACCCTTTCCTCCCAAGGTATATTTGGTCATGGTTTTTTATCACAGCCATAGAATTCCTAAGGCATAAGACAATACCATAACCATGAATTTAGAAGGCAAATAGAATCAAGAAACATACCAATAAAGCAACCTTCATGTTCTTGTCCCCCTCCATGTCTGTCTGACTCTGTGTCTGTCTGTCTGTCTCTCTCTCTGGATCTGAAGATGTGAGGATGGCACCATGGCCTACAGGAGGGATGCACACTCCTTAGCTTTACTGCAAACTGAATGCACTCCTCGAACCCCTTTCCAAATAAGCATCTGCATTTCAAAAACCCATTATTAGCTGCAATTCCCAAAAGTTACCAACCCCTTTATGATTCCAACCATTGCTCCCCCCAGTTCTTCACCCTCTAACGCTCCTCTTGCTCACCTCCATCCTCTACCACCAAAAACAACTTAGCTGACTTCAAACTCCTATTCATCCTTGAACACCGAAAGACAACATCACCATCTCTTTCATGAAATCTATACTCTGCCTTCTGCAGGAAGTCAGTCCTTGATTCAATGTTTCTCCATTATGATTCACACTGCAGCGTTCTGCTCTACTCATCTCTAAAGCCCAGCACTTATTACCACAGTATCTGACACAGCCAGGACTAAATAAATGTTGGCTGGAACAAGGTACAGGAAACCAGCGAAAGGTAAAGGGGTAGGAAGAAGAAAGCCGTTCACTTTGACAAGAGTCAACCTAGAGCCGGTAAAGGGTGGCAGGGAAGCTGTAGCCCTGGTTCCTGTACTAGCACGGGGGAAAGAGCCTTCTATTGATCTCCTGCTATATTTCAAAAACTGCACGTTATCTCATTTAGTCTCTATGACAACCATGTGAAGATGGCATTAGTCTCTCCATTTTACCCTGGAGGAAAATGAGACAACCTGCCTAAGATCACACAACTATTAAGACTATTAAGTGGCAAAGGCTCTCTGAACACTAAACACACGCCACACTCCTCTATTCAGAGGTGATTCGACTACTGCCGTCTGTTTCCCATTTGAAGGTTTGGGCTCCTTTCCTCAGAGGTCCTACTGACACAATCTCATTTCATGACAACCAGCAACCAAGGGGATGATTCATCTATGGGCCTTTGCGCCTGGGCCTACTTAGCCTGAAAGTACATCAGAAAAGATGCTGTAGGTCTGAGTACCAGTGCCAGGAGGTCTCTGACAGTTCAGTGTCGCCAGACTGGAAAGAACAGAAGAGCTTTCAATCAAAATATAATGTGACCTCAAAAAGTTTCAGTCAAAGTCCTAAAAACCCTAGTGAGTAATTAAACAGTAGTTTTTTAAAATTCCATTTTTAAAAGTTTTCTTTTACCATTATCACAAAAAGATGAATAAAGCTGTTAAACAAAGGCTACATCAGTGGAGAGATCATGTTTAGGACAGGAAAACATAATTAGAGAAAGTAAGTTATTATGTATAATGCTTATCAGGCTTCATAAAAAGTATTTTTAATTATATACTGTTTTTCTTTATTAAAAAAAACTAATAAAGTATAACAAAGGTCAAAGAATAGAGGACTTCCCATACTTTTATAATAATTAAGCTACCGATGCTTCCCTGCAACCAAGTAATTGCAAGCTCTACTCATCTGCTTTTGGTTAACTAGAGCACATATATCAATTATCCGCTCACTCAGGGGAACCAGGAAATTGTCTCAAGCACATCACAGCCACTCCTTGGAAAAGTTTGACAATCTTTTCTATCCACTAGGTTCCCAAGGCCTTGCAAGGCCCTCCAGTACAGTGATAGCTGTCAACAAAATATCAAGAAGCCCTAGGGGTAGACAGGTTTAAAAAGAACTTTCAAACACTTAATGTTCCCACAAGGTCCAATACAGGAGTAATGGATGAACCAGAGGAACAGGAGAGGGGAACAAGAAGAAATAAAATGCTGTGTCAGGCTTTACTTCCTAAAATGTTTTGTTAAAAGAAAAACATCATCATTAACAACAATAACCTATTATTTGGCTGACAGCTGGAAAGTCGATGGATTGATTCTGAATATCTCCACAAGCAATAGGAAAATGCACATTTGAAGCTCTCTCGGGGAAGAGTTTTAAGAGATCTGGGCTATCCCAATGAAGCCCTATAAAATCTGTCTAATCCCAAGAACGGCAATAAGATTGCTAATTAGGCATTTATTTTACAACTGGAATATAAAATTTAAGTCAAAAATAGTATTTCTATATATTGGCATGTCTTTATTTTCTGTATTCCATCAGAGTAGTTTATATAGACAATGTCTTGCATTTTATAAATCTTGACACAGGATTACAAATTTTTCTAACTTACAGTTTTTGCCTTTAATAATAACCATGATTTATTTGGTTGTTTTACCCATAGTTCTGAGAAAATACAATACAGTCTTAAAATCACTTTCAAGTTAGTATCCAAAAATCTACTGTAACAAAAATAGGGTGTTCTGTTAAAATAGCTTCTTCCTTTGTCCTAGTCTTGATGCCTGGACTAAGGGCAAGCAGCACTTTGGCACCCTCCTGCTCTAATCGTCACGTGCAGGCACCTCCAGGGCCACTGCTGCTTCTCAGCAAGCGAGCCAGCCAGACCACCCATAAGCACATCCGTGTGGTAAATTACAGCGGTGGTCACTAGGTAGTAACCCCAAAAATTTCCTAAACAGCAACAGAGCCAGCATGTAACCCACTAACAGGAAGTCGATAGGCAGAACTGGCTAATGGCAGGGACTACTGCAAAGTGCGACTTGGGGATAGTCCAGAACGTGCTAAGCTTTTTCTCTACAGCGCCTTCCCTCTGGCGCGGCACCTGTCGTGGGTGTGACCCTCGTGCACTATGCCCAGACCGCCCTAAAACATAAACTTTCTACCAGGAATTGGTTGTTACACAAAAAAGCCTAAGTCCTTCTTGAAAAGAAGACTTTAAACTTTTGTTGGTTTCTTAAAAGAAGATGTAAGGCCAGGAGTACTGAATCAGATGACACCGAGTAAAGTGATCCGGATGAGATGATAAGGGCTGAGCCGTGAATCTCCACTGCCCGGCCATGCAACCTTATCATCAAGTTACCATAAAATGGCTTCCCTTCCCAATCTGGTTTCGACTCATCCTTTCCCTGCGCTGCCAAGAAACACTTGTCTCAGTTACAGTTCTACTGCTGTGAAGAAACACCACAACTGAGGCGAACGATAAAAGGAAGCTCTTAATTGGGGGTTTGCTTACAGTTTCAGAGGGTGAACCCATGACCATCATTGCCAGGAGCATGGCAGCAGCAGGCAGGCAAGCATGGCACCGGGCAGTAGCTGAGAGCTCACATCTGATCCGCAAGTTGCAGGCAGTGAAAACAAGCGAGACTGGGCCTGGTGTGGTCTTTTGAAACCTCAAAGCCCACTCCCGGTGACACACCTCCTCCTACAAGAAGTTCCACACTCAAACACATGAACCTATGGGGGCCACTTTCATTAAAACCATCACACCATCTTAACATCTCACTTCACGGGCTCAAAACTCATCTGCTAGAGCCTACAGTGCCACACGACCTCACACAGCTGAGAACATTTTATTTTTTCTTGTTCCTTACAGTGCCAAATAAGGATAAATAAAAATGCTTAAAAGTTTTTCACTTAAAAGGAAAATGGTCTTATTTTGTGCAATGGTAGAATATACGTATTCTTACCACTCAGATTTGTTAAATGTAAAAATATCAATAAAAAAATCAGCACTTTATTTTTAACCATAAAAATGTTATTAACATCTGGTTGTACATGAAGGAAGAAGCAACTAATGCAATTTTCTAGTCTTGTATCCTAAAATTAGATGGAACTTCTCAGTAGCTGCTGGGACCTCAGAGGATAAGATGAAACTCTTTAACGTCTGGTTAAGCCCCAGGAAACCTTATCAGAATTGATCTGGTCTATGCACTGACTCAACAGGGAGTATAAGCACATTAACACCCCTCAGATCCCTTTCTCAAGGTCTGCCTCAAGCCCACATCCCTGCACAGCAAGCCAAGCTTCTGGCCTGCTTCTTTCATTTCCTAAAGTGCCTTCCAGACTTCTGTACACACTCCACCTCACTTACATATTTGTTCCTTTACTCAAAAATACTGCACAACACCTTCCTGCTAAATGTGACTTGACCAAACTGTTCTTTGAGTCCAAGATCACTGCCATGCCGATACCTGTTCACAGAAGAAGCTAACCATGAGCTTTCTTCGTCATTCATTAAACATGGACTGTTACAGATCGTCTTTCAGGAGCAGGATGTGCTCGTTAGAACTTAGATTTAATGCTTTGGAAACACCAGGCAAATTATCCATTACAGTAATGCAAAAGATTAGGATACTGGCATCCACAAAGTTTGACATGTGTCCGAAGGAGATCTAAGACAATGCACCTTCTTCACTCAGACGTGAAAACACCGGTCGAAGGAATAAGCAGGACTTGTTGACTTTGAACTCTTCCTACAGTGCTGTGTCTAGATGAGCCTTAAAGAGCTGTTTAAAAATAACCAGAAGGGCCAGATTCTGGGAGAAAAATACATACAACATATAGATGAATCTGTTTCCCTAAATTGGCTGCTTAGTTTGGGCTGTGCTATTTCCTGCTCAAATTGGTTTCCTGCAATTTGTTAAGGCTGCCAAATACTTAGTGATCTCAGCAATACGCTTAACACAAATCGGCAAATCTTTCCTATTTTTCACAATGACAAGAAATTTACAGAGAAACTTGCACAGTGAAGATAATAATAAGAATGAGCTCATTTGTCTCCCCCACCCAGATTTATCATTTTCATCAGGTTCCCAGTGGCTTAGGAAACCAATAAACAGCCTCCTAATACCATTTCCTGTTTGATTTTCTCATATTGATCTGGAGACAGTTTCTTAGGGTCGAACATGAGCGGTCTGACCTCACCACAGGCCAGCAAAACTAAAGGATCAAGATGAAGGGGGTAAAGGCCAATAGCCAGCATTGATTTTTAAAATCAAAAGATGCAAGATGTTTAAAAAAAAAAAAAGGCAAGTATGGAGCTGCACACAATGCCATCCCCTCTGTCCACCTAAGAAAAAACTAGCTGGTATCAAAGCAAGTCAACATAGTTGCGATAATGGAGCAAAGGAGCCGAGGCAGAAAGGACACGGTTAAGTTCTTTAGAGCACATTCATTCATTAAAGTGGCCCTGCAATCTGCTGTGTGTCACAAAGTATATTATTTTTCCCAAACAGCTTTACATGCAAATACTTATTGCAACGAGTCATTGACCTGGTTCAAGGCTTCTCAAAAAAAAAAAAAAAAAAAAGTTACAATAAAATTTAAAAAGAAAAAAAAACCTTACTTTTGTAGAGCATAAATTATATTCTCCAAACTGTATGTGTGTGTTTGTGTGCATGTCTGTGTGTGTACATATACATATGAGGAGGCTTAGTTCTTTTATTGAGAAATCCTCTGGTTCTCAGGCCATCAAATACACTGCTCTATATTCATGTAAGTGATAGCCTAGGGATGGTATTAATAAGTCCTGGAAGAAAGAAAGCATTTTAATAAATATTAAAAATTCAGCTCACATTTATATATAATTTACTTGACACTGAAAATGCAGAAAAAAGCTGGTGACGTTTCCATCAATACACTTTTGTAGACTTGAAAAATGATTTCATAGCACATCTGAATTATGAATCATAAGAACTCTATTACTGTATACTGGCTAAAACCCCAAAGAGAGAAACTTGGAAGAGAACATAAATTTTGAGATTAGAACTTCTAACAGCATATTTTTTAAATTTTAAGAACCAATGTTTGCTAATTTACACAATCATGGTCTGTTTTCTTTTTTGGTTTTTCAATGCAGGGTTTCTCTGTAGCTTTGTAACCTGTCCTAGAACTTGCTCTGTAGACCAGGCTGGCCTGGAACTCACAGAGATCCACCTGCCTCTGCTTCCCTCCCGAGTGATGGGATTAAAGGCATGGACCACCACCACCCGGTCTAACGGTTTTCTTAACATAAAGGCAAGATCACTTCAAAATATTGTACTAATGCTAGTAGCTCTCCTTTCGGCTTAGGTTGAAAGGAAGGAAACCACTTCATAGCCTTCGAGGTCTTCTTTCTATGACGGAGCCAGAGAAGTGATCTGACTGCTCCAAATATGAAGAGTCTCCAGCACCACACCTGCTGCGAAGCTGTGTCCAAAGCTGCTGTAAGATACTACACCTCCACAGAATGTCCCCAGAGTTTCATTACTGACAGTCCTAGGATGCGTGATGTGGAAGGAACAGAGTGAGTGTCACAAGCCACCAGCACACAGAGCCACACAGCCTCAGTCACATCATTAGAGCACCTGATACATGCCCAGCTCTGGAGAGGCCCAGGCTAGACCCACACAGCCGAGCTTCCTGCAGGCTAGTCAAAGGTAAGGAGCAGCTACTCTTCAGTGAGAACTAATCTGACCACTAACTCACAGGGTGATAGTTTAAGTCTTCAGTGCCCAGGATGGCCACAGCTGAGCATCAACAATGTCTGCTGTCATGTCAAACCTGGAATAGGAACAGACAGATTCCTCAAGAAAGTCAAGCTTATCACGTCATCCATGCCTGGCTCTGCAGGTCATAGTGATGTTTTACTCTTTTGGCTTTTGGGGGGGACCTGCCAACCAGCTCCCAAATAAATCACACATGGAGATTTATCTTTAGTTATGAATTGCAGCTCCAGTTGAGGGTTTGGTTATCTACCCTATCCTGAAAAAGATGGGGTGAAGCAGCAGGTTTGTAGAAGAATAAATGGAATTTACGAGCTATGTTAAGTTAGATATATGCTTGCCTTTATCTGTGTTAATTAACCATAGACTGTTCAACACTCCTACTAAACAAGAGGCTTTGAAAGACAAAAACTGTTCCTGATTAAGCCTGGTATCAGAAGCTCGAGTTATATTTGCAAACTTAATGGTCAGTTTGAGGGTCACAACTGCCCCACCACTACCACCAGTGGCAAGTACCCAACGGCTCATCTTTCTCACTATTACAACCTGCAGCCAAAAAAGCCCCTTTCGAATAAACAAAAACTCTTGGTCCAAACGTAATCACTCCCATACTGTTCTTCTTGTCATTTCACAACCAATGGCATGTCCAGTCACCATCTGGGCGGTATCAAGAACAGAGCGGGAAAGGGCTAGGGATGCAGTCCAGGGGGAAAGCACCTACCTACCTTCCAAACATAAGCTGGGTTCTGTCTCCAGAGGAGAAAAGAGAAAGGAGCTGGCCATGCAGCAGGTTCTTGGTAATTATTTGTTACATGAGCACTAAGGTGGAGCTAGAGGAAGGTGAGGGAAGAGGAAAAATACTGGTCTCTTTAGCTCCTTCTCATCCAAAAAGACCTATGCATGATGAGGCTTAAAGCAACAAACTAACAAATTAAATCTTTTGTAGAAGCTTAAAAATTACTAGAAAACAAAAATATTAGAGATATTTAATAATTCAGAAGCAGTAAGTATTTTTTAATTTCAGGAGTTCTTTTCCCCCTAAGGATTTTCTTTAAAAAAAAAAATAGTAAGTATTTACTAAATACTCCTTAATCTCTAATATTCCTACTATCAAACTAGTTCACACAAAAGGTGTGAAATGGCATTCTGATGAAGCTTAGCAGAGGGTCTAGGAGTTGGATGAGCAAAATGAAAGTTCACAAAGTGTAACTAACAGCAGAGCCAAACACTTTAGAAGAAACCCTGATTTCTAACATTCACCGTAAGATGCTGAACATCCAAACGCCAAAAGACAAAGGGCAGCTGCCTACTGAGTAGTCACCTTTCCCTACTGAGGGGTTTTTTTTTAATGAGAATCCCTAAAATAAAAATGTCACCATACCTGAAGCACCATAAATACTGGAATACCGCTGAGACTTAGGGCCAGACGGAGAGGACTCCTTCATCCGGTCGATGACATTTTCTGAAAGCTGCAAAAGAAACATCTGCATGATGAGACAGAAACGAAAGACAATACAATAACATCCAAGTAATCCCACATCTGCATCATCCTGCACAACGAATGGCCTACTCAATTAGACTCACGCAAACAACTGCAGAACTGCACAAGCAAAACCAGTTTTAAAATTCCAAGTCACACCCGCAGCACTGCTCCCCTATTTCTTCTCATGCACTAAGTGCCCACTGCAAATAACAGTTCTTCATTTGTGGGGCGCACCAAGTTATAATCCTGGAGTAGATATCAACCACCAAAACTCCTTCAGTATTTATTCAGCAAATACTGACCAAATGCACATGTATGTATTTATGTATGTATTAACTGACCTCAGCTCACTCCTTCCTTTCTCTCTCTCTCGCTTCCTTTCCTTCCAACCTCTCTCGCTCCTAAGACTAAGAGCACACAATTGCTTTCAACAGCTTTGATTAGGCACAAACTCTGCACCAAGAATAGGCTAGACTTAGAGGATTCATAACCACCAAGCTGCTACAAGAGAAGTGGGATAGAGACAAAGCACTTAAGAATGCCATGAGGCAGCAGCTGTAATGGAAGTCTACAGAAACACAATGGTCTGTGCAGCCAGCCGGACTGTAGGGATGCGGCTCGGGGAGAGAAGGCGAACAGAACTCAGGAAGAGAAAGTGACAGGGCAAAGAAACCACATTAAGTGTGGATCCGAAATGGGGTTGCCACCACTAGACCTCTAAGTGGAGAAATCAAGTAGGTTGCAGGCCAGAGGCTCTGGGGACCACTCCAGCACACAGATTTGAGTCCTAGTCCCATGGTCACTACACTGTCCTTTTGTGTTTTCTTCACTGTGCTCACCAATGTCTGACACTTGATGCTTCCTGTCTACCTTTCCCACTACAGAAGACGATGACAGAAGAGCAAAGGTTCTGATGTCCCATCACTATATCCCCAGACTCAATAGCCCTGGGAAACACAGTGGTTAAACAGCTAATGACCACTGTCAGTAAATGGATGAATGAGCATAGAGAAAGAGGAGCTACAGAAAAAAGTGGATTTTAAAACTTTTAGTAAACACACTTTGAACGCAGCAAACTAAGTTTCAGGGGGCAATAGGCACTGAATATTTTAGCGGGGTAATGACATAATCAGATTTACACTTCAGAGAGATCACTCTCGCTACAGTGTGGACAACAGATTGATGCAGGATAAAACAGAAGAAAGACCCCTGGAGGAGACTAAAGGACCAATTAAGAAGCTATTAAGCATATGTCCACACAAAGCCTTGCACAGAATGTGCACAGAGGCATTATTCATAACTGCAAGAGTGGAAACAAACAAATGGCTATTTACTGGTGAACAGACAAACAAAGCATTATAAATCCACAGAACAGAATAATACAGTTCAGTAATAAAGAGGAATGAAGCTACAACATGTACAAACCCAAACTCATAAAGTTAAATGGAAATGGCCAAATAACAAAGATCACACACTACAAAATTGCTTCTTTTTGAGATGGGTATCTCACTATGTAGCCCAGGTTAGCCTCAAACCTCCGGCATCCACCTCCCAAGTGCTGGAATTACAGCTGTAGGCCATTACATTTGGCCGTATTGAGTCTATTTATCTGAAACACCCAGAAAAGACAATTTTATAAGTAGAGCATCAATAAACAAAGTTAGCTAGGGCAGAGATGGGAGTATGGATTAATTGTAAAAGAACTCAAGGCCTTGCTCCAATTATGAAAATGTCACTTTAACATGGTGGTTATTTTAAGAACTACTGAACTCCACAGCACTAAATGCCTATATAAAGAAGCTGGAAAAATCCCACACTAGTGAATTAACTGAACATTTGAAAACTTTAGAACAAAAAGAAGCAAACGCACCCAAAAGAACTAGAGGGCAGGAAATAATCAAACTGAGGGCTAAAATCAACAAAATAGAAACAACGAAAACAATACGAAGAATCAATGAGACAGAGTTGGTTCTTCGAGAAAAAAAAAAAAATCAACAAAATAGACAAATCTTTATCCAAACTAACCAAAAGGCAGAGAGAGAATATCCAAATTAACAAAATCAGAAATGAAAAGGGGGACATAACAACAGACATGAGGAAATCCAGAGAATCTTCAGGTCATATTTCAAAAACCTGTACTCCACATAATTGGAAAACTTAAAGGAAATGGAAAACTTTCTGGATAAATATCACTTACCAAAATTAAATCAAGAACAGATAAGCAAATTAAACAGACCTCTAACTGCTGAAGAAATAGAAACAGTCATCAAAAGCCTCCCAAGCAAAAAAAAAAAAAAAAAAAAAACCAGGACCAGGCGTTTCAGCTCAGAATTCTACAAGATTTTCAAAGAAGAAATAATACCAATACTCCTCAAATTGTTTTACACAATAGAAACAGAAGGAACATTGCCAAACTCTTTTTATGAGGCTACAATTACCCTGATATCCAAACCACATAAAGACATTACTATGAAAAAGAATTATAAACCAATCTCACTCATGAACATTGATGCAAAGATACTAAATAAAATACTGGCAAATCGAATCCAAGAACACATTAGAACAATCATCCACCATGATCAAGTCAGCTTCATTCCAGAGATGCAGGGACGGTTCAACGTATGAAAATCTGTCAACGTAATCCACCATATAAACAAACTAAAAAATAAAACTACATGGTCATCTTATTAGATGCTGAAAAAGCTTTCAACAAAATACAACATCCCTTCATGATAAAGGTCTTGGAGAGAGCAGGGATACAAGGAACATACCTAAACATAATAAAGGCAATATACAGCAAATCAACAACCAACATCAAACTAAATGGAGAAAAACTCACGGTGATCCCACTGAAATCAGGAACAAGACAAGGCTGTCCACTCTCTCCATAGCTATTCAATATAGTTCTTATTGCTAAAGCAATAAGACAACAAAAGGAGATCAAGGGGTACAAATCAGAAAAAAAGAAGTCAAACTCTCACTATTTGCTGATGATAGTTTACATAAGCGACCCCAAAATTTCTACCAAGGAACTTCTACAGCTCATACACACTTTTAGTATCATAGCAGGATACAAGATTAACTCAAAAAAATCAGTAACCATTCGATACACAGATGATAAATGGGCCAAGAAAGGTATCAGAGAAACATCACCCTTCACAATAGCCACAAATAGCTTAAGATACCTCGGAGTAACTCTAACCAAGTGGAAGACGTGTACGATAAGAACTTTAAATCTTTGAAGAAAGAAATTGAAAAAGACACCAAAAAGTGGAAAGATCTCCCATGCTCTTGAGTAGGTAGAATTAACATTATAAAAATGGCAATCTTACCAAACGCAATCTACAGATTCAATGCAATGCTCATCAAAATCCCAGCAAAATTCTTCACAGACCTCGAAAGAACGGTACTCAACTTCATATGGAAAAGCAAAAAACCCAAGATATCCAAAACAATCCTGTACAATAAAAGAATTTCTGGAGGCATCACAATCCCTGCCTTCAAACTCTACTACTACAGAGCTACAGAACTGAAAACAGCCTGGTATTGGCATAAACAGACAGGAGGACTAATGGAACCGAATTAAAGACCTGGATATTAATCCACACACTTTCAAACACCTGATATTTTACAAAGAAACAAAAAAATATCAAATGGAAAAAAGAAAGCATATTTAACAAGTGGTGCTGGCATAACTGGATATCATCATGTAGAAGAATGAAAATAGATCCATATCTATCACCACACACAAAACTCAAGTCCAAATGAATGAAAGACCTCAACATAAAGCCAGCCACACTGAACCTTATAGAAGAGAGTGGGAAGTACACTTGAACGCATTGGCACAGGAGACCACTTCCTAAATATAACCCCAGTAGCAGACACTAAGAGAAACAATTTAATAAATGGGACCTCCTGAAACTGAAAAGCTTCTGTAAAGCAAAGGACACGGTCAACAAGACCAAACGACAGCCTACAGAAAGGAAAGATCTTCACCAACCCCACATCAGACAGAGGAATGATCTCCAAAATATACAAAGAACACAAGAAATCAAACAATCCAATAAAAAATGGAGCACAGACCTAAACAGAAAACTCTCAAAAGAGGAATCTAAAATGGCTGAAAGACACTTAAGGAATGCTTCACATCCTTAGTCATCAGAGAAATGCAAATCAAAATGACTCTGAGATTCCATCTTACACCTGTAAGATTGGCCAAGATCAACAACACTGAAGACAACTTATGCTGGAGAGGTTGTGAGGAAAAGGGAACACTTCTGCATTGCTGGTGGGAATGCAAGCTGGTACAGCCCCTTTGGATATCAATGTTGCGATTTCTCAGAAAATTAGGAAACAACCTTCCTCAAGACCCAGCAATACCTCTTTTGCTCAACCGTGCCAAAAGGACATGTGCTCAATTATGTTCATAACAGCATTATTTGTCATAACCAGAATCTGGAAACAACCTAAATGCCCCTTGACTGAAGAATGGATAAAGAAAATGTGGTGCATTTATACAATGGAGAAAAAAAACAACATCTTAAAATTTGCAGGCAAATGGATGGAGCTAGAAAACATCATTTTGAGTGAGGTAACCCAGACCCAGAAAAACAATTATTATATTTACTCACTCATAAGTGGTTTTTAAACATAAAGCAAAGAAAAACAGCCTACAAATCACAATTCCAGAGAACCTAGACAACAATGAGGACCTTAAGAAGACATACATGGATCTAATCTATATGGGAAGTAGAAAAAGACAAGATCTCCTGAGTATTGGGAGCATGCGGACCTTGGGAGAGGGTTGAAAAGGAAGGGAGAGGCAGGGAGGGGAGCCGAACAAAGTGTAGAGCTCAATAAAAATCAATTAAAAAAAAAAGAACTATTGACCTGTCTAGTTAATGCAAGTACATTTGGAGGCATATAAATTACTCTACAGCCAAGTTGTGGGGTGGGGGGTTATTTTGGTAATACAGTAGCTAACACATTCAAAAGATACTTAGGACCTTGCATGGTAGCACGTGCCTGTAATCCCAGCACCAAGGAGGCAGATAAATGAGGAACAAGAGTTCAGGGTCAGTCTGAACTGTATGAAAAGACTGTCTCAAAAATAATGCATGTCTACAAGGCATTTAGGATTCAAAATTGCTAAGGCAGACTTCATGCTAACTTCTTGTCATCTCTACCCTAGTGCTTTCCTCATCTAAGCCTTAACAAGCCTGGGTGCTAACTACTGGCATTATCTCTATTAGATAAGTAAGTGAGCAAGAAAATGACTGCCAGCAGATACCAGCTCCCAGATCACACAGTCTCACAGCAGTGAAGCTGGGTTCCAACTCAAGTCCAACTCTCAAGGTCAAAATCAAATGCCCCACTTCAGTACCACACTCAACATCTGCTAACACATGGAAGCAAAGCAGAGGTCAACCAGGACCCTTGTTCGGGTCAATGAGGAGCTTCTGGCTAGAGGGACAGAGTAATGCCCTCCATAGAGGTCCTTCTAACTTCCACTTCCTCTGCTCATCATTGCCTGGCCTGGACTCTCAGTGCAACTACAAAAGCATTCTGGTAAAAGGCACCAGCAGTAATCCTTTACACTCTACCTATATAAACTAGTATATATTCCTAAAGCACCTACCCATACAGCTTCCCTCTGCACCTAGCCCCACCCCGCTGTCACTGTCCTCCTTAGTCCAGAGCCTTTCTAACCTCTCGCCCACCACTTTTCGGAGGGCTCTGTCCAAGTCTCAGGCTCTCCCAGGCTTCCCCTGCTGCCTGGCCTCAGGGCCGCAGGGCTCGGACTCTTCTTTGCCCTCACTCTCAGTCTTTCCGGGTGATCTTGGTAGTCTCAGTCAATCTCTTGACGTTTCCTGCCTCAGTCTCCCTAGTGCAGGGCTGACAGACATATTTGCCACCACGTTCAGCCAAGCCTTCCTTAACTGCTGCTGATGAATTCATGAACTCTAACTGCTGCTGATGAATTCATGAACTCTAAACTCCAGGATTCAACACATTTAGCTACTTACTAAACAGCTGCCCTCAGACTGAAATACCTCATACCCAGCATACCCAAAACGGAACCTGTGCTTTCTTCCTCCCATTTCCTTTTACCGAGTTAACGCCACCCCTCTATCCAGAATCCCAAGGCAGAAAAGGGGCTGTCTTTAACACTTACGTCAACTTGTTTTCTTACCCAGGACTTCCTGAAGCCTAAAATACCAACTGAACTGTTATCATGTCTTCCCTCAGCTCACTTCTCATTGGATGGTAGTTAATTCTCCAACCTTAACTTCCAGTTCCTCCCTTCATACTCCACACCCAAAGGTTCCCCACCCATAGATGGCTGTTGTTATCTCTGCCACCATTGCCTCCTTCCCACTCGATCCCTTAAGATAAAGTCAATATCCAAAAGCAATCACTCACCAAACTAATTCTGCATTCAATTCCAACAGTGTCTGCCCCGCAGAGCTATTGGGTCCCTGAGCCCACTACATCTAATACAAGCACTCCAGTGAAGAGTACTTCCCCTTTGTGTTGAAACTCTGCCATTCCATGACACTGAGCTCCTATATATCACTGAGGCATTCATCCTACAAATATTACATACACCAAGTCCTAAATCAAGGCCCTCGAGATACTGTGTGAACTGTCTACACCTTAACAGGACATCTGATCTGCCTCAGGGCCCAAGTTAAAGCAGAAGTGAGACAGGAAAGGAAAAGCAGCTCAAGAATTGTGCTCTTAGAGAAAAAGCCGTGACTCCTCTCTTAGAGGACCAGTCACACCAAGAAAGCAGTGTACCCAGAGGCTTGGAGTCCTGAGACACCAGGGCCAGAGGCATCTTTTCTTGTTGCTTTATTTCTTTGTTTTGTAATTCTAGGGGCTGAGTCCTGGGCCTCCAGCCCTACCGACCTCAGACCTACATCCCCAGCAGCCCTTGCTACATATGGTTTTATTTTTTTGTTTGTCTGTTTGTTTTCTTTTGTTTTTTGAGACAGGGTCTAAAGTAGTCCAGGTGAGCTTCAAAGTCATTATGTAGCTCAGAATGATCTTCAACCCTGGATCCTTCTGCCTTCACTTCCACTGTACTGGAAGACAGGCAGGAGCCCAGAGTCTGGGTAAACCTTAACTTTATCTACGAAGTTGAAAAGCTTTGTTCACACCAACCCCAGTCCTCTCCATCTCCGGGTGATGCTGAGTAACATCTGGGTCCAGGAGCACTGAGTCCAGCAGTGGCTGCCCCAATCTCCATCCCATGCTCCTTCAGCAGTGTACCCCACCAATCTCCCACATATGATAAAGGCATTCCCTCTCATGAGAGAAAATGGGCCTTCGTTTCTGAAGCCCATAGCTACTTTAAGTGATATGTATTATATAAGTGACATATATTACATTAAATGATATATAATTCATACATACCATATATTTCATAACAATGTATTAATGTTACAATATATTCTATATAACTCTATATGGCTGGGGCCAGAGCTCAACAGCAGAACACTTGCCTAGCATACACAAAGCCCTAGGCTTGATTCTCACAAACTAAAAATAAAAAATTAAAAATTAATCACTACATATTACATATTATCATCACCAAATACTACGAAGTTGATATATCATAGTACACATACAATATATATTATAAAGCCAGTATATAAAGCGCATCAGTTTATGTAATTTATACGTGCAGTAACTTTTACATTCTAATTTACATTTCTATATTTCAATCCAAAATCAAAGAATTGCAACATTAAAATCACATGCAACTATAACTGGTCAGACATGTTAGCTAAAACACAAATGTCAGCTATAAACACTGACCTGTACTTTCTAAATACTCTATCTCTTCCCTTCAAAATGTATACTAACAACTTTCTACAGCAACTGTAAACGTCCTTTTAATCCCTAAACGTCACCCTTCAAACAGAAAAAGCTGGCTCAGAACAATATAAGAGGCTAGCCACCTCACTTCCTCTGTCTGAGAGGTCGAAGTCTCAGCCACTGGGCTATAAGGGGGTTGTAGCATATACACCATGACTATCTGCTAGAGTGGTTATTCATGCAGCGATAGCCACAGAATCTGTCTCTTCTAGTTTATCCTCACCACCTGGCCAACATGGAGCTCCTCTCCACGTGGGGCTGAGGATGAGGCTGGAGTTCTTACCAGCAGCTGTCTGGGTCCTAGGAGTGTGTAAAGTGTTGGGTTTTCTTCCTTATGCTTTTGGGGCATAGAAGTAGAATATGTCTTTCAAGTCAGTAAAAGTATTTGTTAACCTTTTGTTGCTTTTGTGGTTTCTCTGATGCCTCCATATTGCTACTAAACGTCATTCTAACGCCAACCAAAACATTTCTCAAAGTAGGTTCCAGTCACATGTAGTCAAACATATGTAAATGTCACCCAAATCATATTGCAGGCCCGCTGGTTCGGAGTCACCCTGCACCTGTTCCTCCCCAGCTGAATTCTTGGCCTTTGAGGTGCACTGGTAGGAACAGCAGCCCAAGAACTGCGGTTGTTCTCCTGACTTGAGCACTATTACCTGTCCCCAGCTAGCTGGATATGGCAACTCCAGTCTGAGGAAAGCTCAGGTCTCACCTGATCTCCTCTGAGAACTGGCACACACTCAGGAGGCAGCAGACAAGTTAAACTATACAGGTCAAGGTCATACACACAGCCCATAGCTGTAGAACAGCTCAGCTCTTCTGTGAGGAAAGTTGCCCCAAGGCTGGGCAGAGGTGGGGGTCAAAGACACCACATAAGCCTCAGGAAGAGCTGGACAAGCAGCCTAAGAGGAAACTCTCCAGAAAACACGTCTGTCCTTAAAGAGGGCATTCCAAGAGCCTTCCCCACTTGCTGACTTTTATCGGCTCCACCTGTCTTCTAGCTGCCTTTGGATCTCCATCCAAACACCAAACGTGTAGTAAACCCCTCACACACATATTGATACTACAAATTATACCCAGAGGCCTCTGGACTTTGGAGTCCAAGGACTAATTCAATGTACACGAACTCTGTGTTCACTGTATTGTTAGGGCAGAGTCCATACCTCACAGAGCTCACAGTGGTCCGTATAGCAAAAGAACCACAAGTAAGGGTGATCGGAACAAGCAGGCCTGCTGACAGAAGCAGGCGTCCTTACCTACCTACCCTATTCAGACACTTGAGCAGGCAGAACCCGACCACTGTCTGCCTCACACCAGAGGCTCCACGGGGGCATGGTGAGTATCATCTAGTCATCCCACTTACCTCTTCCCACTCACTGTTTGGTCTTACCCAAAATTCGCACAAACATACCCCCAACCAAGCCAGAGCTCAGCATGTTTTCAGATCCAAGAGGCTGAATAAGAGAACAAAGCCAAAGTCTTCTGCTCTCAGAGGGGGACACTCAAGTTATCTTTGAGATGGTAAAGGCCTGAGCCACATGACACAGAACAGTTCACAACTGAAGCTCCTTTCTTCAGCTGTTTCTTATCAAATTGCCTTAAAGAAAACAGAACAAATTTCTCTCTTGGTTTTCCCTCCAGGTAAGAACAGATCACCTTCTGAGCACTGCTTCCCCCACGACCTTTTGAAGGCACAGACACCAAATTGTCAATTCTCTCATACTGTTAGAAAACGAGGTGGCAGGGAACACAGACTCATTTCTGTAAACCATGTGATTTTCTGTTCATATGTAGCTTGCTACTTGTGTTCTGCATCCTAGAAAGCTTAAGATGGCCCAAGACATTCACAGAACCTAAAGCTGAAACTACTCACAGTCCCTATGACTAACCAAATAAACGCGCAATCCTGCCAACACGCTCGCTGCTGAGCCCTCTACAGCACCCTCATTTAGAATCCCTTCATTCAGGGGCTCTCAGCTGCCAACACCTCCCAAAGCACATGGTGTTTCAGAGGAACCCACAGGGCTGACTGGCTCCTGCGGATGTCAGCTCCAGCTTCAAGGCCAGCTGCAGAGACTCGTCATGCCAGGAAGCACGGTAAGTGTAACTTTGAAAATGATACTCACTGAGGTTGACATTTGCTCTGGAAGAGTTCACTCACAGCTCGGATGCTTCAGATAAATTAGTGAAAGACGGGTCCTGAACACACTTTCTAAGCAGGCACAGCAGGTGCGCACAAAAATCCTATTAAGCACATGTGAGTAATAAAAACGCTTATTTTTCTATCATGAGAAAATGTATTTGAGACAGAGGTACAAGGCAAGAGAGTAATCCTTCATCCAGGCCATAGGAGTAGTTTCATATGCAAAATCGCAACCAGGTGTAAGAATAGAGGCTATTTTACAGAGGGCAGAAAAGTACTAGCAACTTCTCAGAATAAAAGAAAGAGCAGGGCCATATATAAAAGACATGAAAAGTAGCAACTGTCAGCAAGAAGAGACTAGAAACTTGGCATTGTAAGCAAGTCCTTTAAGTGCATGCTATAAGCACCTCAGGAAAAAAATAAATAAATAAACAGACTTATCATCTATTAATAAACTCAACCTACTTAGTGAGTTTTCTGCTGCTCACTAAATGCTACTCTCTATATTAGGATAACTGAAGATGAAATTACTATCCTCATCAGTGGAACAGAACACAAACTAGTTTCCCAGGAGTGAGTACAGAATTATTAGCATACTTATTTTTCTTAACTGATGATCCTAAACATTATAAAATGGATCAAAATTTGAAAACCTTTCTTCAATCAAGTTGCATTAACCTATGAAATCCAAAACTGGAATTTGGGCCTCATCTGTTCATATTTTTTGTTTGTTTGTTATTATTTGTTTTGTTTTTCAAGACACGGTTTCTCTGTGTAACAGCCCTGGAACTAGCTCTTGTAGACCAGGCTGGCCTCAAACTCAGAGATCTGCCTGCCTCTGTCTCCCGAGTGCTGGGACTGAAGGCATGTGGCCACCACCGCCAGGCATCTGTCCATGTTTTAACAACTGCCTAAAGACAAAGCCTTGCTCTCATGATAAGAATGCTGCTCTCATGCCTGGAAAGCAAACAAGATGACTGGTAGAAGCCAAGAAAACAGCAAGAGCAGCTAAGAGAGATTTACAAGCCTCACACAGGAACGGACCCTCTCAAGACCCTCTCTCCGGCCTGTAGGTCTCTCTCTCATGGGGCACGGCATGCCCTCTGGTTTAGTTCCGCCGTGGTCTCCGGGGTTTAAGCTTCGGCTCTCCTGCAGAACTCCAAGCTAGCGCTCTAAGTGCAAACGCTGACAAAGCACAGGGCCAGGAACACACGTGCCACTCTCTCACTAACATGCAGTTCCACTGAAACACCGGATAGGGAGACGCGATCATAGGTGACTTGCCCATGCCGTCCTAAGCTACGCTAACCTCAGAGCAAAGATCTGAAGCCAGGTTTGTTTGATCCCAATGCACTTCCAAGGAACTCTAGAATTTTAAATGTGAAAGGAACCCCATCATAATGACTGCTCTTTATTTATAAATCTACAAAGCAGGCTGGGAATACAGCACAATGGTAGAGCGTTTGTTTAGCCACATGTGAGGACAACCTAAGTTCAATTCCCAGAGCCACGAAATAGTAACACTACTACTGCTAATAGTAACCTAAAGGTCTACAATTCATCAGGAGTTTTACACACCGCATCCTCCTACCCTAACTAAAGGAAGTAATACATTTGGACTTAGGGGTAAGCTGTCCTCAGAGAAGTGACTGGTCCATAACCACAGACTAAGCATGTCTGCTGAATTCCAAGTTAGCTTTCTCCTGTGCATGACCTCAAGGGATCCAAAATGACCTCACAGTTCAACAGCTGGAAAAGACGGGGATAAGGGAGTATCTAGGTAAGAGGCTCCACCAGTCTGGAGAGGAGAAAACTGAAGGAAGCCAAGGGAGAGTACACGCCAACTGTGAGAAAGCCAGGAAGCAAAGAAACCTGGCCAAGGGCACTTGCAGAAGAGTGGGATACAAACCAAAATGGGGCTGCCATGCCTGGACTGTAACAACAGAGATAAAATGTATCTATGAGAAAGGAAGCTTGCTTCAAGTTGTATAACTGAAGGTATGGTTTTAAAAAACAATTTACAAAACTCCTTTAAAAACAGTCTCACCACTTGAACCTAAGAACCATCCCTACTGCCGGCCTATCACTCAACATGATCTGATATTTTATCTAAATCTCTACGCTGTGGCCAAACTCTCTTTCGGTTTGTTTTGTGTCGTTGCTGTGTCTGTACTGAAACATGAGGACACGCACTTATGCATTTCCTACCCAAATCTTTTAACCTGAGGTTTTCTTTTACTTTTTTTTTTTCAAGCTTTGCATTCTCTATTGTGGAACATTCAAAACCTAGAGACAACTTGTTGTTTTTTTTTTTCAATCTCTGTATAAAACTCAAGTTTGCATTAATTCTTAACTTACCACAAAAAGTACCAACTAAACGCCAACACGGCAGAGAATGCGAGAACGACCATTCTAGCACTGGTGAGCACAGTGAGAACGGCTGGCCACAGACCGAAGCCTCAGGTCCAACAGTTTGGAGCTCCTACCAGGAAAACCTTAGTAATTTCTTTTCGAGGTAACAAGTTTCAGAGGAAGAAGTTTTTAAACACTTGAAATGTTTTTAAAGTTTTATTTCCTTGTAACAAATGCCAAAAGGTATCTTACATAGTTCACAGACTAATAGTTGTGTAAAACCAGACGGAAAACATCTACAGCCTTCTGAAATCAGAGCGCTTGGTTCCTAGGTACAAGCCTACTTCCCAAACCATGATGCTCCAAAGTCAGGTGCAGAGAAGAGTGTTAATGAAGTCAGTGCCCGGATACTGACGCCCTAGAGAACACTCAAGTTTCAGTTCATGTATTAAGTCCACACAATGGGTATTTAAAAAGTCTCTACAACGAAGCCCTCAGAACTGACTCTCTTAGTTCTACCAACCTTGAAGAACTGCACTGACCTCTGCCCCTATCGGGCTGGGCAGACAGTAGCAGGCCTGTAGTAACTGGGCCTGGTTCAAAACTTGGGCCAACAAACCACAGCGGAGGCGCCTGGGAAAACGGCATTATCAGGTGGAAGGGAAGGAGCCAGAAGCCAGAAGTTAGCCAGCAGAGCCAGGAATGACTTGGATGCATGAGTATATGCATATGTTGGAGCAAGCGGTGATACCAGAAGAGGGACAATGAATGGCAGAGGCAAATAAGAGTCATCCTTAAAAAGCCAATTCACCCTGAGAGAGAGAGGGAGATGTGCATGAGAAAGCAGGGTTCGGGTCCTGAACTAAACAGCGCGGTGAATCAAGAGTTGCAATTAGGTCCTGCAACTAGTGAGCAAGGACGGATGTGGTGACCTGGCACCCCCATCTACCCCAGTACAGCGCCTGGCACACAACCAAGAACTTTCTCTGAATGGACGTTCCGAGTCTTCCAACTACGGGCTTCTTCCCAGAGAGAGAGCTAGACTTCTGGCGGGACAACACGCGAGCCGAGAGCGGAGAAAGCAGATGCGGCGGTCCTAGGCACGTCTCAGCGTCGGGGTCCGAGTTCAGGGGCTGCCCTTCGCCCGCCCACGGCACTCACCCGGATGCCCTTCACCACGGTGATGTTCTCGTTCTCGTCAGTCTCGAAGGTGACCCGGCGGGTGCTGGCCGTCCCGCCCATGGCTCCTGCTTCTGTCCCCGCAGAGTCCGCGCGTGGACCCGCGAGCACGTCAGGACCCACGCGCACACCTGCGCGTCAGGACCCTGGAACGCTTCCCTTGCCCTGCAGGAGCAAGGCCACGACCCCAAGAAGCAAGGAGAAGGCGCCGGTTCCAAAAGCCCGCCTCCTCCGGTCACGTGCCAGGAGTACGGCGTCTCGGGTTGGCCCAAGAAGCAATTTACCCGCCTCTTATCGGAAGATGCTTCAGGATTGGTGGCTCCGGACCCGGATGCTATGGCAACAGGTGGTACTTAACGTGGCTTCCGGAGCCTCTGAGAGTAGTGGGAATTGTAGTCTTCATCTGGCGTGATGGTTGCTCCAGGGCGTGCATGGAGCGTAGAGCACTCTGGGAGTTGTAGTCTTGACGAACCTGGAGGCCTCTAATTGGTCTGCTTTCAAGGAGGTTTGGTCACCCATCCAACGCATTTTGCAATTTACTCTAGAAACTTAGGTCAGTTAAGTTAGGCAGTGGCTGTCCAAACAACTCAAAGCTAGATGTGAGAGATACACTCCCCTAAGCAAGCAATTCTTACAGTCCTCTTCTCAAACCTCTGTCATTAAACTTTATTTTGCCATTTACTCTTAAACTTTAAGGGGCAGAGACGACATTTGCTTATGCTCCTATCTCATGGCCTAAGTGTGACGGCTTTCAAATATGCGCACAAAAATACATAGGAAAAAATTATTTACACCAAGCGTGCAGGCAGAACGTTGTTTCCCACGTTCGTGTCTCCCCTGCTCCTTCATAAGCTACATGACCAGACAATTAGGCAGAGAAAAGTAATCGCCAAAGGTGGCAGAAATTCTTGGAGGAATTAATTCCGCATTAGACGAAGTTGAGGTGGTCTGTTTTGGAAAGTTTCTAGTTCGGTATTTCACCTCCATGAAAACTAAAAAAAAAAAAAAAAAAAAGAAAGAAAGAAAGAAAGAAAAATGTAAGTTATCCATGTATTTCAGTTTTTTGTTGCTTTGCTTTGCTTTGCTTTGTTTTTGCTAAACACTGTTGATAAAAGTACAATATGATCCTAGGTTTACAGAGACAGATAAATATTCTTTAGAAGTTAGGTGGATGGGGCTGTAGATGTAGGTCAGTTGTATGAACAATGCACACAACCCTGGCTATGTGAGGAAGGAGAAGGGAAGAGAGGGAAGAAAGAGGATGGAGAAGACAGGGAAGCAAAGAGGGGAAAGGGAGGGGGCAGATGGGAAGGGGGAAATAAGAAGGGACGGAACGTGCTGTATAGGAATGCTTTCTTCAATCCGTCCTTTTCAGCATTAAAAGCCACAGAAGACAGCATACCATGGCATCCTCGTCTGCCAGAGGGATCCACAACGTTGAAGGAACAGTTTTGAGCTTCAAGGAGTTGTGAGTGTGTAAGAATCCGCACAGCAGAAGCTATGTGTCTCCCAGCCCAGCATCGCTGGTCAGCAGCACGGAGCTCATGACATCTCATCAGGTCGTTCTTTACAAGCTTTGTGCCTCTGAGTCACACTGTATTGTCTCGCGGTTTGGAGACTCTCTGCTCCTTTATTTGTCCTCAAGTTATATCCCAGTTAAACTTTCCTCTGCGGAAACCCAAACACCCGGGGATGGTCGTTCCTTCCTGCGGTCCTCCCCCTCCACAAACACAGTGTCACTTCTTATAACATATACAGCATGTACTGGGGATGCTGCATGTAATAGTTGCTCAGTAAATACTTGCAAAGTGAAAGGCTTCCATACGGAGAATAGAGAGATTAAAAACGCCACTTGTTAACAATGAAGACAGTCAAGTGCGGGAAGGAAGCAGATGTCTTTAGTTAGAGAACAAAACCCATTTAAGTGATCTTCTCAGCAGAGGATCCAAAATGCTTCCAAATTCCTAGTCCATCTCAAACAACACTAAAGAAACCTTTAATAAGATAATAATACATCTTCTTATTTGGGGGGGGGTGCCTACAGGGACAATATTGTTCTCCCTGTATCAGTTCCAAGGTCCATCATTCCTATCATCTGTGTCTGAACTAGGGAGAACCAGCGGCCTCCTTTTCTCCCTGGCTATAGCTTCCTCGTGGTCAGCTAACCCGAAGGCAACACATATTAGCCAGAAATGCAGGCAGTAGAATGCAAAGCTTGGCTCAAACAAAAAGCAAAACCTCAACTTGAACCGCTCGGATTCCCTCTCCCTTTTCTCTATTTTTGGTGTCACTTTCTCAAGTTTAAATGTGAAATTCACAGCATACAAAAAGAGAAGCGGAGCAGCTTGGGTAATGAGTCTGAACCGGGAAGCGTCACAGCAGACTATAGAGGGCTGAGACAGGGGCCGTAAGCAGAATAAAAACATCCAGATGGAAAGAAAGAAGTAAAATTGCCTCTGTCACACATGACCCAATCTTATAAATAGAAAAATCCCAAAGAATCTGCCAAAGAAAGAAATTGTTTTTAAAGTTCAGCAAGGTCGCAGCGTATAAGATCAAAGTAAAAACCCAGTGTATTTCCATACACTACAACTGACAAGCCCAAAACGAAATGAAGACATCGAAAATAAGAACAAAAATAGCTCAAATGTCCTTTTATTGACAAATAGATAAACACGATGCAGCCTTTCCAGATAATGGAATAGTATTGAGTAATAAAAAGCTGGCATATGCTATAATATCGATGAATCAAAATATTATGCCATAACATGAAATATTATACCAAGGACTAGAGAGAAGACTCAGTAATTGAGAACACTTGCTGCTCAGGCTCGGTTCCCAGCACCCATGTCGCTGCTCATCACTGCCAATAACTCCAGTTCTCAGCAACCAGACCCCTCTTCTGGCCTCCACAGGCACCAGGCATACACTTGATACCCATTTATACAGGCAGACAAAACACATACATGATATAAATAAACGTATCTTTTAATTATGCCTAAGAAGAATGCCAGACACAGACACTATATATAGTGTGATTCTATTTAAGTGAAGTGTGCAAACTGACTGATTTCTGCACTTAAATTATCCTTTTGACATGAAAGTTACACATTAGTAAAGAGCAGAAATTTTTTTTTAGCATTCAATAAAGCCAGATGTGAAAGAGTTTATTAATGGAAAAAGTGGGACTCGAGGGATCTGTCGGTGGCAGAACATCTGGTTAGCATGGGCAAGGCTCTAGGTTTGGGTCTCAGCATCAAAGAGAGTGTGTTTGGGAAATGTCTGGGTGCTTAAACAGCTGGGTGTAACCATAAGGACCGAGTTCAGATCCTCAGCACCCACATAAGAGGCTGGAAGTGGGGAGAAGCAGAGAGAAGTGATTCCTTGGACTCCGTAGTCAGCCAGTCTAGATGAAAGGAGGAGATGCAGATTGAGTGAAGAGACCTTGTCTCAAACCCTAGGATAGAGATGCTACCGAGCAAGCCATTGTGATGTCAAATTTAGCCTCCACACACCACACACACATACAGGTTCTCTTCCTCCCCGCCCCGTGAGTGTGTGCGCTGTTGTACTGCAGCTGTTGTTAACAATATCAAATCAATCAAAATTCAAGTTGGATGTGGATGGGCTCACGAGGCCCTAGCCAAGAAGTTGTTGGCAGCTCATTGCTTCTGGGAAAGGGAAAGTCGTTTTCCTTCAGTTACGCAGCCCCAGCCCCGGTAATTCGCCCACACTCCACCAGATAGCCTCCCTGGGCCAGAGAGAGTATTTGTGGAGAGACTATGAAGGAGGGCACTCCCCAGGTGTGGATGGCACCTTCCATCCGATGCCCAGATATGAGGAAAGCAGAGGGAAAAGCTAGTGCTTCCTCTCCTGGCCACCTTTGCCCCTTTGTAACAAATCCAGCTGTTCTGTTGCTGGCTTGGCAGCTACCATATTTGATGACACTGGAACCCAGATTCTTCTTCTTGTTGTCCAATGTGGACTGGAGACCAGTAGCAGTGCCAGGTTGGGATGGCTGAGACGTTCAGCCCTGTGGGCTAAGCAGCTACACAGGTCTTGGTTTCACCTGTATATACCCGTTGTTGGACTACCCAGACCATACTGTGAAAGCCAATCTATTGAAGAGTCTCTGTTAGGGATTATGTTCCTCAAGAGAGCCCTAAATAAGACAGCCACTAAGAAAGCATTGCCGACCAGCTCCTCGTTATGTGTCATTTCTTACTTTTCTACTACATCAAATCTTGGGGAGGAGAGAGGAGGAGGAGGAACAGAGGGAAGGAGGAAAGGGGAAGAGAGAGCATAGAAAGGAAGGGGAAGGGAAGGAGGGAGGGAAGAAGACAGAAAGAAGGGAGAAGAGGAGAGGAGGGAGGGAAGAAAGAAGGGCAGGAGGGAGAAAATGAAGGGGAAAGGAATGGAAGAGGGGAGGAAAGGAGGGAGGAAGGCATGGAAGAAGGAGGGGAAACGTGGGAAGAATGAAGGATAGGCAGGGGAAAGAAAGAAGGAAGGCTGGATGTAGAGAGGGAGGAAGGGAGGGAGGGAGGGAGGGAGGGAGGGACGGAAGGAGGGAGAGCAGGAGGAGGTCATTTCCAATCACCCTTCTTCCTGGAGGTAAGGAGGTGGGAGTGGGAAACACCCACCAAGACTTCTAACCTGACTTCTAAGTCTCAGGCGGGAAGAAAGCTTGCAGTATACACTCTGATTTACCAATCCCCAATGTTACACCAAAAAATTCCTAAAAGCAAAATCCCCTTTTCAGCTGCTCCCTTACAGGTCTCTTGACTGCCCCTAATCACTGGGCCAAGGAGAACAATGCCCAAGGAGGTAGAGGGCCCAGTCCCTGGTCCCCGGCCAGCAAAGCTAATGAGTGTATTCTTCATCAGGGCACAAGGGCCCTCTCGCAGCCCTTGAGGAGCATTGCAGCTACACTGCAGAGCTCTTGGAATCTATGGCCTGGCCTGAAATCGCATGTAGACATAACAATCTTCCTTTCTGAGCGAGAAATTGAAGCAGTTGCCCTGACATTAGTCATGTACTTAGAGAGACAATTAAGCACAGTCCTTGAAATCTGGATGGTGCTAGAAAATCTAGGCCATATAGTTGCCATAGTTATAGCTAGCCAATTAAAATCACTTTAAAGGCTGCGGGTGGGGCTCAATCAATATGAGCATGTTCTGAAAATATGGACTAGGACATGTTCGACGGGCTGTCACAGGGCCCCAGCTTTCAGATCCCTCTCATCTGTTATACAAAGAACCATATGAAAGCAAGGAGAGGCTAAACTGTAGTTCTGCCTGCGTGTGTGTGTGTGTGTGTGTGTGTGTGTGTGTGTGCACGTACGTGTGCTCGTGGGGCATATTTGGAATATAAGAATTTTTTAAGTAGTACATCAAAAGAGATTACAAACTCAAAATAGCATTAAACAAGTCAGCAATAAGCAAACGGCATTAACAAGTGCAGGATAACGATGTGTCTGTTGGCATATAACACCAGTAACAGCACCTGCCTCAGGCTCCATTGAGGTACTCGGGTATAAAGTAAAATCATGAGAGAGCGATCCCTCGCTTCCCGAGAACCTCTCCGTCCATCTCCGGCTTCCAGCGGACGGTACAGTAAACCGTGCATGCTGTGCCTGGCCTTACTGTACGGTGAGCCTGGTGACTGTTCTGCTTAACAGACACCACTTAATACTATAGAGCTAAAATAAATTCTGCACATGGGCCATATTCTTGGCAATGCCCCAAGATTTCCTGGTACGTCTGGCATAAAGTTTATTCTGGAGTAAAACCTCACCCAGTTTATGGCAGGTTTCTAAGCAGTCACTTTCTGCCGCTGCCTGGACACTCCTCTGCTTGGCCTTTTTCATTTTTATGGCTTTTCCCTGACACCTCATTTCTTTTCTCTTCTCCGCACACTCATCAAATTATAGTGGCTGGAATATTGAGTGTTGGGGTAAGGACACAGAGGGAGGGGCTGACAGGGAGAAGGGTGTACAGAGAGGGAGAGACAGACCCTGCCTAGCTCCCATGGCTTCCAAATTCAAACCATGCCAAGGTCCCAAGGCTCTTTGATTTCCTTTGCGCAGGATTTAGAGTGATCATCTCTGACGGGCAGAGCACATGTCAGGAGAGACTCATTCCTCATCTCCATCCCTTAAACAAGCACAAACATCCCATCTGTCATTTCTCCTGAATGGCTCCTCTGGCCTTGATGAATTTTTAAGTCATTTTTACTTGAGAGCACAGGGACCTTCTGCTAACCCTTTAACAATGTCTACCTGTCATGGAACTTGAGAGATTTCTGAAATGCAAGCTGTTAGCCTCTTTACTTCCAAATAACAAATGCTTGGAATACATCAAGGTTACACGGGCACTTCTGCTGAGAGGTTGGGCAGGCAGAGAAACGCATGTTTACTGATGCTAAGACTGTAGAAAGAGCCCCCACCCCGTGTACACTCTCAGCTGCTGGTACCCAGCCCAGCGTGTTTGTCCCAGCTCAGATGTTCCGAGGCAAGCACTTTGCTGACCTTTCAGTGCTAATGAAACTCGGTTATGCTTCTGTGTTCCAAAGCAAAGTCTTTACCCCAATGTTCAATACTCTCAGCCCAGACAGAGTTGGCGACTGGACAGTGTATTCTAGTGTTGGAATTCAAGAGGTTTTTAAGTGGAAATAACCTTGACAACCATCTAATCTCCTTTCTCAAAAATTTCATTTTTAAAGATTTTATTTTTAATTATGCATGCATATGTGGGATAGACATGAAGTCAGATGCCCACAGAGGTCAGAAAAGGAGCCCCTAGAACTGGAATCACAGGCAGTTGTGAGCCACCCAGCATAAGTAGCTGGGAGCTGAACTCAGGTTCCCCACAAGAGCAGCATGCACTCATAACTGAGGAACCATTATTTCTCCAGCCCCCAATCTACATTTTATCCTGCGGATGATAGGGCTCACACCAGAGACAATGAGCGGCTCGCCCAAGCCCACAAAGCCCAGTGACATCAGGGACAGTCAGCTACTACTTTTACAGCACTTCCAGCCGCCCTCCTGAGCCTCATCTCCCAGCATTCTGAGGCCTGATAATGGGCACTTCAGCAGGCACTGAGCCTGGCAGACAAAATTATTAAATGGAGATGGCAATGCTGTACAGTTGTGGGGTGCTGACGGAGGTCCTAGGCATAGGGGGGACAGATCCAGCATAAAGCCCGTTCTGTTTGAGATCGCCTCTGTGGGCGATCGCCTAGAGGCTTCCCACAAATTCACCAACTAATCATGCAATCTCATTTCAGAGGATGAATATGTGTGTGTATGTGTGTATATATGTATGTATGTATATATATATGTGTGTGTGTATGTATGTATATATGTGTGAACACACACACACACATAGCAGAAGTAAGAACTTGCTGAGCAGTGGTGGCACATGGTTTTAACCCCAGCACTTGGGAGGGAAAGGCAGGCAGACCTCTGAGTTCAAGGCCAGCCTGGTCTACAGAATGAGTTCTAAGGCAGCCAGGGCTACACAGAGGAGCCCTTTTGCGGTGTGTGTGTGTGGGGGGGGGGGGTAAGAAGTAAGAACTTAAGTCTACCAAAAGCACATACAGTAATATCCATCATAGCTTCATCCACACAAGACCGCACTCAGGAAACAGTGCAAGTGTCCTTTGACTTAAGAGTAGCACAATGGTGGTGAATTTGCACAAGGAAATGCTTCACCACAGTGAAAGACAGTAACATGACTATTGTTAAATATAACATGACTGAATGTCATAAGAATAACGCTGAGTGAATGAGGGGAAAATACAGGACAATACATGAAGCTCAAAAGGCCATGCACAGGAGTTCAAGAACAGGGCAATGCTAGGGACAGAGCTCACGGCACAAAGAGTCTGGCTGATTTGACCAAGGTCAGGGTTAGTCATGACCCAGGGAGGGGGAAAGAACATTGCAAACAGGACTGATCAGGGCAGTGAGATGGCTCAGCGGGTATGAGTGCTAGCTGTCAAGCCTGACTACCTGAGTGTGAGTCCCCTGACCCACATGGTGCTAAGAGAAACTGATTCACTCAAATTGTCCTCTGACCTCCACACTGCTAAGTCCCAAACCCTGGGATAAATGGCTGAAGTATTTAACCTGCCTGCCGGGTTCTCCCTGTGTCCCTTAGTCCCTACCTGTCCCAGGTATGACTGGCATACCTCACCCCCTACCCCAAACTTCTCCAGCCCAGGAACTGGGGTGCTCTTCCCCCAGTTGCCCTTCCCTATATAATCCAGCCATTTTGGTCACCTGGCCCTTTCATCTACCTTTACCCCATAGCCTCTTGGTCTGGCTCCCCACCCCCCCTTCCTCACAAGAATCAGTTCAGTCATGTTCCCTCTAGACTCTCCCAGACGTCTCTGCCTCTGGCTATGCTCTCTCTTTTATCTACAATACACTTTCCCCTTCACCATACCTAGGAGTAGTCATGTTTTTCCTCTTATTTCTCTGCCACATTCACACATATGCATTGGGGCATACATTCACACACACACACACACACACACACACACACACACACACACATGCGCCTGCATACGTGTGCATGCACATATAAATCTTACAGTTCAAAGACATCCAAAATGGCTACCTTTGTGAGTGGAGTTCATCTAGAGGCTGCACCATGGAAGCTTCTGCTATGTCCCAAAGGTTCTACTCACTAACTGTGTGGTTACTGCATGGTATACATATCTGTGAAAGTTTGCTAGGCTGTGTACTTAAGACTTCCCACAGGTCAGGGAACCCTGATTGCTCTTCGAGCTGATGAGGGAGGGGGGGGCTTGGTTGGGGGAGGGGGAGGGAAATGGGAGGCGGTGGCGGGGAGGAGGCAGAATTCCTTAATAAATAAATAAATTAAAAAAAAAAGATCTGTGCACTGTTCGTGAATAAGATGTAAGCAATAGTTCAATTTTTTTTTTTTAATTTTGTAAGTAGAGGGAAAGCAAGACAGAGAGATTTGCCTGGGAGAACTTGTCTTAGGGGATGATTGAGTCCTCTACTTGAAAGCTGAGATTCAGGGTACTTCACAATTAACAAGAACATCCTAAGTCTATTATAGTCAACCACCTGTGGAAATGAGAATCAGACAGTGGATAAAAGAAGGATCCACGGAACAGATGTGTTCCAAACCATCCCAAATTGAAGGAAATGTCACAGAGAAACTTAAAGCAGAGGCATGCGGGAGTACATCAGCGCCCACACCCGGTGATGCTCAGCTGTGCGTTTAGATACATCAGCTTGGCAGCTTTAGATCAATGACTGTGGGATTAGCTCAGTCATCATGGAAGGCAGACATCATAAAACTGGGCTTGCATCTTCTCTTCCTCGTGGTTATGTAGCAGTTTGCTAATCTACATGGGTCCTACGCATTAGGGTGCCATGATCACATAGGTATCCAAGAATCCAAGCATAAGTACGGTGTTCCTTTATATCTTCAGGTTCCACATTTATGACGCCAATGAAACAGTTCTCAAAAATATTTAGGACAGCGAGTCCGGTTTTATCCCAGGCTTTTTCAGACCCAGGCCAGCTGGCCTTGGTGAGTTCCCGATAGAACATCCCCATTGTCTCAGTGTGTCTGATTGCTCTTTGGGCTGACGAGGGAGGGGGACTTGATTGGGGGAGGGGGAGGGAAATGGGAGGCGGTGACGGGGAAGAGACAGAAATCTTTAATAAATAACTAAATACGTTAGAAATAAAAATTATAAATTTCTGACAAAAAATATTTAGGACAGGGTAGAGAGAAGGTTCGGGATTTAATAGTTTGTACTGTTCTTTCAGGAGACACAGGCTCCATTCCTAGCACCTAGGATGAGCAGCTCACAGCAACTTATAACTCTAGCTCAAGGGATCCATTGCCCTCTTCTGGCTTCCTGGGCACCTGCGTTCACATACTTGCATGTGCACGCTCACACACACACACACACACAAACACACACACACACACACGCTTTAACACTTTTATATGTAGTTTGAATGAGATTGTCCCCATCCCCATCTCCACCCAAGGATGTGAGTAAGGCTTGGGACATAACCCTATCAGCACATCTCTCTTGGTTCTCCTAGAACCTAGACGCTTCTGGGCTAGATACTCATTGCACAGGAAGCAGTTTATAGCCTGGGGTGTTCCTTTTTGACCATCCAAGAAGCCTACATGAAAACAGAGCTGAAAAGAAAGGATAGAGCAATGCACTGAAAAGTGAAACAGCTTGGTCCTATTTGGAGTAAAGGCTCCAAATCACACCTCCCGGGCATCTTTCTGGAGTTTCCCATCATATGAGCAAACAAGTCTGTGTCTTCTCTGCTATAGGTTGCCACATAAAGCATAGTAACTGATAAATCTCTTTGCTCTCTGTTTCCCGAGTTACTGACATTTGCCATAGGGTTGCCATTCACCGCAGAAGGCCCAGGTCCCTCTGTATGCCTGCTTCCTCTGGATGCTAGGGGAGGATGTGGGAACTGAAGGGGTGGGAGGAAGAAGGTGGGATCTTAGGGACCTGAACATAGATAGGAACTATACAGAATGGGTTGGAATCAGAGGAACTGTTTGTGAGTGTTTCTTGCTGACCTCTGCTAAATGGTAGAAAGAATCATTTATTCTCAAGCCATGGCTATGAAGAAGAGGCATTTTTCAAAGAGGAATGGATAACCAATGTGGAGGCTGCTATAAACAAAAATAATCATGGCGATGTTTCCGCCTTTTTCTTATATTATCCATTGGAATATTTAAATGAGGGACTACCTTACTGCACTGATGTCAAGTATTTTAGTTAAGGCACTTAACATAGATAACATCTGGCATTTACTAAACTATGAAGTACTGGTTTTATGTTATCCTAGTCATGTTTTTTTCTTCTTGATTTCAGATGCACTATTATATTTCCAACCTCATATTGTATTTTCCTTGTATATGTTTCAGATATTTATATTACCTACATCAATTCTATTTTTAACTCCTTAATTTGAAATTATTTGTAAACTGTTATCCTATTTTTCTTAATCTTGCATAAATAGCTTCTGCTTATTAAAATAACATGTGTTTGTTATAGTAAATGAAGATAAATAAAAGATTAACAATAAAAAAACATTTATAATTCCTACTATTCATATCTATCTTTTGCTAATATATTCAGAAAATAAAATACATTCTTTTATATATTCAAGATAAATGGGGTCATAAAGTATTTACTATTATTTAGCCTACTGGGGTTTTGCTTATTGTATTCTAAGGCTCTTTTCTGTGCCATTAAACATTGTTTTACAATAGTTTTTATTTATATAATTACATTATATCCATTGTGTGATATATTCACTCATTCATCAAATATCCTACCTACTGGACATTTCGAAATTTCAACCCTACCTTTAAAAACCAGATCGTTAATGATGGGCTTCATTCAATTTTTTATTTCATTTATTCATCTTATTTGTGAGGGGACACATATGGCACAGTGTCCGTATGAGGTCAGAGGACAACTTGTGGGTGTCAGTCCCCTCCTCCCACCGTTTAGGTTCCAGGATGGAATGCAGGTCTTCGGACTTGGCAGCAAAATCCCTTACCAACTGAGTCATCTCACCAGCTCGGTGAGAATTCTGCATGCAATTCAGTGTGTGTATCTGTAGCTATCTCACAAGGAGACATCCCTAACAATGGAATTTTCAGGGGAAGGGAAAAGACTATATACACTGTGAAGTCTCTTGGGTGTTGCCTGTGTGCTGCAACAATCTACATCCCATACACGGGACAGGCGGCGATTGCTGCTTGATACTGTCGTCCTCCTAAGCGGTACCAACTTGATACATGAAAAATCGATGGCTCATAGTTTCATCTGCATATATCTCATTACCAGTGAGGCTGGTCTTTTCTCCGTATATATTTTTACTTGGATTTCTTCATATGTAAATTTACGCTCCTCACTGTTGCTAAAATGTACTCGAGTTATCACTTTTAAACTTAGTGCTATTTATTACTGATTAAATCTTCTAAATGTATAATTAATGTAATTGACTTTGCAACAATCAATTATAATTTGATTTATTCTTTTATGACTTTTTCTTTCAAATTATTGCAGTGACATTTCAATTGTATTTTAATAAATAAAGCTTGCCTGGGGATCGGGAGTGACCCAGCCACACCGGTCAGCCTTACAGTCAGGCAGTGGTAACACACACCTTTAATCCCAGTAGCCACACTAGTTGCCATAGAAACTGAGCAGTGCATGCTTTTAATTCCAGTGGTGCACGCCTTTAATCCCAGAACTAGAAAGAATTATAAAATGGGAGACTCTCAGACACAGTCTCATTCTGAGATTCCTGGAGGTGGAATCGCCATTTTTGACTGAGGTCAAGGTAAGAACTAGGGAGTGGCTGCTTTGCTTTTCTAGTCTTCAACTTGAACCCCAGTTTATCTCTCTGAGTTTTTATTAATCGTGCTTCAAATTGTTTTATTTATTTATTTTTATCTTGTGTGCGTTCATGTTTTGCCCTCGTGTGTGTGTATGTGTGTGTGCGCGCGCGCGTGTGTGTGAGGGTGTTGGATCCCCTGGAACTGGAGTTACAGACAGTTGTTGGCTGCCATGTGGGTGCTGGGAATTGAACCCGGGTCTTCTGGAAGAGCAAACAGTATTCTCAAACCACTGAGGCATCTCTCCAGCCCTCAAACTATTTTATATCTATTTTAACTATTAATATTTTAAATTTGTTCTCATTTGTTGTAACTGTTGTTATCTAATCTAAGACTTTCTAAATACTTGTTTCAATCATTTTATTATCTTATGTAATCCATCTTTCCTGGTCTTGTATTTCTTGAAAATCCCTCCTGTTTTTAAGCATCTGTTTTAATGACTATGAAATCAGAAGATGGAAAAGCAGGGAGGGAAATCTAGTAAGATGGACGAGACTATGACCCTCAAAACATTTTAGAAACCTTCTTCAGCCATCTTGAGGTTGAATTTCTCCTGGACTTCCTTCCCTTCAAGGCTAGGGAACCAGTCCTTCCTTGGGGGTCTCAGCCTGTCTATGCATACAGAAAAAGCGGTTATCTGACAGTTACACCCACACTGCCTACTGAGACAGCACCAAGATGGTAAGTGGAGGCCCTGACACACAGAGTTACTGCCTTGGAGGCAAGCTGATTCTTGTCAACAGTGACCTGGGAGAAAACAGGGCAAGGTAGGCAAAAGTAACAGCTATTTATGGTGTTAAAGTGATTGTCTCCCAATAGGGGCAAGACAGCAGAAAGTGTTCCATTCGGTGACCACCTCGTCACCTCTCCTTCCCTCCCCTCATGTACTATGAGCTTCTTGGAGGTCGGGCCTGTGTCTCATTCAACTTTATACTCAGCCCATACTGAGTCCCTAGGCTTTGTCAAATGAATTACAAAAATGTAGGCCAGGCATGGTGGCACACCTGTAATCTCAGAATTTGGGAGGTATAGTCAGGAAGATCAGAAGTTCACGGCCAGCCTGGGCTACATGAGAACCCACCTAAAAAATAACAGCAGCAAACATGCTGATATGACTGAAGTATATCCTCTGCTACGAAGAACCAGTCGAGTGATGAAGTCAGTTTATCACCTCGGGATTTATTATCAGTAAAGCGGAGCCTAAACTGAGACCTTGGATATCAGTTTCAATTTCTCCAATTGTTGATCTCATCTTTATAAAAGACCATGAAACCTAGCCTGTCTACTTGGTAAGATAAACTAAGGATAGCCTCTTGACTCTTATGAAGATATCAGTAGAGTTATTTTGGGTCAATTAAAGGAAGTTTGGGAGTTTAACAGGAGATGAAAACCGAGTCCTTGCTTCCCTCAGCAACAAGCTCTGCCCTTCTCTCCTTTCCCACACGCTCAGACTACACTGCTCGGTGGGAGCAAAGGCTGAGGAATGGGCAGCCCTCTGCGTGAAAGGCCTGGCTTCACTCAGGAAGCAGGAGAAGGGAGATGATGGCACGCGGAGGGAATGAAGACAACAGGGAAAGCTGGAGAACCAAGGCCAGGTCTACACTCTCTGGCACAATGCTGTCAAAGACTGAGGTGAGGGTGACAAGAACAATGGTGACATTTAGACATCTCCGTGGACTACGGAATGACTTCAGTCCATTCCCTTCTAGTAGATGCCGGTGGTATCCTCAGGGTTCTTCCGGAACACAGAGGCGGCAGCAGAGAGATGTGGGTGACAGCTGAAGAAATGTTTATCTCTAGATACCGATGCCGGCACAGAGCTACATATAGCTGGGACTGATACAAATATACCATACATGTCTGCTTCCATGGATAGGTAGTGTCTTAGTTATTGCTGTGAAGAGACACCATGACCACAACAACTCTTATGAAGGAAAATGTTTAATTGGGGCAGGCTTATAGTGCCAGGTGTTTAGCCCACTATCGTCATGGCAAGAAGCATGGTGGCATGCAGGCAGACATGGTGCCGGAGAAGGAGCTGAGAATTCTGCATCTGGATCTGCAGGAACTGAATGTCACACTAGGCTTGGCTTGAGCATTCTGAGACCTCAAAGCCCACTTGGTAGTACCATACCTCCTCTGACAAAATCACACCTACTCCAACAAGACCACACCGCGAAATAGGGTCAATCTCTAGGAGCCTATGAGGCCATTTTCACTCAGACTACCACAGATAGGGATGCTTACTTTAAGGAATTGGCTCATACAACCGTGGGAGTTGGTAAATCTGAAACCCACAGGTCAGGGTGACAAGCTTTGACCTCTACCAGAGGAGCCGCTGTTGAGTTTTGGTTTAGTACTGGGGATTGAATGCAAGGTCTCACACATACTAGGTAAATACTTTACCACTGAACAAATTCCCAAGCCTTTTTCCTACTTTAAGTCTTTGAGACAGGATCTCACTAAGGTACTCCAGCTGGTCTTGTGATCACTATGTAAGCCAATCTTGCCTTGCCCCTGGCTGGGTTTGTAGATCGGCACCATCAGGCCCAGCAGATGTTAAAAATTCCTTCTTTCCCATGAAGAAGTCCTTCACTATTCCCTAGGTCTTTCAGTGAAGGACCATCCACATTGTGGGATTCCACTTCTTTCCTTAAAGGGGGACTGGCTATAGATATGAGCAAACATCTAGACAGTGCATCCACCACAATACCCCAGTGAGTGTGGAAAGAACTAGATGGTGTCACCCAATGAAGTTGACCATCAGGTCAGTATAGCTGGCATCCACTTCACATTATCGTCGCTGGAACATTCCTGGTATGAGGCATCAGTTGGGTGCCAGGACTAGACTACATAGTGCAACAGAACTTGTTGCTGTTGGTTATCATAAAGCACCTTCCCAACACACATAAGGACCAGCACCACTCCAAATCTTAAGAAGCAGAACAACCATCATTTACTGGGACAGCTGTAGGGGTAGCAGAGGGAACGCGATTGGGCAGTCAACTCTCTGATTTCACCCTTTGTGGATTATGGGGACACAGCTTTTTTTTGGCAAGCTAGATGTGTACATCCAGGATAAAGAGCTGGTCCCAAGACGGCTGATGTGTGGAGAGATAGCAGTTTGGTGCCTGGCAGGTGTTTTCATGCATAGAAACTTAGTCCATGAATATGCAAGGACCAAGTTCTCTACCTGTTTGTAAGTGAAAACACCTCCCAAGGGGTTAGATAGAGTTGAAAGGACACTGCAAGGCAAGCTTATTTCAGCAATGGGGCAAAAAAGAAAGTAAATGGGCCAAAGGTTTCTTGTACTGCTCAGTCATCCAAGGCAACCCTGCTACGTGCAGCATTGGCCCTGAATGTAGGCTGCTCAAAGACCTGGGCTCTCGCTGTCCTCTGCACTGGAGCAACCTGGCTGGAGAAGGAAAGAATCTGCCTCATGGGCCATGGCTTCCACCTTCTGAGATTCCCAGGGAGCCGAATCTTCCTGCTCAAGTCTTGTGCCATCCATCACCAACGGACCATGGCAGCCCCTCGGACTGCCCGCAGTAGAAGGTTTCCTGGTGGAGAAGCCGTCCTCCAGCCAGCCGCTTCCCAAGGTACAGGCTGAAACAAAACCGGAGCGTGGTGAATAGAAGTCTTGCCGGTTCACAAATCACTTTTAATGATCCCTGAAGGAAACCCTCTGTAAACGTTAGGCAGGGGGTTAGAAGCAGAGACAGAGAGTCACAAAAGCACAAGGCGCCAAAAGGAACAGACACAAGCTCATTTTACTCAGCAGCAGCTCTGGGTTTTTTTTTCCGCCACGGATCACAGTGCGGCCTGTCTCTAGCCTGGGAAACGTGCCTTAGCCGCACACATTAGACATTTATAGTTCATCTCCGCCTGTGAGACTGGTGACCCTTACCAATCTCAGCATCGGTGCCATCTCCATGACAGCATTGCCAGTGTGCTCACAGAGGGATCTGCTGCCAATGAAATACCCCCGACAAATGCCAGCAGCCTTCCGGGAGAATGATGAATACTGGTGTAGCTGGGAACAGAGCAAGGAAAACTCAGAGACGCCCTTCCCGCCCAGCCTGGTTTCTTCTGCCCTGTGCTTCCAGACCCTCTTACCCAATCCTATGCTCAGTAATAGTCTTCCCCCAGATTCTGGAGCCCCGGTTTAGGAGCTAGCCAGAGCTCATTTTACATCATGATTAGGTCCCGAAAAACAAAAGGTCTAGAGTCGGGTGTGCTGGCACACACCTGTAGCCTCAGCCCTTTGGAGACAGAGGCCAGAGTACTGAGAGTTAGCAGCGAGCCTCGGCTAGACAGCAAGAACTTGTCTCAAACAAAACAAAATAAAAACAAAGCTACCGCCCTATTTCTGTGTTTTTTTTTAATCTGTGTTCTTTGTGGGCTTTAATCCACACCAGTGAAGAGACGCCTTCTCCTTCCTTGATCTGGCAGGGCTCTGCTGTAGCTCCAGTAAGCAGAATGTAGCCGAGGAAAGGCTTTGTGACCCCTAAGTGACTGGGAGGTGAAAAGCCACCTAGAGGGCTGAGGATGTGACTCAGTGGCATAATGCTTGACAGCCTGGTTGAGATCTGGTTTCAATTCCCAGCATGCTAAGAAGGAAAGAAGAGAGGAAGGAAGAAAAGGAGACAGGGAGGGAGGGAGGGAGGGAGGGAGGGAGGGAAGGAGGAAAAAGGGGGGGAGGAAGAGAGACAGGGAGAGAGGAGCATAGGCCTGCCTGACTTTTGAAACCCAGCCATAATGTCACAAAGATGCTCAGGGTACAAAGTAATGCCGTGTACTATTGTTCCAAGGGACAACTCCAGTTAGCACTGCCCACCAGCGCAGGGAAGTGAGACTTCGGATGACTCTGTCCTTGAGGGAGAGGATGTTGTTCCTAGTGGAGCCAAGATGAGCCACCATGGCCACACCCTACTCTGTCAGAGCAGAGCAATGCTGTATTAAAGCCAGGAAGCCACAGCAACTTTGCTGCAGCGACTTATTAGTGCCTGGGGCGATCACTGTCCCAGACAGGGTACCCAGTGACCTAGAAAGATACCACACTCCTCACTCAGAATAGAGAACACAAAATACCAGTGTATCGTTCAAGTCAATAGTTTCACAAGAGGCACTGGAGTAGATAAAAGGCTTGATACGTACAGTGTAAAGGTACCAAAAATGTCTGGATCAATGAATCTCTTGAGTTGGTTATTTTTGAAGAGAGGGTGACATGGGAGGTAATAAAGTGGGAATTTTGGTTTTGGGCTGTACATACTTTCTTTTTTAATATATACACAACACGCAATTATAATCCCATGGCTTCAAACAATGTGGCACTCATTCGGCTCCTACCTTGCCATTTGGTTCAGCGTATCCATGATGATGGCCCTTCTTGGATCCACTCAGCCTATCCTGGATTCTGTCAAGGCCAGAGGCAGCTCTCTCACTTTCCCATCTACGAGGTCATACTAGCTGGGCAGTGTGCCCTGGGCTTTCTCACAATGTGGTGGCTTCGTTCCAAATATTGACACCCTGAGAAAGTGAGCCAGACAGAGCTGTGTTGTCGTGTGTGTGTGTGTGTGTGTGTGTGTGTGTGTGTGTGTGTACACACTCACACACTTAGGCTAAAACCCAGGACTTCAACCACGTTATTCAAGCACTCCACTTTGAACAATATCCCCAGCCCATTGTGTTACAACTGCCTGTCTTCCTTCATTTCTCCCTCCCTCCCTTCCTTCCTTTTTCTCTCTCTTCTTCTCTTTCTCTCTCTGTCTCTCTCTCCCCTCTCTCTCCATGGTGTCTCTCTGCAGCTCGCTCAGTAACTCAGGCTGGCCTCACTCAGCTCACGCAGCTCACACAGTCAGCTCACGCTGGCCCTAAACTCACAGAAGTTGTCTCTCTTCAGTCTCTCAAATGCTGGGATTGCACGCATGAGCCACTATGCCCAACTTACAGGTCTAATATTTGCAGCAATCAGGAAATCACTAGAAGATGGAAAGGTCCAGAGGACAGGCTCTACCATTCTCTTAAGTCTCTTTCCTGGTCCTTACCTGGGTGCTAGAGAAAGGGACTGTGTAGGGAAATTCCACTTAGACTTTTTCCTTCCTTTATGTGGGAGCGAGTCCACTGTCCAGTACCAGGTATCTTGTAGCCTACAAGGTCTTAGAATTCTGGACAATACATCAAATCTAAACACCACCAGGCTGCATCCACTGAGATTTCTAAGAATATAAAATACCTGGGTGGTAAGTTTTCATTTGAGTGGAACAAACCTTTTCCTTCCTTTCTTTTTTTTTAAAAAAATAAAAAGTTATTGTCATCCAGGGTTTAGAGCAATGGCTCAGCAGTTAAGAGCACTTACTGCTCCTGCAGGGGCCCTGGGCTTAGTTCCCAGTACCCACATGATGTCTCACAGCCCCTCATAACCAGTTCTAAGGGATCCCACAGAACGCTGTAGGCACCAGGCATGCACGTAGAACACATAAATACACTCAGACAAAACACAGTAAACTAAAAATAATTTTTAATAAAAATTAAAATCCTGTCACTAGTAGATAAATAGCCTTGAATAGCTTGTGTAAATAGTGTGAATAATACTCTACAGGATGCCTGTCCAACACTGCCAGGTCTGTCTGACAGCCTTTTTAGGAAGCCACTAGCTAGGGTGATGAGCCACTTGGGACCTTAGAAGAGAATGAAGGATGGACTTGTGGTCTAGACTCTTAATCACAGCCGCTGGTCATTTGTAAACAAGGAGGTGGGGCTGTTAGACACGTCGGCAAAATGTGGTCCTAGAATGAGATGCATTCGTACTTGCAACTGAGCTTTCAATCGAAATACAGGTAAGGTGCAGGGTTTGCCCTTATTTATTTTAATAACACTCATCTGAGCTGTGACCTCTGGCAGAACGTCCTGTCTTCAGTAAAATAAACAGAGGGCGATGTGGATCTAACTGGCTTATACATGCGAGAGTGTTGCCTTTTCCTTGAACGTGCCTTGCCTTCTCTTACATAACTCCAAGTCACGGTAACTCTAAGGGTGAAACTTACATTTGCAAGAGCTAGTGGGGCAAAAGTGGTAAAAATCCATTTCCCTACAAGCTACTATTTCCCTTAAAAAAAAAATCAAACCTTTAAAAGATATTGACACAAAGCTCAAAATGCTATAACTTCATAAATGAAATTAAACACGCTTTCCAAAAAGACACTCCCCACCTGTGAGACAATCGGGAGTCCCTCTGTACAGGGAACACGTGGCGTAACGCCCATACAAAGGTGTATCCATCACTTTTCTCATTTCTGGGATCAAATGGCTTCAAGGAACAACTGAAGGTTCCCAAGAGTTTACTTGGTTCACAGTCTGAGAAAACCACAAGGCCCAAGGGTGCCATCGGCCATGGAAGGGAAAGCCTGGAGGCGGGAGGGAGAGCTGCGTTGCGGGGCGATGGTAGGTGGTGCTTGGCTCAGTTTCTCGGTTTTAGTCAGTCCAGACCGCCCCATCCTCGGAATGATGTCACTCATACTCAGGGTGGATCTTGCAGCCTCAATTAGAAGGCTCGGGATACGCCCTCACAGACACACCCCAAGATGCGTCTCCTCCGAGCTGATTCTAAATCTAGTCAAAGTAACAATGAAGATTAACTTTCGCAACAGGCAATTTCCTTGACGCTGAATGTTTCTTTGAGGTGGCTCCGCTTTGGATAGCGCAAAATCATTAGGGCAGTTACACAGACAATCTTGGAGTGTGGGCCACCAGAGAATTGAAACTAGTAACACTTTAAAAATACTCATTCTTAGCAGGCAGTGGTGGTGCCCGCCTTTAATCCCAGCACTCGGGAGGCAGAGGCAGGCGGGTCTCTGTGAGTTCGAGGTCAACTCTGTGAGTTTCAGGACAGGCTCCAAAGCTGAAGAGAAACCCTGTAACTCTCTTTCTTCTTGGGAACAGTTTTTAAAGTTTGCCTTAGTTAGGCCACTTCTTCACCCTTCAAAATTCAACCTCAGAGGTTTTTGTTTGTTTGTTTGTTTGTTTTGTCTAATTGGCTGTTTTGTTTTGTTTGTTTTTTATTTTCCTGATCAAATAACACATTCTTTTGTTAAAATACTTCCCTCCAACCTCAGGTTAAGGGTTCCTGGCCCTCCTTGTACGATGTCATCGTGTAATGAAGAATAAAATTGCAATTGAACGATAGTTTCTTCATCTGTCCTTAGAGAAGATGAGCTTTACCAAGTAACCAAAAGTTTACGTGCCAAGCTTGGGCGATATATGGAAGACACAGCCCTATCTCTAGTGGTTTTCTGTGGTGGGGGCGGGTACCACAGACACCAGGAATACTTGGTAAGATATTCCTGGCCCCGCCTCCATGGTTGTAATGCTTTGGGTCCTGGTGACAGCCTCAGACATCTACCTCTTAAAATAACTACCCAGGGGATCCAGTGCAAGGGTCCCTAACGCACGCTGTTGCTCCCGCAGCTCCTGCTTCCTCCAAGGTTGCATTCTTAGGTTAAAAGCTGCCACCCCAAGGCATCAAAAAGGCACCTGTCATTTACCCTAGGCGTTGACTGTCTCCCCAGGGCATTTGGTCGCCTTCCTTCCCCGCATGCTACACAGTCTAGGCCTGAGGTTAGAGCAAGGCCTTGTGCAAAGTCTAAGTCAGAATTTAACTCTCTTATGAAGATACAAAGCTCATTCTCTAAAAACAGCTTGGGGATTCTGAACAAAGAAATAGTAACTTGAATGGGAAAACAAAGTTCACTGTGGAAGGGGGATTTAAATGGTCTCTTCTGAAACGCCTTCCTCTAATTCATGACAGCACGGTTTCACACTGAACAAAAAGATCAGGGCACCGAGAGCGTCGGATACCGTATTTCTTCCAGCCCTCCCTCCCAGGCCCCCTCAGCCAATCCCCAGCCTCCCTCAGGCAGCCTTCAGCCTCCAGCTCCTCTTAGTGAACCCCAAACCCCTTCAGTCAGACCCCAGACCCCCTCAGCCAGCTCAAAACCCCCTTCAGCCAACCCCAGGTCTCCCCCTGCCAGTTCCCAACCCCCCTCAGCCAGTTCCCAGTCTCCCATTGCCTGCTCTCAGTCTGCCTCAGAGAGTTCCTGCCCCCCCCCCCCCAGATAGCCCCCAGCCTCCCCTAGCCAGCTCCCAGCCCCCCTCGGCCAGCTCCCAGCCCCTCTCGGCCAGCCCCAGCCTCCCTCAGCCAGCCCCAGCCTCCCTCAGTGAATATTAATAACCAGGATGATAGAATACTGAAAAAGCCCATTGCTTCTCCTTTCAGGACTTCACAGCTAAGGAATTTATTGTCTTATCATTGGGTCAAAAAGAATTTTACTTCCCTATTGCCCTTCAACCAGCCCTTTTCTCTCCTTAGACTTCTGCTTCGTAAAACAGAATGGAGACAAACTAAGTGAACTACAAATCTCACTTCCTATCAGTTCCCCAGGCTTCATAAAAATGGCAGCCAAGGTTAAGAGAGTTGATATCATTCCTACTGGAGCGGGTAAAGATGTCAGGTTCCCTCTCTTCTGATCATCAAAGGTTTGGCCATGGGGAGAATAAGGAGAATTATAATACTAGAGGTTGCTCGCTGGGATTTTTGACCCTGGAATTTCCTTTTTTTCTGTGGCTAGTTAAATCCCTCTTTGCTACAGGAAGCCCCTTATGTTAAACTGGGGTAGTTATCCATGACCACACCACAGTTAGATGCTCCAGTGGACTTCCCATTGCCTCCCAGGCCTGGAAGGGTTGGTCAAGGAAAGGCAGGAAATGTACCTACAGATGCCTCTGCAACTTCCCTGGGACTTTTCTGTCTGCGCCAAAGGAAGTCTTCTCTTTCCACGGTGGTTGCTATACCAACAAGAGGGACCTCTTGGGGGATGAGATGTCATCATCACTGTCAAAATAAAACAGTTTATCAGAGAAAGAAAAACAGACGAATCCTACATGACAGTCACCGACCCCCGAACACAGCCAAGTCTGGCCTTTAATGATATGAGCTCTGAAACCCTCCCCTCACCGTGTGTTTGCCCTGGGATGGCTCTTTTATGTGCAGTCAGTAGAGCCTTGACAAATTCCACGTTTAACCTCAAGAGTTACAGTGTGATGGTTAGCTTCTCTTGATGTTAGGTCCAGAGTCCTTTTCCCACAGTGCCTTGCATGGCGTTGAATGATTTTCATGGAGACTAACCTTTGGCTGAGAAAGCACCCTCAGCCTCCGGGGCCTGGGAAGCCATATCCCACCAGGAGTCAGGTATAGACCCATACAGTTCACTCGAAGATGGGACAACTCCACAGAGTCACTCAAGGCCCGGACCTGCTCTGTGGTGGGACAAGGCAGCCTTTGCCTGAGGCCACAGTTGTGCTCAGCTCCCCCTTCTTGTCCTTCCCTTCATGCTCCTTTTGAGAATTTTCCTGATGACTCTTCCTTTGAGAGAGCGCATGCCCCCAAATCCCTGCCTTGGCCTGAGCTTTTAGGAAATACAACCCAAGATAAGAAGTTATCATTTTTTTTTCTTAACTTGTTTTTATTTTATTTTAAGTGAAAACATGTTGCTTAGTTATGAAGCAAGAAGGTATGACAGGTTTTTGGATTTTGTGATTTTTTTTTTTGGTTGTTGTTGTTGTTTCAAGACAGGTTTTCCCGGTAGCTATGGAACCAGTCCTACAACTTGCTCTGTAGACCAGGCAGGGCTCAAATTCACAGAAATCCTCCTGCCTCTGCCTCCCAAGTGCTGAGATCAAAGGCGTGCACCACCACCACTTGGCATGTGACAGATTTTTAACTAATGAACATTAGTCAAAGTCCCTGACAAGTCTATCTCCACCCTCTTGAAATTCTCTTAGCATGTGCTTCAAACTTTAAGCACGGTCTATTGGCACCATACTATGGCAAGGAGCATGGTTCACACACCCATCCTTCGCTGCTATTCACCGTGACTCTTACCATTGCACTGTCCGATATACTTTTGATGCAACACTTGCTGCTTTTTATATTACTGTGACTATTATGACTCATAAACAACTATAGTTCATCAAGTTGGAGATTGCCACCAAGAGGAAGGCATCAAGAAAACGTGTTAGGGGCCAGAGAGATGGCTCAGTGGTTAGGAGCACAAATTGCTCTTCCAGAGGACCCAGGACCCATGTGGCAACTAACAACCATCTGTAACTCCAGCTCCAGGACTCAGATGTTCCCTTCTGGCCTCCACGGTATTGCACGCACGTGGTGCACAGACAAACATGCAGGCAAAACACCCATACATACAAAATAAAAATAAATTAAAATACCAAGATGTTAAGAGTAAATATCATTTTATATACTACCACTAATGAAAGCATAGCATTCCGTAAAGTTGTATTCATCCCAGCTTTTAAAGTAAAAACATGGAAAAAAAACCCTCCAATTTAATCATTCCACATCCTGTATGCAACTAGAATGTCAAACCCATAGAAGAAAGGATCTCATCTGTCCTAGTCACCCTTTCAAGCATAACAACACACATAAGAAGAGCATAATGAAGAGCCAGAGAGTGAATACACAAATTCCGGATCTTATTGGACCAAACAGTTCACGGGTATGAACTATGACGTAGCTCGCTGCTTGTGTAGCCAATTTGTCAAGTTTTCTAGAAACTTTCCATTATTAATATTAAAGGACATGCAGACCACAGCTTAGCTCAGAGATCTTAAGTGATATTTCCATTTCCAATTAGGTATTCATAGAGTAGGGTTAGTGTTCCAGAAGAGGTCTGACTGAAGAAACCCGAAATGAAGACCTGAACAGTGGTCCATCATCTCAAGCTTACTTTCCTCATAAGGGAGGGACACACGGATTGGAAAGCGACTGATTGGTTAACAGTGAGCTGCTCCAGGTCTACACAAGGATTACCGCAGAAGGACATTCAGTGCTGTGCCAATTGATGCTGGTCTGTTGATAGAAAATTGAACTGTTATCTTTCTCCTGGTTTCTTAAAAGCACCAAGAGTATCTGGGTTTCCTTTTGGTGACATGGGATTTACACATGGATGATTCCATTTTAAATTTTAGGTTGCTCTCTTGGGTTCAATAGCCAGGCCCCATACTGTGACCTCCTGTGTGTGGCTTTCATACTAACTCTCAAATGTTGAGCAGCGTTGGCTCCAATTCGCTCATCATGTCCTCATCTCTCTAACACTTCAGCCCCATTTTCTCTTGGAGCTCTGCCTCCTGGAACCCCGCCCTGTGCAAATTCTCACATCATTCCCTTAACTGAGAATGCCCTTCACTGCCCTCTTGAGCGAGGTGGACTTTTCTCATGGCCTCTCTCTTCTTCCTTTGGGTTTCTACCCCCTTCTGGCTGCACACATCCTCCATTGTCTTCCTGCACCAGCTCTTCCTGCTCCCAGGGTGACTGCAAATCTGAAAATATCTTTGCCCTAGTATCACGTTTGATTTATAATTTAAGTGTGGTAAAGACTCATAGGGTGAGAATTATCCTTTATTCAAAGTTTTCCAGGCTCCATGGAGAAGGAAGAGTTCTTCCACTACTGGGAGAAACTGGGCTAGTCTCCTCTGCTAATTGTCTATCACACTTCCAGCTTCCTGCCAATTTCTAAAAATGTCTTAAAGTCTATTTATTCTTGCTTCATTTCATATTCTTTTGGTCTTCTAAGATCCACTTTAAATTATTTATTTTTGTTTTTAATTCTGTGTATGGGTCTGGGGGTCACACACATGAATGCAGTACACATAGAGGCCAGAGGGGGCATTGAATCCCCTGGAGCTGGAGTTTGAGGTGGCTATGAGCACCAGGATGTAGATTCTGGGAACTGAACCAGGCTCTCCAGAAGAGCAGTATGTGAGCTTAATCTTTGAGCCATCTCTTTGTCCCCACACCTTTTTAATTTTCATCTTTAAATTCCTTTACTCTGCATTATTAGTATGTGCAAAAAATATGGACCAGTCACCAAAATTGCACGTCGTCTTTGCACCAGGGCCATGCACATCTTTGTACCATTCTCATTTGGGGCACACGCTGATGAAGTGAGCCCTTTAGTGGGTTTCTAAGGAAGAGATCATTTCCAATCAATATTCAACATGGTGATCTATTTTTAAATAACATTTCCTCATTTCAAAATCAATACACATTTATTGAATAAAACACAAATAAGCAAAAATAGGAAAATTAAAATGACCTCTAATAGCACTGCTGAGAGACAATAACCACTAATAGGGACTATATTTTTCCAGCATCTTTTCCTTCATGTCCCCCACACAAAGAGCTGTTGCTATTGTTGCCGGCTGCCACCTTCATTCCTAGAAAGTGTGTAGGAAGTGTTTTGTGACAGTGGATCCTTTGTTGGGCAGGGCATTGGGAAAAGGAGTTGGATGAGCTGGGACATGTGGAGGGAGAGTAGATAAATCTACACAACAATCTGTTAAAAGGAGACAAATACGCACAGGACAGGAGGAAAAGTCAAGGCGGTATAGTCATACAAGCCACAATAAGAATATACTCCCAAGACACTAAGCGAAGTAAAAGAAGCTAGGCATATTGCATGGTTTCTATGAATTATCTACAGCAGGTAAACTCACTACAACAGAAAGCAAACAGGTGACAATTAGGGCCTAGAGGAAGGGAATAGTCAGTAACTGTTTAATGGATTCGGGCTCCCTTTTAAATTGATAAAGCTGTGTTCAGAATAGATTGAGGCATTACTTACACAAATTATGAATGCGCTAAATGCTATCAAGTGACATACTTTGAAATAGTTAATTTTGCATTATGTGAATTTCTACTTCAATGGAGGGGGAACCCTAAACATTATCTTTAGTGACCACATACTGCTCCATTATGTGGCTGGACTATAATTTTTAAAAATGAATCCTTCATTCTTGACATGGAGATTATTTCTAAAATTCCCTTGTTATGAAAAGAACTATAGAAAATAACCTAACAGCTTAATATTTGCACTTATCTCTCTCTAGAATTTTTTTCAAGGAGTAGCCTATTTAGATAATTATTTTTTCAGATTGCCCTTCAAAAAAACACTTTAAAAGACTTGATTCATGCACTCAAAGGAAATTATTTGTAACAATACGTTTTTCATAACTTTTCAGAGTGGAGCCCTAATAAAATTATGCAGATCCCCCAACTCTGCCCTATCTGTGACAGCCAGAGCAACGCATAACTTTACAGAGCTCCCACACGCGTGCAGTTATGTGCTCTATATCAGCTGTAGGTTAATTTGTACATCCAAAAAAGTAGTGCAAACTTTTTAAAAATTAACTAACCCTTCCCCCATCATGATATGATTTGAACCATCAGAAAGGGGTAGGGGTGGGCTCTTCGCTGGCCTGAAGCTGGAAATTAAGGTAACGTGGCTGTCGGCAAGCTCCAGGAAGTTGCCTCTTCTTCTCTAGTACTGGGGTTACAATCATGTGCCACCTGCTCCAGCTTCTTCCGTGGGCATCAAGCCCTCATCAGTGTTCTCCTGATTGTATGGCAGGCATTTTACCAACTGAGCTATTTCCCTTGTTCTTTATTAACTGATTAATTAATTTATACCCTATTTTTAAAAAAATCATTTTGTAGCCGGGCATGGTGGTACACAAATTGGGAAGCAGGGGCAGGCAGATCTCTGTGGGTTCAAGGCCAGCTTGGTCCATATAATGAGTTCCAAGACAGCTGGGACTAAAGACTCTGTATCAAAACTAAACGAAAGAAAATCAACTTGTGTGTATTTGATGTGTATATGAATGGTAGGTGTTCACACACGAGTGTGTGTATGTGTGTGAGCAAGTGCACCTGTGTCATGGGACACATACGGAAGTCAAAGAACAGTATTGGCCTCAGTCCCCCCCCCCCTTTTTTTTTTTGGTTTGAGACAGGTTTCCTTGGTTCAAGACAGTTTTTTTTTTTTTTTTTTTTTTTGTCTCTCCCTAATACACCAGGCTGCCTGGGCCACAAGTTTTCTGGAACCCTGACTCCAACCCCATCTCACTGTAGGAGTACTGGGATAACAGACAGGTCTCCCATATCCAGCTTTATGTGAACTCTGGGGATCCACACAGGTCCCCATGCTTATGTGCCAAGTACTTTACCACCTAGCCATCCCCTACGTCTTCTCTCCGTTTTGTTTTAACTATCATTTAATTCTGTCTTCCCTTTATGAGGGAATAAGGTTTATAAAGGTAGACAATTTCCGTGTATTTTGTTCACGAAGACTACATTGCCCGTAGTAGGTGTTTAATGACTGCATGAAAACACTGAGCAAATAAAGTTCTTCTGTATTTATTACCTTGCACGTGAGACTGTAACTATCCCTTAACTCTACTGCTGCTTTCGCTACAATGTATATTACTTTCTTCCTACTCCTGCCACAGGTTGCCTGACACATCGGCTCACTATTTGTAGAATCGATGGCATAGGTAAAACAAGAGCAAGCTATCACTCTGCCCATGAGATCACCAAGGTTACACCCCTTGCTACAAATGTACGCAGTAAGTAGATGGGAAGGTCACAGTTAGACCCTTGCTCCTTTGTGTCTCTGCTGTGTTGCCGAAGTCCTTCCCAGCTCTGCTAGGGTTAGTTAGCAGTCCGCTGGGTTTCCAATGCGCATTTGTTGAGACAAGGACAAAACAGTGAGCTTCTTTGAAACTCCCACAGTGCTTGGGCCAGGGCATGGCACCCATCACACTTGTTCAAGAAATGTTTGTGGTTTGAGTGTTCAATAAAAAAAAATTATTGTTGTTAGCATTGTTTCCACTTTTAATGACAGAAATGATAATAACCTCCCAGCAGTCTGCTTTAAATAGGTTCAAGACACTGAAACACAATTTTAACAGTGTCTTTCATCAGCTCGCTCCCCGGAGAGATGAAATGAGTTCATAATGAGATTCCTGCAATGAGTCAAAAAGCAGAGGGAAGGAATGCAGGGCTTGGCTGCAGTCGGCACAGATGCTTCGCTGCCATTTGGGAAACCATTTTCTCTCTGGTATTCAGAGCTGGCCTCTGGCCACGAGGGACAGACAACATCAGCAAGTCAATGCTGAGTCCGCCTTCTCTTTTCTGGGCGTCGTCCCTGCAGGACCAAGCTATCTGCAGTGGGGAACTAGTAGGGAACAGATTGTTGACTCTGAATGCATATCCTTTGCTACCAGCTCATGGAAACCATGGCTTCTCTGAACCCCCACGGAATAGCACACTGACCAGTTGGCAGCAGGACAATAGGTTATTTTACAGTAAGACACAATCTCACCTCTTCCTGCCTGGTTTTGAAATTGCTGTTTAGCTAAGAATGACCTTGAACTCCTGATCCTCCTGCCTCCATACTCCAGGAGTTGAGATGAAATCCACGTGGCTTGGTTTCTGAAGGCTCATTTCAAGTTTCTGTTGTGAGTGTGTCATAGCTGCTTGATTTGGAAGTATGGGTTAACACTACTGAGTTTTTAAGTTTTGGTGGCAAACGTGTTAGTTCCATAAACTTGGCAAGAGGTAGTCTAACAAGAGCTAACAAGGGGGGCTGGAGAGATGGCTCAGAGGTTAAGAACACTGACTGATCTTCCAGAGGTCCTGAGTTCAATTCCCAGCAACCACATGATGGTTCACAGCCATCTATAATAGGATCTGGTGCCTCTTCTGGCAGAACACTGTATACTTAATAAATAAAATCTTTAAAAAAAAAAGGGGGGGGGAGAACTAACAAGGGCTAGCAATGGTCACCAAGGCCACTGGATGAGGTGAGGGAACAAACCATTCTTTCTCATCTACAACCAATATATCACTAGGAAAAGGAAAAGGAAACACACGGGAAAACATTGAGAGGCCACCCAAATCCTCACCCAGGGACACCAAAGTCACTGCTCATGTTGGAAAGGCTTCTAACAGGCTCCCTGCTCTTTTTTGTCTGCAGTCCCTCAGAGATGCTGCAAAGACAAACTTTCACACTGCTGTCCTGTCTAGGTGATGATTGACAACTTGACAGGATCTGGAACAGAGGCTCTCAACCTGTATGTAGGTCATGACCCCCCTGAGGTAGCATGTTAGATATTTATTTGCCTTATGATTCGTAACAGTAGCAGAATTACAGTTATGAAGTAGCAAAAAAACAAAAAAACAAAAAAAAAACCAATCTTGTGGTTGGGGCTGCCACAACATGAAGAATTGTACTGAAGGGTTGAAACGTTAGGAAGGGTGAAAACCACCGACCTACTGGCATTCATCACTCTCTCCTGATGCAGACGCAATGTGACCTCCACCTCCTGCTCCTGTGTTTCAGACTGTTTTCCCATTATGAACTGTATCCTCTCAAACTGTAAGCTAAGCACTTTTTCTCTTGAGCTGATTTTTAATTTTTTTTTTTTTTTAGGTATCTTACTGCAACACTAAGAAAAGTAACTGATACAGGTACATTCTTAAGTAGGAGCATCCAAGGTTTGTCTCCATCCTAAATGACTTTTCAACATAAATAAATGAATGTCCCCATTTTTGGGGTGCCCTGTGACTGTCGTGTCCAGTCTATATCTTATATTTCAAGTCATGGAGCCACTTACCCTTCCTACCAGGGTGAAGAGATTAGTTCCTCTATGTGGGAGACCCTGTGCTTGCTCTTGATACCCTTTTTGAGGTCACATCAGTACTTTATTACATCCCTTCTCCCAAACAATACAATAATAAGCTATGAAAATAACTCAAACGCCAGTGATATGGCTCTGTAGAGGGGGAAGACACTTGTCGTGTAAGCTTGGTGGCATGCGTTTGATCCTCAGAACCCACATAAATGTGAAGAGAGAGACCCAGCTCCACAAATTGTCTTCTGACATTCAAGTGTGCTGTGAAATATGTACCTAGCCACATACAGTAACCCCTCTCATATACACACACGTGATAGCAAAAAAAAAAAATCTAAATGTAAAATAACACTTCCAAAGCACCAACTGGTTGCTTAAACTTCACCCGTTTTCATGAAGAGACAGAGCAGAGTACTAACTTGACAGATAGGTAACCACAATCTCAGGAAGAACCCCTGGAATTTCTTCTCAGTAACCCACTGATGTTCTCTACGCTTTCACCTTGTGCTTCTGCAAGCTTCTTCAATCTGCATCATTGCAAAGAACTTCCCTGGGTATCCATCTTCCTTAGGAGAGAAGAACTGAACAAGGCAACTGTTCCTCTCTGTCATACTAAGTGGCGTGGTGATTCACGTTAAGTGTTGAGTGCAGGTGGAGGTACTGAGGCACCAAAGGACAAGCAATGTTTACTCTGGCCTTCTGGGCAAAGGGCAAAGACACCCAGCCTGGTCTATATAGTGAAACCTAGTCTTAAAAGGGGTGGGGAGGGGCTGGAGAGATGGCTCAGTGGTTAAGAGCATTGCCTGCTCTTCCAAAGGTCCTGAGTTCAATTCCCAGCAACCACATGGTGGCTCACAACCATCTGTAATAAGGTCTGGTGCCCTCTTCTGGCCTGCAGGCATACACACAGATAGACTATTGTATACATTAGCAAACAAACAAACAAATAAATAAATAAATATTTTTTAAAAAAAAAAGAATATCCTGATCAGGCATGCCCTGACTAGGCATGCCCACAGTCAGATCATCCTTTCCTGATCTCATAAGTAGAGTGATGTCACCTCCTCTGCAGAATGTGGTTATTGATGAAAAAGCAGTAATGAGGATATTATTAGTTGCAGTGAAATTACACTGTTTTTTTTTTCCCTTCTGGAGATTCTGTTATCCTTCCCAACCCCACAGCTTCTAGTGGCTTCCATTTGGAATCAATGTTCCTTCCCCACCCCCATTTCTCCAGCCACTTAGGCAAGATCGACCTCCAGACAAAGGACTCCCTGGAAGTATGAACGCATCATGAACTACGAGCTACCAGGACATCACGTCAATCTATGTGCTGCTTGCCACTTCCCCCATCCCCCATGCCTTTCCTGTTTCTAAGAAAACAAAGCATTGAAACTCAAAGCATCCCTCTTCTATTCCTAGTATAAATATTTCTTCACTGAGAATGTTTTCCAAGGAAAGTGTAGGGAATCGTAGCCACAATGGTAAATTGAGTTATATTTGAGTGGATCAAGGCTGACTCACAGGTGAAAGGAAAAAGGTAGTAATGTATGATATCTTTCTTTTTAATCAAAATGTTTCTCAAAGGATATTTTACCCAATGAGTTTCCTATTAGCTTGACACCAGATTTAGTCACGCTCATGCAGAAGACTAAACAGAGAGAACTCGATCTGGAGGTCATTCCTCTTCCCTCCTTCAGCTCCGCAGGAGACATTATGCTCACAGCAGGAAGATGGACTTCTGTCTGGGCATTTGTTGCCACTAAGAGAAAGAGAAAAAAAAAAAAACCAAGACAATAGTGGGTGGAAGTTTTCTTTCATACCAAATTCTATTGCACAGACCTCCAGAAAGATGTTAGCTCTCAGTCTCAAGTTCACAAAATTCATCTTAAGACTTTTAACACTCAGAGCTACCTGCACAAGACCCCAACTGTCCTAGCGATCAATGTGGCTTTCAAAATCCCTTTCTAGACTGCCGCTTTCATATTTGCTAGACCTGTTGATTGTACAACATGCCAACACATGAGTCCATCTGTCACAATGGCATGGTGCCTTTTCTGCAGGGCAGCATGCCAATATCCACCAGCCTCAGTGCCAGCCAAAGTGGCATTAGCCACAATGTCCTGCGTGACATAATAAACTGGATACTAATGTTGCAAGAAGATCTTCCTGGGAAGGGCAGAAGCTGCCAAGTGAAGAGCACACTGCTCACCAGGAAGTCTTGTGTGACCCAGCTCAACACAGACCCCAGTCCATGGGTGGCATAAGTCCATCTGTGTGGCGCTCTGCTGATGGAAGCAATTTTTCCTCTGCAGGGAACCTCAGAGTGCGGACAGAGTTCTCATGGGAGAGACCTGCTTGCAGCCAGAACACCCAGATGGCAATCAAGCATCCTAGTGTGCCAGAGACAGGGATTTCTTGGCATGTAGGATGTTCAGTATCAAAAAGAAGAGTCTCAGACAAACTAAGAAGAATTGACTGCCTTGCTTTGCCTCTATCTGGGGCTCCAAAAGGCGATTCCTTTCTGTCTTGTATCTCGGTCCAGCTTTGTTTTCATTTCTACTTTCTTAGTGGGGATTTCGAAATCCACACCCTAGTAAACCTCCTCCGCTAGAGTGGAGATTGAATACATTCACTCATTTCTAAGAATAAAGTAGAAGTAAAGGAATGTCACTTCTAAGATTATCTTAGAGAAAAGGCAGTGACTTCTACCCTGGTCTCTCCTCCTCTTCTTTCCTTCCCCTCCCCTCTCCTCCCTTCCCTTTTCTGTCTCTCCCCTCCCTTGTCTTCTCAGCAATTTTCTTTGTCCTACCTTTGCTTTCCCCATCTGCTCTCTTCCCTTCTCTCCTCTGAAGGCAGCCAGCTCTCATATTGGGATCATCTCTATGAAGAAGACCATATGGCAAGGAACTGATTTTTGTCTCTATAAAAGTAGAGGGGGAGGAGAGAAAGAGATCCAAGAATATTGGGGGAGGGGGAGACAGACAAACATCATGTTCTCTTTCATATGTAGAATCTAAATGTGTGTGTGTGTGTGTGTGTGTGTGTGAGAGAGAGAGAGAGAGAGAGAGAGAGAGAGAGAGAGAGAGAGAGGGAGGGAGAGAGAGAGAGATAGCACAAGACAGCTTGTTTGGAGGGAGGAAGGAAACCCATGGAGTAGATCAGAGTAGACAAGGCTTTGTAGGAGGTGAACTGGAGAAAGCTATGATGCCATCTATGTGTGAAGTGTCATGGTGAACCCTATGGTTTCATATGCCAACTTAAAAATAGAAACAAGGGAACATGCAGTCTTCAGATAATAGCCAGCAAGGATCTGAGGCTGCCATAGCCACTGGACTGTTTGGGGGCAGAATATGCCTCTGTTAACTTTGAGATGGCAGTAACCTGACCTTGACCAGAGCCCTTGAGACTCAAGTCTATACACCCAGCCCAGGCTTGCCTGGATTGGTCATACACAGAAACTGTGAGGCAAGAAAAACATGTTGTTCTAAGTTACCAGATATTGCGTTTATACATGAAAACAAACACAATTTTAAACCGTGTAAATACAGGACCTCAGTTAAGAAGCATTGAGCTTTGGAAGATCAATGTTCTGATCTGGCTATTTGACAGACAGGTGAGAAATCTGAGCCCAAAGGAGGGCTTGTGACATGTTATGCAGCTGGTTAACAACCACCACATGTGGCTCCTGGCTTTCCTAACTTCTGTTTTGTGTGAGGTATGTTCAAAGCCACCACTCTGGGTGGCAAACCCATCGCCACAGTTCTCCATGCCTAGGTGTCAGAATTTCTGAGCTGACTCTGTTTGCATTGAGTGGACAACTCTTTGACACCATGTCTTTTCCGCTGGAAGCCTTAGCTGGCTGGATACTGTCCACATGGAGAAGTGAATCCCACTCGTGTTTGATGTCTTTCCGAGCTGTGCCATTTCTCTGAGATCTTTTGGGGGAGAGAATTTATCTCTAGTCTTGTCACAGCACAAAAGACTTGATACAAATCTTTCCTGCATGATCTGTAAACACCATGGATTTTTCCCATTTTTGATAATCAGGCAGTATCTTATCAGCTTTTGGTCAGATGTCTGCAGTGTGAATACACCATCATTCCAACTAAATGTAACACATATACCTAAAACACCTATACCTTCAAGGAGGAGTGGAGTGGCTGATGGCAGGGATGGGTGAAAATACATCATATGGCTGTTAACCTCAGGCAGTATTTCTGTAAGGAATAAACATCATTGTTATTCCTGTCTATGTTGTAATACTTTGTGCACTTTATTTTAATGGGGACTTTATTTAATAGGAGCTGAGAAAATGGCAGGGTGTTAAAAGAAGTTAATTCTGAATGGTGGACATATGGCTGCTATACTATTTTCTTTTAAAAGCTATAATGCTGCCCCTGGGACCTGTGCCTATCTTAGTGGCCTGCACTGCCACCTGGGGCAATGGTGACATCCAGACCCAGTCACAGCAGAAGACCATGTCTGGGTCTGTGCTGAAGTCCAAGTCCCATATCACCACCAAAAGTCACACAAAAACCCAAGGTTGGAACTGCAACCCGAGGCCTTGGTGGTATCAGGCAGCCACGCAGGCACCAGAACCATCCTATCCTGATGATCTGAGTAGCCAGTGCTTCCACCCAGACCCAGGATGTCATCCGGTCCGAGGCTGCTACCGAAAGCCACATCTGGGTCTGTAGTGCAGCTGCAGTTGGCCCGTGTCACCTCAGAGGGCCTTAGGAACCATGTAAGATGAAATCAGGGGGCTATACTGAGCTGGCCTTGCTCTTCACTGACCCTGGGAAAGTGGGCCTTGACTCTCATTAGACACTATAACGAAAGAGCTGTCCTCGACCCTCACTGGAGAACTGGCCCCTGCACTCAGGAAGAAAGGACCCACTCCTCACCACAGGCGTGGGGAACCAACACTGAGGGCGTGGGTATTGGTGAGCTGACTCCGCCCCCTTGCCTGAGGTGCTCCAGTGGCTCAGACTGACCAGTTCAGCTACCGACCAGGCTCAGAGCTGGGCCTTGCTTTGACCCACCCTAACATATACCACATCTAGGACCTGCTGAAGCTCGTGAAGAGACTGGAACCAAGGAACAATACCCATAGGATCTCTAAGACTTCATCAGCCACAGGATATCCCGGAGGAGTTCCAGTGATGATTGTGTGCTGGAAACCAGAGGCCTTGAACCAGACAAGTGATTCATTGCAATGAACATTTACTAGAAAAGCTGACAGGACAAAAGGATATATATACTATATGACACACCAAGGTCCCCAAAACTATTAGTACGAATGAAGAGGTGCTGGAGAGGCTGGAAAGAAGGAGAAGCAAAGAGATTTGTTGTTGGTTGGTTTTTTGTTTTGTTTTGTTCTTGTTTTTGTTTGTTTGCCTGCTTGCTTACTTTGTTTTGTTTTCTTCTGTGCTGCAGGGAGGGGAGAAGATATGGGGGAACCAGGAGGTTAGTGGAATTGGGGTGCATGATGTGAAACTCCCAAAGAATCAATAAAGGAGCTTTTATTTTTTAAAGCTATGCTGATAGGGCCAATGAAATGGCTAAGGGAGGAAAGGCACTTGCTGCCGAGTCTGATCCCCTTGACCCACAAGGACGGAAGGAGAGAACCGGTTCCAGCCAGTTGTCCTCTGACCTCCACACATGTGATATTGCATGTGCATGCATACCCACGCACAAGCCCACACAGTAAATAAAACACAAGTTTAAGTTCACTATAGTTTAATAATATATAATTTACAATATCCATTTGTGGTAGACTATTTAAGATGCGCTACATTTGTTCATGCTGTGGAATATTTGCTTAACGATACCAAGATGTATTACACTCCTTTATGTTGCATGTGTTTAACTCTGTGATGCTGTGTTACTTTGCCTGTCTGAAACACTTGCATGGTCTAATAAAGAGTTGAATGGCCAATAGCAAGGCGGGAGCAAGGATAAATGGGGTTGGCAGGCAAAGAGAATAAATAGGAGGAGAACTCTGGAAAGAGAGAGGGAGGAGCAAGAGAACAAGGAAAGGAGGACACTAGGGGTCAACCTCTCAGTCATCCAGGCACCCAGCTATTCTCAGAGTAAGAAGTAATGAAAGGTATACAGAAATAGAGAAGTATAAAAGCCTAGATGCAAAGATAGAATAATTTAAGTTAAGGAGAGCTGGCTAGAAATAAGCCACGAAAAGCCAGGCATTTATAAGTAATAATAAGCTTCCATGTATATTCACTTGGGAGCTGGGTGGTGGGTCCCCCAAAGAAAAAAGATTTAAGAGTAAAAACCAACTGACTACATCCATTAATAGACATTTACTACATAGGTTAGAGAGGGGCTCAGAGGTTAAGACTGTATACTGCTCCTGTAGAGGATCTGAGTTCTGTTCACAGCACCTATCTTGAGTGGCCCACAGCTTCCCGTAACCCTAGCTCCAGAGGATCTGACGCCTTTCGCTGGCCTCTGTGGACACTTGTGTTCATGTGCATATACCTCCCCCATACATAAGCACACACATTACATAATTAAAAATAAAATAAATCAGCCAGGTGGTGGTGGGGTTCACCTCTAATCCCAGCACTTGGGAGGCAGACTCAGGTGGATCTCAGAGTTCAAGGCCTCCCTGGCCTACAGAGTGAGTTCCAGAACAGTCAGGGCTACTCACAGAAACCCCGTCTCAAAAAACCAAAATAAATAAATAAATATTAAAAATAAGGATGTTATATAGGCATCATATTTACTAAAGGCATTTTTTCAAATTAAAAGTGTCTTAGCTTAATGACTGATTATGTCTAAGATATTTAGCAAACATTTGACACAATTATCTCATTAAATCTTCCCACCAGCTCTCTTAGGAAAAGATGGTTTCTTTCCGTTTTCTCTTGAAGTTTAGAAAGAGAGAATAACTTGTTGAAATTCACCCAGCTACCGAGTGGAAGTTGCATCTAGTTCTGTTGTATTCTAAAACCATAGATCTTCATATTTAAGTTTTGACTCTCACCCACCAGAACAGTGTGTGGGTGCAGAAGTAAGATACATGTCTAAGCGGTGATTTTATATATACATATATACATACATATATATACATATATATGTATATATATATGTATATATATATGTATATATATAATATTTATCCTAGAAGTTAAATTTGTGATATGAAATATCAGGCAGGAGAGTGAGAAAGTCACACAAGCTAACCTGGAGGAAGAAGGCTTTGGGACACAGGTTTCTTCATTCACTCAACAACTTTTTTCTTTCTTTCTTTCTTTCTTTCTAAAAAACAATCTTATTTTACATACCAATCCCAGTTTCCTCTCCCTCCTGTCCTCCCCTCCCCCCCTTCTCCCATCCCATCCCCCATCTACTCCTTAGAGAGAGTGAGACCTCCCATGGGGAGTAAACATAGTCTCTGTCACTTCACTTGAGGCAGGACCAAGGCCCTCCCCCTGTATCTAGGTTGAGCAAGGTATCCCTCCATAGGGAATGGGCTCCCAAGAGCCAGTTCATGCACTAGGACAAATACTGGTTCCACTGCTAGTGACCCCACAAACTGCCCATGCCACCCACAACTGTCACCCACATTGAGAGGACCTAATTCGGTCTTATGCTGCTTCCCCAGCTGTCAGTCCGGTGTCAATGACTCCTTTCTGATCACAGCATGTGCTGGCAAGGAGCTGAGGGCTGCAACAGGAGAGGCGACAAGACAGGACACAGTATGACTCAACAGTACAGTGGGGATGGGCGGATGGACAGTAGTGGTGCGTAAGCAAGGTAATTTCACAGATGATGGACGCTATAAGGAAAATTAAGATGGATTTAAGGGTAATGGAGAAGAGGGGCCTGAGTGACTGGTTTAGGGAAGACCAGGTTTCCTCTCTGCCTCTCTGACAATTGAGGACTCATGACTAGGGGACCCTAAGTTACAATCACTGAGGTTTGTGAGGATGACATTAATATTTGAGGAGGAGCAACTGTATCAGAAAGATAACTGTCTTCTTCTTCATTAATATCTGCATAGGTTAGGGGGGTGGTAGGGGAGCAGTCAGAGCACACGCAAGGTGACAATGACGACTACACAGTAAGCAACGTGACTGGGCAACAGAAAGTAAGCCAGACAGGGGACGGCACAGGGTGTGTGCTGGAACTCAGGGAGAGAGTGTTTCAGGCAGATAAGGAAGGGCCAGGCTTTTAAAAGCCAGCGTGGGGCCTTGAATCAAAATTTAGAATCCCAGTAATGGCATGAGAGAAGAAAATGATGATGAGAAATTTTGAGTGGCTGCCTGTGAATAGATGGGATGGAGGCAGACACTCATGAGGCCAGGGAACCTCCCAGAGTCCAGACAGTCCTGTGCTGGATAACACTGCAAACCACAAAGAGATGCACCACTCACAGCATCCCCAGAAGACCATAGCAGGGCTGGAAAATCCCTATCAACTAATGGCATAGTGACACCCCAGTGTTGTAGTACAATGCACTGCCCATGTGCACGTGGTGGGGCTGGTCCAAGTGAACCTACTACATTGCAGGTATTCTTCTTTGCCAGCCACACAGAAGAATAACATATACAGTTACATTCATAACACTTGACAAGCTAATAAATGACCACAGAACTGGTTTGTGCCTTTCCCGTACTCCTGCTTGTTGTGTTAAGCCACACACCTGTTTTCTGCCTCCCTTCATTGCATCAATAGAGCACATTGAGTGAATGACCTCTGCCCTCTAGGTCTGCATGACTCCATTTGACATTGTCTAAATTGTAATGGAATGGCCTAACAAGTTTTTCAGAACAAATTCCCATCTGCATAGGCTAAGGGAATCTTCCATCTAAGAAAACAGTAACTGAAGCTAGGGATGCAGTTCAACTGGTGAGTACTTATCCCGCGTGTGCAGATCCTCTAGCTCCATCCCCAATTCTGCAAAAGCCTGGTCATGTTGGTACATGCCTGTAATCCCAGCATTTAGAAAGTAAAAGCAGGAGATATTGTCTTTAAAAAAACAAAACAAAACAAAAACGTCAGGAACAAAGAACTGAAGTTACATCTGAGAAACACTGCAATGAAAGAACCCACGGTTGAGCCCCAAGGACTAAGATCTGGTATATGGACCACACAAGCTCTCAGATGGAGATGGCAGCCTTGTTTTTGCCCAACGCTTGTGGAGGACTAGGCTGTTCTGGTCCGTTGTACTTGAACAGATTGTGAACATGATCCCTCCAACTTTTTGGTTTTGGACTCAGTGGAGAGTTTCTCTGAAGGACTTAGATGAGTAAGTGGGAGGGCTGTGCGTAGGACTGAAGCTTCCGGGGTGGGGGCAGAGAGCTCCCGCACAGATGGGGATTGCAGAGCACAGATCATAATCAACTTCAGCATTTAAAAAATTTTCTTTCTCACTAAAATTGTTCTACCCTTTGAGAAATAACTAAGAACTCATCCCATATGCCTCAAATATCACTAATTCTTCAGTAGTTTCCAAAGGTATTTAAACTACCATTGCTCTTGAATCCTAAATTAACATCTTATTTACCGTCACATATATATATAATATGCACATATAATGCAATATACACATATATGTACATATTTAATAGATTCTGCTTTCAGAGCATAGACATTTGCTACTATCCATTTGAGATTCAGATAAAAACAGTGAAGGATAAAGAAAGGTGAAATTTATATTAGAATGTAAGAATGTTACTCTACCTGCCTCAGAGTTGGGCTCAGTTTCCCCAATCATTGTTAAGATTCTAACTGCACTGCTAGGTCGTGTATCATACAAGTCAAGTAGAGGGACTTGTGAAGAATGACAAATATTGACCCAAATCCTGCAAATGTACCAAAGGGATGCAGAAGGCAAGAGCGGGGATTCCTTGGGAAAAGACCTCAGTGTTTACTCCTTCTCTCCCTCCCCCACTTTCCCCACACTGTGGTGCTAGGCTCACTTCCTGGCTTCCCCACATCCGTGCCCACTCATCCATCTTTCAACTTCCCACTCCACTTTCCATTGTCTTCAGCTCTCTCTGGTTCCCAGGTTCCAGGAAGAAAGTGCTCGACATGAATACCTCCTCATCCCTGAACCAGGGAAGCCGCCCAATCAACAATGGCTAGGAGCTGGTACCTGAGATGTCTCAAGTCACTTGCCCTTTGGGGTCAATAAATTCAAGTCATGTGTTTTTAACTTTATGTGTTTTATGGCAGGATAGCAATCTAGACTCCCTAAAACCGTCTTTATAACTTTTTTTTTGTTAATTTGTAATAGGGTCTTGCTATCACCCAGATTAACCTTCATCTTGCAGAGGTGGTCCTGCTTCAGCTTCCCGAATGCTAAGATTACAAGTGTGTACTCTGATACCTGGTCATCCTCATAATAATGTATTTTAGGTTTATAGGCATTCCCTTCCCCTTCTTATTTCATGGTTTCTCTTCCCTATCAATGTACCTGTGATCTCCTATCAGGTTAAATGCTTGTATTTAATCCTTGTCTGTAGAAACCAAATGGAGGCCTAAGGCATGCAAGGCATGCAGAAAATACTACCTATAAAATCATCTAATAGTAACCTCACTGGAGAGATTTTCATCGCAGCAAAACTCAGGGCACCATCCAACCTGGTTATGGTGTATTGTCATCTATGTAGAGTTGAGTTGGATTGACCATTGTCTTGTTTACATCTTTTGTATTAATGTACATGGCTGGTGGTATCCTGTAAATTCCCTTTCTTCCACTGTAGTTCCTGGTTTGGTGTTGGGCTAAGCTAGTTTTATTGGTTAAGAAGCTGGTATCTCTTTCTAACCTCTGAAAGCCTTTGGTAGACACTGCTTCTACCTGGAGTTTCCTAAGAGAGACATCTCAATAGAAATCATTGTATATGCAAAGCATACAATGAAATCTGGGCAGAGCAGTACATACCTGTAATCCCAGGAAGCTGAGGCGGGAGGATCACATGTTTAAAATCAGACTAAGTAATAGAGAGAGATATTGCCCCCTGAAATATATGTAAATAAAAATTTAATACATAATATGATAGTTTGATATATACAGCAAAACGAGTGCTAGAGTCAAGCTAATTACTGCACACAAAGCCACACCAAGCATATTTCCAATATGTAATACAATGCTCACGGCAGCCCTCACACTGCCGATTAGATCTGTTGACTCAAGTCACTGACATCGCTGTGACTTGGCACCTCTGACCTCCAGCTCCACATCTCATAAGAAAATGTTTTTGATCACTGATTCCATTTCTTTAAAGTTTCTAGGAACATCTCGATTTTTTAAAGCTTTTTTTTTTCAGTCAGATTTTTCAAAATACTATCTTATTAATTGCCATCTTTTTCCCCCACTCTTAAAAATTGAAGTCTCATTTACATAGCAAAAACCTCACCCTTTTGAAGTGTACAATTTAGCAGTTTTCAGTATATTCATAAGGTTGTTCATCCATGATCACTATATAATTTTAGAACATTTTCATCAGTCTCTAAAGGAAAGCAAGCACCCATTAGCAGTCATTCCCTATTCTCCTCCTGCCTCCAAACGGTGGCCGTCGTTCATCTGGTCACCACCTCGATGAAGTTTCTTACTGCAGGCATTTCCTATAGATTGATCGGTGTCACATGTGGCCTTTCGTGCCTGACTTAGCACAATGTTTTCAAAGTTCACCGATGTAGCACATGCCAGCGTTTCTTTCCTCGTTGTGTCTGAATAGCTCATTTATTATTTATCTGCTCATTGGTGGATTGGCTCTAGTTTTGGGCTGTTTTGTGTGAACATGTTAGAAATAAAGCATGAGTAGCAGAACTGGGGGAAAGGGGCCCCAAAGGACAACCAAAAGGCTTTGTTCCTGTTTGTGTAGCCTGGCAAGCGATTGTAAAATCTTTGCCCCATTTTTTCTCATGATCAAACCTCAATTAAAAAATAAAAGGAAAACAAAGGACCTTAACACTGGGGTGGCAGATTACCTTAATCAACTGAGAACTGAGATCGGCCTTGGAAGCCAAAGCATCGATACAAGGTCACCAAGAGAATTCCAGCTGGATTTTGGAAGCTCTGCCTCCTGAAGGCCCTTGTATGGTTAAAAGTCTTGAAACTGTAGATGGGTTATTCCTGCTATACCAAAAGCTAAGGGACCAGAGCATCTTCTCGCACATACTTACAAAGTATGGGCTTTTCTAGAGGATCTTAGGAAGATCCACCATGACTTGGAAAGAAAAAATAAAGTTATCTTAAGGTTGCTATTGCTGTGATGAAACAACATGGCCAAAGCAAGTCAGGGAGGAAAGGGTTTATTTGGCTTATATTTCCACAGTGCTGTTCATCACTGAAGGAAGTAGGGACAGGAACTCACCCAGAGCAGGACAATGCAGGCAGGACCTAAAGCAGAGGCCATTGAGGGGAGCTGTTTACTGGCTTGCTCCTCACGGCTTGCTTAATTCACTTTCTTATAGAAGCCAGGGTCACCAACCCAGGGTTAGCAACCACCCATAATGGGTTGGGTCCTCCACCATCAATCTTAATTAAGAAAATGCCTTATAACTGAATCTTATGGAGAAATTTTCTCACTTGAGGTTCCCTCCTCTCTGATGACACTAGCTTGTGTCAAGTTGACATTAAACTAGCAAGCATAAAGGCTACTTTACCAGTTCATGAATATGCCATTGACCTCACAAAAACTTCTTTAAATTCTACAGCACAGAATCTACGAGTACTTTCTACCTGCATCTTCCCTCAGGGATCCATTGATACATAGTCAAGACCTCTTGAAGTATTCACAATTCACTGAAATCCCTTTTATTAAAAAGGTTTTGTTTCTTTTGGGCACTTTCTGTTGTTTTTAGTCTCTGAGTTTACTAATCTTTTTTTCTACAATGCCCAATCTGTGTTATTCCATCTACTATGCTTTAATCTGGCACACACTAATTCTCATGTCCAGTTCAACTTGGTTTTTAAATTATCTTTGTAAAATCTCAACTGGCCCTAAAATATATATGGTATAGGAGCTGGAGAGATGGGCCAATCAGTTAAGAGTACTTGCTGCTCTTGCAGAAAACTGGGGCTTGATTCCTACACCCACACTGAGAAGCTCACAGCTACCTGTAACTCCAGTTACAGGAAATTTGATGCCCACCTGTGGCCTCACAGGTGCCCGCAAGCATGTGCACATGCCTTCACACACACACACACACACACACACACACACACACACACACACACCCCTTTCTTAAGAATTAAATAGGTGAGATAAATTCATATTTATATTAGCTGCTTTAATCTCATTGCTAATTTTATTATTCAGTCAATCATCAGTTTCAAGTTATAGATCCTTTTGGTTCTTATTCTGCATCCTCTTTTCTTTTTATGCCTGATAATTTTAAATTAGACAGCTGATACTGTGAATTTTTACCTTGTTACCTGTTAAGTAGTTTTTTCTGCTGTAAATATTTTGAGTTTTTCTTTGTTATGAAGGAACATTTGACCTTCCTGTTCTTGTTTTACATTTATTCGGTGGGATTAGAGCAATATTTAGTCAACCACTAATGATGCCCCGTTAATGAAGCAGACCTTCCTGAGTTCTCTGTCCAGTTATTTCTGGCTCAGGTTTCTGTTCTGACTTGAGGGAAAACAGGTGCTACATAGTCTCAGTCCTGTGTGAGAGCCATATCCGGTCCTTTTGTTTTTCTCCAGTCTCAGATTGTTTTTGCAGATGCGTGGGCTGGTCAGTGTTCTGCTGACGATCCAAGTATGTTCTAGAAAGCTCCAGAGCCCTGTTTCAATGCTTCCCTCTCAGTACTGTTCCTGCCCTGCAAACTGGAACCACCTTTGTCTCCCCAGACTCTGAACTCTGTTTCTTCCACTTAGGGCATCATTGACCTCAGCTCCCTCACAAGCAATCTGGAAACTCTTGAGATGCTAAGTCAGGGTAACTGTATGTCCCACCTCCTTCATTTCCCATCTGGCATAGATGACCATTCCTTGTCCATGGACAAGAAAACAGTTGTTTCAAACACTTTATTTTTTGGTTGTTGATTTCTGATGTCTGCAATTGGTCCATGCTATTATTATTATATCTTGTTTGGAAGCAAAGTTCTACTCTTTTGTTTTTTAAAAAAAATGTGTGTATGTGTGTGTTCCTGTGTAGGCGTATAGGTGTGTGTGGGTACACTTGCATGTGTATTCATATGTACATGTGTTTGAGTACATGTGTATTCATATATACATGTGTATTCATATATACATGTGTATTCATTGTGCATGCATGTGTATTCATATGTGCATACATGTGTATTCATATGTGCACACATGTGCATTCATATGCACAAGTGTATTCATATGTACATGTGCATTCATATGTACATGTGTATTCATATGTACATGTGTTTGAGTACATGTGTGTATGTGTGTTCCTGTGTAGGCATATAGGTGTGTGTACACATGCATGTGTATTCATATGTACACGTGTATTCATATGTACATGTGTATTCATATATACATGTGTATTCATATGTACATACATGTGCATTCATATGTACACACATGTGTATTCATATGTGCAGGTGTATCCATATGTACATGTGTATTCGCATGTACATACATGTGTATTCATATGTACATACTTGTGTATTCATATGTACATACATGTATTCATATGTACATGTGTATTCATATGTACATGTGTATTCATATGTACATGTGTTTGAGTACATGTGGAGGTCAGGATACAACCTCAGGCGTCATCATCAGGAACCTCATCTATCTCTCCATGAGACAGGGTCTGTCATTGGCCTGCAGCTCACTATTTAGTCTAGACTGACTATTTGGCCATTGAGCCCAGAGACCCTCCTGTCTCTGGCCTTCCAGTGCTAGTGTTGCAAGGATGAGCCCTACGCCAAAGAGTTCTAGGGATTGAACCAGATCCTCATCGTTGCAAAGCAACTTACTTCACTGACTGAGCTATCTATCATCTCAACCAGGTTTTAATCTTTCTATAGTTTCTCTCTCTCTCTTTCTTTTAAATGTGGTTTGTTGTTGTTTTGGTTGCTTTGTTTCATTCGTCTTTTTTGAGATAGGGTTTCTCAGTGTAGCCCTGGTTGTCCTGGAACTCACTCTGTAGACCAGACCAGCCTCAAACTTACAGAAATCTGACTGCCTCTGCCTCCCGAATGCTGGGATTAAAGGTGTGCATCACTACTGAAACAAGGTCCAAGAATGGAGCCGTTCAAGGGAACTTCTGAGTGCGTGTGAGAGAACTCCAAGAAGACAAGACAAGAGTCTGGTGACGTCAGTTTCTTTGAAAACAGTGGACTGTTCTTGGACTATGCCTTTGTGTCCCTCCCAGGTGTGGTGATTAAGAGTAAGTTTACTTCAGATTATTCATTACAACAGGCCATTGCTATTTGTCTATGTACCTCCACAGAAGAACGTGTTTTTGCCATGTGTAGCTGGTCCTTGTGACTGGACACTTTACTCATGTGATTCTTCTTTTTTTAAAAAAAAATTTTATTTTATTTATTTATTATGTATACAATATTTTTCTGCATGTATGCCTGCAGGCCAGAAGAGGGCATCAGACCTCATTACAGATGGTTGTGAGCCACCATGTGGTTGCTGGGATTTGAACTCAGGACCTTTGGAAGAGCAGGCAATGCTCTTAACCACTGAGCCATCTCTCCAGCCCCCTCATGTGATTCTTCTTAATTGTCAGAGTATAAATTATCTGGTGAGTGGGAAAATTCAGTGCACCATGGAGCAGTGGCCATTCTAACCCCCCAGTCCCTGACTAGACTCCAGAGAAACCCCCTTCACTCTGCACCATGCAGCCGAACCACCAGGAGCTCGTCAGGCATCATAGGCACAGGGTGGCTGGGCACTATAATGATTCTCTTGTGATGAGGAAGCGTAGCCCAGCAGGACACCAGGGCCACCCGAGTGGCCCAAGGAGATCCACACAGAGGCTTGGGGTTATCCACTTCAGGCTCCAGGAAGAAAACCCAGGCCCAGCTGGTACCTTGTAGTACCAGCCAGGTGGACACATTTTGTTTGAGCAGAAGTATAATATGGCAGTTCATGGAAGAGAGAGAGAGAATGGTTCAGGTCCTGTGAACAGAGGCATATCTGAAGAGACGAGAGAGGCAGGGAAGCAGGCTGAGATGGTGAGGGAGTTGAACCCTTGACCAGCAGCAACACGGGAAAGCTTGCCCTACCCTTTGTCTGGGCTGCACAGCAAAGATCACCCTGTTGATGAGGGCGCAGGTGGGCCAATCCTGAGAATGTGCCCCTGGGAGACCTAGCCCACCACTCATCTCCCACATGGTGGCATGAGCAGGGCAGAGATGCCCCTCTGCCCCTGTCCATCAACAGCTAAGGCAGGTGGGAGAGTTGACCCTGAGGTAACAAGAGTGAGAGATCTGTTCCTGCCCCCACAATGTGTAACACTTGGGAGAGCAGGTCCTGCAACTCAGCAGGACAGCACAATAGAGCCCACTGGGCTAGCTCAGGTGGGGTGAGCTGAGCCAACCGGCCTAGCTCAGGTGGGGTGAGCTGAGCCAACCGGGCTAGCTCAGGTGTGGGTGAGCTATCCCCGACGTTGCAAGCATAGGACTGTTCTCCCCATTACCCATCTGCCTTATAGCAGGATGGGAGGGAGAGAGTTGCCCTTCCCCCCCTGCCCACCAACATCTGTGGGAGGTGGGAGAGCTGGCCCTATGGGTCATAAGGATGAGAGAGTCAACCCTGTTAGTGCAGGTGTAGCTGAGCCAGTCCCAAAGCAGTAAGAATGGGAGAGCTGTCACCATCTGGTGGGCCATCCGTACAGTTGCCCAGGCCCAAACTCAAGGATATGACTTGGCCCACCCCATCATCCACCTCAGCTATGATCTGCTGGAGCACAGAAAGAGACCTGACTTGTAGACACAAAATTTGTGGACTCTCTACAACACAAGGCACCAACAAGATATCCAAGAGGAGCCCTAGAGAGGGCCCAGCATGGATAGGGTAGTAGAAACCAGAGGTCCCAAACCAGACCAATTGTTCTTTGCAAAGATCACTTGCAAATCAAGTGAGACAAAGAGGTCTCACTGTGTGACTCACTGTGTCACATTGCAGCTTCAGTGATGAGAATTTAAAGTTTTTCTCTTTTTTAAATTTTATTTTTCTCCTTTTCTTCCCCTTAAATGAAGGGATGGAGAAATAAATGGGATCAAGATACATGATGTAAAAGATACATGGAATAAATTAATTAGTTAAAAATAAATTATCTTAAATTATCTGTTGCTCTGAATAAAACTGGCTATTGAATGAGACTTTAGTCTGCCTCATTTTGAGGCTCCATTCTTCCGGGTCCCTCCATTGGTAAATATATATTTGGGTCATTTAGATCTAACTTTAAATTCCCTTTGTTTTAGTTGGAAGCATTTGTCCATTTTTATTAAACAATTACTCTTATACATAGATTTATATATACTGTATCAACTCTATTTTATTTATTTATTTTGCATAATTGGGTTTGAACCCAGGGCTTCCTGCATTCTATGCAAGCATCTTACTTCTGGACTAAATTCCTAGTGCCTCTCCCTGTCCCATATTGATTTGTTTTTTCTAGACAGGGTTTCTCTGTAACTTTGGAGCTTGTCCTAGACGTAGTTCTTTTAGACCAGGCTGGCCTCGAACTCACAGAGATCCGCCCGCCTCTGCCTCCCTAGTGCTGGGATTAAAGGCGTGTGCCACCACCGCCCAGTATCCCATGCTTACTTTTTCTCTTTCCACTTGTGCTTCCTTTTCAGTTGAATACTTTTTATTTTTTTCTCATGTCTCATGAACTATATCAGAAGTTACAGGGATATCATACCTGGTAATAAAATACACTAAGCAAGAGTCAGAATTAGGAAGAGCTCAGAATTCAGGTGCCATATGCAATCACAACAGGCTGCCGAGAAGAGAAATTCAGAAATGAGAGGTATCCAACACGGCTACTAAGGAAATTTGAATTAATAATGGGGGTATTCTTATACTAAAAAGAATAACTTCTTATGATCACCCAAGATTCTGGTGGAGAGGTAAAATTGTAATTACTACTGTTGTTTTAATTATTCTTACATTTCTTATGGGGCCAGTAAGCAGTAAGATTCCAGAGACGATGGGAGGTAGTATATAATGATTGAAGCTATCTGAACCTTGTTGTTTACCTAAATAAAAAAAATTAAGTCCTTGGTATAATAGTAATATTAACAACAACAGAGTAGCTACCCATTTTTGAATACATAATAATGTCCAGTGTGGTTTTATCAGGTTTTCACGTTTAATCCCCAAACAGTATTTTTTTTTTTTTGACATGGTGTATGCCACTGTACACTACTTTGTATTCCCACAGTCTCAGCTTGTTACTAATCTAGCTGGTATTGAAGTGTTCAGACTTGCAGACTCCAGTCAGATTCATACAGATGCTCTCCAGCAAGACCTGACCTTAGCTCCTGCCTCTTATTCAATGACCTTGAGCTTCTTTGTTGGAGCCATCATAAGAGAATAGTTCTATAAAGTTCCCACATATGTCATTTGGATAGATATACTCCAAGCTTGGAAAAATCATCACGCACAGGTTCTCTGACCTGCAGAGAGATTCAGTGATTGGGAAGATGAGGTACAAGCTCGTTGCTGTCCTTGCCTCTAGTTCTGATCAAGATCACAAAGTAATTGTACATTAGAAGGAACTGCAGAGATGAATGCTACCATTGAAGGCTTAAATGATGCTGGGGTTGTGGTCCCCATAATGAGTTCCTTCCGTTCATCAGTCTGGCTGTTGTAAACAATAGCAACAGCAACAAGAGAGCATGCTGCCCGACAGTCATAAATTTGCCCAGGTGGCAGCCCTGAGAGCAGCTGTCTTGCCAGCTGTCCTGTCTTGATGGAAGTTGATCATCACAGATGCTAGTTCTTTGTGTGGGGCTATTGATCTGGCAAATGTCTTCTTCCCCTTCCATATAGGTGTGGGGATGGTGAGAATCAGTCTGATTTGACATGAGACAGACAGGAGACGCCTTCATTGCCTTGCCCTAGGGGTATATTAACTTTCCTGCTTCCCAACTCAATCAAATGTGCAGGGCCTTGGTCATGTGGCTATCCCTGCAGAACGTTAACATTGTCATTCTGATGGGAATGGGTGAAGATGGGTTTGCCAATGTCCTGACTGTTTTGTTTTGTTAGTGGTTTTGTTTGTTCGTTTGTTTGTTTCATCAACTTGACGCAAGCTTATGACATATAGGAAGAGAAATATCTAGGAAGACAAAATGCTTCCATCAGATTGGCATGTAGGCAAGTCTTCCAGACATTTTCTTGATTAACAACCAAGGTGAGAGGGTCTGAGCTACTGGAGTAGTGCTGTATGGGGCAGGCGGTAGGGAGTTATATAAGAAAGCTGGTTGAGAAATCCATAGGTTCAAGCTAATAAGTAGCACTCCTTCATGGCTTCTGTGTCATTCAGTTCCTGCCTCCAGGTTCCCATCCTGAGTTCCTGTCCTGATTTCCTTCCGTAGTGGACCTCAGGTTGCTTTTGATCATGGTCTTTATCAGAGCAGAAAAAAAAAAAACTGAAATGGGCAGTCAGTACCCCAGATGTTCTTGCAAGTGAGCTAGTCTGTGGAGAGAAATCCTGCAGTGGCTCAGATAGCAAGCACTAACAACAATTCTAATTAATAAAACTTAAACCTTATAGTAGAAAAGTTTAAACAAACACACAAAGCAGGTAGAGTAATGTAATAAATGGGCCACATGTCCTTTACTTACTTTCTACAATGGTCACCTCACAGCCAATAGTTTCCAAGTAGCATTTCTCTTTCTCCCTTTCCTATTTTATTTTGAACTGAGTCCCAGGCATCATATCTTTTTATTGACAAATATTGTATGTGTATTTTTGTTTTAGTCACTTGTCTATTGCTGTGATAAAACACTGTGATCAATGCAGCCTACTTGAGAGCCTACATCTTCATCCTCAAGTTAGAGACACAGAGAGAAAAACACACAGCCATACTGAGAATTGCATGAGTCTTTTGTAACTGCAAAGCCCACCCCCAGTGACACAACTTCTCCAGCAGGACCACACCTCCTAATCCTTCTCAACAAGTTCCACCAACTGGGGACCAAGCATTCAGATATATGAACCTGTTGGGGGCCATTCCCATCCATACCATCACAGTCTTTAAAAGATAAAACTTTTGGAGACACATCTGATAATTATCTCATCTAAAAACACTAAATAATGGCTGGGCAGTGGTGGCACATGCCTTTAATCCCAGGACTCTGGATCTCTGTGAGTTTGAGGTCAGCTTCGCTAACAGAGTGAGTTCCAGGACATCCAGGGCTGCACAGAGAAACTCTGTCTCAAAAAGCCAAAACCAAACTAAACCAAACCAAACCAAAACAAAACAGAAAAAACCTAAATCATTCTTTAATATACCACATAGTCAGTCTTTCAGATTTCCAGTTATTTTATATATTAACTTTTTCAAGGAGGCCATTTCAATGCATGACTAAAATGCATGCATTGCAATCTATTAAAGTCTGTAGCAGCAAGACGGCTCAGTGGGGAAAGACACTTGTTACCAAGCCTGATGAACCCGAGTTTGATTTACAAAACCCACACAGAAGGAGAGAGAGTCACTTCCCATAAGTTGTTCTCAAATTTCCACAAGTGTGCTATGGTTCATACAAACACACACACACACACACACACACACACACACACACACACACATGTGCACATACAAGTGCAATTGTCTCTTCCCATTTACAAGTTCTTCTTCCATCTCTTTGAAGTTTTCTTTTACTCTTGGAATTTATTTGTGACAGGAAATGGATTATTTCCCATGCAGATCAGATTGAAAAGGGCATCCCTGTGGTGTCTTTAGACAGGCTCCTTTGTGTCTCCTGTAGGTGTATAGTTGGTGGTGACATTTTTAGAGGGAGCGCCTTGGAGCATATCTATATGATTATTTTTAGCCCCTGTAATAAAGGAAGAACAGCGTTTGCTGAATCTTTGGTTGACCGTGAACTTGAACTAGTTTAGCATGTGTCCAGAAAGGCTTCCCTTTTCAAGTGGAATCCTGATATACAGTTTGAATCTTAAATGTCTTCTAAAAATCTCATGTATTCAAGGCTTAGTACTAAGGATGACCCCCTTGGAGGGTGTTGGAACTTTTAAGAAGTGGGTGGGACCTTATAGGAAAGCTCTGGGTTACTAGGAGAACACCTTGGAGAGGTGTATGGGACCCTATATCCTTTTCTATTTTCCTTTCACTTCCTGGGCATGAGCTGAGCAGTTTGCTTCACCAGACGCCTCCACCACAATACACGTACTGCCTTGTTGCATTCCCAGAACAATGGACCTAATCAGACTGAAAACCCCAAACTCTGAGCTAGAATACATCTTTTCTCTTTAGAAGTTAATTACCTCAGGTATTTTTTTTTCATAATGTCAGTGAGCTGACCAGTTCAGATCTAAACCAGAAAAGGAAGTGAGTAATAAGGCCAGCTTGTGGGACACACCACTTTGCACTTGGGCTACATGACCCATCAGACCCAATTGTCTGAGGAAGTTCCTGGTAGATAAGAATACAATTTCTATGTTCTGCTACATGGCTCAGTTACCTCTCTTCTGTACCGTACATCCAACTTGGTCCATGCCTGATTGGCTTCACCCTCACTCCTTGATTCATTTCTCTGACTTCCTCTCTCTGCCTGGAAGTCCCGCCTACTCTCTCCTGCCTAGCTATTGACCATTTAGGTTTTTATTACACCAATCACAGCAATACATCTTCACACTATGTACAAATATCCCACAGCAGACAAGCCCTGACGTGAGGATTAGAGTAGACTTCTGGAGCAAGACCATGACCTCTACAGCAGAGAATTACTGTCTTTTCTGACCAATACTACCTGGGACATTCCTCAACCACAGTTCTAACACCTGGAGCACAAAGTGATTGTGAGATCCCAGATGATCATTCTGAACTCACTGCCACCAGAACCATCCGATCCTAATGCCAGGTCACAGCATCAGGCCGCTGTTTCAGAGAGCATGAGGCCATGTCAGAGCAGCTGCAGCATGCACGAATAAGATTTGTGATCCGTTGACCCTGCCCCAAAGTCACATACTCCAGCTGTATCGTCCTCTCTCCTCTATCCACAGCATGTCTGTATGGGCAAAGCACACTGTATCTTTGTGTTTGTCCAAAATACATCTTATAAAGGGCAATATTGAAAAGAAAAATTCCCTAGTTGATAAATCAGGGAGCCACAACCTACTTAATCCTCCTGTTTTAGCGGAAGGAAAGACGGCATCAGGTATGAGTTGACTGAGTCCTGACCACAGAGACTGCCTTGGAGGCTCATGAGCAGCTTGAAAGTGCTGAGCCCATCAGGTGTGAGAAAACACTGTCTGGTGGAAGAGCATGGGGATAGACATGTAAAAGTGAGAACAAGTAGCTCATCTTTGACCCTCACACTGATGCCCGTTCAAGAACGTCCCTTGCACAGGAAGGGCTTAGCAGCCAGGCAGATGAGCAGAATGACCCAGGATGGAGATAAGCCTGCTTCATTTTCCTAAGCTTCTTTAGGGTGGCATAGCAAATTTATAAATGATTGCCATAGTAGGAGAGATGAGACTATTTGTGGGTCCAATTTCTTTTCACCAAAGGTGAATGGCAATAGTGAATATCTAATTTGCCTACATCCAGGACTGATCATACACCTTTGATAGGCACTTCCAGGCAGACACCAGATGGCAAGCTAATTATGTCATATTCTTCTACCCTAGAGCAGTGATTCTCAACCTTCCCAATGCTGTGAGTCTTTAATGCAATTCCTCATATTGTGGTGACTCCCAATCATAATATTACTTCATTGCTACTTCATACCTGTAATTTTTAGATCGCAATGCAAATATCTGATATGTGACCTTCAAAGGCATCGTGACCCACAGGTTGAGAACCACTGCCCTAGAGGAAGCAGAAATTTGCCCTTAACAAAAATGTATACTTACTTCAGAAACAAGTATGTCTTTCTGTCACACAGCACCTTTGACATTACTGGTCTGCTGGATGCCTGATCCCTTAGTATGCTACATAGTACAACATTATCTTCAAGGACTGGTCCATTTTAATGACAAAGAGATGTGTTAATGGATATGACCACGAGCTACTCTGTCTTGACCATGTATGCCATTGTTCAGATTAATAACATGCCACTGGAGAGTGCCATCACCAGTTAGTGCCCATCTCAGGGACAGTGATCTGGTTTGTGACAATTTGCCCCAAATTGAGTCCAACAAGGCATGCTGGGTACTGCCCAGCCACTAGCACTCATGGTGGCAGGGCAGCCAAACAGCAGGCACCGGTTAGTCATTGAGAACTTGAAGTTCTCAGTGCCACTTGGTCACTTTCGGGGCCTTCTGCTGAAGGACAAGGAACTAAACCGAATTATTACTCTATCAAGAGCAACTGACCCTGGCTACCACAAAGAGCCCTGACTACAGTGAGGAGGGAGGAGCCTGTCTGCAGCCCCCAGGATCGGGTGGGAGCATTGCCTATGGAGGAACGCCTGCCAGGCAAGGTGGCTGATGCTGAGACCTTTAAGAAGGACTTCCTGTGTCACTGCCCACCGGGAAAGCAAGGAAGGTGAGTAGAAACTAAGGAATAGATGTTTCCCTTCCCCTCCCTCCCCAAACGGCAAAATTCCGGGAAGCTCTTCTGACAGTTTTGAGGGGATCTGCAACTCTAAAGCATCACATGTGGGTTCCCCCTCTGCCTACTTCACACACCCTGTTCTTTACTGCTGCTCTTCCCAATGGCGCTTTGCAATAAAGCATTGGCCAACCACCTCTGTCTCGTGGGAAACCTAAGCCAGGACAAGGAGAACTGTTATTTCAGCTCTACAGATGGTGATTACTTACTTCCCATGGCTGCGCTCCTCACGGCCCCCGTCTGTCCAGTACCAGAGCCCAAGCTCGAAGTTAATGCTGCTATGTATTTTGTCCAGCGAGGAAGCCGCCAGCCATGTGTGACTACGGGAACCCGCAAATGCGACGAGTGTAATGAAGGAACTGAATTTTTCATTTTATTCAATTAACATTTACATAGCCATATGTGGCCGCTGGCCATCACATCGGACAGGGTAGTTCCAAGCCACAGATCAATTGCCTCCTGGACAAGATGTACTGATTACATATTTATAAAGTTTTCTGCAAGCAGGATAGCTAAAAATCAATAAAAAAGAACATTCCATGGTTATTACTGATACCTAATAGCAAAGAGAAAAATAAAACAAACTTTGCATCGTAGGCTAGAAATATTTTTGCAATGACAGGCTCAAATATGGAGCTAAACATTGTGCTATGCAGTGGGAAGACAGCTATAAATGAGACAGATACAGCTCTCCCTCTGCTGGAGGAAGTCAAGGCCAGACACATCTTCTTCATCACCAAGCCGTGGTCTGTGAGGGGCACCCTTTGTCTCTCTGCCTCCTTGCCCTTCAATCATCTCACTGTAGAGTTGTCTTATAAACCAGACTTCTTCTAAGGCACAGGAATTAAGACGTGGACCCTGAAGTCAATATGTAGCTGAGTTTGAATCAAATTCTGTGTCTAAGCTCCTGCCCTATCTTAGACAGTTCTTTGCCCCTCAAAGTCTTGACTTCTCTCTAAAATGGACTCGAGGGGACCACATGAAGCCCTAGACTCCTGACCTAAGAAACCCTACCAAGCTGACCTTTAAAATATCCTGCCCTCATTTTCCATATTTTTTTCCCACACAACAGTCTATTGTATAATGGGAGAAGCCAACTGTAGGAGGCCGTAATAAGGTAGCCTCGAGATAATGTTTAGAAGTAATTTACAGAGGTAAAGCTGCAGTCCTGTTAGTCACATGACTTTTTCAAAAGGGAGAGAAAATTACAGACCCATAATCCATAGTCCTGTCATATTTCACATGGAAATAGGCTTGTGTTACTAACCAGAGACATGCAAACACAAGATAATGGAAAGGAGGCGATATTATCGCTATGCTGTTTTTATGAATTTGGGGATTTTCAAACTGTTTATATGTATGACATTATTAACAAATGCATTTTGGTATCTACTGCGCTTATCACTGTGATAACTTCTGGGGACAGGAAAATCAATACAACATATCCCCTATCCTTATATATAACAGGTAACTTGTGACAGTTACATTGTCCTGGGTTGTCTAATGGGCCCGGATGTGGGACAGAAGCTGCAATAGGGAGATGGACCAGTAAGAGCATCCTAGAAAAAAAAAAGAGCATCCTAGAGGATGGCCAAGGAGGCAGGGTGCTCTATATGATCTAAAGCAGGGCATGGATTTCATTAGCCGTCCCTAGTCCCAGGCCCTTGTTTGAAGTCAGGTGAGATTTAGGTGCAGCCCAAATAAACCTAGATGCTTACAGCTCTCAGGGATGTCTGAAGTTGGCAAAAGGACTATGTGTGACTTTGGCTTCCCCTTTCATTTTATTTTAGTGTGTGTGTGTGTGTGTGTGTGTGTGTATACATGTGTACATGTGCCATAGTGATCATGAGGAGGTCAGGTGATGACCTGTAGGAATCTGGTCTCACCTTCTACCATGTGGGTCCTAGAGATTAAATCATGAGGCTTAGTGGCACACACTCTTTACGGCTGAGCCATCTTGTTGGTACTGGCTCTAGATTTTGGGTAGGGGATTCTAATATCTACCTCCAGAGAGTCTCAAGTTAAACCCCCAACAGTGGTTCTGATTTGTGGGTCGTGATCCCCTTGGGGCTACATATCAGATATTTACATTACAATTCATAACAGTATCCAGATTACAGTTTTGAATTAGTAACGAAATAATTTTATGGTTGGGGGTCAGGTCACCCCAACATGAGGAACTGTATTAAAGGGTCACAGTATTAGGAAGGTTGAGAGCCACCCCTCTAGATGGTCTCTCTTTTCTGAAGGGGCGAGTGGATCTTGAACATTCATTTGAGCTTCTCTATGGCACTGTTAAGTCTTCCTTGGACCAGAGTGATGCAACTTTCCTAAGAGTGATTCAGCATCACTGAGGGGTCTCAGGTATGCTTATGTGCTTAAAGCCTCCTTCTTGGTTTCTCTCTTGGCAACTCATTCAAGATTCTCCAGTGAGAATGATTTTGAGGGCAACACAGGGTCCTTTTAGTGGAATAGGGGTCTGAGGACTGAGAGGCCAGGAAAGACCTTCAGAGATGGAGTACTAGGGTCTGAGAACCAATCACGCTGTGGTCGGTGGAAAGGAACTCCGAGCTGAGCAGTCAGCGTGTTGTGCTGTTGTATTTGTTGTTGTGTCTCATTCCTGAGATCAAATACAAAGGAAGGATTTATCTGTGCAAATTGCTTGAGGGCATACCGTCCATCATGGTAGGGAAGGAATGGCAACTCCTTGATGGTCAGAACATGTGCCTGGCTGAAACACCTCACCTGCTCATACCTCAAAGAGCAGGACCCAGAGACCAGATAGGAAGTGGGCCCAGGTTATAAACCGCAAGGCCTGACTTCCTGGGATCCGTTTTCTTCCCTTGAGACTCCACCTCTCAAAGATTCCACAACCTACACAAACAGCAACCCCAGCTGGGGACCAAGAGTCTGAACGTGTGTGTCTACAAGGAAGAGTTCACATTCAGACCGTAACAGCTGTTATATTGCAACTGTGTGGCCATGCCCAAGGGAGAAAAGGGCTGAACTACAGGAAGTGATGCTTACTGTGAGCCAAGACCTAGCAGCAGGGCTCAAAGGGTCCACACTCGTACATTGCCACTTATATCCAAGAGATATTCTGTAACGCACAAGGATTTTCACCTCCTTCTTCCTTCAGCTTCTTCTACAGTTCTAGGGGGATTGGCTTCCCAGAGGATTCTCGCAACCATCTCAGTGGAAGTAAAAGTAACAATCGTTCGCAGAGGTGGGGAATGAAGGTTTTCTGTCCCTGGCCACAAACTCTTCTCCAGGCTGGTCTTGGGTTCTATCACTTAAGTTTTAAAGCCAAAACCCAAGTTTTTGGGTTTTTTTTTTCCAACAAAAATAGAAGAAATGTGAGCTGGGAACAAGTGCCCTCCACTAGACAAGGGCCAACACTGGAAGAAAACATTCAAAAAATCACTTATCTTTGCACAGCCACAAACTAAGTTGCTACAAACACAAAGAGAAAACAAATCCAAAAAAAAAATGGATGGGGTTACAAGAACATGCTCTTAAATTTATGCAGTAAATGTTCTGTGTGTTTTCCAATTGGGGAATGTTTGATATAAAGACAATACAAATATACTACAAAAAAAAACTTAGCTTATATAATACTTCCCACTATAGTACTCAGATTTATTGCTTGGGTTTTTATGAGTTTTAAACAGCCTTTTCTTGATATTAAATATTTAGCAGTTAACCGTTAATTTGTCATTTTAATTTTGAACTGTTTCATTCTGCATAATGTGACAGGGTTGTGAGGAAGAAGTACAATATGGTTATGTTGGATTTGTGGGCCAGTCTGCGGAGGAAGGCTGGCAGGCTAGAGTATTTTAATCTTGTCAAAAATCTCTTCAATTTGAAACGATGAATTAATGAGTGTTCTCCAAGGTTCGTGAAAGTATTTGGGTGTGCTAGTTCTATGGGGTATGCATAACATTTCCCTTGGTTCTCTACCCAAGATTAGCCCTTAGGAGACACCTTCTCACACAGCTGGAAGTTAAGACATCATGTTAGTTACTTTCGGACAAAGCAGCCTGAGGGAGGGAAGGAGGGAGGGAGGGAGAGAGGGAAGGAGGGAAGGAGGGAGGAAGGGCTTATTGTGGCTCAACCTGAGAAGATGCAGCCCATCCCAGGGGACTTGTTGCATCACACCCACGTTCAGGAAGCAGAGAGAGACGGATGCTGATGCTCAACTCACTTTCTCTTTTATTCATTTCAGGACTCCAGGCCATGGAAGAGTGCCACCCAGATGCAGGATGGACGTTTTGCCTCAGCTGACCTGATCTAGAAACTCCCTCTCAGACCTGCCCAGAGGCTTGTCTCCTCGGTCGTCCTGGAGACTAACAAACTGACCACGTTAGACATCACAGGCACTGAAAGCAGCCTCTGGGGACGAGTAAGATATGGACCATTTCTGGGACTGGGTGACTGGGACGTGAGAAGCCGACCAGTGAGTGCAGCTCCTCTGCACTTCTCTGTGTTTTAAGTATTCACAATGGAAAGAAAGTGAGGAAAGAGATCACGAAAGAAAGGGGGAGAAACATTTTGTTCACAGTGGGTTCTAACCAATCTCAGTGCCTCTGCCCCAGTCCTTCCTAAAGCCTGTCTCAGGCCCAGCACTGCAACTCCAGTGTTGGGTCTCTTTTAAGGTTTCAGAAGATAGAAGATAAATAATTCAAAATTACCAAGCTTTTTATAGTTGCTGTGAGCTATGTGAACATTAAGCCTATCTTTTTAGTACAGCATCTCATTTAAAATCTCTTTCTCTGGGTAAGAAGCATGGACTTATTCTTTACAGTCAAAGAAACTGAGGTACACAGAACTAACTAAATAACACCCCCAAAGTCATAGAAAAAGACAAATGTGATATTAGACCTCATATCTGGTACCCCTAAAGCCCTAAATCTCTTTTCTTTCTTTCTTTCTTTCTTTCTTTCTTTCTTTTTTTGGTTTTTTCGAGCCAAGGTTTCTCTGTAGCTTTGGTGCCTGTCCTGGAGCTAGCTCTTGTAGACCAGGCTGGCCTCTAACTCACAGAGATCTGCCTGCCTCTGCCTCCCCAGTGCTGGGATTAAAGGCGTGCACTACCACTGCCCGGCTAAATCTCTTTTCTTAAAGTTGACTTTAATGATTATCTGGAGGCCATGGTCAAAAGTTTGGGTTGATCATCATCAGTCAACTTGATTTTATACTTGAGTTTGAAATCATTGTTCTATCCAATGTCTTCCTTTGGTGCACACTCAGAAATCTGTGATGGGAACATGGTAAAGGGGGCATGGTATCTTTGGTGCCAAAGGTGATATTTCCTTTGATAAAGACTTAATCCAGACAATGTTTTCATACTTGGGGCATGTCCTGAAGGCATTCTAAATTCTCAGCCTCAAGCTTGGATGAAAGGGAAAAAACTACAAAGAAGCAGGGCTGGGGTTGAATTACTAATTGACTGGTTGGTTCTTAAAAGAGGTAGCCATTATTGCCCAGTGTGGTAGCATACACCCTTAATCCCCAGTACTTAGGCAGAGGCACAGGCACAGGCACAGGCACAGGCATAGACAGACCTCTATAAGCTTAAGCCAGCCTGGTCTACAAAGAGAGTTCCAGGATAGCCAGGGATTTACCTTGAGATCCTCTTTTAAATTGGAAGACATTAATCTTAGCCCCAATGATTAGAAACAAGAACAAAGAGGAGAAGAAAGAGGTCACTAAGTCCAAAAGACTATAAAAAAAAACCCTATGATTAGTCCAGATGGCATAAGTATGTGGGGATCTAGACCACTGCATGAAGTGTATGACCAGATTTTCTACAATGTTGAGAAACTTACAGGCAGAAAGGCAGTAGCAAGTTTCAAGATACCCATTATCGTCAGAGTCTAACAGCAATTAAAAAGGTTTCATAGTGTCAGAGAAGACACAGAGGTCACCACCATTACTAAGATTTTAGGTGAGGAATCCCAACCCAGAAGAACCCTAGAGTTCATATCAAATAATCGAGGTCACTTGAACCCCATCCATGAATCTTGCCCCACGGAACCCTGCAGTTTGACACAGCGACCCTAGGAATCACCACCAGGAAGCCTACTGAGGTTTCCTCCAGGAAAAGACTCCCACATCAGTCTTCATAACTAACTGCATCTTCTAAGGCCTTGCCTAGTCCAGAGTAGATCCTCAACAGTGTCTACTGAGAGAACCAATAGGAAGAGAATAAACATGGGCATGGTTTAAGAAAAGATGAAGATAATTCCAATCAAAAAGAGATGTTGCTAGGCTTAGTTACAGCTGTGCACCCCCTTCTGATTCTTCATTGAATGGCAGGTCAGCCCTCCACATTTGAACCCTTATCAGCTGTAAGCCCACTGTATGAGAAGTCTCCTTTTGTAGACCAGAAGCTTCAAATACTCAAGTAAGTCTGAGTGTAGTGAGGATTCACTTCTGTGATCTGTTTCTCATCTCTAGGATCAACCCCATGTCATGAGCACCCATGGCACCGCTCCTGGGTCCAGGCTCCCATCGCTGTGAGAGGAAGGCTTTTAGAGAGGCTCACTCAAACATTGTCAATCATCCTCATCTTGGTAAGAATATTATGGGAGTCAACACCCCAGCATGGCTCAGCTCTCATTACATAGTTGAAATCTTGGGGAATCTGCCCTCCATTGCTTAGTACATTCCAGGGAGGTTTGAGTTAAATCAATCTGAGCTCTGCCAGTCCAGGTTTCTTAGCAACAATGAGGACACATTACTGAGGGTCAGGTTCCTTCCTTGTCAAATCAACACTGGAAGCTCTGTCCAGCTCCCTGGTGAGAATGAGCATGCCCTTTGTGTTAGAGTCAGGACTGCGCAGTCGTCAGAAACAATACTGGGGCATCTGTGCCTCTTCTGCTGACTGTTGGCTGTTTCTAGCAGGCACACTGCTAAAAGATGTTTTTTAGGGACTGGAGACGCTAGGCAGTCTTCGTCTAATCTCTATTTCTTTATTGGAATTAACACTGTCTATCTTAGCATCCTGATGATAGATGCTGTGGTGTACCACCCAGAGTGAAGGAATTGCTGCCCAGATGCTGGGAGCTGTTGGCAGCTTGCCAGTCCCCTTTGGGAGATTGCTAAAGACAGCCACGATGCCCAAGGTCATACTCCCTTCCTATGCTGGTCTGTATCCAGTAACTGATCAATGAGAAGTTTAAACGCCAGACCTCTTACCCCAATTGGGAGTTCTTCACAGCTCCCTGTAGGGTTACCCAAAATATTATTGTTCTGAATCACAGATAATGTTGCCCAATTCTACTCTCCCTGGCTCATTGTTTTTCTCTTAAGCCAGTCCTAAGGGAACCCCAGTAAAACCCTGACATCTTCTGGAGTCTAACCTGCAGCAATTCTCAAACTCAAGGCTTTTGGCTGGTGAGTGTGATATTGGGAGGCAGAGAAAAGTGAGGCTGGACTTCCGGAGTAAGTTGTTGATCGTCCACTAACAGGATACACTGGGTGGAAGATAGCGCCTCACATACTGTATTGGTGACTTTTATCATCACCGTGACCAAATAGCTGACAAAAAGCAACTGGAAAAAGGAAGGAAGGGTTGATTTTTGACTCAGGTTTAGAGGAATACAGTCCATGATGCTGGAGAAGGTTTGGCAGTGGGAGCAGGTTGGTTCATGAGCCTACTAAGAAGCAGAAAAGGATCAAAATTTCTCCTTTTTTGTTCAGTCCAGGAATTGAGCTCATGGTATGGTGTGACCAATATTCAGGATGGGTCTTCCATCCCCAGTTCATCCTGTCTAACTAGAAATAACCAGATTCACCCAAAGGTATGTTTCAATACTTTAGACACTTCCTAATCCAAACAAACTCCACTATCCTATGAATCTTTAGCTCAGAGACCCTCTCAATCCATTTTCTGTTCTCCGTGGATCAGAATCATCTAAGAGTCTTCATGAAGAGGCCAGACCACCTGAGAAGAGAAATCAAGGCAACACTTTTTCATGGTAAGTGTGTTTCAATGAATCCAACTTCCTTTTTAATTTCTAAGTTATCTACATGCAGTATGGATCTTAACTGAAATTTGAAAATGCAGTCTGGTTTTGTCTCAAAATCAAGTCATTTTGGAAGTTAGCATTCTACCTGTAGCTGATGCAGCACAGAGTGTAACATGAGCCAGGCCTGCTTGTTTGGGTTTCTTGTCCTGCCCAGTACCCCCAGCTGTTTAGTCCCAGAGAAAAATCACACAAACATCTCTGTAAGTTATAAAGCTGATTGGCCCATTAGCTCTAGCCTCTCACTGGCTAACTCTCACATCTTGATCAACCCATTTTTCTGATCTATGTTAGCCATGTGGCTCAGTACCTTTTTTCAGTGGGACAGATCACATCCTGTTTCTTTGGTGGTCTGGGCAGGAGTGGGAGGAATCAACTTCCTCCTTCCCAGAATTCTCCTGTTCTCATTACATCATTTCTACTTCCTGTCTGATTTTCCCGCCTATATTTCCTGCCTGGCCAATCAGCATTTATTTAAAACATAATTGACAGGATACAGACAATTCTCCCGCATCAACAGAACAGAAGCATCTGGAAGGAAAGTGAAGGTAGAGGGTCCCTTCATGTCTGTTCCTACCACACTAAGGCTAGGGAACCCTCCAGTGTCCCGATATGTTCAAATTTTCTAAGATATTTTTCTAAGATAAGATTCCATGTGCTCAGAAAAGTGTAGTTTAGTTCACAAGTTAAGAAGGAAGCATAGCCGGGCGGTGGTGGCGCACGCCTTTAATCCCAGCACTCGGGAGGCAGAGGCAGGCGGATCTCTGGGAGTTCGAGGCCAGCCTGGTCTACAAGAGCTAGTTCCAGGACAGGAACCAAAAGCTACGGAGAAACCCTGTCTCGAAAAATCAAAAAAAAAAAAAAAAAAAAAAAAAGAAGGAAGCACACAGCCATTGCCACAAACGCTGATTCTTCCTTTGGCTTTGAGAAAAGCCCCTTGGCATTTGTCTGTTTTAGACCCTTTATCTGTTAGGGAAAAATGGGGATATCAAACTGGCTTGTGTGATTGTGGGGGGCACATATTGTAGATTGTCAGATTTTCAGAGCTAGAGATCATGTGAGAAAGATGAAGCACTTGACATGAGACACGCTGCTCACTGGGCGCTCCCAGCACAGCGACGGCGGGGAAGTCTTTTAAGTGACAGATCTGTAACTGCTGATTTAACCACTGCCTTGAATCCATATACTTTTTCGCTAAGAAAAGCAAATGCTTCTGCTCTTCAATGTCTAGAACAAGAGCGAAAGTGAAGGGACTTGTTACAAAATTGGAGGGTGTCAGTGTTTAAAAATGTCTTTCCTCCAAATGGCAGAAAATCGGCACGAACACCCATAATTTCTGTGAAGAAAGAGATGCCGGTGGAGGGGGAGGGAAGAAGTGGCAAAGGACAGCCAGAAGCCACACTTCTCAGTGATGCAGTGAGCATCATGGTCCTCACTCCTCACTCTCGCTTCCTGTCAGAGCACATGAGGGCCTCACTCCTGATCCCGCGGAAGCAGAATTGCTGATACCTGACTCCTCACGCTGCTGTCGAGAAGATGGATTTGAGTGAAATAAAACTTTCCACAACATTTTCACCTAGCCTGAACAAAGAGAGTGATGGATGGTGAATTCCAGATGTTGGGGGTCCCCTGATGCTCTCATCTTTCTTTGCTCCTCCTCATCCTTGACAGCCCAGCGCATGGAGAGCATCCTGAGAAGGCACACTGCTCTCTGTCTCTTCCCCCTGCTTCCTCTCAGGGTGAGGTGTTTGGCATATATTTAAAAGCGACAGAATATTATTTTCTCTCCAGATGTTGCATAAATACCAAACACACTCAAGGATCAACTGTGTGGAACTATGATAAAGGCCTTTCCAAGAGTTCCAGGAAAGAGACGTGTGTGCTTATAATAAGAAGATATTTACCATCTGCCACGCAGACGTATTCATTTCTTTCTCTGTCACGGAACGGTGTGGCTGACTCAGAAAGGTCTCATACTGCCACTGCCATGTCTTCCTCCTTTCATCTTATCCCTCTCCATCTCTTCCTTTGTTTTCTCTTCATATTTCCTTCTTCTCTTCCCTTTCCATCCCCTTTCCCCCTTCCTGCTCCCTCTTCCTCTTCTTATCATCTCCTTACTTTCTCCACCTCCCTTCCCCACTCCATCTCTTTCTTTGGTTCTTATCCTTCTCCTTTCCTCCTGACCACTGTGTTTTCCTCTTTTCATGCCCCTTTCCTTTCCACATTCACTTTCATTTTGGAGGAAAATTTGCTAGTCAAAAGTCCACCTGCTCTTGTCAAAGACAGGACACTGTCCTGCAGTTTCCTACCGATTTCCTGTAGTTGTTTGGTGTCTAGAAGATGGGCTGACCAGCAGAGATGTGGGAAGATGCCAATACATCCTGGAGCCGTGCCAGCGCATAGAGCCCAGGAGACAAACTCTCACTGCCAAGAAGTGCTAAGTGTACACTAGCCATTTGTAAGCAAGTCATGGCCTCAGTTGGGGTAGAGAGCAACTTCATGGTGGTTGATTAACACTCCGAAAGTCTTTTGTTTTAGAAAGAGGAAACGAGAAGGGGCCCCTGAGAGAAAGAATATTAATGCCATCATAGCTATACAATATGGTTTCTTAAAATCTTGAAGCAAGGCAATTATAATCACAAATGTATGAGTTAGGAAGGGCAGCATTTTTCGAGTCAGAAAACATAGATATGGATTACTAGGTCCATTGGGGACAAGGCAGGCTAAGACCAGTTGGTATCAAGGCCTCCCAAATCCAGGGCTGTGTTGTGTCCAGAGCATGAAGTACAAGGCTCTCCCAGAGGACGTGCAGCCGGCAGGAATCTGAGCAGCCAGCAGCGGGAGATGTCAGTCCAGCAAAATGAACCACAGCCTGGGGCCAACGCTTAGCTCTGTTCCTGCTCAGCTGTTTGGACAGCACTTCTGTGGATGAGTATTCATGTTACCCTCCGGGCCCTGGGTTTCAGCACAGCAGCGGCGGACAGTTCCTGACACGCTCCCGCCAGCTTCCACTCAGCACCTTCAGGAGGATTTAGAAGCCGCCTGCAGGTGGGACCCGGAAAGGCAGAGGCCATAATAGGAGTTTAGCCATTTGTAAAGAAGTCAAGGCTTCCGTGTGAGCAGAGAGCTACCCCCAAGGCTTGTTCCACTCTTTCTCAGAGAGTCTCAGGAACTGACCGCCAGCGGCCCACAGCAGCGCTGGCCATCACCTCTCATCCATGGCTTCTCAGATACCTCCCAAACAAGCTCCCTAGACTCGAGTTCATCTCCAGTTTTCCTTCCAGCGAAATTCAAACCTAACACAGTCTCCTCTCCTTCGGTTCCCAGGACATCTCACTCATTTGATTGGTCTCTTAGGATGTAATATTAGTTAACCATGGCCAGTCCCACCTTCTTTTCCTTTCGACCCCCCCCCCCCCCCGTGGCTTCCAACCCTATTTGTAACAGCCGTCCATGTTTGCTAACGACTGATCCAATACCTCTGCTGTCTGCAGCCCCAAAGTGAGGATACTCTTAGCTGCACGTCTACGCTCTCACAGTAGCTCCCCTGCCTGCACCTGTAGACCATGATGAGCCAACTTGTTCTTTTTATGTCTAGACAGCGGATCATCAGGCCTTGCGGCTGTTTCTCATCTTTGGCGTATTACAGTAAACAAGCAAGCAGCTATGGGTGGGAGAGAAACATAAGGTTGAGGCTGTGCTCCACCAAAGCTTTCATGATGGGCTGGAATCTGCAATTCTCATAGGCCATGACATACTCTTTTTCACTCTTTCAATGATTAAATAATTGTTGGGGTATACAGAAAGAATCAGGGGCAGATTGCTGGACCTTGCCATGGGTCTTAAAATCCCAGAGACAAGGAATGGCTTCTCCAGGCTACTTTACTGTCATTGCTCAGCACAGTGTCCAGCACGTGGTGCAGTCTCAATCCTGAACACGTGGGTAGCCAAGAGGAGAGACGGGCAATCCTTTATCTGCTTCCAGAGATGCACCTCACCAGGAAAGAGGGGTGCTTCCTTAGTGTGGTGTCCCTCTGTCTGCTGGAGCATTTCCCTCTGTGCCCAGGCTCTCTGAAAAGCACTTGAATCATGTGTCTGTGTTCATGAGCAGTAGCATAAAACTGCCCTCTTCTAGCCTCATTTCTAGAACTTTCAGGAAATATTTGGTCATGACTGGCTATTTGAATTTCGGTGTTGAGAACAGAAACATGGGTAACAGGCGTTTCTGCTGATCCAACCAATTGGAACTTGAAAGCCTTGTTATTGAAATCACACACACACACACAGACACACACACACAGACACACACACACACACCAGGGGAAAATAATGAATGATTTCAATCTGATCAAGCAATATTACTAGCTGGTGTTCTATAAGCTTCGAGGACATTCTCCGAGATGACTTCCCCATCGATTTCATCCACACCGATAGGATAACCATCTGCAAGCTCAGCCTAAGGGATTTATCACTTCCTGGTTCTGGTGCTAGAACAACTGCCCATCCCCGATAAGATCAGGAGACTGGTTTAACAAATTGAACTTTAATATGATTTTCCTAAGAAAATTTATCATCCAGAGATACCCCTTGGCATGCTGAAACAACCTCTGCAGGAGACGAAGGGATAAGAAAGTCCTATAACAGCATGGCCTTTGGGCTTAGCGCCGCTCTGATCTGTGGATTAAGCCTTGTGACTGCGCGGATCCATGTGTGTCCAGAGAGCTCCCAGGGAATCATGGAGACTTGGGAAGAGAGGTATAACCTACACACATACTAGCGGTACCAGGGAGGGACCCTGAGCTGACACCTGCCAGTCCTGTCTGAGTCTTCCTCCCTGGTAACTTGGTGCCCCTAAACCAAGCTGTTGGGCTTCTGCCACCCCCACCATTGAAACTTGTTTCCAGAGAAAACATCAGATGAAATACTCACCCCGAATGCATCAGTCTTGAGTCATCATACCTTGAGCACGCATTGCTGGACTCTCTGTTAGAGCATCAGCCCCAGCAAGCCAGGCATATGACGTGACTTAATACATATTTTTTTCTTAACAGAACCCAGTGAGCAAGAGCCACACATTTAGTTGTAGAAATATTCTCATAGGACATGCCACAGAACACATAAAGAGGGGCTGTGAGGTTCCGGTAAACCTTTTGCATGCAGAGGGCCTGGCATAACTTGGCCTCCATATTCCCCGGTGACTGCCCCTGCAAATGTGCTTGGTTTTTTGTTTTGGATTTTTGTTTGTTCATTTGTTTGTTTTGTTGTCTTGTTTTGTTTTATTGAGGCAGGGTTTTCTGGCCTTGAACTCAGAGATCTGCCTGTCTCTGCCTTTCCAGTGCTAGGATTGAAGGCTTAGCCACCACCGCCTGGTACAAACATTCTTGTTTTAACAAATGCAGTATCTGTAAAGTGTCCAGAAGAGTGTTCATAGAAAAAATATATGATTTTCTTTTCTTTTTAGATTTTTAAATCTTTTTGCTTTAAAATTATTTTTTTTTATGTAGATTGATGCTTTGTCTGAATATATGCTTGCGTGAGGATGCCAGGTCCCCTGGAACCGGAGTGACAGACAGTGGTGAGCTGCCGTGTGGGTGCTGGGAATTGAACCCAGGTTCTCTGGAATGGCAGCCAGTGCTCTTAACTGCTGAGTCATTTCTCTAGCCCCTCTGGGTGATTTTCTTAATCAAGCAAACATAAACAAAACACACAAAAAACTGGCAAACCTTCCCACATGGTGAAGAGAAAGGAGACGGGTAGTTTGTATCAGCATTGCTCTTCCGCCACCCTTGTTCTCTCTCTACTCTCTCGCTTCTTCCAAATTGTTTCAACTTAAGGTCACCACTACTGTTTATTGGTAGCGAGATTCTTCAGTTCGAGAGTGCGAGGGCTGGGAAGGGCGCAACCCTGTGCCCTTTGAGAGCCCCCAGCTGCTGCATTTTAACAAGTATTGGCTAGACAAACATCTCTCTGAAGGCATCACTTTGGGGACACAGAATGAGGTACAGTTGGCCCCTCCAGTCTCACTGAACACATCAACACCCCCATGTAAGATCAGGTCACTTTGGGGTTGACTCCCTTCCCCGGGTGATCACAGTTGATGATACAGATAAAAGACAGTAAGAAAGACCAAGGCGATGGCTGCAGAGCAGTGTGCCTGCCACATGCTGCTCACTATCCTCAAGAGATCCCCGTCACCAACCACCAATGAGGCGGCCTGATCCTAGGGAAGAGTTGGCTGCTTTCTATCCCTGTTTTATATTAGAGAGACTTTTCTGTCCTTTCCGAGTTTCAGGCCATCTGAAACTGACAAAGCAGAGGTTCAAATCCAGCCCTGCCTCGGTCACACACTCCCCCTGCAGACGTCCAAATCCAGCCCTGCCTCGGTCACACATGCCCTGTGTGAGGCATCTGCTGAAGGGTTTGCACGTGTTGTCTCTAAGTCTTTCCATAAGACGTCAAGAGGCATGGGGGGCCCTTTTTTTCTAGCTGTGACAAACAACGTACAGAGGAGCTAAGAGGCTAGTTCAGGTTAGGTCTAAAAAGCCATGTGGCTGTTATTTAAAATAAGGACGTTCAAGTTCTCACAACATGCCTTTTCTTGCTCTGGGATCATGGGTCCTTTTTATTTTCTGCCCTAAATTTTTAAAATATTTTTCAATTGTAAGCATATATAACACTAAAATTCTGTCTTTTATGGTCTTTTAATTATAAAAGCAACACACAAAATAGAGGTTTCCTACAAAACATTGAACACTTTGGATGTTGAACTGCCATTACAACGGGGAGAAGAGATTATAATAACGGTGTTAATGGATATTTAACTTTATTTATCTACTTATTTTTCACTATTGCAGCGATTCTTTCAGAGTCGTGGCATAGGTCTGAGTCAGGACTTCTCTTTTTCACAGGAAGACCCTGATTAAGTAGTACCATGGTGGTCATCATTAGTTTACACTGAAAGATCAAGTATCTCGCTCCATCTGCTTCTGCAGTTTGCAGACAGTGGGGCAGTCAGTGTGTGTTTCAAGCATGTCCCGCAACCTGCTCTTGACTCTCCTACACAAACATGGTAGCTTATAGGTTAGTGAGTACACAGAGCCATAGGGGCAGACCAAAGGGGAAGTGAGTGCTGGCGGCCACTTTTAAAGACTGTAGTAGTTGCTTTTCTTGTTGAGACAACATACTTGAACACAGTTTGGGAGTGCATCCCCTGCTTCAGGGAAAGTCTTGCGGCAGGAAGGAGTGTGAGGTGCCTGTTCACACTGCACCCATCTGAGGTCAGGAGGCAGAGAGAGGGAAACACTGATGCTCAGCTTGCTTTCTTCTCTTCATCCCCTTTGGAACCCCACTCCATTGATGGTACCACCCACACTCAGGGTAAACATTCCGTCTTCAATTAAACCCTTCTGAAATAAATGGTGATTTCCAATCTGATAACAAAGATGATTAAGAAAGATCATTAACCTTCACAAAGTCCCTGAGGACCTGAGTTGAGGACGCGGAAGTCATGCACTTGCTAGTAAGGAAACGGGGATGTTTTTAATGAAAGTTCTGCTCACAAAAGCATGGGACGTGTTAGGCTAAGCCAGCAAGGGATGATGGGATTGCAAAGTATCCATGATGGTAACAGTTGCCAGCTAGGTCCAGAGTAGCAAGAGCTGGGGATAGTTAAGGAAAGCCTGAGAGAGGGAGGTTAGAAGGGAGGAGAGAATGAGAGAGGAAGAGAAGGGAGGACGGAGGGGGAGACCACCCGTGAAAGGCCTCCCAGAGGGCGTGTGCTGCCTTGAGATGACACAACAGTCAGTGCTGAGCTGTAGCAAGTTATAGAGGCCTTAGAAAATAGATCCCCAGACTGCTCTTTCTTCCTATCCCTGGTCTTCTAGTAATGCCATAAGTAAGAATAAAATTATTTGCCATCAAGAGTGGCCCCCCTCGACTGAGCAACGCGGTGGAGCTGGCCCTGAAGGTGTAGGTGTGGGAGAGCCAACCCTGGGAATGTGAAAACAGGAGAACTGGCCCCACCCCTTGCTCATTGCTGTAAGGGGTGAACCAGACAGGGCAATGCTGGGAGTTCGCTCTGGTGATAAAGATGGGGTAGAGCTGGTGGGCTAAGCGACCCTGCAGCTACCCAAGTCCACATCCAACATCCACCCCATCCGTGATCTTCTGGAGCACAGGTATGTGTTGGGGGGGGGGGGTCCTGCAGTCCTAGGGTTACATGCCAGCAATGGGATGTCCAGGAAGAGTCCCAGAGTCGATAGTGTAGCAGAGACCAGGGGCCTTGAACCAAACTAATGATCATGTGCAATGAATGTCTGCATGTAAAGATGTATGGATACAGGGGTTTACTGGGTGGCTGGCTCACTGTGTCATACTGCAGCTTTCATGATGAGATTTTTCTTTCCATTTTTTTCCTTTTAAATTTTATTTTGTTTTATTTGGAGGTAGGGAGGTCTCAGGGCAGAGGTCAAATTCAAGGGAAGGTGATGGAGGAAGGTCATTGGTTAATTATAATAAAGAAACTGCTTGGCCCTCGTAGGTTAAAACATAGGTGGGAGGAGAAAACAGAACAGAAGGCTGGGAGAAAGAAGCTGAGTCTGTGAGTCGCCATGGTTCTCCCACTCCAGGTAGACGCAGGTTAAGATCTTTCCTAGTAAGCCAGCTCGTGGGCTACACAGATTAATAGAAATGGGCTAGTCCAGGTGCGAGAGTTAGCTGAGAAAAGGCTAGATATAATGGGCCAAGCGGTGTTTAAAAGAATACAGTTTCCATGTAATTATTTAGGGTAAAGCTAGCCGTACGGGCAGCCGGGTGCCGGGGATGCAGCCCCGCTGCCCTTATTTCAACAGGAAGGGGAAATGAGTGGGATTAGGATGCATGATGTGAAAGACACAAAGGATAAATAAAAAAGAAAATTAGAAAATCATTTGCCATATTTGCCCACTATAATAGTTTTCATAATTTATAGGGTTCAGTATTGCTTCTAGAATCTTCCTTGAATATGAAGTATCCCAACACCCATAGATTTCCCTCCTCATCAGTACCTCCCACATACAAAATACATATTGCAGCATATTCTAAGTCTCTGAAACTCATTACATGCAGTGTTCTAGATTTCACTTTTCCCGCACATTTAATGTGGACACAGAAGGAAAAAAGCCAAGAGGTGTTTATTGTGCGATTCTAATAGATATTTGTGCAACCTTGAGTTAGATCCAGTCTCCATGGTTATTGCAACTGCCCAGTTTAAACAAAAAGCAGCAACCTTTCTAGAAATTTTGTTCATTAAACACCAAAGTAAAGCACTGATGATTCATGTTATACTTTTAAAATATTTTAAAACTAGACATAACCTTACGGACCAACCCTTTTATAAAATAATTTGATTGTGAGGAAGGAGATAGCTGGGATATAGTTCTTTCGATGAATGATCTACAACCTCTGTAGAACTCCAAATGCAGAGAAGAGTGCAAAGTAAGAATTCCTCAGTCAATAGAAATGCGGGAAGTTTAAAATGGGAAACAGATGATGCTTTTCCCGTTTCCAGCAGACACAGAACTTACAGGGGAGTTAAGGCTCAGGTCTCTGGGGTGACGTCAGTGGCTTTCACATAGGTTTGCTTTATTTTCATTTGCTTCTTTTCTTTTGTTCTTTTGTTTATCTTCGAAGCAGCTTTTCCCAGGCTCCACTGCACCTCAGGATCTTCTCATCCATGATCCACTTCTTCTCAGGTTCTTTCTCATCCTTATGCTGAGACTGCACCCTCCTAACCCTGCACCTGTCAGCTCCTGACCCTGTGAGTGTGTCCGCTCCTGACCCCGTGTGAGTGTGTCCACTCCTGACCCTGTGAGTGTGTCAACTCCTGACCCTGTGAGTGTGTCCGCTCCTGACCCTGTGAGTGTGTCAGCTCCTGACCCTGTGAGTGTGTCCGCTCCTGACCCCGTGTGAGTGTGTCAGCTCCTGACCCTGTGAGTGTGTCCGCTCCTGACCCCGTGTGAGTGTGTCCACTCCTGACCCTGTGAGTGTGTCAACTCCTGACCCTGTGAGTGTGTCCGCTCCTGACCCTGTGAGTGTGTCAGCTCCTGACCCTGTGAGTGTGTCCGCTCCTGACCCCGTGTGAGTGTGTCAGCTCCTGACCCTGTGAGTGTGTCCGCTCCTGACCCCGTGTGAGTGTGTCAGCTCCTGACCCTGTGAGTGTGTCCGCTCCTGACCCCGTGTGAGTGTGTCAGCTCCTGACCCTGTGAGTGTGTCCGCTCCTGACCCCGTGTGAGTGTGTCCACTCCTGACCCTGTGAGTGTGTCAACTCCTGACCCTGTGAGTGTGTCCGCTCCTGACCCTGTGAGTGTGTCAGCTCCTGACCCTGTGAGTGTGTCCGCTCCTGAACCCGTGTGAGTGTGTCAGCTCCTGACCTTATGCGTGTATCAGCTCCAAGTTCTCTTCCACTCCTGCCCAGTTCTTATCTACATTTTATTTACCTTCTCTGTTGAGTCAGAACTTCTTGGCTTTATTCGTAGGCCCTGTCACCATGTTCACCGGGCAAGAGAACTTCCACACATTTGAGTAAGTGCTACAGGAACCAGGCACATTAAATGTAGGTAGTAGTGTCCTCTTCGTGTCAGGGAGTTTTATTTATTAAATTTTTGAAAAATACCCATCCAAGTTCCCACTCCCTCCCCTTCTTCCATTCCCTCCACACACTCTCCCCCCTCATCCAGTCCTCAGAGAGAGTAAAGCACATTGCTTTGTGAAAGGTCCAAGACCCTCCCTACTATGTCTAGGCTGAGCAAGGTATACAAACAAAGAGAATAGAGAATAGGATCCCAAAAAGCCAGTACAAACAGTAGGGATGAATCCTGGTGTCACTGCCAGTGGCCCCCCAGTCTGTCCAGCCATGCAACTGTCAACCACATTCAGAGGATCTAGTTCCTTCCCAGTCAGGCTGGAGTTGTTGAGCTCCTATTAGCTCAGATAAACTTTTTTAGTGGGTGAACACATCATGAGCTTGACCTCTTTGCTCATATTCTCATTCCTTCCACTCTTCAACTGGACTTTGGAAGCTCAGTCTAGTACTTCCATGTGGGTCTCTGCCTCCATTTCCATCAGTTGCTGGATGAAGGTTCTACGGTGATTTTTAAGATAATCATCAGTCTGACTACAGGACAAGTCAAAAACTAGCCCTGAATCTCTGGGATGAAGCCGACTTGATCGTGGTGGATTTTTTTTTTTTTTTTGATGTGTTCTTGGATTCAGTTTCCCAGTATCTTATTGAATGTTTTTGCATCCATGTTAATGAATGAGACTGGACTGTAATTCTCTTTCTTGGTTAAGTCTTTGTGTGGTTTTGGTAACAGGGTAACTGTAGCTTCATAAAAAGTGTTTGACAATGTCTCTTCTGTTTCTTTTATGTGAAACACTTTGAGGAATATATTAGCTCTTCTGGGAAGTTCTGGTAGAATGCTACACTAAAACCATCCAGCCCTGGGTTTTTTTTTGTTTTTTGTTTTTTGTTTTTTTTTTTTGGTTGGGAGATTTTTGATGACAGCTTCTATTTCCTTGCAGTTTATAGGTCTATTTAAATTGCTCACCCGGTCTTTATTTAATTTTGGCATATGGTATCTATCTAAAATATTGTACATTTCTTTTAAATTTTCCAAATTTGTGAAGTATAGGTTTTTGTAGTATGAACTAATGATTCTCTGATTTTCCTCAGGGTTTGTTGTTATGTCCCCCTTTTCAATTCTGATTTTGTTAATTTGGATGTTCTCTCTCTGCCTTTTGATTAGTTTGGATAAGGGTTTTTCTATCTTGTTGATTTTCTCAAAGAACCAGCTCTTTGTTTCATTGATTCTTTGTATTGTTTTCTGTGTTTCTATTTTGTTGATTTCAGCCCTCACTTTGATTATTTCCTGTCTTCTAATACTCCTGCGTGAGTCTGCTATTTTTTTGGTTCTAGAGCTTTCAGGTGGGCTGTTAAGTCTCTAATGTGAGCTTTCTCTGTTTTCTTTATGTGGGCACTTAGTGCTATGAACTTTCCTCTTAGCACTGCTTTCATAGTGTCCCATAGGCTTGGATAGTTGTGCCTCCATTTTCGTTGAATTCAAGGAAGTCTTTAATTTCTTTCTTTATTTCTTCCTTGACCCAGGGGTGGTTCAGTAGTTTACTGTTCAATTTCTATGAGTTTGTAGACTTTCTAAGAGTAGTATTGTTGTTAAATTCTAACTTTAATCCCTGGTGATCTGATAAGACAGAGGGAGTTACTCCATTTTTTTTTTTATATCTGTGGAGGTTTGCTTTGTTACTGAGTATATGATCAACTTTAGAAAAGGTTCCATGAGGTGCTGAGAAGAAGGTATATTCTTTTGTGTTTAGGTAGAATGTTCTATAGATGTTTGTTAAGTTCATTTGATTCATGACATCTGTTAGTTCTCTTACTTCTATGTTAAGTTTCTGTCTGGTCGACCTATCCATTGACAAGAGTGGAGTGTTGAAGTCTCCTACTATTAGTGTGTGGGGTTTGAGATGCAGTTTAAGTTTTAATAATGTTTCTTTTACATATGTGGATGTTCTTGTATTAGGGGCATACATGTTCAGGATTGAGATTGCATCTTGACGAAATGTTCCCATTAGGAGTATAAAGTGTCCTTCTCCATCTCTTCTGACTGATTTTAGTTTGAAATCATTTGTTAGATATAAGGTTAGCTACACCTGCTTGTTTCTTAGGTCCATTTGATTGGAAAACCTTCTCCAAACTCTTTACTCTGAGGTTGAGCTGTGTTTCTTATATACAGCAAAAGGCTGGATCCTGTTTTCATATCTATTCTCTTAGCCTATATCATTTTATAGGTGAATTGAGTCCATTGATATTAAGTAGTATTAATGACCAGTGGTTGTTAATTTCAGTTATTTTTCAGTAGTAGTGTTTGTGTGTTTCCCTTCTTTGAGTTATGCTGGTGAAGGGTTATCATATGCCTGTGTTTTTGTGCGTGCAGTTAGCTTTCTTGGGTTAGGATTTTCCTTCTAGTACTTTCTGTAAGGCTGGATTTGTAGATATGTATTGTTTAAATCTGTTTTTGTTTGGGTTTGCATCCATGGTCTCTTAGTTTCTACAGTACCTCTATCCAGGACCTTCTGGCTTTCATGGTTTCCACTGAGAAGTCAGGAGTAATTCTGATAGGTTTACCTTTATATGTTACTTGACCTTTTTTCTTTGCAACTCTTAATAGCCTTTCTTTATTCTGTATGTTTTGTGTTTTGATTATTATATGGTGAGGGGATTTTTTTTTTTGATCCAGTCTATTTGGTGTTCTGTAAGTTTCTTGTACCTTCATAGGGATATCCTTATTTTGGTTAGGAAAGTTTTCTTTTATGATTCTGTTGAACATATTTTCTGTGACTTTGAGCTGAAGTTCTTCTTCTTCTTTTACCCCTATTATTCTTAGGTTTGATCTTTTTATGGTGTCCCAGATTTCCCAGGTGTTTTATGTTAAGAATTTGTTGGATTTAATGTTTTCTTTGACAAATGAGTCTATTTCCTCTATAGTATCTTCAGCGTCTGAGATTCTTTCTTCTATCTCTTGTATTCTGTTGGTTATACTTGTCTCTGTAGTTCCTGCTCATCTACCCAGATTTTCCATATCCATAATTTCCTCTGTTTGTATTCTCTTTATTACCTCTATTTCAGTCTTCAAGTCTTGAACTCTTTGCTCCACCTGTTTCATTGTTTTTTCTTGGTTTTCTTTGGGGGATTTATTAATTTCTTCCAATTTTTTGTTTGTCTTCTCCATTTTTTAAGGGAGTTTTTAATTTCCTCTTTAAAGGTCTCCATCATTATCATAAAGTTACGTTTAAAGTCGTTTTATTCTACTTTTTCTGAATTAGGATGATCAAATCTTCCTGTTGTTTGAGCACTGGGTTCTAGTTACCATGTTGCTTTTTAGGTTCTTGGAAGAATTCTTGCATTGCTGCCTATCCATCTCTACCTTCAAATGAGGCCATCAGTGTCTTTGTGTCTTCATCCAGTCTTTGCAGTGGCTGTCTGAGTGTTTGGGAATTTTTCTTGGTCTGCTCTGAACTGTCAAGGTCTGTCTCAGAAAGCCTCTGAGGTCTCTATAAGCCTGCTCTCTTGGTTTATTCTCTTGGTGCTCTCTCTTAATCCCCTCAGTGTTGTAGCAAGCTCTTGGTCCCCTTGGTATTATAGTAAGCTCTCCGCTCTTAGGTAGAGTGCGGCTAGTAGGGGGTCCAATAGATGGATTTGGGTTTTTGGGGAGCCTTGCCGCAGGAAACTTTCTGCTGGCTGGCTAGAAAAGCCTAAGGAGTTGGGGAATGAGCCCGGGGTTTTATCCCACTGTGGAGGTCCTAGAGAGTGGGGTGTACCACTTTGTAGCTGTTCACTCACCTCTTTAGTCCCCTCAGTATTGGAGCATCAGGGAGGTTTAAAGGTGACCTTTCTCTTGCATAATCTTTGAACCATGGATGGATTTGATCTTGTCATCTTTGTATCCATCATTCCCTCTGTGACTTCGCCTGCTTCTGACAGGATGGTTAAAGCATCTGGCAGTCCATACTTGGCTCCAGACTTAGGTTTATCACTACAAAACTCACCCAGATGCTGCATCTCTTCCTTTAGTTGCGCCAAAGCTTTGTGAGTGCCAACAGCAAACATGCATGCATCCCAGTCCTTATCACCCATGGTTACGCTAATCCCAATGATGTAGCACATGATACAGGCAAGCAGATCAGTCAACATAAAAAAAAAACTAGATAATAACTCTTCCAACTGTTCTAAAAGTAAGCAAAAATATCAACACTTGTTATTGGGTCTTTATTTTTGCTAGAAGAAGTATATGATTTATTTTCACAACCCTCAAGGTCTTCATCGTCATACTGCTCCTTCTCACTATCTTCCTCCTTAGTGTCTCCATCTTCAGAGTTTCCTCCTTGGTTTTTATCCTGCCCTTCTAACTCCACAGAGCTCTCATCTTCATCATCTTCAGTGATGATCCCTTGCTATGGAGACTCTGTAACGGACTCTTCCATGCCACTCTGAAGCTCAACAACATCACACTCTACCATGTCTTCCTCATCCTCGAAATCATCAAACTGACTTCAAGGGACATTCCCGAACACCACAAGGACAGCACAGAAGGCACAGGAGGCTTTAATTTCCCCTTACTAATAAGCTTCACTGGGGCTGCAACCTGGCCTGGGGTCTCCTAAGACTGTTCCAGAACAGCTAGGGCTAGGTAAAGAAACCATGACTCAAAGCCAAACAACAAACAGCCCTAACCACAACACAACAAAATTTATACACATCAAGATTGCCTCTATGCTGCAACGACCTGTAGTTTTTGAGGCTCCCAGTGTTGCATGTCTATTACACTAGAACAGAAGAACTTGACTGCTGTGGAAATCATGAGTTTCCTTTTTGTCTCCAATGGCTATTTTCTTACTGCATTGTTTTGCTTTTTCTAGAATGTTGCATAAATGGAATCACGAATATGTAAACGGTTAAAGCTGTGTGTTAATTTCTTTTTTCCGTATTGGGACAAAAGCAATGTGAGAAAGAAAGGTTGACTTGGGCTTACGGGTTGAAGGTGCAGCCTGCCATGGCAGCCTTGAAGTATGAAGCAGTGGCCACATTGCGTCTGTGGTCAGAAGCAGAGAGAGATGCACGCTGGTGCTCAAATCACTTTCTCCCAGCCGATGGAATGGCGTCACTCACATTTAGAGAGGATCTTCCTGCTTCAAAGTACCTAGAGTAGAAACTCACTCACAGGCATGCCCAGAAGTCTGTTTCCATACTGATCCTAGAGTCCATAAAATTAATAATCACAATTAATCACCACGACTGGCTTTTTTTTCCCCACACGGGATCTTTAAATTTCCTTCATGTATTTTGTGATTTGATAGCTGATTTTTTTTAATCCCTGAATAATATCTCAGACTATGGATGTACCTGAGCTTGTTTATCCCTTCACCTGTTGAAGGGCGTCTTGGCTGATTCAAGTTGTTGACAACTATGCATTAAGTTGCTCCCATCACTTGTGTATAGGTTTCTGTGTGAACAGAAGCTTCAGATAAACACCCAAGGGTGTGATTCCTAGGTAGCATGAAAATATGTCTAGACTTGCGTGAGACTGACAAACTTGCAAAAGATTTAATACAAAGTGATTAAACTGGCTTACATTCCCCCAAGCAATGAATGATAGTTCTTATTACTCCAGGCTTCCCTGTTCACAAACACAAAAAGATCCCAACCTATGTCCTTTGTAGAGGCAACTTTTCCATAAGAAGAGGTAGTGGTTGTGCCACAGGTCGCCAGATTCACTATCTCCAGGGCTCGAGGGACACCAGTTCACAAGGAACAGCAGGAGCTGTGCTATTTTCACAATATAGGAAGAATGTGTACAGCGCATCCAAGAAGATCCTTAGAGTTCTCATCCACAAGCAGTGGTTCTGTGAGACAGAACAGGGTCTCCACGGAACATATGTAACATGAGTCCCAAGATTTTCTTGGGGACACAGCAATCACAAGAGGTTAACCAGCGTTGGAGTTATGCATATGTGACATAGTAGAGAAACAGGGGACTTAGCAGCCTGTCATCTGCTAATATTTAACTGCTGAGATTCGACTCACTGAGCTAGAAGCTATCATCCCAGGGCTCCAGGTACGATGGTGGAAACCTACCCATAAGTCATCACTGTCTATGCACGCATGCGCGAACAAAGGTACACATATTGGCTTTGGAACTGAGGACACAAATCTGGCTAGCAAAAGGGGAAAAGTTGAGTGACAATTTCAACCATAGACTCTGCATCCAAGGAACCGGGCCAATCAACCCGAGGGACCATAATTACTTTTTCGGGCTTATGCTAAATGACTACAAACAAGTTTTATTTAGATGGATCTGAGAGAGGGAACGAATTCCCCTGTGCTTCTGAGGCTATTGTGGAGGAGAAGATGGTGGGAGGTAGAGGAAGAAGCCCAGCAGTCGGGCAGCCCTAGGCAGAGAGAGACCGAGACGTCCTCATAACCAGAGCAGCTGCATCATTTGGAGAGAAGACAGAACGCATTTTCTGGACACAGAGGAATGCAAGCGATTGATGGGTCAACACGGCTGGCTGGGCTGGTGATTTTGTAATTACGAAGCAGATTTTTTAGACAGAATGGTTCCCCCAACTGTGTAATTAAGAGGATCATTAAGGAATGTTGTCGGGCTGTGCATCACCCCAGGGCTAGTGCTACCACATGGTCACAATAGAGAGATGCAGTCAGGCTTCATCAGAAGGCCACTGCTAATTAATTGAAACAAATATTTGCCATAGCGAATCCTATCGGTGATAGATTTGTAGCAGTTGAAGGCTGAGGGAGTTTTAATAGAGGGGTATGATCCCTGGTGAAGGCGAGACGAAATGGGTGTGGGGCTCAGGTTCGAAGGAGACCACGGGCGGGCGAGTGAAAATGAGACGGCCGCTGTCCAGTTTTAGTTGCACCCAACTCGGTAGCACTGCTTAGGATCTTGTTTTGCCTGGCATATCTCCTCTCAGATGGGCGTGGATAAACTAGAAAAGTTCTGGGAACCGGAAAGAAAGGGTGATTTGAGTCAGAAAATAACACCAAAGAGGGAGGTGGAGAGAGAAAGAATTTAGCACAGGCTAAAGTTTGCATGTTATATTCATAAAAGACTTTCAGAATTTTGAGTGGTTTTCATGCTTTGTTCCAGAACAAAAGCTAGCCATCCCTACCTCTTCTGAACACAAAGAAGACGCAGACCTCGACACAGAAGGAGGAATTTTCAGCACAGATGCTGATACTCTACATTCTAAAAGGAGCAGAGATTACACGGATATTTGATCTAATTCTTTCCAACGTTTTAGAGCTGCAGAGAAGCCGTAAGAGCCAGCTTGTAAGGGGCCTCCCATTCCATACTTTTCCTTAAGTTTGCCAAGTGTCTTTGAAAACTGCAGGCCTAGTGCAACCAAAATTCAGCACTAGGCTTAAAGACCGCTCCCCGAGGAAAGGAAGCAGGATCCTCAGAGGTGCCCCACCTGAGTGTGCGTTGTCTTACCTGGTTAACAAATTCAGTCCACATCAGCTCAGCTAACCGTGTTATCATGGCATAGATAAAAAATGGCAGAGCTGAGGCAATGCCCCTCATTGTTGCCTGTGCTTCACAAGGCCTCCCAGTGTGCAGGTGGGGGACCTGGGAGCAGACACATCCCTCAATCTCAGGGCCGAATGATGAAGCATTTCTTCCCAGAAGGCATTTGCCTCTGCAGCTGGTGGCAATGCAGGAAGGCTCGTCACCGGTAGCAGACAGAGACCAACAACAGCCCCAGGGCTCTTAAAAGCCGTATTCTCCCAGCTGCACCCTCCATGGTTATGGTTATGGCACCTTCCAAACAACTTCCTGCCTTGCCTTTTTATTCAATTTTCTGTATTAAAGTCGCTTTTACATTCAAGCAAAGACATATGCATTATACTATAGAATGAGCAATTCACATAAACAAGAAATCAAGAGACATCAGAAAAGTGTCTCCTTTGACTAAGCTCTGGCAGAAGCTGCAGAGTCTCGGAGTTATGACTATTCTTCATCCAAGGAGAATTTTTGGCAAGACTGGACAGAACTTTCTTTAAGCATACTAGTGTCCATTGCAAACAAAGGTGTCATTTGTACTTAAAATGTAGCTAGTAAGACTGAGGAATTGATTTTTAATATATTTTGTCTCGGGGCCTGGAGAGAGGGCACAGTGAGCACAAGCACTTTCTTTGGAGGCATGGAGCCTGAGTTCAAACCCCTAGTTCCAGCACTGGGAGCACAGATAGGTAGATCCTGGGCATTCACCAACCAGCCAGCCTCGCTGAAGAAGCAAGCTTCTGGTTCAGTGAGAGACCCCGTCACAAGGCAATAAAGCAGAGCGCAGTGAAGGGGGACGTTCACTGCCCTCCTCTGGCTCCCATGTGCATATCCATGGCATGGACTTATACACTCACATATTTGCAGGACACACATGAGCACGCACATGCGCGCGTGCACACACACACACACACACACTGGTGACAGACAGAGATGAGCGATATTCTGTTCCATTTCAACCAACTTAAGTTTAAATATCTACATGTAGCTGATAGCTATTACAGTGAGTAAGTTTAGAGGAAAACTTTGCCCTTAAAAACATGTGGGGAATTAAAGAGAAATTTAGTAAATGGAAAAGGAGCCGGTACTTTTCCTCATCAGTCACCTCTCACTTCTGTTCCAGATGATGGGAAACGCCCCCTCACCCGTGTGTTGCACATACAAAGATGTATGAATTTGTGTGCATGCAGCTGTGTGCACCCATCGAGGCCAAAGGTGAACTTCGGGTGTTGCTTCCCTGTTGCTGTCCACTTGGTTTTCAGAGTCAGGGTCTTACACAGGAACCGCAATTGGACTGAACTGGTTGGGCAAGGGATTTGCCTGTCTCTGCCTTCCCAATGCTGGATTAAAAGCACATCTTACTCTTCTTACTGTTTCACTTGGCTTTTACGATGCTGGGGATTGAACCTAGGATGTCACACTTTACAAGAGAAGTGTTTTACCACTGTGCTTTACCCCAGCCCTGTTTGTGGTTGTCTTATGTTGTATTTTGAAACAGGGTCTCACTAAGTTGCCCAGCCTGGCCTTGAACTTGTGCCCCTCCTAGCCCAGCCTCTCTAGTAGACGGAATCACAGGCCTGAGCCTCCAGGCTTGTGGAGATCTCAATTTTGTAGCAGTAGACAGAATGTCTGTGATGTAAAAAGAAAGGCACATTCTGTGGTTTGTGCTTTGTCCCTGTGCTGGCTGATCTATGTCACCTTGACACAGGCTAGAGTCATCTGAAAGGAGGGAACCTCTATAAGATCCAGCTCTAGGGCCTTTCTTAATTAGTGATTAGGGGAGAGCCTAGCCCATGGTGGGTGGTGCTATCGCTGGGCTCTTGGTCCTGGTTTCTATAAGAAAGCAGGCTGAGCAAGCCACGAGGAGCAAGCCAGTTAGCAGTACCCTTCCTTGGCCTCTGCATCAGCTCCTGCCTTCTGGTTCCTGCCCTGCTTGAGTGCCTGTCCTGCCTTCCTTCAGTGATGGCCAATGTTGTGAAAGTGTAAGCCAAATAAACCTTTTCCTCCCCAGCTTGCTTTGGTCATGGTGTTTCATCACAGCAATAATAACCCTAAGTAAGATAGTCCCCAAAGGTTTGTGTGCTGAAGTCTTGGTCCTCCAGGCAGCGATATTGAGTGGTAGGCCTTTAATAGGTAAGGTCTGGTAGAAGGCTCTTAGGTCTCTGGAGGTATATACTTGGAAAGGACTGAGTTAAGTCTTGTAGGATACCTGGGTTATTTCTCAAGGGAGTTTTGTTAGAATAAGCATAGCTGCTTCCCAGCTTCTTCGGCTGCCTGTCTGGTGATATGGTCTCTTCTGCCCTTCATACTCCTACCATGTGGCACCAGCTACTGTGACATAACTTAGCTCGGGCTGTCACCAAAGTCAGGGTAATACTTTATAGACTGTTAGCCACCAAAAGCTGTGAGCTGGGTAAACCTCATTTCTTTGTACTCAAACACAAAGAACAGCCTCAGGTACTTTGTTATAGTAACAGAATATACACTCAAAAACCCCGCTTTGGTGGAAAGCCAAGGATAATAAAGACTCCATGTAAAGAAGCCTGGGGACTTCCTCTGGGTGCCTTGCAACATTTCAACAAGATCTTAAGAATCCTGAAAAATGTCAAGTTCATCTCATACAGATGGAAACAGAACTTGAAATGGAAATTTACTATCTTGGTGACCTGGTGAACAAAACAAGAACAGCCATTTTGGTTGCCAGCCACTTTAATAAACCAGTGTCCTTTTCAGGGGTGATAATGAACTGTGTGCACTGGCCTGAGAGTTTCTGAAAAGATCCCTATGACTTGACACATATGTGTCAGGATGTTAAAACTCGCCTCTGAACCAGTCATCCCTACGCTAATACTTCATCCAAAACAACAACATTACATAAGTAGGAAAGAAAGACACACATTTCTATACATATACATACACTCTCTGAATACTTAATTCATATTTATGACTACTATAGAAACTGGAAAAATACACAGTGACTATCCCTTAGTGATAGTTACATTAGTTTCCTACTTTAGTTTTCGCTTTAATAAACATGACTTTTATGGTTGAGAAAGCCTTTTTTTGCAGTGTGCTAGGGATACAGCCCAGTTATTTACCCAGGCTAAGTAAACACTTTACTATTTAGCTATATCCTCAGCCTTTGGTTTTAGGTGACAGGGTTTCTCTAAGTGGCTCAGCTGCCCATGAATTTGCAATCCTCCTGCCTCCATCCTTGAGTACAAGAATTTCAAATGAACCCCACCACCATATCTGTATAAGAAATCCATGGTTGTAAACAACAATATCTCATTTATTTAGTGATTAGGCAGCTTTTACATACTAGACCCTGTAGTTTTTCCCTTCCTGTCGTGGATCTACACACTCTGGTCTTTCCTCTGGTGAATGGGAGGTCGAGAGAGCATGGCAGTTCACATATCTCTTTGGTTTTCTGTGTTTGTTTCTCCGAAGAGGAACCCAAGCTGAGGGAGGCTTGCTCAAGTGAATGGCAATGAGCAAGAAAGAGGTGGCCCAACCAAGGAAATCTGGGAAGACACTGGTTATCAATCTTTTCAAATGACCAAGAGCAGATCGCCCTGCATAGCAATTGGCTCCTGTCAGAATGCAGCTTCACGGGCAGCTGGCGGAAAGAGCAGTCACCTCCTGGGCTAACAGCCTGTGGAAGTTCCTTGGCATCTTGACCGTATTCAGAGGGAAATAAATCCCGGCATGCACTCGCTGCAGCTATGCAGGATGGTGCCCTCACGAGAGCCTTCAAACGTCAAGGCAAATGCCCAGCTCTCAAACAACCTCATTTCTAACCGCAGGCACGCGATTCTAGGCTCCTCGCTTCCCTGAGGTGACTTTAGGTTGAAGCCGACATCCTTCACATTTTGAAAGGAATTGCTGATAGAATTGGGTTTTTTGAAAACAGGTTCTGTAAGAACGTAACTCAGAACTAAGCAGTGGCTTCTGAGGTGTTGAGAGAGCCCTTCACCTAGCCGAGCTGACTCTTCCTCTAGATGCAGCACTGGTGGAGAGTGGCATGTGCTGCAGTGATGTGCTATTCCTGTTGAGAGCATGCTCTGCAGGCAGGACACGAAGCACCACGTTATACATCTCTCAGCTTGCCACATCCTGTTATGTTGTAGCCCATCAGCCTAATCCATGATAGAGGCGAATACAACCTGGGGTGACACGTGGCACTTTGTGATGCATCGGAGCATTTAAATCTACATCAGCAAAATTGCGCACATTGGCTTGGACACTGGATGCTTGGTATTCAGAGAGTGTGATCTCATGTGCAGGAACTGGTAGCTGAGGGCAAGCATGTAGTGGAGTGACTGCCTTGGTGTCTCTGAGAGTTCATCCTCTGCACTGAATTATTAGTCCTTTGCCAAAAACTCTACCATCACTGTGTTCTTGCAAGGATCTGACAAATGAAAATATTCCCGATTTTGAGGATCAGGATGTCCCTCCAACATACTGTAGGATGGGTCATGTCCTCAGAATATGTTAAAGTGATTAGGGATGGGGAGATGGCTCAGTCAGCAAGTTGCGTGCTTCTCACATAAGCACAAGGACCTAAGGTTGATCCCCAGAACCCATGTAAAACTCTGGGCACAGGGTGTATACCAATAGTCCCAGACCTGGGGAGTCAGAGACAAGGGGATCTCGGTGACTTGCTAGTCAGTCATTCTGGTCAAATCAGTGAGCTCCAGCTTCAGGTCTCAAAAACTAATGTGGAGATTCATAGAGGAGGATGCCTGATGTTGACATCTGGCCTCTTCGTGCATGCATGCATGTCCATGTACACCCATACTCATGTACACAAGCACATACAGGCACACACACACACACACACACACACACACAAGCAGATGATAAAATATAAGACTGGATTAATATCTGTTGCTTCAACTCAACTCAGAGTAATGCCAAGTGACTTAATGTTTGAACTTAGACCCTTACCAACACTCCTTTAGTCAATGGATCTATATCTGAGGCCACCGGAGAGCCGTGCTGAAGAATGAATGACCCGAGGCCCTAAGCCAACTTTCTACCATAATTTAACACTCCCCTCCTCCAATTGTTTTCTCCAAGACTGACAGTTATGAGAAAGTTCATGTTCTCCAAGCTGAACAACTCACAGCGTTCAGCCCCCGTTCTGGGGTGGGGCTCAAAGTATCAGTTTCAAGTGGGTTGGGAACTCTGGTTAGTTCTTCTTAAGGAAAGAGGATTCCTGAGAGTCAGGCTTTCAGAACCCAAAACCTCCCTCTCTCGAGACGCATGCTGCTGTATTGCTTTTAAAAGTTCCACTTGGATGTGTCCAACCCTTGAAAGGTAGAAGCAGGGTGGAAAACTCACAGCCATTTGTGGACTACATGGTGAGATCAAGGCCAGCTTGAGTTACACAGTGAACCGCTATCCGAAGAAACCAAGGGCTTGGGATGTAGCTCGGGAGAAAAGCACTTGCCTGGTATGTGAAGGGCCGTGGGTTCCAGTCCCAGACTCACAGCATTCAGCTTCTGAGTGCTGGGGTTACCAGCATGTGCTTTTCAGAAATAATTACAAATTTTGGGAAAAGCCAGTGAAATTCAGGGTTCTACCTCACTGCTTTCTATTTGCCCTCTGCTCACGTAATTCCGGTTCCTGGTTCTACCATTCCCTTGAAGTTATTTTCATCAAGATCAAGTTTGAATTCTTGATTGCGAATGCTTATCCGAATTACATTTGTATTCTTTCCAGCACTGGCATTGACTCTGGCCTTGAAATGCTCTTTCTGACTTTCTCCAACCATGCATTTTAATTTTACAAATTCACATTGGTTTCCTTAAAATTATTTGAGTATTTCAACGAACCAGAGATGTTATTAATCAATGGAGTCATCACCAAAAGTAGCTGCTCTTAGCAAGCTTCCCTTATTAAAGCTCTTTTCCTCAAAAAAAAAATCACTCTCTGTTATAAAAAAACCTTTACTTGTTTGTGATACAGACAATTAATAGAGAAATGTGAACTTAAATTTCTGGATTCAGAAAGCTTTATTGTCTATGGCCATGCCACCCTGAATGTGCCCACGCATGTCTGAAATCCTTTATTATGGAAAGCATAAGAAAAAGAAAAGCTCTTCGCTATCTGAGGCATCTTTTAAAAATGATTATGTGGAGGCTGGCAATTGAGGAAAAACACCTGAGTTTGACCTCTGACATCCACATATGTACACACTAACAAGTACACACACACACACACACACATACATACACACACATATCCATACACATATACACATACACACACAAATAAATATAATAAAAACGTGAAACTGTACAATAAATCTGAACGTAATTTCAAAAGCATTCACTCTACAGAGGCTATTTTAACTTAGAAGGACTAAACTTGGGTTTCTTTACTTTAAAAGATATAAAACAAGAGCCCTATTGACATTTTAAAAAGCGATTCTTCTTTAAAGAGCAGTTTCTAAGAAGCCCTTTAAAACTAAAGTGTACAGAACCGTCCGGAGATTAGAATTGTAGGCTTTTGTTTAGGCACAGTAAACCCTATACTTCACCAGATCTTTCTTCCTCTACCTCTTGATTCGTGTTAGCTGTGCTGTTGTTTTTATAGCAATGTGTACTTTGAATATATCGTAGACTCCACACTCAGGTGAGCTTTACACTCGCTCTCAGTCCTTTATTTGGCAATGGCCATTCCTAAGCTCTTGATTTTGATTTATCTTAGTGTGGAATTGTGTTTGCCTCCTCAGCGGGGCTCACGGGTCTCCACTCTTTGATGTCACTGTGCGCTGAAACAGCTGTCTGAGGCTCTGCTCCCAGGCTCGCCACATGACGCCATAGTCATAGTTACCTTTCTCCTACAGCTCTATGTTTCTTCTTTAGTCTTCTAGCATTGAATGCTGTCGTAGAATGTTTGAAATAGCTTTAGCTGCTCTTCCTAACTGGATGAAAAATCTTGGAGCCCAGTTGTTGGGAGGCAGCAGCAAGTGGATCTCTGTGAGTTCAAGCCAGGCTGGTCTACAGAGCAAGTTCTAAGCCACCCAAAGGTGCATAGTGACACTATTTCAAAAACAAAAACAAAAACAAAGCAAACAAATAACAAAAAAAATGACTTACCTATGTGCCTGTAATTTAACTCATTTACCTCGACTACATGTTCTTGATACTAAGTGATCTGAACAACTGGGAGAATACACACACACACATCCATATACACACACACACACACATATATATATATATACATATATATATATATATATATATATATATATATATATATATATATATATATGTATATAATGCCTGGCACAGAACCCAGTATGGTGCCACCTAAAAATCCTGTTCTGAAGGGGAAATCCATTCCACAGACTGTTTTTCTCAATGAGGTTTTATGGGCATATGGCCACATTAGTTCATTTATATACAATGTGTGTCTCCCTTTCTTCCTCAATGGAAGAACTGAGAATTGTTGACAGTGATCACCTGCCTATCAACCCTAAAATCTTTGCTCCCTTTTTTTTTCTAGAAAATATTCATCAATCCTATCCCCAACCATGTCTTATAGGCTCAGAAAAGTTGCCTATGAAAAATCCCTTTATGTCTAATAGCCTGTTTTCTGTAAAAGTGCCTCTATAACACATCGAGACACATGTCCACCACCTATAATCACTTGATTAGAAGTTCATGTGCATCCCATAATTTCCTTGTTACATGGTAGTATCTTTCACAGTTGAGCTTACATTGTTTACAGAGGCCCATCCACACTTAAGCAGGAGGATGCTTCAACTTAAAACTATCTACATTCAGAAAGTGTTCCTGTTACTTGTATAGCAGTCAGATGGGCCATGCCTAAAATAGTCCCAATCAATATCAACCACAGTATGGTTTTGGTTCTGTGTAATAGAGGTAGGGGGCACGCTTGCCAATACACGTCTGTAATCCCGGCGCCATGAAGGCAAAGGCAGGCAGGTATCCGCGAGTTTGAGGCCTGCTTGTTGTACTTAGTGAGTATCCGGCAAAGCATTACTACACAGTGAGACTCTGTGTCAGAAAAAATAAGAAAAGGTGGACGTGAAATTGTTTTTTATTTGAGTAAAGCCTTAGGAAATAAGATACGCCTCCTAAAGGTTATTTGGAAAGAGTCTGTGTTGTAAGAACGGTGCTACCGCCCTTGTTACTGCTGCTGCTGCTGCTCTTGACTGCTGCCGCCGCCATTGCTGCTGCTGCTGCCGCCGCCATTGCTGCTGCTGCTGCTCTTGACTGCTGCCGCCGCCATTGCTGCTGCTGCTGCCGTTGCTGCTGCCATTGCTTCTGCTGTTGCTGCTGCTGCCACCGTTGCTACTGCTGCTGCTGCTGCTGCTGCTGCCGCCACCATTGGCGCTGCTGCTATGACTTTGAAATGTACTTGAGCTGGACTCAGTCCCTCCTCTTGGGAACTGGGCTGCTCCTTGCACCCGGCACACCTGTGGAGATCATTTCCGGCTCTGGGAATCGCCATCTACATTCACTATCTCTCATGCACCAATTTGTGGGGAGTGATGAGGGTGGGGAGATAGGAGAGAGGATTAATAGTCCGCTTTCCATGTCCTGGGAGTGTGGAGAATAGATATTTAACACAGAGGGAGATAAGGGATGCCCACGCCTTCTGTGTGCTTGTACATGGGAGATACTATCAATTTTGATATCTACTTGCCTTAGGTCAGTAAAAATTAGAGGCTGAAATTGTATTTAGCTCTGTGTTATCTACTCTTTGCAACCTAGTGGTTGGCTGGTTAGCACAAAATATATCTTGATGTAGAGAGATATTTGCAATTTACATAAGAAGCCCAAATGCAGACTGGTCAGTTTCTTCTTCCATGAGCAACACAGTAATTATAAGCTTCCTAACATATAATACAACTTCAGCATCAATACACCAAGCCATGGACATGTTTCTTAACCTGTTTCCTGGTCCAGGTGATGGAATGATATATCAACATTTATCTCCCTCTGCCTATGCACCTCCTTTGGTCATCTTCTATTCTTACAAGCATAGAAGACACACATCATTCATTTTTCTTCTTTGCTGAGGAAATTGAGGGATAGAGAGTTCAAATCTGAATAAGAGGCAAACCTGGACTTAGGCAACTTGGCTCCAAAGCTTGCACTGATGGATAGAAGTTAATTTCCATGTGTTTTATATAAAGGAAGTCTTCACCAAATTGGAACCCTATATTGATGATCATGATGGAAATGACAAAAACAACAAAAAGCTGTGATTTAGAAAAGGTCAAATAAAAAATCCCCAGAATGATTTCTGTCACCAGCAAACAATCCTCCTGCAGGAGAGAACTTGCATCGATGAGTTAAAACTGATGTCCTTGTGTCTAAGTTCCAATGGAATACAGTTCTATATTTGACTTCATGTAGAATCCTAGAAGGCTAGAGTATAGCATTAAGGAGAGAAAGCTCCGGGGTGCCTGTGGGAGTCTAGAATAGATAACGGGTGGGAAGACCCACGCTAATTGTAGGCGATATCATTTGATGGAGAGAATAAAAAGTGAACTGAGCCCCAGCAGTCATTGCTCTCTTCTTCCTGATCGAGGGTGCAAAGTAACCATTCATACTGTCGCTGCCATGCTCTCCTGACATAAGGACTTCCTCTCAAACTGTGCACCAAAGCAACCACCCCTTCCATACTTAGCTTTGATGAGGAATTTGGTAGAAATAAGGAGGAGAGTAACTAACGCAATGACCATCCTGTGCTCACAATGGCTGCCATGTGGAAATCAGAAACTGTTATTTTCTTTGTTTTGATTTTTCTGAGACAGGGTTTCTCAATGTAGCTTTGGAGACTGTCCTGGAACTAGTTATGTAGATCAGGCTGGCCTTGAACTCACAGAGATCCTCCTGTCTCTGCTGAGATTAAAGGCCTGTGTCACCACTGTGCGATGGAAACTAGTTTCCATTTTAATTAATTAAATAATAATAAGTATATAAGTTAAGTTCAGAATAAGTCTGAAAATCAACTCATGAAACAGAGAAAAACAAATTGATTAACTTTAGTATAGAATTTGAGGGATTTTTTTATTTCATATTATATATTAGTTTTCTTTTTAATTTTTATTATTTTTTACTTAAAATATTTTTCCATAAAATATATTTGGATCATTGTAGATGAGACGCTGCTTGTTCATTTCCCAGCCGCCCAGACTCGAAATAATCACGCAGAAACTATATTAACTAAAACACTGCTTGACCTTTTAACTCAGGCTTCTTATTAATTAACTCTTACATCTTAAATTAACCCATTCCTATTATTTTGTATTTTACCACAAAGCTCATGGTTTACCAGTAAGGTTCCCACAGAGGTCAGAAGGTATTGGATCCCTTGGAACTGGAGTTACAGGTGGTTGTGAATCATCTTGTAGATGCTTGAAATAGAACCTGGGTCCTCTGCAAGAACAGCAGATGCTCTTAAACACTGAGCCATCTCTCCAACCTCCGGAGTATTTTACCTTCAAGTACTGTTTCTAACACTATCCATGTGTCCCTTTCTAGTTCCTTGCTACAGGACCCAAGAGCCTGGTGATTGTGGATGCCAATGGACCTGGATATTAGATAATAACATCTGACCAGTCAGTTTCCAGAAAGGCCCGTCGAGCCTAGTAGAGACTTGACAGAGGATGCCATCACCCGTATTCTTGATGACTAGAGCTGGCAAAATCAGGCCCAGGAGGGGCATAGATCCATAGAGAAGTCCTCTTCAGGCTTGCAGAGATTTGAGTTGGTATGTGGAAGAGCTGGCTGTGGTGCTATACCCTGAGTACCTTCCTGTGGACGCTGAGTCAAAGCGGTCTGTCTCATGATGTGACACTGAGCCCACTTGTCTTAGATGCTGTTCTATGGCTGCAAAGAGAAACCATGATCAATGCAAGCTTATTTTTTTAAAAAAACCATTTAATTGGGGGCTCGCTTCCAGTTTCAGAGATTTAGTCTTTTTTCATCATGGCATGAAGCAAGCGTGCATGGCACTGGAGCAGTAGCTGAGAGCTCTATCCTAATCCCCAGGCTGAGAGAGAGAGAGACTCTGGGCTTGACATGGGCTTTTGAAACCTCAAGGCACACCCCTATTGACATACCCCCTTCGATAAGGCAACATCTCTTTTTTTTCTTTTTTTTTTTCTGTTTTGGTTTGTTTTGTTTGAGACAGAGTTTCTCTGTAGACCAGGCTGACCTCGAACTCAAAGACCCACTTGTCTCTGCCTCCCAAGTGTGAGGATTAAAGGTGTTTACCACCACCACACAGCGAGGCAACATCTTTTAATCCTTCTAATCCTTCCAAATAGTTCCACTCCCTGGTGACTCAGTATCCAAATATATGAGCATATGGGTGTCATTCTTATTCAAACACCACACCACTAGAAGCCAAACCTCCAGATTCTCAATGAGTCTGGCGAGCTCTCCATTGTTGGCGAATCAGAGCTCAATAGAACACTAGTCTCCCTACAATTAAACAGATAATTAAGAAATAAGAACATATTGTTCCAATATAAATTGATAACTACTGGTTGGTAATGGTAGCATCAGGAATAAATTGAGCAGCAATGTGCAGAGGAGGTTATTGCTATTATAAAAATAAGGATCTGTCTCTGCAACCAATCAATTCCGCAGATATATACCAACAATCAAACTGTTAAAAATGACTCCTATAAATTACCCCAGCACTCTGTCTAATGGTGCCAGAAGCAGCTGTGACACAATTTAGGACCCATATAACCATACGTCGAGAGCACTTTTTCATCCTGATGTTTTGCATTCCCTTTCAAGCAGTCGTAGAAGAGCCTTCAGCATTGTTTAGTGCGCCCCTGTGAAGCTAGAGTGTATTTCACTCCAGGGGTTAGCAGAGCCACTTTGGCGGACGGTACCCAGGAATATACACATCTGGTGTGGAAAGAATGATCCCTTTCCCTCTCTCACGTCAGCTTCAAGGTTGAGCTAGCCCTAATTCTTTCTTCAGCCCTTGGACATAAAAGGAAGTTGCCCTTCTTTTTGGGCTATAGTGCTTCTTCCCAACAAGTGTAGAAAAGATCTCCCAAGGACTAGTTATAATCTTATTTCGTTCTTATCGCACAGCCATGTCGATGAAATCAGGGTGACCGAGCACCTTTTCTTCACTGAAGATGTCAGTCTGTCCATTTTGTCTGTTAATACCTAATCACGAAGCCATGCCTGGATCTGGTGGTGGCCTTTTTTGTCCTTTGCATAACTATATCGGGGGGTGGGGGGGAGTAGTCAAATGCTTACTGAACTGAAAGCAATTTTCCCAGCTGGGAGTCCTGACACAATAGGAATCCATCCTAAATTATCTAAACATCATTCTAAAGAACAGTTTGTCTAGCAAGCTTAGAAAGTACCCAAACAGAGAGATGGTTTGCTCCAGACACAGTCAACACAAGAGCAAAAGCATCAGCAGTAGCCGCTGTACTTGTCCTGCATGTTAAGCTCTTTCCTCAGCACGCAGGAGGCTACAGAGATAAACGGGCACAGTCCCATCTTCAAATAATGTATAGGAAGCACTGACGATTTCAAATTCCTGACAAAGTACATAGACATTCCATCAGCAGCCGATGAATCAGGCCTAAGCGATGACTAGTCTCATGGACCAGGGTTTGCTGCTAACTATATATTACTAATTGAATGTCTGCCAAGTTGATTTATTTTATCTAATTACGAAATAGAGAGCTATCAGATTAGGAAAAATTTACTTTAAAATTTCAGGTAATTTAAGTCTAAAAAAAACAGAAAAGAGTCAAAGGGTCCAAGGAGAACACACATGTTAATTTGTTGAAGAACAAATACAGAGATCTGCCCTGTGTTGAAACAGGCTAGCATGAGGCAGTGACACACCCTCTGGCCTCTTCCTCCTTCTCTGGAGAATCAGGCATGCTCCGGTTTACTTTGCCAGCAGCTGTGTCCTGTGGGTTTCCCAATGAGTCAGAAGCCACCTCTACCCAGACCTGTAATCTACAGCTTGTAAATGAATTCTCAAATTTAATTCATTAAAAACTCACTTTCTTTCTTTTTCCTCTTTTATTGAAAATAGTTTTTTTCCCTCACTTAAGAGATTCTGATCACCATTTCCCTGCCTACTCCACTCCTCCTAGGCCCTCCGCGCTTTCTCTTTCATCCAGATCTACCTTTCTGTCTCTCTTTAGAATATAAACGGGCTTCTAAGGGATAATAATAAAATTAAGATAAAGTAAAAACTAATACATCAGAATAGCATGAAACAAACAAATGAAAGAATAAAGAACCCAAGAAAAGGCACAAGAAACAGATATACATATAGAAATTCACTTTTTTGCACACCAGAAATCCTATAAAAACATTAAACCGGAAGCCATAATATATACACAAAGAACTTATAGGGTAAAAAATAGAGAATAGATAGATAGATAGATAGATAGATAGATATTTAAAATAATTAAAATAAGTATATATATTTTATTTATTTATTAAAGATTTCTGCCTCCTCCCAACCACCGCCTCCCATTTCCCTCCCCCTCCCCCAATCAAGTCCCCCTCCCTCATCAGCCTGAAGAGCAATCAGGGTTCCCTGCCCTGAGGGAAGTCCAAGGACCACCCACCTCCATCCAGGTCTAGTAAGCTGAGCATCCAAACTGCCTAGGCTCCCACAAAGCCAGTACGTGCAGTAGGATCAAAAACCATTGCCATTGTTCTTGAGTTCCCAGTAGTCCTCATTGTCCGCTATGTTCAGCGAGTCCGATTTTATCCCATGCTTTTTCAGACCCAGGCCAGCTGGTCTTGGTGAGTTCCCAATAGAACATCCCCATTGTCTCAGTGTGTGGGTGCACCCCTCGTGGTCCTGAGTTCCTTGCTCATGCTCTCTCTCCTTCTGCTTCTGATTTGGACCTTGAGATTTCTGCCCAGTGCTCCAATGTGGGTCTCTGTCTCTGTCTCCTTTCATTGCCTGATGAAGGTTATTATTCAGGAGGATGCCTATATGTTTTTCTTTGGGTTCACCTTCTTATTTAGCTTCTCTAGGATCATGAATTATAGGCTCAATGTCCTTTATTTATGGCTAGAAACCAAATATGAGTGAGTACATCCCATTTAAAAATAAGATTAAAAAAATTCAGCACAACATTATGAGCCAAGGAGCCTCCAAAGCTGCCATTGAGATTGTTTTCTGTTGGCCGTCTACTGCTGAACATGTAGCCTACCCTCAAGAGTAGTTTGCTTCCCCAGTGACAATCATTTGGAGAAATTATATTTTCATTTGCAAGTGGTTATCAATTGTAGCTAGCTTCTGTGTTAAGAATGGGTCTTCTCCTATCCACTCTAGGATCCCTCCGGTGCAGACCGGTGCAGGCCTGTGCACGATGTCTCAGTCTCTGTAAGTTTATGTGGGCATTGATCCTGTTTATTTAGAGGGTTTTGTTTTTTTGGTGTCCTCCTTCCCCTCTGACTCTCAGACTCTTTCTGCCTCTTACTGAGCCCTGACTGGAGGGATCTGATGGAGATGTCCTGGTTAGGGCTGAGTGCTCCAAGGTCTCCTATTCTCTGAATATCATCCAGCTGTGGGTCTCTTTATTTGTTCCTATCTGCTGCAGAAGGAAGCTTCTCTGATGATGGCTGAGCAAGGCACTAATCTATAAGTACAAAGAATGTCATTAGGAGCCATTTCTTTGCTACACTCTTTGTTTGAACAATAATATTTGTGTTTACCCTAGGACCCTGAACATCTAGTCTCTAGTTCTTACTCACTGTCTTAGTTAAGGTTTTTATTGCTGTGAAGAGACACCATGACCACAGCAACTCTTATAAAGAAAGCATTTAATTTAGGGTGGCTCGTTTACAGTTTCAGAGGTTTAGTCCATTATGATCATGAAGAGAAGCATGGTAGCGTGCGGGCAGATGTGGTGCTGGAATTGATAGTACTACATCTTGCGAACAATGGGAAGTCAACTGGCTGACAAGCTGAGTGAAACTTGAGAAAAAGACTTCAAAGTCCGTACCCATAGATCATAACACAGTTCCTCCAACAAGATCACACCTACTCTAACAAGGCCACACCTCCTAATAGTGCCACTCCCTTTTGGGGCTATTTTCTTTCAAATCATCACAGTCACCCAAGCAGTATCAGGTATGGGTTCTGTCTCATGGAGTAGATTTTGGTTGGTTGCTCCCATAGCTTTGTGCCACTATTGCGGTAACATATCTTGCAGGCAGGACCCCGTTGTAGAACAAAGGCTTTGCTGGATTAGTGTTTGTTTCTCCTTTGGTAGCAAGCAGAGTATCTTCCTATAGCAAAGATGCTAGCACATAGGGATACAGGCTCTAGGTAGGCACTAGCTTGACTTTTCCATGTTCAGTGAGTAAAAACTCACTAATTCTCAACAACACTAGATTTCTGAATATTTCCCAACACATGGGTTATTTAATGCAATGGATTTTATTGTAATTTGTGATTCCCCAAAGTACTTGATTGTTAAGAGCTATTGTAGGCTTAGTCTGTCAGGGTATTGTTTCTTTGTCAGGTGATAACAACAACAAAAAAAATCCTTATTGGTGAAATTGCTGTATATCTCTTAAATATGTAGAAACACATTACAGCATTGAGCTCCATAGGGACTAGGCATTCACTAAGATTCCTAAAAATTATGAATAGAAATGGAAACTGCATGTGGATAAACCGCTCAATCCTCCATCTAGAAAGTCTGCCAGAGTGTGTTTCTATCTTATCTGATGTCAACGAAGAAAGAGACAGACTCAGGACCATAAGCCCAGCTCTGAAGGAAATCACTCTCAATGTATGCTTTTAAACATTTTAGAACATTAAAGGCCCATTTAAAGCACCGAGGTGACCAGGCAGTGGTGGCTCACACCTTTAATCCCAGCACTAGGGAGGCAAGGGCAGGCGGATCTCTGGGAGTTCGAGGCTAGTCTGGTCTACAAAGTGGGTTCCAGGACTGCCAGGGATACACAGAGAAACCCTGTCTTGAAAAAAAAATAAAAATAAAAATAAAAAAATAAAGCATTGAGATGAATAACCTTTATTTTATTTTTTGTTTTTTTGGGTTTTTTTTGTTTTTTTGTTTTTTTGTTGTTGTTTTTTGTTTTTTGAGACAGGGTTTCTCTGTTGCTTGTGGCTTGTGCCTGTCCTGGCACTAGCTCTTGTAGACCAGGCTGGTCTCGAACTCACAGAGATCCGCCTGCCTCTGCCTCCCGAGTGCTGGGATTAAAGGTGTGCGCCACCACCGCCCGGCTGATGAATAACCTTTAAACGACCAGTATAGTCATTAGGGCTTTTTTTAAAAAAAAAGATCTTACTTATTTACTCAATTCATCCTCTCTGGATTAGGATTACTGCTCAATCTAGCCACTAATACAAGCAGGTAATGAACTAGGAAGAAAAGCCACCAGATGAGATTAATACATGGGAAAGAAGCTGGACATTTACACACAAGAGCTGTGTTTCCATCACTCGGAGATGCAGTTTGCTGAAGTGTGGCCTTAATGTTTTGGTACTTTATCTCTGTGCTTCTAGAGAGACAAGAATCCTCAGTGGAGGAGAACTGGCCATTTCTCAAAATAAGGACTTAACTTTCTCATCAGAACTTTCTCTTTTAAGTATCCCCTTCCACAGCCCTCGGTGACTTCAGCCCAGAGATTTGGATTAACTTCTGGGTCGTGGTTTTTCTTTTAGCAGGGTGTCTGACAGCTGGGATGCTATGATGTTTATGAGATCTTCACTGTCAAAGAGATTATATAGCACCTTGAATGGCTTAGGGGACACATGCTGTGTAAATCTGAGAGCTGAGAAGTCAGGGACCTGAGAGGAAAGCACAATGAAGGATAAATCCCCCTCCCCCTCTTTTTTCTGTCACCTCTGCTGGTTTCCTGGAAGGAGATTCTTAAAAAGTAAACTGGGGTCCAGAGTTCCCATGATTCCCCATCCCTGGGCCTTTTATTGTACATGAATAGGCCTACCTGTGTGCAATCTCTCGCTCTAAATACAGCACTACAGATGGTGTCAGAAAGGTGAGCTCTTCAAGCTAGTTTCCAAAATGGAGGTTATAATAATTTGTCTGTAGATGGTTGTATACAAGATATGCGTTCAATGAATTTCTAAGTTTAGGTTCAATATATCTCAGTGCCATTTGCAAAAGATATAGTTAAAACTGTGCTATCTCCATTTCTCATCAAGATTTTAAAACACACACACACACACACACACACACACATATATGCATGTAGCAACAATTAATGGAAAAAGAGGCCATGAATTTCAAAGAGAGCAAAGAGGGGTACACGGCAGGATTTGAAGGGGGGAAATGGAAGTGGGGAATGATGTAATTATACTAGAACCTCAAAAATAAAAGACAAAATATAAACAACAACAAAAACAAAGCTAATGCGTTAATATGGCAAAGGTATGGGGGATACTTTAAAAATATTGTTACTTATTAAGTGGGACGAAGTTCACGGAAGGCAATTTGAGAATATCCAAGGTCAAATGTGCCACCAGAGATTCCCAACTACACGATAGCAGAGAAGAGGATCTGTTCTATCCCTGTTTCCTCACAGAGATCACCCCAAACCAATAACACTGAAGAGTAACTGAATACAAACTCTACCACCCACCAACAAATTAGGAAACAATCAAAGGAAAAAGGGGGGAAATGAATGAAGGAGTTTGAAATCATATAGCAGAAGAGAGGAGCCTGTCCTGTTGGTTAAGCAGGATTTGTAAGGCACTAAATGATACACAATGGGATGAAGGAGGGGGACGAAAGAAGGAATAAGTACAAGTCTGCAGACCTAAGGAAAGGGAGCTCTTGCCAGAGCTTCACCCCTCGAATAACCTGTACCAAGAAGAGATTTAACCAGACTATCAGAGTGGAGAACGCCAAACCAGAGGCAACAGGCAACTAGCTAGAGCAAGCCTGTGCTGGGTGAGCAGGGAGACCCATCCCTGCTTTCTATTGTGTAGACAATTAGAACTAACCACCATACTTTGGAAGACCAGTTTTACTTACATGAATGCATTCTATAGGTTCTCAGTACTGTTGTGTGTTAATACCATTAGGCACATGAGCCCTCATTAGTTCAAATAGTTTTACTGGACCCCCCTCTCAGCCATTCATTCACATGTTCCCTACCAATGTTTTTACACCACTGTGGGGAGATGACAAATCTTTTTGTTTGTTTGTTTTGTTTTGTTTTGTTTTGAGACAGGGTTTCACTGTAGCTTCGGAGCCTGTCCTGGAACTAGCTGTTGTAGACCAGGCTGGCCTTGAACTCACAGAGATCCTCCTGCCTCAGCCTCCCGAGTGCTGGGATTAAAGGTGTGTGCCACTACTGCCCGGCTAAACTGACAAATCTTAATGGATCCCGTCTAGCCTTCTAAACCAGTGTTTCTCAACCCTTGGGTCATGCATCTTTGGGGATTGAACAACCTTTTCATAGGGGTACCTAAGACCAGCAGAAAACAGATATTTACATTATGATTCATAACAGTAGCAGAATTACAGTTACAAAGTAGTGTCAAAAATAATTTATGGTTGAGGGAGTTACCACAACGTGAGGAATTGTATTACATGGTTGCAGCATTAGGAAAGTTCATAACCACTGCTCTAAGCCTAAAGTATTTACTCTCTGATCCTTGTTGAGGATCTCCATTGGAGCTACCCACTCCAAACTCTTCCCTTAGTGCACCAAGGGGTGACACCTCCCGTGGAGCTGCCCTCTTCAGACCCCACCCAAAGAAAATGGGGGGGGGTCAACTACTTCCCCTGGGATGCCCCAGACCACATCTACAGGTTGTTTGGGGTGTGGTATCCCAACTTGCCACGTGGTTTTCACCCGTGGTTTCTCCTTTTCCCCTGTGATCACCTGAGAATGCTTTGTTCAGTTTAAAGCCTGGAATTTTATTCAGCTTAATTGGTTTACTGCATGGGCAGAGAGACTTAATATCGGGGTACAAAAATCTACCAATCCTTTCCAGAAAAAGCTTTTTGATTCTCTCTCTGGTCTGAGCCAAAGAATCTTGAAATTCAGTGTGTATCACAATTACTTGAAGGACTTAAAACTATATCTACTATCAGGGTTTCTGATTCAGTGTTCTAAGAAGGGCTTAAGAAAATAAATTTTGGATGCTTACCAATCCTCCTTAAACTGCCTCATGTAGGTACCTACCTGTTCAAAATGCTCTGAGCTTAGCTGGGTGGTGGTGGCGCACGCCTTTAATCCCAGCACTCGGGAGGCAGGTGAATCTCTGTGAGTTCGAGGCCAGCCTGGTCTACAAGAGCTAGTTCCAGGACAGGAACCAAAAAAAAAAAAAAAAAAAAAAAAAAAAGCTACGGAGAAACCCTGTCTCGAAAATTCAAAAAACAAAAACAAACAAACAAACAAAATGCTCTAAGCTGGTCAATTACCTCAGTCCAGATTCAGGTATAACCTAACTCATATACTCATTTTTGGTTGTTTATTTTTATTCAGAGTCTTAAGTAGCCCAGGTTGGCTATGGTGGTTTTAATAGATATGGCCCCTCAAGGACTCGTGTGTTTGAATGCTTGGCCATTGGGAGTGGCACTATTAGGAGGTATGGCCTTGTTGGAAGTGTGTTGCTGTGGAGGAGGGCGTTGAGGTCTCATATATGCTCAAGCCACACCCAGTGAAACAGCTACTGCCTGTGGATCAAGATGTAGGACTCTCAGTTCCTTCTCCCGAACCATGTCTAATCTACATACTGCTATGAAGCTACTGTAAGCTCCTGAAACTGTAAGCCATGCCCAATTAAATGTTTTCCTTTGTAAGAGTTGTTGTGGTCATAGTGTCTCTTCACAGCAATAGAAACCCTAACTAAGACGCTAGTCTTGAACTCCCTACATAATCAACCATGACATTGAATTTCTGATCCTCCTGCCTCTACCTCTCAAATGTTGAAGCTGTGGGTGTGTAACACTATGCTCTATATATTCAGGTCTAGGGATCCTCTGTGTATTTTCACGTATGCTAGCAAGCATCCCGTCACTGAGCTGTCTCCCCGGCCCTGGAACATTCAGGCACTGTGCCCTCCATGCGCCAAGCATTTTACTCAACTCCAAGTCTGAGTTTAATTTTCCCTTTATCTTATCAGTCCTTTGTCTTATCATGAGCCATCTAATCTTTCCTCCCAAGATTTTGGAGGGAGAGCCACAAAATTTGGAAAGGAATAAGAATTGGCTTTGAGTTTCTGTTGGACTGTGTGGGGATAAGCGAATTTATTTTTTTGAGCCCTAGAAACAATAGAATGTTCTCGTTTTGGGCAAGCCAATCTACCAATGTTATCATTTCATAAACTAGATTTATACTGTTAAGTGTGACTGTTTAGTAACCAACTGAATTGTCATATCAATATGCGATAAAGTATTGATAACCCCAGCAGTATGGAGTAGAAGTTGCTATCAGCAGAGAAACAGGCTTTGCCTACAAACAATTAACAAGCATTAATAAAATCAGTCTCTGATTAAAAGGAACATCCTTTCTCCATTAAGTAGCTACATTGAAAGGTAAATATTTGCCTTCGTTTTGACAGAAGTAAGAGTATGCAGGGAAGGTGAGCGGCATTGATAGAAGCGGATGATTGGAGCAAACCCTTCCCATGTACCGTCCTAGGACAGTTTCCCAGTCTGAGTTACAGTCCCAGTTTCCAATGCTTTGCTAGGCTCTGTCCCTCTAATGTTTGAGCATGCTCGTGGCATTGCTCCAGGATGGTACAGGACACTGGGAACACCTGCTCACACAAGAATCCTCAAGCAGCTATCATCCAGGTCCAGGCTATAAAACATTACCTGCTAATGTTTCCCGGTTCATCTGGAACTGCTGTAGAAGTTGATCCAAAGTGTAGCAGCTGAGTATACTGCTCCCTGCAGCCATCCTGTTTTCCCAACATCCTGGAACTGATGACAACTATCTTCCCTCCAACCTCTCTGCTGTACTTCCCAGAGAGGTGAACTTACCTCTCTACTTTGCTTTTTAGCTGTTACTTCAAGGTCAACCAACCTGGCCCAGGCTACTCACCAGTTTGACATGCTGCTGCTGTACCTGACTCAGAGCAGAGTGTCTGCATGTGCCCCACTCCTCGAGGCACAAACTTACCAATCCCAGTGTTTGTGAACTCCCAGAAATTCCCTGGGCCCCATGCACAGAACTCAAGTGGACATCTTTGGGAGCTCTTGAAGAGGGCAAACAATTCAAACTCAACAGCAGGGCCACTTTTGGAGAAAAACCCCTGAGGATGGGAAGCAGCCTGATTAGAAAGCTCTGTGCCTATCAAAGTTAGAGTGGCCATGACTTTATCCTTTGGAGGAAATAAGACTTTCCTGGCGAGGCCAGCACACCCAGTCAGGCGTCTAATTGGCAGGGTTTTTCTGTTCTTGGAAAAGGGGAGTCTGAGACCTGGCTCTGGTCCCAGCTTTGCCACATTTCCTCTGGGATGACCTCTAAGCCACACAACCTCTCCAGGTCTTGGTTACCTCCTCTTAGCAAATGAAGGAGGAATTTGCATGGTAATCTCCAAGGTTCCTTTGAATGCTAAATTACTATGATTCTCTTGTGCTCTAGGGATGCCATCCTTGGCCCCTTTTCCCCTGTAGATATATATACTATCATGGAGAATGCAAACAATTTCTTAATATGAATCCAAGCAAAATGTAATAAAAAAGGTAAATTTGCTCCCCCACATTTGCATAATGTATTCTCAAGCGAAGCAGAAATGGCATTTGTATTATTTGCGGTTTTGAATTATCTGCACCACCGCACCCCTGCATGCGCGCAGATAATTGGGAGTTGACTCTATAGGAGGAAGATACACAATTGTCACGTGTGTGGCTCACATCACAATAGCATCAGAGTTTGGGCTAATATGATTATCTCAGTTGGTAGAACCTGAGGAAGAGCCTAAATCGGTTTTATTTAGAGAGAAATTTCTTTTCAGATGTTCCTAATTACGCTCTTTATCAAAAGAAATAAAGGGGGTTAAAAAAAAAAAAAGGTACCAAGCATCAACTTCTGGCCTCTCTTCACACATGTGTACACAGACACACACAGCAAATGCGTATTAACTAAATTGTGAACCTTGCCTTCCTGGGTCTGGCTTGGATCAGAGCAACCTGGAGGGAGAATAAAGTATCTTGTCGTGTTATTGAGATGGACAGGCGTTCGCATCCCCTGTGAGAGGTCCGGAGTTGGCGATGGCACTGTGCCAGCCCCCCACAGCCCCTCAGTGTGGTCACCCCAGCAGCAGCTCTTGGGAAAGCTGCGAAGTCGTGATTTGACGCTGATGCTTTCATAAAAGTAAAAGACTTGGAGCTTGTCTGTGAATGGAACGGACACAGGGAAATAACATGATTTGGAATGCGACACAGAAGAAAGCCCGGAGCCCGTACAAATGTTCCGTTCACTCAGATTCAGGAACGTGCGCGGGTCCTTGCGGTGATGGTCTCCGAGGCTGCTGAAGTAGAACCAAGAAGCTGTCGTCTTGGGCTGGAAAGGGGTGGTTTTAGGACAAATACAACAAATTACTACTCGACAAGGCAAGCAGTAAAGAAATGAAACATGTCACCCCTGAAGGCGACACAGGCTGAAAATAGAAATAGGTTCGAAAATTGCTTTGGATAAACTCAAGACTTAGAAATCTACAGCACAGGTTCGCTTTGTAATAGGAAAGCTAGGCACCCGTGGCATGTGGCAGAGCATAGCTGTGCTGGCCTGCAAAACATCCTGCTTGCTGCTCTTAGAACGGTCCCTCTTGCTGCAGCGGTTGGCTTTTGGAGTGTCAAGCACTTACAAAGAACCTTCCGTGCATTATCCTAATCAACCTTCATGAGCACACTGCATTACATGCGATGATCCCCATTTCAGGAAACAGGGAGGAGTACTGACAGACCTGCAGCACTGGCTGCTCAGCTAACGTGAAGTCTCTTGGCATGATGTCGCCCTCGGGTGCTTCCCTTCCACTGCGTTGCCACGCCCCTGTCACAACCTGTTTTCAATGGTTGATTTTGTTCATTTGACTGGAATTAGAATCACCATGGAAACACTTCTGGGTGTGTCTCTGAGACACCAGAAGAGTTTAGCTAAAGAGGGAAGACTCTTCCTGAACGTGGGGAGCATCATCCCACGGGATTGGATCCCAGACTGCACAAAAGGTGAACACAAGCCCAATACGAGCATTCTTCCTCCTGCTGCTTCCTGACTACATTCCCAGCGTGAGCAGCTCCCCTATTTCCCTCTTGTTGCTGTGAGTTTCCCTCCAAGCTGCCGGTTTACCCAGGCTGAGTCAACTCAAGCTCTTCCTTCCTTAAGCTAAGGTTGCCAGCTGTTCTTTTTTTTTTTTTTTTCCACAGCATCCAGAAAAGGAACCCACACCACACCCCCGGGGCAGATCAGTCACACCTCAGAATCACAAAATCTGAAGAAATGTGAGTGCCCAGAGAATGTTGACATCCTTGAGAGATCCTGTCCCCGGAGAAGCAGGCTGAAGGAGACATAGAGTGGCACCTGTGGAAATGGCTTGGGGGCCCCTGAAAACATCGCCTTCTGACCGAACAAGTCTATTCCTAGACATACATCCCGAAAAGCTGAAAACAGACTCAAACACTCCGATACACTGACATTCACAGTGATAGTAGGCCTAGTCATAATTACCCCATGGTAACAATGGCTCACATGCAGGCTGGAGAAATGGCTCAGTGGTTAAAAGCTCTGGCTGCTCTTTCAGAGGATCTGTGTTGAATTCCCAGTGCCCACATCACATGGTAGTTTACAACTACCTATAACTCCAGTTTCAGGGGATCTGATGTCCTCTTCTGGGCTCCATGAACCACAGGCATGCCCTGATGCTCAGACTTAGATGCTGACAAAACATCCACATATATAAAATAAATAAAGAATAATTAAAATGACTCAAATGCCCATCAAGAGATGGATGAATAAACAAACTGTAATGTTGCTACACAGTGCAACGTTATTCAACTATAAAAAGGAATGATTTCACTTAAATACTACATCATGGACAGGTCTTGAAGACATGATGCTAACAGAAATAAGCCAGACACAAAAGGCAGAAATCGGATAATTCTAGCTACATAAAACATCTATGATAGACAAATTCACTGGGGACAGAAAGGAAGTTAGAGATGATCAGAAGCTGGAAATAAAGAGGTATGGATTGTTCCTGCTTGCTAATGTCAAAATCGCTGTGCAGGATGACAGTGGTGATGGATACACAATACTGTGAACCTAGTTCATGCCACATTGTTGCGGTTTGAAAGATAATGTCCCCCAAAAGCTCATAGGAAGTGGCACTATTAGGCGGTGTGGCCTTGTTGGAGCAGGTGTGGCTTTATTGGAGGAAGTGTATCACCGGGGGTGGACTTCGAGGTCTCAGATGCTCAAGTCAGGCCCAGTATGACACTCTCTTCCTGCTGACTGCGATTCTAGAAGTAGAACTTTCAGCTACCTCTCCAGCACCATGTCTGCCTGCTTGCTGCCATGCTTCCTGCCATGACGACAATGGACTAAAACTTTGAACTGTAAGTCATCCTCAACTAAATGTTTTCCTTTATAAAAGTTGCATGGCCATGGTGTCTCTTCACAGCAATAGAAACCCTAACTAAGACAAGCACTATTGTTAAATTATTTAAAAATATACACTTACCACAATAAAAAACTAAATGTAAAAATACATGTAAAAAGAGGGTTTTTTTCCTCTGTCCAGGGCTGTGTAGATTTTCACTAGGTTGTTCAACTAAAATGACTCAATATTGTGACAACAAATTCCTTATTGTCATTGAACCAGCCAGATTCATCAAAGTCCAATATGAAGTTCCAAGGTTGCATAACAAACTTGCCTACCCTCTTACAGCTTCCAGGTACCCCAACTATGACATGGAGACCACAATCCATAACTTTACCCATAGTGTCCCTGTCAATCATCAGATGACGAGGTGTGGGCCATCGTAATCTTCTAGACTGCAAACATTCTGATAGCATAGCAAGGAATTAATTCATTCCTCCAACCAGACTAGATGATCTCACAACAGCCAATTATTATGACTTTGGTCAGTTACTGGATGGGTAACACTGTATAGAACCATGAGAGAAAGGGAGGAAGTGAAGAAAAAGAGGAAGCCTGCACTTCATAACTGTGCAGTCCACGAAGGGGCACATAATGGGATGGCTAATGTCCATTGTCAACTTGACAGGATCTACAATCACTTCAGGGACAAGCTTCTGAGCATGCTTAGTCACCAAGTTAGGTTAAGTGAGATGAGAAGACCAACCTTAGTTGTGTGTGGCACCATGGGCTGAGTTAAAAGGAGAAAGTGAGCTGAGTACCAGCAGCTACCACTCCCTGCTTCCTGACTTCAGATGCAGTGTGACCAGCTGCCTTGGGTTGCTGTCACCATGGTGATCCCCCTCCTCTGCCACCATGATGAACAGTAAATAAACCCCTCCTCCCTTGAGTCGGGTCTTGACAGGGTATTTTATCACAGGCCCAGGCTATGTAAAAGATACAAGTGCCATGTGGATAAAATGTTGAAATCCCAGACAGTGCAGCCAGCTTAGCAAACCAAAGCCTCTGAGGGAAAAGGAATCGAATGAAAAGAAAGATCCATGTGTTATAGATTGGCTTAGGCAATAAAAGTTCATCTTCGCGGGCAGGCTGGGACTGAGAGAGAAGAGTATTTTTACCTGGCTTCTCTGCTCAACAACTTTAATTACTGTCCCCAAATCTAGTACCAAGATTGAGCCCTTCTGCTATCCCCAACACCCCACTCCTGTCACCTCCTGCAATGTTTCTACTTGCCATACCTCTTGTCCTTAGTCCTCTAGGTTCCACGTGAAATAGCTGACCTAGTTAGGACCAGTGTCCAGGCAGCAGCCAAGTAAAAATCAAAAACTGCCTTTAGGTTTTATGACCAGATGTCTGGCTAATGCAGATGGGTCATCCAGTCTCCTTCTTTATTCAATAAAGAGAACTTACCACAGCTGGTGACAGTATCCCATCATGGGGCACCCTCAAGCCTAGACACCACTTCCAGTTGTCACTTTGGGTGAGACTGGCTTGTCAGCTCCAACCATTCGGCAATCAGCTGTGTTAATCTCAAAAGTATGTCTTGAGCATAGTCTTCTATGCTCTGCCCTTGCATTTGGACCCAGGGAGAAGAAGCGGCAGTTAGACCCAACTTACAATTCTGTGTTCTTTGCCCTCGTCGCTCGCATTGTTGCTGACTTACAAAAGGTCCCCAAAAGTTATCTTCCTTGGCTCTCCCACTATGTGATGGGGATCTCCTCCAGTTATGAGCAGCAACAGTTGGGGCTAAGGAAATATAACGAGTGATTGCTGCATTAGGAAAGGGGGAGGATGTGTTTGTTTGGTTTTTACAAACCAATCCCAGTTCCCCCTCCCTCTTCTCCTCCAGCTCCCCCTACCGTCCTCCACCCCACACCCCACTGCTCCTCAGAGAGGGCAAGGCCTCCACTAGGAAGTCAATTAAGTCTGTTCCATTATTACACTGAGGCAGGACAAATCACCTCCCACACCCACCCCAGAGCCCATACTGAGCAAGGAACCGCTCCATAGAGAATGGGCTCCACAAATTCAGTGCACGCACTAGGGTTAGATCCCGATCCACTGCCAGTGACCCCACATACTGCCCAAGCCCCACCATTGTCACCTGCCTTTAGGGGACCTAGTTTGATCCTATGCAGTTGCCAGTTCGGAGTCAGTGAGCTCCCACTAGTTCAGGTCAGCTGATTCTGTGGGTTTCCCCACCATGGTCTTGACCCCTTTGTTCATATTATCGCTCCTCCCTCTCTCTTCGACCGTACTCAGGGTGCTCGGTCCAGTGATGAGTTGTGGATCTCTGGATTTACTTCTGTCAGTTTCTGGATGAGGGTTCTTTGATGATAACTAAGGTAGTACTCAATCTGATTACAGGGGGAGACCAGTTAAGGCACCCTCTCCACTATTGCTTAGATTCTTAGCTGGGGTAGTACCAGGTTTCTCGTTAACCCCATAATGGATCCTTCTATCCAGATATCTCTTTTCTTACTCTCCCTTTCTGTCCTTTCAACTTGGCCTTCCCAGTCCCTCCTCTTTTCCCCTACCCATTCTGCTTCTACCCTCCCCCTTTCCCCACTCACAATTTACTTAGAAGATCTTCTCTATCTCCCCTTCCCAAGGGAATGTCTCTCTTAGGGTCCTCTTTGATACCTAGCTTCTCTGGGGTTGTAGACTGTAGGCTGGTTATTCTTTGCTTTATGTCTGATATTCACTCATGAGTGAGTACATACTGTGTTTGTCTTTCTAGATCTGAGTTACCTCACTCAAGATAGTTTTTTTCCTAGTTCTGTCCATTTGCCTACATATTTCAAGATGTCATTATTTTTTTTTTACCACTGAGTAGTACTCCATTGTGTAAATGTTCCACATTTTCTTTATCCATCCTTCAGTTGAGGGGCACCTAGGTTGTTTCCAGGTTATGGCTATGACAAAGAATGCTGCTGTGAACATAATTGAGCAAATGTCCTTATGGTGTGAGTGTCCCTCCTTTGGGCATATGCCCAATAGTGGTATTGCTGGGTCTTAAGGTAGATTGATTCCTAATTTTCTGGGAAACCACCATACTGGCAGGTAGACCAATGGAATCAAATCAAAGACCCTGATATTAATCTGCACACTTAAAAATATGAAATGGAAAAAGAAAGCATTTTCAACAAATGTTGCTGGTATAACTGAATGCTGACATGTAGAAGAATGAAAATAGACCCATATCTATCACCATGCAAAAAATTCAAATGGATCAAAGACCTCAACATAAATCCTTTTACACTGAACCTCACAGAAGAGAAAGTGGGAAGTACCCTTGAACGCATTGGCACAGGAGACCACTTCCTAAATATAACCCCAGTAGCACAGACACTGAGAGCAACAGTTAATAAATGGACCTCCTGAAACTGAGAAGCTTCTGTAAAGCAAAGGTCACAGTCAAAAAGACAAAATGTCAGGCTACTGAATGGGAAAAGATCTTCACCAACACTACATCTGACAGAAGGCCAATGTCCAAAATATACAAAGAATTAAAGAAACTAGACATCAAACTACCAAATAATCCAATTAAAAAATGGGGTACAGATCTAAACAGAGAATTCTCTACAGAAGACTCTCAAAAGGCTGAAAGACACTTAAGGAAATGCTCAACATCATTAGCTATCAAAGAAATGCAAATCAAAACAATCTGTGATTTCATCTTACACCTGTCAGAATGGCTAAGATCAAAAACACTGAAGACAGCCTATGCTGGAAAGGATGTGGGGTAAGGGGAACACTTCCATTGCTGGTGGAAGTGCAAGCTTATACAGCCACTGTGAAAATCATTATGGCGATTTCTTAGAAAATTAGGAATCAATCTACTTCAAGACCCAGGGGGAGGATTTTCATAAGGGAGAGGACAACATAGAGCAATTGTCATATGGAATGGCAGGCTTAAAATATGAAGGCCACCTGGGGCTGGAAACACTGCTATATGGTTAGAGCAATGGTTGGTCTTCCAGAGGATATGGGTTCAACTTCCAGCACCCACACGGCATCTCACACCTTCCTGTAACTACAGTTCCAGGGGCTTCGGACACCCTTACACAGAAATACATACAGGCAAAACACCAAGGAACATAAAAATAAAATAATAAAATAAAAGATGAATGAAGGTCACCAAGCTAAGAATGTAGAGTGTGCATGCGTGGGGAGATGGGACCTGTGCTGATGTCAGACACTGGTTACTTCCTCCTCTTCCTTCTAGTGATTTCTATTGCAGTATAACATAATGTAATAGGGCATAACAGAAAAGTTGCCTCATAAGTGCACAGCTTACGTGAGCAGAGCCCAGATGAAGGCAGTCAACACGAGCAGCACTCCAGCTGCTTTCTCTCATGGCTCTCACCTCGAGAGAGGCTCTTCTTGGGTGGTTTGGCCTGATTTTGAGCTTTTGTAAATGAAGTTGTGTGGTGCATATTGTTTTGGGTCCTCATTTGCTTAGTTGTGAGGTTATTCCATATAGTTATGGACTGGTGTTCATTCAGCTGTCTTACACAAATCTCAAATGTAAATATATTTTTATATGTATCTCTTCAATCACTGATGAACATTCTATTCTCTTCAGTTTGGTGTTATTATCAATGAACACTTACATGGTCTCTCTCTCTCTCTCTCTCTCTCTCTCTCACACACACACACACACACACACACACACATTTTCATTAGGTCTGCACTTGAGAGTGCAATAGCTTGATCAGAGTACAACCAGTTGCTGAGTTGAGCTGACAAGCAGTTTTTTCCAGTTACATCAAATATCTTTATGTTGGGGGAAAAACATTTGTTTAAGCTACTATAAGCTTGCTACTGAACACATCCCTAGCCAACAGAGCCTTCTTGATGTTTGAAAAACTTTTTTTTTCCTGAGATAGAGTCTCACTATGAAGCTCTGGCTGTTTTAGAACTTACCATATAGATCAGGCTAGCCTCAAACTCACAGACATCCACCTGCCTCTGCTTCCTGAGTGCTAGGATTAAAGGCGTGTGGCACTATGCCCAACAGTGTTTGAAAATACTTTTAGAAGGTAAGAAACAAAGGAGACAGAACTTAGAAGACTGTCTAGTTTTGGAATCTGTGTTCTTAAACAGTCCACCACTAGCAAGACCAGGCCAGCTCCATCCCATGTCGGTGTCCTACTGCCTGGTGTATAATTCTCTCCTTGCTGAAGTCAACCTGCTGCTAGGTTTCTGTACATATCTGAGCGTGAATTTTCAAATACCACATATTTTGAGTACAAAATACAAATTTAGTATGTTTATCATGACCTTTCAGGCCACTTCCTACACTATCAAATTGCCTACGTTCAATAACTTTAAAAGGTTTTTTTAGTGTTAAATTGGTATTCCTTGTACATAGTGATGGATTTCACAATGATGCTTTTGTTAATTATATCATGTACTTTGTTTTTGAATCTTTGAATGGATATCATTCAAAAAACAAGTAACAAATATTGAAGAGGATATGGGAGAAAGGGCCTTTGAACCTTTAGATGTAGTTATCAAGGATATAAGTTGGTGCAGCTATCCTAGAAATAAAAACAGAAGGTCTTTAAAAACTAAAAATAGAGCTACTGCATAAGCCAGCTATCCCACTTCTGGAATATGCCCAATGGCATCTAAGTCCACACACAATAACCATTCATGCGCTTCCATGTTTATTGTGGCACCATTCAAAGCAACCCTGTTATGGGGTCAGCAACAGAGGTATCCATCAACAGAGGAACGGATACAGAAAATGTAGTGGATACCCACGGCGAAGTTTTATTGAGTCATAAAGAAGAATAAAATCATATCATTTGTAGGAAAATGTGAGGATATGGAAGTGATCATATTTAAACAAAATAAACAAGACTCAGAAAATTGCTTCTCTATTTCTACTAATATCTAGGATAGTTTATTTCTCATCTCCCAACATACTGAGTGTTTTTTTAAACCCTGTTTATTCAGGGGCAATAGTTTCTTAAGTGATTTGTGTTTCTGTATGTTATAGTCAGCACTGTTTACCAAACCTGGTGACCCAGCATGAAGAGAAGTGTTTGGGACCATGGGAGCAGCTGCGGGGTGGTGCAGATCTAGGTGGAAGAAAGCAGAAGTTATCAGAAACTGAGGGCCGTGACAGAAGCCAATCCTGCAGAAAAGTTTCAAAAGCAGTGAGGAAATGTGGGAGGGAATGTCTTCACGTATGTCAAAAGCTCCAAAAAGAGAAAGGAGGTTGGGCATGAGACCTACTCCTTTCAGGATGCCAAGTAATGCAGAAGTTAACTTCCTGCTAGAAGTCTTGGTGGAAGCTGGCACTGAGAAGCAGAAGAGGTTTTGAGTTTTCAAGTAGTAGGGAAAATGACAAAAATGGTATAAAGTGAACATCAATGGCTTTGTTTACCTAGAGAGCCTTTTTTTCCCCTTCCCAGCCCCAACAGTTTGTGTATTGACCATTTGGTCCCTAGACAATGGTACTATTGAGAAGTGATGACAGATCATGACAGTACAAACTTCACTTTGGTGGATTCATTCTGAGATGACATTATTGGGAGATAATGAAAACGGGGAAGTATAGCCTGTTTGGGGGAAGTAGGCACTGGGGGTATGCTTTGGAAGGGTGTATTTGGTCCCCTTCATTTCTCTTCACTTCTCTCTTGATTTCTGATGACCCTTCCATTTCCTCCCAGGAAAGTTGATGTGTGTGTGTGTGTGTGTGTGTGTGTGTGTGTGTGTGTACATACATGTGTGTGTGGGCATACAAACCTGCACAAACACAGGGGACAAAGGAGGATGCTGAGTGTCCTCTATCACCTCTACCTTACTCCTGTAAGATAGGGTCTCTCCCTCAACCTGAACCTCATTGGTTTTTGGCTTTGCTGATGGTCACAAATCACCAACAATCCTCCTGTGTCCGGTTCTCACTCCCTCCTTCCCCACCGCTGGGGTTACAGGCTTGTGTGAGCACACTTGACTTAAAATAGATACTGGGGTTTGAATCAGGGCCTCATGATTGCAAGGTAAGCATTTTACTCACCAACCCATCTCTCCAGCCCCTCCCTCAGGTCACAAGTACCTTCTCAGTATATGGAAGCTGATTACGTTCATGAGCCCCATTGTCTGCTCCCTGCTCTGCGTGTTTGCCCAGGTCCCTACACTCTGGAGGGTGGAGTCTACGTGACATGAAAGATGAAGCCAGATAAAGCAGTAGAGGGAGGAAAGGCACAGGGCTCTGGACCTAAGTGCACAGGCTTTGGGTGAAGGATCTTCCCCATCTCGGGGTGGGCAGTGTGCCTCTGTAGGTACCAGGTACAGGGCTCTGGACTCAAGTGCACAGGCTTTAGGTGAAGGATCTTCACCATCTGAAGGTGGGCAGTGTGCTTCTGTAGGTACCAGGCTGGCACCAGCCCATTTCACGCATGACCTTTCTTGGAAATCTCTTACTCTTGATTGTCTCCTATGGCCTTTTTCATAATGTCACTCCTTGCCTTACCCTTCCTTTTTATTTGATTTCTTTCTATTTCTGCTTAAAAAGTATTTTTCAGTCATTTCTTCCTCAAAGACATAAAGGGAAACTTAAGATATCATCATTGATTGCTTCATAGTTCATTCTGGACAAGGTCTCATTGAAAACGCTACACATGTTTGCATATAAAAGAAATATAAATAAAAAGAGCAACCACTTTCCCCTCAATATTAACAGAAATTTTTCAGGAAAATACTTTTTTTTAGGAAGATTTGTCTTTCTTTCTTCTTTTATTTTTTATAGCAGGCTGGTGAGGTAGCTCAGTGGCTAAGGGAACTTACCCCCAAATCTGAAGACCTGAGTCCAATATCCGGATCCCACAGGCTGGAAGGAGAGAACCAGCTCTCAGTAGTGTGAAGGCAAAACTGGGGGCTCTTCCCACTGCAATAAAATGTTTATAGACTCCCCTAGATAGCTATCTACATGCATGTATAAGTAGGGGCATATCAAAAGTGTCTGGAAGTGATGAAATACTTAGAGATATGTTAGAAGATAACATAGACTAGGATTCTGTGTGTGTGTGTGTGTGTGTGTGTGTGTGTGTGCGTGCGTGTGTGTGTGTTTTCTATGCTATTGACTTTCTCGAAAGCCAGGAGTAACTTGAGTCAGCCATTTCTTCTTTGCATGTCCCTTTCCTCCCACTTCTCTGCCCTCTTCCAGCTCTCTTTAACATCTATTGATGGCCTATTGTGTGCCAGCGTTTTCAATTCTGAAACGACATCAAAGGTCCCTTGAAGTCACAGCCACTCCTGCTCCTTACTATTTGAATTATCCACGAAGGGAATAGTTTTTAATTTCATTGCTGAAAATTTCCTCAGTCTCTGATTTCCTGAGGGAACTGTGTGCTAAGCAAGAAAAAAAAAATTCACCCTCTTCCCCACTTCATCTTAGTGTGTTTGAGGGCCGATATACATCATTGAAGTTTGCTATTAGTGCTAAGTTAGTTAATTACGGCAAGCACAGACTCCACATGCTGTGATGATGGAAAAGGAAAAGAATAACCCATCAGTCAGAGGGGCTTCTAAATGATTTTGCCGTGATCTAGGGATATTGAAATTGATGGGTCTCAGCCCATCAGCCAACCAAATACAGAAGACATCCATCTCTTGCTGAGACACAGGGACCACTGTTTAAAACATGGTTAAACCCACAGGCTTTTGTCTGGTCCCACCAAGTTACATCTGCACACTGAATTATTTTCAGCTTTCTCCTTTCTGCTTCCCACATCTCCCACCAGAATGAACCTTTCCACATTCGCTGTTCAGTCTGTGATATGCTGTGTCTTGTCAGGAGTGGTCCATTGTTGACACTTTAGCTCTGAACATGAGACATCAACACCTGAGTTGGTAGTACATTACCCAACCTCTGTCTCCACATCAGGCCACTAGAGGAGACCAGCAGTTACCTTGTAACTTTGGAGATACCAGAGAATTTAAAAGCAGGGGCTGCTGCTGTCTCTGCTGTGAGGCAAATCACTTTCCTCTAACTGGAAAGCACCCACGGAGGCAGGGAACCGGAAATAGGTGCAGAGCTTAGGTCTCGTTCAGCTCTACAGAGGTCAGGGGCTGCTGTGAACTGCTAGCCAGCATTCCCTGGAAACATCTCAGAAGAAGATGGACAACCCACTCCCCAATAGGCCTTCTTATTACCAACCCCATCCTCAAGTTCAAATCTAAAATATCCCTCACAGGCTCATATTTCGAACACTTGGTTCCCGGCATGAAGGACTATTTTAAAGGCCATGGAGTCCTTAGGAGTTGGGGCCTGGGTGGCAGAAGCAGATCTCTCGAGGCAGGTCTTTGAAAGTGTGACCTAGCCCTCCCTCCCGTACATCCTGCCTGGTCTATGACAAGAGACTCAGCATGGCTTCACCCTCTTACCTCATAGGCAGATTGCACTCTGCCTTCCCCACCATGACGGATCCCCAGGAAACCATGAGCCAAATTAAATCTTTTCTCTAGCAAGTTACTGCTCCTGTCAGGTATTTTAGACTTAGGGATGCTGAAAATAACAAATAACACTCCCGTGCCCTCCCTTTTCCTCTCGTTACTTCTTTCTCTTGGTTCCATGCAAATGAGCACACATGCAACTTCCTTAATTCTGCAAGAAGTCTTGGTCTGAACTCAGTGCTGCCACAGAGAGAGATCGATCTTTCCAAATGCCTGCAATCCAGCAGTGTGGACGCCCATAATGTTCATTTTCCAATCACAAAACCACTTTCGGGGTCTCTTTGCCAACCTGCTCCAAGCGTTGCCTTCCTTCTTGCAGCGTGTCTTTGACGCTGTCTGTGTAGCGCTTCGTCTCCTTAATAAGAGCGTTGGCACCCTGAGCAGCAGTTAATTCTTCCAGGCTGACCTCTTCCAGCAACGGGTCTGTCTCAAAATCACTGCACATCATTTTCTCTGAGCGGAGCCGAACAGTAAAGAACACAGGGAGACTCTAGACTGAGCGGGATGACGGTATTTCATCTGCGAAGACAGAGTGTTAAAATGTTCTGCCGTTGGGCACCGAGCAAATCTCTCTCCCCTCACACCTCCGTGAAGCCCAGAGCTGTGTCTAACAGGCTTTCAGTGCCACGTTTAGCGCGTATTTACAGTCTCACAGCTCCTAGACAGGATCCTCATCTCATCTCAAAGCAGAGTCAGCCGGATCGGACCACCTTATCCATCTGAACCCATTAAATCTTATTTCTTTCCCAGCTGCTCACGCTTCCCAGGTAATGGTTATTTATGTAGGAATTTGGTAGATGTCAGACAAACCCAGTGACGCTTGGCTGAACTATTTACAAAGGATGGCAGCCAGAGAGCATGAGTGTTCCCCCGTCTTTTGTCCTAAGACTGTCTTATCGGAGTTTTTAAACAACAAGGCCACACAATGTTTGGTCTTTTGTGACATAGGAGACTGAAAGCTACCCTAAGTGTTTCAGGAATTAAAAATGTTACATCAACACTATAAACTGCTCCACAAACTCAGGATGCAAACACCTCCACAGTGGGTGTTTTTGTTTTGGTTTTTAAATGTGTCCTGTCAGTATTTGCTCCATAGCAAAAGCTTCCCGTGTATCTATTGGCAGAGATCAACCTTAGTACTTCAGATTGTTAATGCATGCCAAAGGCTTATTACCCCAGAAGTGTGTGTGTGTGTTTGGGGAGAGGTTCAGTCCTTCCACAGAACCACTTAACCCCATAACCATTGCCTGGCAGCCAGGTTGAAGGTATTTCTCCATTTACTTTTTAATATACAAAGTATTTAATCCAACAAATACATAGAAAACGTCTTCCAGAATAGATCATACGTCAAGCCCAAAACAAATCTTTTACAAGTTTAAGACTGGGATGGGACCTGGAGAGATGGCTCAGAGTTTAGAAACACATGCTGCCTGTGCAGAGGGCCCAGTTTGGATTCCCAGCTTCCCTGTCAGGTAGCTCACCAGCACCTGTTACTCCAGTGTCAAGGAATCCAATGCCCTCTCCTGGACACTGCAGAACACTGCACTCACGTGTACTTACGTGGTGATATTTTGTTTGTGCTTTAACAAATAAAGCTTGCATGAAGATCAGAGTGCCGGGCTAGCCGCACTAGTTCACCATAGAGGCCAGGCAGTGGTGGCACACACCTTTAATCCTAGCACTAGGGAGGTGGAGACGGGAAGTGATGTGGCTGGGCTGAGAGAGGAATATAAAGCCGGAGGAGACAGGAGACAGGAACTCAGGATTCAGTCTGAGGTTCACTAGAGGTGGCGTTCAGTCTAAGAATTAGTGGAGACAGGATACCCCATTCAGTCTGAGGACTTGTAGAGACAGGATACCCCATTCAGTCTGAGGATTTCCTAGAGCTAAGACCTCGTAGCTGGCTACTCTGCTTCTCTGATCTTTCAGCTTTCACCCCCTAATATCTGACTCTGGGTTTTTATTACTAAGATCAATTAGAATTTGTGCTACACACATACATAGACACATGCATAAATGCATAATTGAAATGAAAAAACGAAATCTTTAAAAGGAAGAAGATGGGAGTGGTAATGATCGTGAGAGCATAAAAATTAGAAATCAAAATCAGGAATTTCATAAAACTGACAAACATGAAAATTAAGCAATATTCTCCTCAAGAACCAGTGAGTGCACACAGAGGTCAAAGGAGACCAATTAAAAGAGAGCCAGGCCTCTCGGGATGCCTCTCTCGTTCCTTCCCCAGTGTTTCCCTTTCAGAACAGTCTTGTATCTGCATCAATTGTCTATGTTTTCCTCAGAGACCAACTTTATTCCAAGACAGTGTTTCACAGCCACAGGGGGCCTGTCTTCTACTTTTGCGGGTATTCAGTAGGACATCTGAGGATGGTCTGTGGTATTAAAAACCATGTAAGCATTTTCTTATTTTTGACCTCGACATTGCGACATTAGCACATTGGTGATATGTTGGGGGGGGGGGGTCGTTCTTACACTTGCTCCAAGAATGGAGACATAAGTGTGTGTAAGCCATGTACCAAGAGCACAAGGGAGGCATAGCAGGTGGCTACCACGGGTGCTTAACATCTTCGGAGAGAGACTATCTTATCACAAAGAGACACTTGAATGGATGTCCTGATGTCAACCAGGAAGGGTTGATGCCACTGTTACATCCTCTGATGGCCCCGAGTCTGTTCACAGAATGAACCCTCTTGCCCCGATCCCCAACATGAAGTTGATGGAATGTCAGGCACAGGCAGCCATACTCTCTGTCCATCTAAGCTCTGGTAGGATCAGTTCTTTAGTTTACAGCCATTTTACCACACAGGACTGTACTAGGCTTTTCCTTTGGGACCACCAACCAGCTCCCAAATCATGGCATGGAAATGACTTATTCATTTTGAATGCTCAGCATGGCTTAGGCTCATTTCAGGCTAACTCTTTGAACTTAACTTGCTTCTCTTTATCTACCTCTTGTTTTGGGGGACTTTTTACTTTTCTTTCCTTCTGTCTGCTGGTTATCTGCTGCCTGGTTTCTTGCCCTGGGCATCTTCCTCATTCTCCCTCCCTCCTTCTCTCATTCCTCTCCTGAGCCTAGAGTTCTCCTCTTATTTATTCTCTCCGCCTACCAGCCCCACCTATCCTTTCTCCTGCCCCACTATTGGCCATTTAGCTCTTTATTAGACCAAACAGGTACCTTAGATAGATGATAGATAGATAGATAGATAGATAGATAGATAGATGATAGATAGATAGATAGATAGATAGATAGATAGATAGATAGATAGACGGAGAACTGGGACCATAGTTCATTGATAGAATGTTGGCCCAGTATGTGTGAGGCCTCAACCCTGAAAAAAGAAGCCATGTATTCAGCCTGTATTATTATATGTCCATTGAGCAATAATGGGATAGCATTACATACTTAGTAAATGGCAAACATATCTTCTACTTCTTCCAATGTCTTGTGTCCTAAAATTCATAGAATCATAGAAAAATTATGGAGTTTGGAATCTAAGAGACTGGCTTCAAATTCTGAGTCTCCCACACATGACACATATTTGTCAATGCCTCTAAGTTTCAATTTTCAGATCTTGAAAGGAAGATAACAAGACTCAGGTTATAGTGTGATTGGGAATATAAGTTAGCTAACCTATAGAGAGGAAGCCATTTGGAAATGGGAATTGTCTTTTCTTACCTACTCTTTTTTCAATAAAACAACCACCATATATAAATAGGTGAATAATAATTTCCAAATGCTAACAGTTATGAAAAATGCTATGGTTAGAGAAAATGTTTCCCATCTACATTAGAGCAAGAAAACCTATACTTATGACACAGGTTTACAATTTTTAGTAAAACAAGTACCCCTTAATGGTAGTTGTCTATAAGAATTGGTAAATTTCCACCATGAATACAGGAGGAATATGGCCTACAGACACCAAAAAGAAATCTAGACCCAGAAGGAACCAACAGTACTAAGAAAAGTCCCAGAGGCTGGGTGTACTCATCTTAATCCTTCAGAAGATAGTGTTTAGTGAACTATGACAGACATAAGTAAGTCTTCAGCCTGCAGCATGGAACCATGGTGAAATGGCCAACACTTCATCTACTGCTGCTTGGTGGAGTGCTTCTCATAGGAAACACAAATGCCCTAGTGAAATAAGTTTAGAAAACTCAAGTTGAACAATGCATACACCCCTGCCTTTGTTAATCTACATTATGACTCAACAGGATCGAGAACGCCATGTGCTCATTCCCAAAGTAATTTGACTAAGGAATTTTAAAATTACATTTATTTGTTGATTGATTTAGCTGTATTTATGTGTGTTGTGTGTGGGTATGGGTGTGCATGCAAGTGTGCACATAAGGAGATCAGAGGGCAGCTTACAAGAGTGAGTTCTCTTCTTCAACTCTGTGAGTTCTGGGGATAAAACTCAGGTGCTCAGATTTGGCAGCAAATACCTTTGTCCAATGAGCCATCTTGCTGGCCCAGGAAAAAAAAATCCTGTTTCTTCTAGCTAAACCTGGAACTGGTATGGTACTCACAACCTGGTGGAACACACTTCAAGTAATGTGGCTGATTTAAAAGGAATCTCTCTCTCTCCCTCCCTACATCCCTCCCCCTCCCCCCTCTCTCTCTCCCTTCCTCTCCCCACCCACTGACTCTCTCTCTCTTCCCAGGTGAAAACATCTTCAGATTTTTTTTCTAGTCTGTATGGACCTCCAATCCTGGGCTTCTATTATTTTTACTCCTTTTTATTACAGAATGATTTCACCATTGATTAGTTCGGGTTTTTAAATCTGAAACTAAGATGAATGGCAGCATGGCCATATTCTTTTTAAAACCTTTCTGTCTATTTATTGAGTTACAAGATAAGCAAATCCCCAGAGGTCAAATAACTGTACACAGACCAAAGGAATTTCTTGTTCTGAGAGATTTAATTCGTGTGGACTTCATTCATATTTGGGCCGACTTAGAATCTAAAGGAAACTATTTCACTTTGACAATATGCAGAGCTGGAGTGCCCATCTCCCCTTGTAACAACTGGTGCTCCTCATAGTTTGTACCACACTGTCTTTACTGAAGTCTGATGTCACCCTAACTTCTTTAGCACCATGAAATGCGTCTGCAGAATAGAAATGATATATACTCTACTTTCTTTATGGCAAATTTATAATCCTTTCTCACTCCTCAGAATTCATGCCAAAGATATTGGTTCAAGTAAATTTTAAGATAAGCTGGATGAATCTCTGTTCCCATGGTGAATGGAAAGATAAACATCATTTTCTTTGATCAAGGAAGTCTTGTTCTTTGTATTCACATTCTATAAAGCAAATAATCCCATTGATTATTATCAAAAGGAAAACCCTAGGATCAATCATGTCAAATTCAAAACAGTCACCAGGGACATCTCCTTCCACTCTAGCTTTTATGCTAAACGACTTCCATCTTTTTAAAAAAAAGTAAAAATTGGGTGTGTGTACACGTGTGTGTGTGTGTGTGTGTACACATATGCACACACATGTCATAGCACTTACGTGGAAATCAGAGAACAACTTTGGAAAGTCTGTTTGCTCCTTCCACCATGTAGGTCAGGAAGCACACACAGGTGGTGAGTGATGCTTGGTAGCAGCTGCCTTTCTCAACTACTGAGCCCTCTTGCCAGCCCACAATGTTCTAATTTAAAATTCCAATATTGTATTTAGTTGCAGCTGCTTCCTGAGAAAGGCTGGATAATATCGATGAGCACCCAAAGCCTGCCTAGGGTGCAAATGGAGAAAAGTCCTCCGTTGAGACAAGAATATAAAGAATCCTCCAAAAATCCAAGATGTTTATGAGGACATCTCAGCCAACAGCAGAAGGTTCCTGGAGCCTGTTGATCACCCATCAACCATGGGGAAGATGTAAGTTTTAGCTCTCAGCTTACCTTCCTTGGCTGGTCGTTACTCACCTGAGGCAGCTGGTAATGAGAAGAATTTTCAGGGAAGCATGGCCAAAGATGAATTTCCCTGGCCTACTCTCTATTCCCATAATAATTAAAGAGAAACACACAGCACACCCCAAGCTACCCCAAGGAAACCACAACAAGGCCACAACTTGGTGTTTCCTCTTTTGATATTCATATTTGGAAAAGCTGCATATAAAAACATCTACTCATTTCAAATAAAGCAAAGATGTAAATGTTCTGTATTAGCTGACTATCTCCATGACAGGTAAACTCGTTTTAAAACCCAATAACAGCAAAAACATCCCTTAAGTTGATATAATTAATTCCTCAGGTAATGAAGACAATGACTATTACAGTCATCCTATGTCTTTTTTTTTTTTTTTTAATCTCAGCTTCAAGGATGCTTGGAGCTGTTTTGGAATCAATTGCAGTAATTTTATTAAGCATAAGTTTCCATGACAAAGCTATAATCCACCTAGTGGCTGGTTTTTTTACTCGTTTGTCTGTATTTCAGGTTTCGTTGTAAATATTTAAAATCCTCTGGGGCAATAGATAAAAGCCAAGACAATAAGTAAAGCGTACACAATTTTTATATTACCATTTGAGGAATTTGATGGAGTGTAGTTAGATGTGGGAGCTGATGAATTAGCGTAGACAAAGAGAAGGTGTGAGGAGAAACAGGGCAAAGGCTGCTTTTCTACTGCAAGGAGAAGCAGGAGGGAATGATCTGGTCTGGGTAAACCATTTATTTTCTAAAAATGTATTAGGATTTTACTCACTTGCCAGAGCACACTGTGGAGGTCAGAAGACGGCCTGCCAGAGTTTCTCTCCTTAACCATGCATGTTCTGGGGGTAGAACTCAGGACATTCGGCTTGGCAGAAAGTACCTTTACACACTGAGTCATCTTACCAGCACAGACTCTCTCCCTCTCCTCCGCCCCGTGTAAATACATGCTTCTGTGTATATATACATGTGATCACAAGTGTGTGTGTGTGCATGTGTGCCCATCGAGAGGTGAGAACAACCTTGAGTTTCTCAGGCCCTGTCTACCTTGTTTGCTGAGTCTATTCTCATTAACCTGAAACTTACAAAGGAGGCTAGGCTGGGTAGTCAGCAAGCCCCGAGACCGACCTATCTTCATGCCCCTGGGCTGGAATTACAAGGACACACCACCATGCCTGGCCTTTTTTTCCCCCTCTTGTGGTGACTTGAAAGAAAATGGCCCCCAAAGGGAGTGGTGCTTTTAGAGGTGTGGCCTGGCGGGAATAGGTGTGGTCGTGTTGGAAAAAGTGTGTCACATTGGAGATGGGCTTTGAGATCTCATATATGCTCAAGTCACGGCCAATGTCTGAGACCATTCCCTGGTGCCTGCCAGTCAAAATGTAGGGCACTCGGCTACTTCTCCAGCACCGTGTCTGCATGGTCCCCACCAGGTCGCACCATGATGATAATGGGCTAACCCTCTGAAACTGTAAGCCAGCCCCAATTAGATGTTTTTCTTTATAAGAGTTGCAGTGGTCCCAGTGTCTCTTTACAGCAACAGAAACCCTAAGACTCCCTGCACTCAATGAACTCAAGGCCTCATGCACACAGAACAAGCACTTTATGGACTGACATGATGCTCTTATAGGTTATTGTTTTGCTTTGTTTAAATAAAGATTTACTTATTTTGTTTTATGCATATGATATGTATGTGCATCGCATGCATGCCTGATGTCCACGGAAGTCAGAAGAAGGCACTGGATTCCCTGGATCTCTTGGACCCGGAATTTCAGATAGTCATGAGCCACCAGATGGGGCTTGGGAACTAAACCCAGGTCCTCTACAAGACCAGTGCTCTCAACCACTGAGCCATCTCTTCAGCATCTCTCATATTTTAACAGGTATTGACTTTAAGACCAAGGGGCGGGGGGGAAAGAATGCTATCTCCACACACAATTTTAAACTGTGTATGCGTGCTGCCTGCTCACTTGCTTGCTTGGAGAAGTGTAGTTTTTCTTTTCTCTCTTTCCTCGTGTCTCTCCCAGGTTTCTTTCTGGTCTTGTCATCTCCAAGGCTCTAGGGACCGTGAGCACAGGTGTGCTCGGCAGACACTCTCTCCTCAATCCATCAGTCTCTGCTCTGCCTTCTGTGCCCAAGCGCCTCCCTCTGACTTGGGATTCCCAGGCTGCGCTGAGCTGGCTGGTTGGCAAGTGTCTCTGATGTCCTTTATCCCACTTCAGCTACAGGGTTGGGCTGTTGCCAGTTGACAGAGTGGATGTCAGCCTCAGCTGCTTCGCGGTGTGGATGATCCTTTTTAAAATAAAATCTGTCTGGTAAACAGTACAAGACTCTCAGGGGCTATGATGGCGGCAAATCCAGGTAGGAGAGAAAAAATCACATCCTAGGCAGAGGGGAAATTCATAGAGCTGCTTCAGACTTCACTCAGTATGTAAAATAGATATCAAAGACAAGTTTTGGGGGAATGATTAGGGCAAAGTTCTAAAGAAATGTTTGGATAACAAGCCGAGCGACTTTGTTGAAATAGTCATAATATTATCGGACTGAAATGGTACCCATGGTAATCAAATTCAGGGGATATTAAGTGACAGTCTGTGAGGTACCTTGAAATTGAATGCAGTATTGTGTAGGGTCGTGCAAATGTTCATTCTCCTGGAAAAAGGAGTCATATTTTCATCAAATTTCCCAAGAGGCCAACAATAAAAAAAAATTAATGAAGTCCAAAACCCCTCGCTGATCTAATCCAGTTTCTTCAGGACCATCCAATCACAGCTAACTCGAGTTCTTGTGATAAAACACAGATGCCAGGTAAGGGATTAGAAAAGATCATCTGTAAGAAAAGAATTTTTCTAATGAAAATTTTCTTGTAAATCCTAAAAATGCCCCAAAAGGATAAAGAAGGCCCACTGCAGCTGGAATTCTACACAGATTTTGATTCAACAATTTTAAGCCGAAACTCCGTTGGTCAATTGTGTGTTGAGGAGTGGAATTGTCTCCAGAGTTATTGTATCATTTATGCCAAGGAAAACTGTGAAACTGTGAGTGAGAGAAGCTGGGATCAGCTGGTAGCAGATGCCCGTGTTCTTTTTGAATTCTCCACCCCACCTAGAACACACTGGGTGACAGGTTCCAAGATGCTCATGTCACCTGTTAGTGTCTTTTCTGTTTCACAGCCATCTAGTTCCCGTGTCACGTCCCCAGATCAAGTCAGTATCTGATTCCTCCTTTTCCAGAAGCTTTTCTTCATTCTAGTCCTCTGGTGTTTGTTCCTGCCTTATTCTCCCCTGCATCTGTGAGCTGACCATTTTGGCACCGGATTCTCTGCCCTCACCCATAGTTCTACTTTCCCTCCATCCAGCAGCTTGAGTCCCATCTCTCCTGCTGCCTCACTCCTCAACCCTCTTGTCTCTTTGTCCCCTTGACTAATCCACTGTTCATAGTCTCTGCTTCTAGGTCGAGGCTCCCACAGTCTTCCACTTACGCTGGTCCGTGACAGCTCCTAGCAGTCCATCTCCCCGCTCTTCTCCAGAGCAGCTACAGGAGATGGATTAGCTTCGTGCATCTGCAGCGGGTTTCCCTCTTTCCTTCGGACATAAAGTAAGAGTTATCTCTCTTTCTGGCTGGGGCTAATCCATCCTTTGTTCTCCGTCTATTCTCTGCACCTCTCCCTCTACTTACTATGCTTTCTCTTCCAGTATCATCTTCCCGCTCTATTTACTCTTTATTACATTTCTCCACTCTTTCTGAGAAACGGCAGTAACCAAATAGTCAGGCTTAGCTTCCTCCACAGTGGAACAGCCTGCTAGTCGATGCTTCCTAATGGATAATCAAAGCTTTGAAGAAACACATTTGTGGTGTCTTGAAAGAAATGACTGGCCTGAAACTTACGACAGGAAAATGATCCTGTAACCTCAGACTGTGGAATGTTCTCCTGGACACTATCTAATACTCTTCAAAGGGTTGAATGCGCACAAAAGGGAAGGAGGCGTGGTGAAAGCCGAAGACTCTTAACTGTCAAATACAATCTGTTAACTTTGATTGGATCTCATCTCAAAGGAAAAGTACTTATAAAACATTTTTTATGCCAACTGGAGAAATGTATACTTAATATGTTGAATGAAGCCCTTGAATTCATATTGATTGCCTTACATCAGAAACAGAATGCTCTTGTCTTTGGGGGAAATAGTTCAGTCAGTAAAGCACTTGGCATGCAAGCGTGAGGCCCTGAGTTCAATTCCTGAGGGTGATGTCATGCACCTTAAGTCCTAGTACTGGAGAGCTGGAGGCAGGGTCTCAGCAGCCGTGTAGCCTGTCCTAACTGACAAGTTCTAGGTCAGTGAGCTACCCTGTCTAAAAATTAAAGAAAAAAAGAAAGAAAGAAAGAAAGAAAGAAAGAAAAGAAGGAAGGAAGGAAGGAAGGACGGAAGGAAGGAAGGAAGGAAGGAAGGAAAAGAATAAGGCCTGAACAACACCAAAGTTGTTCTCTGGCCTCCATGTACACCTGTACATACATGCACCCATATACACACAAAGATGTGCACACGTGGACACACACACGGGAGGGGGTGCTCTTGTTCTTGAGACACGTGTGCTCATGAGTTGAGGTGTGAAATGCCCAGTGATCTACTTTGGATGCTATGGGGAAAGTGTCTCTCTAGGTTGTAAGAAGAACTGGATGTATCTGGGGTGAGTGTGTTAAGGAATCATCATTATAACTTTTCTGTGGATATGAACATTTTCAAAAAAAGCAGAAATAAAATTTTCTGCCTCTTCCGCACACACTCTATTTTAAACCTCCGCTCCCCGGGCAAGCATTTGCTAGATTGTCTAAATGCGTTCTCTTTACTTTCCCTTTTCTCACTCAGTTTTCCTTTCAATGTACCCTAGCTTCTCCCTGGTCCACTGAAATTGCTCTCCCTGAGGTCAACCATAACAATCTTGTTGGGAATACTAGTTTGGGGGAACCAGTCCCTTTGATCTGTCTTCTGGGTCATGAAACCACTCTTCAGCTGGGTCCAATTTAAGGCTGAATGTATCCAATGAGTCTTACATTTCAGGTAAGTTTTAGCTTCAAGAAATTCTGTTCCCATTTCTCGAAGTTTGGTTGGGACAGTTGCTTTTTCTCATCTGCTGTTGTCAGAGGTGTCTTTTTATGGTAGAGACATTATAGTTTTACTTTTTTTTAATGGTAATTTTTTTAAATTAATTTATTTATTTATTATGTATACAATATTCTGTCTGTATGCCTGAAGGCCAGAAGAGGGCGCCAGACCTCTTTAGAGATGGTTGTGAGCCACCATGTGGTTGCTGGGAATTGAACTCAGGACCTTTGGAAGAGCAGGCAATGCCCTTAACCACTGAGCCATCTCTCCAGCCCTATAGTTTTACTTTTTAAGGTAACAGTAGATTGATGGAAATCATAGAAGTCACAAATATAAAATGCACAGCCTGAGAAAAGTTTACAAATGTCAGCGTCCATGAAAACATGGCATCATCCAGCTAATGTACATCAATCCCCAAAGGTCCCTTGTGTTCCTTTCTAGTCGCTCCCCTATGCACTTTAACTACACCCACCAAGTTCTCAAACAACAATCTACATGATTCCTGTAACTATAGAGAATTGAAATTTTCTACAGCTCTATCTATGTATGAGTGCCTGTGTGTATGCATGCATGTGTATGTGGATAAAGGTGGATGCCAGGAGAGGCTGTTGGATTCACGGGGATTAAGGTTGCAGGCAGTTATGAGTTAACAAATATGGATGCTGGGAGCCAAACTCTGGTCATCTGCAAAAACAGCAGGCACTCTTAACATTGAGTCATCTCTCCAGTCCATAAGAACATAAATAATAAATTCATAAGGTTTATCTTTTTAATAACTTTTCCGCTTAGTTCAGTAATTTTGAAATCCCTTGTTGCGTGTATGAATAGCTTATTCCCTTTGCTGTCACATAGCACTCTACAAACGGTTGTACTAGAATGTATTAATCATTCACCGTGATGAATGATCGTTAGTATTCAGGTTGGGACTATTAAAAACAGATATAATGTATGTGTGTGTATGAAAATGCACATCAATATATACAAGGCTTTGTATAGATTTGCATTTTCATATTTCTATGTAAATACTTAGCAGCTGATAGATGGATCATATTGTAATATGTGTGAAACTTCCTAAGAAATAGCCAAATCATTTTCCAAATGAATGATTAGCACGTTACATTCCCACCAGAAGTGTAAGGAGAATGTAAGAGTTTCAGTTACAGTGACAATCCTCTTTAACAATTGTTGCTGTGGAACTTTGACTCTTAGACATTTGACGAGGTGTGCAGTCTCCTAACGATTGTTGATACTGCACATCCTATATGATTATTTATCTTTATATCTTCTCTGGTGAAGTAATTTCTCAAATCTTTTGACCATCTTAAAATATAATTGTTTTCTTAGTATTGGTTTTAAAACTTAAAAAACAATATTTTAAGATTGTGCGTGTGAGTGTGTGTATATGCGTGTATACAGGTGCATGCACAGGATAAGGCATACATGTAGAGGGCAGCTTGGGGGAGTCAGCTCTCTTTGGCACCATGTAGATCCTGGTGATTGAACTCATGATTTCAGGCGTGGCAGCGAATATCTTTACCCACTAAGCTATCTCCACATTCCTCTGAGAATTCAAGAACAATTGCAGTGGGTTTTTGATCCTACTGCACGTACTGGCTTTGTGGGAGCCTAGGCAGTTTGAATGCTCACCTTACGAGACCTGGATAGAGGTGGGCAGTCCTTGGGCTTCCCTCAGGTCAGGGAACCCTGATTGCTCTTCGAGCAGATGGGGGGGGGGGGGGACTTGATCGGGGGAGGGGGAGGGAAATGGGAAGTGGTTGTGGGGACGAGGCAGAAATCCTTAATAAATAAATAAATTTAAAAAATAAAAAAAAGTTCTTAATTTTGATGAATCCCAATGTTTCTATTTTATTTACATTTGCCTTTTTTAAAAAAAAAATCACTTGTTTGTAATGCTGGGAATTCAGCTTCAGGGTCTCACAAGTTAGTCAAGTGTCCCACCACTCAACTGTAGTCCCGGCCCATTTTCATCTACTAACTATAGGGTGGTTTTGTTTAGTTTGTATTGTATTGAATCTAAAATTTCTCTAAGGTCATTGACACTTTCTTCAATGCTTACTTCAATTATTGTTACTTTTTTTAGTTTTCTAATCAGATCTAAAATCCATTTTGAGTTCATTTTTATGTAATATATCAACTGTTTTGCATATAGTTATCCAATAATCCCGAATAATTTGCTGAAAAGATTATATTTATGCAATTGTATTGCTTTATAGCTTTGTGAAAATTCAGTGAACCATATACGTATGCAGATATTTTTAGACTTTCTGTTCTGTTCCATTGATTTCTTTTGTACCTTTATGCTAATACTATGCTGTTTTAATTACTGCGTCTTTATAATAAGTCTTGAAATTGGGTATCATAAGGTCAATATTGAGCCCATTATCTCTTACAACTTATTTTTATTTCTGTTTTAAAATTAATTATTTACTTTCATGTGTATAGGTATTTTGCCTACAGACGTGTCTATGTACCATGTGCATGCCTGATGCCCAAGGAGACCAGAAGAAGGTTCAGATCCCCTAGAACTGACAGACAGTTGTGAGCCACCATGTAGGTACTGGGAATGGAACCTGGGTCATCTGCAGAGCATCCAGTGCTCTTAGCCGCTGGATCATTTCTCCAGCTCCTATTCCTGTATTTTAAAAAATCATCATGCAATGTTGTAGGAAGTGTGGCGGGCTGCATCCTGCTGCCCAGCTAGTTTAACCCCTAAAATAACCACATGGAAACCTGTATAAATTAAATTACTGCATGGCCATTAGCTCGAGCCTTTTATTGGCTAAATCTCACATCTTGATCCAACCCATTTTTAATAATCTGTATGTCACCACGAGGTCATAGCTTACCAGGGAAGATTCAACATGTCTGACCTGACAGCTGGTTCCATGGCGGCTATATCTGCCTGCCTTTTTTCTCTCGGCATTCTGTTCTGTTGACTCCACCCACTTAAGGGCTGTCCTATCAAAAGGCCAAGGCAGTTTTCTTTATTCAACCAATGAAAACAACACATAGAAAGAAGACCCTTCTAAATCATTTCCCCTTTTTCTGTTTAAACAAAAAAGAAAGACTTTCACTTTAACATAGTAAAATTACATGTAACAAAAGTCATCAAGCAAGAATTAAAGTTACAATATTTATATCTATTTTATCTTTTATCATAACAAAGGAAACTATAACTATTTATCTATTCTTCAACTCCATCAAAGACTCCAGAAGGATATAATATTACCTAAGTAAACAAGAAGTAAGCAACTTCCAAAACTCTAGAAATGACAGAGACATCTCACTTCCTGGACAGTCATGCAAAGTTATTCTGTACCATTGGGGAATCCATCTTCAGCCTACATATTCCGTAATCTTTGAAAGATATGAAGAATGCCTATCTAACTGAAATATATCTCTATATATCTAGAAAATCTAACTAACATGACTACATTCTTGACTATTATCGATGATTATCCATTAACAACCTATATTTCCTAATTATACATTACATTTTTAAATTAACTACACAATCACAATACCTTAATCAAGATTAGAAATATGCATATAACAAAATTGACATTAAACTTGTATTAATAAATCAAGATTTATACCAATGCAAATTATTCATCTCTATATCATATCCCCCTTTAAATGTAAAAGAACAGTTATAAGCAATATTTGGGCATATGGACGTAGTTATTTCTCTCCAAACTGCTTCGTGCTGCATGGGGGGCTGTTAGTCAGGTCTTTCATGGTGTATCCTGTTTGCTAGGTTCAGTTGGCAGTTTAGTGAAGTAATTTTTCGAGGGTGTTTATGGTAACCTTTCAGGAGGGCATGGTCTATCATACCATATTGGGATAGAAGCAATCCACAGGGTCTCATCTTCTGTGAAAACAAAAGAAGAACCTCTTTTCCTTAGACCCAAATTTTGAAGTCAAGATACCTTTATAATATACATCCTGGTTTATCTTAGCAGCCCACACAATGAGATGTGCCTCTGCACGTAGCTCCTTTACAGTCAAAAAATTCAAAGAAAAAACAATAAATATAATACAGACTCTCTGCGTATTTTCCATTTTACGTGGCTTATTTTTCTTCTTTTAATCTATAACTATCTGTACTCTGTCTCTTTAAAGGCTTTACCCTTTTTTAAAGCATTAACTTTATATTATGACTTTTTAGTACCCCTTTTCTTCTCTCTCCCAAGCCTACGTATGCCTATCTAACACTATGACCCATTTAGAGGGTCTTTTATGTCTGAATCTGTCCTACTGCATTGTCTTTAATTCTCTACTGTCTTGAAGAGCTTTTAAAATGCTAAGCAGCTTGGTTGCAGCTGCTCTGGATGCTGGCTTCACCTCCCTCCAATTTCAAAATGGTGGATGTACCATTTCTGCTAGCTCTGGGGCTGCCGGGCAGGAGCTAAGCTCCAACCCGGAGAATGAGTGTGCCACACATAAGCCCTTTTTATCTGAGTTGCAGCCAAATCTGCCAAGCAGAGCAGTGTGCAGCCTGGAAACATCTCTCTGTATGGCAGCAGGAATCCACCATGCTCTCCCGCTTGCCCAAGCCTGATTCTATCATCTTCCCAGACAGGAAGAGCTGAGTCACGGGCATGGTCTCAGCTACTTTCCTCCTGATCTTGAGTAGACACACAAACACCCAGGCCCACAAATGCACCATAGCCGGAGTTTGCACCAGCAACAGGGCCCAGGCAGGGCCCAGGAAGCCACGTTTTAAAACCATGCAGCTTTTTTTTTTTTTGGTATGGCTACTGAGTCAGAAAATCTCTCTGCAGCACACCCTAGCAAACAGCAAAAAGCTGTGTTAAACTCTGTTGTGTGTGTGTGTGTGTGTGTGTGTGTGTGTGTGTCTAGAATTCCTTTTTAAGCCCTCTCAGGTTTTATGTGGTATTTGTTACCACGTTGGAGCAGCACTCTGTTGTAGGAAGTGCGGCGGGCTGTATCCTGCTGCCTGGCTAGCTTAACCTCTGAAATAACCACAAGGAAACCTGTATTAATTAAATTACTGCATGGCCAATTAGCTCTAGCCTCTTATTGGCTAACTCTCACATCTTGATTCAACCCATTTTTAATAATCTGTATGTTACCACGAGGTCATGGCTTACCAGGAAAGATTCAGCATGTCTGACCTGGTGGCTGGCTCCGTGGCAGCTAACTCTGCCTGCCTTCTTTCTCCCAGCATTCTGTTCTGTCTACTCCGCCCACCTAAGGGCTGTCCTATCAAAAGACCAAGGTAGTTTTCTTTATTCAACCAATGAAAGCAACATATAGAAAGAAGACCCTCCTACACCAATGCAAGACAGAAAACAGAGCATTCTGTAATCTTGGACTTCTCTTTTCTCGATGTCTGATACTATTTTCTATCTGTCTGTCTATCTATCTATCTGTCTATCTATCTATCTACTATTTGTCTGTCTACCTATTGTTAGGGAATATTATTTTAAGGTGTGTGACTTTTGTTTATGCCGTATTTGTTTAACTCTGTGAATCTATGATTCTTTTCCTGTCTAAAACACCCGATGGTCCTAATAAAGAGCTGAATGGCCAATAGTGAGGCAGGAGCAAGGATAGGTGGGGCTGGCAAGCAGAGAGTATAAATAGAAGGAGGAACGAGAATAAAAGGTGAGGAGGCTATCAGGGGTCAGCCACTCAGCTACCCAGCCAGCCACAAAATAAAAGTAAAAGTAATATATACAAAAGTAAATAAAGGGAAAAAGCCCAGAGGCAAAAGATAGTTGGGATAATTTAAGTTAAGAAGATCTGGCAAGAAATAAGCCAAGATAAGGCCTTCATAACTAAGCATTCATAACTAATAATAAACCTCTGTATCTAATTTATTTGGGAGCTAGGTGGTAGGCCCCTCAAAAAGTCAAAAGAGTAAAAAACATTACACAACCACCTATCATCTCTATATCGCTGTCTTGTTTACAATGAAGGAGATCATGGCCGACTTGCCATCATTTTATCCTAACTCCTTTGTGTGGGGCTAAATAAATGATTACTTAGGGGACATATTAATGGATGGGTTAATTTAGCATGAGATTTCTGCAAGACTAAGCTATTGACTGGTTTCCTCCACCCATGACCCATCCAGTAAAGCTTAGCAACTTTCCAGGAAATCGGTGGGGGGAGTGCATTCTCTTTAACCTTCTTCAATAGTCCTTATCTTCTAGACTTCTCACACTGGTTCCCGCCCCTCTCCTCCATCTGGGCTGTGCTCTTTTCTTGAGCTACAGTCAATATTGATACCCATGTCAATGTCATGGCCCACCTTCTCTTGCAGCTTTTGATCTTATCCACACCAACTTAAGTCAATGTTTTGTCCCATTGTTTCCCTTTTCCCTTCCAACAGGCTAATTCATCTTTAACACTTCTATTGGGATGCTTTCCCTAAATCTACAATACCTTGGTTAAATAGTTTTATATTTTTTTCAGAACACCAGATATTTTTATTTGCTACCTGCCTGTTCTAACTAGGTAGATAGAGAGACCCATGGAAGCAGGAAATGGGACCATCTTGTTGACCCTTGTCTAGTGGCACATGGTCTGGGCATACTTTAATCAAGATGATTTAAAATATGACTGAATTTGAAAACAAAATTGCTTCAAATTTATTCTTCTATAGTCACATTTAAAGCTCTTTAGAAAAGGCTATTAATTTGAAAGAAAACAAAATATGGGAGGGTTTGGAGGGGTTAAAGGGAAGTGGAAATTATGTACTTATAATCCTCTAAAATAAACAATTAGATAAAAAAGAATATATGAACCTAAAAAACCCGTTTTTTGAACAGTTCATCTTAACATGTTTGAAAACTTTCATTTTCTGTAGAGAAACTGCTAATGATCAAATGCTAAGCCAGCATGCTTCTCAAGTTCCAGTGAGCCCAGATCGTTTGGAGAATTTGGACCCTGTTTCAAGATTTCCCGACTCAGTATATCTTAGACTAGTGCAAGTCAGATGCAAGATCTATAAGCATGTACTCATCACAGTAACTGTAAGAAATAACCTCTAAACTTGAGATTGATAACGCAACAGAAGGCTCACATCTTGCTTGTGTCCTACTCCAGGCAGATTGGCAGCTTTCTTTGCAGAGATTCGGGGACTCACAACTGTCTGAGTTCCATCATCTTTCCGGGACTTAGAGCCCTTCATGGAAAGATCTTGTCTTCAGCTAAGCAATGAAAGGTGATTGAGAATGCAAAGTCTCTAGTGTATGAGTGGGTTTATAGGTGGTAATGGCATGTGTCCCAGGCTGCCTTTCTTGCAATGACTGGGAAGGTGTTTTATGCTCAGGCAAAGCAGAAGAAACATGTCTTTTGGTGAGCACTGGCATTTCCTGTTCTGGCATCCTGTACTTCAGATGCACTAACGCAACAACAGGAGTTAAAAGCAAAACAAAACAAAACAAAAACCCTCATATATGATAAAACTTAGATATTTTAGTTTTTTCCCCCTTAAGTCTTATTTCAAAGTTCGTCAAAGATGACTGTTCCATTTGTAGGGTATTTCTTCACTTGCCTGAAGCCCTAGGCTTCATTCTCTGTCATCACAAAAAGAAGAGGTGATGGCACACGGCTGGAATCCCAGTACTCTGGAGGATGCCTCAGAAAGATCAGAAGTTCAACCTCATCCTTTTTTACACAGCAAACCCAAGCCTGGGACAGTCAACACCCTGATAAAACAAAAAGAAAGGGAAACGCAGAAAAGAAGGGAAACGGCAATCCTAGGGTAAAAAGTTGTTTCCACTGTAACTTAAGGGATCATTTTCACACTTCTCATTTCCCACAGCTTCTGCTGAGTTAATTTTTTTTTTTTTTTTTTTTTTTTTTTTTTTTTTTTTTGTAAATCTCAGGTCTTATCATTGATTTTTCTCACACAGCATGAACAGGAGAGCGATACCAGGTAAAGCACTTCGGCTCTTCAGAAGAAAATAGCGTCTTGGTAATTAATTCTATTCCGCGACCTCTCTTCACTTGGGTGCCTTTACATCTTTGCATTTTATTTTTTCTTTTATGTGAGAGCTCACTCCGAGTCCTAACCATTTGATCAATATTTTATTTTGCAGGTAAATGATTTTCCTCAGTCACTTTACAACTTTCATCAACTGCTTTCTTAAGCAAACTGCTTCCTGAGGAAGATTGCATAAGAAAGTAGTTTGCAAAGATTTTTAAGTTGTAAAGGAGTACAAATAAGACTATTATGTGCAAATTGCCTGCAGAATTCATATTTGGAATAACATTTTAACACCTCAAAAAACTACTTAAAAGAGATTTTTAAGAACCCCTTTTTTCTTGGCTCAAGGACTTCAGGAAAAAGATGATTTTGAAGTGAAGAGCATTCTAGGGAAGTGTTCGGCTTTGACATTCAGGCTCCACCTTCATCTTCATTCCTTTGCCCTGAGAAAGGGCACTGTAGATGAAGCCTGGGAGATAATTATTCTCAGCTGCTGAAGGATGGGTGCGAAGGCACGGGGATGTACCATTTGGATTCCTGTTTCAGTTTCTAGACAGTTCATTACACCATCTTGTTTCCCAATTCCCCTTCAAACAATATTGGGTAGCTTTCACTCCATCTCGCCCCTACTTGGTTTCCTCACTGTACGGTTCACTGAACATTCTGACCAGTCTATGAATTCAGAGAAAGATAGGTAAAAGGCACTGCCCCAAACCCGGAGAGTCTCTGAATTCCCATTTTTAAAAAGCGAGATGAATGGTGGGTGAGTGTGTGGCCGGCAAGAGGAAACTCTGTGTCTCTTATTAAAAGAATCCTTCTCGCTTCCAGACCTTTCCAAATGGCCAGGGAAAAGGGTCGAGAGGAGGCGCAGGCTCCTTCCAAACAAGCAAATGTTAGCTCTTCTAATGCAATCTAAAGTTCAAAGGAGAAGCAGGTGGAACACCTCTGAGACACAGTGCAAGGGTTTTGTACACAATTCCAAGATGGAAATTCCCTTAAGCCCTCGAGAGGGCAAGGGCCTGAGGAGCTGCTGCCTGCTCTTCTCTCTGGCTGCTGGACTCTCTTTCTGGCTGCTGTTCTAATCGCCAGCAGATAGTGTGCCAGTTTAACAGCCTTTCCTCAGCTCCGACTCTTCAGACCGCGGGGACTGGAGGTTTGAGGCCTTGGGTTTTCATTCTGGCTGTGTGGCCAGAATTCTGCGGGTAGTTTGAATTCTACGTGGAATCGTGGAAATAGCTATGATCCAGCCGCTCCTATTCGCCAGTTTCCCCAGAACCTGAGCTCTAGAAGCTTGACTTCTTTCTGGCTGCATGTCCTCACTAACGAAAAGGTGTGACTGAACTGGTGTTTCAGCTCCCTGCTCCTCTCCATTTGGTAGACAGTAGCATTTTCTTATTCAGTACTGGCTGCATCCCTGAGACAAATGGTGATGGTTGGCGTGAAGAGATCTCTTCCTATTGGCCCCTGGTTATCAGGCATCCTGTTGGCCCCTGGTTATCAGGGCTGGTTTCAGCTCTATTTAGCAAAGTGAAAATGGCCCTTTCATTGATCTCAGCTGCATGGTTTGCATATTCCAGCCCAATTCCACTACGGCATGTTTTATAGCACAGACAAGGCTGAGGTTATCTCTCTCTTCCATCAGGCTAATCTTGCCAACATCAAGTGGAGTGATGTTTGTGTCAGTATAGCATGGAGTCCCTCGGTATTTTCACCACCATGGATAAGGGAGAGGGCATCTGTCCCTTTTGATGATGTTTCTATGACAAATGTGAACTATAAGAAGGGTCAGCAATGACTCCTGCACCACCAACTTAGTCCCCTTAGCCAAGGTCATACATGACAGAGTAGGCATCATGAAGGGTCTCATGATTGTCGTCCATGGATGGCATCACTTTCACCAATGAATCTATGAACTGCCCCTCTGGGAAACTGGCCTATTGGCTGTTGTGCTAACCAAAGCATCACCTCTGCATCTACTTATGTCACTAAAACTGTGGGCTGCATGGAAGGTTCACTGACATGTCCTTCTGTGACTCCACCCACTTTAGGCCTCAAATTTGACTTGTTACCTGTAGGAAAGCGTCAGTTATAATGGCATTGAGAAGGCAATAAAGTGGACATTAAGAGTCACCTAACTGGACATGGTGGTGCCCGTCTTTAATCCCAGTATTTGGGAGGCAGAGGCATTCAGATCTTTGAGTTTGAGGCTAACCTTGTCTACAGAGTGAGTTCCAGGACAGCCAGGGCTACAGAGAGAAGCCTTGTCTTGAAATAATGATAAATAAATAAATAAATAAATAAATAAATAGAGAGAGGAGGAAGGAAGGAAGGAAGGAAGGAAGGGAGGGAGGGAGGAAGGAAAGAAAGAAGACAGGCCACCTGTGGTGACTTGAAAGAAAATAGCCCCCAAAGGGAGTAGCACTATTAGGAGGTGTGGCTTTGTTGGAGTAGGTGTGGTCTGTTTGGAGGAAGTGTGTCACTGTAGGGATAGGCTTTGAGGTCTCCTATGTTGAAGCTATTCCTGGTGACACAGACCATTTCTTATTGCCCGCACGCCACCATGTTCCTTGCCATGATGATAATGGACTAAACCTCTGAAACTGTAAGCCACCGCCTCAATTAAATGTTTTCCTTTGTAAGAGCTGCTGTGGTCATGGTGTCCTTCACAATAGTAGAAACCCTAGCTAAGACACTACCTAAAGGCTATCCTGGAATACATGGAGGACCAGTTTATCCCTTGAGACTTTAACAGTGACATCCAATCTTCCTCTTTCAGAGCTCTTACTGGCATCACCCTCAATAATCACATTATCAAGCTAAATGTCTGTCCTTAAGTTAACTTCCTGTTGGAATGGAAATATGACTGTTGATCTGACTACAGTCAGCAAGGTGGTCCACATGGTCATATGGCCTCCAAGGAGTGAGAGTACTTGGATTACCTGCCTACCCAGCAGAAACACAAGAGGAAGAGGATGGCCTCAACTACTGGAAGGCTCTACACCAACTCAGTGGCCAAACAGAGTGACAATCTCCCTCTTGCAGCTTCCACTCCAGACCCACTGAAGTGGGAGGCTTAGGGATCCCTATTTTGTCACAAAAGAAAAATAAATCTGAGCAGCACTTTTTCATTGTAGTTATACAAATGGAAAGCAAAACAATAGGGAGGCTTTTAATATCTCATAGTAAGAAAATAATATATAATCTCACTAAAGTTAGATGACGTTTACATTAGACATGGGAAGTAGCTAATAAAAATGCTGTCTCTCACAGGAACATAAGGGTGATTACATCTTGCACATAACAGTTCATCTTATTTAGCACAATAATAGCTACTTTAAAAAATCTGCACCTGTCAGGCTAGAGTGATGGCTCAGCAGTTAAGAGCACGTGTTGCTGTTGCAGAGGATCAGACTTCAGTGCTCAGCACCCACATGGTAGCTCACAACTACCTATAACTTCAGTTTCCAGGGGAATGGATGGCTCTGGCCCCCTTGGATACCTGCACACAATTGCACATCCTCCACCACACAAACAGATAGACGTAATTTAAAATATTGAAAAGAAATCTCTAAAACTTTCTGTTACTTGAGCTTGTGTGTGCAACTGAAGCACTCGGGAGGCAGAGGCAGGGGGACCACTGCAGCTTGAGGGCCAGCTGACACGGAGCAGTCAAAAAGACTGCGGAAGACTGACACATAGAGTTGTCCTCTGGCTTCCATACATACGTCATGGCATGGGTACAGTTTCACACACATACACACACTCACACACATGCATGCACACACACACGAAGAAAATTCAAGTATTATAGCTGAATATTATTTAAGCAATCTTTAATGATTCTTGGCTTTTAAAAATGCATCAACACTAAAATTACAAATTGGAGAGATATCGGGGACCTCTGGGTACCAGCCTCAGTGTCCCCTCAGAGTTCAGAAGACTCACAGTAAGCGCAGAACTTAGACCTGAAGGCTAAATGAACTCTCTTCCACATACGTACTTTTCCGCATCAGTTCCTTTATTCTTCTCCTGCTGTTCTCATCCTATTCTGTAAAGTTTCCAGTTCATATACACACACAAAACAAAGGCAATTCTTTGAGCTTGGACGTCCCTTTATCTTCGAAGGTCCCAAATGTGATCTGTATGAAAGACTCCTTTCCTGACTGCATGTCCTGCCAAACAGAAGATAGCTGCAGGGAGGTGGCTTCTAATGTATCTCAGGGAAAGAAGCAGAGATTAGACTGTGGGAACCAAGGTTATTGACTATGGGACTAAATTTCCCACTGGAGGTCTCACAGAGTGTGTTTGGGGGGAGGGGGGTCCAATATATCAGTACATGGGGAAGAGTTGTCCCACTTATCCATACTTTGCTGAATCATGCACCACGGGAGAGTGCTTATGGCTTCACAAGGGATCTACTGTAAGAATCAGCTAATAAACAAAATGTGGTTGGCCCAGCACCTTGCGAGAACTGGGTTTATTTCCATCAGAATGTATTTGTTCTGGTAGGCCAGCCTTCTGCTCTCTCAGCTGAAATCTCACTGCATGATTCCCGCAGACCACAGCAAGGAGAAGAGTAGCCACAAATTGTCTCAGTGGTCGAAACCTGTTAGGCATAGCAAAGCAAAATGTACAGCCTTAAATACATCTATTAAAAAATGAGAAAGATCAAAAGTAAATGAGCTACAAGCTGGAGGGATGACTCAGCGGTTTAAGAGCTCTGGCTGCTGTTCCAGAGGACCCAGGCTTGATCCCCAACACCCACATGGCGCCTCATAATTATCTGTAACTCCAGCTTCAGGAGATCAGACAACCTCTCCTGGCCTCTGTGGGCTCCAGACACACATGAAGAACACAGACAGCATGCAAGAAAAACACCCATATGCAAAATAAAAATAATAAATTTTATAAAAGAATTACGGCAGACTTAAAAAAAAAGAACTAGCCATTCACCACTGAAAACTTAAATAGAACAAAAAACCAGAGGGAAAATAGGAAAATAAAAATACAATTTTGACTTCTTTTTCATCAGGAAAACAACAAGTAGTGGATGATATCGGTGGGGTGTGAGTGGCAAGATTAGGAGGCATCTGGGGAGGATTTGGCAGCAGTTTTAGGAGCCAGGGATGTGGTCAAGGTTCTGGTTGTGGTCAAGGTCTAGGAGCTTGTGGAGGTAAAGCCAAGGACAAGGAGTGGATTCCCAGCACCAAGCTGGGCTACCCAGTCAAGGACAAGAAGATAAAGTCCCTGGAAGAGATCTACCTGTTCTCTCTGCCCATTATGAATTCCGAAATTAATGATTTTTCCTGGGGCCATCCCTAAAGGATGAGGTTCTAAAGACCATGCCAGTGCAGAAGCAGGCTGGCCAGTGGACCATGTTCAAGGCTTTTGTCACTACTTGGGACTACAATGGTCATGTTGGTCTTGGTATTAAGTGCTCCAAGGAAGTAGCCACTGTCATCATCTTAGCCAATTATTTCATCATCCCTGTGCAGAGAGGCTACACAGGGAACAAGACAAGCAAGTCCCACACTATTATATGCAAAGAGAGAGGCCTCTGTGACTCTGTGCTTCTCAACCCTGTGCCCAGAGGCACTGGCATCGTCTCTATCCCTATGTCCAAGAAACTACTAATGATGACCAATATTGATGACTACTACACATCAGTCAGGGACTGTACTGCCACCCTGGGCAACTTGGCCAAGGCCACTTTTGATGCCATCTCTAAGACCTACAGCTACTTGGCTCCTAACCTCTGGAAAGAGAATGTATTCACCAAGTCTCCTCATCAGAAATTCCCTGGCCATCTTGTAAAACCCCACACCAGTGTCTCAGTTCAGAGGATCCATGCTCTAGTTGTGGTTACCACATAAGGGTTTTTATACAAAAATAAATAAATAAATAAATAAATAAAGTCAATTAAGTCTGTTTTAAAAAAGTAGAAACTTGATGAAACATAAAACATGACTTGATCAATACAAACAAAACCAAATCATTTTAAAGGAATAAAATAAATATAAATGTCATTGAATAAACACAATTTTGGAAGTTCTTTTAAACATAAAAGAGAAAAATAGTGGTTAGAGATAGAGTTCAGTTGGTAGGATGATATCCTGGAAGACATGAAGCCCTGGGATCGACCCCCAGCACCCCCTAAATCAGGTGTGGTGTCACCCACCTGTAATATCAGTCCTCAGAAGACAGAGGAAGAAGGATAAGAAGTTTAAGATTATCCTTGACCACACAGTGAGTTCAAGGTTACGCTGGGATACTTGAGGTCATCTTGGTGTGGAGGAGATAGAGAACAGGGTAAACCTTAAGGAAAAGCAGTGAAGAAGCTAAAGTTTTAGCAATGGTTTTTAAAATTAAAATAGATTGTATAAATTTTATAGTATTATATTTGAAAGCATTGATTTAATTGATTATTTTCCAGGAAAATATAAAATTTTCCTATTGACTTGAGTAAATAGGAAAGGTGAGAAACTGAATAATTCAATACCTATAAAAATAATTTAACAGGCAATCAAATATCTATTGTTTAAAAGCTACCATCACAGGCAATTTATAGGCAAGTTCTGTCAAACATTCAAGAAATAGATAACTCTGACTTCATATAAATTATTTCAGAAACAGAGAAAAGACGGAAAGCCTCCCAACTTGTTACACAGACAGATAGAACAAGAGAAATCACATGGCCAGGAGTGCAAATGACTCTCCTGAATAATATATTACCAGGGAAATGTCCATTCTCACCCCACATGATTTAGTCCCTGGAATGTAGGATAAAGCAACATTTGGAGACCTTTTCTTGTAATTCTCTACATTAACAAATGAGAAAGTTGAAGTTGGCATTGATGTATGCTTTTTTAAGGTCTTCTCAAATTCAACCCTTGTTTCTGATTAACATATAAAACCCCTCATGCTAAAATAGAAAAGAAAAATATACCCTAAATGTGGCAAAGAATGGCTGCCATAAATTTAGCATGAACAGTGGAGTTTTGGGAAACACTATTGCATCACACAGCATCAGGACAGCCATCAACTAAGTCACTCAACATTCTGCTAGACCTTGAAGCCAAAGCAGAATGAATTTAAGGTGGAATTGGTGGTGTTAAATTGAATCCCTGGTTATTGGGAATCTGCCCCTGCTGACGTAATAAAGCAATCAAACCAAATGAATAAATCCAGGTTTATTCTGAGCAAAGCATTCCTGAGTGGCCCCAGGAAAAGTTAAAATGACCACGAGGGGAACCCACGAGGTGGGGGCTTTTTAATGCCCTCCAGGGGGTGGAGCCTCTGCTGGCCGGGCTTTCTCAGGGGTGGAGTAATGTCCTCTAAGAGTAGAGACACTAATGGCATGCTTTCTGAGCTCTAGCAGGGTTTGGAGAGAATGGGAAAGAGGGCTTGGGATGGAGCTTCCATCCAAACATTCCAGACGCTTTGGGTATGTGGATGCCAAGGCTTCCATATTCTGTACTGCATGAGCTTCACGGAGAGTGGGTACGGCAGTGAGTACCTGGGTCTGAAAGGGGCAGGAGCAGGTAGGTGTGGGTAGAGATAGAACCTTGCGAGTCTTCTTCCTGTTTTTATCCTTTGTCTCCTTCTCTGCCACCCAAAGAACATGAAGCTTCCTATGCTTGGCCCTTTTAAGCGATAACAAGTCTTTTGTCGCTCTCTGCCCACTTTTCTAAGAAGTTCCGTTTGTGGCTCTAAATGACAGGGTGGTATGTGCTTTTGTTCATTGCTCTCGCTGTTTCCGTGTGATTCCCCAGAGGAGAAAGGTGGGTGTGTTATCCAGGGTCCTAAGAGGAAACTCAGGACAGAGTTTTAATTTGGGATGATTTGAAGAACATTCTTTCAATAGATGGATTGTTTACAAAGTTCTGAGCTGGCCATAGGGAACCATGAAAGTTTCTCCAGTGCCAGGGCTTCAGTGGAGGTGTTAGTTGCTGAGCCCTGAGCCAGAAAGAGTTAAAAGGAAAGCGATAAAATTCAGGAGAGGTGAGCAGAAGTAGCCATCTTGAGAAGAAACCAGAGAAACCTGTGAGAAGGCTCCAGAGAGGACTACTAATAGATCTCCTCATTCAGCCTCTCTCTTGTATCCTGGAAGTGCGGCCAGTGGCTGCACAAATGGTACTGAACTAAATTGGAGGACCAGGGAGCTCACTGATGGCTGTGTACATATGTTTTGCTATGATGTAGATGTGGTTTAGGCTGTTCATGTTCTGGAAACTTGAATCCCAATATACAGTATCAGAGTAGTAGAAACGTTAGGAAATAGAGCCAAATAGAAGATGATTAGATCAGGAGGTCCATTACCTAGGGATCTGGGGAGTGGGTTGAGGTTTCTTACTTGACTGGGTTGGGTTTCTTAGGAACAGATTGTTAGGAAGCAGTATTACACAGGCCCTGGCCCTTAATAGGTGTGGCCTATTTGTTCTTTTGCTTCCCTACCATGTTAGGATGCAGCCAGAACACCCTTGACAGGATGTGTATGGCTCCAGCCACCAGAATAATGAACCAAACATACCTCTTTACTTGATAGGCTACCAAGCTTGTAGTAATAGAAAACAGACTAAGACACATTCTCTAGACGGCAGCAAGCAGGGCAGAAAGAGAAGTTCTGGTCTGCGAAACAGAAAGTATCTGGCACTGGGGCAGAAATCTCTTCCACAATAATATTAAAACTAAAAGTTTGGACCACTGGCTTTACATGTTATCTCTCATTTGACACCTAAATTCATGTTATTAAGTCCTAAATTTATACCTCAAGCCAGACTTCTCCTTAAAGTATGGATTTGTATCTTAAACTGCCTACTTAATCGCTTCACTTGAATGACTGACATTTCCAACATAAAATATTGAAGACATAATTCTTAGTGTTTTTACCCCCAAATGTGTGCCTCCTCAGCCTTTTCAGAATTAGCAAGAGCTCTGCTGGTGTCCCTATTGTTCAAGTTAAAAAATCACCATTGATTTTTCTCATTCTCTCACTTCTTATTTATAATAGCCTCAAACTGTATCTTAGGTCATTCTGTTTTCTTTTGTGGTATTTGTGTGTGAGTTTGGAGGCGGAGAGGGAAAGAATAGAGAAACAAAAATGTTCTAGACTCCAGGAATTCGCCACCTGGGAGGCAACAGAGGGCTGGCATGCAGACTTGAAGGATAGAAAGTTTTGGACCTTGATTTAACACGTTCTTTTGGTACTTTTGAGTTAGATTTCCTCCAACAAGGTCACACCTATTCCAGTAGGACCACATCACCTAACAAAGCCAGTCCCTATGAGTTTATGGGGGCCAGATGCATTTCAACTACCATATAAGCATTTAAGTGCAAGCAACATTTTAGAAAGGTAGGAATCTTTAATACAGACATGAGGAGGTGGTGAGACAGGGAAGCTGCAGCACCAGTAAAGGGTGCATGATCATGCTACCTCCCACTTGGGTGCCTGAAGCGAATCCCATCCGGAAGTGCAGGCAAGTGGAAGTGTACCTTAATCATGGCAGCCAAGCGCAGTACCACTGTTCAAGGACTGGTCTCAGGGATCAATTAAAAACAGAGAAAACTTAGGGCCACATATGAATTCTTATTCCTCAAAACAGTGGAAGCCAAGACATTTTCACATGGAAATCTCCATCTGGCTCATATTTTTAATTTTTAAATTTTTTTCTGCCTGTAGTGCAGCAGCAAATGTTAGAAAAGCTAGAGTTGATGCAATAGAAATGAGAAGATACTTTATAATTATGCAGTTGGGTAAAGATGGAAATGGGGTGATCTAGAAGCCAGATGCGGTGGCATACACGTGTAAGTTCAACACTGGGAAGGCCTGAGACAGCCTAGCCCAGTGTGATAGTCTGAGAGAAAATGGTGAGTGGCACTGTGAGGAGGTGAGGCCTTGTTGGAGTAGGTGTGGTCTTGTTGGAGGAAGTGTGTCACTGTAAAGGCGGGCTTTGAGATCTCGTGTGTGCTCAAGTTTTACTCAGTGTGATACTGAGTTCACAATCCTGATGCCTTCTGATCAAGACGTAGCCAGCACCATCTCTGCCACGCTCCCTGCCATGATGACAAAGGACTGAACCTCCGAAATGTAAGCTGCCACCTCAATTACATGTTCTCCTTTGTAAGAGTTTGCTTGATGAGACTGGAGAGTTGACTGAGCACTGGCTGCTCTTCCAGAGGACCTGGGTTCAATTCTCAACACCCACATAGCAGCTCACAACTGTCTGTAACTCAAGTTTCAGGAGATCCAACACCCTCACACAGACATACATGCAGGCAAACACCCATGTACATAAAATACAAATAAATAAATTGTTTAAAAAAAAGACAAAACTATTGTTTAAAAAAAAATATTGCCATGGTCATGGTGTATCATCACAGCAATAGAAACTCTAAGACACCCAGTGAGACTCTGTCTCAAAAAAAAAAAAAAAAAAAGACAGACTGATGTCCTGAGGAATGACAAGCACGACTGACTTCTGGTTGTCAACATACATATGTACCCACACAAATGCACACACCCATGTCTCTGTGCCTGTTTGTCTGTCTCTCTCTTTGTGTGTCCATCTCTGTCTCTCCCTGCTTGTGTTTTCTGATGCCTTTGGTCTAAATCCTTCAATCAAGGCTAAGTTCAGGCAATCCGTGGGATGTCACTGAATGTGGATTTAGGGAAAGATCCACACGTGTGTTTGCCAGACTATGAGACCCCCCCCCCATATATGTTAAAAATGACTAAGGAAAACAGGCTTGGAGAAAGGGGATAGTAGGAAATTACCTTTCAGAAAAACACTATTAGGAGGGTTATAGGCTCATGGTCATAGCCAGCCATAATGAGGCTCTGAAATATGAGAATATTAGAAGAGATAACGGCCACAAATCTCATGACAGGGGTCCTGAAGGGAAGAAGACAGACTATCTAGTTCCTAGAATACTGATGTAGCTCCTGGAATATTGGCATTACTAGTATCAAACCAGGGGCATAGATAATAATAGGGACTTCAAGAGGGAGGGAGAGAGAAAGCCTCCAATTCCAGAGGACAAGGTGTTTCTTTGTTTGTAGGTTCTTGAGTGTGTGGTGAGCTCCCTACCACAGGGTCTAGCTGACTGACTCTGTGTGCCGCCATGGCTTGCTCACAGCTGCCAGGGAGAGGGCAGTTGCAGGGCTGGGCTGAGTTTCATCTGTTTCGGCTGTTTCTGAGCACTGGGATTAAAAGCATGTTAGGATTAAAGGCGTATCCCAACATACCCAGCTGGTTACATATTCTTATTGATAACATTCCTTTCAGCTTATAATTGCAAATATTTGTAGTTAGTTTTTACAACATGCATATACTAAGAAATACGGTCATATAATTTTTCTTGCCCTTGGAAGCTAAATATCTTTGAGTCAGAGAATTCCATTTACTCGATTAGCTCACCACTGTCCTCACTCAGTTTATCCCAGAGGGAAAAGTCTCGGTGCCACCATCTCCTTGTTTCTTTGTGCATTATTATTAAAATTCAGCTCGATTCATGGTCTCTGCAGGAATATTTTAAAGCCTTCATTTCATTTTTTTTTGTGGATTAAAATTAAATAAGGGAATCCGTAAATCCATGCAACTGGTTACATGCAAATTGTAACATGTCAGAACTCGCTGCAAGAGAGAGTCTGAGAATGGAGCTCGCTGGCTTTGAGCAGCACTCCTCTCTCCCCAGGACACCACTGTCAACGAATGTCATGAACCAAGGCAAGCTGTCAGTATCGATCACGTGCTAAATATGAAAGCTTAGCGCTTTCGTTTTTAATAGCTCTAGATGTTTTATTATTTTTGCTCATGTTATGAGGGGGATGTTGAGATACACAGTCATTTTAAGCAGAAGATTATTTAACAAAGCAGAGGAAGCACTCCAAGGAGAGACTGGAATGAGCGGCCCTTATAAAGGTTCTGCCTTTTTTTTTTACTTTTAATGAATATTTATGAAGCAGGCGGAATATTGATGAAATAAGGTCACACTTTTTCCCTTCCAAATCGTGGTGGACCAGATGTCTCTTTTCACTTGTTTGTTCTCAGGAGCCTCTGGAGAAGTCCACAAGGAGAGGAAGCACAAGCCCTGGGACCTTGATTTTCACCATAACAGGAGTGACTGATCTACAGCCTAGAGCAGGTTTCATGTGCTGGGTGGCTTCCAGTTAAGTCCTTTTAGAGAACGCTCAAGTCCCATGAAGCTGGTCTGTCAGTTATGACATTTTTAGTTTTAGATTTGTTTATATTATTTTTATATGTATGAGTATTTTGTCTGTGTGTGTGCATGCATACCTTATATGTGCAATGCTTAAGGGAGCCTTTGACCTCTGACAGGGCATCAGATCCCCTTGAACCTGGATTTACAAATGCTTGTGAACCACCATGTGGGTGCTGACTATGAAACCCACACCTTCTGAAAGAGCAACAAGCATTCTTAACCACAGGACAATTTCCCCAGCATTGACATTTTGTTATTTATTTTAAATTTTTTTCCTAAATTTTTATTTTATGTGTATGGATGTGTACCGCATGGTATTTGGTATCCATGGAAGCTAGAAGCATTGGATCTTCTGGACCTGCAATAACAGACAATTGTGACCTGCCTGTGTGTGCTGGGAACTGAAGCCAGGTCCTCTGCAAGAACTCATTCCACACATTGTTATTATTTTTGTAATTGAGGTTTTATAATGCAAACTGAGGCTAGTGTTAGGTCTGGTGGGGGGGGGGGGTTGCACAAAGATGGGGACAGACCACCAATAAACCAGAAGCAAACTTTATTCCAGAAACCAGAATCCAGGAAAAAATTTAAAAAAATAAAATAAAAAATCTCCATGGGGCACAAAAAGCTTATCAGCTAGCAGAGACCACAGCCAGAGATGGGCTTTGTTAGGCTGTGGCAAATGCCGGTTTCTGAACTCACCTTTTTATAGTAGGGGCACCAAGCATTAGGTCTGAACAAAGGAATTTTTACAATTTCAAGGTAAAGCTCAGATACAGATTGGCTTACTTTACAATCTCCATTAACAGAGTTTTTTAGTTAAACTAGTGTTTGTACCTAAACTATTGTCTTTCTTGGTACTTCCAGGTGGTGTTTACTGAAGCCCTGTGCTCTCCCCTTTGATGCTGCCAGTTTCACACAGCAGGGCTAATGCGTAACCCAGAGGTCATATATTTCCTAAAAGTTGGCTCAGCTCGTATCCATAGGCTAGCTCTCAGTTTGCAGAGAGATGCTTTGGCCTTGTGAATAGAGCTATGGGTTATAAAGCGGAGTAACCCACTGCTAATAGTTAATCCTTAAGCTACTGAGAAAGCTGCTAACAGTCTGTTCTCATTCTCCTAGGCCTACAACTTTATATTTCTTTATTTCTACATTCCTATTTCTACAATCTACATTTTTATATTCTTATCCTTGGACCCTTCAACCAGGATTTTCAATAGACTGATTGGCAAGCTAAACAAATAAGAAACAGTCCTGGGCTGTCCATTGGACCTCCTTCTCCCAGCTCCCCCATTAATGTCTATCACTTACCTAGGACTCTGATGGGAAGCCCCTGGCCTGGGGGTTGCCCCAGTCCCCACTCCAACTCCCAAGCCACCAAGCACTGACACCTCCCCCAGGGAGGGCCAGGACCACTCCCACAGGCTATTTAGGCTGGCACTAGAAAAAGGAACACGTGGTTTCAGGTTTACACGGGGTTCTCTTCCCACAGACTGCTGCATTTATTAAACACGGGCATTTTAATTTGGTCTAATCTGGTTTGATTGGAGTTCTTTGCATTGGCGGAGCAGCTTTTCTTAAGGTTAAACCAAACAGGGGCTGGAGAGATGGCTCAGAGGTTAAGAGCATTGCCTGCTCTTCCAAAGGTCCTGAGTTCAATTCCCAGCAACCACATGGTGGCTCACAACCATCTATAATGAGATCTGGTGCCCTCTTCTGGCATGCAGGCAGGCATGGAAGGAATGTTGTATACATAATAAATAAATAAATATTAAAAAAAATTAAACCAAATAGATGGAGGTTTTCCACTAAAAGGGTCTGTCCCGTCCCCCCCTCGCAGGCCCAGGGCTCAGGGCCGTGCTGGAAAGCGCCCTTCCCTTGCATGCCCTCCACCAGGCAAGATCAATGTCACTTGGAGAGCTTCCCCTTTTTAAACTGCATTGTCATTAGAGTCTTGGAGTGACTCATTTGCTTTTCCCCTGAAGTCACGGCTGATGGAGGAAGGTCATTGGCTAATAAAGGCACTGCCCTGGCCCATTTTATTGGTTAGAGGATAGGTGGGAGGAGTAAACAGAACAGAACACTGGGAGGAAGAGGAAGTGAGCTCAGAGACTCCACAGCTCTCTCGGGAGCAGACGCCTCAGAGAGAGACGCCATGCCCAGCTCCCGGGATGAAGCTCCGACCCAGGATGGACTAGGCTAGAATCTCCCTGGTAAGCGCACCTTGGGGTGCTACACACAGATGATTATAAATGGGCTAAATTAATATGTGAGAATTAACCTAGAAGAGAATGGGCCAGGCAGTGTTTAAATGAATACAGTTTGTGTGTTGTTATTTCGGGGCATAAGCTAGCTGAGCAGGCAGCCGGGGTGCTGGGGACGCAGCCCCGCCGCTCTTATTACTTCACACGGCCCATGTCGGAAGCCTGATCCATAGACATCCCCCACTCATGTCTCATGCACCCCCATTTTGACTCAAGGGCTCTGTTTGATGGAGGCTTGAGTCACACAGGCATGTGCTTTTAAAATAGGTTTCTTGTGATTCCAAGTCATTCCAAATGGTCCTTAGATGGCCTTTTACAAAATCCTTTTAAATTGGGGCTATCTAACCTAAATTAACAACGCTCCAAAAGGCCGCAGTTTCTAAATGCTTGTTCTTGTCCCGCCCCCAACTTCCTTCTCTCTCTTTCTCTCTCTCTCTCTCTCAGCGTTCTCATCCCGCTCCCCCCCCCCCAACTTAGCCCGCTCTGCTCCCACCCCCTCCCTGCTGTTTGCCTCTTGGGCAGCCTTTCACAAAAATTCCTTTTAAATTGGCACCAACACCTTACTTAAACAAGACTCCAAAAGCTCGTGGTTTCTGCCACATACTCTGCCCCTCCCCCTCCAGCTGTTTGCTGTGCTTCCCCAACAGGCCTAACTCTGCTGTAATTTTTAAGTTAGTCAGCTAACACAGGTTTCTAAAACTGTTTTGTTTGTCTGTCTACCAGAGTGATGTGGCCACACTGTGTCTGTGTAAATGTGTTTTCATGATGTGCTCAAGATATTCCTTTTAATCTTCTTGCATCTACCTACTAGCATTGGTAAACTATAACTAACTGGATAAAACGCAGGTCTAAATTTAGTTTATATGCCCAGCTTAAATAACAGGTAAGGGTACCTAGTTCTCATGTGCCTTTACAGATCTGAGGGCATGGCATTTTAACAAGAGCTTCTAACACAGACATGCAGCTTCCGTAGCACCCTGTAGCTCCCCCCAAAAGACAGAAGACCTTCCACCTCTAGGGCTTGCCTCTGCGTTTGGCAGAGCAACACACACAGCAGAAAGCAGCCTTCCACCTCTTCAGCTTCCTGGATGCCTTTCGGGGAATCGATCTTCTCACCCGGCCAAGACAGGTAGACTAATCTTTCCCCCACCCACAGGAAAAAATCTTTGGGCTTCTTGTACTCAGCAGCTAATGGCAAGCACCACTTCTAAGACTGGTATTCTCCAAGGACTAAGGAGAAGATTTGGGATTGCCTGCGTAGCTAAAAAAAAAACTGTCTCATTTTTGCTCATTTATCCCTCCCAGATCTGCCTAATGGCATTTGACAACCTAGGTACTGTTAACCTATTACTTCATCCATGACATTTAATGAAGTTTCCTGCTAAAATACAGACAGGGATGCCTTTTTAACAGGCTTCATAGTCCAGGATTAACAGGTTTCAAGTGTGTCTTCAGAGGTTCAGAGTTTCTAATTTCCTTTAATTGTCTTCTAAAATCTGTTCCAGTTTTCTTAAAGTTCTTCTACACTGACCCCAGCCAGTTTCAAGCATATTTTACAGGTCACTCCTGTTGCCTGGGCCAAGACCAACTCACAAAGCGCTCCCCAGACAACCCCAAACACCTGCAACAGCTCCTGAGCCTTTACCATTGGTACCAATTCTCCTGGATTAAGAACACCTGTCAAGCTCTGACACCTCCCCCAGGGAGGGTCAGGACTACTCCTACAGACTAGACTATGTAGGCTCACACGGGGGGGGGGGGGGGTTGCATAGGCTCCTCTTCCTGCTGTGCTGTCTCAGTCCACCCGAGAGTACCACATTTATTAAACATGGGCCTTTTAATTTGGTCTAATCTGGTTTGATTAGAGTTCTTTGCTTTGGCGGAGTGGCTTTTCTTAAGATTAAACCAAACATTTTAAGCAATCTCTGGTGTTTGTGTGTATCTGTTCAACCTATCATCTAATCCTCCACTGGCAGCAAATACGAACTGAACTAGCTACTTTTTTATTTCTGTGACAAAATAACATGGCCAAAGGCACCTGAAGAAAGAGCTTATTTGGCTTATGATCCAGAGGGCTAAGTGTCCATAATGGCAGGAAAAGCATGGCAGCAGAAGCAGGCAGCTGAGAGATCACATCTCAACCCTACCCATAGGAGGCAGAGTGAGAACTAGAAATGTAGCTATCAACTCAAAATCCACCCCCAGTGATGGACTTCCTCCAGCAGACCTCCACGCCCATAATCTTCCCCAAACAGCTCCGTGGGCTGGAGACCAAACCAAGAGTTCAAATGCGTGTGCCTATGGGGGACATTGCTCATTCAAACCATCACACTGATGCGCCGTGTCAAGCAGCCGGGAGGGGCCTCCAGCAGCGGCTCCTGAGATGCATAGTCTCTTTTATCAGAGACAGGAGAATTGATGTAGCATGGGTTTGCAAAACTGGATGAAATGCACAGGCTGTAAGAATACAAACAGGCATTGGAAGGGAGACAGGCTGGGAGGGAGGCAGTGGTGGGTGTATAGGATCCATATGCATTGTGTAAATGTATAAAGCCGTCAAATAATTTTTAAAAAGTATTATTAATTATTTTAAAGAAGCAGATATTGAGACACAGTTTCAGCGGAGTTGGAGAGAGGGGAGAACAAGAAGAATGTTTTAAAACCTAAACAAAGCAAATACAGCAGGAGGTCGTCCAAGACGGTGGCTGTAGCCATCAGGGTGGTGGTGCTTTGTTCAAGGCAAAAATCCAAAAAGACAAGTAAAGAAAGAAAGGAACTTCACAATCATCTTCAAGTCCCCTAAAATTTCTTGTCTGGGAGGACTTAGTAAAAGAGTAAGGAAGTCACCCGTCGCTTGCTTACCACCTGGAAATGTATTCTCGCCCTCCCATCTCTCGTGGTGATCATTCAAATGCATATTTTTCTGCATATTATAAAGTAACTTGTCACTTCTTTTGTGTTCTGATAGATGTTTCCTGGTGTTTAACTCCTGACTACTTCTTTTCATACATCTGAAATGTTGTAATTTCCTCGAGACTCGGGGTAGCTTAAGAACAAATCCCCCACTGTTTCTCCTTGATCATCACCTGGTTCCTAAAGGAGAATGACCCTGGGGACCCAGAAGGTCCCCTGATCTATGCTGGAGGCAGCCTATGATGCACCTTGATGAAGCTCCCTTATTCCAGTCAATGCTTTTGGACCAGTGGCTGAGGATAAAGTGCTGGTAAGGAGAATATATTGATTGTGTTTCTGTCAAAGAGCTCAAAGCCTATATTAGTTGTGGTCTAATAAGAGGAAAAATGATTCCTATAATCATAGCTTTTATCATTTTATAAAGTTTTCTCATATCCTTTTTTTTTTTCAATAGAATTTACCAGCAGTCTTAGGTTGAGATTATTTTTATTTACTCTGGAAAAAAAAAATTGAGGTCAAGCGGCTCACCCAGTTTACACAAAGCTCGCTTCTACAGTAAATACCACAGGCACAGCAGGTCCCATATTGTGCGATACATGACAAACAGCAGCAAATGAAACAGGTTTCCCCCCTTTCTTTTGCTTCCTGTATTTGCTGCCTCCTCCCCTCCGCCTGGCCCAGGCTGTGGTGGATTAACAGTCCTAATTTACTTTCTGCTTGGGTTGAGGAAACTCTCCAACAAAATGAAACCTCGGGGGCCTCATAAGAAAACAGAGAGAGGAGGCAGGTTGACCAGAGGACGTAAACCATGAAGATGACCACAAAGTGGGGGGGATTAGGTAACTAGAAATCCCTGAGCTATAAAGCACAGAAGATGGTGACTTACAGGAGGGCTGGGAAGAAAGTCACAATAAAGGAAATCCCAAATTTCAGACTATTATTTCACCTATTTGTTGGGTCTTAGATTAAATGAGCCACTATGCTGTCTTAGCATGGTAGATCACATAAACTGGGGAAGATGTGTTTTCTTTGAGCATCAGTCAGTCTCTCTCTTCTCTTCTCTTCTCTTCTCTTCTCTTCTCTTCTCTGTGTGTGTGAGTGTGTGTGTGTGAAAGACACCACATTTATGATTGTCCAATAAAATATAGGATGGCCAATAAAAGTTGGACTTCAGAGTTTTTAAAATCCAAGTATCTTGCAAGCAACACACGGAACATATTTATACTAAAATCTCTTCATTGCTCTGACTTGCAGTTTAATTGAATGCTTCGTATTTTATTTATTGTATCTATCAACTCTAACCTAATTAGACTTCAGATCAAGCTCCGATAGCGAATGTAATCCAATTGAAGCTGGGGAGAATGAGAGCATCTTCTGCTGTTGTGCTGGCCTTTATCAGGATGGCCATCATCTTGTGTTCAGACCTGCCTATTAGTTGTAAATAAGTATTAGTGTGTAGCTGGAGTTATCCCAAGTTCACACTTCAAGTGATGGTCCCAATCTGCAGATTCTGGGAAGAGTTTTCAAGCAGATTTAATTTGGAATTCATTCTGTTCTCACCCAAATTACAGAAATGCTTAACCCATCCTGCTGTCACCAAGATAACCCTCTGTGATAAGGTAGCAAACATCTCCAGTTAAATCCTAGAGTGAACTCAACATCCATCTCTTGAAGGACCAAAGAGCACCTATGATGGAGGAAGGTCATTGGTTAAGTAATAAAGAAACTGCTTGGCCCCATAGGTTAAAACATAGGTGGGAGGAGTTAACAGAACAGAATGCTGGGAGGAAGAGGAAGTGAGCTCAGAGACACCATGCTCCCCTCTCCTGGGCAGACGCGATAGCTCTGCTCTCTGAAGCAGATGCAATGGAGCAAGCCGCCAGGTCAGACATGCTGAATCTTTCCTGGTAAGCACACCTAGTGGTGCTATGCAGATTATTAGAAATGGGTTAAGCAAAATATGAGAATTAGCCCGTAAGAGGCTAGAGCTAGTGGGCCAAGCAGTGTTTAAAAGAATACAATTTGTGTGTTGTTATTTCGGGGCATAAGCTAGCGAGGCGGCCAGGGTGCTGGGGATGCAGCCCCGCTGCTCCTATTACAACACACCTATTTGTGTAAGAAGTCACTATCATCATCATCAAGTCTCCCTGTAAATCCTACTCTTGGAACTTAAAGATTTATCAGAGGATGTTTGTAGAAACTCCTTCCTGGCAGTGAGTTCATTTCAGAGACCATAGCAAAAGGATCAAGTTCAGGTTTAACAAATGGCAGGAGGAAAGAACAAACAGTTCCCTAAACCACATCAGTTACATTTTCATCTGTGTTATTCAATGCTCATCTCTCTGGAGAACTATGAAATCAGACCCGCTGAGGCAGTAAACCATCAGTGTGTGGAATAAAACTCCCATTCCCACCCACAACCACGAATGTGACCCTCATAATAGCCCCCACAGTCCACATTAAAGCTAAAAGAAAGTGTGATGGCTTTGCGTGCTATTGACTATACTTTGGGCACTCGCGCATGTGCGTGCATGAACACACACATACACATACCTACAGGTTTAAAAAATGCTATAGAATATACTAATCTTTGATTTTCTAAATCTAACCTTCCTTAAGTTTTTAATTAAGGTGGAGCTCACGTAAAATAGAGCATTTCAAAGTGGACAGCATAGGGGTGTTGGATGTGTTCCCGGTGCAGAGCATCCTTTGTGTCTCCCCAGATGCTCTTTCTACTATCATTGAGTTGCTGTTCCCCATTCCTTCCTGCTCTGCCAAGTTACCAGCCACCCTATCATTGTGAACCTACCTATGACTGCTATTCCACACAGAAGAATCCTCTGCTGTCTTTTGTGTTCACTTTAGGCAGCCTAGTACAAATCAGCACTTCATTGCTTTATATAGCTGGATAACAATTTCCTTACATTTTAAACTTTCATTTGTAAATCATATTTTATTTCCCAGACACCCAAAAATGTAATTTTTTTTATGTTTTCTTACTTTATTCATTTTTGAGACAGTATCATACATCCTAGCCTGGACTTGAACTCATTGTGTGGCCAAGAATGACCTTGAACTTCTAATCCCCCACCACCACCACCACGTCCCCAGTGCTGAGACTACAAAGGTGTGGCTATGTGTGGTGCTGAGGAACCCAGGGTTTCATGAACTCCAGAAAAACACTCCACAAACTGAGCACAATCCTATGCCATTTTGAATAATTTTTAAATGTACTTCTATTTAGCCTATGGTTAGAACTCATTGAAATTCCTTTAAATTTTCCAATAGTATGTAGGTTAAATGTATTCAATATTCTTTAATTCTTCAATGAGCATCTTAAATGAAGTATAACTCAGAAGAAGACACAACTCCTTAGCTCCCAGTTGCCTGGATTGCCACAAGTGAACAGATCTTTGTAGCTCCCACCAGCTCAGGAGAACAAGGCTCACAGCCCAGAAGCTTGCCCTTGCCCCTTCACTTCTTCCTGTTAAGGAATCATCTGTTATCTTTACGTTCTGAACATGGCTAATTTCTTCATATGTTAAACTTCTCTCCTAAAGTCCCCTGTAGTATTTTCCAGACATTTGATTCGCTTAACAAAAACAGGGGTTGCTGCTAAGGACAAAATTCAGAGACTAGCTCTTTTGGTGTCTGGGGCACCCCACCTTACCGACCCAGAACTTGCCTTCCTCCCTGTACACACCAGAAGCAAATCCCTCCCTCTGTGCTGAATAGACAGCACACTTTGCTCTTGGTGTGAAAGAGCTGGGAGTGGAAGGAAATGGCGCTGTGGATCAGTTATGGCCGAGTTCAGTTTGAAGATCAGTTGCTGCGAGCAACGGTATATCAACTACCCGCAGTGGTGTGGGAAGCTCACTCTTTCCTTATGGGAAACTCTTTAGGTGTGTGGACAGACTAGAGCTGGCAGTGGTAGAGGGATGGTAGGGGGCTAGATGACCACTTCAAGAACCCTTATTTGAGTTTAGGGTTTGTGTTCTTGCTTTTGGGGGGTTCTGTTTGCTTGCTGCTGCTGGAACTTGGACCTAGAGCTCAACACATGACATGCTTGGCAAGATCTCTAGCCCTGAACTATTCCCCTAGTTGTGAGGCTCATATTCTTAATCTAGTCCATTTATATTAGTTCTTAACTTGAGGCTCTTTGTGAATTTCATACCGTGCACTCTAATGTTACTCATCTCCCTGTTCCTACATATCTGTCCTCTGCTCGTGCAACTTCCCCTCAAAATAAAATAAAATAATAAAATAAAATAAAAATCTCAAAGTGAAAGCCGTGGTGTGTCACACAGTACACCTTCCCCTTTGCACAAACAGTTTTATTTGCAAATGTTCATTGTGATGAATCACGGGACTGGTTCAAAGCCTCTGGCTTATGTATACTATCAATACTGGATCCTCGGTGGACTCCTCTCAGATATCCTATTGGCCTGTGTCATGGAGCTCCTGAAGCTTTGGTTCTGCGGCACTGGTCCCTTCACTTGCTCCAGTAGTTCCCAGATGCGGTAAATGCTAGGGTGGGCCAACTCAAAGCCCTTGGTCTGGGACTGGGTGGTAACTGAGTTGGTCAGCCTGCCTGCTCTCTTGCACCTGAGCCACCAGGGCCAGCCCGACTGTGCTGCCCAGGAGAGGGGCAGGGTTGCTCTTCTGAGTACTGCAGCTGGCAAGGGAAACTTGAGAATCTTTACATCAAAACTGGACTGTCTGTTTTCAGTAGTGGAAATAAAAAAATAAGGCTGTGTGCATGTTAGGTAAGCGCTCTACCTCTGAGCCACATCCTCAGCCCCCAAAGTTGCCTGTTTTCATATACCTGCAGATTTCCAAGTTGCTTCTACAAATCTGAGAAAAGGTGGTTTGTGTGTGCATGCTTGTGTGTGTGTGTCTGCATGACCACCTTACTGGTTGGTCCTGGGAAATTTCTCAGAGACGGTGCTGTCTTATTTTGCTCTTGGCCTGTGCTTCGGGTAAGAAGTCCGCATGTTGTTTCTTGTCTGGTGGCTCAGCACTCATTGAGTGCCAATCACAGGAAAAGCAGGGGAAGGATTTCAGATAGACAAGACACAGCCCCCGATGTGCTGTTCTTAGACCTCACTGGAATTCAGTCACGCTTGCTGCTTAGGAAGATGGAGCAGGACAGGAGCGCATGAGAAGTGGAAATACCCACTTCAGCCCTGTGTTTGCCATGTGCTTTAAGCTGCACTTTCTCCGAGGATAGCTGTGAGACCATGGAGAGCTGATGCCTGCTTTCCTACCGAGAAAAACAGAACATTTTGCTGCAGAATCCAGGGAGGGCTTGGTAGCGTAAAAGTGGTTTAATGTAAGGCAAAATAACAAATATTATTAACTGTACTCATAGCATCCTTTAGTGCTATTGCCTATAGACTGCCTTTGGGAAGGAGTTCTTACAGTGAGAAATGCTTTATTATTGTAATAGAACACTAAGTTATCTACTCTGATGAGAGGTGGAGGGGGTTCTAAATTCATTGTATTAATTTAGAGTTGAGAAGAATGATTACAAACATAGGCCACCTATGGGTGCCGCATAATACGGATGATATAGTGAGGTCATAGTGGGAGTGTGATGCGTCTTATTTATACAGTTCCAGATACAAAGAGTATATTAGGTATTTTGCAGCCAAGACTCAGAAGCCTAAAACAAACAAGATTAAAATCAGCAATAAAGCAAATCAGAAGGAGCCAGGGAAACTCAGCAATAAATCTGATGCAAAACCAGTGTGATCTGCCTAAGGCCTTTTAGAATTGGCTTCAGGCTATGGCTTCTCTTTGCTTATTTTAGTGATGTGGGGGTAAATGAGGTGGGTGGGGTCGATGCCTGTGAAGGAGAGGGCAGAGCAATCCTGTTATTATAGGGAAGGACAGAATTTCCATGACTCAAAGATCCTTGTGCAAACTGTCCACAGGCGTGTGTGTGTGTATGTGTGGAAGAGAGAGAGAGAGAGAGAGAGAGAGAGAGAAAGTCTCCCCATAGTCACCTACCAGTGCAATTTACGATCATACTTAGAGTCAAGAAATTCTTCCTCTGTGTAACTTCATATTTTTTTTGCTGGTTTTTTCATTAATATTTTTTGTTTTCCCAGGTTGGCTCTCAACTTCCAAACTTCTTTCATGATTCCTTGAAATGAAACCCTCAAATTCTGCCCCACTGGACAGAAGTAAGTGTATTGGGATCCAGATCTGCCTTTTGTTACTGATTCAGGATTGGAGAAGCTGAACTTAACAGTGATCCAGGGTTCGTTTGATGTAACTAGAGGTTTCTCTCCTGCCCGCCTGTTCTTCCTGTGGGAGAATGTCAAGAACCTTGGTGTCCTTAAAGTGCTCCGTGGTGCTGAAGCTCATACTGCTGCCTAGTCTGCATGGGCCACCAGTGCACCTTTGGTGTGCTGTAGGTTGGACAGTATGATGTGGAACAGACGCAGAAATGGGCCATCAGTTTGGCTGCAGTCTCAGGAGAGAAGCTGCCTCCGTTTGCAGAGCTTCTGAATGTGTTTGCACCTCGTGCCTGCCAACTGAGTGTTGTGGTGGATGACAAGAAGTTTGTGAGTGACATCGCCAGGCTGACTTCGGGCCCCTTCCGAACCATCACTGCGCGGGATACTATGTCTGACCTCCCTGAGATCCAGAAAGGAGCCTCGGCACCTGAGATCTCCTACAATGGAGAGCCACAGTCCTTGTTCCAGAGGCAGCTGCGGGGCTCACACTACCAGCCCATCCTCGGGGATTATATCTGCAAGGACATGAGCCCATTGGTGGCTGCCAGCCTGCAGAACATTCCGCTGCTCCCAGAATCAGATTGGCGTGACCTGACCAATATAGAAGTGCTGCCGAGAGACGGTACTAAGACCAGAAACTATGCTACACTTTCTATGAGAAGAAGAATGTGCCAAGCGTGGGGTCTGTTCCTGTATGGAAGCTGCAAGTCCTGCAACCCCACGGCCAGGCAGTTCAACACCCTCATCCTCTGGTGCCTGCCGCACACTGGAACCTGGAGCAAACACTGGGCCGGCCTCTATGGGCGCCTGGAGTGGGATGGCTTCTTCAGCACCACTGTCACCAACCCTGAATCCATGGGCAAGCAGGGCCGTATTCCCCACCCAGAGCAGCACTGGATGTTGAGCCTGAGGGAGTGTGCCTGTTCCCAGGACTTTCCGGACACCTACCGGCAACATCCTGAACAGACTTTGGCAGGTGAGTAATGCCGTGCCACCACCATTGGCCAAAGCCATGGGCCTCGAGATAAAGCTCTGCATGTTGGCCAGAGCTCAGGAGATCACCTCAGATGCAGTTAAAGTAAAGGAGACTGCCAGGACGAAATAGTTCTGCTCTCTTCCAGAACCCCACATACACTGTTTTTTAACCTGTTGAGCCCAATGATTTGCAATGTTGTGCACCGTGTCTGTGGCCATGGCTGACAGTAAGCTGTTTGTGTGAGGTTTACTTTGTGATCAAGCCGTGAAGTACTTTGTGCATTCTGGATTTTAAAGATTTTTGGTTTTTAATTCTGTATTCTATCTGATCTGCCGCTATGCAGGTAACAAACAAGATTTGCTGTAGTTTTTATATGTTGTAATATTTCTTCAAATAAAGTGCTTTTATAAAGCAAAAAAAAATTAACCCATTTGTAATAATATGTGTATTGCTCCATTGGCTGCTGGCATCTCCCAGACTCCTCCTTCTTTCCTCCCTGTCTCTATTCTGCCTTGCTATTGGCCAAACCAGCTTCTTTATTAACCAGTGGTAATAAGACATATTCACAGCATGCAGAAGGGCATCGCACATTGGTTGGGCCCAGCTATTTCAGTATAATATATCACAAAGGGAACATCCTTATTTTATAACCTAAGAAAATAAATATTTGTTTGTAAAAAAAAAAAGGCATTCATTTTCCCCCCAGGGAGTTAAATTAAAAATTTGATAAAGTGTTCCCTAAACCTCTGGGAAAACTGTTCTATTTGCTAATTTTCTTGCTCTAACAAAAACAGCTTAGGAAGGTTGATTTTAGCTCACAGCGCAAGGGTCCAAGCCGACACAGTGGGGAAGGCACAGCAGCAGGAGAGTGTCGCCCATGGCCACATAGCATTGTTGAAATACGGAGAGGCGGGCTGTGTCCCACCACCCGGCTAGCTTTACCCGAAATAATTACACGGAAACTGTATTCTTTTAAACACTGCCTGACCCATTAGTTTCAGTTTCTTATTGGCTAGCTTTTACATATTGATCTAACCCATTTCTATTAAGCCACGAGCTGGCTTACCAGGAATGATCTTAACCTGCGTCTGTCTGAAGTGGGAGAACCATGGCGACTCCCTGACTCAGCTTCTTTCTCCCAGCATTCCGTTCTGTTTACTCCGCCTACCTAAGGGTTGGCCTATCAAATGGGTCTAGGCAGTTTCTTTATTAATAAGAAATCACTCCCACATCATAGCATCTACAGCCAGGAGTCATGGCACCAATGTGATAGTTTAATGGCAGAAGTCAACCTTGGTGGAACCAAGGGTCACCACAAAGCCACACCATGCAACAGAACTTATCTAGGAGGTTTATTGTAGGGTGCAGAGGCAAGAGCTTAGAAGGGAGAGTGAGGTGAAAAGGGCTTGCCTTTTATAAGGGATTTAGCAAATGTGCATAGGGAGCGTGCTCTACTGGGTGGGGCAGAAGTCACAGTGTCACTTCTTGGCTGCTGCTGAATATGTGTCCTGCTAAGTCCCTGAGGGCAGGCTGGTATAAATGCCTGAACGCATCAGATATCACTATGTAGCTCAGGCTGGCCTAAGGATTGCTGTTCGAGGCCAGTCAGTTTTGCCTGTGAATATATCTGTGTACCACTTGCATGCCTGGTGCCTATAAGAGCAGAAGAGAGAGTCAGATCCCCTGGGATTAAAGAGATGGTTGTTAGCTAACATGTAGGTACTGGGCCTTGAACCCTGGTCATCTGAGAGACCAGCCAGTGCTCTTAACTGCTAAGCAATCTCTCCAGGCCCTATTTTATTTTTTATCCAGTTCTGTGAACAAAATTTATTGATCTCTGTCAGTAGAATGGTACCACCCCCATTCAAGGTAGATCTTATCACCTCAATTGCCTCAGTGTAGAAACTTCTTCATGAGCATGTTCAGAGGTTTGTCTTCTAGGTGATTCTAGATCCCACCAACTTGACAGTGCTAACCCTCAGAGCCTCACTCTGTATGCTGAAGAAAATGGTTCTGGTATCATTGGTGCCTTAGTTCATGGGTTTTGTGTCCTTGCCGCCAAGGCAGATGCATTTGCCTATCAAAGTATCACTTCTAAGGGTGGGAAATCACTTATTTATGTGAAAGTTCTACTTCTGTACCATGTATTCTAAAAATCGTTTGCTGCTGCCTGCTTGCTGTCTGGAATAGTGCATGGTAGAAGGCAAGCACTGCTCTCAGTCTCTTTAGAACACATGGCCATCCCTGTTCTCTCTGGCCCTGTGTTTACCTTTGGCACGATCCACATTGCCTATGTAGTGACCATCCTAGAGCTCCGAGTTTAGCAGAGTCATTGTATCTAGGGTAGATATTAGAATGAGTGGTTGTTTTCTAGAAGTACTTTGACCTTACATTGTGGTAAACAGTAAAGAATCTTTGTAGCAAACAGTGACTGTTTTCCGTGATTTGTAGAATTGTCTTTCTGAAGGGGTGGGTGTAGCCATCCCATGACTTTGGTCACAAGACACCTCTGGCACACCTGAGGTTCTTGGATTATTGTATATTGCAAATGATACACAATAAAAGATCAAAGTCTCAAGGGCTTGTGATGCTTTCCTTTAGTGAGACATACAAATTAGATTAGGGACTTTGGTATGAGGAAATACTTCACTCAATAAAGCAATTTTGTGTAACGATGAATAAATACACCTTTGTAGAGCTGTTTAGAATTCAGTCCATCAGAGAGGCTGGGCCTTCCTGCTGCCACACAGGCCTTAATAGCTCATCTTGGAGTGACTTCTTTCTTCAACTAACCACACAGCACACTGACACTCTGGGATCAGACAGCAGCCGGAAGATCTAGTGACAGTTGATGGAGTTGATGGCTTCTGGGAGAGTCGTTTTTTTTTTTTTAAGGGTCTGACCCCTGGTAGGCAGAACCCATTCCAGTTCCTAGTGTGTGGCAGCACACCCATGAATATCTAGCCAACACAAATTATACTCGAGTTATTTAAAAAAAAAAAAAAAAGAACACAAAGTTGGGAGGGGGTGGGTAGTTATAGCTCCAAAGCTATACAGAGAAACCCTATCTTGAAAAACCAAAATGCGGAGGGGGGGGCGGGGAGCACTGGCTGCTCTTCCAGAGGTCCTGAATTCAATTCCCAGCAACCACATGGTGGCTCACAACCATCTATAATGAGATCTGGTGCCCTCTTCTGGCCAGCAGGCACACATAGGAAGAATGTTGTATACATAACAAATAAATAAATCTTTAAAAAAAAGAAAGAAAGAAAGAAAGAAAAGAAAAGAAAAGAATCTCTGTATTCTGAATTTCATTATATTCATGCTAATCTTTCATATATATGACTCATTTGTATGAGTCATGTCCATGCTAACCTGGGGCTCCTGAGAGCCAGAGTGTCTGTTGCCAGGAGTCCAGACTTGAGTTCAAACCCCAGAACCCACAGGTTGTGTTAAAACCCGGCATCTGTACTACGTGCTATACGGAACTACACCTGTAGTTCCTGTGCCACTACAGGTCAGTACAAGCCGGAACTGGGCTGGAAACTTAAAAACATACAGACACAGACAGACAGAGAGACACAAACACGGGTCATCCTTAATCTAAGAATGCCAAGTTTATTGTGCCCAGGGGAAGCTTATATAGTGCTCTGGCCATGCCCCAGCTCTCGGGACCTTTCAGCTGCAGATCCACCAGCCTGCCATCAAGGTCTCGTGCTCAGAGCAGCTGCAGGCTGCTCAGAGCAGAGAAAAACAAGTTGTTTTGCTCAGAGCAGCTGCAAACACAGGAAAAACAAGCCATTCACAGAGAATTCAGGGTCTGGCGGTCCACAGCCCCAAGAGCTCCCAACAAGCTTGGAAAGAGAGAACCAGCTCCCACAAGTTGTCCTCTGCCATCCATATGTGCCTGTGGTATATGCATACATGTACACACAATGAATACATACAATGCAATAAAATTTTTAAATTATATTAACCTATCACAATAAGAGTCATGCACATGTATAAATTAATATAAGATAAACGTGTATATATATACATGTATCATATTTGCAATGTAGAACATATTTATCACACAAAGAACTCAACTTTCAGTGCTCAGGAAAACCAAATTTATTAGCTTATAAATATTGGCACTGAATAGACAACAGGTGGCAGTGACTATTTTCACTTAATAGTTTTGAAATTAAGCACATAAATTGCACAAACCTAAAGATAGAAATGTGTCAGCTATTTTGTATCAGTCGGTGCATGTAGGTAAGAAGGGTTGTTTCCTAGAAAAGATAGTAATCAAAGAATTTGTTAAGATAGTCAGCAATAATTTCATCACATCTGAGAAGTTTTAGGCTCGAAAGCAACGGACGTTTATGTGTGAATTCTGAGGGACTTCATCAGAAATGCCAGGTAAATACTGGAAGACATTTTTAAGGTTTAATTTTATTTACTTTTATGTTTGTCATTATATGTGTCTGTGGGTGTGTGCACGTGAGTGTGGGTATCCACAGAGGCCAGTAGAGAGCGCTTAATCCTCTAGAGCTGGAGTTAGTTAAAGGTGGCTGTGAGCTGCTCAACTGGAGTGCTGGGCACCAAACTCAGGTCCTCTGTAAGATCAATAACCACAGTAAAATAGGACCCATAAAGGCAAGTTCATTCTGGGACACTAATCAATGAAACTATGCAGGTGGCTCTTTTCACCTTTCTGCAGAACCAATTCAACTTGATAAGCTCTGCTCCTTGTAAATTCTATTCTATACCCCCCTCCACACACAAACAAGAGTCACATGTTCAGCATTTGGATGTTTTGTTAAACGACTCTATTATCTATCGATTCAGATCTATTATATTTAGCTACTGTCTGAAAACAAATAAGAGTAGCAGTAGACTGTTCAATGAAACATGTTTTTATTATTTGTTGTTTAAAGTGTAGAAAATGAGTTATCATACACTACATACCTAAATGAAATCTTAGAAAACATGTTCATAGTGGTTACGTCTGAATGGTGTATACTAGAATTATTTTATTAATGTGTTGCTTTTTCTATAACAAATATTACTTTCATAATTTTATTTTTTTTTAATTTTTTTTTTTTTTTTGTTTTTCGAGACAGGGTTTCTCTGTGGCTTTGGAGCCTGTCCTGGAACTAGCTCTGTAGACCAGGCTGGTCTTGAACTCACAGAGATCTGCCTGCCTCTCATAATTTTATTTTTAATTTATTTATTTATTAAAGATTTCTGCCTTCTCCCCGCCACTGCCTCCCATTTCCCTCCCCCTCCCCCAATCAAGTCCCCCTCCCTCCTCAGCCCGAAGAGCAATCAGGGTTCCCTGACCTGAGGGAAGTCCAAGGACCACCCGCCTCCATCCAGGTCTAGTAAGGTGAGCATTCAAACTGCCTAGGCTCCAGTACATGCAGTAGGATCAAAAAACCCATTGCTATTGTTCTTGAGTTCTCAGTAGTCCTCATTGTCCACTATGTTCAGCAAGTCCTGTTTTATCCCATGCTTTTTCAGACCCAGGCCAGCTGGCCTCGGTGAGTTCACAATAGAACATCCCCATTGTCTCAGTGTGTGGGTGCACCCCTCGCGGACCTGAGTTCCTTGCTCGTGCTCACTCTCCTTCTGCTCCTGATTTGGACCTTGAGATTTCAGTCTGGTGCTCCAATGTGGGTCTCTGTTTCTGTCTCCTTTCATCGCCTGATGAAGGTTAATATTCAGGAGGATGCCTATATGTTTTTCTTTGGGTTCACCTTCTTATTTAGCTTCTCTAGGATCGTGAATTATAAGCTCAATGTCCTTTATTTATGGCTGGAAACCAAATATGAGTGAGTACATCCCAAGTTCCTCTTTTTGGGTCTGGCTTACCTCACTCAGGATAGTGTTTTCTATTTCCATCCATTTGTATGCAAAATTCAAGAAGTCATTGTTTTTTACTGCTGAGTAGTACTCTAATATGTATATATTCCATATTTTCTTCATCCATTCTTCCATTGAAGGGCATCTAGGTTGTTTCCAGGTTCTGGCTATTACAAACAATGCTGCTATGAACATAGTTGAACATATACTTTTGTTGTATGATAGGGCCTTTCTTGGGTATATTCCCAAGAGTGGTATTGCTGGGTCCAGGGGTATGTTGATTCCGAATTACCACAAGTTTACATTCCCACCAGCAATGGATGAGTGTACCCCTTTCTCCACAACCTCTCCAGCAAAGGCTATCATTGGTGTTTTTGATTTTCGCCATTCTGACAGGTGTAAGATGGTATCTTAAAGTTGTCTTGATTTGCATTTCCCTGATCGCTAAGGAAGTTGAGCATGACCTTAAGTGTCTTTTGGCCATTTGAACTTCTTCTGTTGAGCTCAGTGCCCCATTTTATAATTGGGTCGATTAGCCTTTTACGGTCTAGTTTCTTGAGTTCTTTATATATTTTGGAGATCAGACCTTTGTCAGTTGCGGGGTTGGTGAAGATCTTCTCCCAGTCAGTGGGTTGCCTTTTTGTCTTAGTGACAGTGTCCTTTGCTTTACAGAAGCTTCTCAGTCTCAGGAGGTCCCATTTATTCAATGAGGCCCTTAATGTCTGTGCTGCTGGGGTTATATGTAGGAAGTGGTTTCCTGTGCCCATGTGTTGTAGAGTACTTCCCACTTTCTCTTCTATCAGGTTCAGTGTGTTCAGACTGATATTGAGGTCTTTAATCCATTTGGGCTTGAGTTTTGTGCATGGTGATAGATTTGGGTCTATTTTCATTTTTCTACAGATTGACATCCAGTTTTGCCAGCACAATTTGTTGAAGATGCTCTCTTTTTTCCGTTGTATACTTTTAGCTCCTTTATCGAAAATCAGGAGTTCATTGGTTTGTGGGTTAAAGTCAGGGTCTTCTATTTGATTCCATTGGTTGACTTCTCTGTTTTTATGCCAATACCAAGCTGTTTTCAATACTGTAGCTCTGTAATAGAGTTTGAAGTCAGGGATGGTAATGCCTCCAGACGATCCTTTATTGTATAAGATTGTTTTGGCTATCCTGGGTTTTTTGTTTTTCCATATAAAGTTGATTATTGTCTTCTCCAGATCTGTGAAGAATTTTGATGGGATTTTGATGGGGATTGCATTGAATCTATAACAAATATTACTTTCATAATTTTAAAATTAGTTTAAGACATGGAGGTAGATGCTGCATGATCAGTGAGGGTACCCAGCGAGAACTGGCGGTGATTCCCCTCTTTATGCATGCCTACCTCCCTCTCTCTGACTGTATAATCATTTCCTTGGCTACGACTCTTTTGTTTTTCCCTTCTTCAATTTGTGTTTTCCCCTGGATTCTCACTCAACTCACCATTCCTCTATCTGTCTCAGCCTCCCACATGCTGCTATCACAGACACCCACTTGGTTTTTATTTAACGTTCTCTCCTGTTCCCTCTCATCCCCTTTGGCTCGTCCTTGTTCTGGGTACTAAGGCCATCCAAGCACCGTGAGTGCTGGCGCTAGAGGAGCTATGCTGGACTTGATGAATCAGGAGCAGATGCACCGATGCACACAGAGCACTCAATCCACCTGTGCGTGCGCTGGGCTTCCTGCTGCCTCTGCACTCCCTGCATGTCTACAGAGCAGTGTCATAACTAAGGGAAATATGTGTGCGGTGGGTGAAGAGCCTCCCGGGAGAGCTGAGGCTTCATGGTACTCCTGCGGTTGCAGCCATTGTAGCAAGAAGTGTGATTTTAGGTGACTGGATTTCTTGAAACATCAAGGTTTGAAATCTTGGAACCACCAGTTACATTATTTCACTGTTTTGGTGCAAACTGATTCTCCACCCACCACCCCGACATCACTGATGAGTCAACTTAAGGAAAAACATAAGCATCAAATAAGCAAAGAGGAAATTCAAAAGCTTTTGCTATCTGAATGCTGATTATTCTCTACAGTAAACACCTGTGAGTAGAATTTTATAGGCCAAGCAAATGGCTTAATTGTATCAACCGTAGTTTGACTCATTGTGCTGGTTAGTTTTTTGTCAACTTGACACAAATTAAGGGCATTTGGGAAAAACAATTAAGAAAATGCATCCATCAGATTAGCCTGGAGGCAAGTCAGTGAAAACATTTTCTTGATTAATGATTGGTGTGCCACCCCATATGCAGTGACTCCCTGGGCCGGTGGGCCTGGCTGGTCTCAGAAAGGGAGCCGAATGTGAGCCTGAGGAGCAAGCCAGCAAGCAGTGTTCTCCCATGGCCTTTGCTCCAGCACTCATCTTGAGATCCTGCCTTGAATTCCTTTCACGTTGACTAAAGGCTGCAAGGCTAAATAAAGCCTTTCTTCCTCGAGCTGCTCGTCCCACAGCAATAGAAACCAAACTAGACTATTCATAAATATGAATATTCAGATTTTTTTGAGACAAGGTCTCTATGTGTAACAGCTCTGGGTATCCTGGAACTTGCTTTATAGACCAGGCTGGCCTTGAACTCACAGAGATCCACCTATTTCTGCCTCCCAAGTGCTGGGATTAAAGGCATGAGTCACCACTGCCTGATCATTATTTTACTTATTTACTTTGCTATTCTTCTTATTATGGTGTTCTGGGGTTTATATGTGAGATTTTAAAACATAATACAAGTGCTTACACACAGAATGAGAAATTTCAGGCGTGAAAGAGCATTACTGATTTACTGATTCTGTTTCAGTGTTCCTCTTAATGTTATTCACCAAAATGAGTTATAATCAGTAAATCAATCAAAAATGATGCATAGTTTTGTTATGGCTCCCAAAGGCAACGTAAGTTTGAATTAATTTGTTGAAATGATATAGTATTTTAAAAAATTGTTAAAGGAAACACTATATTTAAATCATTTATCATTAATCTGATGACTGTAGTAACATTTATCAGCCTCTCTGGTGTAATTTTCCTTAAAATTAAGTGTTTTTGAAAGTGCTTAGTCTTAGCCCTATAGTATATTAAAGTAGACTAGAAGATGCTTCGATTCAACAAGTCCTGCGTTTATTTACTGAAAACTCTACTCCGTGCAAGGCATTGTGTATGAAAAGGAAAAAGCAACCGTGCTTTTATGCTCATGTTTAGAAATGAACAAGACGATGGGAACACAGGCTCTCGAACAAGCAGATAGATTCTAGCATCCTGTTACGACCCGCACTCCCTGAAAACCAAGAGCACTAGATCACTAGAGTGCGCAGTGCATGGTGCCTGCAAGCACCCATGCCTGGGTGAGCTGGTGAGCTACTGACCTTAGGCCAGACAAGCAAACAGGAGTCAAATTAGAAGTCTCACAACAACCCCGCGGAGGGAGGGTCACATTTTAACAGCTGTAGCCTCCATGCTCAGAGTGACGTTTTAAGAGGAGCAGACGCATCTAAGAAGAAAGGAAGCAGAAGCAAAGCCGCGGTTTTCTGAACTTGTCTAGAGTTAGGTATAACGAGAGAATCAATAAAGAAGCTGGAAAAAGAATTTGGAGCTGTTTCTCTGGTGAGTGGTTTGGAAAACAGCACTGTAGGCAAAGTGGTCCTTGGAGTTCTTACTGCAGGGGCAGAAGCTTCCAGGGACACTTCAGAGTATTTCAAGAAGTGCGGTGACAGACAAAGGAGGAAGCAATTAGAAGATTCTAGAAAAGATGGTGAGGACCTGGTCCAGGCCATGTGAAGGCCATGGGGGTGGGAGGGTGGATTGAAGAAACACCGTGTGCCTGCAGGGTGTGATGGTTCGTAGCTACAATGCAGTACCAGGAAGGCGGAAGAAGAGGTTCAAGAAAGAGTTTAGGGTCAGCCTGAGCTACTCGGTGAGGCTGTCTCAAAACCTCCTTTGTACTCCTTGAAGAAGAATGCTGTGTACTTCACATGGGTAGAAGTGTGTGACTAATTGAATTATGACTTCATGGATCTTCATGGGAGATCTCAAAGCTTGTTTTTGAGATAAAATTCATGACATTTGAAAATATGGAATTTGGTAACTTTCACAAGAGTGTGCAACTGTGAACACCAGAATATTCTCATCATTCTCATAGGACATCCTGCAAGCAATTGTTAGGTCCAAAAGGAACCCCAGACAAAAGACTAATTGTGATGCCTGTTTAACTCACCAAGACACGCTGGACACAGGTTCTCTCAGCACTTCTAGAGTGCTCTAGAGTCCTGGCTCCTCTCAGCAACCCCTGCCCCGACCCTAAACCTCTCCAGTCCCCGAGCCTTGCTTCCTATCTCCCAGCTTGATTCCCGTATATCTCAGCCACTTTGGCCATATATTCTCTTTATCCCCTTACAGGATGGTCACAAGCACCTTAGGGCTACTGACGCTAACTGCTGCACATCCCAGCCTATAACTCTAGCAACAATATCAAAACCCACTGTCAAATAGCTGCTCCCATGGCCCTTTGCTGTCCTGACCAGCTAGCCCCAGCCTGGAACACAAGCACTAACATCCACATGCAGTGTCCAGGCTCAAGAATAAAGGTCTGATCAGAACAGCCCAAGTCAACAGTGCTTAAACCTCTGTGGTCAGACCCCTGGACAGGCTGGTCAAAGGCGGCACAATTCATGAGGAAGAATGGATAATGTCCCACCACCAAACTTGCTGTCCATCCAATATGGACGCCACCGGAGTCAAGGTCAAAATCTTGACATCAGTAGTGACATGGTCGGCTAAAGTTATATTTGTAAGAAATTGGAATCCGTTTCATTTCTTCATTAAATGGAGTTTTCCAAAGGTATCAGGCATATCCTTAGGAACTGTCTTGAGATGGCGCTGGAGGATGCTGGCTTTCAGGTTCTGGAGGTGGGGGGCGGGGAGCTGGCACAGCTTCTTTTTTCTGGGCTGTCAAGAACTGGTGGATTGCTAGCTAGTCTATCTGTGGCCTGAAGATGTGATTTAGTTTGGGTTTACCACCTGAGAAATGATCCTGTCCACTCCTGCTTCCAACATTCCTGACTGAACCACGCAACTGGTTCTTGTTCATTGCAGAATTCTATTCCTATTTGTCCAGGTGTGTTGATACAAAATTATTCACTTTCTGCCTCAGGTTCTGGTAAGCTGGCTTGGTGTCTACATTAGCCAGGCAGTCCCGGAAGTTGTCGAACAGGCCACAGCTCTTAAGCTGTTCCCCTATGAGAGTGTGAGAGTGATGAGCTGTGGGTCTCCCTGAGGCAGTGAAGCGGGGTTTACCAGGGCCCCTGCCCCCAGTCAAGCCCTGGCCAGCTGTGCCTGCTCCCGCACCATCCAGAGGGCCCCACGGAGGCCTCTTCCTCTCTTCTTATCATTCTCTTTCTCCCGTCTTCTGACCATGTTTACTCTGGACTCTTGTAAATGACTCTATCTTCAGCAAAATCCTCATCCACACCTAGGAGTGGTCATGTCCTTATTTTCATTCAACAAACACTCCCATACATCCTTTATCCTCACCCCTGAGAGCCTCAAATATACTATGAAGTTATATATGTATCTCTATGGATTTACCTCTTCATAGTACTTCAGATAAAAGTGGTCATACAACAGGTGACTTTTCAGATTTAGCTTCTTCTTTTTTTATATCTTTATTTATTTATTATGTATACAATATTCTGTCTGTGTGTATGTCTGCAGGCCAGAAAAGGACACCAGACCTCATTACAGATGGTTGTGAGCCACCATGTGGTTGCTGGGAATTGAACTCAGGACCTCTGGAAGAGCAGGCAATGCTCTTAACCTCTAATCCATCTCTCCAGCCCCACAGATTTAGCTTCTTTCACTTTCCTTAGTGGTTTTGATATTCAGCCATGTTGTAGGACCTATTCTGCACTTGATTCCTTCACATAACAGAACAATATCTCATTGTATGGATATACCACATTTTACTTAGTTATATATTTATTGGTGGATAGTGGGGTGCTTATACCTTTTGATTTTTGTGGTAAGTGCTACTATGAGCATTCTCATGCAAATTTTTGTTTGAGCATCAGTTTCTAATTTTTAGGGGAAGATGCTAAGCAGTAGGGATGCTGAGTTATAAAGTGATTTGTATGTGTCGTTTTGAAAAGTCATCAAATGGTTTTCCATAGTGGCTGTACTATTTTGTATACTCACCAGTGACATGATAAGGTTCCATCTCTCCACATGCATGACCAGGTTTATTTTCTTTTTAAAAAATAACAGGAAACCCAAGCTGTGTAAAGTGCTATCTCAGGCCTGCAGAATCGCTCATCACCTAAAAGCGTAGTAACTCAAGCTCAGTTCTTAGAATTCACATCCAATTCAAATGCAGTTACTACATCAGTGATCTCAGCACTGCCATGGTAAGGTGGCAGGCAGAGACAGGAGAATAATCGAGAAGTGTCCTGCCTTGTGAGCTAGTGGAAGAAGAGAACTTATTCCTGAATGCTGTCCTCTGACCTCTGACCGACCGCCACACTCACACTGTGCAGGTGTGCACACACACACGTATGCACACACACAACACACACAGACAATAATGGTAATAATATATAAAATTGAAAATATTCTTCCTTGTTGTTTTAATTTCATTTACCAGATGGATGATAACAGCAAGCATCTTTTTATATGTTTACTGATCATTTGTATATTTCTTTTTGAAAAAAAAATGAAGATTTAGAATTTTCTCATTTTTAAAAAATGGATTATGAGTTTTGTTACTGAGTTGTGATAATTTTTATATTTTCTGAATATTAGAACATTCTGGGCTATGTGATTCGAAACAATTCTTTTCCATACTATAGTTTTGTTGCTTTATTCTATGGATCTTTTTCTCCCTTTAAAATAATTTTCTTTTCTTGAGACAGGGTTTCTCTGTATAGCCCTGGTTGTCCTGAAACTCACTCTGTAGACCAGGATGACCTTGGACTGCCTCTACCTCCTGAGTGCTGGGATTAAAGGTCTGCACCACCACCTCCCAGCAATAAATTATTTTGGAGTGCAGTATTGGAGTTCAACCTTGTGACTTTTTGCATGCATACTGTACAGTAAGCTTCACTTCTAGCACCTTCCTTTGACAGATTTTCTAAACATTTTTTTGCTGAAATATGAAACACACTTGAGAAAACGGAGGAGATTCTCCCAGAGGTATTTGGCTCCTTGTAGTGTCTGGAGCATGTAATGCACTCAGTATTTGTGTGTGTGTGTGTGTGTGTGTGTGTGTGTGTGTGTGTTTGGGGGTTACATGTATACATGTATGTGCATGATTACAGATATGCTTGTGTCATATTGTATGTGGAGGTCATAGGACAACTTCCCCTGTCTGTCCTCTCCTATACCTTGCTGTTAACTGTCATGTACATCAGACTAGTTGGCCTGGGTACTTCCAGGATTCTCCTGTCCCTACCCGCCACCTTAGTGGAGCCCTGGGACCATGGCAATGTGGCACTAATCCTGGTTTTACGTGGAGATCTGAACTTAGGTCCTCATACTTATACGGCAAGCCCTTTACTCACTGAGCCATTTCTCCAGCCCATCAGCACTTCTAGAATGGTGAGTCTAGGAGAGGAACCAGAGAATGTTGCTGCTCTAGATAGCCAGAAGACAGGATTGTGTTCCAGAGAAACAATGGTTATCCCTCTCCTTCAACAAAATCAAATTAAACATGCCATTCTTGACCTGTTTCCAGAAACCAAATCGTACTCAGAAGCCCAAATCAGCATGGATTCTATTAGAGGCCAAAATGAACCAGATACTGTGTATGAGTAATATAATTTACTGGTGAGAATTATAGCCTATTGTGATCTACTTATAAAATTTTCCTTCAAATAGAGTGCAATATGTATATATCTTCAGCTAAGCTTACACTTAGGTAAGATTTATTTATGCCACGGTAATTGAAAAAGCTGATATAAAATTTAAATCCTAAGTAAAATAAGACAGTTGCTTTTTTTCACGAGGAATGTATCATTGACTTTTTCTTTTTAGTATAATCTAGATCCCAGGCCTTGATTTACTCAAACATGCCTAACATGCATTTTTTATAACTTAGCTGAGTTGGCTCTTGTGCGGAGGCAGTGCTGATGGGGGCATAAAGCAGCTCTTTTCCTAGAGTTCTGTCCCCGTAGCTGGTATTGAGAGACACTTGTTTTCCAATCTCCTGTGCCTGTGTCCGCTGCTCTGAGGACACCAAGGCCTGGGCAATTTTTATGCATCTCAGGGAAGCCATTCTGCTGCTGAGCTGGCCACATTCACACATTTCATTTATCTGCAATAATAAGAATATCAATACCCTGGATTTATACGGAGCTGCTCATCCAAAGAGGTCAAAGCATTTTCATTTAATTGGATGTTCCCCATGGCTTTAAGAGCCTCTGGGCATATTACAAAGGTAATAATAAAACAGTCTGCCCTGGTTTGCAAAATAATAGACAACATAAAACAAGACATGCACGTGTACTATTTTTGAACCTTGTTGTATAAACTTAGGCAGGGCCTAGCTGTGGGCTTTGAGGTCTTTTCTGAGGTCGTCTGAGTGCCTTTTCATCTGTGATACGACTTCTCATCCATAATGTACTTATTCAAGACCAGCTGTCTCCTCGGACACGACTCACAGTTCCGTTTTGTGCCTTAGTTTGTCTGCCTCCTTCCCCTCCTCCTTCCTTCTCCTCCTCCTCTTCTTCTGGAATTTAAGCCTCTAGTCTAGTTTTTTTAAAAATATTTATTTATTTATTATGTATACAATATTCTATCTGTGTGTATGTCTGCAGGCCAGAAGAGGGCACCAGACCTCATTACAGATGGTTGTGAGCCACCATGTGGTTGCCGGGAATTGAACTCAGGACCTTTGGAAGAGCAGGCAATGCTCTTAACCACTGAGCCATCTCTCCAGTCCCCTCTAGTCTAGTTTTTTAAATATTTATTTTTAATTATGTTGTGTGGTGGTTTGAAAGATAATGGACCCCAAAGTGAGTGGCACTATTAGGAGGTATGACCTTGTTGGAGGAAGTGTATCACTGTGGGACAGACATTGTGGTTTCCTATGCTCAAGACACTGCCCAGTGTCCCAGTCCACTCCCTGTTGCCTTCTGATCAAGATGTAGTCAGCCCCATATCTGCCTGCATGGTGCCGTGCTCCCCACCATGATGATAATGGACTAAACCTCTGAAACGGTAAGTGATCCATCCCAATTAAATGTTTTCCTTGTAAGCATTGCCATGGTCATGGTGTCTCTTCACAGCAATAGAAACCCTAACTACAGCAGCATGTTAGTGTGTGTGTGTGTGTGTGTGTGTGTGTGCGTGTGAGTATGTACTCAGTAAGTTCTTTGGACTATAACCATTTCTAAATTCCCTACCCTGTATACATGTCATCATCCCTATAATTAATCTATAATTAATTTCTTATATGATGAGAAATGATATTTAGTTCTAAGTAGCCTTCTGAGTTTGGGAGTCTATGGTAAACGCTGATAGTTATAAGACAGCAGACCTACTAATCCTCCTGAAGAATTAAAAAGTTTAAAAATAAAACAGTTTTTCCACATTCTAGTACAAGCTTCGAGTTACTCTTCAAGGCAACCAAGAATAGAAACAATGTCAAAGACTATATTTATTACTCGAAGATGAAAGGTATATGGGGTTAAGTTTTCCTGAAGTGTGATATGAAACAGGACAATTAGAAGATGTTCTTGAGAGTTTAGTGTGGTGTGTGATAATTTAATTATCACCTAATTTCAGTTCTAATATGTGATAAAAGCAGTCCATCATTTTTGATAATTATCCAAATCTTGCTTTTAAATAAAAAGAATTATATTTTCATTTAAAATCTAAAGTACTCATAGGAAAGCATACAAATAAAAGAAAAAGTATCCAATTTTTTTTTGTCTTTTTTTGTTTGTTTTTTCCAACACCAGGTTTCTTTGTGTAGGTTTGGCTCTCCTGGAACTTGCTCTAGATCAGGCTGGCCTTGAACTCACAGGGACCCACCTGCTTCTGCCTCCAGAGTTCTGGGATTAAAGGCGTGTGCCACTACCGCCTGGCTTCACATTACTGTATCTTAAAGCAGCCTTACATTACTGCCAGAGGCATACTTTTAGACACTTTGAAGACGTGCTTCTACCTGCCTAACAGATGGGGAAACCCAGGCACAGAATGGCTTAAATCTCTTTTCAAATGAAAGGTGGAATCGATTGAGACCCCGGATTGAATCTAGGCAGTCCTACAGCACAAACATGTACTTTAAAGTACATACAAAATAAGCTGCCTTTTTTTTTTATCATCTTAAATATATTAACAGTGGGCTTAGCAGATTCAAAAGTTGTGCCAATATAAACATTGAAACTGTCTAGTATTATGTAGTTTGTATTATAAAGCCACTCTCCCCCAAGTTCTGCACACTTTTTGTTCTATGAAATTACCTGTTCTGGATGTTTGATTTTATGTATGTATGTATGTATGTGAAAGACCCCAGCTTAGCTGCTGTAATGCCATTTTGCAAAGCCCTTCACACAAACAAATGTAAGTTCAAGGTAAAGTCAGTACTCCTAGGTGGTCAAACAGGATATCTGTGGTCAGACACCAGGCCTAGGAGGGGAACGAACAGTTCTGGGAAAAACTACATGTACCCTAGATAGGGCCAAGTCTGTTATTATTATCAGACCTTCATGTCTCCGGGGAACTTGTCCCCTAAATGAACTCATTGCCTCATTTGAACTGACCAATGAGATCCCTGTAACCATGCATTGCTTCTGTATGCCTGCTTTTGCCACCCTTTTCCTATAAAAAGACCTTCTCCCAGCCTGCAGGCGTGCAAGTCCTCCGAAAGGACTTTGCTGCCCACAGGTACCTGTGCCCACCCAATAAACTTCTTGCTAATTACAGCCTGTGGTCTCGACTGTTTCTTGGGTTTGGGGTCTCCTCCTGAGGGAAGGACCACTCTGGGGGTCTTTCATATGTATGTATGTATTATTTTTGTGTGCATGCATGTGTGCGTGTGTGTGTGTTTGAAGCAAGATTTCTCTGAGTAGTCCTGGTTGTCTTGGAACTCGATCTATAGACCAGGCTGACCTTGACCTCAGGGATCCACTGTCTCTGCCTCCCCAGTGCTTGGATGAGCCACCACTGCCTGACTAGGATATTTTGTATAGATGGACTCCTAGTCTTTGTGTCTGGCTTCTTTCACTTGGCACAGTGATTAAAGGAGGAATTAATATTGTAGCATGCACTAGTACTTCATTCCTTTTTACGACTTTGACGTATTCTATCGTATGGGCAGTCCATATGTGTTTATACCACAACTGTGCATCTCATATTACACCAAATTTATCACTATTGTCAAGGATGCTTCTATGAATGCCTATGTACATGTTATTTTTGAACATGTAATTCTCTTGGGTATTATTTGTCAAGGAAACCACTATTTTCACATTGATTGAAACAGTTTATATTCTCAGCTACATTGCTCTGATGTTTTTATGTATTTACCAGCATTCATTTTTCCTTTTTGGGCTGGGTGTAGTGGCCCCTGCCCTTAATCACAGCACAGACAAGTGGATCTCTGTGTGTCTGAGGTCAACAGGGTGAAAGGAAAGGGCTGCTTCCTGCAGTTCTTCTCTGCCCTCCGTGTGTGCGCTTGGAGGAACTGTAAAAACATGTTTAATCCAGAAAAATACATAGTGAATGTGAAGCAATAGCTGTTATTATTTTAATTTTCATTTCAGTAATAATAATGTTGAGCATTTATGCACATCCTTAGGAGCCTTTACAATTTTAAATATATAAAATAAAGTTCTATTTTTAATATTCATTTTCCTTTTGTTGTTCTTACTTTTGTTGTCATATCTCAAAATCCATTGCTATATCTAAGATCATAAAGATTTACCTCTATATTTTCTACCAAAAGTTTTAAATCATAAACTAGGACTTTGATACATTTTAAGTTAGCTTTTGTGTGTGGTATGAGGTAGGTGTCCATTTCATCTTTTTTCATGTTTATATCTTTTGTGTTCTATGGTCATTCATTGAAAAGACAGTTCTCCCCCTCATATTTGAAATATTCATATTTCAAAAATAAAAATCAAAGTATCATTCTGAATGATATTGAAATCCTTGTCAAAAAACCAACTGATCATGGCTAGAACAGTGGTTCAGCGGTTAAGAACACTTGCTGCTCTTCCAGAGGTCCTGAGTTCAATTCCCAGCAACTGCGTGGTAGCTCACAACCAGTTATAATGAGCTCTGAGGCCCTGTGCTGTCATGCAGGCATACAAGCAAATAGAGCATCCATATGCATAAATAAATAAATCTTTTAAGAAAATGAGCACTTACTGCTTTTGTAGACCTGGGTTTGCTTCCTGGCACCTACATGGCTGCTCACAACCGTCTGGACTTCCAGTTCCAGGTTATCTGATGCCCTCTTCTGGCTTATGCAGGCACCAGGGCATATGCATGTATGCATATAATACTTGCAGGCAGATGCATTTACACATAAAATTAAAATGAATAAATCTTAAAAATAGGGAAAAAAGCTGATAGCCTGGAGTCTCAGTTACAGTCCATTTTTGTGTTTTCACATGTTAACACTTCTCTTTTGGATTACTCTAGTTTTTTTCATGTGATTTTAAACCAGAAAATGCAAATGTGTGTGTTTGTGTGTATGAAATCCTGAGGTCAACCACAGCTGCTTTCCTCAGTTGTTTTCCACCTCGTTTGAGATAGGGTCTCTCCTTGAACCTGTAGTTTGCCAGTTTGGCTAGCCTGGCTGGTCCGAGAGCACCTGAGATCCTCCTGTCTCTGCTTCCTTAGTGCTGAGGTCATGAGTTCATTTCACTGTGCTTGGTGTTTTACTTGGGTTCTGGGTATAAAATACAACTCCTTATACTTTCTTGCTAAGCACTTTAACGGCTGAGCCATTTTCCCAGTCCTCCACGTTTTTTTGTTTGTTTGTTTGTTTTTGTTATTGTTTTTTTCTTTTCCAAGATGGTTTAGGTTATTCAGGGATTTTTATGTTTCTACATGAGTTTTAGAATTAACTATCCTGTTTTTAAAAAAAACTCCTGTCATCTTAGCTGGATCATTTTTCTCATCTATGATGTTTTTCATGCACTTAGGAATTCCTTTATTGTTTTCAGCAATATTTTTAAAAATTCATTTATGTTTATTTTATGTGCTGTAAGTGTCAAGTCCCCTGGAACTGGAATTACAGACAATTTTGGGCTGTAATTCCAGAACCACACTGGGACTACCAGACTGGCCAAAGCGGCTGACAGAGGCGGGACATCATGGTTTTTTGTCTCCTTCAGGGTATGGAAATGGTCTTGGGAAAAAGTAGTTAATATTGACAAACTCCGAGAGATTACACAGCTAGCAGATGAAAGTCCATCCATTTTTAGAAATCGGTTACAAGAGACCATGGTCCAATATACCAGGCTAGATCCAGCCTCCCCAGCAGGAGCCACGGTTGTGGCTACCCATTTTATTTCTCAGTCAACACCAGATATTAGAAAAAAGTTTAAAAAAAAAAAAGGCTGAGGAGGGTCCTCAAGCCCCTATACAGGAATTGGTAAAAATGGTCTTTAAAGTTTTTAACGCCCAAAAAGAAACAACTGAGTCTTCCCGACAGACAAGGCTACAACAAGCAGTTAATCTGTAGGCTCAGACCTTAGCAGCTGCCCTAAAGCCACAGGAAGGGGGACAAGGGAAGCCAACCACAGGTCTCTACCCTGATGGAGTCCAGCCTAAGTCAACCTCATAGGCAGGCTATTACAAGTATGGCCTAAATGGTTATGTGGCACAGTATCGCACTAAGTCTTCTACAAGGCCATGCCCTACCCGCCAGTAACTTGGACACTGGAAATCACAATGCCCCCATGCAGGCTTGTCCTCGATGCCACGCCATGGAGGTCTGGTCTCACCAACATCAACAGCCAGCCTTCGAACTTCTCAGCCTTGCATAGGATTGACACTGCCCATATTTGATATGTCCTGTAACCCTATCCGAGCCTATGCAGGTAGTGGGTAAGTCCATTACTTTTCTTTTGGACACGAGAGCTACCTATTCTGTTCTAACATCTCACTCGGGCCTTACCCTCCTGTGGGCAAGGACTCCATCAGGGTAGAGCCTTGTGGTTGGCTTTTCTTGTCCCCCTTCCTGTGGCCTTAGGGCAGCTGCTAAGGCCTGGGCCTGCAGATTAACTGCTTGTTGTAGCCTTGTCTGTTGGGAAGACTCACCAATTTTGGTTATGGGGGTCGATGGGACCTGTGCCTCCCCACTTAAAACTTTGCCATTGCCCTGCATTCTTGCAGGACAATTTTTCTCTCATTATTTCTTAGTGATACCTGCTTGCCCAGAACCTTTACTGGATAGAGATATCCTTAGCTAACTCCTAGGTCTCTTGAATGTCAATGGACAGGACCTCACACGACACCTGCCTTCTCACCTCCCCCAAGGAACAGATGCCTAGCACCTCCGGGATGACAATACACAGGATGCCTTTCCAGCTATACCTCTCACTGAGCATGGACCCACCAATACCCAGCTCTCCCCTTTCCCATGTCAACCCATGCCAGTAGGAAGTAGCCAGACTTGAGTCAATGCCCCTTTTTCCAAAGAGAGCCTAAATGTTAGTCAAGATATCACCTCAGCTTCCTGTCACCCCTTATACAAACAGTCTGGAATATAAGTCCCAGTCTCGGGCCTCCATCTTTGGAGGCCCTTCCCCTGTGCCTGCAAAGCCTTGTCCCTTTCTTGGAGGAGTGTCAAGGGTCCCACCAAAACCTTGACCCCTCCACCGGAGGAGGGTCAAGACAACCCAAGAGCGCAGAAATCCCATTAAAACCTGGATATCCTTTAATTTGGTTTGCTGAGATTTGGCTTGATTAGGATTTTTGTGTCGGCAGAGAGCTCGTGTTAGGAATATTTCTAATAATAATAATAATTTGATGGTTGGGGGTCACTACAACATGAGGAACTGTATTAAAGGGTCTCAGCGTCAGGAAGGTTGAGAACCACTGCAGTAGATGCTCTCCTCCCTCATCCACAGCCTGCATTTCTAACCATTTGGCACTACTGCCTCTTATTTCCTCTATGAATTACTGATGGCAATAGTTTGCATTATGCACAAAAATCTTATTTTCATCAATACATTTTAAGGCATGACTTTTGATGGGTCTATTTTATTTTCTCATGTGATCTATTCAGAATTTATTTAATGCTTCAGGTGTTCCACCAAATCTCAGTATTTTATATAGCTGTCTATTTCTCTTTTCAAGTGTTTATTTGATTTATGTGTATTAGTGTTTTGTCCGCACTTATGTCTGTGTGAGGGTGTCGGATCCCCCGAAACTGGAGTTACAGACAGTTGTGAGCTGCCATGTAGATCTGGGAATTAAACCCAGGTTCTCTAGAAGAGCAGCCAGTGCTCTTAACTGCTGAGCCATCTCTCCAGCTCTTTAGCCTTCTGCTTCTTTAGGAGCGAAGTCTTTAGGGCTGAAATGAGTGGGTTGAGAACTCTGAAGTTCTCTATATAATTTCTGATGAATCTTAAGAGGTCAGTGTGAGTGTCTCCCCTTAATTAAAGTGACCCTGTTCTGAGTCTGCTGTTCCACAGATTCATCCTCTAAGTCAGTCTACTTCCTATTTCTGAAGCTCTTCAATTTTCATTCCTATAAGCAAATCACCTCCTTACTTTCTGATTGATATTATCATTCTTGTCCCCCAGTCAATGCAGGAAATAGAAGTTTACCAGTTCAAACTGCGTTTCGACACCTCTGCATTATCATTGTATTTTGTTTAGTTTGGGAAGGCAGCCACACTCTGGCCAGCTTTTTTTTTCAGTTAGTCCCTTTTCTTTATCAATAATATTCGATTACCTGTTTCTGAATGTTATGTTTTCTTTCAGAAAACTGCACCATGCAAAAGTGAATTTACATGTAAGACAAATGTTGAAAAATTCTGTCTTAGAAAATACCAAAGAAAAGTCTGTGACTGCAAATTTTTGCATTTGACTGATTCAAAGACAGCATTTGAAGTTAATATTTTTGCACATGGGAGACAAGCATTATCTTTGGGGCCTTCATTTAAATACACGCATCTGCATATCCATATTGATATCATCAGATACATTAAACTAAAAACATAAAGTTATAAAAGGGGTTAAACTGATAAGCAACCTAAGGTCTTAAGAGAGCTAAAGACACCAATTAGGAGACTTGAAGTTGACTTTGGTTTATTGTCCAGGCATGCCCAGGACTTGCAGAACTACATTTCCCAGAGTGCTTAGAGCGAACAGAGGCCTCGTTCTTCAGGGGAGCGTCAGTCCCGCCTTCTCACTCTAGTGATTGGTCGCTTCACTTCCGCGCCTCTGCGGTTCTCTTCTGCCATTGGTGAATGGTCTGCCGCGGAGTTTACTCTTTCCCGGTCCTGTCAAGCACCTGGCCCTCGCTCCCGTACCAAGATGGCGGCAGAAGCAGCTGGTGGGAAATACAGGAGCACAGTCAGCAAAAGCAAAGACCCCTCGGGGCTGCTCATCTCGGTGATCAGGTGAGGGAGGCAGGAGGCCGGGTGAGGACAGGGCAGCGGCTCGCCCTCCGCTGCGGAAGGGAGAGGCGTCGGTCGGGCCCCGCCCGCCGGCCCTTCCCTTCCTCCTGGCCTCCCCAGCCCCTCCCCAGGGCCTGTGGTCCTGCGGGGCGGCCCCCAGGACTCCCCAGTTTCTCTGGGTCCCTGCTTAAGGAGTGGAGCCCGTGCCTCAGTTTCCCCGGGGCACGGTCCTAACGCCGGTCCCCGACTCTTAAAGCTGGCTCGCTTGGGTGCGGGCAGCAGCCCGGCGCAGGTGTGCTCATTCATTCCTCAGACAGGTCCCGGTGACCCCGGTGCAGATCGCACTCTGAAGGGCCAGCCGGGCCAGCCCTGGCCGGGCTCCCCGGGGCCAGCCCCAACTCTCCTGGCAGGAGTTGCAGAGTTCCTCTCTGGCGCTCTCCCCCACCTCTGAATAGCCACAGCTATTCCCCAGTTGATCCCAGTTGAGCTGGCCAGGACTGGGGATTGAAGAGACACATGTGTTTCTTAGTTTTGTTGGCCGTCTTATTCCAGTGTTTTTTTTTTTTTTTACCCCCAGAACTGTACCAAAACAGAATGTCAAGTTGCCCTCCGCGTTTACTCTCCTCCTGAAATAATTGGGTGAGCGTGGGAGTGGTGGACTATTTACTGGTCAGTTTTTAAAAACATGTTTAAGACGTAAAGCAAATTTAGACCAGCCTGAATAAAATGCATTATGACACAATTAAACGCTGTTGTCATTTGAATTTCACGCCACGTGTTTTCATGAGACAAATATGCCTTCTCCCACTTAGCCTGCAGTTTGATTTGAGTTCTTGATCTAATGATATAACCACTCAAATGGTCCTGATGACTTTTTTTTTTTTAAAAAAAAACCCAGGACCCACTAGAATCTGGTAGGTTGTCAGCCCTTGAAAGAATGGATAAGTCAAGCTTTAAAAAGTTTACCACTTAGTGGACTGAAAAAGACTTATCTATGGTTTTATGTCAGAGACAGTAGTTTAGACAATGACGTGTTAAATTATTATCAATTTTATTTTACAAATGAGAGGATAGAACTTTCTGTGAAAGTAATATACTTTGTAGGTTACAAAGAGAAAATAGTGTAACTGCGGACTCATAGTCTTTAACAATATACAGCACAGGTTTATCACCTGATATTAAAATCTCAATCAAAGCCCATCTTAATTTTCTCTGAAATTCTAGTATGAATGTTGGGAATCTTTTTTCTGAACTTTTTTTTTTTTTTTATTCTTTCTCCTGCCTGATAGTCAACACTCACATAAACAATAGGTATTTACTGAAGTGTGGTGTCTGGCATTTATTTAATGCTTAGGAAGTATTTGTTAATGAACGAATGCCCCAAGCTTTGCAAAGATAAGTCAGATAGAATATTACTCCTGAGCGTATATTCTCCTTGTGAGATAAAGATGTATAAAGAATATGAGAGGACTTGGAGAAAGATGGAATGTTACAGTTTGTGGATTTATGGAAGGTGTGATCACTTCGGTGGAAGTGGAGGGAGTTAGGGACAGGAACAGCTGCAAACAAATGTCCCATCCTCTGTGCTTCCGCTTCTGTAGGCTTTGCATGTCAGATATCTTAAATGGCAGTTCTATTTACCCTCAATATGTGATATTTAAACACTGAAAAAGGACTTAAAGGTTTTTGACTGATACTGGTATGGAGACATACATTTTCTTTGAAGGGCTAATTCTTGGCCATCTTCAGGGGGGCATCACCCACTGCTGAATAGTGTACAGCATTGTTTTGTATTGAGTTATGGTCCCAGTCTGGCTTCAAACTCATTATGTAAATAGGAGTAACCTTGAACTCTTCCAGCAGCCAAAGTGCTAGTATCACAGGTGTGCATCACAACTCCTGGCCTTATGCCTTATTTGGTTACCCCCTTCCCCAAGACAGGGTTTCTCTGTGAAATAGTCTTGATTGTCCTGGAACTCACTTTGTAGACTTGGATGACCTCGAACTCACAGAGGTCTGCCTGTCTCTTCCGAGAGCTGGGATTAAAGGTATTGTGCCACCCCTGCCCGGCTGGTTATCTGTCTCTTAAATCAGTCTGTATAACCTTTACTTTTCCACCATGATTTTGGCCCAGGCATCCTTTCCTTTGACTTCTGTTGTGAAGTACTGCTTTAATTTTGATACCTAATGCGATCATGTCAGAACACTTGGATGACATGATTCCTTTATTGTGCTTTTTACAATTATGCTAGTAAGGTATGTCCAGACCTATCATTTTAGGGAAGTTTAGTTAAGATTGGGGTTCATTTTAATCCCAGCACTCGGGAGGCAGAGGCAGGTGGATCTCTGTGAGTTCGAGACCAGCCTGGTCTACACAGCTAGTTCCAGGACAGGCTCCAAAGCCACAGAGAAACCCTGTCTCAAAAAAAAGAAAAAGAAAAAAAAAGATTGGGGTTCATGTCATAAGACTAGATGTTTTTTTGTGCTGGAGTGTTGCTGTTTGTGTTCCAGCATTCCTTTGAACACAGAAACGTTTGGCTTTGGAACGAGGGAGGATGTTGCCAATCTCTGCTGGTGTTTCCTTCCTGATTTTCTTATGTGCTTAACTTAGTGGTTTAAATTTCATAAACAGTGCATAGGAAGAGAATGGTGCTGTGACTTTGGTAGTGAGATTTGGGGTGAGAAAGGCCCTAGCTGGAAGACCAGGACTGTGCATTTCTTATTAGTGACTGTGTGCCATTCAGGTTTCTGCTCTTCAAATCTGCTCAGCTTGCGTCCTTCATTAATCTTAGATCTTCCCATATACTTGTTACCTCCTTCCACCCTTAACGTTTTTCAGATCTCTTGAAATACTAGACCTTTTCTTGTTGCTTTGGCAACAAGCTTTACACAGCCCATTTTAAGTTTGTGTTTCTAAAGGCAGAGTATTCCTGTAAGGATACTTGCTACATGCTAACTAGACCAGTCATTTCCTCACAAAATTAAGTCAGTGGCAGAATCCACTGTCTTTTAAAGAGCTTAATTGTTTCATCTTTATTGTTCATGTCACAGCTGTTTTTCTTCTTTAGGATTGTTGAAAAATTTCCTTCGGTTCTCTTTCCCAAATGTGTAAAATATCATTTCTACACTAGGTTATATGTTGTAACATTTTATATTGCTTTTAAAATGATTCTATTTATTTATTTATTTGTTTGTTTATTTTTATTTTAAGATAAGTTCTCACCATTTAGTCTTGATTGGCCTGGACTTGCTATGTAGACTGTGTTGGGCTTGGACTCAGAGATCTATTTGCCTCTGCTTCCCAAGTGCTGGGATTAATGATGTGAACCACCACACCTGGCTAACATGTTATTCTTAATAGATAGAAGAGAAGAGCATTTATTGTTGTAGACCCTTTTTAGTACTGAATTAAACTCCAGATAAGGGCTAATGTAAGGATTGTGCTAGTGTACACAAAGGAAATACCCCCGTCTCTTTGCCATTTACTCTTTTTGTTTGCATATGGGTTTTGAGGCAGGTTTACATGTAGTTCACACTGGCTTTGAACTTGCTATGTAGGCACAGATAATCTTGAACACAGATTCTTCTGACTCCAGCTCCTGATGCTGTGGTACAGACCTGCCCCAACGCACCCAGTTCTCGTTGCCATTTTCTAACATGGTAGTGACTAATTAGATAATGACTCAGTGCTTTGTGAGTATCAGAGTCCATCACTGAGAATTTAAAATAAAAACTAGAAATACAGTGCAATTGCAGTATCTCTCTCTCTTTCCGAGACAGGGTTTCTCTGTGGTACATCTCTGTCTGTTCTGGAACTCACCTTGTAGACCGGGCTGGCCTTGAACTCACAGGGAGCCACCTGCCTCTGCTTCCCAGGTGCACCATCACCACATTGCATTGCAATTGCAGTCTTATATTTGATGGGAAGGGACCTAGAAAAATATGTAAATTAAAATCTTTTATCATGTATAAACCCATAGTAAACACGTTTCAGGCCAGTCAGGTGTGTGATGGTCTGCTCTTGTGTTTGTTTAGAACTCCTTAGGTCTGTGAGTAAGGGTTTTGGTGAGGAGAGACAGTGTTTGTGATTTGATCTTTTGGAGACTGCCACTAAGTGTAGATTTTGGGTTTAGTCACTATTGGTCCTTTACAACAGAGCTAATAGGGTGGGAAGAGTCAAGTTTGGATAGCTTTGCGCGCGCGCGCACACACACACACACACACACACACCATGTCTTCTTTCCGATTGATTACCCCACTTCAACCTTTTGTTTGGTGTGAAGTTGGATTTGTGAAATAAGCAAGATGGCATTTCGAAGATGCTATTTTATTTTTGTGAGTTCTTGTCAGATTTTTAATTGGGGAATGTGTCTACCACTTGCTGTTAGGTGATTTGCTTTCCAATTAAACATTGACTATGCCTTTTTTGTACGTCAGCCTGCAAATAGCCAGTTTAATTGGGGAGACAGACTCTGGTTGTGACTTAAGGAGACCTTATTGAAACATTGGAGCAGAGCTGTTGTAGACAGTCTGGTTACAGATGTCAAGGAGATTTGAAGGCAGTTGGAGGCTCATATTTTCATCAACTTTTATGTCTTCACAGAAGTTGGAATTTCAAAAACGTAGAAAATCCTTTATTGTAGGCTCCTGTTAAATTCCTTCCTTCCTCTGTAGAGGATATTTTGGTCAGCCCGTAGTTAATTCAAAGTAAAGTTTGTTGAGGGGTCCTGGCTTTGATCTGGTCTTTGAACAGATACCTTTGAGGTTTGTGACAGTTTGTGGCAGGAAGAACTTGGCCACTCTGTTTTGAGCTGGGTCCCAAGAGCTGTGTTAGGCATAGATTCTGTTTCTAGCACCGTCTCTCTTCATCTGAGCCCAAACCAAAATCGCCTTTAGGTTTCTTATCCTGTTTCCCTCAGCCTTGCTCCCTCGGTAATGCAGTGCTGTTTGCAGGTTACTCTCAGAAGTAACGTGTCAGGCCTGGAGCTGGAGCTCAGTCAAAGCCCTGGAACTGGGTGTGGTGCTCTATACCTGTAACTGTAGCACTTGGGATATGGGATGCATGAGATGCTGTTTGGAAACAGAACAGACACTAAACTTCCAGGAGGTTCTGGGAGTGCAGATAAAGGCATTTATGTAAATGAGGAGAAAACTCTCCATTTCCTGGTTGCACATGCAGAATTAATATCTTGGAGATTTATATCAACTTGCAAATGTAACCATCTGAGGGATGAGGGAACCCAGGTGGAGGAAATGCCTCCATAAGATTTGGCTGTAGGAAAGCCTGTAGGGTATTTTCTTAATTAGTGATCAGTGAGGGGGCGGGGCAACCCATTGTGGGTGGGCCATCTCTAGGCTGGTGAGCTTGGGTTCTCTAAGAAAGCAGACTGAACAAACCTTGATGAGCACACCAGTAAGTAGCACCCTTCCGTGGCCTCTGACTTAACTCTTGCCTTTAGGTTTCTGCCCTGTTTGGGTTCTTGTCCTGACTTCCTTTGGTGATGGACTGCAATGTAGAAGCCCAATAAACGCTTTACCCCCTAATTTGCCTTTTGGTCTGTTATGGTGTTGGAGCAATAGAAACCCTAGCTAAGACATGAGTCTTGGTTTATAAGCCTCAGGAATCAATGTTAATGTTGGAATTTCTTGAAAACTTTTTGAGTATTGTAGTTTTATTATTGGGTGATAATCGAAAAACTGTCAAGTTTTCCAACTCATGCCTTTATAGATAGATATGTCTGAACACAGCCTTTGGTGAGAAGTTCAGTGTGTGGCTTAGGTTAGATAAGAAAACTTAACTAGTCCTATAACTTGGAATTAATCAGTCACCATACTGCCCCCAGTCTTACTTTCCCGTTTAGGGAACAGGATGATTAGAAGACCTGGTGTGGCTTGGGGGGAACATGAAATGAGACAGGACATGAAAGTGCCTTGTATGGGTTGGAACAGATGCTTAATTTTTCATTTCTAGTGTCTGTATTGTCTTTGGTTAGAAACTTGATTTTTACTAAATTTCAGAGTACTTGCCTGGCATGCCTCCCATGGGTCCAATTCATTGTACAGTTCATAATTCATAGCTGGAGACCAAACCCAGGACCTTGTGCCTGGGTCTAATTTATAGCATAACAAGCAAACAACAGGTTCAGAGCTGATGTCCAAACCCAGGACTTTGTGCTTGCTAGGCAAGTCCCTACCACTGGGCTAAATTCCCAGCCACTATTATGTATCTCATTAAACCTTTTTTTTCTGAGACATGTCTTGAGATGATTGTGCACCCTTTATTTTAAAGATAGAGCTCTATTGTTGTTTTGCCATTTTCAGTAGTAGTAGTGTAGGTTGTTGGTCTGGTGTTTAATGTGGTCACAGTAGATTTTCTTTGGGCAGGCTTCAGAGGCTTTTATTACTACTTGGTGGGTTTTTGGCGGTTGTTTGCAGTGGTAAGTTCTGCTTTTTGTTGCTAACAGTCTGTGTTCTGCTCTTGTTTACATTTTGTTAAATGCTTTCAAGCTATGAAATGAGTTACGACCTTGATCCGCAGAGTAGCAGCCTGTCTTATTAATGTGCTAGGGATTCAGCCTTGAAAACAGTTGGGACTTACAATTTAACACAAAGTAATAAAAGAATACTTTTGTGTTGCCTTTGGTTTGGTAGTGTTGATGTAAAAATTATGCATTTCAAGTTTTTTATGAGAATTTTTTTCTGAATTGTTACTATAACCCTTTCAAAAAGTAAAGTAGGACATAATTCAAAAGATCTTATTTGTTTTTCATTTAAAACTTAGAGTACTATTGACACAGCTCTCACCTTAAAGAGAATAAGAAAGAATTTATTCTGCATTTTGAGGGTCTGTGGCCTAGGAACACAGATTCAGGTTATCCCAGGTTCCATGTTTCAAAGTGTGGGCAGTTTTATAGTTTTATGAAACAAAGAAAGTCATAAATCAAGGGACATTTAAATAAAATACATGGTGGGTGCATCAGAGGGAGAGGCAGTTAGAACCGGAGAAGGGAGCCTTTTCTATAAGCACAAGATGCTATTTGATGAAGTTCTTAGCTTTTGGTTGGTGGACATTATTGGTCTGCTAAATCAGTAGATTTCCAAAGGTTTTTTTTTTTATTAGCTACAGGATGTTAGTTCTTACACAGAGGAGGGAAGGAATGCCTGTTGCAGGGGCTAAAGCTAGCCCGAGACAAGGCATTCAGCCTCTGGAAGCACAGCATTCCAGTTGCTGTATCACTGCACTTTTCAGTCTTTGTAGACGCCATTTCTTTCCAGGGATTGTTGTTTACATCATTCTATATCCACATCACCCTGGAGAGCTTGCTAGGAAAGTGTCATCTCAGGCACTGCCTCACCCATATGACACGAATCTGCATTTTTATAACTGTACAGATGATCTGAAAGCATGATAAAGTTTGAGTATCTCCTCAACATACTTTACTGGGGAAATAAGATACAAGAAGCAAATTCAAAATGTTATCTTTTTTAAAAGTTGAGATAATGATAAAGCTATGCTTTTCTTTTTTTATCGAATATGCCTTTTGAAAAAGAGTATTACTCTGCGTGGAGGGATGACTCAGCAGTTATGAGCACATACTGCTTTTGCAGATGACCACAGTTTGGTTCCCAGCACCCATATTTGGCAGCTCAGACTGCCTGTAACTTTAGCACCACAGGTATCAGATGCCTCTGGTTTCCATAGGCTCTGCATTCACATATGTAAACACACACATACACACATACAATTAAAAAGAAAATGCATCTCAAAGTTTAAAAAGGCATTGCTGTTGAGATGATTACTTGTCTGATAAGATATATGCCAATACAAATCATGCCTAGGATTTTACTATTATAGTTGGAGAACAGGGTTGGAACCAGTTTGGGAATAGGTGAGGCCAGATTGGAATGTGGCACTCTATCTTGAAGCAGATCAGTAAATCACCGAAATGCTGTTTGACATAGCCTTAGGTTAATGGTTCTCAACTTGTGGGTCTTAACCCCTTTGGGGATTGATCGACCTTTTTCACAGGGGTCACATATCAAGTATACTACATATCAGATAGTTATATACATTATGATTGATAACAATAGAAAAATTATAGTTATAAAGTAGCATTGTAAATGAGGAATTGTATTAAAGAGTCACAGTATTAGGAAGATTGACAACCACTACTTTAGATCTTGTTATTTCTCCATGTCACCTGTATTCTAAAGCCCCATGGATGCTTGCATTTAAGAAACCTACCCCCTAATTTCCAGTATGTATTCGGTTGCATAATACCTGTCAGAATCTTGTGAAGCACCACTGTGAGGAGCTCCGCAGGCAGTGAGGATCTCTGTGGACAATGCTTTCTGAGGGATTCTGGACTTTATAAGAAATTGGGAAAGAGGTGGGGTTTTAAGTTGACTTTGTTAGTGTTAGCTTAATTTTATGAGTGAATTGGGTGATTTTACTTAATTTTAGATAATGGCCTTCTTTGTTGTATAAGCAATTTATAGTTTTTGGTCTCCAGTACTGTTCTGCATAACTGAGTTAACTGCACTATTGAAGCACCGTGTGCACATTGTGTTGGGTGTAGTATTGGCTCTCAGTGCTGTCTGAAGCCAGACAGTAGTTTTCAACTGACTTTAAAGCAGACATTGTTTGTTTACTGTCACTGAAGTTATACAAGTCTCTCTGTACAGTTAAGGGATGCTCTTATGCATGAGAAAACTTTTTCAGAGGCACTTGTCATTGTGAATTGCTATCAGGCTGGGATTATCCTGTATTTCATAGGCTCTAATAAGTCATAATTAACAATCAAGGCATCACAATGTATAATTGAATAGAATAAAATCCGATTTGAAAGCGAGGTGCCGATTTCTGCTTTGAGTAAAGTGTATCTGTGTGATTATGTAGTGATACACATCTCTAGCATCTCTTTAATGTGTGATCCTTTATTCAATCTCAGATTCACGATGAGGGCCTCTTATTTTGATAACTCCCTGGAAGCAGTTACAAATGACTCACCATCTACAAAGTGTAGCAGTGTGTCCTGCTTTATATAATCAGCTTGGAACTCTGACTGAGCTGTGTAGTGTTTGTTTCCTTCAGTCTCTTTCTCTTCCTCATGGGTTGGGTTTCTCTCTACTCCTGCCTAGAGCTGTTGTCTGTAGTTTCCCTGCTGGCTGTAGGTATATTTTGTATGAGATGGATTGGTTTCTTTTTTGGGAAAGAAAATGTCTCTCTAGTACTTTGAAGCAAGTGCTGGGTAGAACTGATAATGTAACGGAGCAGTGTGGGAAGAAAACACAACCTTGGAAGGCTCATATCGGCTCTAGACATTTGTGGGATCACTAACAGAAAGGGGTATTTTCTTCTGAAAAGACCAGTTATGAAGCATTCAGTTTTCACTTTGTGGAGTAAGACTTGTAAACTAGTCCTCCCTCAAGTTCAGTTCTTGTCTTGTGCTCTGGTGTTGGAGAGAAGGGATTCCTGGTGGTGGGGTTGAGGTTCTTTTTATTTTTTGTTTTTTTTCGAGACAAGGTTTCTCTGTAGCTTTGAGCCTGTCCTAGAACTAGCTCTTGTAGACCAGGTTCTTAATGATAAGAAGCACAGGGACATTGCAGCGTCTGGCTGATGTCCTAGGCCCACATGAAGTACTTATCAGAAAGGGGGTAACCAAGAACACTTGATTCCTATTGTAGATGGTGCTCTGTCGTTTCTTGATCAGTGATTTTCGGATTCATGAAGCTGTACTTGTAATTAATTTTTCTTAGTTGCTTGAAGGGATTACCATTAATTGCTTTCTTTTTATATCTGTATCTGTATCTATATCCATCCACCTCTGATTTATTTAATATATATACAGTGTTCTGTCTGCATGTTTGCCTGCATGCCAAAAGAGAGGGCATCAGGTCCATTATAGATGGTTGTGAGTCATTGTGTGGTTGCTGGAAATTGAACTCAGGGCCTCTGGAAGAGCAGCCAGTGCTCTTAACCTCTGAGCCATCTCTCCAGTCCCATTAATTGTTTTCTTAGTCTTTATTATTTGTAGAAGAGAGGCCAGTGTAGGCTAACAAAGAATGCCCTTAGTAGACAGGTAAGCCCCTTGTCAGCTTTCAGAAAACATGGCTCAGTTCTAGCTCATTCTGAAGGAGTCACTGAAATTTAGGTGTCTTAGCCATCTGTGGCTGTATTGCAGTTAATTTTACATGTACATTTGTCAAGAATGTGTGTTGCTTATGCTAATTGATAACATTTGCCTTGTGAATTTAACCAACCAAGTTGAGCCTGGTGGTGTACATTCAATCTGTGGACTTGGGCAGCTACAGCAGGACGTTAGGAATTCTATGTCACCTGAGCTACATAGAGAGACCAGTCTCAAACCAAAGCAAACCAATCCGAAGCAAAATCACCACACCTCCCCCACCCCCCATGCAGCTCCAAACCACCAAACACGAGATAAACTAACAGCAACCAGAGAGTGATTGAGAATTAACCGACTGAAATAACATTTGCCTGTGAGTTTTGAGGCAGTGAGTGTAGCCTTCTTTTTAAGCAGCTATCAAAAAAACACCTATGGTAGGGTGACATAAGCAATAGAAATGTACCCTCTCACTCCTTTGGGTGCCTCTCTTCTTGTCATATGGGTGGTCACCTCCTTGCTCTGTCCCCGTGGGGGCCTTCCCTCTGATTGTGTGGACAGGATTCCCTCCTGTCTCTTGCTTTTCTCCTAAGAACAGCACTTCTAGATGAAACTCTCCTGATCTTGCTGAACCTCCTCTGTTTGCCTAGTCCGAGTAGAGAACTGAGATGTCATTATAAAAAGAAAAAAAAGTTTGTTGGGGTGCACAGTTCAGTTTATAACTGAGCTAGGTCTCTTTACCACCTTGTTAAAATATCGTAAGCTTCCAGAGCGCGAGCCTGTCATCGGCAAACAGGTACCCTGGAGGCTCAGGCAGGAGTGATCGCTGTTGCATTCACGCACAGACTGTCACGCTCGCTGTCTTGTGATAGTTACCAGTCTTGTGTCAATACTGATTGTGTGCTCTTCGCTCTCCAGAGAACTGCTAGGTGGTGGTTTCAACTGGAAAGATTTGCTAAGGTGGTCTGATTTACCTAGTTCTAGAACTTCTCTAAATTCTGTCTTTAGATGAGAATGAAAAAAAAAATCTATCATTGAAAAGTGATATACTTGGATTATATCCATTGTTTTTCAAAATAGGGAGGCCTGGCTGGGTGGTGGTGCACACCTTTAATGCCAGCCCTGGAGTGTGTGTGTGTGGGGGTGGGGAGGGAGGCAGATCTCTTGTGAGTTCAAGGCCAGCATAGTCTACAGCACTAGTTCCAGGACAGCTAGGACTGTTGCACAGAGAAGCCTTGTCTCTCCCTGATCCCTGAAATATATGTCTATCCATTATGTATGGAAGCCTGAATTTAGTTTTTTATTGTGATACTGAAAAGATGTTGATGTAAAATTTGTTACCTTGTTTTCAGAAGATTTTTGAGGACATTTTTCACTATGTTGTAAAATGTATTCCTTGTTGTTTTAAATGAAAAATTGACTTTCCTAAAGGAATCTTTTAGAAAGTGAGAATTAGAACTTTTTATCTTGGCTGCTTGGAAGCTCAAATGTGATTAGGAACTCATTTACTATGAATTCTGTGGCCATGTGACCTGTTTATATTTTATATTTATATAATGATAGTCTGTATATTTTACTATATTCTTAGATAAAACATCTCTGATATTTGTTTTTTTGAAAGAGATGAGATATAATTAAAATGAAACCAGTGTAAATGTGGTTACTTGCTATTACCACTAAAACACTGTCTGATAAGTTACCACCACCCAGTGGCTCCAGTGACCACCCAGAGAGAAGCCCACAGACCTGTGTCCAGTGCCTCCTACCCTCCTCTCCTGTCACTGCCGCACAACCAGTCAGTACCCACAACGATCTCCTTGCCAGACTTTGAACAGTTTGAATTCTTTCTCCTGCATGGCCCATGCATCTTCTAGAACAGCTTCCCCACAGAGGGTGTCTTTACAGAGGTGTGATTCACATCCCTCCATTTTGTACCCTTGCTGGAAGAGGCCATTTTTGAACCCAGGACCCTGCACATGCTGGTCAAGTGCTGTCCCACCAGCTCCTTCTGCAAACCCCGAATGCCTCTATGTGACATACCTGCTGAGTGTCCTAAGAAGGGTTTGCTGCATTCCTGCAGCAGGCTGGGTTTGGTTGTTTTCTTCTTATATTCTTTTTCTCTGTTTTTGATCAAAAGTTCTAGCTTCGGTGAGTGATGGGCTGTCTTAGTGAACAACCAGATTTTCATAGGTGCGCTTTCCTCTGTTTGCACTTCCATTGATCTTTTAAAACCACGGCATTGACTTTTATACTCTTGTTCTGTCTGGACTCCATTACTCTATTAAAGTCCAAAGTGAGAACAGGATTGCTCTGTAGAAGGGATTGCTGACCGTGGGTGCTTATTTTTCTTTTACAACATTTGATTGACCAACTGAAAGACTGAAGCTACTATTTAAAAGAAAAGAAATGAATGAATTCTACTTTCAGTCTTCATATCTTTATCCCATGTTTTAATGCTTGTCTGTGGGACTCATTGGGAGCTGGTGGCTTGTGAATCCCCTGGCACCATCTACCATCCTGTTCCTGCTAGAAAGATTTGGTGGACCTTTAGCCTGTTAGGTGAACACATGCCTTCCTGGAGATTAATTAGTCGTGGATAGAGATGCAATTCATCATGTAAAATACCAGAGCTGTCTTAGTAATGTCTCCGTGTCCAGTTTCACTGCAAACTAGTTTATCCCTTTGTGTTCCAGTGTGAACTCTGCAGCAGTTTGTAAATCATAATCAAGATTTACATGAAGTAGGGGCAAAATCTAAAATCTAAAGAGTGGTTGTGTAATTTGAATGCTTCTTGGAGTGTCAATTTTACATTATTATCCTTTGCTTCTGCCTATTTATTTCTGTTGTTCTCTCTCTCTCTCTTTTTTTTTTTAACCTTTTTGTCATGTCCAGCAGCATTTCTTAAAAAGAAAAGAACTGGGTAGTGGTGACACACGCTTTTAATCCCAGCACTTAGGGGACATAGGCAGGCGGATCTCTGCATTCATGGCCAGCCTGCTCTACAGAGCGAGTTAGCCAGAGAAATCTTGTCCTGAAAAAAACCAAACCAAACCAAAACAACCAGTGGTGGCTCATGCCTTTAATCCCAGCACCCAGGTGGCAGAGACAAACAGATCCCTGTGAGTTCTAGGGCACTCTGTGGAGAATGAGTTCCAGGATAACTAGAGATGCACAGGAAAACCCTGTTTTGAATACTCTCTCCTCCTTGCCCCTTCTCCTCCTGCCCCCTTCAAAGAGAAACCTGTAGGGCCTCATGTTCATCTTTTCATCTTTTTCTTACATTAAAGGTGTGTGTCATCATTACCCAGTGCGCGCTCTCTCTCTCTCTCTCTCTCTCTCTCTCTCTCTCTCTCTCTCTCTCTCTCTCTCTTTCTAGGTGAGCTTTTACACGATTAGGGTGAAATTCTCAGTTTGTTATTGAGACAGGAAAAATAGCAACTCATTATGTGCTTACTGTGTGACCACTGCATTGCTTCTGTTTGTACCTCAGGCTTCACATTTATCTCCTTCCCCATGTGCTGGACACAGGGCAATGGCTAATGCGTACATTTCTGGGCTTAGTATTGACATTTCACATATGAAATATGTCTCATCAGCACCGACTGTCCACCAAATCGTAGATCATTTTTTCACTAAAACTGCATTGTAGTACCAGGTGTGGTGGTGCTTGTATGTTAACACTTGGGAGGCAGAGGCAGGACAATCATACAAGCCTTGAAGGCTACAGTGATTGGTGGGTCAGTTTGAGCTGCACAGCAAGCCACTGTATTAGAAAATGAAAACAAAAAACGCCCTCAAAACAAAGATAGAAATTGCTCCAAACCAAAACCCGAGAAAATTGTTTAAAATAATTTGCCTGTTTTGTGATATATAATACCTCTTTCTGTTTGGAAGTAGGCTTCAAAGCCCCGCGCCTTTTCACATTGACACGGCGGCATATGCAGACTTCCACACTATGAAACTGGATAGGTAGTAGGCGTGTTGGAGTAAGAAGTTCAACCTAGGTAGTTAGAGTGCAGAGACAGATTTTAATTACTCTACAGTTGTTTAAAACCTACTCTATAAACAGACCGACTTGGGTTTTCAATCCTTCTAGGATCTCTTATTCTTGTTGTGTGAGGGGGCAAATTAATCTCTTCAAGGTTAGCTGCTTCTAGTGTGGAAAGGGGGCCAGAAGATAACGACAGGCTCCTCTCCAGCAGGAGTGGGCATGTGTTCGATACAATGCCGAGTAAAGCTGCTTTCTGGCATGTGTTAGCCTCTTTAAATTTTAGAGGTCTTTATTATTTTCATTATCTTACTGCCTTTTTCTTTACTAATTAAAAAAATACTGTAACAGTTTGTATTTTTAGAGTTTTAGAATATGTGTTTGACTAAAGACAAACTGTCATTCATCCCAGGTTCCATCAAAAGGAAGAGGATGAACTTTTAGCGTGAGTCAAACTTGGCACAGGATATTTCTTATATAAATATTTCCTCTGGAAATGAAAATAGGAGAAAAGATCCCCCGTGGACTCAATTTACTCCTAATCTTCGTTTTAGTAACCCTTTCTCTTTCCTAAGTAACTCCTAATGATCCAGTAATGCATTACAGTGACAGATCCTGCCGGAGAAGGTGTCCTCCCTGGGCCTGACATTTTCCTTAATGGTAATTCTGACTAGTTAAGGTAAACAGTGTGAGATGTTTGGCATGTTTCCGTCCACAAATGGCAGTGTGTGTGTGAGGAGGAAGGAAAATGTGGAAAGCATTGTGAAAATGGCAGGCTCATGCTGTGTAGCACTGTGGAAGGGATTGAGTAAAATATCCAGAAACTCTTACCAATGGGACAGTTGATAAATAGAAGGCATTTCTTGATTGTTCTTTAGATTAACATCCTGGAAGCTTTCAGATTTAAAGAGCAAAGTTATATATCATAAAAACAACAGAAAGACATGCTAAGATACTCGGAACCGGATAGTGAAGGTGATTTTGTGGCTTTCCCTTTAAGACTAAGTTGATTTACTTTAGTAGTTAAATACTTGTGTGCTCTCTACCTGAAAACAGCCTTGGAAATTGTCTGTCTTAGGATCGCGAGTTTAAAGATGAGGAAATAGGGTCTGGCTTGGCACTGCCCTTCATAGCTCCCAGTACTGTTTCATTTCATGCAACACTTGATCTCTTGGCATCCCTAACACATTTACCGAATTCATTTTGGAAGGTACATTGGAGCCACAGACAGGCCTCCTGAATTCCCCTCTAAATTGAAAAAGAAGTTTTATATATTGTGTGGCTCATGAATTAAGACCCCTTGCTCTGAGTGACAGTTTGGAGAAGCCCGTTGTACAGTATTTTGCTCGAAAGTATCTGGAAGTGGGTATGTGATTGATTTGCTGACAGACCATCTCTGAAAGCAGTTCTAATGATGGACTTATAATTGATTGCATCCATCATTGAGAACCTAAAATACCCCCTCCCTAAATTAAAAAAGATAAATGAAATAAACTAGGCTGAATGTATAAGCTGACAAATCTGAGGGAATTTAATGAAACTCTAAATTACCACAGGGAGCAGATAAGAGAAAAAGGTTTCTTTATTATAATACTAAATTAAAAAAAATTATCCAAGAAAGATAATGGAGGAAACAAAGATCTGTGGCCCATGTATCAAACTGAGTTATTGAAAGATTTTTAATAACCGTACCTATCTCATTGTCTGGTTATTGTTGATTCCTATCAATCTTGTTGGTGCTGTTTGAAGAATAGTGAATGCAGGCACTGTCTTGTAGTACAGCTTAGGTTACTGCTATTGTAACAGATTTAGAATTAACATGACTTTATCCCTAGGCTGCTGGGGCTTCTGTTACAATTTTAGGCCATTCACATGAACTCTTTAGAAGGTAGTTCCTTAGTGAGACAAATTTTATCCCTTAGTACGCTTCAGCCACATGTGAAAGAAGGCCATCTAGAGTGATTAAACAATGATATTTATTATCTCCCCTAACAAGAAGTCTTGAGGAGAGAGCAGCTCCAGGGATGACTCCATGAGGCCCATGACACAGCTGCAGTAACATTTACCTTGCTTTTTGCTTCCACAGATGACAGAGTGAGAATCTCAGTTCTATGTGTCAGTGTCCTGGACTGGAGAAGGGACCTTTCTTTAGATGTTCTGTAGGTTTTATTAGTCAAAATTGTAAGAAGAATGGACCTGTTAGGGATTATCATGATTCTTACAAATCAAGAACTACCCAGCTTCCTTCCATATCCATGCCCACCTGCTGTCTGATTAAAATAATTTCAGGGGTCAAGAGAATAGATAAAGAATGGACTCTGGCTAGGGATCCTGTGCATGTACTTAGGTGGGTGTTGGAATGAACTTTGAAGGTCATTTTATATTTTCTGGTAACTCATCATTTCCTTGTTTGTGGTATGAATGTACTAGTTAGTGTATTGACTGGATACTGTTCTTCAGATTGTTGCTTTGAAGTTTGACACAGCTTTATAATTTCTGTTTTCACCAGGACTCTGTCTACCAGCGATGATGTTGAAGACAGAGAAAATGAGAAAGGTCGCCTTGAAGAAGCCTATGAGAAGTGTGACCGTGACCTGGATGAATTGATTGTTCAACACTACACAGAATTGACAACAGCCATTCGCACTTACCAGAGCATCACAGAGCGCATCACTAACTCGCGGAATAAAATCAAGCAGGTGAACCTCTTTTCTTCCTGTCTGGCAGTGGTCACCTTCCCTTCCAGGTGTGGTTTAGAGCAGTGCCACAGTCGTGTCTAATGGTCCTTGACCATAAAGACTGTTTCTGGAAGTTTGAAAGCTATTGTTTTTCTGGGTACCTTGCCTTTAGTGCCTAAAGGACAAAGTGAATTTCTAAGAGATGCTTTTATACTTGGCCAAAGAGCTGATCTGCTTTAAAAAAAAAAGAAAGAAAGAAAGAAAAAAGGCTACATATCATCACATCATTTTTTGTACTTCTTAGCTATGTATTTTTTATTTTTTTAGTGTGTGTATATGCATATGTATATATGCATGATTGCTTCTGTTATCTCAACAGATTTAAAATGTGAACTCTGGGCTCCCTGAATCTAAAGACTTTACTGGCATTTTTTTATTTTTTTATTTTCCCTCAGTATTTTTCAAGTAGTGCCTTTCACCTTTAAAATAAATATGAGACATTGCAGAACCCTAACATGTCCGATTCTGAGAGGGCTAGAGATCTCTGCTATGTAATGTTGGGGTGAGGCATGCAGAGCAACATGCTTGGTCTCCTTTTTGTCAACTGCCTCTCAAGCTTCTATGGTCAATTATACCCTCTGTTTGGGCTTTGCTTTCTGGGCTGGGAGATGTAGAGGACCCCTAGCTGCTTCTTGCCCAGGAATAGCTGTGCTGATGGCATTGTTACACTCTTTCTTGTCCTCCAGACCTTTTATTATGATTTTGTAAGCAGTGCATATATTAGAATTTGCAGACACTATGGTTGTAGTTTCAGCCTCTAATCTTAGAGTCCAGCTCTGGGCCAGTAAGCATTTAGTCTTTTCTGAGGCGATCTCTTTGCATCTTAAAAATAACCTGCCAATTTTGAAAGGAGTACCATAACTCTTAGTCTTTAGATGTGGTAGTTTCCTCCTGTGGATTTATCTGTGAAACTGGATGACACTATAGATGAGTTGCTCTTATGTAAAACAAACTCTAGTCCGTTTTGACACAGTATAGTAAGCTCAAGAGAGGCCAGGAAATGGATGTCTAGCACTGCTGACCTGACTTTCCTTGGGTAATCACAGGAAGGGTGAAGGGGCCGCTGGTTAGTTTGGCTGACTGGAAGGACTTTGTCCTAATCTCCAGGGAGGAGTCAGCAGTCATTACTCTGTTCCTGACAATAGCATCATTGCTGCAACAGAATGTGTCTGTTTGGTCTTGTTGCTGAAAACAAGGGCCTCATTTTGAGGGTCTTACGTTTGTTCTAGAAACGACCCTATTCGATTTACCATTCTTAATTTCAGTATACTAAAGTCAGAATGAAAGAAATAAAACAAAAGAAGCCTTTGTTATATCAGTTTGCCAGGAAAATAAATGTCACCTGATTCAGTGTTAGGAATTAGTGCCAGTATTTGGACAAGAAGTGCAGGATGAAAGCTGTGCAAAAAACACCTTAATAATTGATTAATAAGCCAAGAAAAATGCTGGAAAATGAAAGTAAATTTATATTCTATATTTTGGTAATTTTGTACCATAAGCGGCTATTTTTTTTTTAATGATCCAAGAAGCAGTAATGTTGCCCCACTCATCTTTCCATGCCATTTTCCCCTGCACTTCAGGTTATTATCAAGTGTGGGTATACATTTGTGTCAGGTGAAACTGGATGAGTCGGCTCTCATCAGGCTGCGTTATTCTAGAGACACACAGGAAGTTGAGAATACTCAGCTCTTACGTGAACTTTCCTTTCTGTTCTCTAGCAAAGGAATATAAAGACGATTGAGTCCATTAATATTTCTCTTGAGTGCCAGCCATTCTCTTGGTTCTGCTTCAGGTGCTGGTGGATATAAAAGTGGAAGACACCAATCCCTGTCCTCATGGAGCTTACATGAGGATAGGGTAGAACAAAAGCAACAGATAGATTACTCCAGCTTTTGTTTAGTCTCTTTATCTTGAGTGTCTGCCTTGTGCAGAGATTGTTGTTCTAGGCTCTGGAGTGTAGAAGTGAAATATTTCTGTCTAGAGAGTTTAAGTTTTAGTTTACATTCTCATCAGAATAAACAGACCACATGGTAATAAAAGAAAAGAAAAAAGCAAGCAAGGACAAATTAGGGATTTGCTCTTTTAACAAGGTTAGTCAAGGGAAGCTAGTGTCTGAAGAGGATGAGGAGAGAGTCTGTAAGGAGACTTTGAAGAAGGAGGGAGAGCAGGTGCCATGATCCTGAGATGGTAAAGGATTGATAAGGTGACTTGAGACAAGAGAAAGACTGGTGTGTGAGGTGTGGCAGGTCATCAGAAGAGCTCCATTTTAATGAATGCACTGATGTACACTTGGCTCATGTGTCTGATGATTTTACAATGTGCACTATGCTTAATTTTAGCCTTTTAGAAGTGGTAAGGTTTTAAACTTAGGAACAACATAATGTGACTAACATTTAAAGACATACTGTACCTGATGATATAGGAATATATTTTAAGGGGGAACAAGTCAGATAAAAATGTGTTCTTTTTTTAAATTGTTCTTATTGAGCTATTTATTTTTCTCCACTCCCCTTCTACCCTCTTCCATAATCCCCACAGTCCCAATTTACTCAGGAGATCTTGTCTTTTTCGACTTTCTGTGTAGATTAGATCCATGCATGTTTCTCTTAGGGTCCTCATTGTTGTCTAGGTTCTCTGGGATTGTGAATTGTAGGCTAGTTTTTCTTTAATTTATATCTAAAAGCCACTTATGAGTGAGTACATATGATATTTGTCTTTCTAGGTCTGGGTTACCTCACTCAGTATGATGTTTTCTAGATCATCCATTTGCTCGCAAATTTCAAGATGTCATTATTTTTTTTTCTTCCTCTGTGTTTTACTCCATTGTGTAAATGTACCACATTTTCTATATCTATTCTTTGGTCAGGGGGCATTTAGGTTGCTTTTAAGGTTCTGACTATGACAAATAATGCTGCTATGAACATAGTCTAGCACATGTCCTTGTTGTTATGATTGAGCATCCTTTGGATATATACTCAAAAGTGGTATTGCTGGGTATTGAGGAAGGTTGTTTCCTAATTTTCTGAGAAATCACCATATGGACATCCAAAGGGGCTGTACCAGCTTGCACTCCCACCAGCAATGCAGGAGTGTTCCCTTTACCCCACATCATCTCCAGAATAAGTTGTCATCAGTGTTTTTGATCTTGGCCATTCTTACAGGTGTAAGATGGAATCTCAGTGTTGTTTTGATTTGCATTTTTCTGTTGACTAAGGATGTTGAGCATTTCCTTAAGTGTCTTTTAGCTGTTTTAGATTCATCTGTTGAGAGTTCTCTATTTAGGTCTATACTCCATTTTTTTTATTGGATTATGTGATCTTTAGGTGTCCAATTTCTTGAGTTCTTTGTATATTTGGAGATCAGCCCTCTGTCCGATATGGGGTTGATGAAGATATTTTCCCATTCTGAAGTCTGTTGTTTTGTCTTGTTTACCGTGTTGTTTGCTTTACAGAAATTTCTCAGTTTCAGGAGGTTTCATTTATTAATTGTTTCTCTCAGTGTTGGGCTATTGGATTATATTTAGGAAGTGATCTTCTGTGCCAATGAGTTCAGGTGTATTTCCCACTTTCTCTTCTATGAGGTTCAGTGGTTTCAGTGCAGATTTCTTCAAAAATATTAAGTAGTCTGTCTGATGTCTATCATAGGAGGGTAGGAAGAGGAGAACATAACATACACTTAGCTTTCTTGTATACGGACACAACATTTTACTTGTTATTGGATGTTTTCTTGGTATTAGATCCGATACTAAAAACTTGCTTTTCTTTCCTATAACTAGAAATAACTATGAATAATTATTCAAGGGATACTGTTAGGGGCCCCATTATTTAGGAATGAAACATTTATTACTTAACATTTACCCAAAATGACTTTTGACTTTTCTATGAGAGTTTACCTTGAAAGGTAGTATTAGGATGAAGAATAGCCTTAATTAATACAAAGAACGTCATAGGAGAACAGTGTGGTGTTTGCAAGATGTTATTTACAGCCTAAATGTTAGTGAAAATTCTTAATGTTTGTATGAAAAAGGAAAGAAAGCCTCAAGTTTCCAGGAATGGGCATGCTAAACAATCGCCAGTAACAAGAGCTGTAATTTAAATGCAGAACAGTAGTCTTAAGTAGTTGTAGGAACCACGAGGTAGTCTTTCCTTAAAGTTCAAGGGTTTCTTGATCTGTGTCTGCATCTAGCAGCTAAAAAGGAATAAATTGCCCTTGGAATGAATTGTGGGGAGGTTTTCTGATAATTTAAGCCTGAGAATGGAAGTTAAAACAGACTAAAGGGGAATCACGGAAAATGAAAATGTGAGGGGAGTTTAAACATGACTGTTGTTTCTCAAGTTTATTGTTTCTGTGAACTTTTTATAAACTTTTTATAAAGTCTCTATGGGACAGACTCGGGCCCTTCTCATGGGCACACACATATGCAGACACTTAGATGTAGATTTACTTCCATTGCCACAAAAGGGAAAGAACAGTCTTGTGTGTTTGTAAACTAAGTGATATTGATATATTGATTTTTAGTGACCATTTCCTGCTCAAGAGAGAACTTCTTAGGTTCTTTCTGGCGTGCAGGTGTCCTAAGATGCTTGCACATGTGCTGTGCTTTATTATGGGGGGTAGCACACTCAGAGGAATTTTCCTTCCTTATTTCTCTTGATTTGAGTTCAGTACTTTTCTGCTTTTGTGTCTTGAAGATTGTGGCCTTCATGTGTTTCCCCGGCAGCTATCTATCAGCCCCTCTTAAGTGTGTCTCAGCTATTTCTCTGTCTCTGCTATTCCTCTTACAAAAGCTGAGGCAGGTTTGTATTTCTTAAAGTGTGAGTTAGTTTTCCTCATTCCTTTGTTTGATCCAAGGTTGGGTTACAAAAATTACTACTTCTCTGCCACCTGTATCATCTCACATTTCTGTTTTCAATAGCCTCTTGAGCCCTGCTTTTATTTTCTTCTGGTCTCTAATTAGAGTGACTTACAGTTCTGTATATTGAGCCTGAAGTTCTTGATGCTGCTGAACACATGATTTGGAGCGAATGTCAAGTTACTGTAATGCTGAGGAGGCAAAACATGATGCCATGATTGTAATAACTTGGCTTTCCATGGATTTGTTTATGAATGAAGCAGGGTAATAGAAATTTTCAATAGTAATTATCCCTATAAATTAAATGTAACAGGATGACAATACTGTTATCATATTTATAAAAATAGAATATGGATTTGAGAAATAAATGTTTATGTGAGTTTGATACTTTCTTGATAGTCTATGTTTTACATCCCCAATTAAAAGGAACGTGTTTACATTTATTAGTTGACAAATAAAAATTTTGTACATTTATGGATGTACCATGGTATTTTGGAATATGAACACATTGTGGAATGGTGAAATCAAGTTAATATGTGCATCACCTTATCTAGATACCCTTTCTATGTAAAACTAAGTAAAGCTACTTTTACTATTTCTTAGCGATTTTAAGGTATAAAACATATTGCTATTAACTTCAGTTAGCATGTTGTACAACAGATCTCTTGGGTTTACTCCTTTTATCTGATTAGGAATTTGTACCCTGTGGCTAACATCTCTTCAGCCTCTTCCTCTGATAATATCTGTCATTTTCTTTTCTGAGTTTGACTTTTAAAATTGTCATATGTAAGTGGGTTCATGAGGTATATTCTTTATATACTTGGCTTCTTTCTCTCAGCATGATGCCTTTCAGCTTCATTCATGTAGTTGCAAATGTCAGGATTTCCTTCCTTTTAGAAGATGTCATACATTTTTTACAAAGATGAATGCTGTGCATATGTGCATTGTTATCTTCATTCATTTGTCTGTTGGGCACTTATATTGGTTCTGTGTCTAGGTTTTTGAGAGTAACACTGTATGAACATGGTAGTGTAGATGTCTCTTTGACATACTGATTTTGTTTCCTTTAGATGTACAGATGTTCCTTGATTTATGGTTGGATTATATCTAAGTACTCCTATCATAATTGAAAATGCCACAAACTAAAAAGTACACTTAATATATCTTGTTCATTATCTTCCCAGCTTGGCTGTAGTGCATTGTGAAGCGTCCTTTGTTTACTCTTCTGATTGTGTGGCTCTCTGGGAGCTGTAGGTTGTTGCTGCTGCCCAGCATTGTTATAGAGTAGCATACAACATAATGCTAACCTGGAAAATGATCACAATTTAAGGGACTGCTCCTATTGAATAGGTCCCCTTTTTTCTCATTGTGAAGTTGACATCATGAATTGGAAGCTATCTGAATGGCCAGAAGTGGGATTCTTGGTTCATACTGTTGTTTTATTTATTATTTTAATCAGGAATCTCCATATTCTTTTCTTTCTTTTCCTCTCCCTCTCTCCCTCCACCCTTCCTCCGTCGGTCCCTCCTTCCCTCCATACCTTCCTTCCTTTTGTACTGTCATCATCATCATTATTATTTTTTGTTTGAGACAGCCAGTCTGTCTATGTAGCTGTGCTAGAGCCCATTATGTAGATCACAGTGTCCTCAGACTCACAGAGATCTGCCTGCCTCTGCCTCACCAATGCTAGGATTAAAGGTCTGTCCCTTATCCTGGCTTTATATTATTTTCTTTAATGGTTTATTCCTTATCTTCATTGAAATTTAATTTTCAAGCAGTAATATACATGCATTTTGTTATATGTCAATGAATTTACTGTTTATATATTTGAATTTGTTACTATTATATCAGAGCATTGACCCCTGCTATGTAGCCCAGGCTAACTTTAAACTTGGCTATTGTTGTTCAGACTAGCTTCAAACTTAGGCTCCTTCTGCTTTAGCTTTCCTAATACTTTGGTTATACAATGTGCACTGCCATGTGTGGCCTTCTGCTTCTTATAGTTAGTTCTCATCCACATACTGCTGTGTACAACTGCTGATAGAAAATCTGTCACTGGATTAGGCTTGCCTGCTGGAGAACTCATACACATGTCCTTATGACAACTGGCTTCTTTTCTTATCACACAGTTTTGATATTCTCCATATTTTTCTTTTTTTGTGGCTGACAGTTTTCATGATTTTCTAATCTAAAGTAAGAGACACAGGATAGTTTGGTGGTATGGTGTATTGAAAGAAAATGGCCTCCAAAGCGAGGCACTTCCTACAAGTGTGGGCTTGTAGGAAGAAGTGTGTCACTGTGGTGGAGGGCTTTGAGGTCTCCTTTACTCAAGCTATACCCAGTGAGACTGTTCACTTCTGTTGCCTGCTTGATCAAGATGTAGCTCCTTCTCCAGCACCATGTCTGCCTACGTGCCACCATGACCTACTGTGATGATAATGGATTGAAACTGTAAACCACCCAATTAAATTTTTTCTTTATAAGAGTTCCCGTGGTCATAGGATATATCTCCACAGCAATAGAAACCATAACTAAGACAGGTAATAAAATTTCTTGTACTTTCTTATGTCTTTTACCATGCTAGTTCAGTTTAGGGAATAATCTTGGTGGTGTTCATTTTATGTACGACCCAATTATGTTTTCCTGCCATTCTACCTTATTTTCACTTTAGTTTCTATCTAGTGAGTAAAAGTGGGGAAGTGGTCCAATTGTACGTGTATATGCTAGTATGAAATTCCATAATGGCCTTTTCCTACCATATAGGAATTTGCTAAGCTTGACTGACACTTTGTGAGTTTATCCCCCACCTTTGATCAAGAGCCTAGGTGGGATTCTGACCAAATATATATTTTACCTACTTTCATGGGAAAGACCAGACTTGTAGAATTAAGGTCATAGGAGAATATCAGAAATCAAATTCTAACAGATTTTTAAAATGTAATAAGATTAATAACAACTATGTAGATCAAGAATACAAGGGAATTTATGAGTGACCTTGAGAGATATTTGAGTCAAAACCAGAAATAATGATTAAAACAAGGCTTCTCTCACCTTATCCTTGCCAGGTCCCAAGTCCAGCCATGTAAGGCCAGAATTTGCTATAGTTCCCCTCCTTGAACATTTGCATGTCTGATAGTGTGTTCATACTGTTCTTGACTTTTCTGTTTCAGAAACTGTATATTGACTTCTGCCATATATGAAGGTCGATTTAGTCCTTCCCTCTCCTGACACATTTTCCTCCTTCCTCTTGTCTAAAAACAAGAGATATTCCTGTTTTGGTTAAACTTCTGGGCCTTTTTATTGTAATTATGTCAGTATTCACATCTAAGCCATTGCATGGTTATGTTTTCTTCTGTGTAGTTTGTTGCTACCATTGCTCTCCCTAGGGCGATGAGGGTGACTTTGTAGCTTTCTTCTGTGGAGGAAATCCCCTTTGCCATTTCATCTGGGCTCTTGTATTGACGGAGTAGCATTTCTCAGTAGGTTGCTGATTCTGTCCATGCAATGTTTATTTTGTGAATGCTTGCATGTCTGAAAATGTCATTATGCTTTCTTCATACTCAATTGATAACTTTCTGGGAAATAATTCTCTCACAGAATTCTGAAGAGATAGTATCCCTTTGTCTAATCCACCAACTTCTGTCTAGCCCTGATGCTTTCTTTCAAAATCTTTTAGGTTTTCATTTCATATCCCACCACTTCTTGCTGTCATTTCCTCCTGTCTGTTTATTTCTCTATCCCTCTCATTTCACCCCTTACCTTTCCTGTGTCACTCCTTTCTCCCTCTTTTTCTAAGAAGGGTCTCCAAGGCTAGACTGCCCTCTACTTCTTGTCTGCTTGACACAGTCTCTTCCCATTTTGTTGTCTTCATTACTTCATGTGGTTTCTCAGTTTGAGAAATAATACTCTTTGCACTAGGAATTTTTATTTGTTTAAATTTTATTAATACTTTTCTTTGTTATATTATAAAAATAATTTTTCTTTCCTTTAGGCTTCTTTGGTAACTATTGAACACCAGTTCAATCTTCTAACTTTTAAAAATCTTACTCATGTGCACACACCCACACACTTGGAGTATCTTAACTTTTTTATTCATTATCAATTTTATATCATTTTTAAAATTTCTAAGAGTTTTTCATTTTCTAAATTGTCTTGTTCTGTTTTGTTTCTTTGATGTAATAGCTTTTCTTATTTTTTACTAAGAATGTTAATTGTAGGTAAAAAAACCATTTTCTGTATAGTTTCTTTTTATTAGTCCCTTCCTTTTATTCTGATGCTTGTCAATCCTTTTTGTTTTTTAATATTTAATTAAACTAGAATTTTTATTCCTCCTTCTCCTTCCTACCCCTCCCATGTGTAACATTCCCCTTCTGAAATCACAGCCAGCCTCCTTATTTTTCTTTAGCCTTTGTTGCTATATATGCATATAAATATATCAATATTATCAGTACAACCTGTTGAATATGTTCAGTTGTTGCCTTATGTATATGGCCAAAGGACTTGTCTTGCCAGGATTTTCTTTGGTTGCCATTTGTATGCAAGGGAGTTAATTGGAAGCTTAAAGCAAATTGAGGGCCTGGACTCCCAGTTTCTTCAGTGAAAAGTCAGGTGCCTTTAAACTTGAACCAGATCACTTTTGAGAGGGAATGCCCTTACTTTCTCTGGTTGATGCTAGAGGGAAGCTGTCATTGTTATTAGCGTTGAATCTTTGACCTTGCTAAGGGCCCAGAGGCCCTAAGGATCTTGCTAATAGGCTTCCCTTAGACTACATCCTCTTGTTTTTCTTTGGTACCTCTCACCCTGCCTTTAGCCGTACCTACCATTCCTTGACCCATATCCTTTCCAATTGCCCAGCATTGACAATTGCTAACAGAAGTACTCACCTGCCCATGTGGCTTGATGGGATGCTGGTCCTTAAGATATTCTTGTGGGGAGTCTGAATTGCTTAGGCTTTCCATGTTCTGCTGCTGCCCTTCAGTGTAGCCAACACACTCCAGAGACACTCAGGCTTCCATGGTCTGCCAGCTTCCACCATCCACCATCCACTTCTGGCTAGCTTCTGGAACTGTATTGTGATTTTCTTTTTACTCTTCCCTCCTCTGTTCTTTTTTTCTCGATGTCATGTTTATAAAGAATCTCTTTGCTTTTACCATAGTAGGATTGCAAAAAGCGATGGTGAGAACAAGTACCACTTCTGTCAGATTTTATCTACCCTGCCATGGAGCCATGCCACCATGCTTCTCAAAGGACATCACAATCACATCCTCTTATCCATGGCTGCCTTCTTTACATGAGTTATATAGAAAACTGCCTTAGACGCTATAAAATTATAAAATCAGATTAGCTGTTTTCTCAAGAGACCTTCTGGCCTTAGCAATCTATTTTCACTTTTTCTGTGCTTTTTAGACAAATACTGAATTTCATTTTACAGTAATCAAAAGCTCAGTGTCCATAGTATGTTCATTCTCAAAATATTCTCATTGAAGAGGAATCTGGTTTTTCAGGAGAAGTAGACATGCAGACTCTAGGGTGATACACAAGCCTCACACTCTTGGCAGTTTGGATCATATAGGTGTACATGGCTGTCAGAATGTACCAAGTCTACACTGGAGTTGAAGTCACCTCCAGGGAAATAGAGACAAAACTAAACAAATGTTGAGCTCCAAATAGAAGCATATGCGAGGACTGTCAACGGTGTTTGAAAGCAGTTATATAATTTATTGAATGAATTAAAAAATCCCCTCGCAGAAACCCAAGTATGGCAACATATGCTTCAGTCCTAGTGCTTGGGGGCAGGAGGCAGTAGACTCACCATGTCAAGACCAGTGGGTTTGAGCCAGCCTGAACTACATGAGACCTTATTTTTTTTTTAAATTCCTTTTCCGTGTATTAAACATTGAAATTTTTATTGGGTAGAAAATAGAAACTTACTTTTATGATGTGATTGTGATTATTATCTGTATCCCAATCCCTTTTATCCCCTAACTTCTCTACATCTAATCACATTTTGCATGTGCAGCAGTGAGAATGTACAGTTTATACAGAATGCTGGATATTGTCTATTTAATATCAAATTTACTGATACTTTAAAGTGGGAGGCAAAAAAATACGTCATGTGTCTTTGAGATTATTTCTGCATGTGTTTACTCCTTTTTCAATGTTGGGCCTAATTTTATTGTGGTTATTTGGGAATAGCACTGAGGTTCTTGGTCATAAACATTGGCTGGAGTTCTAGAGCTATAAGCATGGGCTGTGTGGCCTTCAGCTGCAAGGGGATTTGGGGAAGGAATACTAGAACTGGACTCTCATACTGATCATTCCTCTGTTTAGGTAAATCTGCATTTGTATGGTGCTTCATATTTTCAGAGTGCCTAATATCCATTGTAATTATTTTTAGATTCACTCAAAGGTATATTAGAAGTAGTTTTCTCATTTCATGGGAGAAAAAATAGAAACACAGAGAGGTAGTGATGCATCCAAGTGACCAGAATCAGGATTAGAATTTAGAAAGGGGACAAACCAAGGGGAATAAGTGGGAGGGAATTAGGAACTGTTACACATACAGGATCAGTGGGGAATACTAACCAGATTGGTGGTTTAGGCTGACAAGATTTTGAATTGACTCAAGATCAGATATGTTTTATTGTAGGTAAAAGAGAATCTACTTTCCTGCAAGATGCTGTTGCACTGCAAACGGGATGAGCTTCGTAAACTATGGATTGAAGGAATTGAACATAAGCATGTCCTGAACCTGCTGGATGAAATTGAGAACATAAAGCAAGTGCCTCAAAAACTGGAACAGTGCATGGCCAGCAAGCACTACCTTAGTGCCACTGACATGCTGGTAAGATCAGCCTGTGCAAAGGCTCTCATGCAAAGATTCCAAGTTCTCTTGTCTCTGCATATAGTATGGTACAAACAGGATTGTCAAGCCCTTGGTGGGGAGCCTTAGCAATTAAGAAAATGCCTCACACACATAAACACAGGCCAACCTGACCTAGGCCATTCTCCAACTGTAGTTCTCTCTTACAGGGTCACTCCATGTCTGTGTCAAGTTGACACCAGTGTGGAAGAGAACAATGAAGACATGCAGAGAGAAAACAGAGGTGGCTTTCCAAGTATGCGTCTGTCCTTTTTAACAGACGATTTACATGAGTCCAGTTTTTTGACCCTAATGCTGCCCAAAGAGCCATGTGTTAAGGGCATGGTCCTTAGTCTGCCCGCAGCACGATTGAGAGGTAGTGGAACAGTGAAAGTTAGGCCATTGGAGGCATCACTTTAAAGGACTCCAGTCACTTTCTGACTCTCTTTTTGCTTCTTGGTCACAATAAATGAGTGATTTCCTCTGCCACATGCTCCCAAGATTGTGAAATACCTTTTCCAAATAACCATGAACTGAAACCTCTTAAACTATAAACCAAAATAAACCTGATCCTTCTCATGAGCTGATTTATCTCAGGTGTTTGTTACATCAAGGAAAAACAAAGTTTAATTTCTACAACTTACAACAAAGAATTTAATGAAGTTATTTAATTAAGACCTGAGCAAAAATTAGTTAAGGAAAGGTCAATACTCATTTTAAGCCTTTAAATAAATGAATTAGACCATAAAAGAATATTCTGAAGTTTTAAAATGAACAGAATTAACCTAAATAAGCCCTAACAACCTATTTTAATACATGCCATTTAATTAAAAGCAGACACACACCAAAACAGTAACTCAGTGATAAAAGTAGCTATATATATGTTCCATAAACATATATAAGCTTATCTTTTCGAATAGCTAAATCTTGGTAAATTAGCAAAGATATATATAAATGAACACTAATACTGAAAAGTAGGTTTTGCTGTTGTACAGCCCTGTCATTATGAACTTAGATGTCCCCTGATAAGATGCTAGGAACAAGCTAGACCTGGCTGTGATCCTGGCTGATCTCAAGGCTGAGACCACAAAACTACAAATCCAAGGTCCACTCAGGCTACAGAAAGAGTTTGAGACAATCTTGACAAATGAGTAAGACCCTATCTCAAAAAACTGGATAGATGCCAGGTAGCATTGGCACATGCCTTTAATCCCAGCACTTGGGAGACAGACAGACAGATCTCTGTGAGTTCAAGAACAGCCTGGTCTACAGAATGAGTTCCAGGAAATCCAGGGCTATACAGAGAAACCCTGTCTTGGGGAGTAAAAAACTGAAATAAAAAATGGGCTGAAGACACATAGCTTAGTGGTAAAGGGCAGAGTGCTTACCAATCATGTACAAGGCCCTACATTCAATAGCAAGTACCAAAAAAACCCACCAACAACCACACACATACACAGAGCTAAAATAATAACAATAATAATTCTCTTACTACAGAAAGACACTCTTATTACACCAATACTCTTTGCACTGTTAAAACTGATGATTCAGTTGACTTATAACTAATATGTGATAAAATATTAGTACACTTCTCATTCTTTGATTACCAAATTCCTTAACACTTCTTATAGTAAACTTCCAGCAAAATTCTTAATGGAAGTGAAGCAGTGTTCCCACCAAGTCCATCAGAGTTTTCCCCAATATAATTTGTAAAGAACTTGACTCTATTGTGGATAATAGAAAAATTCAAATCCAGCATAGCTGATGTTGGGCTTATATAGACTTCTACAGAGATGAAAATAGATATGGTTGTGTGTAAATGGGCAGCCCTCCAGAAAAGCCACCAGCCCTGGAAAAGTCAGGACCAAGAGGGTGCAAAGTCTGGCTTGACATTCACCACAAATTGCAGCCTGTAGGAACTTCATTAATTCAGTAGGTGTAAGGACACCATGGACTAAGACAGTAAAGGCCATGTCACAGAGCACTCCAGCTCTGTAAAGGTATTTCTAAAATTAATATCAAAGAAGTCATTTTCTTTCTTAGCAGGTGAAAGGAACAAAACAAAGCTATAATCAATCAAAAATGACTTCAAACCTTTATGGAACACCTAACCTTACAAATCTTCAGGTCTATGTCACAAAAATTTTATTCTCTAAAATGAGATCCATGATCGTCCTCCAAAGCTAAAAACAATCTCTCATTACCATTTCAACATGATTTTAGTACTGATTTCTTCCCGCTATATTTCTTGCCTTGGTTCAAAGGGCAGAAAATATATAGATAATAACCATCCAGCATTTTAAACCCGTCTTCCACTGGTTTCTGTTTCAAGTTCATGCTTGTACCTCCTGCGTTGGTCTCCCTTAATGATGTGTGCTAATATGAACCTTTTTTTTCTTTCCAAGTTGCTTTTAATTTTGTTTGTTATAGCAACAGAAAGCCAACCAAGACAACTTGTCTTAACTATATGTGGGTTAGAGTTGGGTGTTTGTGTTTTGGTGGGAGAGAACAAGAAGTATAAGCCATATACTTCATCTATTCAGTTGTAGAAGAGAATAACCTATTTATTTATAATCTTTTTTACTAATTAATAGAAGTCTAAGATCTACGCTTAACCAGATAGGTATAGTGATCATAAATACTAGCTAGAATCTTTGTGTTTGGGGTGAGGGAAGGGGATAAACAGTCCCCTTTCCCAGAAGGTCAATGTGTAAGATACATTGTTTCTTTTCCTCCATTTTAGTTGTTTTTATATTTTGAATACTAATCCTTTGTTTGCTACATGGGCTATAAATATTGCTTTTCAGTTGGTGTTTTGTTTATATTAGCTTCTCATAACATTTTTAATGCAAAATATCTGAACATTGCTTATTTAAGGTATGCGATTTTAGGGAGAAATTTCTATCCTTTTGTCATTAAGAGAATTTTTTATTTTGTTCTTTAACCCATTCTTATTTATGCTATTCTAAATAAGATCTCTGTGTGTTAAAGGCCAGCTTGGTCTACAGAGCAAGTTTCAGGACCGGATTTAATTTTACTTTTGCTCTTTGTCCTCTCTTGACTATGCATTTATTGAATCCTTCTCTTGATTTATAATACTGTTTGTCACATTCCAAATTTTCACATATGTATGTATCTCCAGGTTTTCATTTTGTTCAGTTGGTCTTGCCTATTCATGTACAAAAATCATGACCTTTGAATTACTATAACTTTGTAATATATCTTGAAAAGCAGTAAAAATAGTCCTTCATTTTCTTCTAAATTGCTTATACTCTTTTGGTCCTCTCTTCTTCTGTGGTAAACTTAGTATCAGTTTTGAAAAATATCACAAAAAGATGAAAAGAATTTCATTGACTTTAAGGGATTTGTGTGTTAGCAATCTTGTCTTCATATCAATGAACCTGTGCCTATGATGACTTTTGATTATGCTTAGCATTATATTTCTTACATATATTACATATATATATATTACATGTATAATAGAATATATATTCCATTAAATTTAATGTACCACCTATGGCTTAGAGGTTAAGAGCACTGGCTGTTCTTTCAGAGATCCTGAATTCAATTCCCAGCAACCACATGGTGGCTCACAACCATCTTTAATGAGAACTGGTGTCGTCTTCTGGTATGTATACAGGCAGGCAGAACACTGTATACATAATAATAAATACATCTTTGCTGGGCAGTGGTGGCACTCACCTTTAATCCCAGCATTTGGGAGGCAGAGGCTGATGGATCTCTGTGTGTTAAAGGCCAACTGGTCTACAGAGCAAGTTTCAGGACAGCCAAAGCTACACAGAGAAACCCTGTCTCAAAACAATAAACAAGCAAACAAAACCCCAACCAACCAACTAAATAAATAAAAAACACAAAAGCCCCAAAACAAAAACAAAAAATAGCTTTTTTATTAATTATAGTGTATTTATTTGTTGTATATAAAGATAAGGTATAGCTCTTTTTTCTTTTAACATTTTTTCATTTGAAAATATTTGTTTTTTGAAATTAAAACACAATTATATCATGTGTTCCCTTTCCTTTTCTCCCTCTAATCCTTTCTATATGTATTTGTGTGTGTGTGTGTGTGTGTGTGTGTGTATGTGTATGTATGTATTCCTAAGTATGGCAGCACGTTCTGCTCAATTTTTATAATGTTATTTGTATGCATATAATTTCAGGGATGACTACTTGGTTTGGGGTAACCAAATTGGGGCCTTTTTCCTGGGAGGATTATTTCTCCCACTCTCCATATTCCTTAATCGCCTACGGTTAAGAGCATCATGAGTTTCTTCCCCTTCTGTTATCATGTCTGTTGCAGTCGTCTTTGTTCAGGTTCTGTTAAGACAACCATGTTAGTGAGTGTAGCTTTTCTGATATTTCTAGGAGATACAATCTCACAGCAAACTTCCCTGTTTCTCTGGCTCTTAAAATCTTTCTACCTCCTTTACACTAAAATCCCCAAGCCTTAGGTACAGAAGTTGTGTTGTGGATGTATCAGTTGGAACTGGGCTCCACATAGTTTCTCCACCTTGATGGGTTGCAGCTTTCTTTAAAGGTCTCAATCTATTTTTGTGCATCAGAAGATAGCCTTCAAAAGTAATTTCTCTGCCTTTACCCTGTGATTCCAGAGATGGAACAATAAATGACCTTTATCTCATGAACCATTTTGTTGTCTTTCTTTTTCTTTTTTTTGTTAATTGACTATGTATTTTCCTGGAGTGATTCCCAATACTGTCCTCTAAGACTTGGCTTAAATTTTACTCAGTTTTCTGACTATCTCAGATACTACATGCTTTTCTTTATGTTTTCATAAGCAGCATGGATTTCATTATCATACAGTTGCTTTTATGTATGTGGTAGATCACTGATTGTGGAGTTTATATCTTGCCCACCACAGTGATGTTCTTAGAGTCAGAGTTAAAAATCATTATCCAGTGGTGAACTACGTGAGAGATTTTAATACATAGAGGAAATGACATTTCTTAAAGGTATTTTTTTTCCAGGAACTGTGCTTTATTTCCTCTGATTGGTGAATTTATTTTTATTTTTTTGACAAGTTACGCAGATTCCTAACCTTTTGTAATATTTAAATTAGCAAAACAACTTCATCAGAGCTAATATGGTTATACACCTACTTTGTGCTGATATTAAGTATGGTAAATGGATCTACTCTTTTCACTCTTACAGCTAGGATAGATGGATTTCTGGTCTCATTTCTATTTTATAGAAGAGGTAATTGTGCTTGATTCAGGAAGTTGGTATACCCACATGTACAACAATTTGTCTATTCTGTCCACAAAAGGTTGGGAATATTCTTCGACAGTCTTGTGTATATAAGAGTGTAGTATGAGCTCTGCAACTACTGTTTTACTGGACCTCATATGAAAAACAATTACATTTCCTTTCTCCATGGCTATGTGCTGTTACAAATAAAATGTACCTAAGGAAAATGTAGGGTCCATAAGGAAATCATCACTAAAATGCATCAGAGGGAAGTAAAGACAAACCATCCAGTCTTTCAAGCCCCACTGCTTTCCTTGAATTTGTTTGACAGAAGACTTTGCATTTTCATTTTAAGGCAGGTGCAGACACAGATATGTAGTAATTTGATCCCCTCCACAGGATAGGTTAATAAACCCACAGTAAATAAATCAGTGGTGACCCATGGCTCTTGCCACCTCCTGCCATTCCTCTTTTAAAATTTGACCTGCCTTCTAGCTGTAGGCTTGGCTTCTAGTTGGAATTTCATTTCTTCTTTTGATATGATAACCAGACTATTTCATAAAATAATTAAATTGTCATGACAGGTAATGTCTGCAAATAGGCCCATCCTTTTGTTCCTTCTTTAAAGTAAACAGTTACTGTTGGCTTATGAAAAGCTAAAAATGATCCAACAAGAAGCCACATAGAAATCAGAGGCTTGATTAATATTGTAGCCTGTAGCGTTGTGATATGTATGGTTTAAATTAGACCTGTGCAGCACTGTGCTGGTTGCTGCAAGCACATTAATGACATAATTTCTGGTTGCTGCACCACATTTCTGCAGTCTGTCCTTTGTATTCCACTCACATTAATTGAAGTAATTTTGCCAGTGAAGCGTGTTTCAAACCTCTGCATTTAAATTGAAATTTTAATTCCCTTATTGTCTTGAAAAGACGGCTGAAGATGCCTTGTTACAGGTTTCATTATCACTCAAAACACTCCAGCTGCTGGTTTTAATGTACAATGACTGATTAATTCTAGAAACAATTATTAATATAAGAAAAGCAGTTTCTTCCCAGTGGCATGAGTAACCAGGAAGGTATTTCATGAGAGTTAATATTTTTATAAACTTTTTTTTTCCCAGGGAGAATTTGTGTGTAGAAGTCTGCATCATATGAAAATTGCAGGGAGCGCTTTGAAAACCACTTACACAAGTTCTGATTTATCAGCCATAGAAGTCAATTCATAATTGCATTCAATCAGTAGAAGCCAAACCAGTGTGAGTCGTTTAGAGGCACTTTAGCTGACAGTCACACAAGGCTTATGACTAAAATAAATTTTCATTTCTAAGCCTGTCTGAGATTGTAGAGATTTTGAATGTCTTTTTAATCATTTTGTCTTTATTTTTATGCCTTTACAAAAAGAATCCATAGCTATATAGTTAAATGAGGATTATTATGATAATTATAATAACATATTTATGTAGTTCTCTTTCCCCCAAAGGATCTTGGGATACCTTTCTATGAGCATTATGTAATGGAGTTATTTTCCTTATACTTTGAAAATATGACCTTATCTGAGATAGGCAGCTATTTAATTGAGTAGTTTTCTAGAATTCTGTAATAAAAATATAGTAGTATTTTCAGTTCATATGATTCTTTGAACTTGTTTAATGATATTGAGAGCTGTATCTGACAGCATGGAAGACCTAGACTTGAATCTCTTAGCTTTGACTCTTAACAGCAGCATGATTTGTGGCCAAGTCATTTACCTTTACTAACCGTTTGAGTTAAGAACACTACTATATACCTCCGAGGTTTGTTGAAAGATTTAAAGTAATCACAAGTGCACATTATAAATTCTTTAAATGTTGATAGTTATTTAGTCTTTAAATTGGTAGTATAGGAAAGGGTATGTTATAATCTCAAAATTTGGTCTGGAGGTGGACTTATTTTGAGTTGGTAGTAAGTTGAAGTAGGGCTAGAGTAAGCATTTTTCACCTTTTTAGTCAACATGAATATTACCTGAATGTAAGACTAGCTCATTATTTTAATTGTACATTTTTATTTGGTGTGATAATTTGAAACATTATACAGTGTAGGTAATTAGCCTCTCTATATTTCTTGATGATCCCACAGCCCACTAGTCTGACTAGGCTGTTTCACAAGATCGGTATTTTAAAGTTCTATATTCTTATGTTTGGCTTAGTCTACTGTTAAGACTTCCAACTGAATTTTTAACTTTTATTTATTATGGTTGCCATTTTTAAGATTTCTATTTGGTTCTTTTGCAATATTTCTTTCTGCTGAATATGTCACTTGTCATGAATTGTTTTTCTAATTTTGTTCAATCATTTTTTTTTTTTTTTTTTTGTTTTTCATGACAGGGTTTTTCTGTGTAACAGCCCTGACTGTAGTAATAGGGACGGCGGGGCTGCATCCCCAGCACCTGGCCGCCCCTACGGCTAGCTTTACCCAAAATAATTACATGGACACTGTATTCTTTTAAACACTGCTTGGCCCTTTAGCTCTAGCACTTACAGGCTAATTCTCACATCCCGATCAACCCATCTCTAATAATCTGTGAGAACCGGTCTTACCGGGAAGATTCTAGCCTATGTCCATCCTGGGTCGGAGCTTCATGCCGGGAGCGTGGCATGGCGTCTCTCTCAGGCGTCTGCTCCCGAGAGGAGAGCTGTCGAGACTGACCTCACTTCCTCTTCCTTCCAGTGTTCTGCTCTGTTTACTCCACCCACAGGGCCAAGCAATTTCTTTATTGTTTAACCAATGAAATCAACAGATTGATATATGACACTCCCACATCACTTCCCCTTTTTCTGTTTAAACAAAAAAGAAGGCTTTAACTTTAACATAGCAAAATTACATATAACAAAACAGTTATCAAGTAAAAGTTACAATAATCTTTATCATAACTAAGGAAAACTATAACTATAACTAACTATTCTTAACTCCATCAAAGACTCCAGAAAGATATCATATTACCTAAGTAAACAAGAACTAAGAAACTTCAAACTCTAGAAATGACAAAGACATCTCACTGCCTGGACAGTCACCCAAAGTTCTTTTGTACCGTTGGGGCATCCATCTTCAGCTTTCAGGCCCATGGTATCCAGCAGACATTTCCATAAAGCAGGAAAATTCAAAGTCAGTTCAGTCACTATCTGTTGTGTCCTGCAGAATGTCTCGCAGACTCTTTCATGAATCAGGAACCCCGAAGGATCATCTCACCTATAGGCAAGTTCAGCAGTCCTCTCTCTGCGGGTTCTTTGTGTCCAGTTTATCCCGATTTGGTATGATAGACCACGTCCTTCTGAATGGTTCCTGTGCACGCCTTCAAAAAATTGCTTCGCTCAACTGCCAACTGAGATGAAACTAGCACACAGGTTATACCGTGAAAGACCTAATTAACGACGCCCCCATTCAGCAGGAAGCAGTTTGGAGAGAAATAACTGCGCCCATATTCCCAAAAAATGTTTATAAATGTTCTTTTACATTTAAAGGGGGATATGATATAGATATGAATAATTTGCATTAGTATAGATTTTGCTTTATTGATAGAGATTTAAGGTCAATTTTGTTATATGTATATGTATTTCTGATCTTTATTAAGGTATTGTGATTGTGTAGTTCATTTAAAAATGTAATGTATATAGGTAGTTAATAGATAATCATAATAGTCAAGTTTGTAGTCATGTTAGTTAATATTTTCTAGATATATAGAGATATATTTTAGATAGACATTCTTCATGTCTTTCAAAGATTACAGAATAGGACATTTAATGTTTTAATAACTTAGGACTTTTCATGACAATGAGACACTCTGCTCCTGGCAGCACCAATCTACTTCAAGAGGAAGATGGGCATCGAAGAGGCTCGTTATGGAGTTTGATAGCCATTTGGGCAAGAAACTGCTCTTGCCTGTCTTTTGTATAAGGTGGCTTTTATTATAAGTAGCTTTCTTCAGATTTTATGTCTTGTGGTATTTTGTTAGCTTTGGTGCCAGTTGGGCACCATAATGTAATCTTGGTAAAGCATTTTTAACTGTAACTAATGGTTTTAAGTGCAGTGTGTGTTGTAATAGGTTAGACAGACCCACTATTTGGAGGGGCCATGTTGGGTGGTAAAATCAGTAGTTGGGGCTGGGTGCCTCTTTATGGCCACTCGAGTGGTGGGAGTGGTGTTTTGGGAGTGTGCTAATGTTTCCTCGGGCACTGCTGTGTCAGCTCTGCTCTTGTCAAGGCCTCTGGCACCAATAGGCACAGTAGGGATGGGGCCCTGCAGCACTTTGCCCTCAGACCCAGTGCAGGTTCAGCAGCAGCCTGCTGTATGTGGGGGTGGTGGTGGGAACATAAAACACTCTATGCCAGTCATGGCGCTGGTGCCAGAGAGTTTGCCCCTAGGGACTAGCACTCTTGCCATCAGCAGTGGCACGACTAGCTTTGTAGTTAGAGTTCTAGTATTCCTTAGCACATGCTCAGATGGATGATCAAGATCAAAAGTTCTAGGCCATATTTCTGTGAATTGGCATAGATGGAATTCAAATTCTCTGTCATTAATTCCTCATTCAGCCTATAGCAAGTAAATTTTCATGGGAAATTCATTACAACTACATGTTTAATCATGTGTTGTAAGCAGTAGGTAACTAAATATGCTAACCTGTTAGTCATTATCATTAGATATAAGCCAGTTTCAGTTGGAAATGGCTTATTAATAGTATTGATTTGATTTTTAGCTGGTTTCAGCTATTCTTTCTGGTTTAGATCTCAGGGATGATGAACCACAGAGGCCGTTCATATTTGTGCCAGTGAAATTGAAATTGCAGACATACTGAACTTGTTTTCTCTTCCTTATGGACTGGGAGGAGGTGATCATGCATTGACTCTCAAGTGATGAATGGACAAGTAACAAAACCAGGCAAATGTAAGATCAGTTTCCCTGGCTTGAGAGTTTTTTTTTTTATTACTGTCACTCTTGATGTAAAAGCATCATGGATATCAGGAGTTGGACATATAGTGGGCTTATGGGCATCAACCCGGCAGTGGCTCGGTGACTGCACAAACATTCTAGAATTCTATATGGGTTTCCCCACAGCACATTGAAAATATGTCAGGGATGAGTACTGTGATTGATAATCATAGCTATGGCTATGTGTTCATAATTATGTTCATAATTATGTGTTCATAATTTCAGGATCAACTTTTGAGGCTAACATTGTATAGTATTAATTTGTCAGGGAAGAAGCAATATGACACAAATTTAATAACTGAATAAAAGATGAGAATTTTTTTAAATTTAAAAATTTATTTTATATGTATTGGTGTTTTGTGTGCATGTATATCTTTGCTCCTTGTATGTGTGGTGCTCACAGAGGCCAGTAAAGGACATCAGATTCCCTGGAATTAGAATTACAGATGGTGATGGCGTTGCTGATTGCTTCCATTATTGGCCTGTTGTCTGTGAAGGTGGTCTTTACTTTGGAAGAGGTCATGTGCTGAGTGAGAGATGGGAAACAGTGTTCTGGTTGGGATCAGAACAGTGGGGGACATGCAGAAAGAAAGGGCCACTAGGGAGAGTGGGGCAGGCTTAATTTGGCTTGTTATTTTGGGGTAATCCTCTGAGGCTACTTTTAGCCACATTTGAAAGTCCCCATTTCCTCAAACTTCTGTTCGATAGGTTAGGAAAAGCTACAAATAAAGTTATTAAATGAGTTGACTTTTGTGTACCAAATTAACGAATATGTTTGTAGTAGCTGCAGTTAATTTTTTATTACAGAATAAAATTGCAGAGCTTTTTAGTAACCATTTTTCCTTCAGCTCAAACTTTTTTTTTTAATATTTGACTTTGATGGCTGGAGTTTCTAAAAATCAGATGATCTGGTAGGTATCTTAATTTTTGCTTTTCTTAAATCTGCTATTCATTTAGCTCTTGGTTTTTTTTTTTTTTTTTTTTTTTTTTTTTTTTTTTTTTTGAGACAGGGTTTCAATGTGTAGCCTGGCTATTCTGGAACTCACTCTGTAGACCAGGCTGGCCTAGAACTAACCAAGATCTGCCTGCATCTGCCTTGTCAGTGCTGAGATTAAAGGCATGTGCCACCACCGCCTGGCTACTTCTTTCATTTTTAAAATGAATAGAAATTCTGTTTCATTGTGTGACCCCTTATGAGGTTTAGCACTTTTCATTTAATTTGTCTGGAGTGGTGATTCCTAAACTGTCCATTGGAGGATCTCCCAAGAATTCTAAAGTGTAGGCCACAACCCAGACTGGTTGTATAGCTACTGGCTTTGGTCATTTTGGACAGTCTCCAAGTAATGTCAGTTTTTGGCTAAGTTTGAAATTCATGGTGTAGCGTTTAACTTGGTAGAATGGAGCAGGACTCATTGCCCTTGCCTTTATTTAATACCAACTCAAAGTATTAATAGTTGCAAAGCAAGTATTTGTGTAAAACTACATTAGTGATATTTACATTCATGTAGAAATGTTTGGAGGTGCTTTGTTGCCATCCCCTATTGTGGGTTGGGTATAGGTGATGACCACCTGGCTTCTATTCTGATGTTAGAGTCAGATTATGCAGTTTAAAAGAGCTTAGTGTAATAGTTAAACTAGGTGATTCAACAGGTTTGGACTATGTACTCTTAAGACTCCAATCTTGCTCATGTATCTCTTGCATCTTTGCTGTTGGTCTGATTTACTGTTTGGCTTTGATGGATTGACATTGGGGTACAACTTTACTGCTTGACACATGATGGCTGTGTTTCGTGTGACAAAGTGGAAACGAAACAAAAAGGGTTTCAATCTAAGATGTTCTAGATTCTGGTCTTGTCTCCACAAATCACCAGTGCATTCAGTCTAGACAGGTGGATTCTTGGTATCATTATCTATAAAAATGATAAACATTATTGAGTTGTTGTGATAATAAAGGTGAACTATTGCATGCAAGGTGTACTCTATCAAATGTCAATCAGTATAAAGATTTAAAACGCTATAGGTGTCATCATTGTTATCACTATTACCAAGCGCAAAATAAAAAGAACAGATTACTGGTAGTCCTGGACTTGTTGACACTGAGCAAGCAGCATTTCTATCCTGATGCCAGTGTCACTAGGTACACGTTTAGTCAGGCAAACTATCTGAGTGTTTACACACTTGAGTTTAAAGGAGGAGTGGTCCAGAATAATGCCCAAGTTATTTGTTGTTATCCATTACATTTTGGTTTCAGTTTCACCTATGGGCTTCTCCAAACAGATATTTGACTGGTTGATCTTCAGCCAGATGTGAATCAGATCTTTGTGCCAGTTTAAATGATGGCAACATGCATTGTTGATAGATGTATGTGTGTCAACCTGATTATGGTCTGAGAATGCTTGGTAATTTTTATTTACCTTGACAGGATAGAATTAACGTGTTACAATGTCTGTTTTTCTCTGAGGTTCGTCCTGATTCTTATTAGTTGTGTTTCCTTAGCTGTTAATATGAAACACCCTCTTTCCTTTAGGGGATATTCAGAATGTTTGTTAGTAAAGGGCTGGTGAGACTGCTCAGCATTTCCAGTGTGTTTATGGGCACATGCAAAATACGGCTGAGATGGTCTGGATTAAGTGTGAGTTTGAAGAGATGCTCTGAGATCTCCTAGGAGTGTTGTTCTAAAACTTTTTCTTGTCTCAGAATAGCAAATAAGTTGCTATGTAAGTTCGAGTGATTGGGACACTTGTTAAAAGAATGTCTTTCCCAGTGTTCTGCTTTAGGAAAAACTTACACGTGCATACTCTTCAGAGAGTGCTGGTGAGAACTGAGAATTGAAAGGAACATAGGATTCAAATAAGGGAGCTCCAGGCCCCCCCCCCCCCCCAGCTTTCCTGTATGCAGTTTACAATTCTTTTTTGTGTTAGGTCCCAAACCCTGGGACAAAAGGCTAACTGAAGTTTCATTAACATATCAAAACATATCAAAGCAAAATATGGCCTGGCTGCCAAGTTCTCCCTGTGTCCCTCAGTCTTTATGTGTTTCAGGCCCTCCTGGCTGGCATACCTCATACCTACATACCCTTGAGCTTCTCTAGCCCAGGAGCTGGGCTGTCCTTCCCTCAGTTGCTGTTCCCTTATCCAGCCATATGGTTACCTGGTTTTTTTCATCTACTCTCTTGGCCAGTCTTTTAGCCCAAGCCACCCCCTCTTGGTCTGAGGCTCTTTCTTGTCTCTCTCTCCAACCCCACATGGTCCAATGCTGTCTGGTCATGCTAACTCTGGACTCTCCCAGATGTCCCTGCCTCAGGCTATGCTCTCCCTTTTATGTACAGCAAACTCCTCCATAGTACCTAGGAGCAGTTATGCCTTTTTTTATTTCGTTTTTCATTCAATAAGGTGTTAAATGTAGTTTAATTAGGAAAGTAAGACTTCATTTGTTTATTTATTGTAGGTAAGGCTTTTTAGAATAAATAAGACTCTTAATTTGATTTTATGTCTCAGAACCCCTGAATCTGAATTCTTCTTGTAGAATTTTATGTTAAAGATTTTTCAACTATTCTGTGTTCAAGGGCACCTGTTTATATGGATATAACTATCATATGTCATATATATCATATATATAAGATTTGTGAGAGTATGACATTTGCAATGAATTAGAGATAGGGAGTTTGTTTAAGTCATTTTTGATGTACTCATGGTATAAACTGTTATGATAACACAACACGATGATAGATTTTTTATTATGTGCTAATGTTTCTAAATTATTACAAAATGAAAAAAGAAAGACATGCTTAAGAACTTCTGATGAATGAAGTTCTCCTTTGTGAATTTTTGTGTCTTTCAAGTTCCCTTGATTAAAAATTTATTGCTTTTGGAGTTTGGAAGGCAAATAAAGCTTAAGGAAACAATATCACCCTCCCTCCTCATATAAAATCAAGATAGGCACCTAGTTAGCCTTTAAAGATCTCATATAATATAGAAGGTTCATACATTTCACCTCTCAACTAATGTTATTCTGTGAAGTCTGGGCTGATGGAATTTCTTAGAAGACCCAATTGGCCTTGCTTCAAGGCAGAAATTAAAAAAGAAGAAAAATTTTGCTTTAATGAAGTTTGAGAATTATTTGTGGCAGAATACATGATAGAGGGATCAAAAAAGAAACAAAAACTTAAATGGAGTGCTTGTCCAAACAAAATTTAAGAACAGCTTAATAAGAGTCTGTTTGTAAGGTAGTAATGCGGTGAGATCTTTGATGAAACTACACTTCTCATTGGGTTTCTTTGGACTTTGTTTTCTGAGATAGATTTGAAGAGAGTCTAAAGAAGAAATTCATAGATGGGCTTTCATTTTGCTGATACTTTATTTTCCTTCCTTTATTCACTTATCAATAACTTCATATTATTTGCTTTATTCTGTAAATTCCATTATCTCTCAGGCAGTCTATTGCATTAAGCCCTGAGTACCCAATATCACCTCATTTACTTGAGGTGTGCTTGACCTAAGCCCCCCTTCTCTCTTTGTTAATGCACCAACAAGCACTGAGATCTCTCTGGGGCATTATCATTTGGCTGTTAGCTCAACTAATAACAACCCTTCATTTGAGCTGATGAAGGTTTATTAAATAAAAACATGCAATAACCCTGGCAGTAATGAAAGGAGAGTGGAGCTAGACAGCATCTTGTTTGTAATGGTGAGAGCATGCTGAGTCTGCATTGGAGATATTGGGCTTCCTGAGGGAGATGGGGCCCTGAATAGGTCAGATCAATGCTGTGTTATCAGACTGGTTTAAGAATGTGCAGTTTTGATTGTCTGACCTGATTACTGTTGATTAGCATACAGGCTGAGGACTTAGTGGGAAAAGATGTTCTTGCTCCAGGCACTTGTCCTTGCTCTGTACCACAGCTACCTCAGCTGTTCCAGGAAGTCTGTCTCAGGCCAACTGTCAGAAACCCTGAGGCCTTCAGAAACTGACAGTGTATAACCACAGAGAACAAAAAACAAAAACACAAAACAACCTGACCACCACCACCAACAACAGAAAAAACCTTCCTCTAGAGAGAAGTTAGCATTAGAGATTGCTTTTCCTATACACCCTTAAGACCTCCCCAAAACTTCATTATTGCTCTGAGCCCTGATTGGACTCCATTTAGTCTCTTTATATACGCCTCACTCTTTTTACGCCTACCTAACATTTTCTTCATGGAGTAGCACTTGTAACCATAAGTGCTGTCATAGTCAAAAGTTGAGTGGGTGGCAACAACTAGATTTACTTCTTCCACTTCATATCTCTTACTTGTGGTGTTATAGTCTATTAGTAAAAAATATTCCTAATTCACCTGTACAGTTACATACACAGGGTTGTGTTGCGTGTGTGTATTTAGCTAAGTGGGAATTCATTAAGGAAAGGTTTTAGTACAAATTTCAGGAAGGGGTACTCTTCAGAGTTATATAAAATATTTTACAATATGACCTCCCAGATACACCAAAGCTTTTAGTCTTTGCTCCTGAAATTGTTAGGTTTATCGGACAAAATAATAACAGGTAGAATGGCTTTCCAAACAAATGTATTTCCTCAGGAATAAGTGGGCTTATTTATTCCCAGCCATACATGCTTTCACAAATCACAGGCACATTCTAGGAGGCAAAGACTAGATCTTTGCAAGGTTACACTAGAAAAGTTATCCAGATTGTTTCAAAACTATTGTCTTTGGCCACAAGGATCACTAACCAGCGACGTGCCAGCTCAAGTCTATAAACAGGCAGTAGCTGGACAGGTGGCTAAGCAAAGGTATCTTTTTTGTGTGAAGTTGATCTGTTCTTTTGCAAGATGTGGTTTTCAGTGAGTCTTTGTAACCTTTTTTTCATTCTCTTTCATTGCCATATTTATGAACCTGATTTTGATAATTTTAACCTCCCAAAGCCAGTTTGTTTTTTGTATCTTTTCTTTTTGTTTTTCAGGAGAGGGTTTCTCTGTATAGCCCTGGCTCTCCTGGAACTTACTGTGTAGGCCAGGCTAGCCTTGAACTCTCAGAGATTTTCCTGCCTCTGCCTCCCAAGTGCTGGGATTAAAGGTGTGCACCACCACCACCCAGTTTATTTTTTTTTTAAATCTTTTAATATAGCAGTATCTTAAATTTCTCTTACTGCTTCATTGGCATGTTATTTGATAAGTCATCTGAGTCAGTTCACTCCCTCAGAGACTCATATCCTTATGACCAACAGGCTGTGGCACACTCTTGGGTGGTAGAAATATCAGGAAGTGATAGATTGGTAGAATCATGGGACGAGGTGCTCTGGAAGAGAGTGTTGGTTTCTTGGCTTTGTGAGGCGAACAGGTGTCCTCTTTCCTTCTTTCACATGTTCCTGTTCTCTCTCTCTCTGTCTCCCTCTCTGTCTCTGTTTCTCTCTGTCTCTCTCTCTATATACACATGTATACATATTCTCTCTCTCTCTCTCTCTCTATATATATATATATGTATATATATATATATATATATAGTGCTGCCATAAACCCAGAATAATAGAAGTTGGTCATCAAGGACTGAAAACTTCTGAAACCATGAGCCAAAATAAAAAATTTACTCCTTACAAGTTGCTTATCTCTGGTGTTTTGTTCCTGTGATGGGAAAACTGATTTACTTTGTGAACTAATTTAATAAACTGGCCATTTTCTGTATATTAAAAAGCTTGATTGACTTCTGTAATTTTAACTTTGTAAGTAATTTTGAAGCCTCTAAAATTTTTTTGTGTTTTTTTTTATAGAAATAAGAGCATATATTAGTTATTGTTCTGTTGCTGTGCTGAAACACCGTGACCAAGGCTGATTGATTATAAAAGGAAGCTTAAATTGGAGGCTTGCTTACAGTTTCAGAGGGTTAGGGTTAGTTTATGGTTATCTTGACAGACAGTGGATGTCAGGCAGGCATTGTTCTGGAGCAGTAGCTCAGAACTCTCAGTGATATTCAAATTGCAGGCAGAAATAGACAAAGTGGGCCTGGTGTTGGCTTTTGAAATGACACTCCTCCTCCAACAAGGCCACACTTACTAATCTTTCCCAAGAGTTCCACTAACTGGGAAGCAAGCATTCCTAAGTCTGAGCCTGTGGACCATTCTCATTCAAAACATCACATTCCACTCCTTGACCCCCATAGGCTTGTAGTCATATTATAATGCAAAATACATTTAGTTAAACTTCAAAAGTCTCCATAGACTTTCATTTTCAATGCTGTTTCAAAAGTTCAAAGTCTCCCCTGAGACTCAAGGCAATCTCACAGGGGAAAAGCAACTTGCATATTTCCAACATACCATGGCACCTAATATACATGACCATTCTAAAAAGGAGGAAAGGGGATATGGAGGGGAAATATTGAGCAAAAGCAAGATTGAAATTTTTAGAGGGTTCCTCCAGTCTTGCAGCACACTGTCCTCCCTTGGGCTGGCTCCACTTCCGTGTACAGCTCTCCTTGGCAGCAGTGTCACCTCCAACATCTCGGGTCTCTGATGCAATCTTGGTTTCTCCTTCATAGCTGTTCTCTCTGGGCCTCTGGGTAGGGACTTCCTTGTCACAGGTCTGGCGCTAGTGGCTTTCCATGACTGGGGAGGAAGATTACACAACCTATGTCCTATATCCTCTTGATTCTAAATCCAGAACCACCTGGCCAGTGCTGCCAAGTTCTAATGCTTGCTGGGATTGGAACCTGTGCCCTGTTGGAGCAGGGAGGCCTCCCGGCTAGCTTAGACCCTAACTAATCACACAGAAACTGTATTAATTAAATCACTGCTTGACCCATTAGTTCTAGCTTCTTATTGGCTAACTCTTATATTAATTTAACCCATTTCTCTTAATCTGTATATTGCCTTGGGGATGTGGCTTACCAGCAAGATTTTAACCAGCATTTGTCTCCAGCGGCTCCATGGCATCTCTGACTTCACCTTCTTTCTCCCAGCATTCAATTTAATTTCCCCTACCTATTTAAGTTCTGCCCTATCAACAGGCCAAGGCAGGGGGCTGGAGAGATGGCTCAGTGGTTAAGAGCATTGCCTGCTCTTCCAAAGGTCCTGAGTTCAATTCCCAGCAACCACATGGTGGCTCACAACCATCCGTAATGGGGTCTGGTGCCCTCTTCTGGCCTGCAGGCATACACACAGACAGAACACTGTATACATAATAAATAAATAAATAAATAAAATAAAAAAACAGGCCAAGGCAGTTTTCTTTAATCATTAATGGTAATCACAGCATACAGAGGGGACTCCCGCAGCAGTGCCCCTTCTAGAATAACATTTACATAACTTTCTTTCTTTTTTAGGCATTAGGAAATCCCTCAGATCTTTTCCTTTCACAGGTTTCAGGATTAACTGGGCCTGATCTTGCTCTGAGGTTACCACTCCTTTGATTTCATTTAACATCAGGCTTTTCTTTAAACTTCTTATCTCCTTGAGCACAAGATTTGCCTTCACCATTACACTTCCTGGTGCTCTTTTTCTCCTCAAACTATTCATTTTGTATTTCTCTTTGAAAGGAAATACTCTCTTTGGAGTCAGAGAGATGCCATGGATCCGCCTGATCACCAATAACCCTATCACACAATCAATACTAGGCTACATTGAGATTTCCTCTGCCAAAGCCATTATTCTAAAACTCTTTAATTTAGCCTCTAGCAGATTATTAGGACAATGGCAGAAGCAGCCACTTTTCTTCTCCTCTGAAACCTCTTGCGCTGGGTCTTCATAGTTTACATGGTGTCAGCACTACTATCATCTCCATTAGGCCCTGCTTAAAGTATTCAGCTGCTGTCCTAATCCAAAGTCTCCAAATCTTCCATATTCCAACAAACAGCAACATGCTCAGACCTGTTACAGAAATATCCCAGCAGCTAGCGTTGCAGCAGGTAGGAAGGCAATGCACTGCAGAAGTAGCAGTCAGCGCACAACTGATCACAAGCTACAGGAAAGAATGAGATTGAGCCTCGTGGGGACTTTTGAAACCTCAAAGGCCACCTCTGATAACATACCTCCTCCAACAGGGCCACATCTACTAATCCTTCCTAAGTAGTTTCACTAACAGGAGACCAAGCATTCAAACACATGAACTGTGGGTCAGTCTCATTCAAATCACCGCAGAGGCTATTTTCTATTGTCTTTTATGTTGAGGTTTTTAAGTTTGGAGTTCTGTGACTACCCTGATGTGTGTGTGTAAATTATATTTGGTTTTAAGGGGACAGTCAGAAAGCTTGTTGTTTAAATGACAATGTTGTGTTGAAGAACACTTGCTCAAATGCTGTATTTAAACACCATATAAATCTACTGTGAGTTTTCTCTATTATTAGAATAAATAGATACTGTTAAAATTAATTTCTGTAAATTTAGGGATCCATTCTTGAAGGGGTTCACACGGTCCATGGTAGGGGCATATGGATTAGAAATTTTAGGCAGAAGGAACAGAGATAAGAAAGAAAAAGACAGAGACATAGAATAGAATTGGGAGGGCAATCCAGTGAATACTGAATCCACCTGTGTTTATTATTATCTTTAAATACCCCAAGCCAAAAGAGGGGAAGAAAGAAAAATCCTTTTTCATGATACCCAGAACACTTAGTAACCACACCCAGGTTAACATATCCTGTTAGTAGTCACACCTTAAGTCAAATCTCCCTGTCAGCATCCTTGAAGGAGCAAGAATAGGCTTGAACTCTCTGACCTACTAGTCGAGGTGGTACAGATCCTCCACTTCTGTGGACCGTAATAATACCCAAAACGCCAAGTAATTACACTCTAGTCAAGATATCTTTGTTAGTATCCACACCTTATTCAAACCTCTCGTCAATAGCTTTGAAGGAGCAAGACTAGGCCTGAGCTCTCTGACCTTCAGTCAAGGTGGAATGGACCCACTTCTGTGGGCTCCCACATGTGAGCACTGTTTGCCAGGCATGGTTTTGTTTTACCTGAAGTTTAAAATTTTTGTTTTGAGTCAGGTCGTGGTTGTGCACTCCTTTAATCCCAGCACTCGGGAGGCAGAGGCAGGTGGATCTCTGAGTTTGAGGCCAGCCTGGTCTACAAGAGCTAGTTCCAGGACAGGTTCCAAAGCTACAGAGAAACCCTGTCTTGAACATCACCCCATTCTCCAAAAAAAATTTTTTTTGGTTGTCTTTGGAAGTTGCCATTGTTGCATAATTTTGTCTTTGGGAGATGAATTAAATCCCTTCTTGTGATTTCCTACAAGCAAGTCAAGTGTGGAGGTGCAGTGAGTAGTTTTTAAGCTTAAATATTTTGGCTGGATTTAATTACCTCAAGGGATAAGGCTATATGATGGGCCAGTGGTTTACCAAATTATTTTTTATTTTCTGAATGTAGATGTCACTGAAGGTTAATGCATCCTCTTTTCTTCACTAGAGATTGAGTTAAAATCCATTTTTAGGGCATGAGTATAAATGAATTTGTTGTTGTTTTTCCTCCTTGGGGACACTTTGATCATTTTGTGAGTCTGCCTTTCCATTTGGAATTACTGGCAGTAGCTTGCACAGGGCCCAGGGGCTGTCATAGCAGGGGCAGTTACAAGTCAGTGTGAAAATGAATGGGCAGGCTTCAGAGGGCAGAGCTGGCCCAGGGCTTGTCAATCTTCCACTCCTTGATTCTTTCCTGCTTTAACTTAAGAAAACTTATTTGGTACTGACATTTGATTATATCACCTCTCAGAACAAGTGATGTGTTATGGGTGAGCTGTTGCACTTCATTATTATTATGTTTAGGTCATTTTGGGCTGGTCTGTATTTGACAGCCACAGCTTTCTGTCTTCATTGTCTAAAAGCTCCCAGATGACTCCTTTGTCCACTGTAGATCTGTCATTAATATTTTTGATCACCAATGCATTTAATGATTTTTATTAACTATTGCTTTTACATGAATTTTTTAGTTTTTAGGGTCATATTTGTATCTATAGTCAGTTTTAATGGTATCACCCATTCATAAACGGTGTTATTATTGCGCATAGCTACCCCAATCAGAAATATTGAGAAAATATCCTATGTAGAGAATAACCATATCCTTAGTTCTTCAGGTAGCTGGGATTCTTTTTTCTCTTCAGGCTTAGGTTGAAGTCACCATTTTTTCCTTCCTCATCTTCCTTTTGCTCTCTGTAGCCTTTAAGTTCCCTTCACCTTTTGCCCCACTCCTGAGTAATAATACTTAATACATCCTTCACCTTTTCCTTTCAAAATATAAAAGAGCATTATCACATGGAAAACTAATTGAATTTACACAAAGAAATGAGATCATAACTCATGTGCTCCTCCTCACCACAGTTATCACTTTAATTTTTAGAGTCAGTTATTTTTGGTTCCCTGTCTTTCAGCTTCTCTATTACAGGCATTCCTGTATGATTTGAATCATTTAGTTCTTGTCTTTAAAATCCCTTAAGCCATCTTAAGAGCATCTTCTTTGTTATCTTCGGTTCTCCATTTCATTTCCCTCTGTTTAATCAGAATGGATCAGGATATCAAGAGGTCATGATTGTTACTTCCCACCAGTAGTGTGCATGCCAAAGTGCATTTAACTCCAAATGCGTGTGCATATGAGAAAAATGAGAGAGAGACTGCTTGGTTCTTTATAGATACATACGTGACCTTACCCAACAGAGTTCTGTTTAGCTCATGATCACCTTGAGAATAAGCTAATAAAATATTCATGCAATGTGCCTTGACTTGTCTTAAAGAGTAAGTTTTATTAAAGTTGATTTAAGCCAGTGTGGTGGTTTTGAGCTCAGGAGCCTAAGGCAAGAATAATGTGAGTGTGAAGCCACCTAGGGTCACACAGTGAGACCCTGTCCCCAAACAAACAACCCAAACTAAAAATACCCCCCTCAAAAGAAGTTGATTTCAACCATCAGCGTTTGAGATTCTAGTGAAAATATGAATTGATATAGTTATTTTACATGCGTCTTTGGGCAAGCAATGTGTATAGGAGTAAACAGTACCTAGAGCTTTGCTGTGTGTCTTACATGCCTTTATATAGTCCTTTGTTGGGGTTTTCTTTTCTTTTTCTCTTGTGTTCTATTTATCTTAGCAAAACCTCAAGGGCCATACTAGGTTAATCCACATGGTACTCTGCAAGCCTGATACTACATACGCAGCTCTCAGAAACTCCTGTTCTTTCTTCCTTATAGTATGGCAAGATTCATTAGCTGTACTTACTTGGCTCTCTTCCCTTTCAGGTGTCAGCAGTGGAGTCTTTGGAGGGCCCACTGCTCCAGGTGGAGGGACTCAGTGACCTCAGGCTGGAACTTCACAGCAAGAAGATGAACCTGCACTTGGTTCTCATAGAGGAACTGCACCGGCACCTGTACATCAAATCCACTAGCCGAGTTGTGCAGCGTAACAAAGAAAAAGGGAAGATGAGGTTGGTTAAAGAGTGTCTCTCCTATAGTGTCTTGTGGCAGTGACATTATTTGAAGAAACATACTTTGTATTCCAGAACATTATGATTTGTTTTCTTCGTCCTGTAATATGCTGCCTCTGAACTCATAGATGGTTTTATAATAGCAAATATGCCATATCCATAGAGGCTAACATCACAGTGTGTTCATTTATTCCTTGTATATTTGTTCTGGTCCTCTTATGTAAGGGTGTGTAAGAAATATCTCCTGTGGCCCTGTTACATAGGGATCAGAGACACTCTTATGCTCTTAGAGGGAGCTGAGAAAGAACTCCTTAAATTGAATAGTGAGGTCAGCAATAATAAAAATTACAGAGATATATGAACTGAAGTTAGTAACTACTACAGAATTACTTCAAGGCTTGATGTAAATAGGGTAACTATGGGTTGCCTTTTTAGTAGTGTATTCTACTGGGGTCACTGTGAGCAATAGAGCTTCTTTCCAGTGTCTGGTGCTGGATAAATCATAACACAGAATCATTTTGAATTTTGTGTGAATGTCTGTGTACATTTATAATCAATGCTTCGCTATCTCTGGGAAGGGTTTTTACTTAAATAAAGAAAGCAAGAAAAATTTGGAGACTTCAGGTTGAGATTTCTCAGTAGATATGTGAAACAGTCACAATAATTTAGATATTGTATTGGTTAATTTTGATTGTCAACTTGATTAGATTAACAAATGAGTAGAGTATTATTGGGATATACCTTCGAGTATATCTGTGATTGTATTTTCTGAGAGGATGAATATATTAGGAAGATTCATCCTGTGGGCTGAGATTGAGATGTGAATAAAAAGGGAGATGGAGAAAGACAGCTGAGCATATGTTAAACTGAGATAGGAAGAGTCCTAGCCTCCATGCTTCCCCACTATGAAGTCATCAGCTACCATGTTTTCCCACCTTGTCCTGTATATCTACCTTTCTGAACCACACAACAAGAAACTTCCTTTCCTTTAATTTGTTGTTGGCTTATAATATTTATTTATTTATTTATTTATTTTCTGAGACAGGGTTTCTATGAGTAACAGCCCTAGTTGTCCTGGAACTAGCTCTGTAGACTAGGCTGGCCTCGAACTCACAGAGATCCACCTGCCTCTGACCCCTGATTGCTGGGATTAAAGGCATGTGCCACGACTGTTGGTGGCCTTTTTTTTGAGGGGGTCATATTTTTGGAGCAGTAATGTTCAAAACATTACTCCCCGCTTCCTTAAGAGGGTGAGTGCATTATTACTTTTGGTTTGGGCCTTTGCTTTTGTGAGTCATTAGGATAAATGAGTCAGTCTTGAAACATTTGTGCTGGTTATGTTCTCTCTTTCCTCTGCCATTGCCTTGATGTGAGGAACCAACCTAAGGTCTACCCAGCCTGGCTGAAAGTCACCAAAATATTTGCTTATTGATGAACTTTTCTGATCTTTATGTTTGTATGCAGCAAGATTCAACAACTTCTATGAAGCAGTGTGCTGCATGAACATAATTGTCATGAGCCCTAAACAGGACAGAAACATGAAGTGTCAGAAAACCAAAAGTAAATCAAGAAATTTAAGTCTTAATTTAAAATTTTAGTATGAAAACCTGACATTGTAGTGCACACCTTTAATGCCTCTTTAATGCTAGCACTTGGGAACTTGGGAGCCAGAGGCAGGTAGGCTCTGTAGTTTTTTTTGTTTTTTTTTTTTTTTAACCCATTTGAGGGCACACCATCTAGCTCCCAAATAAATACATGGAGACTTAGTCTTACTTATGAATGTCCAGTCTTAGCTTGGCTTGTTTCTTGCCAGCTTTTCTAACTCTTTACCTATGTTTGCCTCTGGGCTTTTACCTTTCTTTATTCTATATTATCTTTATTTCCTTCTTACTTTGTAGCTGACTGGGTGACTGCCCTTGGTGTCTTCCTCCCTCTTCCTTTTGTTGCTCCTCCCTCTTCTTCTCCAGATTTCTTCTTTATATTATTCTCTCTACCTGGCAGTCCCATCTATCCCTTCTCTTGCCTAGCTATTGACTGTTTAGCTCTTTATTAGATCAATCAGGTGTTTTAGATAGCGGAGTAACACAGCTTTTCAGAGTTAAACGAATGCAACATAAAAGAATGCAATATAACTTAGCATCATTAAACAAATATGCCATAACATAAATAGATGTAATACATCTTGAACTAATATCCTACAACAGATTTCTGTGAGTTTGAGGCCAGCCTGGTCTACAGAGTGATTTCCAGGACAGCCATAGCTACACAGAGAAACCCTGTCTTGAAAAAGCAAACAAAAAACCAAAACAATCCCCCCCCCAACAAAAATTCCAAACCAACCAAACAAACAAAATATTAGCAAGAAAAATTGAATAATTGTATATGCCTTGAGGTCAGAGGATGGTAAAAAGAAGTGGGTTCTCTGTTTTCACATGTGGGTCCCAGGGATTTAAGTGCTTCAGGCTTGGCAGCAAGTGCTTTTACCTGGTGAGCCCTCTTGCTAGCCCAAATGTCATTTTTTACCAAACAGTTTATGCCACTTTGTTATGGTAGTCTCAGCTAATGAATCATCAGTGGTCCAGAAGTTGTAATTAGAATGCTCATGAAGAAAGTCATGTTTTTTCTCAAATTAGCTTATAAAATGATAAGTATAGCTTATAAAATGATTTTTCATACATTTTTCATTTTGGTTAACTTTTCTTCCCACTCTTTTATCTTCTTCATCCCCTACTTCTATCTCCATTTAAACATTCTCATTCTAGCATCTACTTTGATATCACATATGAAGAGCTGAGATTTTTGTGTGGGCTATAGACTGGTTGACTACATAATGAATTCTGTGCCAGCTAAAGAGTGAAAACACTGTGTAAAACAAAACAAAACACAACAAAATTATAAGTAGAAAATGACTTAGCAACTAAGAACATTTACTGTAAGAGGACCCAAGTTCAAATCCTCAGCATCCTCATAAAACAGCTATGTGTCTGTGACCCCAGCATTTGGGACAGAGACCTACAGACATCAGGAACTTGCTGGCCAATCAGCCAAATCAGTAATATTTATGTTCAGTGAGATATCCTATTTCAAAAAATAGAAAGTGGAGAATCAATTAAGAAAGACATCGAATATCAACCACTGGTCTCCACATGGGTGTGCACACATCCCGCTCACATGGATGTGTATATTCTGCACATACACAAAATAAAGTGAAATAAATAAAGATGTCTGGATAGGTTGTAGGAAAGAAGAAATAGAGGAGAGAGAGAAATAGTAAAAGCTGTGTTCGGAAGAAATGAATAAATGGGAAGATTGCCACATTCTCAGCATGTAGATATTTATTTCGTTTAAACCCAGCGGATGTGTTTGAGACTTACATCTGAAGTCTACTTAGAAGAATAAGTATGTAACAGTGATTCAAAACAAAAACAAAGACAAAATGAAAAAAAGGAAGTTCTGGGGAAGGCTTTCCTCATGTGACATTAAAGTATATTTTAATGCTGCTTGAAACAGAACAGCATAGGATGAAAGTAGAAATATTACTGGGACAAATTAAGAGTTCTGAAACGTTATTGTTTATTTATTTTTTGATGTTAGTTTAGATCAGTATAGGATAGGACAGGGAAAATATTTAGAACACCTACCTGGGTTAAGGTAATTTAGCTATTGTTTTGAAGAAAATTTAGGTACCTATCCTTTACATATAAAAGATTTTAGCCAATAGAAATAAATCATATGGTAAAATTGATAGGCATTAACATATGAGACTATAAGTAGAGAATTGCTTTTCTGAGCACTCAGACAGTTTGTAAAATTTTAAATAATTTATTCCAAAACATATGATTAGAGCAATGCAACCTTGAAAATCAGCTAGCCAAAGCCATCCATAGCATGTTGTTTTGTTAAGGGTGGGGATTATGAATAGTTTCCTCTCTTTGGTTGGATAACCAACGTGCTTTTTGTAAAATTTATTCTTTCTTTAACCTTGGAATTTCATTTCCAAGTTCAGATTATCAGTTTATGAAGATATATATATATATATATATATATATATATATAGTAGGATATTCATTGCAAAATTATTGTTAATAACAGCACGAAAACCATATAAAAACCATATAACTCAGCTTGGTGCAGTGGAGTATGCCAAAATTCTAGCACACTCAGGGGTGGGCGATAGAGCTATGTCACCCTCTCTCAACAATGAAATGACATATCCCATGCCCCACAAAAAGGGAACCCCCAAACCAACTTCCTTACCCACCACCAAACTTCATATACCTTTAATGCTCATCATGAAGAGCATGGTTGTTTCATATAACACAGCAGCTTAAAATGGATGAGAAAGATCTCGATGCTTGATTGGTAAGATTTCTGAGATGTACTATCAAATTGAAACAGCGTGTATTATATGAGCATATGTGTCTTTAACATGCAATCATAAACATGTGTAGTTATCTAGAATGCTCCGCAAAAGGTTATGTGCAACATTCATTATTGCGGAAGTTCGAAGTGGGGAGTGAAGAACATTTTAGTGGGTTATTGTCATATTTCTGTATAGAGCCTCTGACTTTATCATCATATGAGGTAATTGAAAAACTTGTGTTCTTCTTAGTGATACTAGGTCCTACCCAAAATGTCTGTGGTCTCATTGAAAGGATTATTATTTTTTTTAATATTTATTTATTATTTATTATGTATACAATAGTCTATCTGTGTGTATGCCAAAGGTCAGAAGAGGGCACCAGACTTTATTACAGATGGTTGTGAACCACCATGTGGTTGCTGGGAATTGAACTCAGGACCTTTGGAAGAGCAGGCAATGCTCTTAACCACTGAGCCATCTCTCCAGCCCCGAAAGGATTATTTTTGACTAATTAATATTAACATATGATAGGAAGACAGCTTACATATCTGTCTGGAGGAGGTAGGGTGTAAACCTCATTGAATAATTCCTCATAGTCTAACATGCCAACTTTCAACTCTAAGGCATCAAAAATCTTTTTTTTTTTTTTTTTTTCCCGGAGACAGGGTTTCTCTGTGGCTTTGGAGCCTGTCCTGGAACTAGCTCTGTAGACCAGGTTGGTCTCCAACTCACAGAGATTCGCCTTCCTCTGCCTCCCGAGTGCTGGGATTAAAGGCGTGCGCCACCATCGCCCGGCCCGGGTTTTTTTTTTTTTTTAAATATTTGTTTATTTATTTGTTATGTATACAATATTTTGTCTGTGTGTATGTCTGCAGACCAGAAGAGGGCACCAGACCTCATTACAGATGGTTATGAGCCATCATGGAACTCAGGACCTTTGGAAGAGGAGGCAATGCTCTTAACCACTGAGCCATCTCTCCAGCCCATCCAAAATCTTTTGTTGGCAGAGCAGTAAACTTTGCTTTATGTTGGAATTATGGTATGAAGGAAAGAGTAGTTTTGTAGATATATTTGGAGAACTTGTAAATATGAAGGCATTGTAAATGATAATCCTGATTGAGGATTTTGAAATAAAAAAATGGAAAATGTGATACAAAGAAAAGGAAAAATTATTTAAAAGATAGTTCATCTTGACAGATTGTGTGTATCCTGGGTCAGTACTCTGCCTTCTCTTCTTTTATTTTCTTTCTCTTTTCTTTTTTTTCTTTTTTGGTTTTTGGTTTTTTGAGACAGGGTTTCTTTGTGTAGCTCTAACCGCCCTGGAACTCACTCTGTAGACCAGGCTGACCTTGAACTCACAAAGATCCGCCTGCCTCTGCCTGTCTGAGTGCTGGGATTAAAGGCGTGCGCCACCACCTGGCTTGACCCTACTTCTTTGTGCATCCTCTGAAGTATTGTACTGCTAAGAGAACCCCGTAGATCCTGTGGGTTTGTGCATCCTCTGAAGTATTGTACCGCTAAGAGGACACCGTAGATCCTGTGGGTTTGGTGTTCATTTTTGTGTGGGAAGAATTAGTTTACTGTATTTTTACCCTTGATCTGCTCTTTGAGGGCATGGCTCTTTTTTTTTCTCAATATTTTCTGATTTCTAAACTATTCACTGTTGTTTCTGTATTTTCAGCTAGATCTCAGAAATATATGGAGTTACTATGCTAGTGAATCCTGTCTCATTACTTGGTTAAGATTTCTTACCCAGGGCATGTTATCTTTGATGGCTATTTTGCAGCTCGGTTTGATTTAACCAACTTTTATGAAGATTTGCTCTGTGACAGTCTCTGTATTAGCCATTCTGGTTATAGAGGTGAACATATTAGTTATTAGATTTACAGTGTAATGTTTTGTGAACTCCCGTCAGTCTTTGACAATGAAATCCACCAAATGAGCTGGACCTGTAAATTTTGTAATAGTTGAACCTATATATACTAATCCAAGGATTAGCAGTGACTAATCCAAGGAATTAAGAACAAATGTTTTACGAGCTGGAAGATTTCTAACTGTTCTTTAAAAAAAAAGTAATGAAAGAACAGTTTTCATGGATTTGAAAATCAGACACATAATGAAGAAGTTCCTAGCAAGTTGGGTGATTAATTGTGGCCAGAAAGTCCTTGGATAAATTATAGTGGCAGTGGGAGTTGGGTAAGTTATGGTGGGAGTTACTTTTGGATGTGGTGTAGTATAGGTTGCAACATAGTTTCCCCATTTGCACCATGTTGTTTGTTAACCCACGTCACTCATAATACACATTGATGTGCATCAACTGATGTGTTGTGGATGATTCTGAATGGATTAAAAATAAAAGTTATGTATATTTTAAAAAATAACTCCACATTTCTACATTTCTTTTAAAATATAACAATTCACAGCATTCTCACTAATTAGAAATTTCAAGAGAACAGCCTTTTATTTATTTTGTTTTCTCAAACAACTCCCAGAGATTCAATGACCTTTGAGGAAATTAATTAATACCTTTTAAATTTTGTCTCTGATTCATGGTGAAGGAGGACTTTTCTCTCTTTTTGAAATAAAAACTAAAGTACATTTAATGTGGTATGCCATAATAGCATCTACCTCTTTTCTGAGCTTTATTTGTGTAGTTAGTAAATGAGTAGGTGTGGAGATTTTCTCTGGAATTTCTGAAACCAAGTCTTTCCTTTGAAATCCAAGAGAAGGGCTGGACAAATGCCTCCGAGGTTAAGAGGACTGTTCTTTCCGAGGACTCGGGTCTAAATCCCAGCACCCACAGTGCAGCTAATAATTATCTGTAACTCCAGGATCTGACACCCTCACACAGACATACATGCAGGCAAAACACCAATGCACATAAAATAAAAATAAATAAATAATTAAAAAAAAAAAGAACTCCAAGAGGAGTTGGCATAGTAGCACACATCTTTAATCCCAGCACTTGGGAGGCAGAGGCAAAGAGGATCTCTGAGTTTGAAGCCAGTCTTGTCTACATCATGAGTTTCGGGATAGCCAGAGCTGTCTCAAAAAACAAACAGAAAAAAACAAAGAAATAAAAATGAAGTCCAAGAAAACCTAGAAATCATTTCCAGAGTTTTTTGCCTTTGAATTAGTGTTCACAGAGGAGAAAGTTAAGGTCTAAGGTTGTCTTTGTGTGTGTGTGTGTGTGTGTGTGTGTGAGAGAGAGAGAGAGAGAGAGAGAGAGAGAGAGAGAAAGAGAGATCGCGCGCACAAGGTCTAAATGCAGTTTTTCAGTAAATTGATTTTATAAAGTTTTGAGAGTCCTGGCTTTGATTATAAAGTCGAGAAGCTATTTTTTTTTTTTTTAAGTTAACAAGCCATTGGCTACCTCGTGTTTGTCAGAAATATCCTTGCGGACTTATACTGAGCAAATAATTGTAGATTATGGTGTAAAGTGAATCCCATATCATCTGTGTTGCACAGTTCCACTCTCAGTGTGTGACATCAGCATTCATGCACGGGCACTGCCATTCCACCCTCAGTTGGTACATGTCAGCATTCACTAACAGGCACTGCTCTTAGACTCCCAGTGTGTACATACAGCATTTGCACAGAGATGCTACCATGATAGCATTCCATTCTCAGTACATAGCAGCATCCACATGCAGGCACTACCTGCACTGTTTATTTTTAGAAACGACAGGCAGTGTTCTAGCTATACATAATCCTCTATTTTTCTGCTCATTGATATTTTTATTTATCCTGCTATACACATAACTCCTCCAGTTCTTTAAATATTTATAATGTATGTATATAATTTTCCTGTCATTTCAAGTCAAAATTAACTTTTTTAAAATTATGCAGTAGCACTATACTCAGTGATTACCTGTTTCTGCCGCTTGTGTAGCTGGGGACTAGGGAGGTATTCAGACCTCATTTTCTAGTCGCGAGTAAAGTGCAGGTAGATGAGTTAGTAAAGAGAAAACACTGAGGATAAAAAGATGTGATAGTACATGACTGTATCTCAGTGCTTAGAGGCTAAGGCGTCTCAGGGCCTTGTTTTAAAAAAAGAAAACAAAAATGAACAGCAGATCATTGGACATACGGTCTGCTGTATTTACTTAGGATTATTTAGATAATTAGAAACTTGAGTTTTATAACTGTAGAGAAGAGCTACTTGGAAATCACTATGTTTCCTAATACTTATATACCTGAATTAAATTCCACATTAGCTGGGAGTGGTGCTGTCTATTCGAATGTGTGATGTTTGGTTTACCTTAGTCACACTTTTATCCTCAGCATTCAGCACAGTGCCAACCACCAACATTACCCAGGTAATGGATAAAAGACTCACCTTGGTCAGTGAAAGGGAGAAGTCCTAGGATAATGGATCATGGGATAAAAGTTGTTTTACTATAAGTGATAAATTTGCTCTTTTTGATAATTTTATTCCTTAACAAAGCTTTTTTTTCAGAGGTTTTCGAAATATTGTTATTGTTTTTTCTTAGTTAAAGATGCAGGCATATAGCTCAGAGGCAACATTTTTATATAGTAGGGAGTGCGATCCCCAATATTGTAAAAAGGGAGGAAAGGAGAGGGAAAATACATAGAATATTTAAACCTAGTGCTTTGGATTCAGAAGGCTCTTGGGAAGAGGGTAGAGAAATGTTACAATGAAAGAGGGTCTAGATCCTGGGTGTTGCAAACCCTTGAAGCAGGGGGATGCAGATATCCTGCATATTAGATATTTACATTATGATTTCATAACAACATTATGAAGTAGCAACAAAAACAGTGTTATGGTTGGCGATCACCACAATATGAGGCACTGTAGTAAAAGGCTGCAGCACTAGGAAGGTTCAGAACCCCTGGTCTACATGTTGTCCCACTTCAATTTGCCCCTCCATCCTGTCTCAAGTCTTTTGATCCTTCCCTTCTCTGTGCTTGTTCTCCCTTTAAAGAATTTGTTTGTGAGTGATCTGCTGCTGCTGTTGCTGTGTTTTGGGGCTGGAACAAAGTGAGAACTGTAGCTTGTACCCTTGGGTTGGACTTAGAGAAACTTCTGCTGTTCAGGCTGTGTGACTGGAAGATTCTGTTTCCTATGGCCAGGGCTCAAGCTGCCCTTGCCTTGACATTATTCTAGGTACTTTTAAATTAAAAAGTTACTTTGAAAATCTAATTGTCGTTTATAATCTTTATTTATTTTACTGATTTATTTTATGTACATTGTTGTTTGCCTGCATGTATGTCTGTGTGAGGGTGTAAGATTCCCTGGAACTGAAGTTACAGACAGTTGTGAGCTGTCATGTGGGTGCTAAGAATTGAACTCAGGTCCTCTGAAAGGACAGCCAGTGCTCTTTACCACCGAGGCATTTCCACCCTCCTTTGTTTATAATCTTTATGTCATCTATAATATATTTATTTTAGTTACTTTAAATTAGATGATGAGAGACTAGGCTTTATTGAAACAATAATATTGAATAAGTTTGAGAAATTCTTTGTCAGCCTTTATTATAGTGAGTCTTGACTTGTCTAAGGTTATGAGTCTATTTTAATGATAAAGGAAGCCTAAACTCCTGAAAAATAAGTAAAAAATGGACATGAGGAACACAAGTTTAAATGAGGGTTTAATACATTATTATTATTATTATTAAATGTATTAAACCCTCATTTACTTCTCATATCATGATGACACTTGAGATTTATTTCCTTTTAAGTAATCTTCACTATAGGCACAAAGGATGTTAGGATAGTTGCTTGGCATCATTTTATTAACTATTTGTTAACTATTTGTATTAAACACTTGGGACTCTTAAACCTCCAACTGTGGCCGCTGCTGCATTGGCAACGTACGTGTAAGGTGTTTGAAGTCACAGTGTAGAGAGTTGGGCACTAAGTGGGACTTCAGTTGGTTTTTGAGAAAATGGTAACTGCTGCTTGCTTTCCCCACAGTTCTCATGGCAAAGATGCCTCTCCTGGTCCTCTGATTGATGTTACAAACATCTCTACTCCACGCAAATTCCTTGATGCCACTCAATATTCTACTGCTGGCAGCTCAAGTGGTAAGTTATTATTATGTGCTACAGTCTTAGTCTACTAGAAAGCCTAGGCAGAGACCTTTGGAAGCCTGTGATATGCCTGCCCTTCAGGACCTTCATGGTAAATAGATATCAAACCATTGGCTGAACCTGTTGCATTATAGAGGGTGAAAACTGGCAGCTAACTGACCTGCCTGCAGATTCCAGCTCTCAGTGTGTTTTATTTCAGTGGTAATGTTCAGTTTTCTTGCAATTGAATGCTCTTTGGTAAAAGGTGTGCTTTTCTGTTTGGTTAAAATCTCTATTGCTCCTGTTGATATCAGCTGGTAGAAAAATAGAAATGAGACCAAGTCGTATATTATGAATAAGACAGACAAGCTTCCTTTAAAGTTGAATTCAGTCTGACCAACATGAGTCAAAGAGAAGTAAATTGGATCAGAGGTGATCAGGCTACTTGCTTGAACAAAGGAAGCATCAGGCTTTTTGTTGAGTTTTCAAGGATAGAATAAAGTTTGGTAATTGTCCACTTGTACATGTCCGTGGTCACAGTTTCAAAGATGTTTCCTTTCTGGTACACAAGCAGACTTTGAGGTTTTGCAGACTCACAGATAGTTATTTAATCCACTGCTCAGCCCTCCTTCTGTTGCTAACTATTTTCTTTTGTTTTTGTTGTGTCTTTATTTTAGGCAGGTTTTTTGTGTGTAGTCCAAGCTGGACTCAAATTTAGAATCCTTCTATATTAGCTTCCCACGGGCGGCTGTTTAAGTATGTGCTACTGTGCCTGGTGATGGTGCTGACTTGCACAGACATCAGGCTTTATGGTAAGGCTGAAGGATGTTAAGTGCATGAAAGTCAGGTTAAACACACACTAGCTTCAAAAGCTCATAGGTCAAATAACGTGAAATGTAGTCTTGGGAAATCGCATCAAATATTCCACATGTTCACATACAGAACTGAGCAGAGTGTGGTTCCTAGATTGAGGCAGCAAGAGGGAAAGCATGATATGGAGGTGGAGATGCCATACGGTAGGCTGTAGTCAGTCATCGTAGCCTTCAAGTTTCTGCAGAGTAACCTCTAACCCACATGCTGGAATTTTTAGCCATTAGAGGGTTTAGTCTCTTTGATGGTAGCCTCTCCCACCATTGCCATCTGCGTCCATTTTGAACCCCACTAACTTTAGCTTGACTTCTGTGCAGGGGCCGCTCATGCTTACTTGTGTAAGCCTTCTGTTCTTGTGGCCTAATCTGATGTTTTGTGACAAAAATACTGAATGTATGTTTTTAACAAGTATCAAGTTAGGGGCTCAATGTTTGTTTTCCATTTTGTCCCTTGAGGTGGCTCCTGTCTGCCTCCCTATGGGATTTTACTCCATTGTTTGATGTGTTTCATTTAATCCCTAGTTCTCAAGAGCTTTTTGACTGTACGACTCCTGCCTTGTGGCCTGGCTCCTTCTGCATCTTCCACTGGCTTCACAATTTCCAAATGCACCTATGCCTGTGTGCATAGACTTAGCACATCTGGAGGAAGTATCCACTAAGTAATTTTTTTTTTGAACAGCCTAGTATTCTTTGAATAAGATGAAAGTGTATCAGTACCATTTAATTGTCTGTTTAAGATTAGCTGTGGGAAGACTTACTTTGATTCTGAATATAAAGTTTTATGGAATTCTTCTGGAATGGCTCAAACTTGACCCTTTTGCAGAGTTCAGCTGGGTCACAGAGTCTTGGGGTCACTCACTGCACAGCTTTTCTGTGCATTCATACCTTTGGGCTGGGTAGAAGAGGAGTGGATGCTTTCTGTGGACTTTGCAGGTACCTTCAGGTGGCAGCCAAAGTCCTTAAAGTCTTTAAAAGATAGTGACGCTTCTTATTACCTTCGGATAAACATTAGTTTAGTTCATTGTTGTTGAGGATTAAGCTTAGGGCCTGCCCCATGCCAGAGAAGCACTCCATTGATATCCCCACCACTCCTTTTTATCTCTCTCTCTCTCTCTCTCTCTCTCTCTCTCTCTCTCCTTCCCTCCCTCCCTCCCTCCCTCCCTCCCTTTTTCTTTCTTTCTTTTTCTTTTTTTTTTTTGAGACAGGGTTTCTCAGTAGCTATGGAGCCAGTCATGGAACTCACGGAGATCTGCTTGCCTCTGCCTCTCAAGTGCTGCGATTAGAGGTGTGCGCCACCACTGCCCGGTTTACTTTTTATTTCTGAGACAAGGACTTGCTAAGTCGGATAGACAGACCTTGAACTCATTCTGCAGTCCAGACTGCTCTTCTGTACCTTTTGTCTCATTGTCCTCTTTCCCCCAAGTAACTGGGATTAAAGGTTTTTGCCTCTAGTTCTAGTAAAAAAAAAATAAGAATTAAGCATTCTTATTAGCTATAGCACTGAGCTGTATAACACTTTGAAATAATGTAAAAGAAGAAAGACTAAAAATAATTGGGATTCCACTAATCATTTTATATAACTAATTGGAAGTTACTTACTAGGACATGCTTTACTGAGAACAATCTCTTTAAGTTAGAGTTATTTAGATTTGTAATCTTGATGTTTGTTGTTTTTGCCATAGAACACCATAACAAACTACTTTGTTTTTTTTCTTTTGTTAGTTCATTTAGTTTGCAATTCTTCCTAAATTTCATACACTAGTTGTTATGGTTACACTGCACAGAGGTGTGCACCCAGTCCTCTTCATACAGTTTGAAAGGCTTTTTCCTGTTGTCATTCTGATACAATGGTTCTTTTCTTTGAGCTTTTGGTACTTCTGTGAGGGATTGTAGAGTCCAGAGTATAAAATAAAATATACACGTTTAATTTTGGTTCATATTTTACTTACCTTCTTTGGAAACTGCCAATTATTATATCTTTATAATTTTTAAGTAAATCATCCTGCTTAGCCTGGTTATATTAATTTATGTCAATGTTTCTGAGTCATTGTCCAATTGAAATAAAAATTTTAATTATTTATAAATAAATTATAGGTCAGCTTTGTAAAATAAAAGTGCTATATACATTTCAAATAAGCTGAAAGTGCTCATTATAGCATGTTACATTTATTATTTTTAATAAGACTACTTTTACTCTCTGATGGACACTATATTCTGTCAGGTCCTGGAATTAACAGTGTCATTCATGTTCCCACAGTGACTTTTGTTGTTATTAGAAAACTCTGGAAGAATCTCTTGCTAGCTTAAGTGTAGCCAGGACCATTGTGGAGACCACATTTAGAGATGTGTACAAGTCTTTCTTTTTAGAAGGGTTTATTTCCTGGACTGTTTTGGATGCTGTTGATCTTATGATTTTCCTGGGTGTGAATGAAAAGGAAGGTAAAGTTATAATATTGATTCTTATTAGTAGTTGTCAAAGCTAGGAAGTGTTTGTTGCCTCCTAGGTGGGAAGCAATGTTTGAAGTGTTTTGTTTGAATTAACTAAGATGAGTATCATGAGAAGCTTCATTTACATACAGAAAAATTGAGGCACAGAAAGGTTAATAATCAGCTTTAATTTGCCCAGCTGATTAAGAAGTATCTGAATTTGATTCTGGAGCTAAGTTCTAGAATGTGTTTTTTAAATCAGTTTGCTATTGTTGCAGATGAATAAGCTCTGTATTGTGTGCTTGTTTTCTGTTTATTAACATAGTTTACCCAAAACAAATTTATTAATTATCTTAAAATTTTCTAGGTTAGAAATCTAAAATGAGGGCTGGAGGGATGGCTCGGAGGTTAAGAGCACTGACTGCTCTTCCAGAGGTCCTGAGTTCAATTCCCAGCAACCACATGGTGGCTCACAACCATCTGTAATGAGGTCTGATGCCCTCTTCTGGCTTGCAGGCATACACACAGACAGAATATTGTAAACATAATAAATAAACAAATATTTTTAAAAAAGAAATCTAAAATGAGGAGATAATAATATTGCTCAGCAGGTAAAGTGTGTACCGTAGAAGCATGAAGTTCTGAGTTTGGATCCTGAACATCCGTCTAAAAACTAGGTGCAGTAGCTGGGTATGCTAGTGCACACCTTTAATCCCAGAACTCAGGAGGCAGAGGCAGGTGACTCTCTGTGAGTTCCAGGACAGCCAGGGCTGCACAGAGAAACCCTGTTTTGAAAAACCAAAAACAGATGAATGAATGAATAAATAAATAAATAAATAAATAAACAAACAAATAACAAATAAAAGCTGGGTACTGCAGTGTGTGCCTATATTTCCAGAGTGGGAGGAAGGGGGTATGGAGCCAGTTAGATGGTTTGGGCCTACTGGCTAGCAAGTCCAACCAAAAAATAGCAAGCTCCAGATTTAGTGAGACTCTGCCTAAAAAAAAATTAGGGTGGCAACTCATAGATGACATGTGATGTTGGACTCTACCTTCTGTATGTGCACGCGCTCTCTCTCTCTCTCTCTCTAACGAAGTTGGCTCTCATGGTAAATCCCAGCGCTCAGGAGGTAGAAGCAGGAGGATCAGGAGTTTAAGATCAGCCCCAGTACATAGACAGTTCGTGGCCAGCCCTGGGAAAAACAAAATATAACACATGTCTCATTGGGACCAAATGAAAGTATTTGCAGGGCTATGCCTCTTATTGAAGGTTCTGGGAACTCTCTTTCCTGTCCTTTATCAGCTTCTAGAGACTGTCACCCTATGTGGCCTCTTTCTTGTTGCTGAGCCCAAACATTATATTTCTCTGACCCACATGTCTGCCTTCTTCCTTCATTTTTAAGAACTTCTGTGATAGGTCTTGCCCAGCTGGGTACTTCAGGCTAATCTTGATATCTCGAAGTCTTTAACTTTTATGATATCTGTCTGAGAGTCTACTTTACCATGTAAGGCAACCTGTTCACAGGCCTTGTGGCTTAGGCATGGATATTTTGGGGAATCCTTCATTCTACTTACCATACTTTATAGAGCTGGTTTTTCTGTCTTAAGTTATCTTTAGAAGCCAATTGTGAAAAATTTGATGTTTTTGGAATTATATGGTGAAATATTTTTAGGTCATTGTCATTCTAGTCTTTAGGACTCTATTAATCTGAATCATATTATTAAAAGAGATTGTACAAGTGAAGAAGATATACATTATGGAGAGAATACATAAAATGTTACTAAGATATATAAAAGCTTGGGGACATCATAAGTAATAAAGGGCAGAAATTTTGTCTAATTCTTGGTACTGAACAGCAAGTCTTTAGCATCTATTTGTGGAGTTCTCGGGAAGTCAGCTGAGAAAGTAATAGACATTTTCAGCAGGGAATTTAACATAGGCTCTTAAAGCTCCCCTCTCATATTGTGAAACAGTAGGATGGAGGGTGTAATCCATTAGAATTGACACTTTTATAGAGGAAGTTTCAGTAGGGAATCCCCAGGCAGAACGGATTTCCCATTGGGGTGCCATAAATTAAGGTTGAAGGTGATTCCTGAGAATGTTCAGGTTATTATTAATTAAATGAGAATTCTGATTGCTTGTGAATGCGTCATTTTCAGATGGCTTATTTAGAGGCACAATTGTGACTTTTCTCTGAGAAATTTTTCTATGCTAGTTTGTAAGTGATGTTTTGCAAACTGTATTTTGTTCAGTGGATACCACAGTGCTATGAGGTCTTTTTAGGGAAGTTGTTGTTGTTATCATTAAGATTGTCATCTTTATATTCACTATGCTTAAGCATATTTAAGAAAAGTTATTTGGAATTACGTGTGTTTATGTGCTGTCTATTTAAAGTACATACAAATTGCAAAATTGAGGCACAGGTTGGCAGAAGCAAGTAGGAATTTGTATTGCTTTCCTACTACATAATAATCGTATTATAAATGGCATAATAAAGAACAGTGTAGATTATGGAGAACTGAAAGAAAGAAGTTTATGCCTCAAAGACTGGTTGTTTATGTTAATCAATAAAGCTAGTAGCATAAAGACATAGTAGCATAAAAGGTGAGCATGCCTTTCCTTAAGGGAAATCTCATGCTAATAAGTAGAAAAACATTAGTTAATTAGTTATTATTTCAAAAATTGTTTTACAGATATATAAAGTGATTTCACTGAGATCTCATGCTTAGTGCAGTTACATTCAGAGTTACATGGTTGGAACTTGTCTCATGCTGGTTTCCTTCTTGTGTAGGAGATGCATTTTGCAAGCCTCTGTCTTGTCATGGGAAAACTAATGTCTCATTTAGATATAATGATTCATATAGAGAATTAGAAAGATTGGAAGAAAAGCCAGTCCCTACCACTTTTATATCTTATACACATATTTTAAAATACATGTAGAAGAGAAAACTTGTGGTATTTGTGTTTCTGAGTTTGCCTTTTTTAAATGTAATATGGTTATGTCCCCTTCCATCCATTTCCCTTTAGGGCGGAACACACCTTCGTTGTGGTACATACATGTACCACATTTTTGCTGTTTGTTGATGAGTAATTTAGGATGATGGCTTTTAATAGGTAGGTGACTGCAGATACATGGGTTTATTTCTGGACCCTCTATTCTGTTTGTTTTCATAGTTAGGTGGCTGCAGATACATGGGTTTATTTCTGGACCCTCTATTCTGTTTGTTTTCATAGTTAGGTGACTGCAGATACACGGGTTCATTTCTGGACCCTCTATTCTGTTTCATTATGTGTGTTTTTGTGCCACTGTCACTCTGTTTTTGTTACTGCTCTGTAGTGTACATCGAATTCAGGTATTGTGGTATTTCCAGTATCCTCCCTCTCCTTAGATTGCTTTAGTTATTTGGGGGTCTTTTCGATGGAGATTGTATTCGATGTATAGATTGCTTTTGTAACTATGATTATTTTTACTATAAATTTTACCAATACATAAACTTGGCATGTCTTCCCACTTATAGTCTGTTCATCTGTTTCTTAAAGTTTTCTTCATTGTAGAAATCTTTCAGCTCTTTGGCTATATTTATTAACATTTCCTTTCTTTTTTTTTGTTTATTTTTTTTTTAGTTGTTGCAAAAAAAAAAAATTTCCTCCTCCTCCCTGTTTCCCATTTCCCTCCCCCTTAACATTTCCTTTCTATCTCTATTGAATACTGTAAATTTTTCTTATTTCTTTTTCAGTATGTTTTTTATTGGTATATACGATATACTGAATTTTGTTTGTTTCCTTTGTATCCTTTTACTTTGCCGAAAGTATCAGATATGAGACTTTTCTTGTGGAATATTAGTGTCTTGTAAGTGTAGGACAGTTTGCTTCTTCCTTTCCTGTTTGTATCCATTCAACTCTCTTTGGCTTAAGAAATCAAGCACTGATTTGAGAATGCATGGGAGACGTGTACACCCTTGTCTTGTTCTTGATTTTAGGGGACCTGCTTTTATTTTTTTCTCCACTGAGTAGAATGTTAGCTATCCATTTCCCATGGCTTGCTTTTACTGTGATGAGGTATGTTTCTTTTATTCCTAGTTTCTTTATGGCTTTTCTCATGTAGGGATGTTGACATTTGCCAAAGGCTTTTATGCATGTTTTGAGCAAATCATGTGATTTCTGTCCTTAGACTTCTTTCTGTGTTGTATTATACTTAGTGGTTTACATATGTTAAAACCATCTCGGGTAAAACCAACTTGGTCATAATATATAATTCTGAATGTGTTATTGGTTTTTTTGTTTGTGAGAATTTTATTGAGAAATTTTATTTCTGTGTTCATCAGAGAAATTGGCCTATAACTTTTTTGTTTTTATTTTTTCTCTATCTGGTCTTGTTGTCTGGGTAGTACTGACTTTGTAGACTGAGTTCAGGAGTATTCCTTTCCTCTATTTTTATAATGGGATACTTTGAAGAATATGCATGTTAGTTCTTTCACATTCTCGAGCAGTGAATTCTGAGTTTTTTTTTTAAAGTCTTACTACTTTAATCTCATTGGTAGTTATCAGCTTGTTGTTTTTTTCTCTTTTCTTTATTTTGCCAGTCATATATATCTAGAAATTTATTCATTTTTTTAGACCCTTCCTCTTGTATTTATTTATTTATTCTAATTTTTTTGGGGGGGGGGTTGAGACAATGTTTTTCTGTATTTCCCTTTTTAAATTTAGGATTTCAAAAAATTCCATAATTATTTTCTGGATTTCATTGATGTCTGTGGTAACCTTCCTTCCTTCCTTCCTTCCTTCCTTCCTTCCTTCCTTCCTTATTTCTTTCTTTCTTTCTTCCTTTTCTTTATTACTTGTTTTTTTTTGTTTTTTTTTTTTCGAGACAGGGTTTTATTACTTGTTTTTTTGAGACAGGGTTTCTCTGTAGCTTTTTGGAGCCTGTCTGAAACTAGCTCTTGTAGACCAGGCTGGCCTCAAACTCACAGAGATCCGCCTGCCTCTGCCTCCCGAGTGCTGGGATTAAAGGTGTGTGCCACCATCACCTGGCTACACCTAATTATATTTCTTTGAGGCTTTTTTTCCTTTATTTTGTTATTTTGCTAAGGGGTTTTCAGTCTTATTTACCTTCTCATAACTATCTGTTTTTTATTGCTTCTCAGTACTGCTTCTTTAATCTCTATTTCATTATTTTTTACGTCTGCCTATTTCAGGCTTGTTTTATTTTATTCCTGTGTTTCTAAAACCTTGAGGTGTGTTTTTTAGTTTTTGTTTTGTTATCTTTTTTTAAAATGTAAAATCATGTAAACTATTTTCTTAGAACTGATTTTAATGTATCTCAAAGAATTTGAAAATTCTGGTTTTGTTTTCAGTTGATTCTAGGAATTTAAAAATGTCCTCTCTGATTTCAGTGACTCATGACTATTCAAGAATGTATTAATTAATCTCCATGTGTTAGGTAGTTTTTCTTGTTATTAGCTTCTAGCCTTTTCTACTATGATCAGATAAAATACAAGAATTTATTTTGTATTTGTTACTAATGTTACTAATGTTTTTGTGACTATGTTCTATTTTGAAGGAACTTCTGTAGACTTCTGACTAGAATCTGTTTTTCCATTTTTTCTTAGCTGTTGAATGAAATAAACTATAGATATCTGTTAAGTGCATTTTATCTGTGATGCTGTTCAGGGGTGAAATGTTTTTGTATGTTCTACCCAAAGATGATAATTTGGTGTTGAAATCCCTGCTATTATTATATATGGTTATATCTGGTCCCTTATATCAGTAATATTTGTTATATAAAATGAGGTTCACCAATATTTGGTGACAGTTGAGTGACAGAGAAAGTCTTGCTTGTAGTGGGCATGTTTCTAATATGTCACCATTAAGAGGATTTTTTTATTTAGTGTGTGTGTGTGTGGACTTATAGATGTATATGTGCAAGTGTGTACGCACCTGTTCCTATGGGCAGAGACCAGGATGTTGGGTGTCCTCTATTGTTGTGCACCTATTCCCTCAAGGCAAAGTTTCTCATGAAGCGTGGAGCTCACCATATTCATTTATTTCTGCTAGATTGACCATAGTACAGGCTGTCTGCTCCACCACCACCCCCAATCCCCATGCTGGGATTAAAGCACATGGGGGCTACTCCTAGAGTTTTGTGGGGATGATTGGGATTCAGACTCAATCCATCATAGTTACTCAGCAAACACTGTACCCGCAAATCTTCTATCCACACTCCGTTTTTAGTGACTCGTTATCTACTTATATTGGATGTGAAAGTGTATCTTAAAATTTTATTGAATTTTTAAAAATCTTTTAGATTTTAAGCTTAATCTGTTAGTACCCCCCGTGTATGCTACAGAGATATTTTAACTTTACCACCATCCATTTTTCTTTATTGTTTCAAATGCAGCATTTATTTCAAGATAATTCTTGTCTGCAACTTTAAAAGGTAATTTGCAAATCCATATTTTCTTTTTCACTCATTCATAGTTCATGTAGTATAATTATAATTCTATAGTGACACAGTATTGTTCCTTCTGCATTCATTCATTCAATCATTCATTTATTCATTCCTCAAGTAAATCCCCCCATTATGGCTTTAATACTTCTTTACATTCCAGAATTACAAGTCAATTGGAGTTCACCTCCTATTTTCTGTAACTTTACCTGAAAATTAGTGGTCTCTCTAAGGAACTCTGATTTCTTTCTTTGGAAAATAATATTTTGAAAACATGATTTGTGTACTGAACTGTAGCCACTTAGTTGACAAAGCTAGAAAGCATATCTGTTTATAATGTGTGTCCATTTGCATATATAAATATATATGCACATGTTCAGATCTGTATCCATTTATTTCTTTGTATGTGTGTATATGCTTATGTTTATGTAAATTATGAGTTCAATTGAAGTAAACCCACTGCAATTCTAGTTCTTCTTTTCTTGGTATCTACAACAGTGAGGTACCTAGTTTGTATTTTGTTGTTGTTGTTTTTTCCAATAGGATTTCTCTGTACGCCTTGCAACTCAACTCGTTTAGTAGACCAGGCTGGCCTTGAACTCTGAGAGATCTGCCTGCCTCTGTCTCCCTAATGCTAGGATTTAAAGGTCACCGGCCAGGACCCTAGTTTACATTTTAATTATTTAAGTAATATGTACATAAATTAAGTTCATAATAATTCTGAAAATCAATTCACAACACAGTGAAAAACAAATTTATTAACTTTAGTATAAAATTTGAAGGATTTTTATATTGTATGACTTAGAGTATATATTTTCTTTGTAATTTTTATTATTTTATTTATTTAAAATATATTTTTTTCATATATCTGGATCATGTTCCTCTCATTCCCAACTCCTCCCAGATTCCCCACTTCCTTATCCACTTAATTTTATTATGATTCTTTTCTTTTTTTCTGTCTCCAAACAAACCCAAAAACCAAAAACCAAATATAACCCACAAAAACAAAAATAAAAACAGTCACAAAAATAAAAACAATCATAAGGCCAGTAAGAGCCCTCCCTCCCTCCCAAAAAATCATGGAGTTCATTTTGTTGGGCCTGTCCTGGAGTGTGGTTGATCTATCCAGTGACACTTCATTGGAGAAAACTGATTTTCCCTTTGGTAGAAGGTATAATTTGCAACTAACAGCAACTAACATTTTGGTTAGGGTTGGGACCCTGTGTCCTCTCGCCTCCTCAGTGCTGAGACCCTGCCTTGTGCTTTCTATCACAGTCTCAGTGAGTTCATATGTGCGTCAGTTCTGTTACGTTGGAGGACACTGTTTATTTGGAGTGCCTCTTCTTCTGCACAACACGCTGACCCTTGGAGGGGGTGAGGGTGGGGTTGATGAAGACATTCCATTTAGGACTGAGCACTCCAAAGTCTCTCATTTTCTATAACTGTTCGGCTCTTTTTGTGTTGATTTCAGTTGACTCATGACGCTTCACTGGTATTGGTTTAGCTAGGCACCGATGTATGGGTAGAGCAGCATGTCATTAGGAATATCTAATAGTGTGTGCTATGTGGCTTAGAGTATGTATTATTATTCTATTGGTGTGATAAAGAGAAGGAAGGGTTTGGGGGCTTACAGTTCCAGAGGTACAAGAGTCTATCACTATGACAGTGGGAAAATGTGATGCATGTAGGTATTGGTGGCTATTATACTGTGAACTTATATCTTGAGCCACAAGCCGGAAACAGAGACAGCAAACTTGAAATGGCACTAGTCTTGATACTCTCAAAACCAGCCTCTAGTGACATATTTCCTCCAGCCAAGTCACATCTCCCAAACCTACTTAACATCGCTGCTAACTGGGCCAAGTATTCAAACTACTAAGCCCATGAAGACTACTTTCATTCAAACACCCACTTGTGTTTTTTGTAAAACATCTGAGTTACTCTATTTCATTACAATTGCTTTAGATCATGGTTACTCTTAACTTTTTGTTTATTTTAGAGTCACATGAACTTTATCCTGAACACCACAACTGTACAAAAAGTATTCAGGCAGGTGTCTTTTCCATTACCATATCGTTTGCAGCTGCTGGTCTCTGTTCATTTTCCACCCAACCTCTCCTGCTAACTCACGTTCATTTCTACTTCATTCTTTCTGTATTTCTTTTTGCACAAACAAGTAGATAAATATATCGGTTCCAATGGCCTTTCTTTTTTCTACAGAAATTAGAATTCTCTCTTATAGTTTGATGTTTTCAATTCATATCTTTTGGAAATTATTCTAAAAATAATGCAAGGAAAACCTGCATTTCTGTTTTCATATTGTTGACAGTATTAAAAGGGAAGCTCAGTCTCAAGCTAAATCTGTATGTAGCATATTTTTGTTTTAAAGCTTTAAATATTTTTTATTCTGCTAAATTCATTTAAAATTTATCATCATCACCGTCTCTAAGTTCAGTGGTGTTATGTGTATTTACACTGCCATGCAGCTTTTCCTCTAGAGCTTGTTCATCTTTCAGAACAGGAAGTCTGTACCTATTGAGCGACAACTCTTCCTTTCCTCCCCCGCTTAACTCTCGGCAGCTGGCATTGAGCTGGCTGTTGCTGTGAATTTGACAACTCTGTACCCTGCAGAGCAGCAGAGTCATAGTGCTTTGTCCTTTGTGACTAGCTAGTTTTGCTTAGCATGATCTCCTAAGGTAAGCCCATGCTGTAATGTGTGTCCGAATGTCCTTCCTCCTCAAGGCTCAACACTGTTGCATTGCTCAGATACTGTATGTTGTTTGTCCACTCACCTGTTGGACACTGGGGTTGCTGCTACCTCATGGTTACTGTAGCAGTGTAGTAGCTGTAAATATTTTCTTTACCACCCCCCTTTTAGATATTTTAAATCTCTCTTCTGAAGTAGACTTGCTGGATCATATGGTGATGCTATTTATGTTCATTGAGGAACAGTCACATTGTTTTCACTGCACTTACACTCTCTTACGTTATCAACAGTGCATGTGGGCCCTATTTCTTCATACTTGCCTTTCTTTTCTTTCTTTCTTTTTTTTTTTTTGGTAGTAGACATCTTAATTGGTCTGAGGTTATATCTGATTGTAGTTTTTAATTTGCATTTCCCTGATGATTAGTGATGTTGAGCATCTTTTTATGTGTGTGTTGTCATCTTTAAAAATGTTTACTCATGTCCTTTGCCTACTTTGTAATTGGATTATTTGTTCTCTTATTAACAACTTGTAGGTGTTTCTTATTTTAGATACTAACTTTTCTCCAGATATATGAATTTCAGGTACTTTCTTATGTTTTAAGAATTGGTTGCCTTTTTATGCTGATTGTGTTCATTGTGGTCTTCATTCAATTTTGGTGAAGTGACAATTGTCTTTCCTTTTTTTGCTTGTGTTTTTAGTGTCTTATGTAGGGAATCCTTGCTAAATATGTTTCTGAGGCTTTTGTTTTGTTGTTTTCATCTATGAGTTGTATTGTGTTAGATCTTATGCTTAGGGCTTTGATCTATCGAGACTAACTTTTGTGTATGGTGCCAGTAAAGGACACATATCATCTGTACTTTAGGAGGTGTGTGTAATATTCCCTTTAGCAGAACAGTGCCAGGCTGCTTTCCCATCACCAGTGATGGGCTTGTTTCCCAACAGCTTTTCTAACATAGTATCTACCATACTTTTTAATTTAATAGATGTAAAATAGTAGTTTGGGCAGCTGGCCTCAAGTCACCTGCTGCTCAGCCTTCTGACTTCCTGGGACTACAGGATCATGATGATGTAATCTGCTAGATTTTCTTTTTAATTTGAGGCATTTATTAGTTTCACCTAGACACATTTTAGAGTTGATTATTTTGAATATATTTTCTCAGATACTCAATAGATTATTTTGTAAGTTAAAAAAAGTTTCTGGCAAAATCTTGGTTTGTAATTTTATACGTGTATATTTTAGTATTTCTTTCTGTCTTTCTCATGCTAATATTATTTTTTTCTGTGCCTTGTTTCCCCTTAATTTACTTTCTCTTTGATCTTATTAATCTTATCTTTTTCCCTAAATTTTTCAAAATATCCTTTAAATTTTCTCATGGGCATTTTAAACTTGTAAAGAAAGTATGAGATAACTGTCTTTTCATTTAACTTTTTCCCTGACTTTGGTCTCTTTTTACATCTTCCTATATTTTATTCATGTCTAAGTTTAGATTTTGAATTTATGGCAAAAGGTAGCTTTTCATATCTTCAAATTTTTATTTGAATATCTTGTTTACATCTAGGGTGTTGCCTTGTTTTCTTGTGTTTCATGTTTTTTTATGTTTATTAATGTTTGGGTTTTCTGACCATTTTATAGTACGTCAGTATGAATTGTTCCATCAGGTCCCCCCCGTCCCTGTTTTTTGTGGTACAGGAATACTTTAAAGACTTTTCAGTTCATTGGCTCCCTCTTCTGTTAGTTTAACAAAGTCCAGATATATTTATGGATTTTTTTTTAAACAAAATTTTGTTTTGGTGGTGGGGAAAAGTTATGTATTGGCTGGATTTTGGTTCTCTGGTATAAGAACTCATTAAATTTTTAAAATTATTTCTTAACTGTCCATTAGATAGGAGGGCATTTCTCTCTTCCTCTTTGTCTTATTTCCCTCTTCTAGAAGCTATGTTTTAAAATCTATTCTTTTGGATTGTGCTTGTCTTAAAAGTCCCTTCTCTATAGGCAATGTGCCAATCAACTTGGGTAAGTTTTTAGTATTTATAATCACATATAGATGTTGTCTTTTATGATGATAACTTTACAATGATTTTGTATCATCCTTAACATCATGAATTCTTTTCTTTATAGTTATTTATCCTTTAGTTTTGCCAGTTACAAAGCCTATGATAAGGTAAAGCTTTGCAACTGTGGCGAAAGCCCAGCAACCTGAATGAATTTATTCTCTGGAGCCCATATAAAAGTGGAAGGAAATAACAGACTCTACAGAGTTGTTCCCTGACTTCCACACTGCCGTAGAAAGTTTGTGTCCCCACTATCATGTACACACATACACACACAGGCGGAGCATGAGATGCTGCTTTCTAGGAACATTATATTTATTTACATTGTTTTGATTTTGGAGCGGTTTCTTCTATCATATCTATCTCTATCTATCTATCTATCTATCTATCTATCTATCTATCTATCTATCTATCTATCATCTATCTGTCCTTCTGTCTATGTACCTATGTACCTATTGATGGACTTTGTGTGGTTTGTTTATTCTTATTGTCCTGTATAGTTTTTGGAGACAATACTAAGGGATGGGGGACCTAAAAGTCACATTGATGAGGTTGGAAGTTTTCAATGTGTACCCTTTCAATACTTTTTTTGTTGCTGAGTTTTGAGATCATACTACTTTATTTAATATTTAATTTATACACAACTCTGTAAGATTGGTGGTAAAATTTCTACTTTTCAGATGAAAGCCGAGAGATCATGCCAGATTAAATGACTTGAGTAAGATCACACACCTGAAAAGTATAATCAAAACTAGAATTCTATGGCTTTAAGCTCTTATTCTTCACTGTTTACCCAAATAACTGAACTTACAGAGTATATCACATTGGATTGTAATCCAATACATTTTATTGATCATCAGTGTGAACTATGTTATTTTATTCATCTGTTCTTACCCCTCCTTTTAGCCTGTATGCCAGTCTTATTTTAGCAGCCTCTGTGATTGTTACTTCTGGGTGTTCAAAGGTTCTTGCTCCAAATGAGTTAATGGGCATCAAGCTCTGTTCCATGATAAAAGGATTCAGTAGATCATATTTTTTTGTTTTGCTTTGTTTTAAAAATACTTCCTAACATGGATTTAAACAAATTTACCATCTTCTCTTGACCAACACTAGTCCTTATGTGTACACTGTGTACACTTAATACCTTAGTTCATCAGGGTGGGGTCCTCTTCTGTGAATCCATATCCTTGTTCTGTCTACCTCACATAGTCTCATTTTTGGCAGCCTCTTTTCTGGAGTGGGGTGTTTTATTGTCTGTAGGTTTCTTTAAGGTAATTTAATCTGCACCTTAGGGGTTCTTAGCTAACATTTTTGAAGTACCTTAATCAGGAATCTACACTCCAGGGGTAGTTAGTTAACATTTGAAAGACCCTAATCAAGATTCTGTACTCCAGAGGCAAGCAGTGCTTCAGTTACTGTTCTCTTCTGCACCAGTGGGTGCATTAATTAGAACAAAACACTGAAGAAGTAATTTTCCACTGCCGAAAGGAGTGATATCTAAGATATATATTTGGCCAAGAATTTCCACAAAGAACAGAGGATGAGAATTTGGGGAGGTCCAGTAGCCTTCTAGCCAAAGTAGGAGCTTGGTTTGCTCCTGGGCTTTTGACACTCATAGTGAATGAATTTCTCAGGCCAGTGGAGCATGTAAGTATCTGTTAACACAGAAGGGCCAATCCTAACTTTGTTGTCTGTCTTTCCATCGGGAGATCACTGACTCCACACTCTGGCTCCATTCATTGTTCACATTTCTTGTCTTCAGCAATGTTACCCTCTATTTTGAACCAGACTATTTCCTTTCAATTTCAGGAATTATATTTTAAGCATAATTATGTAATAAGCAAATTTGGATATTTCAGGAATATGAATTATAGTGTGTTTTTTAAGGCACATACTATTTTTTAGTGGTGATTTTCTTACTGTTTTCAAGAATCTTGTCAGCATTGCCAGCTTCCCATCTGTGGTGTAGTGGTGTAGTATTGTAGACAGGTAATTTGTTTGATATTTTAGTGGTCTAATAGGCTTGACAACTTTTTCAAAGGCCCCTTAATTTTCTTATTTTATTTTTTTCATTTCTTCTTTCCCAGCTCCCCTCCCAACCCTCCCAACCCTCCTAACCCTTCTGTTTACCTTCTTTCTCTCTTTCAAATTCATGACCTCTTTTTTTTTAATTAGTTGTTTCAAAGACTCCTCTTTAATTGAATTCTGCTCAGTACTGGAAAATGGTTCTTTTCTTATACATAGATAATATTGTTCGAATATAATATATAATTCAAATTGCAAAGATTGAAATTATTTGCTGTATATTAAGTTTGCACAGTTCCTATATTGTGCATAATATAATGGATGACATCATTCAGGAGTTCCTATAGTATACACTGCCATTGTATCATTCCCTAATCAACATGTAGAAACAGTAGTGCTAAATGATACAGTATGGCATATTCTGTATGTGAATTAAAAATTCTATAGTGAATTAAAAGGTCTTGTCTTCTGCAGTTTTGTGACATGTGTGGTAAGCCATGGTAAAAATTTCTGATTTTATCTGACAAATATTGAAGAAAGAAAGCAGCCAATGGTCTATACTCATTTCAGAGCTATTAAACAAAAAGTATTTAGCTTCACGAATAGATATTCATCCTGTTTACTTGTTATATTTTGGTTAATTTCTGTGGGGTAGTGTCTTTTTGTATGCCCCTGGGCAGTCTTCATTTAATGATTATTTCAGATGTGTGCCATCATGCCTGGGCCTTATCTGCTAATTTATGCGCTATCAGTAATACAGGTATATGTATAAGTGGCTCAAAGCCATGTAACTAGAGATGCATAGTTAATGTGAATGTGGAAGTCTGCAGCTTGAAAAGGTCTTAGCGTTTTTGTCTTAATCCATTCATCAGTTCAGTCAGGCGAGACCCTCCTTCCATGTTTGCCCTCAGCTATTGCTGTCTGTATCCACCTTGGTCTGTATAAACAAAGCGGTGTGTGTAATAATAAATACTTGGAGCCAGCAGGATTGTAGGACAAATAACTAGGTAAAAGTCATTCCTGTTCTTTAGTATGTTACATTATCCTATCAGTTAGAAGATTCTTAAAACTACATCTGATTCATCTTCAGTTGTTAGACTCTTTAGAACAAAATATAATTCAAGGGTAAGAAGATTGGAGATGAAAGTAATATATTTCTAGCTTTAAAATGTTGAATATGGGGGGGGGTGTTGGAGAGATGACTCAGCTGTTAAGAGCACTGGCTGCTCTCCCAGAGGACCTGGGTTCAATTCCCAGCACCCACATTGCAGCTCACAACTGTCTGTAACTTCAGTTCCAGGGGACTTGACACTCTCACACAGACATACATGCAGACAAAATACAAATGAACATAAAATAAAATAAATTAAAAAAAATGTCTAATGTCTATATATTGGATATCCAGTATAGCAATTCCAATGCTTGGGAATGATGTGGACATCAAAAGTTTTGAAAGATGCACAGGTGTGTTATGATTGTTGCATGAGCCTTATTGAATTTAGATTATTTTTGTACATTTTTTCCAGTGATGTTATCTGACAATGTAGATGTTTGTGAATATTAGACTAGTCATGTTGATTATATTATCCTTTTACATTATCTCTTAGTTTTCAGCTGATGTAAGTGAAGTAGATAATATAAATCAATTAATATTGAATATTTTAAATGTTTAGGCTCTAGGAGTTTTCAGGAGACAATCAAAGGCTAAGTTTTTAAACAGATGTGCTGTTTATAACCTTGGCATTTTATTATTCAAATCTTGCTTGTGTGTTGCTTTTTAATGAACTAGTTCTCATATTAGTGTGCATATGACTAGCTATATGCCATGTCATTGCAGGCCATATTGACTTAAACTGTATTTAGCTTTTCATCTGTCACCCTGGGCAGGGAGCGCTAATGTCTAAGGTGACCCTTTGTACATGTCCTGTTTGTGACTCATAGGGATGTTTCTTACAAGGAGCATTTTGAACAGGGAAATTTCCTTTACTTTTCTTCCTGCATGAAGCTCTTTTTGTAGTTCAGCTTCATTTCCTCCAATTCCATGCTGAATTGAGTGGCTGCCTGCTGTTGAGTACTTTTCTTGCCTTGCTGTGGGGTTGGATTTGCTATATAGACTATTTCTGTGGCCTGAGGTATCCTACTTATTCATGTATAAAACAAAATCAGGAAATAAAATGTATATTTTTCAAAACATTACATTTGAAAGTATTGATGATGTTTTAAAAACTTGTCTTCAGGTTTTTATCATTTGAAGTCAAGTCTCTGGGTTCTACTTCCAGTTTCATTAGTATCAAACATATATATGGGTTTTCAAAGCATAGTTTCTCTTTGTAACAGTCCTGGCTGTCCTGGAACTCACTTTATAGACCAGGCTGGCCTCGAAATTCATTGAGATCACCTTACTCTGCCTTCTAAGTGCTAGGATTAAAGGTGTGTGCCACCTCCCCCCAGCTAAATATTCTCATTGAATACTGTATCATTGAACATACTCTTTTGTACAAAATGCCCTATGAATATGGTCTCTCTCCCTTTGACTTTCTGGGAGCCTAGTGAGTTTAATAAGACAACATGAATAAATATATAGAAGATTTATTCATAATAATGAGCTTGCATAAGTAATTATATCTTGCACGTCATTAATACCTCTGGTTCATATTTAAGTGCATATTTTATGTTAAAATATACATATCATTAAGCTTATTTTTAGTCATTTAAAATGTATAGATTAATAGTATAAAAAATACATTCATAATGTGTGCAGACAATACCCCGTCCATCTGCATAGCTCTTTTCATCTTGTAAAACTCAAACTCAGTGTCCATTAAGAAGTAACTACTCTTTTCTTCCTTCTCCTTGCCCCTGAAAAACAACCTTCTCTCTTTCTAGGCATTTGACCCTTCTAAGTACCTCATTATAAGTGGAATCATCAAGTATTTGTCTTTTGTGACAGGCAGTCTTATTTCAATGAGCATGATGGATTCAAGATTCATCCATGTTGCAGTGTGTCAGGCTTCCCCAGTTTTAAAGTGGAGTGACATGTCATTGTTTATATAGATCACCCTTTTGCTAATCTGTTCATGTGTTGGTGAGCACCTGGGTTGCTTCTAAATTTGGTGATTGTGGATAATGCTGCCGTTATAATAATGAATTCTGTGAGTAACGAACCATTATGGGTATATAGATATGTAGCTGAGAAATGTGGTTCATGGTAAATACTGGTTTAGTTTGTAGCTTTCTTGTGCTGTCTTTGTTTGGCTTTGATACCTAGGGCTTCAGGCATTTTCAGTGATATCTAGGTTGTTACATGGATGCTAGAACACCGACTCCAGTCCTCATGATTGCTGAGCCATCTCTCCAGCTTTAATACGGCTTTTATCATGTAGTTTTTAGTAGTGGCGAAGATCTCAGATCATCATATAACCCTCCTCACCTACTCACAGGGGTTAAGAACTATTGTTTGAGGCTATTTCCTCCTTTTAAGATCATAGGGTTTGGGTAAAGGCTGTAGAATAAAGACCAATAGGGATATTTGGCATATAATATAACTTGTCAGAAGGTTTTCATTGATTATAACAAAGGTCTGTGTAAGATGTAACACACACACACAATGTCTGTTTCTGTCACACTCACTTTTATAAACAAGGTCTCATGTATGCTAGACTGGTTGGAATTTGCTTTCTAGCCCATGCTCACGTTGAAATGGAATCCCTATGCCTCAGCCCCTCAGTAGCTGGGCTTAGTTTGTGTGGGTCACCATGCCAAGTCAAACATGTTTGAAGAAAAAATAGGGTTTTTTTGGTAGTTATTCAGTACCTCTTTACTATTATATTTTCCTCAAACTCTTCCCATATGTTTATGTTGTCTTACGTAATTTTCTTCATTTCTTTCTTATTTGTTGTAGTTATGTACTTTTGCCCCTACCTGTTTTTATAACATCTTTTATTGCCTCTAATTATCACATCTAATAAGTAGGAAGTTGAGACTGTGGTTTGAGTCTTTAGAGTTCTCTTCTAATACTATATATGGAATTTTAGAGACAGCATGTACTTAATTTATGAACAGACTTGGGTCAAAATAGTCTGTGTAAAACTGTAGATTTGCATCTGTCCTATATAATTGCTTGTACATTCATTACTAACCAATTAGTTTGAATTGGGGACTGCTGCATAGTACTATGTAACTCAATTTACTAGAAAATTTTTCTGATTCCTTCAAGATAATAATCAAAGCAGTGATCTATATTAGCCTGCCATGCTGTTGGATTAATGTGGAAACTGGATCTGATATTTTTTAAATTTTTATTTTATTTAAAAAAAAAACTATCTTTTTATTTTACATACTAATCCCAGTTCCTACTCCCTCCACTCCTTCCATTCTTCTACCTTTCTCCCCACACCCCATCTACTCCTCATAGAGGGTAAGCCACATTGTTTTGAGGAAGGACCAAGACTCTCCCTACTATATCTAGGCTGAGCAAGGTATCTTTCCAAAGAGAATGGGTTCTAAAAAGCCAGTACCACACAGCCTTCACCCACATTTAGAGGGCCTAATTTGGTCCTATGCTGGTTCCGTCCGTGTCCGGGTGCAGTTGGTGAGCTCCCATTAGCTCAGGTAAGCTGTTTCAGTGGGTGTCCCCATCATTGTCTTATTCTCACTCCTCCCACTCTTTGACTGGACTTTGGGAACCCAGCCCAGTGTTGCCCTGTGGATCTCTGCCTCTGTTTCTATCAGTTGCTGGATGAAGGTTCTATGGTGACATTTAAGATAGTCATCAATCTTACTACAGGGAAAGGCCAGTTCAGGCACCCTCTTCTCTGTTGCTTAGGGTCTTAGCTGCAGTCATCCTCGTGGTATCCTGGGAATTCTTCTGGTGCCAGGTTTCTTGTTAGGCCCATAATGGCTTTCACAACCAAAATATCGCTTTCCTTGTTCTCCGTCTCTGCCCTTCCCCATCTCAATTTTCCCGTTCCCTCAAGTTCTCCAGCCCCCTCTCCTTCTTCCCTCCTCCTCCCCTTCTGCCCTTCTTTCTCTCCCACCCTCATGCTTCCAATTTTCTCAGGAGATCTTGTCTATTTCCCCTTCCCAGGGGATATTTCATATATGTTTCTCTTATGGTTCTCCTTGTTACTTAGCTTCTCTGTGGTTGTCTACTCTCAGAAAATTGGGAATCAACCTACCTCAAGACCAGCAATACCACTCATACCCAAAGAATGTTCAATCATACTACAAGGACTTTTGTTCAACTATGTTCATAGCAGCAGTATTTGTACTGTCCAGAACCTAGGAAAAAAAAAAAAACTAGATGCTCCTCAACCGAAGAATGGGTAAAGAAAATGTGGTACATTTACATAATAGAAAACTACTCAGTGATAAAAAAGCAATGCCACCTTGAAATTTGCATGCAAATTGATAGAATTAGAAAAAATTGTCCTGAGTGAGGTAACCCGGACACAGAAAGATGAACATGGTATGTACTCACTCTTAAGTGGATACTACCTGATTCTGGTATTTCTGGTGTGCTTTTATTTTACAGTGAGAGAGATGAACCTGCAAGACATCAAGGAGGACTTGGAGTGTGATCCAGAGGAGAACAGCACTCTTTTCATGGGAATTCTTATCCAGGGGCTGGCCAGACTGAAGAAGATCCCTGAGACAGTTAAAGCCATTAAAGAACGTTTGGAGCAGGAGCTAAAGCAGATTGTGAAGAGGTCAACCACTCAGGTGGCAGACAGTGGCTATCAGAGGGGAGAGAGCCTCACTGTGGACAATCAGCCAAGGTAGACAAGTGTATAGTTTGGTGTTGGCTTCTCTTTTTCTTGTATACTTTCTAGGATGAGGAGTAGATAACTTATCTTCAGGTAGGATTATTTTCTTGAGCTGAGGATATTATATTCCACATATATTCAGGCCAGGCATTGCTTTGATTTGTTGATAAAATTTAAATTTAAGCCTATTGTTCGTATTCATGGACATTGAATGAGAGATACAATTTTTTTTTTGCTAAACTAATGAATTTTATTAGGGTTACTTACAGAAATATGGGTAAGTGATTACTTACAGGAGCATAAATGACATCAGCATCGCCAAGGCCCACCCCAGCATCTGGGAAACCTAGAGCACACTGCACGGCCTGCAGGCAGCTCAATAGGTTGGAGCGTGTCCTTTCCAGGTGCCTCAGTTGATCTTATCCTCTAAAGATCAACCAGGCATCTTGTCTGGTTTCTGCTTCTTCCAGGAAGCTGGCATAGTCCCAGAGTCTTCTTTGCACTTCAGCTTGCCTGAGAGTCTGCTTTGTAGCTGGACTCTGCTTACTCTGGCAGGGAGGGAACGAGTGAAACTGTTTAGTTTCAGGGAGTTCTTGAAGCAATTTTTTTGGTGTTGTCTACCTCCCTTCTTAAAGAGCACATCTGCAAGGTGGGATGTTTTAATTTAATCTTAGAGGAGACTGTTACACAACAGTGCATTTGCTAGTGCACATGTACATGCATTAATGTATGCTTGCATGAGCATGTGTGAAGTTCAAAACACCATTTTTACAGTTGATTCTTTCCATTCATTTTTAAAGTATTATTATTTTAATTTTTGTGTTGGGGTGTTTTGCCTTGTGTACCATGTGCATGCCATTTGTCTATGGGGGTCAGAAGAAGGCTTTGGATATTCTAGAACTGGAGTTTCAAACAGTTGTAAGCCATTATATGAGTGCTGGAAATGAAACCTGGGCCCTGAGAAAGAACAGCCAATGCTTCTAACCACTGAGCCATTTATCTAGCCCTTTGCCACCCACCTTTATATGGGTGTCTGGAATTGAACTAGGTAGCCAGGCTTTCTCAGCAAATGCCCTCTCCTATTGAGCCATCTCTCTGGCCTCTGAAGGCGACAAACCTGTTTGTAATGAAGAGTGTTTATTATCACACATGTTAAGTTGATAAATCAATGGCAAGAAAGAATGGAACAGTTGCTGAACATGTGTTAGTTACCAAGCTGTTTTTGAGATAATTTATCTCTGTTATTTCATTTAGTTTTCACTGCTACTCTGTGAGCTAGTTATTAGTGTTCACATCTTATAATTAGAAGAACTGAGACTCAGAGATCGTAATTAGCCCAAGCTTATGTTTAGAAGCTGGCTAATCTTGAAATTAAATCATGGCTACTTGATTCTGAAGTCTGTGGTTTTAACTCTGTCTTATGTTTTCCTCTTCACCATGTATGATATTTGTGAATAGGAAAATATTTGGAATTTCTACATTTCCTTAAAACAGTAAATGAAATTTGAATTTCAAAGTTTTTGTTTCATAGGATAACATGGCAGTTGTATTCAGATCCTAAGAGATGACTATTATACCCTGGGAGAACATGTTGGTCAGGTCAGATTTTAGGGAACAGTAATCCAGTATTGTTTGTCAGTATTTGGAATTAGGAGTTAGTTAACCAAAAAAAAAAAAAAAAAAAAAAAAAAAAAACCAAAAAAACAAAATGAGATTGCCTGTGAAGTGATCTCTTCACTCTCCCCTCCTTCGCTTCTACCCTCCTTGTCCCCAACACATACAAGGCACATCAAGGGTGCCATGGCATGGGAGAGAAAAAAAATCAATGAATATTTTAATTTCTTTGGTGAATAGAAGCAAATAGATGAGGTGGTGTGTACTTATAATGTCAGTGCTCTGAAGTCTGAGGCAGGATGATTTGGAGGTCATGGGCAGCCTAGACTACACAGGGAGACCCAACTCAGGGAAAAAAGTCACATGAGAAAAAAATAATTTTCTCATTTGTTTGAATGGATGTGCATGAAGGGTTATGCTTTTCTTAATATAGTACTGAGGAGGTTTTGCTGTTTTCACTTAATATGCACACATTTTAAAAACAGACTAAACAGAATTAAGGAGAAAGAATACGAATTCAGCCTAGATAGACTTATTTTAATATCTTGGAAAGGCTGATATAGTTTATTCATATTTTCTGAAATATTTTTGGATATCTAAATAATAATGATAGTGATTTAAAAATTCTTCAAAAGAAATTCTCTTATGAACTTCATTCAAAGTACTATAATTGGTAAATGAAGAATAAAAAAACCTTTAAACTGCTATCTAACTGTTATGGAATGCATTAAAACAGATGGTTGACAAATATCTGGTTTGGAGAGTAATTCTGTCAGTATTGGAGCTCCTGTATCTTACAGGGTTGCCTGCTTTAGTTGAGGTTAATGGTTATAATGCTGAGTAAGAACATCATACACATGCAACTCCATTCCAATGCATGTGTTTATTATTGGCACCTCTTCAATCTTCGTGTGTTTTGTCACTCATGTGATTCAGAGATTCAGAATTGAACTTTTCTTTTTTTTTGCTTGTGCCTGGATTTCTGCAAAGACCTTTTGACTCTTTGCTAATGAATACGCTAAAATTTTGCTTTGCTGTTTGCTCTGTTGTTGCAAGTGCCCAGACGAATAGACTGAACTTTCAGAGGGAAATAACGTTACTCTAATATATGCTGGAAATAAAGCAAAGGGCACAGATCAATAACTTTCCTGCAGCTCTCATTATAGTTGCCCTAAAAACATAGTGTCTTTCATAGGATTTTGACCTCTTTCTCTTCTGTTGCCTCAGCCGTTTCCAGAATTCAGGAGTAGAGACTGCATCAGTAGAAGTAGAAAGTCAGCTCCTTGCCCCAGAAAATTATAGATGGCTTTCTGTCAGGAATGAGTCAGCAGTAGAGGGATTTTTCTCTTTTCTTTTTTTCTTTTCTTCCTTCCATCCTTCCTTGTTTGCTTTTTTCTCTCCTTTTTTGTTATTTTAATGGCCTTTCTTTCTTTCTTTCTTTCTTTCTCTCCTCCTTCTCCTTCTCCTTCTCCTTCTCCTTCTCCTTCTTCTTCTTCTTCTTCTTCTTCTTCTTCTTCTTCTTCTTCTGTAGGCAGGGTACATTGGATACTAAAAAAACAAATGGTTTATATTCTGCTTTTTGTTTTTTTTCCTGTATAACATGATTCCACTTTATAAAAAACGTATTTTTGTCAGAATTCTTTATCATGAAGTAAAATATTACAGAGAAAATAATCATTTGGGGGTAAACCATATTATTAAATCAAAGACTGAATTTTTGGACTGGGATTCTAATTGATTGACAATTGGGAGTGTACCTCTGGTGGCTAGTTTTTGATAGTTATAAAGTCCCTTAAAACTCCTCAAGAATTAATTTCCTTAAGTTAATCACAGTCCTTCAGAAATGATTAGCATTGTTGCTTCTAGAGGCTTGGAACTTTAAAAAGGATATTATCAAATTATTCCTTGAGGCATGCATGATGCTTATGTGTTGAAAATTTCCTGAGATCTTAGTGACATCTGTTTCAGAGGGAAGTAAAACCACAGTGGCATTATTAGTGCCATCATTATTGCTATATTTTACTACCTCAAAACTATTATCACTGGAGATAGAAGAATCTGTTTTCCTTCAGCAAAATTGGAATGTAGGCAAAATCCCCATCCATTCCCAACATGCATATTCTCTGGCTAACCCTAATGAAATAAATTATTCTAAAACATTTATATGCAAATGCAACTGTGAGGCAAGGCATCAGTACTGTAAGTTTCTCTGGAAGTTTCATTGTTCATCTCCATCTTGTTAAATATATTATGGCTGTGATGCATTGCAGGCCTGTTTCCATTTGTCTTATGCAAAGCGAGTTAATGTTGTGTGGTATTTTGCCGGAAATGGAGATTGAATGAGGCTGTTGAATTCCATCTTGCTTTAATTTATACAAAGCCAGAATATTTCCTTCATCAGCTTAAAAAATCATTTTGGTGACCTACTTTATATTTTTTATTTTCCAAAGTATCCATTTATTTGTATTCATAGGAGAAGTGTTTTATCTTCTTGGTTCTTTCATTACCTGTAGGTTTATAAACTTCTGTTCACTGTAGTAGGAAATGCTCAGCAACTGTTAGGCTGCTCCTGCTGACTTGGTAAGTGCTAACTCCGGGTGATAGGTGCCTTGCTAACCTTGCACAAACATTTGCTTCCTATCACCCCTCAAAGGCAAGGCAGTGTCATCAACTTCAGATGGCCGATGTGCCTACAGCCTCTGTAAGTTTAGAACCAGTTTCTTCAATTTTGTTCTGTATTATTGTTGATTATTTCCAAAAATTTAGTCAATGAGATTTTCATATTATTATTGTGTCAAAGAAGCCAGAAGAAGTTCTGTAGTGGCTCACAAATACTAAAGTGAGAGGAAAACATTGAAGGAAAAAAGTGTTCTTTGAAGTGTTGGATCTTGTCAAGAGTAAGGAAATGAGCAAGAGGTGGTGGTGATTGGATTGTATATGACAGCTACTGTATTTGGTATATATCTGAAGGCAAAAGCTCCTTGCAGAGATATTGAAGTCCTGCTACACTGGTAAACTTATTGGCTTGAAAGAGTCTAGGAAGAACTGGATGAGTTTGAAGCTTCTATGGGGTATGAGTCACTCATGAAACTAAATTTTAGTATAGAAAAATGTCATAGATTCACAAGACTTTGTTTTTAAAGAATATTTTATTATATATAGCTAATTGTATATATTTAGTTATTTATTTTTGGATTGTACCTAGAAAGAAGAGAGAACTAATTTGTCCCATTTGGTACATACTTTTATATTCTAGTAGAGTGCCCACTAGGGTCATAGTAAGTATTGAATGAAAGATGAATCCCACATAGAGTGAATATTTACTATGGACCAGGCACTAAATTAAAATGCCAAACAGTCAGACATGGTGCTGTACTCATGGAGTTTAAAGGGGAAGAAAGGCACCCTCAGATTAGTTACATTGTTGCAAACTATAGTAAAGGTATAGGGGACAAGCAGAAGATATTTTGGAAGCATGTGCTTAGGTACATATCCGGAAATGTCTGTGCCACTGTTATTTTGAAGGTAAAGTAAGGCAGCACTTATTGTTTATACTAGTTGTAGTTGAAAGCACCCACTTGTTATTCTAGTTGTACACTCAGCATGATATCAACATCTCAGATGTGAGAAGGGAGAGAGCCAGACCATTGCCTCACCATTTTCATGGTTTACACTGGCCCCAATGGCTTTTTAAATTTTGATGAGTACTCCTAAGTGTGCTTTTCTTAGAGATGCACATTTTCATTTATGAAGAAACATTCTTTAGGGTTGTAGATTCCCTTGCCAATACATTATATTGGCAGATATGTTTATATTTGCCAGTCTGAGAGGTCAACATTGACATTTCTAGTGTAGTTTGGGTTTGTTTTTTCTTGTTATAAGTGAAATTATAGTTTTCATTTGTATAACAAGAAGTTGTTGTGATGTTTGGTTTATGTCTGGATGTAATGCTTCAAGATCAACTGAGTTGAGAATAGGTGCAGAGACAAAGTCAGACAAAGGACACTCACCGAGTCAGGGTGCTGGGTTACAGTGGTTCATTATCTTGTTGCTTTCAGGTTTCTGATTTTTTTCTCTCTGCATACATATAGAGGCCACACAGACTACACACAGCTACTAAGTAATAAACACACAATTTATTTTTTTGTTTCTCAAGACAGGGTTCCTCTGTATAACAGCTCTGGCTCTCCTGGAACTTGCTTTGTAGACCATGCTGGACTTGAACTCACAGAAATCTGCCTGCCACCCTGGCCAGCTTGTGACTGACAGTTTTTAAACAGAATAGCTATTCGAGACACGGAATCTTGTTACTCAGAAATGGCACACAGATTTAAAACTCTTCAATCATTTCTCAGATATTCTATTTATTATTTTAGGATCATAGTTGACAATGTGTAGTTTCCCTTCTGATACCACAGAAGGAAAACCACAGATATGTGAGGTCTACTCTATGTCTACATTGGCTCTGAAGGAGGGCCACATACATTAAATCAGATCCTATTTATTGTGCTGGGTTGTAGTGTGCTGTTCACGCCTTTAATTTCTGCCTGCTGTGTGTTTGTCCTGTAATTAATTGACAGGGTAGTTTTGTGCTTGCTGAATAATTCTAACTCCGATCATTACCCTTTTTATAGTTATGATTCTTTTCAAGGTTAATATTCATCTCATTTTCTACACCTCCCCCTCCTCCTGTCTCTCAGCCTGTGAAGACATAACATTTTCAAAAATGTATAGGATTATTCCTATGAAGTTAGAAAATGTGTACTTTTATAATATCTTTAAAATCTGGAACCTGGAACTCAGTAGAAGGTCCTCCTGATTTAAAAGGGCATGCTCTAAAGTGGTTTTATCCATGAGGGAGTCGAAAGGCTCATATCCCAAGGTTAACTTAATAGTACAAGTGCAGTATTTGTGAAAAGAGAAAAATATTTCTCATAATTTCTTTTAGACATGTGTCTGGAATCAGGCGTGTGTTTCCTTTTCAAATAGTAGCATTTCCTTTCATCTCTCCTCTCTGTATTAGTTACTCTTCTTCTGAGAGTCTAAAATGCAGGACTCGGTAGAAATTGGTCACTTTATTTTGCAGAAAAGTCATTTGAGAGCAGCTTTGAAGCAAGGTCAGGCATTTGTCCTTGTGGCTTCTGGTAGCCATTCCCAGGCACTGCATGTAGCACCTGGACATGCTTAGAATCAGGAAGGGACTTGATATGATTTAGATGAATAGTTAATTCAAATCAAAGCAAGCGGGAAGCAAGTAAATTTAACTTCAGTGATTATGATTCCATTTGATTGAATCTCTACTTTTGATTACATGTATCAGTGAGAACATACTTTAAATACACCCAGCTATTAAATATTGAAGGGTATGAAGAACGAACCAGGCACATAGTGAAGAAACGCCACCATTCTTTAACGAGCTTGTGGCACTTATGGGTGTACTGTTTGTTTTTAAACAAATGAAAGGAGATAGTTGTTTTGAGTGTGGGACTTATCGTTAACTAAGGTGGATAATTCATCACCATGTATGATCCAAGGTCTCTGTATTTTTAGTAAGACTTCAATTACTAACAACTCTATAACAGATTAAGTGAGTTAGTAGTATCAGTATGTTCACAGTTACTTTGTAAACATGAAGTTGGATAGCTGTCTTTCTGGTTGTACATTGATTTTTGCTTGTAGTCCCTAGAAAAAGGGTTTGTGATTAAATGGGCTGGAGTAGTTTCATTGTCTATAGTCTCTCTCTCTGTGTCTGTGTGTGTGGTATAAAAATCTGAATTTTTCGTGTGAGAGAAAACATGTAATAATCGTCTTTCTGAGTCTGGCTTATTTCACTTAACGTTATCATCCACTTTTTGAAAAAATCGAATAATTTCATTTTCTTTTGAGATGGGGTTTCCTCAGTTTAGCCTTATATTATCTGCATCTGAATAAAGGATCATTATAGGTGCCGATGATATAACCTGGGTTAGAGTACTTACTGTGGAAGCCTAGTATATTGTATTTGATCCCTGGAACCACATAAAGATGGTAAGAGAGAGCTATCTCTACAAAGTGCTGTGGTTTCCACCTACATGCCATGGCATGAGCACCTCTCTCTCTCTCTCTCTCTCTCTCTCTCTCTCACACACACACACACACACACACACACGTAGATAGATAGAAATTAAAAAAAACTTTCATTGTGTTTATATACCACATTTTCTTTACCTACCCATTTGTTGATGGGCATGTGTGATGATTTTATAACTTAGCTATTGTGCATAGTGCCACATGAAATGTGAATGTACAAATACATCTGTTGTGTGCTGACTTATATCCCTTCCATTATATTCTAAGTATAATCTAGCTGGATCATAGGGTTGGTAGTTCTACTTTTATTGAGGAACCGCCATACTACAAATACTTTATTTCTTATATACTACTTATGAAAGCAGGATAAAATTTCCAAATGAATGAAAAGAAAAAGTTAATTTCTTCTCAGTGATCAGAATTCAGAGAAATAATCTTTTAGTATAGTTTTTTTTTTTGAGGTGCTGGGTTCCTTTCTTAGCTCTTCTGTGTATTTCATGTTTACCACAGTAGAACTATAGACACTTGGTCTCTTTTTGACTCTAGACATAGCTACTACTGTTAGATCTTAAGTTGTTTTGTTATATAATTCAGCTATCTTATATTTCACTTCTTGAATGTATGTAGTGGTTAATTTTGATTAGACTATGATATGCTTAGACAATTAGTAAATAAATATTCTGAGCCGGGCAATGGTGGCACATGCCTTTAATCCCAGCACTCGGGAGGCAGAGGCAGGTGGATCTCTGTGAGTTCGAGGCCAGCCTGGTCTACAAGAACTAGTTTCAGGACGGGTTCCAAAGCTACAGAGAAACCCTATCTCTCTAAACCAAAAATAAATAAATAAAAAATATATTCTGAATTTGATGACATTAAATTTCAAGAGTTCTGACCTGAATAATGGAATCTCTTGATGGATTCATAATATGATGGCGTTGTTGGGATGTACTAGAAGGTGGAGCCCACCTGAAGGCTGTAAGTCACTAGAGGTATGTCTTCAGGACTATGTTTTTCGTAAGCACTTTTCTCCACTGACGTGAAGTGCTACCCAAGCTCATAGGTCCACATAAGCATTGGATGAATCCTCTGAAACTGGGAGCCCAAATGAATCAACATTTAAGTTTTAATATTAGACATTCTGTCAGTGATTAGTAAAATGTTTTTTAGTATAAAGTTGGGATTTGACTGCTGTCATCCCTGTGTGGTTTCAGAACAACCCCCAACACACTATAAATCCCTTATACTTTGAGTTAATTTATCCCTACTCTAAGAACCATTAGTGTATCTGTGACTTTTTCTGCACTTAAAGTGTTTCTTACAAATAGGCATCTGTCTTTGACTTTTCCTTTAACAGAATATTTTAAAAGTTTGTTCTTCTTGCCTCATAAATTGTTTAATTTCTTATCTGTTATCTAGTATGGTATATCTTGTTTATCAGTAAACAGATATTGAATGTTTTGATCTTTTGCTGTTGTTCCTGATACTACTGTGGACATTTGTGTTCAGGTTTTTGTGTGCCTACGTTTTCTGTCCAGTTATGTGTGTATTCTAAGAAGGGAGTCTCTGGTCCATATGGTAACTGTGTATTAATATTTTGAGAAACTTTGTTCTGTGTAGAAAGTGTCAGTTTACAATCTGACTAACATTGTGCAACAAAATTGTCTTTTTTATTGTTTTATTCTGGTAGATCAAAATGTTTTCTCATTTTGATTTTGATTTTATTTCACTGATAACTAATGATGTTGCACATCTATGTGTTTCTCAATGACCATTAATATGTGTTTTTTGCCATAAAATATATTTAAATCCTTGCTCACATACACACACGTGTGTGTGTGTGTGTGTGTGTGTTTGTGAGTGTGTGTATTTAAAAATTTCAAGCAGCATTGCTGCAAGGATTTTTTTTTTTGTATTCTAGGTACAAGTTCTCTATGAAGCTGTGGTTTATAGTTTTTGCTTTTCATTTTGTGGTTTGAGTTTTCCCTTTCTTGATAATATCTCTTGAAATACAAAAAGAAACATAAGTAAAGTTTTGTCTTGTAGCTTCAGGTCTGTTACCATTGATAGTTGTATTACTGTAAAGCATAGCTGAGCTTCACCCAGTGAGTGGATTCATAATTCCAAGTAGGTAGAGCTGCCTGTACAGCCTTAACATGTCTGGCCCATCTCTCCTTCCAGCTAATACTCCATCTCCCCCTTCTCCTCTTTGGAGCTGTGATGTCCATAACGGCAGGCTTGCCTTGACCTTGAGCCTACAGGAGTGGCTGAAGCTGGCCCTGGGTCAGCATTCATTTTATTTAGGGTTGTTATTTCCTCAGTGTAAATGGAGACTGAATCTAAGGTTCCACCTCATTTCTCTAGTTGATCCTTTCTAACAGCCCTGCTTCTGCATAGTAAGCTGCTCTGGTACCTGGCAGATAAGATGCACACTGTGGAGGGCAGTGGTCTTGGAGATAATCATTCTACTTAGTGTAGCAGTTATACTTCCCGTATTTCTGTTCCCTTGCTAGTTCAAGTAACTTCAAGTTACTAGAATTCTGGACCACAGTGACCTCTAGACTTCTGAATGTGTATTCAAATACTGTTAAGTGCAACATGACCATTAAAGTTTTATTTTGTCAGAAAGGACATTAGGTAATATAACCACCATCATGACAGAAACAGTAACAGAAATATAATAACACCGAGAGTTTATTATCAAGAGAGTTGGGAGTAGGGTGGTGGTGGTACACACCTTTAATCCTAGCACTATGGAGGCAGAGAGAGGCTAATCTCTGTGAGTTTGAGGCCAACCTGGTCTACAGAGTGAGTTCCAGGATTGCCAAGGCTACATAGTGCAACACTTTCTCAATAAACCAAAACTAAAATAAAAAGAGGGGGCATATCAAGAGAGTTGGTGAAAAAAAAGACAGTTAATGAAAGCCAGTGCTTTGCTTTAATGTCTCTTATTTTGCTATCCCCGAAGAATGCATGCTGTTTATAGACTCATACTTTGGAGCTGTAGGGTAAAATGAAATTGAAAAATGAATGAAATTTATGCTCTGGTAATGCTGAAGCATGCATGGGCAGCCCATATATGGTGATTCTGTTGAACTTGTTCATATTGGGTTTCATGGTCTAAGTTGATGAGTATGACTGACAAGGTCTCTTCCTCAAGAGGGCACCAGATCTCATTACAGATGGTTGTGAGCCATCATGTGGTTGCTGGGAATTGAATTCAGGGCCCTTGGAAGAGCAGGTAGTACTCTTAACCACTCAGTCATCTATCTCTCCAGCCCATTGTTAAGTAGAAATTGGCCCACTTCTGTTGGTCTGCTATATTCTGTGTATGATCTCAGTTGCAGGATTTATATCAATTATTTCTTAACACTGAGGTAACTGTTTTGGCTGTTACGCTTAGTTAGCCAAGTCTTCTTTCTGCTGGTATTTGTATTATGGTTCTTCAAAGCAGAAAAATGTATAAATCTAAACTGACATTGAGAAGATAAAGTTATCTTTTAAAGGGTAAGATGGCTCTAGTCTATCTACTCAATGTGTAATTTCTAGGTTTTTCAAGTGTACTGCAGGCCGGGAACACTACATAAATTGTGTTGATTCTTGTTGAAATTGCAATGTCAAATAGTTTTATCATAGGATAGTAATGGGCTGTCACATTGGCTCATTAATTACAACAGTTGGTCAGCAAAAAAGCCACAGGAATAGATAATATGCTGTGTGTTTTTGTGAGATTGTAGTTGTCACTCCTACTTATGGCAGTAAAGTCTTGTTAATTGACACTGCCACAAAGTACCTTTGTTTTGCTGTTCTACTTTGAGGCTGAATTAGTCTGTTAATAATCTGGGGACTGAGAAACATATAATGAAGCTCACATTCCAAGTTTTTATATCCTCATTCACGGTCTAGACAGCAATTTATTTATTTATTTATTTATTTATTTATTTATTTATTTTTGGTTTTTCGAGACAGGGTTTCTCTGTGGTTTTGGAGCCTGTCCTGGAACTAGCTCTTGTAGACCAGGCTGGTCTCGAACTCACAGAGATCCGCCTGCCTCTGCCTCCTGAGTGCTGGGATTAAAGGCGTGCGCCACCACCGCCCGGCCAAGACAGTAATTTATTCAACAAGTATTCGCTAAACATGTTCTAAGTGCTCTTGAGTATAGAAGTATATTACGTAGAATCTACTCTGCAAAAGTAATCATGGAGAGGGGATGCAGAATACCTGTATGAAGGTAAATGTGACATGTATTTGTTAGCTATATATGTAAGCCACATGTGGTAAGTTCTTAAAACTAGGTTGAACTACTTTCCAAATTGAGAGAAGAAAGTAATTTCAGGCCTAAGTGATGAATGAAGTTGTAAAGCTCAATGGAAGAGGAATTACTTTGTATCACGACAGAAAACTCTGTGCTCTCTCTCTACATCTGTATTCTAGAATGGTAGTGAGAGAAGTAGGTAGCTAGATGCACTGGCTTGGGAATCAACTTTTGTTCTAAGATCAGCTGCTTTGCAATCTCATTTTGTGTCCTTCAGTGTATGGTATTGATGTAATAATAATGTGTCCAGCATATCTCACTATGATAAATGAGATAATGCGGATGCCTAAGCTGCTTCCTGTAGTGAAAGTCAGATTGCTTAGCAGGTGTGTATTTTTTTTTTTTTTTTAGACACCTTAGGCCATGCATTTGAATGATAGTAAGCACAGCTTCCCATTACTAACAGGATTAGTGTCCTCACCAACGCATCCTATTTATTGCTAGGGAATAGCATATTCTGTGTGGCATCTGAACTGCTGTCTTAAAAAAATTGTCAGAATTCATTGGAGACCACCTATATGAATGCAGAGTAGTTGTGATTCTTTCTATACCCTCAAATATTTTAAAAGGAACTGTGTTTATTAGGCTGACAATTTAGGAACTTTATAATGGATTTATAAATTCTTTAGTCATCTCCGTTTAGTGTCAGATAGATTGAGGAGACTGCTTTAATTGTGTAGCTGTTGGAAATCAAATCTGTTGGAATGTTGTATTTGTACTGTTTACGTGGTGTTTGCTGTGCTTCTCACTAGAGTTAGTATTTTATTCTTGTAGGTCAGTGTAAACCATTTGTGTATGATTGTATGCATTTATGTAAATGTTATTTACTTGTTTGATTGTTTTTCCACAGGTTACTTCTAGAACTGCTGGAGGTATTGTTTGACAAGTTTAATGCTGTAGCCACTGCACACTCTGTGGTCCTGGGGTACCTGCAGGACTCTGTTGGGACCCAGTCAATGCAGCAGGAAGAGATTAAATTATATGATATGGCAGATGTATGGGTGAAGATCCAAGATGTGCTGCAGGTAAGGCCTTTGTACAAAGACTGTCATCTTGATTGGAGACAGCAGTGTGCAGCAATAGTAAATAGTGACCTAAATTATCACCTTAGGAAGCACAAACTGGGTGAGGAAGCATTCAATGAATGGGGATGCCATTATTATCTGCCATCTTTAAAACATCTTCTAACATTCTTTTATTGCTATTATTATTATTTTGATCAGGCTTTTAAAATAAGAACTGATTCTCAATATATAGCAATCAAAGATATATACTATCAGATTTCTATTTACACATCCTTTGCTTTATTGAGTCATATGTTTAGCTAATAAATAACTTGGGTGGTTAATAGAGGAAGGTCATGAATTTGAGGCCATTCCGGGGTTTATAGAGAGTTTGTTGCTGGCCATGGCTATGGACTGAGACCCAGTTTCTAAAGAAAGTGAACAAGAGCTGGGGGAGAAGAGAGACAATAAATATTAAAATGTTTTAAAGTTGTTTTATGAACACGGTTGAGTTTAATTTTACTAACTGTTTTCTTACCATCACCTTTTCCATGCACTAGATTAAATGACAAGAGCTTATTGAGAGAGAGAGATGAGAATAAATCTGTGGGTTGGAAATGTATCACTTTTACTTGTTGAAGATGGAAGGAGTTGCATTACTGTTTGATATGATATGCTGACATGGCATTTAGAAAGTGCATTATATTTTTCTCTTTGCCAGCAAAATACATTTGATTTATCCAGGTGAAAATTAGAACTACAATTAAGAGTTAGCTGAAACAAATTTGATATAGCTAAGTAGAAATGGTAATATCTACTTAATATTTAAAAAGGTAAGTACATGTAGAGAATTGAAAAATGTAGCTGTTGGAATGAAATCACTTGCACAGAAAATAGGAATGTTTGCAGTGATAAATAAATCATGAATGCAAATTGTACTCATTTTTGAGAATATATGCACGCTTCTGGTAGATTGAATAAGATTGATTCTTAGTAACTCATTTTCTAGAGTTATTTTTGGGAGTGAGGTGCCGTGTGTTCGATCTGTTTAGATGGATAAAATCTACTTTTTCTGGATTCTTTTTTACTAATATGTCAATTACTGTGTACCTATAGTAGGTACTTGAGAAATGTGTATATTGGATTAAATATCTGTGGATTGGAGCTGGTTATTTAACATTTTCCATCCTGGTTTGCTTATCTGCCACATAGAAATGAAATGTGCCTTTCATCTTACAAAATAACATGTTAAAGCAATTTCAAATATTGTTGGACTTCTAGCTCTGGCCATGTTGAAATTGTCTTTTATAGTAAGGAACTATAAACCCGAATGGACTCAGGTGATACAATTAACAGAAAGCAGAGAACAGATGCTTCCTTTGGTGGGTACTTTTTAAGCTATTGCCATAGAGAAGTGAAGTCCAAAAGACTATCTTAATGGAGAAATCAGGGATTAGCATTCAGGGATATAGAGGCTTCTGAAATTTGTGACTTAGGATACCAGAGAGGAAGACATTGCGTGCAAAAGGAGCCCTAGAAAAATTAAAAAGCTCAGAGTTTCCTGAGCTTTTCCTCAAACACAGCACAAGCCTTAGCAGAAAACAGCCACTGTGGTACTGATTGCTGACTGGAGATTCTCATAGGGTATTCAAATGCTGGGGAATAGGGAGAGAGCATGCCAAAGTATCCCGTGCTTTGTCCCTTAGGAACACTGCCCTTTTAATCATGAGCAAAGGTTAGTTCATACAGCTAACTCCCAAAGTTCCCCCAGTCGAGCTGATTCACTTGTTAAGCAATTGACTGGCAGATCTAAACTCTCGAAAGTAAGATAAAAGAATCCAGATTTTCAATAATGATGCACACCCACAATGTCTAGAATGCAGTTAAAATACTTGTTCAAAAGTCTGAGAGCATGATTCATAAGCAAGATACAAATGGACAATAATTCGTATCTGAAATGAAAACATAATCAGACAGAATAAGTTGTAATTTGTATACTCTAGAGATGATCAGTGAACGTAATCTTAGATTAATGTAATCCATCCATACCAAAGCACAGAGCGACAGCAGACCAAAACCAAAAATGGAGAAAACCTTGGTCTTCCTGCTGTACTTTCTTTCAGCTTAACAAATATGTGATCGATTGAGAATCTTAAAAGGGGACCTGCTCAGCTTTTATGTGTGAGTGTGGGGGCAGTGGGCAGAGAATAACCTTCATAAGGTGGCTCTCTGTTTTCACCTGGTGAGGCTGCCCTGGTGGCATGCAACGAGGATGAGATGGACTTATGGACCGTGGTGGTCCTGGAGAACTGTTCCGAGGTGGCAGAGGTGGAGACAGAGGTGGCTTCTGAGGTGCCCGTAGCTTGGACCGAGGTGGCTTTGGTGGAGGAATACTATGTGGTCCTGGGGGTCCTCCTGGACCATTGATGGAACAGATGGAATGAAGAAGAGGTGGACCTGGAGGACCTGGAGGGCCTGCGTAAATGGATAAAGGCGAGCACCCTCAGGAACTTAGAGACCGGCCCTACTAGAGAGACCTCAGAGCTGCATGGATGACTAGATTTATTTTTTTTTAAACCAGAAAATGTTTTAAATTTATAATTCCATATTTATAATGTTGGCCACAACATCACGATTATTACTGTCTGTACTTTAGTATTTTCACCATTTGTGAAGAAACATCAAAACAAGTTAAATGGTAAAAAGAAAACAAAACAAAACAAAAAAACCAACAAATATGTGATTGCAGTGGTAGAGGGAGAAGAGACAAAATAGGGCAGAAAATTATCAGAGGAAATAATGGCCAAAAATTCTTGAAAAATATAGACCCATAGATTAAGAATTTCAACCAATTCCCAAGCAAAATTAACACAAAGAAAATCACCACTAGATATGTTACCAGTTTCCTGAAAACCAAAGGACAAAAACCTGAAAAGTAGCCTGAGAACAAAAGGACATATCACCAATGGGTTGGGGGGGGGCAATGATGATAAATGATAACCTTCATCACTGATTTGTATCAGAATCAGCATAAGTCAGAAACCAATGAATGTCATCTTGAAAGTGCTAGGAAAAAAATAACAAAAATCTAACCTTAAAACATTGTCAATCTAGAATATTGTATCAATTGCATGTGAGGATAAAACAGACATTTTCAAATGAATTAAAGATGAACGAATTTAGACCTGCACTTAGGAAATGTAGTATTTTTTTTTGGCGGGGGGGTGTTTCTCTGTTGCTTTGAGGCCTGTCCTGGAACTAGCTCTTCTAGACCAAGCTGGCCTTGAACTCATAGAGGTTTGTCTGCCTTTGTGTGCATCCCAAGTGCTGGGATTAAAGGTGTGACCACCACCATCTGGCAAGAAATGTAGAAAGTTTTTTTTTTAACTTTTTTTTAAAAAATATTTATTTATTTATTATGTATACAATATTCTGTTTGTGTGTATGCCTACAGGCCAGAAGAGGGCACCAGACCCCATTTCAGATGGTTGTGAGCCACCATGTGGTTGCTGGGAATTGAACTCAGGACCTTTGAAAGAGCAGGCAATGCTCTTAACCTCAGAGCCATCTCTCCAGCCCTGTAGAAAGTTTTTCAAGCTGAACGAAAGTGATATCAAATGGTAACCACAGGAAAAATATGTGGGCAACAGTAAAGTACCATCTTCTTTATTTGTTGATTTCTTTATTGTTTGATGGAATTTCATTTTTATTTACAACAAACTATTAACCATATATGATAATTTTATAACATATGGGGTAATTACATAACAATAGTTTGAAAAAGATATTCCTAATAAACAAATCTGTGTTGTCGTAAGTTTATTACAGCATATGTGAAGATGTATAATATTTAGGATAAACTATAACAAGTTCAGAATTCATAATTCAAAACCTAGGGCACTAAAACAGTAGAATAAATATGTACATAAAAGCTTGCCAGAGGAGATAAAATTGATCACTGAATAATTGATTAATTTAAATAAAATCAGGAAAGAAAGAAAACGTTACAAAGGAAAAAGAAAAGATAAATAGCAAAGCTAAAATGATATGGCTAGGACACAAATAGAAAGGTGCATACTAGCAACATAATTGCTTTAAATATAAATGGCTAAACTTCCCAATTAAATAGCAAGGATCATACTGGATGAAAGACAAAGAAAAAACAAGACTCAGATATACAATATCAATGATGTGTTTTATTTTATTATGTTTTAAACTTTTTAATAATTTTAAGGTTGTAGGAATGTTTTAAGAATAATAATAATAGCCTGGTGGTGGTGGTATAAACCTTTAATCCCAGCACTTGGAAGTCAGAGGTGGGCAGATCTCTGTGAGTTTGAGGCCAGCCTGGTCTACAACATGAGTTCCAGGACTGGCTCCATAGCTACTGAGAAACACTTTCTCGAAAAAAGTCAAATAATAATAATAATGATAACACCCATGCTTCTTTGTTGAAATTTGTCTGGAATTAACATTTTATTGCTTTATTAGTTGTCCTTATGTACAATACACACATTTCTTTGAAAAACTTACATCAGTTTATGTAATCTGTACATATTCTAGTTTTAGCATATGACCCTATGTAGCTGTTTATTTTTATTTATGTCAGTTGTTCTGATTAAGACATTTAAATATGACATTGTCATTTGCAAATACAGCAGTTCTTCTCCTGAGGTAGATGGGCTCTGTCTTTGCATAACAGTGAAATGATCCTAAGTCTGCCATGATGAGGAACTGATAATAGTTAAGAACAGTGGAGACAAGTTATCTTGTCTTCCATTATATATAATGGCTTTAGTTTTATCAAATGTATTTAGTTCCTATTCCTTTAAAAACAAAACTCATATTAAAATGGTGATAATAAATGAAGCAACTTTATTAGCTATTAAAATATAGATTATATAAATTATTACAATATGTATTTCTGGCTTATTAAGTGAGTTAATTCTTCCATAGGTTAAAAGCAGATGATTTGGGGATTCTATTTTCACATGATAGAGTGAGATATTTTAGCAGCTTCTGTGGAATATGCTGTTAAGTTCATTTATTTAAAGTACAGGTTTTATTGCTTCTCTCAGCCTGTTGGCTAAGGCCAACTAAAAAGAATAATTTTCACAGTGTTCAGTGTGTTTATGGAAATGTGCAGCCGTAGTTATACTCTAATTTTGAGACATTGTCTTTACTCCAAAGGGAAATCTTGAATATATTATTAGTTACTTCCCATTCTCCACTCTAACATAGTCACATTAATCTCTGTAAGTGACTTATTTATGTTATGGTCTTTTTTTTTAGTATAGATCTTTGGATATTTTATCTTAATAGAAAACACACAAGATCTATTCACGGCACTGAAACAGTGTCAGTTGTGTGTCATTTGTGTTCAGAATATCCTTAGCATGTTGATGAACTGGGTCTAAGTGGAGAACTGTACCACACAGCACCAACTGCACCATTGCTCCATATCTTAGAGATAATATCTGTCAGTAATGACATATAAAAAAATGAATGGACAAGGGTATTCAAGGATATGAAGAAGAATATTTAGCTTTAATAGAAGGTTTATTTTATGGTGTAGAAGAAAAGCTTTGATTTGGATGTAAGTTATGGAAGACCCTTGGTATCATCTATGTGATTGTGAGTTGTCTTTACTTTAGTAAGCTTTTGAAGCTGATTGCTGATCAGATTCACTTAGGATTACTTACCTGTACCTTTTGAGTGGGAATCACTGTGGATAATAACTAGATTCTATGCCTTTTAGCTGCCAAGTTTTTTCAGATATATTCATTTAATATCCTTTTTGTGTGATCAGTAACTCAGAATGTTGACTATCAAAATGCTTTTTGAACCAGTAGCATCAACAAAACTCAGAAACATTATTATGCACATTCACTTCTGCTTTTGATTTACTGAACTAGAGACTTTGAAAAGAAGGTGGGATCTTTGCTTGAGGATTTTTGATTGGATTATGATAAGTTAAAGGAAGATAAGCAGGAAAACTATTTTTGAAGATAGTGGTTTATATTACTTAAGATATATTGCTATATTTGGCAGTCTGTGGCTTTTATTACTTAAGATATTGTCTAATAGTGAAATAAATGTAGGCTTTGATGGTAGATAATGCAGAGTTGAAAGAAAGAATGTGTAAGCTTTCTGAGCATATTTTCACAAATCTGTAATATGATATGGTTGATCTGTCAGCTTTAGTTTCAGTATGTTACATATTTTAGTGGTAGATTAATGATAAATTATTGGGGCTAACTATAATAAATACTAGAATATAAAGATGAATACATGGGGTCTGGACTCTGGCGAAGTCAGAGCCTCTAATAGCATCCATGGTACAGTCTGAACGACCTTTTACAAGCAGTGTCCCAGGAAAGCTCTGGCTGCGGAAATGTCTGGCTGCATGGCAGTTTTAGGGCAAAGAAGAGTTTTCATGTACAGTTTTATGCATGGGGCCAATTTAGTTTTCACATGCTTTTTGGAAGAATGATCTTTAGGTTAAAAATTATTGTTGGAGCATGAAATAATTGAAAATATCAGACATCTGCATTTAAGCATGAGTGACAGTAAGATGGCATGATGAACAGAGCTGTGAGTGTCTGAAGTTCAATTTTCAGTGTTTCTTTGGATGGAAAACATTTCTTGCTAAAAATTTAAAATAATTTAAAAAACCTAGTAAAATGTGAAGAAGGCAATCCTTAGCTTTTGAAGACATCAGCAGTTGCTTTCTGCCTGGAGCCCGGGTTTCTCCTGCACACAGAGCCCATCTCTTAGTTGGAAGCTCATTTGTCTCAGCAAGTTTGTGTCTGGAGACAAACAGTGAGGAGACAAGGCCATAGCTACCCAGGAACAAGGTGGGAGCCCTGTGACCACACACCCTTACACTCCATTTTTGACTTTTCCCTCTTTTAAAATTGTGATAATAGAAATATGTTTTTACCCTCTGAGTAGCGGCAGAACCTTCCAAAATGTCACTTTTTAGTAACCTGCCTGTCATATCCATTACTGTACATTTTCAAGTGTGTAAGACTGAGATCTAGTAAAAATACAAAAATCTTCATTTCTTACTGAATTCTGTGCAACAGGAAATAGAGAGCCACTTTTTTGAACAATTCCATCCTTCTAGCTGTGTGATTCTGAAAAGAAGTAATTTTTAAATATTTGATTTCAAAACAAAACTGTCAATTTATCCGTTGGCTGAATTGTATAATTATTTGGTGTACTTAATAGTATCCGTAGATTGAGACAGTAGATACCTAATACTCTGTTTTCAAGTAGTTGTCCCTCCTGGAACAAGCCATCACTTTTCTAGTATCTTATTGCCACTTTCTAGAGAATGTAAAATAAAATCATTTTACTTTTGTAACTGTTTCATTAATGTTTAAATAGTGATAAAATTAACCTCATGGAGAGAGAGAGAGACCTTGGAATTTGCTGTCAAGGAAGAAAATCCATGATATTGTTGGTACTGATCATGACCTAGAGGGGACTTTAAAAAAGACATAGTTTCTATTTTGAATCTAGGGCTGGAATGGGTTATTCTTAGGTTTTGTTGCATTTTGTGTTTTAAGTTAACTGAGGATTATTCCCAATTTTAAAGGGAAAGTATTTCAGTCATATAACTCTGTAGTAATATTTCATTTATATATTAATAAATAAAGCTTGCCTGAAGACCAGAATGCAAAACAGACACACCAGTCAGCCATAAAGGCCAGGCAGTGGTTACACACACCTTTAATCCCAGCAGCCACACTAGTTTGCCATAGGAGCTGGGCATTGGTGGTGCATGCCTTTAATACCAGCATAAGAGAGGAATATAGGACGGGATGAGACAGGAACTCACTCTCTTTCAGTCTGAAGATTTCATAGAGTTAATAGCTGTCTAATGGCTTGGGTGCTTTGCTTTTCTGATGCTCAGGTTGAACCCCAATATCTGTCTCTGGTTTTTTATTAATTGTGCTAGAAAACTCACAAGCCAATTCTTTAGAAATAGTGTTTCTTCATTTCTCAGGCTTGAAAGATTTAGCTAGTTTAGATTATGTGGTGAAGTTGTCAGCCAGCGATTGGTTCTCCAGAAAGGTGCTTCTTTGTCAGAGTTCTGTTCTGCTTTGCAGTGGGTAAAATGACACATACTGGTAGAATTCAGTTAACATTTGAAAGGCACTTCACAAACTTTCATCTAAATTGCAGTCAGTTTGAATACTACTAAGACTCTCCCTGTTCTGTTTCATGTTTACTATTAATTCTTATAGCAGAAAGGGATGGGCAGTCAAGATTATTCAGGGCCTAGCACAGGTGTGGCAGATAGCCAAGGCAAAGCTCCAGGATATTCAATGCTCAGTGAAGCGTGTCTTAAATGGGGATAGTTATTATACTGAGCCAAACGATAGAAAATAGAAATTTGGCAGGGAGTTGGTAGATGTGGTAGTAAATCTGTTTTTGAATTTTTAGATACCTGTGATGACCTACCTGGGCCTGATTGTGTCTTGACCTATAAGACCACAGGTAGAAATAACAGATCATCCAACCGTCTATGGCCAAAGCATACCTGTCTAGTTTCACATGAGAGTTTTAGAGAATGAACTAGATCTGCCAAGAGTTGCATCATGATCCTGTTGGTACTGCTGCTTGACATGTGCTCCTCATGCTTCGGTGCTCCTGAACCGGGTGAACAGTATGTGTGGTAGCATGCTCAGAGACCACAGTATGTGCCCATGACTGAGTGCAACAGCTGAAATAGTCTGCTATGGACATTCTCATGTCATTTGTGTGAAGTCAGCCAGCAGTCATGATCTTCACTTGACAGTGATCTTGTCTATCAGAGGTTCAGAGAATTGATAGCTTTTAAAGTCTTCTTTAAAATGTGTTTTTTCTTAAATCTGTTGAGTTATTGAAGAAATATGTGTATCTAAGTTCTTGGCAGTTGTGATAATTGTTTTTAAACTTGATTTTCTGTTGGTTTCTATAGAATTACTTGCAAACTTTGTGGCTTCAATCATCCGCATTTTATTTCCTATAGTTTTGAGTGTCAGGATGTCACGAGCCTCAGCTTTATGGTGACTCTGCCCTCTGAGGTGCTGGTTGTTATCATTTGCCCGACTGTTTCAGCTGCAATGTTGACTGCTTAGAATGTGCAGAACACTTCAGTGTGGGATTGACACCTTTGTGTTTCCACACAGCCTCTTCCTCTGTATGACTTTACTGGGTGCTGCTTCTCAGGGCTGTTGGATACTTTACATGATTGTTGACTTCCAGTGGGACTTTTTGCAGGGCAAGGCTGGAGATGTTTCCAAGCTCAGTGTGTGACAATATATCACCTATTTTCTGTAAGCTGATAGGGCTGCTCTGGCTCAAGAAAGGAAAATCGTAGAGTGCAGTTAGTCATCAAGGAGAGCAGTATGAAGCGAGGGTTTCACAGCTGGGGTTTGCTTTTGTTTTGTGTTTAGGTACTGGGGATTGAATCCAGGACCTAGCACATGCTAGGTCAGCACTCTACTCCTGCCAGGCTTTGGCAGCCCCACAGCTGTCTTCATTGTACAGCACTGTGCAGATCAGATATTTGGCTTTTATAGATTATCCAGAGTTTGATGTTGGCCTGAAGTTACCAAACCTTTCCTTGCTAAATTCTCTTAATTAGTGGGAAAATACTTTAATGAATCATAGTATTAAAATTTTTACCGTATTAAAGATCAAGATACACTTAAGAAATGCTTGGCCTTTTACAAAGTTGCTTTGTTCAAGTGAGTTTATTCTGTCACCTTAGGCTGAGCACTGGAGTGACTGCTTCTCTGTGGTTCTCTCTTCTCACATCCTCTTATCGGAATGGAGACCTGAGGGAATGACTTGTAAATACGTTTACAGCACCTGAGAGTTACATGTAAATCTTACCTTGCCCTATCTTCCTCATAACATTTTTATTTTACTTTGAGGCAGGGTCTCATATTGCCTAGGATAGCCCCAGGATGGCCTTGGTCTACGATCCCGTTGGTTCCAGTACAACATTGTACCACTATTCCTGACCTTACAATTTTTAAGTGATTGATTCATGAGCTTGTCTTTGGTTTAAATTTTAGCATTTTAACATTCAATTTAAAAGACTTTATGATAGTAGTTTTTAATTGATTCATTTAGCTGAAATGATTTTTAAATCTTTTTTGAGACAGGGCCCCTGTACATAACCCTGTCTATCCTGATACTGATTCTTTCTATGTAGACCAGGCTAGCCTCCAACTCATAGAGATCTGCCTGCCTCTGCCTTCTGAGTGCTGGGATTAAAGGCTTGTGCCACCATGCCTGACACCATTTTTTAAAATGAGAACTTTGTGTTGAGAAATATTCTGTATCAGGCATTTTACTAATTATACAATATGGATTTTGTCACATTACCTGTGCACAGGTATGATCATTTTCCTATGGTGAGGAATCAGAATTTCAGATTTATAAGAGAAGGACAATGTGAGAACTTCAGCTTTTTCTGTCCTAAAATGCCAAGCATTTTGATTGTTACCCTTAGATTAATTTGGGCTTTCACATTAATTGGGTCACTTATGTTTTGGGCCATAGCTTTGATGAGTCACCTGGATATTCTGAATGTTTTGGTAATCTCAGTGCTGTCTAGGCCTCTTTCCATTCTCTCGCCCTCTTCAGACTGACTGGTCACCAGGATTGCTGTGACTTCCTGTTTTCCTCTTTCCCCCTTTCCTCCCCTCCCTATTTTTAGAGGGAGTTACTTTCTTTGCATATCATGCTTTCATTAGATTATCATTGGCAGATGGCATAAACAGCTTTTGGTTGATTATTTTTCCTTCCATCTTTTGTTTGTTCTGTAGTTCTTGTGGTGGAGGGAGAAGCAGCTCCTGAGTAACCATGCTGGTTCCACAGCTTATGCTCTTGTTCTGGAGTCATAGTGGTATAGACAAAGGAGAGATTTTACTAATATGCTTGCTGTATTATGAGTAGATGTAATGTTTAATTTAAAAATGGAGTATAAGCTATAGGGTCCTTAGCCTTGTACCTGAGGTGAAATGTGACATAGAACCTGCTGCTGTAGAATTACATCTGATAGTGGCCTACAAAATCTCAGCAAGTGCTAATCAATAAGATACTCATAGCAGAGACTTTTCTCTAGATCTCTGCTGTGTAGTTAGGACCTTGTTGCTGTGGGTAGGGGGTGGTAATAAATGCAGATGCTGTAGCTGGAGATGTGCCCATATTCTACTGAGTCCCCTTATTTGTTGTGTTTTAAATATATTAGGAGTCTGTTGAAGTGTCCTCAGTTCTTTTTATTTATCATGGCCAATCTTATTTGTTGCATCTATGCACTTAAACCAGTGATTCTGCAGGTGTACAATTATCTGTGTATTCCTTCCAGAGAAGAGAAGCTTTTAAAATTTTAACCAATTCTAATATGTATACTTGTTGTTCAGAGATAGGATTAGCAAATGCTGTAAGTTCAGTTTTATTAAAATCAAGACCACTGATATGGGACTTTCCTGAGAGATGTTAAATACGTGTGCATTTGCCCTGTATAGAAAGGGCATTCATGGTCCAAAGGAAGGGTTCCATTCAAGTCCATCTTGGTGAACTAATGAATTTATTGTGATATACAGGAGCACAGAAAACTCATGTGCATATATACCACTAAGAACCTCAATTAGTTGTTTAATTCTTAAATCTTATTGATTGGAAACTCATGGAGGAATCAGATTGCCTGAAGACCTCCTGATCTGGATCTTCATGACCCACATGACACAAAAGGAAACATGAATAGACCTGATCTCATGAGGTTGTCCTGTGTGACTTGTCACAGCTCTTTAATGGTCATGTCCTGCCCAGGGAAAATAGCTGTGTTACATGTATGAATAGTAGTCTTGACAGTAAAAGAAATACAAATTGAATTTGGATTAACTTAGAAAGCTATGCCAGTGTTGCACATTTGTGGAAATGTCTGTGCTCTATACTTAGCAAATGATGATGGGATGAAGAAAGTCCTTGCTGCACTTAATAGTGCTAAGGAAAATTAAGCTATTGTGTTATAATTGATCTGCATTTGAAGATTTTGGTCAGTTTTAAATTAGCAGCCCAAAGACAGCAAATACTTTTTTTTTTTTAACCTGAATTCTTGACAGTGGTTTTTCATCCAAGATTGCTTTTGACTGGAAAACAACACCACAATGTTAATAGTTATTATTTCATTTTTTGAAAAAGGGGCTTTCCAAATTGCTTTTCTCTCTTTATTCCCACTTACTACTTGTATGTTTTGTGTTTATATTAATATATTATATTCCTACCTTCCTCTTTAGGTGATATTTCTTCTAATGTTTCTTCTAAAAATAATTTTGATCTGCAAGGTAGTTAAAATAATTTAAGATTAATTGAGAATAGTTTGTGATCCCATGAAAAAATGTCCAGTATGAACACAAATACTGGAGAGGACCATAGAAGGATGAAGTCACAGTCGGTTAAAGTAGTTGAATTGCTTGCTTGAGGTAGGAATCGGCACATTTTAGCGTGGAGGTGAATATATATATATGTGAATAAACAGTGGGACCTGGGGACATGGAGGGTCACTGTTGTTAGTTTGTCCTCTAAGAAAGTGTTACCACAGTTACTACTAGCCAGCCAAATACAAAATTAGAACAGATTAATTTTGGGTTCTATGGAGATCTTTGGACAGTCTTTAGAGTTGACTCTTTAAACACTAGCTGCTATTATTGTTTCTCTATTTTCCTACATTATGAAACATGTTCAACATAGTATAATAGATTTTCATGCACCCATTATCCATTTTCAGAGTTACAGTTTTATGGCCAAGATTGTTTATTTCTTTTCTACCTATATTGTTTCCCCTATTTTGAAACAGTCTTAAAGCTAATATTGTTTTGTTTTTATTTATATGTATCTCTAAAAGATAAGAACTAGTTTTCTAAAAACATAGCCATGGCTAAGGCCAGAATTTCCTTTCAAATATTCCTTAATGCTTACATTTTCAGTTGTTTACATGTGATAATTATATGCTTTTCCATTTTTGTGATCTGGATCTAAATGAATTTGAAGTGTTATAATTTTTTGAGTTTTTAAAAAGGCTTTCAGTCTATACATTCTCCTTCCATTATATTTTATTTTTCATTCCCTGATATTTATCAATGAAACTTGATTATTCACTCTGCAGAATTTTCTGTATCCTGGTTTTTGTTGATTAATTAGTGTCATTGACTATTTTCTTCTGCCTTCTAATTTGAAGATAAAGGGTTGATCAGATTTAAATGGATTTTAGGTTTCAGGATTACTTCATTGATCGTGGTACACACTCTCTCTTCTTTTTTGTTAAAGGGCTAATGTGGTTAAAGTAGTTTGTTCTGAATGAGTAATCTGGCATTAATGTTCAGACCAAATTGGTGGAGAAGGAAATGGGTGGAGAGATGCCAATTGGAAGGTAAGTTTGATTTGAAAAGTAAGTCAGTGTATTACCTAGAAAAGCTGGGCAGTTAAAAAAGAAAACAAAAGGAGATGGAGATTAGAGAACTTTCTGAAAAACGAACAGACTTGGCTCTTACACATGGAGCTCTCCAGGTCAGGGTGAAAATTTAAACCCAACTGATTGAGAAAGGATAGTGGCTTATCCTTGTTAAACTTGAGGTACTGGCAGATATACTTCTAGAGCTGTTACAAGTAGTTTGATTGGGCATGGAAAGCTGGGATAAGAGACCAAGAGGTCTGTCTACCTGGGGCTAATACCTGCAATTATACAGAAGGGCATGCCAGAATGAAAGGGCTGAGTGAATACTAATTTCCCCAAGTAGTCTGTAGACTCAGCTCTCTGGTTGTCACAGCAGGTACAATCTGAGGCTGGAGCATCTTGTGATAATGCCACATTCTCTTGTCTTTTCTGCTGCATGCTTGCTTTATAGGGACTGGTATGTAACATGGATGCAAATGCTTTTCGGGGTTGGGGTGGTGTCTTCTGGAAGCTGGTGTTTTCTTTGGGCATCTAGACTGACCCTGTTTGTAGGAGGTATGTACCAGATCAGTAAGTGAGCCTGAAAGTACCAACAAGACAGTGTGTGTGTGTGTGTGTGTGTGTGTGTCAGTGGCACTATGGTTAGGAGATTGCTTATTCTTTCCCTAGTGTTCTTTGTCTTGTACTTCCTGTGCTCGCTTGCCTGACCTTCCTCCTACTGAGGACCTCTTGGTGAGACCAAAGGTTTCTTGATGCTTTTTCTTGTTGTGCCAGAACCTAGGAGTTGTAGTTCACTAGGAACTGTAAAGACTGTATATAATTATTATGTGTGCCACCACTAAAAGGATTTTAAGAAATATATTCCTTCCAAGTCCCTCTTTAACTGCCTAACATTGCTTGCTCACTCCTCTGTCTTTAGATGCCTTTTGCTTGTTGTAGAAAGATGCCAAAAAAAGCACTATACATATAATTCAAAGTTTGAAGAAGGACGATCCTTTTTTATAGGTGCGTTCAAATCCATCTTCATATTTTTTTATCCTGAGTAAGGTTATGTAGAAAATATTATGACATTTAAAGTACAAGTTTGATTTTTTTCTTATGTAATTCTTGGCTTCTCATAATTATTTGTTGATAATTTCAAAGGATTGTTCATATAAGAGAATGACATACACCCTTTTAGATTAGCTACTTTAAGGTTTTGTATGGTTTTGAAAATATAAAGTCAACAATAGCAAAACCCATGCTTTGGATATGATTCCATGGGAAGATAAGGACTGCAGCAGAATGAAGTACAGCAGATGATGAAGGATTAGCATACCAAGTAGCCAGCCTCATGGGGGTGATGAACGACAGCACTTAGATATGTGTTAGCAGCGTGATATGGCAATGAAAAAGGCCAGCGCTATTTTTGGCTATGATGCACCAAACAGCATGTCATCACTGAGCTGAGCTGATCATCTCTTTCTTCCAGTACTCAGAAAGTGGCATCTGGAGGCTACTTCGAGTGCTAGGCACGTGTGTCCCCGAAAGATAGGCAAATGGGCGAGAATCCCAGATATACCATCGGCAGTAATTGAGGACTTCAGATGGGGCATATTTTGCTGTCTTCCAGAGGAAGTGGCACATTTGGGAATGAGTTTGGTATTAAAATGTGTTAACCTTTTAAGAGCTAGGGAGATGCTGGTGGGATAGCATCACTGTAAAGGTGCTCACTAGAGAGTTCTAACTCCTCGCTAGTTGGAATATATTCAATATAGTACTTACAGAGACACATGCTTTTACAGACAGAAAATTATAAAAAAAGAGACGTGTTTATGGTCAGCTCTGTTCTGGTCAGAAGCAGAAGATCATCAGCATTGACCATGTTGAATAGGATGTTAAGAGGGACATGAAACAACAGGTGATATAGGTCTGGACCTTTTTTTTTTTTTTTTTTTTTTTGGTTTTCAAGACAGGGTTTCTCTGTAGCTTTAGAACCTGTCCTGGAACTAGATCTTGTAGACCAGGCTGACCTCGAACTCACATAGATCCACCTGTCTCTGCCTCCATTTCCCAAATATAGCTCTATCTTTTCTTTTGTTTGTACTGTGCATCTATCCTGCTTCCTTATCTCATTCCTAAGCATCTTTTCTCTTGTGATCCAACTCTCTGCTTTTTCTCTGAACCATTCATTTCTTTTCAGTAACTCTATGAGCTCTTGCTTTCAGCAGTATTCTCTCTCTCTCTCTCTCTCTCTCTCTCTCTCTCTCACACACACACACACACACACACACTTTCCTTTTTTTTTAAGCAAATTGAGCCAGAATAAAGGTTGTTTCCTCCACCCAGGACCATGATCATTTTATATCTTTTAATTTCTCAATGCTTATACTGGATGGTTTTATGTCCCCTGGCAAACCTTACATAGGCTAAAGTCATCTGAGAGGAGGAAACCTCAATTAAGAAAACGTCTCTATAAGATCAGGCTTTAGGTGGGCCTCTAAGGCATTTTCTTAATTAGTGACGGATGGGGAAGGGCCCAATTCCTTGTTTGTGGTGCCATCTCTGGGTTAGTGATCCTGGGTCCTATAAGGAAAAAGACTGAATAAGCCACGAAGAGCAAGCCAGCACCCCTTCATGGCCTCTGTATCAGCCACTGCCTTCAGGTTCCTTTCCTGACTTCCTTAGATGATGAACAGTGATCTAGAAGTGTGAGCCAAATAAACCCTTTCCTCCCCAACTTGCTTTTTCAGTTATGGTGTTTCATTGCAAGAATGGAAATCTTCACAAAGACAAATTGGCACCAGGATAGTGGGGTATTTCTGTGACAGACCTGACCATGTTGTTTTGAGGGGCCTTGCGGGAACTTTGGAATTTTGTGTGAGAAAGGATATTGAGTGTTGAGAGCTCAGTGAGCTGTTCTTTAGGAGCATGGAAGATAAGAATGTTGAGAACAGTGCAGACGGTGGAGGCCTGGCTTGGGAAGTTTCAGAGGGAAGCAAAGACCTCTACTGCCATTCATGTGAAGAATCTGTGGCGTCTCAGCAGCAGGGGCAGAAGAATCAGCTGTTATTAACAAGATATCAGAGCCACTAAAGTAAAACTGTAGCTTTGCTGGGACAATGGATGCTGGTCATCTGTTATTAAACCAATCGGCCATTTGAGAGAAGAGAATATAATTTATTTATTGTTACTTGAGTTTGACACAGGTTGTTATGTTCAATATGCACCTACTAAATACTTAATTGGTGAATGAGTAGTAGCTACTCAACACTTATCTATGATTGGTTGGTTGAAGATTTACTACAAACTATAGTTTTATTCCTCTTAAATTCATATGATCAGTTCTATTTTTTAATGAGATGCATTGTGATGTGGAAGCTTTTGTGAAGGAATTAGGTGTTTGAGTGTAGAGAAAATCCATGTATGAATGGAATCGTGCCCATTCACAGGCCTCAGAGATTTCTCTCTACCATGTGGTGCCACAGCTAGAATGTGGCTGTGAACCAGGAAGCAGGCCTTCACAAAAAAACAGATTAGCTGGTGCTTTGATCTTGGGTTTTCCAGCTTCCGAAACTCTGATAGAATGCATCTCTGTTGTTTATGAGTTTCCTAGTATATCCTATTTTGTTACAGTATCCCAAACAAGGATAAAATTGAGTTTAAAATGACTTTTAATTGTGATGAACTTTGTAGACTTAAAAATATGGAGGAAAGACTCAATCTGAAAGTGTAATGCGCTCTAGGAGACCAGTTCTTCCTTCTTTCTCTAGACCAGAGTGCACTTAAATTCTTCTATGAAAGGTCATGGTCTGGCAGCCTGACTTGAGACTTTACAGGATTATTACTGTCTAACTGATGTTCAGTTTTGGGCCAGCATTATTTTTATTATGATTATGACAGCATACTTGTAAAGATGGTGAAACATTTAGTAGTAAGTTAGACTAAAATAACTGTCCAAGATCTTCCTTTATTCTTTGGGAAAAGATATGTAAAATTCTGATTTTCTTACAGTTACTATAAAAATTTTTCTTTAATTTTGGCCAAAAGTGAAACTCACTTGTACTAAATTAAGTCCATTTCTTTCAACCTGGTATTTACCTTCTTTAGTGCTGTCCTTCTCTAGACCTTTGGAGACTTTACTCTTCAGTTCTTTGGAGTAAATGTTAATTAAACATTTTAGAGGAGGCTTGGTTACTGGGGAGTGATGTGGAGGTCTTCCGACTATGGTTTGCAAGGGATTTTGTGATTCTCTGAGTGGTCAGGTGGTATTAAAATGTGAGGCTTTTTTGTTGTTGTTGTTGTTTTTAAATAACTCCTGACCAACTGTACAGAATCATGCTAACATCATTGATGGTTCTTTCACATAGTCAAAGAATTAAACAAAAAGTCATATTAATTTTCAGCTCCATTAGAGATGCTGGAATCAAAAGAATGTTTGCCAAATAGGATGGGACTAAATTGGTAAGAGAAGGAAATTTTAATTTCAAGCTTCAAGTGAATGTTACAAATGATGTAGCATAAAAATCCTCTACTAAAAGTGTTCTTTCTAAATACTAACACTGTGGAGACAGGGAGAAGTGGAAAAACAAATTGGTAATGTGTAAAACTAAAATTGATAGAATTGGGTTACCTTATTCTAATAACTTATTTCTAAGGCCTTACTTTAACTCTGTCCAGCTAGCCTTTGGTAGTTAGTATTTTGCCATGGTTGTTGTGTTTTTCAACATTTCTTGTTGCTGTGACAAAATACCTAACAAAGTAACCTGAGGGAAGGGGCAGTCATGTGGCTCACGATTTCAGACGGTACAGTCTACTGTGATGAGAAGACAGGGCACCTGTTGAAGGCCAAGTAGAAGACCATAGGAGCTTGCAATATGGCTTATTCACATCTTGGTTGTTGACCAGGAAGCAGAGAGCATGGTCACAAGCTACTCTGGTTATAGCTTTTAGAGGTCTGCCTGATGTGACTCACATATGCCTCTTGGTTCCTCCCACCTCCAAATTCCACATCCTCCCTAGACACTGCTAGCAGCTGGGCATCAGGAGTTCAAACACATTAGCCTTTGTGGCTGTTTAAATTGGAATCCTAACAGTTTCTATGTTTACATTGTTGCTGATTAAGTGGAGGTTCGTTCATCTTTTTTCTTTACTTGGCACCTGTTGAAGATGATGAAAACCCACTTTCCTTGTAGATGAGCAAGCGTAAACTTCCTGAACAGCAATAGGGCCCTTTAAAACACTCACATCAAGAAAAGTTTGTGGCTTAAATATAAAAGAGTCTTATAATTTTCTAGCACCAATATGTCAGTATTATCTCACTATATATATAAAGTGGCTCACCTGACATCATCATCAGGGTCAGAGCGATGAAGAAGGGAATACAGTGCCGAGCATGAGGAAACTTTAACCTTCTGTATTCTCCTGGTTTTATTTCTAATGAATCTCTTTTCATCCATGGCTACTGGGATGCAGATAGAGCACAGACATGGCACAGTGTTAAAAGGAGCAGGGAACTGGAACCCCAGCACAGTAGCTCTGACATTACTGAGACTAGTTTGAGTCCTTTGAAACTATAGAGACAGGTATAGCACTCACATTAAAATAAGAAAAAAACAGGAGACCTCTCTATATATGACACATACACACACACACACACACACACACACACACACACACAATTTAGAAACGGAAAGGCCATCTGTTCATTCTCTCTGCATTTCTACGGGAACTTAATCTGATAGTGAATCATTTGGGATTCCTAAGAAGACACTTGTACTAATGCTGTACTGTGTGGGAAAGAATGGGGACAACTAAAACTTTCTCTCTATGGATCGCTTTGCTGTCTGTTCCCTCCCCTCCCTCCCTGCCGTACTTGCACACGAAAATCTGATGCTTTCCCCTATTTTTTTTGTTACCTTTAATGACTATGGGAGAAATTCATTCTTATGCCTTACTATGAAAAAATTTCAAGGTTCCACCTGAATTTTGACAGACAGGTGGTTTTCAAAGTGTTATTTCCCAGACGAGTAGCATCTGCATCACTTGGAAACTGGCTAGAAATGCAAATGTTCACATTCTATCCCAGACTACTAACAGAGAAACTTATGGAGGCTGGGGCTATGCAATCTGTGTTTTACAGTCTGTGGCTGGCGGACACAGAATTCAGCACTAGACTGGAGTAAAGAAATGCTACTGGTAGATCAGAAAACTTCATCCAGGCTTACAGAAGTGAATGTGACCTTGTTCAAGCTTTACATATATTACTTCTTTTGGTTTTCCCAATCGTCCTGGGAACTTGCTAGTTAGTCTTTTGTTCCGATGGTGACATTGTATCCAAGAACAGATGATTGGTAAGCATTTGAGCCAGGCTTAGAGTCTTGATAATTATTTTGAAGTCAGTTATCCTTACACTGTTGAACAGGAAGATTTGGAGAAGAATGAATGGTTTTAATTAATTATTCTTGAGACTTTATTCTAACCGACTAGGAAGGCTTCTAATAATTTATAGTATAGCTCTGCCCCACTCCTGTTCATCTAGCCGACCTAATACCTTCCTTCTCACTTGAACTGCCTTCCTTGTGTGGGCCTTGATCCCTCAGAAGACTTTAACTTCCCTGTAGTATGCTACCTATACTATAGCCAGTCTGTCTGTGTCGCACTAATAAAGCTGCACAGAAGAGTGACTTTCAAGGTCATTATCCTCTTTCAGTGCAAGAGCTGTAATTTGGCTCTATTATATTGGTACTGTAAGACTGCAGATTTGCTGCCATCCTTTAAATTTTTTTCTCGTTTATTTTTAAGACAGGATCTCACTATGCAGCCTAGAATGGTCTAGGAATAGCCCAGGATATAATTCCCCTATTTCAGTCTCCGTGATGCATGGATTACAGGCACTCACCACCACGTTTTCCTTGCCATCCCTTTCCAGTGTGAACCAACTGGGATTGCTCACTCTTTTCCCTATGTTACATTTAACAGTCACTGCAAGCCTGAGGCATGAAATGCTGTTTTGGTTTTTACCTTTCCAGTCAACAGTACTGGTTCTGTTTTAAGACTTGATTCAATCTGGGGCTTTCCTAGAGCTCGTCTATTTTTAACCAGGCCTGTAGGCAGCAGCCTTCTCTTCCTCCTCCTCTTCTTCCTTCTTCCTTGTCCTCCTCTTCCTCATCTTTATTTTCTTCTTTCTCTTTTTTTTCCCCATAAAGTTGTATTTTCCTTAGTTGAATTACTGTTCCTTGCAGAATGACGTGTGTGTGTGTGTGTGTGTGTGATGTCTGTGTTTGAATATGTAGGTAAGAAGGCTACAGATCAATGTTGGGCATCTTTCTCTCTGTCCACATTGTTTGTTGACACAGATTTTCTCACTGAACCTGAACTTTGTCATTTCTGCTAGACTGGCTGACTCCTGAGATCTCTTAACCATAATCACATAACCAGCCATAAAAATAAAAAAGATCACATACTTCCAACATATAATAGCACAGGATATACTTAACCATTCCAAAATGCAGGAAAGGGAGTATAGTGAGGAAATACTGGACAGAATCAAGACTGAAAACTAGCTGTACAAACGCCAAATTCTGCATCTCCATGTCAAAACGCTCTTCAGACCTCCAACTCTGTTCAGCTTTGTTGTCTACAGCACACTTCTTTCTTTTGGACTGGATCCACTCTCTGTTCGCAGCTCTCTTTGGCAGATATCCCATGACATTTCACATTTCTAACATCTTGGGTTCTCTAAGGCAATCCAGGCTTCAACTTAGAGATCCTCTAACCTCTGCCTTCCCAGTGCTGGGATTAAAGGTGTGAGATTATTTTGGCTAATTACATTCAAGTTACCACAATCAGTTATTACATCTGCCTTTTTTTGGTGTAGTAATTCCTTTTGTTCTGTCATCCAAGTTCTAAAGAAGCATAACACTGCTTAGCTTATGAAAACAGAGGAGACAGGACATGCTGAGGATGGGATGGCTATAGACTTCATTTTTTTCTGGTATGTCAAACAACACCTTTCCATCTAAGATCTTTGCTTTCTTTCTTTGCAGTATTAAAGATTGAACCAAGAACCCTGCACAAGGCAGGCAGGTGATGTGTCCCTGAGTTATATCTCTGGTCTCAGTCTGGGATCCTAGTGCCTTTTTGCATACAGTAAATAGTCTTCTTTTATCATGTCCTTTATTGTTTGTTTATTGTTTTTCTTCATTTGAGGCAAGAATTTAGTGTATACTAGAGTACAAGTTCACGGGGAAGAGAAAATCTTCAGTTTAATAACATTTCCATTTTAAACTCTTCTTTTTTTTTAAATTTATTTATTTATTAAGGATTTCTGCCTCCTCCCGCAACCGCTTCCCATTAAACTCTTCTTGATAATCTTTTATTAAACAGTTTTACAGAGAGAGCTGAAATCAGAATATGCATATTTTAGTAAATTCAGCTTTTCCAATGAATTTTGAAAAATCAAAATGACTTCATTTCAAAATGAAAATATTTACATATATTTGGGTGGATACCTTGTGACTTAATTAGCTTCTGGAAATTGATTAGCCAATGCAAAGTGATATTTAATTGCTTATTACCTTTTAATTAATTTTTATTAATCTTAAAATGTAGATTGCTTATCATTATTATCCTCTTTTAGAATTCGTTTTCTATCTTCATTTTCAAACTGCCTTATTCATGTAAAGTAGCCAGTCTTCTTAACATTTCTTTAAATCAAGGCAGTATTATTTATTTATTAAATATTATTATTTATGAAATATTAATTATGAAATATTGTCATTTTCATCTTATTCCTAATATTTTTCTTTCAGTCTGACATCACCTTGTTAAAAGGGTGAAGAAGTTTTAGAACCATAGAAGGAAAACAAATATTCCTCAGTTCTTTTGAACATAAAACAGGGTGTTAGGATAATGGTAATGGCTAATATGCCACTATTAGTGTTTTAGTCTTACAAAAAGGCGTGCATATTCTAAGTATATATTTTCTTGAACTGAGGCTATAAAGAAATAAACACATATCTCAGGAAGTAATATAATACCAACCAACCTCTTGAAGCCTTTTCCTCAAGTAAGGCTACACATATCCAAGATTCCTTTTTCTACACTACAGATATAAAAATGAACACAGTTGGGATTATGATCATGACAAGCTTTTATACTCAAACATTGCTTCTCTTATTAAAGTCATTTATATACATTTCAGAAATTTTAAAAACTAAGACTGAATGTTCACAGTCAGAGATGCACACTCATTATTTCTTACTAGTAGTTGTATCGGGCTTCTATTGCTGTGGAGAGACACCATGACCATGACAATTCTTATAAAGAAAAACATTTAATCGTGGTGGCTGACTTACACTTGAGAGGTTTAGTTCATTATCGTCATGGTGAGAAGCAAGGCAGCTTTCAGACAGCCATGGTATTAGAGAAGGAGCTGAGAGTTCTTACATCTTGACTCACAGGCAAGTGGTCTGTCTCACTGAGTGTGGCTTGAGCATTTATGACACCTTAAAGCTCACATCCACAGTGACACACTCCAACAAGACCACACCTATTCCAACAAGGCCACTCTTCTTAATAGTGCCAGTCTCTTTGGGAGATATTTTCTTTCAAACCACAACAGTAGTGATTAGATAAAATATGTTGTAGGGTATCATGGAAAATAAGTTGGGTCCTTTTGGAATACTATACATGAAGTTGGGATTAGAGTTAGACTGCCTGTTGATGTTGGGGAACTTAGACAGAGATCAGGAGTGAACATAGAGAAGAAAGATATGGAGTAAGGTTAATGTAATAGTGGACCATGGAAGATGACAATTTTTTTTGAGAGTGTAATATTACATAATTTCTCCCTTTCTTTCCTCCTTCTAAACTTGCTCATATACCCCTCCTTGTTCTCTATCAAATTCATGGCCTCATTTTTCATTAATTGTTGTTTTATAAATATAAATATAAATATGTATATGTATATACACACATGTTCTTAAATATAACCTACTCATTCCCTATACTGTTACTTATATATTTGTTTTCTGGGCTGAGCATTTGGTTCTGGATATTCAATTGGTGTGCTCTTCCCTGGGAAGGACTATTTTTTCCAATCTTAGCATTCTTTAGTAGAATTCCACGCTGAAACCATTTGGTCCTGGGTTTTGTTTGGTTGGGAGACTTTTGATGACTGTTTTTATTTTATTTTATTTTTTAGCAGTTTAGGTTTATTTAATTTGCTTCTCTGGTCTTGATTAATTTTGGTAAGTGATAATTTATCCAGAAAGTTTTCCATTTCCTTTGAGGTTTTCAATTTTGTGGAGTGCTGGTTTTTGAAGTATAACCTGATGATTCTCTTCATTACCTCCATATCTGTTGTTATGTCCCCCTTTTCATTTCTGATTTTGTTAATTTGGATATTCTTTCTCTGCCTTTTTGTTAGTTTGGATAAAGGTTTGTCTATTTTGTTGATTTTTTTTTTTCTTGAAGAACCAACTCTTTTTTCTCACTGACTCTTTGTATTGTTTTCTTTGTTTCTATATTATTGGTTTCAGCTCTCAATTTGATTATTTCCTGCCATCTAGTCCTCCTGGGTGAGTTTGCTTCATTTTGTTCTACAGTTTTCAGGTGTTCTATTACCTCACTAGTGTGGGATTTTTCCAGCTTCTTTACGTAGACATTTAGTGCTATGAACTTTCCTCTTAACACTTCTTTCATTGTGTCCCATAAATTTGGGTATGTTGTGTGGTCATTTTCATTGAATTTTAGGAAGTTTTTAATTTCTTCCTTTGTTTCTTTCCTGACCCATTGGTGATTCAGGTGAGCATTGTTTAATACTCATATATTTGTGGGCTTTCTGAAGTTAGTGTTGTTGTTGAATTCTAATTTTAAGCCATGGTGATCCGATAAGATACATAGAGCTATTCCAGTTTTTTTTTTTGTATCTGTTGAGGTTGCTTTGTTACCTAGTATGTGCTCAATTTTTGAGAAGGTTCCTTGAGGTGCTTCTTCTTCTTCTGATGGTACATTCTTTTGTGTTTTATGGAGTGTTCTGTAGATGTCTGTTAAGACCATTTGAGTCACAATTTCCGTTAGTTCCCTTATTTCTCTATTGACTTCCTGTTTGTCAGACCTGCCCAGTGGTGAAAGTGGGGTGTTGAAGTCTCCCACTATTAGTGTGTGGGGTTTAATGTGTGATTTAAGCTTTAGTAGTCTTTTACATATGAGTGTTTCCTTGTATTTGGAGTATAGACATTCAATATTGACATTTCCTGTTGATTGATGTTTTCATGTGGCTAATAAGAAGTATCCTTAGAAAATATCTCATTTGATTGATTTTAATTTGAAGTCTATTTTGTTAAATATTAGGCTAGCTACAGCTGCTTGTTACTTAGGTCCATTTGTTTGGAAATTTTTTTCTCAACCATTTACTCTGAGACAATGTCTGTTTTTGAGGTTGAGGTGTGTTTCATGTATGCAAAAGGATGGATTCTGTTTTTTTATCCAGTCTGTTAGCCTGTGTCTTTTTATTGGTAAGTTGAGTCCATTTATATTAAGGGATATTAATGACCAGTGATTGCTAGTTCCTGTTATTTTAGTTTTCATTGTTGGTTATATTATTGTGTATGTTTTTCCTTTCTTTGGAATTTGCTGCTGTGAGATCATCCTCTGCCCTAGTTTTTAGTTTTTGGGTTGGAGTTTTCCTTTTAGTACTTTGTGTAGGGCTGGGTTTGTGGCTAGCTATTGGTTAAATCTGGTTCTGTCATGGAATATTTTTTTTTTTTGTCTATGATAATTGAATGTCTTCCTGGGTATGGTAGTCTGTGCTGGTCTCTTAATGTTTACATAATGTTTGACCAGGACCTTCTGGCTTTCGTTGTTTATGCTTGCATTTCTGCTTCCTGATCATTTGCCCATATTTTTCATTTCCAGAATTTCCTCCATTTGTGCTGTATGTTTTTTGTTTTCTCTATTTCGGTTTTTACATCTTGAATCTTTTCTATTTGATTGCTTTTTTCTTTGTTTTCTTTAAGGGATTTGTTGATTTTTTTTCCAATTTTTTGTTTTGTCTCTTCCTCCATTTCTTTGAGGGAATTTTAAATTTTCTCTTTAAGGTCCTCAAACATTCCCCTGAAGTTATTTTTTAGGAATTTTCTTCTGTTTCGTCTATAGTTGGTTGTTCATTCCTTCCTGTTGTAGTTTCGCTAGTTTTTATTGGTGTTACGTTTCTCTTTGTGTTGTTGAGTGTGTTCTTAACTTGTCTTCTCATTTTTTCCTGTGATTTATGTAGTTGGGACTGTGTCTCTGGTGATCAGTATTCCAGGTGCTAGTTTATCAAGGCTCAGATGGTTGCTCCTTGTGGTGTAGTAGGGATCATGGTTGCAGTCACCTCCAGTTCACTTGGCTTTCAGATTGGTAGCTTGGTGCTCCTGATGGGGTGGGGGGGTTGCTCTGCAGTCAATCCTGTTGATCATTATGCTCTGTTGCTCTCTGGGAGGTAACTTTCTTGGACCTGATTCCAGTTAGGTCTCAGGCTCAGGCCTGCTCCTGCAGAGGTCCTTCAGTAAAGATTTCACATAATGTTACCAATGATTTCGTACAATGAGTCTTGTTGACTTTGTCCAAATTTTGATTTCAGCTTATTCATCCTTTTAATCTATTTTTTAAAAAATGTGTTATTTAATAGATGTGCTATTTTGCTGTTGGAATATTAATTATCCTTTTAAGGCAATTTACTCTCCAAAACAAATTAACTGTGTTTTCTTTTAAGAACTATGGTGACACATTTTCACCTGACAAAGAGAGTGGGCAGAAAATTAGCCAATGAAATGGTTGTTCCAGACTAGTACATAATTAAGAGCTTTGCAAAGCTCCCCTGGGAATCTAGGAAACTAGGGATGAGTTAAAAATATGTAAGCTATCAATTGTGCTACTCAGCAAATATGTAGTGGTAATAGTTTTTCTTTGTTAAAATATTTAATGGAAGGACAAAGCATAATTTTAGGCGTTTATTCTATTTTATCAAATATGGGAGATCCTGCATTAGTTTCTTTTTTTTTCTTTTTTTTGGAGACATAGTCTCTTTACATAACTTTGTCCTCACTATGTAGACCAGGTTGACCTCAAACTCAAAGATCTTTCTGTCTCCAATTTCCTAGTGTGGGATTAAATGTGTGTGCTACCATGTTTGACTTCGCATTACTTTTAATGAACACTAATTGCCACTATGGCTGTGTGTGTTGCTTTGTTCATGGCAAGTAAGCCTTGCCGAGTTACTCTTTAGTCAGCTGTGTGTGTTTTTCATTCATCCATAGAGAATGAGTTGCTGACAAGTTCTCTTGGTGATTCTCATGATCTCCCAAGTATATAAATCTCTGGCGTCTTCTTCAAATGTAGATTCTTGTTCAGTATTTTTCAGGTAGGGCTAGAGAACTGCATTTCTAACCAGCTTTCAGGTGATACCAGGGTTTTGGCATTTTCCCCTATAATTTTTTGAACTGTTTTATTTAAGGCATTACATTTCCACCCAGTGCACAATGCTACTAATATGCAGCATTATTCCTCCCACCCTCCATGTGCATATTCCTGTTCAAGTGTTGTTAATGCCCAGTAATTTAAAAGTGTCATGGAACTTCCTAAATTTTGGTTCTTGGAATGACTTCATCAGGGTTAATGCTTATATTCAGGATCTTTTCTATAGATCTACTGTGCCCCAGAACAGGCTAGTGTTCAGTTCTTCTCATTGAGTTTGTGTAATGTAGATATAGAGAGAATCAGTTTCAATTCTGGCCTGGGTACTGTAGACGAGGGTACAGTTAGCCCATTCACAAGCAGTGTTCAGATGAGGGACACCTTTCTCCATCTAACTGATGTCCTTTTTATGCTGGCATTTAAACTAGCAATAAAAATGGTTAACTATTCAGTTGTCAACGTTTTCTCCGCCCAAGTGGGCATCTTCTGCTGTAGATTTGACTTTAAAAATTCTTTCTTCAGTAGTATTGACTTACCAAAAGTACCAATTTCAAATAAAAAATCAGCACATTTCTTTATGTTCCAACCTTCTGATCTAGTCCTTAAGTGATAGTAGCAGCAGTGTTTTTGTTGCTTCTAAGTACATCTTTTGTTTTTGCTGCTGAGGATCACTGAAGTAAGCTGCCACTATGACCACAGCATTGATAACAGTCTTCCCAAGATAGGCTTCTGCAATTTCCTTTATCTTCATTAAAGCCCCAACCTGACAATCTGTTTATCATCGCATCCTATTTCCTGGACAATTTTCATTTATTTTGTCATTTTTCAGCTTTGATAGCAAGCTTTCTGGAAAACATTTCCTAAACACCCTGGGAAGGGATTGGTACCCTCGTTGTGGACATCCCTAAGTTTTTGTTCAGCACTTTTTACCTTATGTTGTTGTTGTCAGTTCTTAGATTGACAGGGAACTTCTGGGGCAAGACTGAGTTTCTGTGCATACCTGTTTTTGTAGAGAATTTCCTGTAGATATGTCAAATGTTCAAGAGACTGAGTGTGGCGGCAATGGTTAAAACATAGGTACTCAACTTTGTTTAAAGAAATATCAGCAATGTTTCTGAGGCTATACAAACTTTATATTAAGCTTATACAACATTTAGCAATCAAATTTTAATGATGTACAAACAGCAAATGTCAATAAAATAAAATTTGTAATTTTGCTTTAGTATGAGGCAATGAGCCATATTAAATATGAAGGAGGAGGGAAAAGATCTGGAATAGTAATCATAAGATTAATAATAAATATTGGAGTGGAGATACAGAGCTTTGCAAATTCTGAAATACAAGATCATTTCTCTTTTGTGATTTCTGTTCTCAGCTTATATTATTACCTTACATAAATATCACTCAGAAAATTCACATTATAGTTTTATAAAATGTTATTTTGTTTGCATTTTATAGCCAATGCACCATCTCAGGTTTTATCTGGATTATAGTTCCAAGCTGGAAAAATGAACTTGTACTCCAAATATACTCTGATTCCAAATCTCTGCTGTTTTCTTCGGCTACTTTGTACTGTCTTCATTGGTTGACTATCATATACCTCTATGGCATATTTGAGAGCAGTTTGGAAACTGCTTTAAAACATTTAATGGCTTAAGTTCAGAGGGCTAATAGTGCTTGGATGTGAGCTCGCATAGTACCTGTATCTGTTAAGTTATCTACTATTTCTCCATTCTTAAAAATTCTAGAAGCATGGCTTTACTCTTAATATTTCCTAGGATTGCAATTTCAGTTATAGAAAAAGGCATTGAAATTTTTTTATTCTATTTCATCACCTCTTATGTTTTCATTGTTATATTTTAATGTTAAGTGTAAATTGTTTATGCTAAGAACAATAAGGGAAAGATGTTTATAGGGGAACATAAGCTGATAAAGTACCATTCTCATAGTTCTCTTTACTATGTGTGTCTGCTTATACAGAAATTCTTCATTTAGGCTGATTGTCACTCGACTTCACAATACCAGTGGGTAGGAAACGAATTGTGACTGGCAGACATGGAATGATACTTAAAAGCACTGCTGCTATGTTTAGAATATCCCATGCATAGCTTGATAGAGGGTGAGAGATAGAGGCTCATTTCTTCCAGAACCAGCGTTTGTATTGTGTGGAGTGACCCTTGCTCATCCGTATACAGGGCTTGCTTACTCCTGACCTATCTCCTTAATTGAACTTCAGTGATCTTCCCTCAACTCTCTTCCCAACTTGGCTTTGATGTTGAGTGACTTTGGTCCTCCATGTCTGTCTCTGGTGAGTCTAGTTTAGCAGAAATCTTGCAATGCCAGTTTATGGAGGATGACTTAACATTTGACATCTGATCAAATGCCTCATCCCTTATCTTTAATTTGTAAGTCTTGCATCTCTTTTTAGTAAGAATTATGCTAAGTTAGTTTGATAAGAACTCTCCTTCCCACCATATTGTCTCCTGTATTTGTTTTTCTTATGGTTCATTAGCTGTAAATCACCAACTTATTTGCTAGATACAGAATTAGGCCCCAATACAGAATTAGTCTTGAATAAAGATTTTTGTACTGTTTTAACCAGTGTCAGAATATTTCTTTTCTTATAACAGATTCATCCCAGGAAAATGAATTCAAATAATCAAGACTCTTTCGACATGAAGGTTAAAGGCCTTGTGAATTAAGGGGTATCAGCCATATCAAAATATGTCATGTTTAATTAAGCTATGAAAGAATAAAGGCTTTGTTCATATTTTACTATTAAATGGCAGAGCTTGGGCTTGAACTCAAATTAGTCTTACAACAAAGTTCATACACTTTATTGAAATATTACATTACTTCCTACACTCTTTTCAATCTGCCATATGTTGATTCAGTATATTTTCATAGTATAGTGCTGCCAGCTATGGGATAGTTCCTGTAGGATTAGTCAAAGATAACTAAACTTGTATCAGTGATTTTTCTTTGCATTTACCTTTGTATTTTTCAACATTCATCTGATTCTGTAAGGAAAAGACCTTTTGGAACCTCTGCACGTATTCTGTGTTGGCACTGTCTTTATGCCAACATTTTTCTTGTTGGAGTGATGGTATAAAAAGAGAATCGCAATCACTCTAGTGATGAGGCGAGCAGGCCTGCTTTTCATCCCACCTGGCTACTGCATGGCTAGCTTAACACCTGAAATAACAACATACAAATTATATTCATTTAAACACTGCCTGACCCATTATCTCCAGTCCCTTATTGGCTAACTATCATATATTGATCTAACCCATTTCTAATATCTGTATTGCCACTTGACTGTGGCTTACCAGTCACAGCATCCATCTCGGAGAGGAGAGTCATGTCGTCTGCCTGACTGTGCTTTCTTCCTCCCAGAATTCTGTTCTGTCTACTCTGCCCACCTAAGGGCTGGCCTATCAAAAGGCCAAGGCAGGTTCTTTATTAACCAATGAAAGTAGCACATAGACAGATGACCCTCCTACATCAAATCACAATTGCAAAAAATCTCCCAGTATAGCTAAATTATCTTTTTACACATAGGCTGCACCTTTGCCCTGCTCATAAGAAGTTGTACCATAAAGTTGCTAATTTATACATGTATAGCTGAAATAAAGTAACATAATGATCAGGTTTTATCACCACATTATTGAGATTTTGTTTTTCTACAGAAAACTCCCATTTTGTTGGCCCACTAAAATGAGAGAAGTTTTTGCTATATTAGGTTTCCTCTTTTCCTCTAATTCAGTCTCTATAGTTTTATCACACAGTGGGAGAAAAGTTCCTCATGTAAAGTCTGCCCTGCACGCTGTGGCCGAGCACAGTGTGTGACAGGAGAGAGATGCGCTGATGGATGAGTTTCTGTGCTGCTCTCCAGATGCTGATGCCTTCGTGAATCCTCTGGAGTTGCTGCCTCAGAGCAGTGTGGTGGCTTTCTGCTCTCCACATCCTGACTCTTGCCTAGCTTTTCCTCTTGTGAGGATACTATTGGCCTTATTCATGCAGTTGGCAGGTTGTGGTTGTTCAGTTAAGGCTTTCTTTCTTTTCTGTATGTTTTAATTGCCCCAGGGAGCTGGTATTCTGAAGAACGTTTGATTGGATGGCTTGAGAAGTGTTGGAAATACTTTCCTTCTGTGTTAGAGTCAGTCACCCTTGCAGGGCCATGAAGTGGCTGTGGGTGGGTGAAATAAAGGAGTGGGTATTAAAAGAGTTTTCTTAGAGAGAGGCCTGATGTTAGTGAACTTGGAAGATTCATCCATTTTCTTGATTCCTTATTGCCAATAACTTGTTTATTTGATGTTCTTAAGGTATTGTTCAGATAATTCAGCCTGATATGAAAAATAAAGAGGTCACTATACCTAAGATATGAAATTAAGTTAACTTGACCCTGCCTTCTTAAAGCATTTTTATTTTTTTCTGTCTGTCTGTCCTGCTAAACCCATAAATAGTGAATGTACTTTTGAGATGGTTTTGTGTCTGTGAACACCATATGGGTAGCCTGTGGAATTCACAAAAATGTACTGGACATTTGTTTGGTAGTACCTCAGAGTCTTCTTATCAGGAATTGCATCTTAAAAGATATCAAAGAAGGGAGGGAGGAAAGCATAATGTTAGAGAAAAAGCATTAGGGAAATTATCATTGTCCATACGGTTATGAAATGAACTCCAAGACTGAGGTATTTATGTGTTTATGTATGTGTTTTTTCCCCTCTTACAGTTATACACACATAGCTCTCTCCTATTTAATTTTATCTTAGAGGTGTGTTGATCAACTGTCATCATCAAACTGACTGGATTTAGAATTCTCTAAGGGATATACCACAGGGCATCTCTTATGAAGATGTGTTCCGAGAGATTTAACTGAGGAAGGAAAGTCCACCCTGAATGTGGCCAGCATCACTCCATGGACTTGGGTCCTAGACTGAAAATAGAGGAATAAGTGAGGGAACCAGCCCAGTACCAGTACTTCTCAGCTTCCTGAGTAGTGGGACCAGCTGTCTTATGTTTCTGGTGTCACACCTAGAGCCATTCCTGCTGCCATATGTCCCCTCCATGATGGATGTACCCTCAAACTGTGAGCCATATGAATCCTTTCTTCTTTAAGTTGCTTTTGTCACAGAAACGAGAAAAGCAATTTGTCCATACAGTTCCTAGAAATGGGAGTAAAATTTATTATTTTGGATGTTTACTAAGAATTAATAAATATGGAGGATTTAAATCATGCAAGGTGCACCTCTATGATCTTACTTAGTTTCAGACATGTACTACTTTGGATAGATCTATGGTCTTAAGATGCTGAAGTTACAGGGACCAATCAATACCTTTGTCTTAGTTTACTTTGGCTTATTTATGACAGTAATCCTTGTTCAGAATTATTGCTGGATGTAATAGATACATGATTTTTTTATATCTTGATGGATTTAGCTAAAAATTCTAAACAGATTAGTATAAACTCATACCTACTTTTGTAAAGAAACATTTGAACTTGATATCTTTTAAAAATAATTTATTTTTATTTTATATTAATTGATGTTTTTGCCTTCATATATGTCTGTGTGAGGGTGTCACATTCTCAGGATCTGGATTCACAGACAGTTATGAGCTTCCATGTGGGTGCTGGGAATTGAACTCTGGTCCTTTGCAAGAACAGTCAGTACTCTTAACCACTGAGTCATCTCTCTAGCACCTGAACTTCTTATTTTCTCTAGTTATTTCTCAGTATAAAGGAAAGTCATTAAATAATATATGAAAAATGTTTGTCAATATAAGAATGTATTTAGCTTTTGATTATATATCCTCTTTGAAATCTCTGTAGCGTGATCTGTTATCATTTTTTTTTTTTCAGAAGCAGGGTTGAGAATTGTTATCATGTAGTAGAATTGCTCTTGGTCATTTGTGCACTCTGTAGGCATCTTCCATTCTCTGTGCATTTCCTGACCTTTGCTAGTACAGAATCCAGATTTTTTAAAATTGATTTTTATTGAGCTCTACATTTTCTTTTGCTCCCCTTCCTGCATATCCCCTCCCCTCAACCCTCTTCGAAGGTCCCCATGCTCCCAATTTTTTCAAGAGATCTTGTCTTTTTCTACTTCCCATGTAGATTAGATCCATGTATGTCTCTTTTAGAGTCCTCATTTTTGTCTCAGTTCTCTAGTATTGTGATTTGTAGGCTGGTTTTCTTTGCTTTTTGTTTAAAAACCACTTATGAGTGAATACATATGAAAACTGTCTTTCTGGGTCTGGGTTACCTCACTCAAAATAATGTTTTCTAGCTCCTTCCATTTGCCTTCAAATTTTAAGATGTTTTTTTTTTTCTGCTGTGTAGTAGTCCATTGTGTAATTGCCACATTTTCCTTATCCATTCTTTGGTTCAGAGGCATTTAGGTTGTTTCCAGGTTCTGGCTATGACAAAGAATGCTACTATGAACATAGTTGAGCACATGTCCTTGTGGTTCTGTTGAGCATCCTTTGGATATATACACAAAAGTGGTATTACTGGGTCTTTAGAAAGGTTATTTCCAGAATCCAGATCTTATCACAGATTATATCTATTGATTTAATCCTTTCAAGATCCATCATCAGCAAAAGTAGAACAATTTCTTTGTCTGTACATTTCATCTAAACACTTTCAGGAAAGTCTTCTGAACAAAAGTCCCAGGTGCAGGTTATGATCAGATTATGAGGGACTTATCCTCAAGGTCAGAGAGTATGCTGGTTTTAGGAAGACTGTGTCACAAGATCAAGTAGAACATACCTGTGTATGTGGAGCCCATGCAGTTTAGTTTAACTGAAGTTCTTGAATGCATGTACACTCTTGTGTCTTGCTTTTCCCTTTAAAAACCATGTAGTATATAAAAGTGATTTTTTTTGTCTTGATTTTTAAGTAACAGACTTTTTTCCTCTTTAATGGTGCAGTTTAATCCTAAACTTGTCTTTTGAAAGGAAGCAGTGGGACCCTGAGCCTTTGAGTGAGTCAGGAGGGCTGGAGACATAGCTTAGCATTTAGGACTGCTTCCTGCTCTTGTGGAGGACTGACTCTGTTCCTTGTCTCCATGTCAGGAGGTTGCCAACTGCTTGTCACTCCAGCTCCAGGGAGATTGGCACTTCTGTCCTCTGAAGGCACCCTCAGTCATAGGTATATCCCTCACTTGTACATAGTGTAAGAAATAATAATAACTTGTCAGTGATTTTGTTTGGAGGGTGTGACTTTTGAGAGGTTGTTACCTAACATCCCTCCAAAGTTAGTTTTGGTTTGCAGTGGGCTGCCTAAATCTGAACCTTTGAGAAAGGTTTAGATTATTTAGAATTTCTAATGTGTATCTATCAAACATTTTCAGAATTCAGCTTTAAAAATTGACCAATATTTTGCTGGCTCGCATTGAATGGTAAAGGTATATTTTATGCTGGGTATGATGATGCATATCTCTAATCCCAGAACCTGGTCGTGGATAAAGGAGGACCAGAAAGGAGTTCAAAATCATCTTGGCCTACAAACAAGTTTAGGCATCATTATATCTGTGTTTGCTTTTCTTAAAAGGAAAGGAACAGCAACCAGAAAGAAAGCTTTCCTTAGTCATCAACATTTGAGAGCAGAGGTAAGCTTCAAGGGTTCTTCCCTATGAAAGCTTGATCTCAACGAGTTTATTATGCTGCTGCCTTCGGCAGAGAAGTGGCTTGGTGGAGAAATACTAGGCAAGAGTTCTGTCTCATTCTTAGGGGTTCTGAAGACATTGCTGTTACCTTGTATACTTTAATAATAATATTATTCAGGTTTGAAATGTGGCCAGTTCAAGAGGGTTAATGTTTGTGCTCTTACAAGAAGGGTGATTGTCATTTTAATCAGGAGTGCCAGTGTGCAGAACCTTTGTGTGAGTGCCTATTTCCAGCTTTTCACATTTTCCTGTTCAAAGGTTCAACACTAACTCAGAGAGAAGAGCTCCATCTACTGAAGACCCCTTTCAGAATACTCCCTTCTATTGACTCCAGTGATTTTCCTTTTGCATAGCTCATTGAATTTTTTTCTGATTTATCAGCTCCAATGAAGATTTTGCTGAAACTGGTAATTTGATTATTTCAAATACCAATTCCTTGTCATTTTGCTTAATACTTAAACTCAAAGGAGTTACCAGGGAGTCTTCTTAATTCGGTCTATTAAATAGTGATGTTTTGTTGCTCCCTGTATAAATGAAAGATTACTCTTAGTAATTTTGTAAGCTTAAGTTTTTCCTGGGGACACGTGGGCTTTGCCTACCATTTTTGGACATGATTGGAAGAGCAGTGGAGTTTTTGAAGAGTTTTAAATGGGAGGTCGTTCTTTTCACTGTCAATCTCTCAGAGACTGACAGATCTAGAGAGAACCACATTGCTCTGCTTTTTTGGTTTACATTAGCTGAACAAACTAATGAGTAGAAAAGTAAGGTACCTTAGACAAATGCTATCTTTGGGTGAACTTTTCAGAAGAGACCCACAAGTATCTATTTATGCCAGGTTTGGCACCAATGGCAGACCAGGGAAACAATTCCACTCAAGTCTAGCTTAATTAGATTTGGGTAGCATGGGTGAGGTGTTACCTACAGGAACATGAACAACTTAAAACAGCTATACCTTTGTCTTTGGAAGCAATCTTTAACGGCCTATATGTTGTTAGTGAGGAACAGGGCCTTGTGAGCTCCCATCTTTTCTGTCAACCATTACTGGATCCAGGCTTGTGAAGTCTTATGTAGATATTCACTGGTGATGTGAACTAAAGAGAGCATTGGGCTTGTTATGCTCAGACAACAGTGTTGTTTAATACTGTTCAACTCTGAAGGCCTATAGCTACATGAGATTATGATAGGGAAGAAATATATAAGCAATTCACAAAAATTACAGGTCCCAAAAGAAAAGACTTGTACTATAATATGTTATTATAAAGGTCTTTATTAGAATAAAAAATAAAAATTAAATGAAAAGACAGATCACAAACTAGGAGTATATATTTGCAAGTCTTGTAAGTAACTGAAGATATATAACAAATCTTGAAAGATGTCATATAAATCAATGACAGAAAGACAAAGTACTCTGTATAAAACAGGTAAAGGATATGACTAGACAATTCACATGGAAAGAAGATTGAATGGCCAATTATGAAAGTTGTTCACCCTCACGAACAGGGAAATGAAAATCTAAACCCTGGTGAGATTCCATTTTACACCTATTGATTGTCATAACCTAATAAACTTGATAACACCAAGTGTTGGCAAGAATAAGAAGAAACAGAAACTCTTGTATATTGCTGTTGGGAATAAGTTACTCCAACCTTTTTTAGAAGGCATTCTGGCACTAGCTGATAAAGTTAAGACTCAGATTCAGAAACTCAGTATTCTTCGTTTATTTGTTAGCCAAGAAAATTGTCGACATTGACGGAAACAAGTAGAATATGTGCAAGGGTGTTTATTATAACAATTCTGCAAATGGAAAAAAATTAGAGGAATTGATAAGTGGGGTATAATTTTCAAACATACAAAGAAACAGTTAAAAACAAACTTCACATGGATAAATCTCAGAAACATGATGCTCGAGTAAGTAAAGGATGCTGTAAAACATATAGTGTATGTGATATAATCTAACATGTTGTATATAAGGTTTTATTAAGATGTAATTTTTATAAAATTTACCAGCTCAAAGTGTAAAATTCAATGACTTTCAATATATTTAACAAAATTGTATCTATGTCATAGCACTGTTGTTACTTTTTGTTGTGGTAGAGATTGAACTCAGGATCTTAGACATTTGAGGCGAGTGTTGTATTAGTGAGCTCCATTCCCACAATTGATCTAATTTGGACATTTCCTTTAATTGAAGTCAAGTACTCTGCAGTCTTCTCTGATGGGCTTCTTTAAGTCAGATAATGTTTTCAAGGTACATCAGTGTTACAGTATATGCACAAGGACCTAATTTGTCCTTATTGTTACAGAGTATATTTTAAACACATCTACCACTTTGCACTTATCCATTAATCTGTGATGAATTTTGAGTAGTTTTTGTTGGCTGACGGATCAGTAGTGGTTGTGTTAATGTCTTTGTACAAATTTTGTATGGACATAAATTTCTGTTTCTCTCTCTCTCTCTCTCTCTCTCTCTCTCTCTCTCGTGTGTGTGTGTGTTTCTTAAATTATTGATACTGTGTCTTGGGATAGCCTAGCTGTTTTCTAGAGTAACGGTTACATGCCTTTATAGCCTTACCAGCAGTATTTGAGGTTTCCTATTTCTCCATGTCCTCTCTGACACTTGCTATTGTATATTTTTTTATTACAAATATTCTAGTGGCTATAAAGTACTATTTCACTGAGGTTTTCCTAGCAGTTTCACTATGGCTAATGATGTTAGTTATCTTTTTATGTGCTTATTGACTCTGTATAGATTTCTAAAGTATAAAAACGTTGGTGTGTTTTTCTGGGTCTATACTTAGTATACAAAATGAAATGAGATAAAATACTTGTTATTTCACTTCTTACAAATGTGTGAAATGAAGCAGATAACACAATATATTAGCTTTTTATTATAATTGTAACGTTAGATACATTGCAGGTAAACAGTTTTCTATATAAGTGTGTTAAAAGTACACATATACACAGGATGTCAGCTACCTACATATTTGAAGTTGATATTGTGACCATAGAAACATTATCCCTTTTCTAGAGAAAAATGGAGACATAAGAAAAGATATAGAAATGTCTTGGTATAGGCTTTCATTTTGGTGAGAGTGACATACAGGAAATAAAATTAAGTTCAAAAATTTTAGTTGAAGGATCATTAGTAATACTAATACCAAATAAGAGTTTTTAGCCATATCAAATGTTGAAGGGGAGGAGATGATATCTTTTTATTGAATATAAGCAATAAAACTTTGTATTTGGCCAGGCAGTGATGGCTCATGCCTTTAATCTCTAGAGGCAGGTGAGTCTCTGTAAATACGAGGCAAGCCTGGTATATAGAGCCAGTACCAGGACAGCCAGGAGTCCTGTACATAGAGAAACCCTGTCTCAAAAACAAAAACAAAGTCAAAACAAAACAAAGCCCAAAATAATATCCCTAAACAATAACAAAATACTTTGTATTTGAAAATGAAGGCATTGTTAGCCTTCTAAGTTTTATTTTAGAAGTTAGGCTCAAATTCAAATTGTGGAGCATTTACATTAAATAGATGGTCTGTGAGAGGAATTGACACTGTGAAATAAAACACATTAGTGCGTTGTCAGTGACCTGATGGAAAGGTAGTACAGTGGGTTGAAAGGAAATATGGGCCCAAGAACCTCGTCTTGGGCATTCAATGTGGTACAGGACTTGACTGTCACCAATAAGAACAATTTGGATTCCAAAGTGGAGCACCACAGCGACCTAGCTGTGATTTAGAATGTAGAGCTGTGACTCTCCTATTCATTTCTTCTCAAGTGTTCTCTGTTTAAAACATAATTTGCATACATGGCTGCTTCTCTTTTTAGGTCTTATGGTCCTTTGAATGAAGGAAAATAGCTTATTTATCTTTGTACCACTGCCAAGTGAGCACTTTGCATATAGAATATGCATAAATAATATATAAAATAATATAATATATTATATATTAATTTTAAAAGAACCTTTATTCAGCAGCCAAGTACTCTATGAAGGTGAAAACCATGAAGAACATGGAAAAGATTAAGTACAGTAGTGTGCACTGTCCCTAACAATACCAAATTCATCAATAAATGTGTTTCCTTATTGTTCCTTTCTTACCAGTATCTGAGAAGAGGAGATTAGAAAGCATTCCAGTAAACTCCAGGATTGCAGAAAGAAGGCAACTCTGCAATTTTATAGAAGGAAGAATGGCCTTTACAGGGAGGGGTGATAAGGTGATGTTTGAGCAGAGGGTGAACTGAAGAGATGAATAGTGAAGTCTTCATATTTTAATGAGGTAGAGGACAAAGACGGGGGAGGAAAAGGGAGGTAGACAAAGCATGAAGATAAGGACCTAGAAGTGATACAAGTAGCAGTTATTGTATTCAAGGGAAGGAATTAGAGAATATTTCAAATTTTGTGGATGAATACAGATATAAAACACTAATGATCCCACAGCATCGAGGATTACTAAATTTAAATGGCAAGGTTGTTGAGGTCTTTTGTGAATTTTGTGCTTTGGAAGCTGTGATTGAAGAAGAGAATGTATAATTTATATTCTAAAGGAGGAAACACACAAAGCTCCAAAGGGAATATTTTATAGAATCATAACTAGTTCCTTTACTGAATTCGAACATTTCTCATATAGGTAAATAAATGATTCTTCTAATTGTTTTCATGGAGTAAAGAACTCTGGCTAAAAACTTGAAGTAATATAGATAGATATTACCCAGTGTAAAAAACTTGCTAATAACTAGACCAATCTAAGATTGGCACCTACTGTTTTCAGAGAGACATGGGGTCCCTTGTTAGTGGGAGGATTCAGAGAAAGGGCCCGAATGTAGAGGCCTATCTATGTGCTACCTAGAAGTCTTTATAATGCTCAAGGTGTTGTAAAGCTCTCTAATCAGAGAACTGATGGAGAAAGATTGTCTCGTTTGTATTGAGTGTTGAGTAAATCTAGTGTCAAGATAAGTCTAGATAGGTTAGACATCATTGTGGTCAGAACAGATCCAAGCATTTTATAATTAGGGAACATTTTACATCAAAGCATACCCTTCATGTTTTCAGCTTTGTGCTCATTGTTTGACAAACAGGTCTTAGTAGTATCAGTAGTGTCTCTCATGAATTGGTGTGATTCTCAGTCAGTCCACCTTAACAGTATCAATAGTCTTCATGTATTTTTATGCATTTAAAATTTCGCTTAGAGTGAATCACTATAATTGACTTTTTGAAATAGAAAGAGTTCTAAATTTATTTTCAGATAAGCATATGATACAGATTTTTTAACCCCTAAAAGTGTTTTGTTCTTTCTCCCGTTAATCATTAGAAGAATTTTGTACAGTAAGTACCAGCTTTACTCAAAAAAGTAAAAATTTTCCCAATTTTTGTTGAATAAGAATTTCTCCATAAACTTTCATCTACTCCCCTTACATTGGTACTGTATTCTCCCAGGAAGAACAAAGAACAGTTTTATAAACTTTTCTCATCCTTTGCAGAACATGTATGTCAACAGATTAGATACATCAAGATGTTTTAGACAAGGACAGCATTGTATATTGTGTTCTTTATTGGCTCAATGCATAAAATACTTAGCTTATAGACCGTAGTCTTTGTGTGTGTGTGTGTGTGTGTGTAACAGTTCAGACAGTTCTGGAACTCACTTTGTAGATCAGGCTGGTCTGAACTCACAGAGCTCTGATTGCTTCTGCTTCTGAGTGCTGGAATTAAAGATGTGCCACCATTGACTGACTCTGTATCATGATTGTAACCTTAGAGGATTCCATATGTTAATGCCCATGAACTTAGTATTTTTTACTACAGCTTCTCTTTTCTTCATCTATATGAGAAAGGAGTGGAACAATGATTTGGTTCATAATGTTAGTTAGTGTCTTAGTTACTTTTAAGCAAGACAATTTATTTAAAAAATCATTTAATTGGGGATTGCTTACAGTTTCAGAGGGCAGGTCTTTGATCATCATGGTAGGGAGCATGACAGCAGGCAGGAAGGTATGGCACTGGAGCAATAGCTGATAGCTTGCATCTGATTCATAAACATGAGGCAGATACATGTATGTATGTATGTTTATCTATATATAAGTATATAGATATCTTTACACAATATATACATATATATGTGTATATATGTGTTTATGAGAGTGAGAAGGTGAACTAAATGGGAATGGCATGGGCTTTTGAAACCTTAAGAGACTCCTAATGACACATGTCTCCAACAAGACTACACCTCATTGTTTTCAAAGAGTTTCACCAACTGTGGATTAAGCATTCAAATATATGAGCCAATGGGGACAGCATTCTCCTTCCAACTTCTATATGGGTTGTCTGGTGGTTTTAGAGAATACTGAATAATTCCTCATAGTTACCTTTATCATATATGACTAAGATGTTACTGTATTAAAGGCATAACTTTCATGAAAATAATGTGTCAGTATCTACCAGACTATCTGAACTGTGTCTAGCTTCTTGAAGGCTGGAAAAAAACCCAAAGGGTGATTACATTGAATATTTTAGAGTTGGGATGAGGGCCACAGTCATCAAGGGGCAATGCCAGAATCTCAGGTTTATACAGTTACCAATTTATAGAACCCCATGAATAGGGTTCTGTGGCTCTCCTTTGAAGGATTTTGTGTTTTCCCTTGTTCCTGCTTAGTGTCAATACCTGTGACTATTTTAGGATTATTGTAGTGTATTAAATTAAGATTCACAGTCTTAATTAGTTCTTTAAGGATAAGAGACTATTAGAATTGATCAGCTATTTTGTAACAACCTCTTTTGTTTCTATTAAGACAGCACCTCATGTACCTTAGGGTGGTTTCTATCTTGCTGTATATCTTGAATTATATGTATGTACTCCTCTGTAAAAAAAAAAAAAACTAATATAGGATTTCTTAAAGACCTCATATATGGTAAACTTTTAGAATTTTATAATGAAAAAAATGGAGATTTATGAAAATATAAGCATGACATGTAACTAGAGAAAAAGATCATCTTGACTGTTTTGAAATAAGAAAATAGTTCAATGTAATCATCTATAAATAAATTCCAGTAATATTGTTCAACAGTGGAAATAATAGGTACTTCTGAGCAACTGAGGTCATTCTTTTAGGTGGGTGCATAGGCAGAGTGAATACCGGTTGAAATGGGTAATTCAAACAAAATGGTTTACAGTTGTTGGGATATTCAGTGAGTCATCCGGTAAAAATTGGTAGTTATGGAATGATAACTCCAGCAGCATCTGACCTGATGTCTGGTTAGTAGCACTGGAAAATGTCAGGGAAGGAAAAGAAGGCTCATAACATGGAACACATTAAGAGTTTATTTATGGATACAATGATGAGCAAGTCTGAATTTTTCTTTTCTTCCAAGAATTTATTTATCACTGAAAAAGTAATTCACAACTAATTTGGAGAACCAACAGTGAAAATATTTCCTACCTGACTATTTCGTTTTCCTATAAAGCAAATTTTAAGGAATAAAACAACAACAGAACAAAAACAAAAGTCAATCTACATTTTTAACTGTATTCCAGTTTAAGTTGTATTGTTAGAGATGGTATGTTCCAAAGTAGTTAGATTTAGAGGGAATAGATTGGGTTGGCTAGGTAGATTGTTTTATGTTTATTGACTATATATTAACATCTGATATAAGAGCTTATTCACATCATAGATTTTATGGTTTCTCCCAATTAAATTTTTTTTAACTTTTATCCTATTGTAAGATGCTTTTCTGAGAAACTCTTGAGTTCTCAACTCTGACTTTTAAAAAATATGTTTTGTGGGATGGAAAGATGGCTCATTGGTTAAGAGGTCCAGAGTTCAATTCCCAGCAACCACATGGTGGCTCACAACCATCTGTAATGAGATTTGGTGTCCTCTTCTGGCCTGCATGCATACACACAGACAGAATATTGTATACATAATATAAATAAATAAATGTTTTTTTTTTAAATAAAAGCTTTCTTTAAAAATATATTTTATTCCCCTCTTTAAAAATGTTTTATATTCCATTTTGTTGTTGGAAGTAGATAGTAAGTGGTAGGCTGCATTGCCCTCCCCCACCACTCCCTGCCATAATAGCAGGGCTACTTTTGCAAAGTCAGTGAACTTTCTTTAGCATCAGTTATTGCGTATGTAAATTCTGTCCTTTCTTATAGGGGTGTTATGTGACTTGAATGAACTAGGTTGTAAAAGTTCAGGGCAGAGTGTAAAACATTAAAATTGTAGTTGACTGCTTTTGTAAATACCTCATTCACAAGGGTAGCCCTTTGCTGCCTTACAAGTGGGTGGGCATGACCCCCTCATTCTTTCTTCAAGTCTTAATAGCCCATGCAGGCCCCTAATATACTTGTAGCCGAGGATGACTTTGAACTTCTGATCCTCCTGGCTCCACTTCAAAGTATTGGGATTATAGTCATGTCCTACCACATCTAGCTTTTGGTGGTGGCTTTCTGACTATAATTCATTAAAGAAAACATAGATGGGATACACAGATACTCCATCTTGGGAATTTGGTATTGGTATATTAAATCAGTTCTTGCTGATCTAATGTAAGGAAACTCAAAACCAAGTACGCGAGAGTATGACTTTGTTCTAATGTGTAACAGAAAGCTTATTGTAGAGGGAGGATAGAGTCTTCAGAGGAGAGGAAACATGCACGTACACAGGCTTGAACGCCATGAATGCATTTGCTCCTAGCTGCCTGCCTACTTTCTATTTCCTGCTTGCTTTTCCTATTTCTGGCTACATTTTTGACTTTGATTAGCATAGTATACAATTGCAAATCTGTATAACAATGACCTTTTTTGTTGCTTAAGCTATTTTAAGTTGTTTTTATTACTTTCAACTAGAGAGCTAAAATGAAAATCAATGGATTGCTGCTTAACATCTTTTTTAAATCCTTTAAATACTCTTTAATTCCCCCTAATGCCTACTAATTTGTTTTTAAGGGGCAATTATATTCTTTCATTTATTTAACAGTCATCATGTATGTTTTTTGGGTTCTTTGGAGGTGCTGACATGAAGAAATATGATTTTTGTACCCAAGTTGTTTTACATTTACTCAGGGAAAAGTATATGTAAATAATTACCTTTAATGTTAGGTTAAGGAGGAAAGAAGTTTATAAGTGATTAGACCTTTAATTTATGCTTAGTATATTTAAGGACATTGAAGTTTTCTTTTACTTCGTCCTTGACCATTTTTTTAGGTCCTCACTTGCTTTTGGACCTAGCACTTTTGCATGTGCTTCTGAGCATTCAAGTAGACCAGCCACTTGGAGCCTGTAAACTTTTCCTTATTGAAGTGGCTGCAGAGCATTGCAACAATACTGGCAAATTTGAAATAAACAAGTGATGCATGGCAGTGTACAGCTTTAATCCCAACACTCAGGATGCAGAGGCAGGTGGATCTCTGTGAGTTCAAAGCCAGCCTGGTCTAAAAGTATGTTCCAGCACTACCACAAAGAAACCCATTCTTGAAAACAGAAAACAGACAAAACCAATATCTAAAACAATGAACAATAAAACCCAGAGACTTTGATTATTATTTTTTAAATGAACTTGACACCAACAAGTCATCTTGATTGTCTTTACCTGTGCATGATTTGAATGTTTATTTTCATGTTTAATCTTGACCGAAGAAGTTGTGTTGTTTCTCTGTCTTTTTGTGTCATGCACAGAAAGGACACTTATATCCCTTGCAATATATGATAAACTCATACCTTTGCATAACTGCGCTGTGTTTCCTATACCTTGCATAATGAAGTAAAATGGGTGTTTAGTAAAATGGAAATCAGTTATATATTGTTAAGTGGAGAGGACTAATTTCAGGACCACATTTTCTTAACTTGGAGGTTATGTACGTTACAAAACCTACATACCTGCCTCCTGCAACTTTTCAAAATGACCCAATTCAGAATGACATTCAACTTTCAGCTGATTGAAATGGGCATTTGGTCGAAAATCCCTTGTAGATTTGTGGACCAATTAAATTTTTTTCCTGGGAATCTCATTCATTTTAATAATAGAAAAAAACTATAGTTAGAATTTTGGAAAAAAAAAGTAAAGATTTATGTTACTGCTAAAGAAAACATAGGACATACTTATTTTGTTGAAGAATACAACAGTCTTAATTGTAAAATGTTATAGAGAAATTAATAGAATTAAGGAGTAATGCATGGATAGGTTGAATAGTTTTGTTTTCTGGAATTCCTCTAGGCATTAACTTTAGAAAACTTACAATATGTAAAATTAATATTGGCTTAGCAATCTTATTCCATTATATGCCTACCCCAAGGTACTTGTTTTATCCTCACAGATCTCCGCACATTTGACCGTTTGTTGGGTGTAAGTTGCTGATATGCATACATGCGAACATTTTAAGGTCACCCCTTCCAGGTTATAAACTCATTGACATATCTGTGAGATTACATTATCACTATTTACCCTGTTTTTAGTACTGTCCTTGGCCGTGAAAGATACCCAGTAATTGTTGAATGAATGAGTGCTTAATTTAGTTCCATAATCTTCTCTCCTACCAACTTTCCCGAGAAGGCCTGCTAGAAATACTTGTAGTCACATTATTTGTAGGCTCTCAGAATCCTTTAAATTAGATATAAATTTAGGCACTATAAATATGGTCCTATAACAACATTATTATTACCTTTTAATTGGACCAAAACTAAAGAGTAAAGGGAAATCAATTGCTGGGATTTTCATTTCTGATCTCCAATCCACAACACAAAAGATTGCCAGATGTCTCTGGGGACAAAGTTTCTAGTACCTAGTTTGGAGAGCATACAGAAAATGTTAAAGGAATTATCAAGGCTTCCATCTAAGTAAGTGGTGGCTAAAAGTCCACAAAGGGTGCAGTGGTATTTTTTTAGAGCCTGATTGCAGGAGACGAGAGACACTGTACTGGTGTTCTGTGTGGGAGGCATATCAGTTATAGGACTGTAAGCTGAAGGACATTGAAGGCAGTGAGCTAAGTAGCCACAGAAGCTGCAGGGGATGGAGGAAGAGGGCAGTGAGTTATGGAAAGAAAGACTGAGAAATTTGGAGCTGGAGTGGATATTAGCATACTCTTTATGACACCTGTGACATGTTTTGTCTCTGGCACAACATGCCTGCCTACATAGGAGAAGTGTTCACAGAATTCAGCCTTGCTAGCTGCATGTAAACCTTTGATATGCCACCGTCACCCTTCCGTTGGGGTTATATCCCTAAGTGTCACAGTCAGAGCCCTGTGTTATGTCTGTAGATGACTCTCCATCTGCCAAATGAAGAACAAGATAAATATTTTCTTGCAAATATGAAAGGAAGGGTTAAATGGTTACTGTTTAGGAATTAAGCTGATAAGCATATTATATTGTCTGAGGCACTAGAAATAAGCAAATTAATTACATGCAAATAACTGTTGCTTGTGAAGTGTGGGATAATAATAGTATCTGTTTAGATAATAATAACTGTTTGGATAATAATAATATCTGTTTAGATGTTTATGGCAAGTTTTTTACATGGCACAGTTTTCTGCTAATTCCCCTGTGGAAAATAACAACTATTGGTTTCTTTTACTCAAATGTATTGTAAACTCATTGTGTTTCTCTATCTTTGGCATGCCAAGAGCAATTGTAAAAATTGTGATTGTTGAAGAAAAAAATCTGTTGTAGGATTTTTCTGCTTTAAACACATGGTTGTTATCATTACTACTATATAACACATGGGTTTATTTTGTCGAAGATCGCAGTCAGTAGTTCGTCTGGATTGACTTTCTGTTGACTTTTCTTTAATGAATATCTTTTGATGTCAGCTTCTTGGAGAGCCTTAGACAGTTCCCTCTTTTAAGGTAAAGTAGGCAGCCAAAAAGCTTATGCAGCCATTGTGATCCACAGTGTGGGGTGATGAGTAACTTGTCTCTGTTTTTTAGGGATGGCCTGACATTTGCTCAGTATACTCAGTACGGGGTGGGTGCCTTTGCACTCTGCTGTGGCATTTCCTTTTTGCTGTATGTATATATTCCTGGAATTATGTTAGAGATTATGAGTTCTTCTATTTTTTGAGATAGTCATTTCTTCTGGGCATTTACTTCGATTGTATGTCAGATACTTTAAAGGCTAGGTTCCACTATAATTGTTAAAGGAAGAAATTATTTTTATGCACAACTTTGTAAGCTGGATTTCCTCGTTGTCCATCTTCCTCCATAGGGTGTATACTATTTGCTTTATTTGCTCATCATGTTGCTAATTCTAAGGCATTTAGCTTACCTTTGTGCAGTTCATCAGTAACCCTGGTATTTACAAAGTTGTTTTGAAAACATTATGGAATGGAGGACACTGTGATTAATCATCTTTTGTTAACAAAACTAGAAGTGTAATGGAAATGGACTTCTGCTTTTATTTTTGATACAACCAGAATTTTTACCTAGAATCTATGAGGAAAACAGGACATTTATCTTGGATTGGCTTGTTTCATCTCTTTTCTAACATAGTGGTTTCATAAGTTGAATCATCCAATCATAGACTTTAATATTTTGCCTCTGGAGATCTTTTTGCTGGCCCTCTCCCTTGGTTGCCGTATAGAAATTAGTATTCTGGATGCTGGAAAAATTATAAATTATAATTGTAAATTTATACTATTAACGAAACTATTTCCTTAATAAATTTTCAAGGGGCAGGTGTAACTTCTGTTCCATTGTTCTTCCTTTCAGATTAAAGTTCTCAGGTAGAGAAATTCTATCAAATGCAATAATTCTGGTTAAGACAAGGAGAAAAGTCAGTTGGTAGATTTTGAGGCAAGAATCTATTTTCTTATTATAGAAAAAGATGAGAGACATAACTACCTTGTGTTTTCATTATTTGCTTTCAGTCTGTGATGCTTTCAAGAGTTTGAGAAATAGGGTATTTAACTTCTCAACTTATGACTGATAGGATCATAGTAAAAGTGCTCCAGTCTAATGGAAGCTTAAAATGCAGCCCTCAGAATTGCTGGATTGCACTTGACAGTGATTTGTATGTCTATGGATTATTAAACCTCAGCATAGAGAATTTCCTGATTTAAAAATTCCATTTTATTCACTTGGTCTGATATGAGGAACAGTCATGCTTTCTGTTGTCTTATATGGTATATTTAGTTCCAGTCAAGGCCAACAAAACTGACCTCCAAGGAATTCTTCATTGTGTGGACTTTTCAAACAGAGTTGTTAACATTTATTTCCTTTGCCCTTGACCTTGTTCTCTGTTGATGGGTCAGTGGTGTTTGTTGTTTCACCAAGCATAAGCACGAGTTACAGTTGGTATGTGTCTCTCACAATGACCACTCTCAGAGGAAACGGTAATCGCTGCTTGCAGTATCTTACTGTGTTTGTTAAGTGAGCCCCCATAATTTCTTTAAAAAGCCTTGGGTTTTATGCAACTTTGATTAGTTATACACAAACTTAGTGCTCAGAAATTTGCAGGATTTAGAAATCAGGAACCTTTGACACCATAGTTGGGTCTTGAAGACTTATTTAACATAATTTTCAAGCCCCTTTAGGTGGTTTCTACATCAGTATCTTATCTGTGTCTTAGTCACTGTTCTATTGCTGTGAAGAGACTCTGTTGGCGGAGGCTGCTTGTTTGTTTCCTGGTCACCCAGACCCCAAATAATCACATAGAAACTATATTATTTGCAATACTGTTTGACCAATTGCTTAAGCATATTGCTAATTAGCTCTTATATCTTAAATTAACCCATTTTTATTAATCTGTGCATTGTCACGTGATGTAGGTGGGTCTCTCTATCTGTTGTTTATTGGTTAATAAAGAAACTGCCTTGGACCTTGATAGGACAGAAGATTAGGTAGGCAGAGTAAACAGAATAGAATCCTGGGAGGAAGTGAGGCAGTCTCCATGCCTCTCCTCTATGGTCAGACGAGATGAAGCTCCAGCCCAAGATGGACGTACACTAGAATCTTCTTGGTAAGACACCACCTTGTGGTGCTACACAGATTATTAGAAATGGGTTAATCAAGTTATGAGAGTTAGCCAAGAAGAGGCTAGAGCTAACGGGTCAAGCAGTGTTTAAAAGAATAAAATTTGTGTGTTGTTATTTCAGGGCATAAGCTAGCCAGGCGGCCGGGAGCTAGGCGGCAGGAACTTAGCCCACAGCTTCTTCTACAGTCACGTGGTTGTGGCCTACCGATAAGTTCCCATGCTGCCTCTGTCTCCTACAGTGGCTCCAAGACTTCTTGACTCCTCCTATTCTCTCTTCCTCTAACTGCTTGGGAGTCCTGCCTTGCTCTGTTCTGCTAAGCCTCTGGCCAAAACAGCTTTATTCATTAACCAATAAAATCAACACATAGACAGAAGGACTTTCCATGAATATGGCAACTCTCATAAAAGAAAACACTTAATTTTGGGCTTGCTTGCCATTTTAGAGGGTTTGTCCATCATCATATTGGTGGGAAGCATGGCAGCATGAAGGCAGGCATGGTGCATCTTGACCCATAGATAGCACACACAGAGATACTAGCCTGGCATGGGGTTTTAAAACCTCAGAATCCACCCTTAGTGGCACACTTCCTCCATCAAGGCCACATCTCCTATTCCCTTTAATTGTCTCAAACACTTCTATTCCTAAGCATTCAAGTATATGAGCCTATGAGGACCGTTCTTATTCAAACCACTACAGTGGTTGAGCTAGTTGCTGTTTGTTCTACAAAAATTATTGGCAATTCTTGTGTATATTTGGTTGTGAGTATACTTGGACTCCATGTTATTTTCATAAGATTTCTTGCAGTGAATTTTATATGTAGTCCTACATTTTTGTGTTTTATCATTTTTCTTATTTTTCTCCTTAAAAGGTACATTATGAAGACATTGAGATAGCTGTAGCTTAAATACTTTATTTGTAATGAGTGAAACCCTGACTGCAGGTGGATTTATGCCCTGGGAAAGCTGGAGGAGCAGGAAGAGATGACTACAGAATGAGTATTAAGGTGATTTACAGTTTGAGTTGGAAAGACACCAATAGAGGAGTAGTAGGGAGGATAATGACTCAATAAGTGCAATAGTATTGAAACAACGGAGTCTTAGGCTATTAGGGAAAGAATTGACAGAAACATGTCTTTTCATGTTGTGTGGTAATCAATTTAATGATCTTTGCCATGGACCTAAAATAATAAATGAAGTATAAAACCTCTTTGTAATAGTAATCTGAACATTATTTAGAATATATCTCTGGATAATCCTCTGTTTTCTGTTTCTGTAAAACATTTCCTTTTTTTTTGTTAAGTTAATTTATTTTATTGTGTATTAGGACCAGTATTTTCTGCAATTTTTAAATATTTTGAAATAAAAAATTAAGATGTGATTTACCTTCAATAAAATCTATTACTTTAGAAGGTAGTATTATCTCTATATATTTTAATATGCTCACAAAGTTGTACAATCAACACTTTCTAAAACCAAAATGTGTATGTCATCCAGAAAGTAAGCTGTCAATCACGATCATCAGTGTCTCCCATTCCCCTTTCCTCAACCCGTGGCAACCACCGATTTCCTTTCTTGTTCATGGATCCATCTTTTCTGGACAGTTCGTGTAAATGAAATTGTTCATTACCTGGCTGTTGTGTCATGTTCTTTCACATAGTATAATGTTTTTAAGGGTTATCATCTTAATGCTTATCTCAGCATTAATATTCTTACTGCATCTTATATTTTCCTTTTTATTAGTTCTTTGAGAATTTTATACAATGGCTTTTAATCATATTCACCTCTCCCCCTACTCCCCCATATTCCTTACCAATTCAAATTGATACCCTCTCTTAATTTTTTTAACCATTAAATACAGTTTGTTTTGCACATATACTCTTGTATGTACGACCTTCACTGGAGGGTATTCTGCATTAGAGCCTGCACCATTTATAAATGACTTTTTCTTCCAGTAACTATTAAGTGGTCAGTGCCAGCTTGAATTTTTCCATCTTCTGTGGCTCCATTAAATGGTATTTTCAGCAATTATGGGCTCACTACCACATTGCCAAGGATAACCAACAGCATTGGCTTTAACCTATAATTTTTTTTTTTAGAATTTTGCTTTATTGATATAAATTTAATCTTTAACCTATAAATTTTTGGGGGAGGGTGGACCTATGGGATCACTTGCCAACAACTATAAAGGAAGTAACTCTTTTTTTTTTTTTGCTATTGTATGGTGTCTAGTAGGTGCCTTGTTTCCCTGATAAAGGGTCACTCCATTTAAACTCTTTATATGTGCTTAACTTACTCTTCTATATGCATTTGCTGATTTATTTAGTGTGTGTGCTTGTGTGCACACATGCACATTATGTCTGTCATGGCACATGAAGTCAGAGGACAACTTGTAGGAATTGGTTCTTTCGTTCAACTCTGGGTTCTGGGTGTTAAGTTCAGGTTGTCAGCCGTGTTGGTGACTGCTATTACCTACTGAACCTTCTCCTGGACCTCTGTATTTAACCTTTTGAAGAAACCGTTTCTGAAATTAGCCCTACCATTTTCACATTCTTTCCATTTTGAGCATGTTATTTGAAATTGGGTGGACATACTGCCGAAAAATTAAATTTCTAACCAGTTTCTTTGGACATCATGCATGGTCGAATGAATTATTATGCAAGCTTTGGAAGGCCATAGAATTTTAAAGCTGAGGGGTTTTGATGGGTTTGTCCTCCTATTGTAATAAAGGTCTGTGGGGTTTTGTTCATTTTGTTTACTACTGTATCTACTCTGTATGGAGCAGTTCTGTAAATAGTAAGTGCTAAGTACACGTTTCTCAATGACTGCATCTAATCACCTTGATCACCCTGTCCCACCTCCTTTATAAGCAGAAACAATGCCTGGAGAACAGAGATGACTTCCTGAAAGTCACACAGGGACTTAAAGGGGAAAGCAAAGTTTAGCATTATGCTCCTGATTTTCTTGCAGTTTTCAGTCAATGCCATTCTCAAATTCCCTTCTCTTCCTGTGCACAGTGGTCTTTGTTGACCTGGTATAGGATTTCCTTGTTGTTTATAAGCTCTGCTTTCAGGGCTTATTGACATTTAATGAGTATTTTTGTTCTTGTGAAGTCATTTACATGTTTTCCACTGAGTCCAGAAACATAAAAGGAGAGAAACATTTAAAAAACTGTGTTTTATCTAAGAAAGATACATTACAGTTGCCTATCAATAAATAGATAACCTCCAGAGCTGCCAAGATTATTAGATTGTAGAACACAATAAATTTGTGCCTCCCTTGTGAGTCACTTGTTTTAAAAAGTTCTCAACTCATTATCTGAAAGAAAGGCATGTTAATCTGAGTTTGTTCAATAGTAGTATTTGTTCCTAATTGCCCTGTGGGGGGAGGAATCCATTTTAGCAGGCTCTTTTTCGTACTCTGTTCTTCCAGAATAACATATGTGTAAATTAGCTGTAGCATAGTCTAAGTGCACACCACTTATTCCATGTGGAAGCAGTGTACTTGGAACCACATTTGCATGTTAAAGTGGAGTTATATGCTTGAAGGATAAGTTTCTAGACTGGATGTGTGATGGAGGAGGGTCATCTGTCTATCTGTTGCTTTCATTGGTTAATTAATAAAGAAACTGCTTGGCCTGATAGGTCAGAACATAGGTAGGTGGGGAAGACAGAACAGAATTCTGGAGGAAAGAAAGCTGAGTCAGGCAGATGCCATAGCTCTCCTCTCTGAGATGGATGCAGATTAAGATCTTTCCTGTAAGCCACCACCTCGTGGTGCTACACAGATTATTAAAAATGGGTTAATCAAGATGTGAGAATTAGCCAGTAAGAGGCTAGAGCTAATGGGCCAAAGCAGTGTTCAAAAGAATACAATTTGTGTGTTGTTATTTCTGGAGCTAAGCTAACCATGCTGGAGCCAGACGGGAGTAAGCAGGCCTGCTCGCCTCATCACTACAGATATGCAGTGAAGTTGAGATTTCGCTGTGTAAAGGCCATGGTAGAGATCTGGAGCCATGGAAGACAAGAGGCACATATTTCAGTTACTTTTTAATAACGATTTCATAAGCTATGAAAAGACATGGGCATTTCAGTTACTTTAGTTAAAATTCATTTAACTTTTGACTAGTCTGTAATATCTGTTTCAGAGTAACAGGCTTCAAAGTTCCCTAAATTCTTGTTATATTTTTCCAAATTTGTGGATACATTTTAAAGAGGATCATAAATCTGTTTTTATTGTAATTGTATTCTTCATCTATTCCATCCATGTAATGCATAGGTTGAATGTGGGAGAATATACAAGGGTTATTCTTTTTCTTGAGGTATGAAATCAAGCACCATTGTACAGTTAGCATGGTGGTATAAGGGAAAAGAATTCTCACAAGCTTTTATTTAGATTCATATTCAAAATCTGCCCCTATGATTACTTTTTTATATCAGAGATGAAGGCACATTCCCCTCTTTGTAAAATGTGAGTAAAAATTCTTTCTACTTCTTGGCAGTTCTGCTGAGTTTCTATATGGGACACAGTAGATATTCAGTAGTTGGCAGGGAACTGTGAGCCCAGAGACTTCATTTGAAATCTCACACACATACACACACACTTGTGTCTAATAGGATTTAACTGGTTATATGGTTGACAGCTTAACTCTTAAATGTTTGTTGATAGTCAGAGCATTTAAACTTTATTATAAATGTTTGTTTTTAGTTGCTGTGACTCTGATTATCTCTTCTTTCTGCTGTCTGAGCTGTCTGTGTTCTTCCAGTTTCTGCTACTGTCACAACTATTGCTTGTATTATCCAAGTTGGAAACCTTGTCACAATCTTTCTTCTCATTTCTTTGTAATTTTGCTCTCTAGTGGTTTTTTCTATGGAAAGCTAATATTGCATAAAATATTATTGATGCTGTTATTAGGTAGACAGCTTAGGAAATACATGGACCCAAACACTAGTTTATCTAATCACGCTGATCACTGTTTCTGTAATTAATTGTCCTTTATTTGTCAGCATGTTTCTTACTTAGAAATTAAACATAGTTATAATTTTACAGTTACTTTTCTTATTTAATGTCTATTTTCTAATGGTTTCTTAAATTACAAACTTATATAGACTGGTCTTTTTTTCCCCCCATTAACCAAGGTGTAGTTAAGATGGAATTCCGTAGAATAACATTATCATTAGGATATGAGGTGGGGACCACTAGTCTCCCCTCTAGCTCTGTATCTAAGATTGTAGTATATTCAGCAGATATTCATTTTATAGCTTAGCTCATCGTCTCTCTTCCATCTTCCATGGGGGCATTGTAAGTCTTTGCTCCTGACATTGGGTTTGGACATGTGACTTCCCATGACCAATGAATGACCTGTTAACAGATTTGCCATAGCAAAATGCTAGATCTGTGTTTATGCTTTGGACTTGGCCTTTTCTAGTTCTATCAGTTGTCATGAGTTAGCATGCTCTTAAGTAGCTTCTAATTAATGGAGATTAATGACCAATGCTGGCTTTGATCTGTAGCTTTGCACTAACTCTAAGTGAGCTCACCTACAGCCGAATCTTAGATAACCTGTGTATTTATAATCAACAAGGAAGGGCACATTGTTTGCTGCTGAGTTGTAGGAAAGTTTTTACTCAATATTGTTGTGACTGTATCTAAGATATCCAAGAGGATGCTGTTTTAAAGGCTTTTTCTGGGCACTGATTTTAGAGCATTGGCTTTCCATGTAGAATCATGACCTTTACCATTTCATAGCACCAGCCTGTCACAGAACCAGCATCAAAATAGGCGCTATTCAGGCATGGAAATCTGTTACAAGGCTGCAAACAGTACAGATCTGGAAGAAGGTTTTGGTTGATATTGGCTGTTTTCCCAAATCTGCTTGTCCTTGAAAATTGTTTATAGGGGATTATGGTAGTGGCTTCCTCTTTTTGTTAGATCAAATAATTGTATTTTCTTAGTTGTAAAAAGAGAAGTGAATCCACAGTCTCTTTAATTATGGAAAGAGCCTATTAAAATTCCATTTTGTTTTTAGAAGTAAACATATAAAGGAAGCTGGAGGAGGCCAAGCACCTTTTTAAAATAATGATTGTCTTGGGCTAATTTCTTCACTATGCCTTCAGCATCATTAGATGCCAACCCTACTGTGTGGTCTCATTTGCAATCAAAACTGATTGGAAAGGAAAGGCTGGGGTGCCAGAGACCTCCCTAAAGCAAAGGGCTCAGAAACCTGGCCAATGTTTAGCCTGTTTATTCTCAGCAGTACTTCTATTTATTTTCCCTCAAGTTGGGGTGGCTGATGGGAGTGGAACGGGGACAGTATTTCTGTGGGTATTGTAATACAGCCTTCAAAAGAGAATACTGAAAAATAGAAAAAGATACTTGGTGAAAGCTGGAGCTTTTCGTAGTATTTTTCTTCTTGCATATATAATCTTGATCTTTCCCTTTGCTCTGAGCTCCCCCCTCTGGCATTCACAGCATATTTTCTTTTCTGTATTTGCAAACCTCAATGCTTTCCCACCAAGTCATTTTGCAAATGCTTTACACTGTGCATTGACATTAGGCGTGCTTTTGTTTTCTAGAGAGTGGGGTAGAATAGAATGGGGAGGCAGAGGAACAGCCTGTAACATTTACTAACTTTGAATCAGTGCAGGATAAAGTAAAACACCCAATCCACCATTTATATTGCTTAAAAATATTTTGAGCTTGATAATCATTTTTTCTATCCTTGTGTGTCAAGTCTCTTGTGAGATCATGGACAAATTCATCTGGTTCTTTGCTTTTGTAATTAATTCTTTATCATTATCCTGCTATGTCATATACTCTTTCTCCTCTCTGTTTCTTCTCTCCTCTTTCTCTCTCTTTCTTTGTTTCTCAGTGTATGCATCTCTGTCTTTCTCTGTGTGTTTTACATTTCTTCTATGTCATATTTTCTTTTAAAAGAAAATTAGTAACACCCGGGGTTTTGTTTCTGTTTGTGTTTTTCTTTAAAGTACTGTTTTAAGATTCTGATTTTCAGTGTTAGTTAAATTTCCAGAAAACAGAATCTTATCTTTGAAGTGAAAACAATGGAAAGTTATGTGCTGTGTATTTTTCTAGTTTGATTACTTGTCAAACTTTCTTCAGATTTTTCTTTTTTATATTTATTATTTTATTGAAGATAAACTTTTTTCCAAACAGTATATTCTGATCACTTATTTCCCCTCCTTCAGCTTCTTCCAGATCCTCCCTACACCCTACCCATCCAACTCCATGCCTCTTTCTCTCTCTATTTAGAAAACAAACAGGCAAATAGAAAGATAAAAAACAATCAAACCAGAATGAAAAACAAACAAAGAAAAACCTGGAGAAATGCAGACACACACACACACACACACACACACACACACACACACACCAATAAAAAATTTAAAAATCTTTTTTTTTTTTTTTTTTTTTGGTTTTTCGAGACAGGGTTTCTCTGTAGTTTTGGAGCCTATCCTGGAACTAGCTCTTGTAGACCAGGCTGGTCTCGAACTCACAGAGATCCGCCTGCCTCTGCCTCCCAAGTGCTAGGATTAAAGGCATGTGCCACCACCACCCGGCAGAAATCTTTTTTTTTTTAATTGAAAAAATTTCTGCCTCCTCCCCGCCCCCCCATTTCCCTCTCCCTCCTCCTACTCCTCTCCCCTTCCCCCTATTCCTCCCCTCTCCCCCACTCCTTTTCCCCTTCCATTCCAGTCTGAAGAGCAGTCAGGGTTCCCTGCCCTGTGGGCAGTCCAAGGTCCTTCCCCCTCCATCCAGGTCTAGGAAGGTGAGCATCCAAACAGGCTAGGTTCCCACAAAGCCAGTTCATGCAGTAGGATCAAAACCCAGTGCCATTGTCCTTGGCTTCTCAGCAGCCCTCAGTGTCTGCCATGTTCAGATAGTCCGTTTTTATCCCATGCTCTTTCAGTCCCAGTCCAGCTGGCCTTGGTGAGCTCCCAATAGATCAGCCCCACTCTCTCAGTTGGTGGGTGTACCCCTTGCGGTCCTGACTTCCTTGCTCATGTTCTCCCTCCTTCTGCTCCTCTTTGGGCCTTGGGAGCTCAGTCCGGTGCTCCAGTGTGGGTCTCTGTCTCTATCTCCATCCATAGCCAGTTGAAGGTTCTGTGGTGATATGCAAGATATTCATCAGTATGGCTACAGGATAGGGCAATTTCAGGTTCCCTCTCTTCAGCTGCCCAAGGAACTAACTGGGGACATCTCCCTGGACCCCTGGGAGCCCCTCTAGAGTCCAGTCTCTTGCCAACCCTAAGATGGCTCCCTTAATTAGGATATATACTTCCCTGCTCCCATATTCACCCTTCCTTTATCCCAACCATCCCATTCCCCCAAGTTCCCCCCATCCTCCCCTTCTCACTTTTCTCTCCCCATTTCCCCTTACCCCCATTCTACCCCACCCCAGAAACCTTTTTAATGATTGATGTGTATTATCTTAAACTTGGTAGTTATGCTTCTGTTGAAGTTTATCCACATTTTCTTTGTGAGTTGTTTTATAGTAGGTCAGAGGCTCCTCTTCATTCATGGAGACTTGCATAGTTTCCCTTACTCAGAACTACCCCCAGTCTTTCATTTCTTTTTATCTGATTCTGTCTGCTTCTCATGCCATCTGTCTATGTTTTTCCTCCTATGCTGTTTGGCTGTTGACCATTCTATCTAACTCCTTACGTTTATCTTAGAGGAGATTTTCAAGTTTTTAAATTGCTTAACTACTGGGATGCAGATTGCAAAGATAGAGAATGAAGGTGTTTAGCACCGAGCGAAGATGTGATCAGAAAACACTCCATAGTATCAAATACATAAGTTGCTCTCTATGGACTATAGACCATATTTAAATTTGCCTTCAATATGTTCTTTGATTCCTATTATTCTGAATGAACCAGGCTCCTAGATAAATTATTACCTAGCATCAGAAGAACACATTTAAAAACCTTTATTATAAGGTCCTGTATTTTAGTCCTTTCTGCCTGTATTTGAATTAGTTAAATCTTGGATATCCAATGGACATTCATTTCTAGGAAACAATACTCCATCATCTTATTAATTTCCGGAACTGTCTGGGTTTCACATATAGTTACTGTACTCCTTTTATAATGCTATCTCATTTTTGTTGAGTGGATAAGTAAATGAGCGTATTTTTAATTTTCCTGTTACAGTGATTAAATATCCTAAGAAATCCAAATTAAGGGGAAAGGGTTTATTTTGACTCATAGGTGAGGGTACAGTTCATCGTGGCAGCAGGAGCTTGAGACAGCGGTTCATAATTACATTCATTGTCAGGAAGCAAAGGGAGATGAATGCTGGTACTGAGTTTGGGACTCTAGCTCATGGAATGGTACCATCCATAGTAGAGTGGTATTCCCAATTCCTCTACTCTAGATAGTCCTTCACCAGCAGTTGAAGCTTTTCTCCTAGACAATTCTAGATTGTACCAAGTTGAAAGGTTTAACCCTCACAGTGAACAGTGATGCTTTTAACACTGAAGCATGTGTCGCCCACCCCTGTTCTTTATTCTTACATCGAATGATTTTTTATTGATCTTTTACTACCCATGTTAGATATTATGGAACATAAGAATTGCCTAAGTAGTGATCATTGTTATTAATTATTGTTGTATTTAGCCGGTAGAATTAACCCAGGGAAGTGATTCAAGAGATTGCTATTCTCGTGTCACTCATTGTGTTTATTCTTATTTCTTCAAGATAGGGTGTCGTTACAGTGCATAGCCTGGCCCTGCTTGTAATTTCCCTGTCCTAACCTCTCGGATACTGGGATTATGGGTATATACCACTGCAGTAGGCATCTGGGTTATTTTTAAAAGAGGTTTGCGCCTCGTCCCCAGCATCTGTACAAATTGACTGGGGATGTCAATTTTACCATGTCTTAGACCTTCATTGTACTTATTTTTTATCTGGTATCTGTCATCAACCATTTATCCACCTGAGCCTTGGCCTCCTAATGAGAAGATTCTGGAATATGATTCAAGATGTGTTTTTTTAGGCCCAAGCTGTTATTATTTATACAAATGATGTTATAGATGTCCTATCCCCTTCCTTTACATGAGTCATGCATATGTATATGGCTTTTAGTTTGGTTTGTTTGGTATGTGCTTATTAATGCATACTATGCATTAATATATATATATATATATATATATATATATATATATATATATAGTGAAACACACTATGATCTGTTAAAAAATGAAATTCCCCTCACATATTGAAAATTTTCATGTAGAAAATGCAACTTGTAATTGTTTTAGAGTATGTTTTTATTATTTCAGAACTGCTTATGCTCTTTTCCCCCCTAACGTGATATCAGCCTCCTGGCAGCATAGGCCTCAATATAAATTTGTCTGTTCACACTATTTATATATTGGGGATGAATTAATAACAAATATTTGAGTGTTTTGATTGTTAATGGATTGTGTTTGAATGTGAGATGCCTTATTACTTTATTCAGCCAAATAATCTTCATGGTAAAGGTGCCTTTTAGAATTATGTCTATGTCTTTAACTTTGCATGTTCTCTAAATACTCAGTAATTTATTTCAAAACAAAATCCTAAAAAGATTTTTTCATATTTATATTATGGATTGTGTATTGTACCTTTTTGTAATCTTAAAAAAGTATCTCAAATATCCTTTGTTCTTGAAGTTTTTGTTTTAATTTATTTTTAAATTATCAGATGTATATGTACTTTGTCCTTTGCCATTATGTTATTAGGAAAGAAAAAAAATCACCATGTGGTGCATTTTTCTTTCTGCGGAGAGGACATGGAGAGATTTGGTAGCATTCCCGTTGCAGCTCATAGTGTTTTCTCATATTTCCTCTGGGAGCAAATATTGCTTGCTCCGGCTCTGCTGAAGAGTGTAAAAAGCTTGCTTCTAGGCTCATGGAGCTCACAATCTGGGTGAGAGCGTCCCTGATTTCACTACTAAAATCCAACATTTCTCTTTTAGCCATGCTAAGACTGATAGACTCTTTCATTATTTTTCCCTCTTCTCAGATTTTCTGTTTTCCCATTTTCCTGTTATATTTCCATAATGAGTTTAAATGAGCCCATAAGTGTGTGAGTTGAATTCTCTTGAGAGGCTGAGCTTCCCAGCCAGGCCTACTGATTGGTGTGAGTTCAGTTTTGTCAAGTGTTCCACATCTGCTTTTTGTCAGTCGCTATTTTTGCAAAGTCTTCATTCTCTCTAATTATACAAATATGTCTTCTTCATTTTTCTTGTCAAAGACAAATTAAAAAGAATTAGTTTCTGAGCTAGTTTAGTCTTCATTAATTCTGTGCCCTACTCTGTTTTTAGCAGCGTTTTTCCTTTCCTAGTCTTCCCTCCACTCCTTGATAATTTTAAAAGCTTGTCTCCTCATGTCTGCCTTACTTGAGTAGCATGAATTAATTTGCTACCTCTGACTCTTTTCTCTAAGTTATAGCTGACTGTGAGAAGATACTTTTTCACTTTTCTCTTATTTAGTTCAGATCTCTTTGTCTGCGATATTTGAAGAGTCATTTGTGAAACTACATTAGGTGTTTCTTGTTCATTATCATTTGCCCCAAGAGGAATTTAATCCTACATGTGTTAATTATTTAATTATCCTAATGATGTCTCATATGGTACCCTGGACTCTTGCATAGTGATGAAATTATCCTTCATCCCAGGGCTCTTCAGAATTCTTGATTCTTTAATGTTTGGGCATTTATATTTAAATGCTTTTTACGTTTACATAGTTTATAGCTAACTTTCTGTGTTTGTCCTCCCCTCCCCACTACCTAGGTTTTATTTTTTTTCCATTTCCCTGGTTGCTTACGTTTCTATTTTTATTTGTGATATTTACACCTTTCTTGTGTACAGTGTAGTGCCTTTTGCTAATGTGCTCTGGTTTTCAAATTTTAATAATGGTCATGAGAATCATCTGGAATGTTCGAAGTCCAGGTTCTTGGGTTCTAGCTTCAGAGATTCATTTGGTTAGTCAACAGCCTTGAAAGCTTCATGTTAGCCCAAGATGTTGGATGATTATGGAACCAATCGCACCATTGTATATTGCTACTGCCTGCTGTTTTGCCTTCTTTCTTGTATATTCTTTTGTAAATCCTTTTATAATAGTGCTATCTGTAAGATATCATGTTAGTTACTCAGAATATCACATTGTGCAAAGTGTTTAGGGTCTAGGTCTTGCAGAAATTCCTAGTACGTTGAGTTATTTCTTCATGTCTTCAGCTCAAAAAATACTTTTACTTCTTGGCTAGTACTGAGAAAGTAACAACATTATTATTTTTATTAATATTTTTCTATGTTGCTGATGTTCCATAAAAGCTGGCATTGGGACCCTCGACTTTGGAGTTGTGGTTCTCATCTCCCATCTTTGTTTGCTTCATTTGTAAGATGAGCACAATTTGACTATACCACACACAGTGAGCTTAAACTGCCACTTCTATCCCCAAGGGCTTAATATCAAGTTTAGAGGAAATCTATCATAATTAATGATTCCTAATATATTAGCTTCATCACAACTTCAGGTAGGTGAAGATGTAAAACAATGTGCATTGTGTGATTTTTGAAACTCAGTGCATACATTTGTGTTTATGTTCTATTTATGAGTCTGTAGTACCACACAGAGCTGCTTTCTGCGACCTGGGGGAAAAAGCCAATCTTACTACTCTTGTAGTCATGTAGTCATGAAAGAGTCTCTCTCTCTCTCTCTCTCTCTCTCTCTCTCTCTCTCTCTCTCCCTCTCTCTCTCTCTCCCTCTCCCATTTGTACTTGTGTTGTGGCCAGAGAGTTATATAGGTATATAGGTTATCTTCGTCACTTGTTCTCCATATTGGGTTTTTAGACAGGTTCCCTTATTGAAATGAGAAACCTACTTACTGACTAAGCTGGTGAGGCCCCCATGAATCAACTTTCTCTAATCTCCAATTCTGGGGTTAAATATATTACCCTGATTTCCTGTTTTTATGTGGGTCTTGAAGATTCAAACCTCAGATTTCTATACTTGTACAGCAAGCTCTATACCTACTGAGTCTCATCCCAGGTTCTAGTTAGGATTTATAAAATGATGAGAAAAAAAAAACCTGAGATTCAGAAAGCTAGATTATCATTCTCTCAGACCCCATAGCCCTTCTTATATTTTTCCTGGAAGCCCCCAACTACTGAATCATGGCATGTGCATAATGGTTCACACCAGCAATGTTCCCAGTGGGACCATAAATCATTGGAACTCTTCTTGATCTATTACTGTCTTCGGACATCTCTGGGAAACCAAATATGTGTTAGTACAGTTCTTATGAATCATAGCCTCATTGTATGTTTCCTTTTCATTATTCTCACTTAAAAGTACATTAAAAAAACAAGTTAAGTGATCAAATGGCATAATCATTTGCTGATACTCCTTAATACCACTACGTGCATGTCTGCTATTTCCAAACCAGAATGGGGTAACTTCAGCTTTGTTTTTAACTTTCCATTAATCATAGCCTGTACGAACTTGAAGTTTTTATTTCTCTTCATATTTTCATCCAATTTTGTTGGAGAGAGTATAGCTTATCTAGATTGCAAAAGGAAAGCAGTACTGCCAACTCTACACTTATGCATACCATTATTCTTCCCACTGGTTTCCAGTTCCTCCTTCTTCAAGCACTTTTTTTATCTTTCTTATTTTACTGATTTTTATTGAACTCTACATTTTTCTCTGCTCTCCTCCCAGCCTCTCTCCTCCCCTTCAGCCCTCCCCCAAGGTCCCCGTGTTCCCAATTTACTTAGGAGATCCTGTCTTTTTCTACTTCCCATGTAGATTAGATCTATGTTTGTCTCTCTTAGTGTCCTCATTGTTGTCTAAGTTCTTTGGGGTTGTGATTGTAGACTGGTTTTCTTTGCTTTATGTTTAAAAACCACCTATGAGTACATGTGATAATTGTCCTTCTGTGTCTGGGTTACCTCACTCAAAATGTTTTCTAGCTCCGTCCATTTTCCTGCAAAATTCAAGATGTCATTATTTTTTTCTGCTGTGTAGTACTCCATTGTGTAAATGTACCACATTTTCCTTTTCCATTCATTGGTTGAGGGGCATTTATGTTGTTTCCAGGTTCTGGCTATGACAAATAATGCTTCTATGAACATAGTTGAGCACATGTCCTTGTGGTAGTATTGAGCATCCTTTGGATATATACCCCAAAGTGGTATTACTGGGTCTTGAGGAAGGTTATTTCCTAGTTTTCTGAGACATCACCATACTGACATCCAAAGAGGCTGTACCAGCTTCCATTCCCACCAGCAATGCAGAAGTGTTCCCCTTTCCCTACAACCTCTCCAGCATAAATTGTCATCAGTGTTTTTGATCTTGGCCATTCTTACAGGTGTAAGATGGAATCTCAGAGATGTTTTAATTTGCATTTCTCTGATGACTAAGGCGGTTGAACATTTCTTTAAGTGCCTTTCAGCCATTTTAGATTCCTCAGTTGAGAGTTCTCTGTCTAGGTCTGTACTTCTTCTTTATTTTTTTTTTTATTGGATTATGTGTTATTTTGATGACCAATTTCTTTAGTTCTTTGTTTTTGTTTATTTTTGAGATTAGACGTCTGTTTAATGTGGGGTTAGAAAAGATCTTTTCCCATCCTGTAGGCTGTCGTTTTGTCTTGTTGGTTGTGTTCTTTGCTTTACAGAAGCTTTTCCGTTTCAGGAGGTCGCAGATTCACATCAGGACCCTTAGCTTTCTCTGACTTTGGTTCACTTGCTCAGTAGTTATTTCCCTGTACTGTTCTTGTTGAGTTTGCTGTCTATAGTCTGCTCTGGACCAGGTCGCTGGCTCAATCCTGGTATGCTAGTGCCCTGGGACTGGATTGGCTTCAGGCTCCTGTTCCTGTGGAGCTTGCTTCCTCAGGCCCACTCAGGCTTAGGTAGTTGGTTCAGTCCCACTTCTGTGGATTTCATTGCTTCAATCCTGTTTTCCAGCCCTAGGTGGAGATCATTACCTCAGGCCTACTTTGGCTTAGGTTACTCTTCAAGTACTTTTAACCTTGGAATGAACTTGTCATGCTACAGCTGGCTATCAATGTTCATGATGCATATTGCTTTTCTACTGGGAGATTTTGGATGAAATCTTATATCAGAAAAGTTATAACATTAACAGCTGGTTGTAAATGCCAAATAAATGATATGAATATAAACATTAGAGGTTTTAAAAGGAAAAAGTCTTTAAGTTTTTAGAAAATACTTCAAAACAAGAGTGGTTTTTGCATGCAGGGAAGCAAATCAATTCTGAAGAAGGTGCATTAGAATAGGTGTGTTAAGAAAGATTATACTGGGGAATGGGAAGATACCACATGGCCAGAGGGCAAAGCATGCATGAATGCAAGAAAATCTGTTTTAGACTTATGGAGGATTCAGAAACCCCACCTAAGGTTATTTTCAGTTTTATGTTTGAAAGAGTAAGGTTTTCCAACATCTTGAAGAACAGTGGGGCTATCCTTGACTAATATTGCTAAATCTTTGTCCATGTAGTATGCATGTTTCTGTGTGTGCAAGTGCCAATTCTACATGCCCACTGACTCTCGTTCTTGAGACTGGATCTTTGAGCAGAGTTGGGAGAGGAGGGTATGTTGTTGCTCAAATTCTCTTCCAGAGTATTCATAGACAGCTGTGTGAAAGGAAAGAAATTTGATCTTATGTCTCTATTCATTACTGAGGATTGATCACTGACAAGGCATGTCATATCTCTGGGGAAACATTGAAAGTTGTGTTGTTTTTGTGTGTGTTTTGCATTTCTTTCAATGTCTGTTGTTTTTATTCACTGCATAAACTTTTCCTGGAATATATTATACTCTGGTGAATTCAATGTTATAAAACTTTAGTGTTGTGTTTTAAAGAGCTTCCACTAATAGACAGTATGACATGTAAATAGTGATAGCAAGTCTTGCCTGATGATGTCATTGAGCCAAAGAGCCAGGGAAACAGGATGAAGGATGCAGCAGTTTAGTGGATGTGATGAAGTGATCAGCAGACACTTCAGAGGTCTGTTATTTATGACTATTTGTAAACAGAAGAAAAGAATCTAGAAGAGAAAGGGATTTATTTATAATCCAGTAGAATGGATCATTAAAAAAGTGAGTGTGAGGGGAGGAAGTAGATGGATTTTGACTGTAGAAGAAGATAATTTGTAAATCAAAAAAAAAACCCGGAGTAATCAGGTTGTGTTACTGAAGGGAATGTGTCAGAATTTGTAACAATAACAACAACAGCAATAAGAAAAAGAGATGGCTTTATTTAAATTCATTGGAGTTTGAGGAGTTTGGGAGTCTAGTAGGGGTTAATAATGTTAACTTAAAACTTGCCCTTGACCAAAAAGGAATTTATCTGTTTCTTTTTCTGTTGCTGTGATAAAACATAGATGAAAAAGAACTTGGGGGAGCAAAGGACTTATTTATTTAGGCTTACAGGTTATGATTGTATTCAAGGGAAGCCAAGTTAAAAATTTAAGGCAGGACTCCGGAGGAAGGAACTGAACCAGAGATTACAGAGGGAGACAGTTTTAATGGCTGGGTTTTTGTTTGTTTGTTTTGATATATATCCATCCCAGGACCACCTTCCCTGGGATTACCCCACCTATAGTTGACCCTGTCGCATCAACCATTTATCAAGAAGTGCCCCACAGACACAACTTGGTAGAAGCAATTCTTGAAGGGTCCTTCTTCACAGGTAACTTCAGTTTGTGTCAAGTTAACTAAACCAAAGAAAAGAATAAACATACCACCAACAACAAACCCAGATCACCAATAAGACCCGTAGTGGCAATGCTGTCTGGGGTACAGAATATCTGTCTGTGGGGCTCCAGGGTTTGCCAAGGGATGCATTGAGAAGAGAGGACTGAGACTTAAGCCCATTTATTTGCCTATGGGATCGACTTTACAGGTGCAGTAGACTCAAATTTTCTTCTTTATTTTTGTGTTTTCTTGGATCTCAGGCATAGATATAGCTGTGGAGTCTTTCCTAGCACCTGGGCTATATGTAGAAGCAAAGTAGTAGTTTTCAGCTGCAGGCTGGAGAACCTAGAGAGGTGATGAACCATAGGCTGAATGAACAATAAAAACAAGCCTGGGAGTACAATTTTTATATGTTGCACAAAGCGTGAAAATTTTACATCTTTGTTCATCAGAGAGGTGAAGGTGTAAGTCATAAACAATCCCATAGCAGTTTGGAATTATGATTAAAAAGGTGGTATTTATTTAAAGGGGAAAAAACTTACAGATCACCGTCCCAGACAACAGCCCTCTGTGCAATCAGGAAGGAGTCTAGTCGTTGCAAGCAGAGCAGGAAGAGAGAGCAAGGAGGGAAGACACTGCTTTTTTTTAAAGAGAGAGACCACGCCCCAATGGGCTGGTATCTCGGCGGCTATTGGCTGGAGGAGCGGAAGGACCTCCTGCAACAGATAGCAGCTGAGTAGCCTTAGATGATACCAGAAACCAGACCTAAAAGGTAAAGCTTGATATGTGAAATGCATTGTAGTTTTCCTTGTTTATCATTAGTCATTGTGTGCTAGAATTTGAAATCCCACAAACCCTATGTGACACTTCCTCTCTAGAGTCACTCAGTAGAATATAGAATCCAGTGGATCCATTCTCTGACCAACTTTTTGTTTTCGTTGTTCTGTAGATCACACTGTCTTCTCATTCTGTCCATGGTGGTATCAGTGGGTGGTATGAATGACCTTTAGTAAAGCTTACTCATTTTCTTGGCTTTATAAAAGATCAAGATTAATTGTAGTACCTGTAGGGTAAAAGATCCAAGGAAAGAATACCCTGACACTGCCTTGCCCCTAGACCAGGACCAAGAAACAGAATCCAACAATCTGTGATCTTTCTTCAAGTTCAGGCCTCAGAATTCCAAAAGTCCCTGAGCCTGACCCAGAGTCTAACCTTATAGAATCCCACCAATCCTTAAGCTTGCTCCAAGGTCAGATCACAAAAGATCTCACTGATCCCAGACCACTCTGAGAAGCTCTGTCCTCTTCCCCACCCCCAAAGAAACCCTATATGAAGCCTGCCTTTTCATTTTGTTGCTGCTTCTCTTCCAAGCAGAGGCAGTCATCCCCCACCAGCTTTTTCCCTCCCAAGAAATCTCTTGTATGAGGTTTGTTTTGAGGTGCGACTTTGTGGTATTCCTTGGCTTTTGATTGCCATGATACCTTTCAGAGGAGAGCTGTAACACTTCCATGGGAGAAAAAAAGCCTTTTTCAGAATGGAGCACTTATCGTACCCAATACCCTAAAGCTCCATTCTTATTTCTTTCAAATCTCCAGGAAGCTCAGCTGAACAATGCTTCCTCAAAGGGGAAGGTGTGGGTAAACCAGGTGTAGGGTCTTCTGTTCAAGAAAAGTACAGGCTGTCGAAAATGATCTTGTAGTCAGCGGATGATGCCAATAAAGAAAGCTGGGGTGAATCATAGCCCTTATTATAGACATTGTACCTGGACCAAGCCTAAGTGACAAGCATCAATTCCTGTGTGGTTTAGGGAATTATGAAGACTTCATCTTTTCTTGGTTCTTGAGACCTGAGACCAAAAGCTGAGCTGTGAGCCCAGTCATCTTAAGAGAAGGGTCTTAAGAGCTTCCTTAGTATCAGGTATAGAATGGCCATAGGTTCCACCTGAAGAATTCTTTAGGAGACGGCAAAGTATAATAAAATCAGTCTGGCTGAGCAAAGGAGTTCGAGGTGGAGACTCTAAATTTGAGACAGGAGCCTGAAGGTCTCTAGGCTTTCTTGTTTTTGACTCTGCATTTAGACACATACTTACATATTTGGAGAACAATATTTATTAAGGATTTACTTTATACTAGTGCTTTTACTCATGGTGATGAATCAGCAAGGCGATTCTGACATCTTTCATGAAGTTTACATCTAGTTAAGAGTTGGAGACTATGAGCTAGTACAGAGATTACAGGGAATTTTTTCTCCTATGATCTTCTATGAGGCAGGTAAAATTTGGGCAAGAGCATTGTAGAAGAACAAATGATTGTCTGACTTATTTAGGAGATGTCTTCTTTAAACTGGGATGATCATTGGGTTGTCTTTGAAAAGATGTTGTCTGTGTTGAGTCCTGAATAATGAGGAGTAAAGCACATTACAACTGGGAGAAGGATGACTAGAATTGGGGCTGATAACTTGGTAACATTGGTGTGAGCAAAATACAGTTTGTGGTGCTTGTGGCAGATGATGAGATATAGAACTTGGTGAGAGGAGAGGGTCTGGGCTGATAAAATAAAAAATGTTGGACAGACTCCTTTTTAATTTTTAGAAGTAGATGTGATCTTATGCTCACATTTTTGGGGGTACTCTCTCAAATGATGCCTGCTTGCTGAGAGATCAACTGCATATGGGTTTTTATTAAATGCTGGGGATCAAACTCAGAGTATAGTCCATCTTAATTAAGTGCTTCATCACCCAGCTCTAAAGTGCTTACTTGACTAGAAAGTGACCTACCACTTTGTAATCCAGTTTAAAAAATATAAATTAAAAATGAATCGTTAGAAGGAGATACACTGCTTGACTAGATAATGTGCGGAGACCCAAAAATGTGAGCCTATTTCCACCTTGTCTGAAGGTCAGAGAGGTTTCACCTTGCTCAAAGTTGCTGACAGTAATTGTGACTACCCTGACATAGGGTGTGGTTGCTTGTTGTTTTTGACATTTACGTAGCCCACTTAGGTATATCCACTCCACCCTGACCTAAGGTCAGAATTCTAGTGTACTTTGCTGCTTCTTTTGAATTAAGAGGTTTGACTTAGGGAGTGAATGCCTTTAGGATACTTAGTCTAGGGTGGGTTCACTGCCTAAACAACAGAATGCTTTTCTCATGAATTAATGGCTTGATATCTCAAGTTTTGAAGCAAGTAAGTGTTCCAGTTGTCCTTTTTTATCATGTTAAAGCAGTCTTTTGCCTTCTTCCTCCTTTTGTATTGGGGTATAAAAGTGTATGGAAAATTAAATGGGGGGTTGAATTTCGGTATTGACTGGAACTCTCTTCAGGTACTATTCTATGTTTCTGTTTTATTATTTTCACTTGTGTCTTTCTTTTATTTACTTATATTTCTCATCTCCATGGCCCTATCCTGCCTGGTAAGTGGTATACTTGTCGAAGCTGGTACCTGACAATAATGGTGTTCCTTAAAAGCCATGTGTCCCAGTGCAAAGTATGGGACCCTCCTTCTGAGTTGTTGGGTTAGGGAAGCCCCAGATACTCCCCAAAGTGGTCATGCTCTTGTCTTCTATTTTATCCACCAGAGTTAATTGATGGCACAACATAGCTGTTTTAACCATGGTGTCATAGCATCTGTGTTTGCCTATGATGAACCCGTACAAGATTGGGCCTGTGATCTGCTATCACATATCAGGCAGAGACACAGAAGGTCTTACTACTTTCTGCTACACTACTGGCTACTGATGGATTCTGGAGGGGTACCAGTTGCTATCTTTACTTGTAGACCTCTGTTGAGCTCTCCTGCTCAGGGGTTAGCTCCCAACCCAGGGTCTGACTAAACTGAGTGGGTTACAAAATAAATATAAATTCCAGATTGTGGGACAGGGACCTGTAGCGATAAAAAGAGTGATTGATCAAGATGTGGGGAATGTGAGATGGTAGGGCTGAAAGCAATTAGGTGACATTATTTCTATGTACTTAATTGACAAAGAACAAATTCAATAAGAGTTAAAATATTGGGGCTGGAGAGATGGCTCAGAGGTTAAGAGCATTGCCTGCTCTTCCAAAGGTCCTGAGTTCAATTCCTAGCAACCACATGGTGGCTCACAACCATCTGTAATGAGGTCTGGTGCCCTTTTCTGGGCTGCAGGCATACACACAGATAGAATACTGTATAAATAAATAAATAAATAATAAAAAAAGAGTTAAAATATTATTTTTCTTAAGTGGATCGTTAGTGGGTGTTAGTGTGACTTTGAATCTGTATTTTTCCCATATTTATGGACATTATTTTTATTGATTTATACATTCCTTTTGCTATGTGCTTGATGACTGAAAGGTAGCAGTTTTCAACTTATATCCTGGCAAGTTGAAATTTTGTAAACTCATTATAGAATTTACTCAAGTGTGTATATGCAGTCATAGATTTCTGACCTTTAGGATTTATTGAGTCCCCCAAATCTGACTCTTAGTAAATACTGTCTTTGAAAGGATTGTTTAAATACATGCAGTGTGCTTTACAGTTAACATATGTTCAAGGTTCCAAAGCCCTGTGTGGGTGTTGTACTTTTTTCTTCGCAGGTGTGTGCGAGAAGGCTTGGGAATACAGATTGATGATACAACTGAAAACTGTTGATGTTATTAGGGTCCGTGGCTTTACTTTTATCTACTAGATCTCTTCCACCACCTCAGTGCATTTTAGCCTTGGTTATACATTAGAATCATCTTGGGAAACAAACCAAAACAAAAATCAACAAGAATCATGCCCCTGCCATGAAAATAATATTTACAAATAAACCAAAATTTCCTTTCCAGATAATTCAAATGTGTGTGGGGTCATTGTGAGATTCTGCCCTGTACCATGTTACCTTTCTGCAGTTTTCTTAATTCTTAGGCATTATCGAGCCAACCAGAACACAGGTTAACGACTTTAGTAAGGAGACCTACCACCTCCTTTTTCTGGCAAAGTCTAAAAAGGAGCAATTATTCAAAAGAATGAGATTTTACCATTTTTAGGAAAATGGGTATGGAGATCATCATGTTAGTGAGATAAGAAAGACAAGTATCATGCATGAAATCAAGATCCAGGGGCTGGAGAGATGGCTCAGAGCTTAAGAGTATTGCCTGCTTTTCCAAAGGTCCTGAGTTCAATTCCTAGCAATCACATGGTGGCTCACAGCCATCTGTAGTAAGGTCTGGTGCCCTCTTTTGGCCTGCAGGCACACACACAGACAGAATATTGTACACATAATAAATAAATAAATATTTAAAAAATAATAAGTTTAAAAAAGAAATCAAGATCCAACCAATACATGTGCATACACACACATATATGATATAAGCCAGAAGAGGGACTACATACTTATTTTAACAATTCACTCCTTTCTCTTTATAAATGTAATTAAATGCCTATTACAGAGGTGTTTGGAAAATAGACATTTGAAAAACACTCAGAACCCCATACTCCTGGGATATTTTTATCTTTCACTTAAATGTTTATTTACTTTAAAATACTGGAATCCTCTCCTACGTTCTTTGAAGTATTCTTAATACAGGTCCAGTCACAGAATTCAGACCAGAGAAGAATTAATTAAAATCTAATGACTCATATAGTTTAGTATAAGATTTAAATATATGAAAAAATTATTTCTCAATTTCTGAAGGAAACCCACAGATAACTTAATTACAATTTATATTTTCTACGTTACTCTTTTAGAGAAAGAGGAAAAAAAATAATGCACTTTTCATTTACTAAGTCTGAACTGCTTTACCAAATGTGTTTAAAATAGTTGAGCCACTCTTAGTAAGTGGTAGAAAGAATGATACTGGTGTTGTCTAAAATACGTTGGTTGTGATTTAGCTTCTAGGCAAGGGAACCTGGAAGAGATGCAGCTCAAGGGCTGTTGTGGAGTCCTGTGTGTGCTAGGTCTGCACAGTGTGCCAGTGCACATTCCAACCCGTCTGATTACTAACGCTGGCCTGAGAAAGTCTTCAGTGAATCCCATGTTTCATATTTTCCTTATTCTTTTTATTTATTTATTTATTTATTTATTTATTTATTTATTTTTTTGATTTTTGGAGACAGGGTTTCTCCGTAGCTTAATGGTTCCTGTCCTGGAACTAGCTCTTCTAGATCCGCCTGCCTCTGCCTCCCAAGTGCTGGGATTAAAGGTGTGCGCCACCACCGCCCGGCTTTATTTTCCTTATTCTTATAGTTGGAAATTCTACTCCTTCTTGTGAGCCTCAAGTATTTATCCCCTATAACAAGTAGAATTGTATTGCTAACATCTGAAACTGGTGCCTCTGGCCATAGCTCCACAGATCTTTTTCCTATTCAGTCAGAATAAAGTGGGACCATACTGGGTTAAGGTGAGTTGCCCTGAATTTAGGTGGAACCTGGTTTAATGATTCTTGTCTTTTTAAGAAGATGGGAATTTGATTATTGAGACTTGGAACACACAAGAAGAATGCCACTTACCAGCAGAGGAGGAATGTGGAATAGTATTTCCACAGGCCAAGCATTGTTGGTAACCCCCACAATAGGGCAATTCAAAGACCAGGCCTCCCCAAGAGAGCCAGAGACCATGGAATAGTCAAGGAGCCTTCATTCCCCAGACCACAGAAATCATGGCCCCACAGATACCTTGATTTTAGCCTCAGCTTTTAGAACTGAGAGGATATGTTTCTGTCTTAAACCACTCAGTGGACTTCATTATACCAGTTGGAGGAGACTTATAGTCTGCCTCAAACATGGACTTTTGTTTTCTGGTCTCTAAATGTGAAGACTTATGTTGTTTCTAAAGCACACTCTTTTCCTTTAAAAACCTCTATAGACATTGTTTCAGAGTTTTCTGCCATTTAGTGTTATAGAAACTATGCAACTCTTCAGATTTTTGGTCTTTTTTTTTTTTTTTAAATAAGGTCTTTATTCTGCTCCTCTCCCCACTTCTGCTCTGTGAGAATATGTTCCTAGCTAAGGGTCATTTATTGGCCCGACTACTCTAGTACCAATTGCTGTAAACTCTTCTCTTTTGTTCTTAATGTTTTCCCTCCAATTAAGAACATTTTCTCATTCTCATTCATATTCTCTGTCCATTTTCCTCCTCCCTCTTCTTCTCTCTCTTTTTGTTTGTTTTGTGTAATTTTGAGGCTAAAATCCCGTTCTCATAATTTTTCTATTTATCATCCATTCTCAGTCATTCCAGACTTGTTATTGTGAGTCCCATGTTCCTTGAAAAGCATGTCTGAATTTTTTTTTGTGCCTCTGACTTTATTTTATGTGATATCAATTATTACTAACCTTGTGCCTTTATTTTTGATTTTGTTACAACATTTTTGTTTTCCTGGCATCTTTTTTAACTTTCCCTGGTTCCCTTTAATCTTATATCAATGGCTTTCTTTCAGCCAGTTTTCCCTTGAAAGATTTCTTTTACTGTTGCAAGAAGCCATTTGTTTTATGTGCTTCTGTGGCTGTCAGGATGTACTGAGAACTTCTTGATTTTAGTTTGTTGCAGTGCTCCCACTCCCCAGTTTTTTTCTTGTTTATTCTGCTTTACAGGATAACAACTCTATCCAGACCCATTGTTTGCCCACTGTTGGAATACAAGGAATGTTTCTTAGCCTATTGCCTCAATATCCAGGTGATAATTACATAAATTATTTTATGAGTTTTACTGTTGGAAATTACTTTTATGAGTATACAGAGAAAAACCTGAGTATTCAAATAAAAATGAGTTTTCATGATTGCTCTTTCTTTATCTATGATATTTTACCAAAGGTGATTGTATTGTCAGAATTCTTTCTTTTGTACCTTCTGATTTCAAGTAACTTCTTTAGTTTGAAGTTCTGTTCTAATGGACATGGGATGATTTATATTTGCATGAGGAGAAAGATACACTGGGAGGGCTAATAGCATCAGTGTGGTCCTGAGTGTTGTTCAGCATTGTTCAGCATTGCTTCTTTGGGGTATAGAAAAAGAAGGGGAGAGGCTTTCTGTACCTTTTCTACATAACAGGTGGCTTTCCCTTGGAACAGCATCATTATATCATTATGTGAAGTTTTAAGTCTGTTCTTTCAGCCTTGGACTTAGTGGGGATTCATTAAACATTCTGGCAGTAGCTGTGTTTGGATCTAGATTTTGGCATTGTGAGTTGTTTTTATGTCTTTTTCATTTTATAAGTCTTTTAATGGGTGGGGTGTGTGGGTGAGATTGTGGGGTATTACTCATTAGAATATATCTTAACATTTAAACTTCTTTCTACTTGTAGATTGCCTATTAAGTTTTAAATTAGAGGAATATTGTCTTTTCTTTATCTACAAATGGGATTTAAAAATTAACTATATATGGTAAACATGGGCCAACATATTTAGGAAGCCAGAAAGTTTTCTAATTTTTTTTTGTATAATGTAAGAAAAAATATTCTTGAATGATTTTCTCTATTTCATGGGCTCATGATTTTTAACATTTTCACTTTTCTATTTATATATTTCTTACACCTTCATTCCTAGAATGGAAATATATATGGGTATTTTGCTTGCATGTGTATCTGTGTACCTTGTGAGTGCCTGGCACCCATAAAAGCCAGAAAAGTCCATTATATTTCCTGGAGCTGGAGTCACAGATGGTTGTGAGCCATCAAATGGGTCCTGGGAATCAAGCCTGTATCTTCTGGAAGAGTAGCCAGTGTTCTTAACTGCTGGAATATTTTTCTAGTTGGTGGGCATGATTTATTTAAATATCCTGGGGCAGATAAAGACTTTTAAGGAAGGTTAGAAATTTCAGTGTTCGAATGGTTACTTAGCTCTGATTTGAGTATTAGTCCCACTTTAAGAAAAATAAGATAGGAGTTTAGACTCATCATCTGAATGACTTTCTGGGAACAGGTGCCATGGTCCACTGATGCTGATGTCATGTATGTTCTGTAATATTTCCAGCTTGGTGCTAATTTCCAGTTTGCTGTTAGTGTGGCCTTGCTCAGTTTATAACTCATTGGTGGATGGAAAGAGTTGTTATTTTGAGTAAAATGACAACAGTGCAATATGACAGATACAGAGATATACTGTTTTTCTATTACCTTTCTTAATTAAAATTTTTAATGGGTTAAAAAACATGCAACTAAGTTTATGGTCTAAGTCACTTCTTAGTAGTGTTGACGTTATTCACAGGATGGTTGCCTTCTGTTTTCCTCACTGAGAGCAGTTGAAGGTCTGGTTATCATCCTAGTTGCGGATTAGTTTTTCTGATAAGAGGAATTCAGGAGAAGCCAAAGACAAAACAAGAAATTTTGAAAACATTTGAAGAAATGAAATAAATGGTCCTTACAGCAGTAATGAAAGCACATATCTCATGTGTACATTTGCAAAGATGATTATTCCTAAGTAGTTTGGTAGCAAGATAATTTGTACCTTAGGATATAGAAGTAGCGAGGTGGTTCTCTGTTGATAAATTTGAGGAGAAATCTGATGACTAGGCTGGAACAATGTTATAGCCCAGGCTTCTAGAAAACACAAGAACCCTTTACCTTCAACACCCCCTGTCATTGTCATATCTCCACTCAACCTTCCATTCTCATCTTTTATGTTCAAAATTATCACCCTTCTCTACAAAAGTTATTTTTAACTAGGTTGTTTTTTTTTCCTCCCCTATTTTAGGTTGTTTACAGCAGCTGACAGTAAAAAATGCATCTCGTGGAAACATGTTCTTAGTAGTGACAGAATAGCGAACAAGATGTTACCTGTGTGAACTACTAACCTTTATGTATGCTATGAGCCAATATGTGGACATTTGAAATATAACTCTCCTTAAAATTCAGTCATGTGAGGTTAATTGTTTAGCTCCATGGTTTATTTCTATTTCCCCCTCTATAAAGTGTCTTATAATGGCATCCCTAGTCATTCATCAATCTCCTTTCTGGTGTGTAAAGTCTGCCTGTGTCCACCCTCTGTCAGTCTGTAAGCTTATCATGACATATATACATGGAAAGGAATGTTACCTTTTCTGGAAGGAGAATAAGCTATAAATATGAACGAGGCTTTAAAAGAGCCTAACATAAATCACTAAGAAAAATCTGTATTCAACCATAGGACTATTAAAATCACCGTGAATTATAAATAATGCAACAAGGTTACAGAAATCATTTTATGTGAAAGCAAACGTATATTTCCACTTGCTACAGTAAGGCTCAGTAATTTTAATATTATTGGTTGACCAGATTGTATATGGAATACCACATAGTAGAAATTTGCATAATAAAAGTTCTTGGAGATAATTGATAACATGGAGCACTGATGCTTACTTACCAGTGGATATTGCATTTACTCTGCATTGCTGTGAGGTATCAGAGTAAATCTCTCTGTCTCTCGCTATTTGTAACTTTATACACGTGTATATATATATATATATATATATATAAATCATATGTATAAGTTATATATACATACAATTATTTTTCCTGGGAAGGTCTATTTTGTGTAGTTTAGCCTTCCTTCAGACTTGCTCCGTAGCCAGCCTCAACTGTGTAATCTTTCTTCCTGGGGCTCAAGGTCCTGTGCTTGTAGGTGGGTACATCCTTCCCTGGCTTCCTCTCTCTGACTCCTTTTGCTTAGTAGTATGCAGATTTTAAACTCTTTGAAAGTCAAAGTCTGTATTTGAAGTTTGAAACATTTTTTTCCTTTGATTTAGCTGAAGTCACCCCCACCCCGAAACTAGTGATGACTTTTATGGCACTTACATATTAAGAACCCAAATAGTTCCTTAATCATTTGTTGTTTCTTCCCCATTGTATCTTCTTAAGTAATATTCTCTTGGGAAATTAACCCTAGATAGATGTTTATAACCTTTTAAGCATGTTATAAGGAGAATAGCCTTTATTAAAGTTACTGTATTACCTCTTGAATAGCAGTCATGACATTTTTGTTGAAGAAAGGTTTGCTTATAATATACAACTTTAATACAATTAAAGAGTTATGTGTTAAGCTGGGCTGGGCAGCAGTGGTGCACGCCTCTAATCCCAGCACTCAGGATGCAGAGGCAGGTGGATCTTTGTGAGTTTGAGGCCTTCCTGGCCTATGGATCGAGTTCCAGGACAGGCTCCGAAGCTAAAAAAAGAGAAACCCTGTCTCAGGGTGGGGAGCAGTAAATGTTAAGTATTGAGTTTATTTGAAAGCAGGATGTTTTTTTCCTATTAAAGTGCTTTGTTCATAATACTCAGATTGAACAACTTCAGTTAATCCAGGTATTAAAGCACAGGTGTAGTACACAGTGTTCTTTCTTAGATATATATATTATATTATTATATTATATATAATATTCAGATTGAACAACTTCAGTTAATCCAGGTGTTAAAGCACAGGTGTAGTACACAGTGTTCTTTCTTAGATAGTTTCCTGGTTGAGATCAAACTAGTTCCATTTTCAACAGCATTGGCATTTTAAAACAATATATGACTAAGTTCAGAGTTGTATGGTTCAGACTGTTTTTAAATGTCAGTCTTAAAGGAAACCAGAGTAGACCACTATTAGATTTCTACTGTTCCTCACTTGTAACCATTTCGAAGTCTCTGAATGTTCAGTTTCTAAGAGATTAGGATATGTTTCAAACTGGAAATTTCCCCCACACTTAAACAATCATTTTATTTTTTGTTGCATTTTATTTCTTTTTAGGAACCACTTCCTGCTTTATTAGTGAAGCTAAAGATTATGAAAGATAAAATTCCTGCTTAGAACAGAACATATTTGTAAGGTAGCAATAAGAAAATTGTGACATATAACAAAATGTATTTTTCATTTCCAAGTTTGTACTTCCAGAATCCTTTTCTATTGCAGTGAGTTCTGGCTATGTTGAGAGCTATCCAGAGCTGACGATGTTAGGGTGGTGGATAAAGAAGTGAGTTGTGACTCCTGGCTATGGCTGAGCTAGTGCTGTCGGAATAGATAAGTGCTGACTCTCACTTTGCAACTGCATGTGAGAAATACAAAACAGGAAGCTCACAAGTAAATCACTGCTATTTTGACTTAAAAATCAGATGATCTATCTATAGAGGTATTGATGTGTTAAACATTAAAAGTAACAATTTATGCAATACAAAACATTTTAGCTGTTAGTTTGACCCTTATATGCCAGATCATAAACTGAGATTATGTTTTAATTTGAGAGTTATAGATCTTAAAGGATTTAGCCTTTGATAATATACTTATAAGAAATAAATTATGGGGTGGAGAGATGGCTCAGCGGTTAAGAGCATTGCCTGCTCTTCCAAATCCTGAGTTCAATTCCCGGCAACCACATGGTGGCTCACAACCATCTGTAATGAGGTCTGGTGCCCTCTACTGGCCTGCAGACATACAGACAGAATATTGTATACATAAATAAATAAATACTTAAAAAAAGAAATAAATTATGGGGCTACTCTGTTTCATTTTTGTCTTCGTTTAAGTCAGATTATCCTTGGGTTATACATTCTGTACCCTTTTGAAGGATTTTCTGACTTCATCAGTGAGCTCTTATTAAAAATATTTTTTTTACCAGTATAATGTAAATGTAAATGAATTGGGCATTACCTCCAGCTCTGCACTGTCTAACCTTTTCTTGTATGTTATTAGAACTGAATTGTGTAATCATTATATTTAAATGGCTCACCAGATCCTACTGGAGCCAACATGTAGCTAGAAAAGCTTTGCGTTAATACTTAATGGGTTCAGAAAAAAGAACAGTTGTACCAAAACCAACAGATTAGCCAACAACAGTATCTACATAGTGGTCAGATTATCAGGTAGGCTTAGAAGGGAGGGGAACTTCAAATGAGCTACTTTGGTAGATTGGGTAGTAACTGTAAACCAGAACCTGTACTTTAGAATCTGTTCAATGTATCAGAAAACTTAGGTGACTGTATGAATGACATTCCACCAGCTCCTTTAAATGCTGTGAATAGTCATTTTGAACTGAATGGTATATGTGACTTCCCAAATTCATACAGCTTACAGTTGGGTAACAGCATCAGAGCCAAATTTCTTAGAGCACAAGATGAAGCCTATAATAGGTAGCTTGTAGATCTGAATCAGCTCCACGTAGCATATAGGTGACAAATGTAAGTGCCTAGCTCATAAAAAATATTCATGAATACTGTTTCTGCTCATAAATGGAATTTTAGGAATAATCCACAGAAAATAGAGAATAGAGATAAACTCAAAGCCACTGGATGGGATCTGCTGGTGGGGTGGTATGTTGGGTATGTTGTTGCATGATTATTTGTGTAAGTGAACAAGAAACAAAATGTCATAATTTTTTGCAACAAAAGAGCCCTGCAGAGTGCCGAAAACTTCTTATGTGTGTGCTCATTACCTAGTATGCATACCTTGCAGATATGCTGTAAAATGAACAGAAATAACACTGAAAGTTTGATATTTGTGTTAGGCCATGAAAGGAGAGTGAAATTGACTTCGAGGAAAATGAATTTTTTTTAATTAGTAAAAATCTGTGAACTAATGATTTGGTGAGACAGTAACTTGCTAGTCTGATTGTAACCCTGTTGTGCATATTGTAGTGATGACTGATTATTCAAAGATTTTTGTTTGTCTTGTTTTGATTTTCCAAGACAAGGCTGATGTGGGATGTCCTTCTGTATATGTTTTGTTTTTATTGGTTAGTGTATAAAGCTGTTTGGGCCAATTGCTTAGCAGAGTAAAGCCAGGCGGGAAATCAGAACAGAGACAGAAAGTAGGCAGAGTCAAGGAGAGGCCATGTAGCTCCCAAAGGAGAAAGATGCCGGAAAAACAGAACATTACCCGTAGGCCACAGCCTTGTGTTGATACATAGATGAATAGAAATGGATTAATTTAAGATGTGTTAGTTAATAAGAAGCCTGAGCTAATACACCAACCAGTGTTGTAATTAATATAGCTTCTGTGTGATTATTTGTGTCTGGGGTGGCGGAAACAAAAAAGGAGTCTCCATTTACACAAGTTTTCTCTATACACCAGTCCTGGCTGTCCTGGAACTTCTCCATAGACCAGGCTGTCCTTGAACTCACAGAGATACACCTGCCTCTGCCTTCAGAGTGCTGGGATTAAAGGCAAGCATCACTACCACCAGCCCAGCTAAGAGGTTGTTTTAAAAGACTAACTCCTGGCTGGGCAGCGGTGGCCCAGGCCTTTAATCCCAGCACTTGGGAAGCAGAGGCAGGCAGACCTCGCTCCTATCTTTCCATCTCTTGCTTCTTTTCCTTAGTTGAAAACCTGTCCTGATTATCTATTTTGTTGGGTAATCCTGATACTATAGAAAAAGGTGCCAGGTTTGTAGATTTAATATAAGACTATTGTTAGCATACACACACGTGCGCACACACACATACACACCCACCCACACACCCAGAGGTTGTCGTATGAGGGAGGAGGAATGGAGAAGTAAAGAGAGTGGATATGAAAACCCTTTTATTCTTTGGGCACAAATATAGAGAACGTGATACTACTCTACAGAGAAACTCTGTCTTTAGACTAAACCCCACTTCTAGTTGCTGTTTCAGTCGGGATCTAGTCAGGGTTTATGTGGCAACCTCTGAGCATCCATGCCCTCCTGCATAGAGGTCACACTGAGGGCCTTCTGTCAATGAATTGCATTTCAGAGCCTTATTGACATTTTTGGGATTGAATCATCAAACAAAGCACTTCCCAAGGCTGTTCTCTGGAAGAGGGAACCTCTTCATTAAAGTTGGAGCAACTTACTGATTTTGAGCTGTAACCAAAGGCTCTGCTAAGGACACCTCTAGTCTATTCGAGGCATTTTCCAAAACGTTAGTCAGCTAAGAATTATTTCCTTTCCCAGTTCTGTTCCTTTCCTTTCCTTTCTGAAAGATTTCTTTTTAACTGCATAATCTTGCCCTTACAAACCATGCTGTACTTTGTCATTTAGGGATTTCCCTAAAACTGAAGTGCTTCGCTTTGTTCTGTGGCAAATTTAATAATACCAGGTAACATAAATAGAGATACTGGATAGAATCCTAATAGTAATTGTATCTGTGGCTCCAACAGCATTGCTAAGAACTAAAACGTTGTAAAACAAAGTAGTATTGTGCATCGTTTGTGATGAGGAAGCACAAGATTTTAATCAAGCTTTTAGGAATGCAAGGGGAGAATTTGAAGTATAAATAGGGACAGTAGGGTTCTTGAGACTTTCTTTTCCTGTGATGTTTACCTGGATTAAGTAATGTTTACTTTTTCTGGCTAGTATAATACAAATTTGAGTCTTATAGTTATTTTGTCTGGAGCAATATCTTTTCATCTCATTATTGCAACAGCAGTTCCTGTACCTGCTTCCTGTTCAGCTGGAGAACTGAGAACTGTAGAGGAAGTATTAGAGATAGAGTGAGCATCTGGCCTGGGACTTAGGATTCCATTTATCCTATTGCAGAACATAGGCTTTTGGAAATTCTGTGAAGTGTCCTCTACAGACATGGTTTTGCTTTCAACTGTGATGACAGTATGATGTATCAAATATATTCTTTTTAGGGATCATAAATTCTTACTGGAGTTTGAGGAGATGTCATGTTCATTTGTCAACATGTCACTCCAGGGACACAGGTGCAATGAATTTATGGGGAAGCGCCTCGTGTTTCTCCCAAGCCACATAAATATGAAGCAGAATTGATTGAAAAACTGTGACTTTAGATTACTTTTCAGATGGAGAGCAATTAAGAGCTTTCTGTAGCTGGCATTCCCCTGTGATTTTCAGGTTTCCTTGTAGCATAGGTGAAGATCAGTTGCAAGAGGACATCACAGCAAGTATAGAGACCTGTAGACGTCTTCTCAGGAAAGAATACTATGCATTTCCTCTCTGGCAGAGAGTATTCCACATTTTAGTCAAGTGCACGATTAACTTTGACATTTGGAAATAGAACTTCATACAAAAATAAGCATGGTAGTTTTGCATGTTTAATTAAGATGTTTAGTTTTTGTCAAGACTGATCTTCCCCCCCTCCCCTTGTGAAGGGCAATATATTCTCAACTTCTGAAATTTCAGAAACTTGTACTTAACCTTTAATCGTCATTCCATTTACATGGAAATCTGATTAACAACTTTTAAAGTTCATGAGCTCCTGGTAAATGCAATTAAGACCTTTTTGGGGTTTGTTATTAAGAGCTGGCATTTAAAGAAGACTAGGATTTGGCTACTGTTACTGTCTTTCCCATAGCAGGATGTCTTAAGCAATTAGCAGAGAACATGAGGTACATGAATTGTACTGTATTGCTTCTGCGTTAACATAGCTGGTATTTAAATAGTTTGCTATCTTTTTCTTCTCCCTGACTTGCTTTCTAGTATGAATGTATTACAAAGTTGGGGAGCGGTGCCAAGGCTAATTAGGTGGAGGTGTGGTGCTCTGCAGAAGTGCGCTAGCACAGTCCTTCACTGTGGTGTCCTCAACTCCTGTTTACAAACATACAGTCTCATGTTGTGTAGCATCACATTCATTATTCTCCTTTATTGAAGTTATACTATTTCACCACTGATAAATTATTGGAAAAGTAATTCAGATATACGACTATTTTCAAAACTCAAGTATTTCATATATTACCCTTGAGTTATAGTTTCAGGAAGACAGATGGTTGTTATAGGCACATATATTATCATTTATAGACTGAGATATGTGGTGTTGCATACAGGTTGATAAGTAAGCACCTCGAAGCAGAAAGGGTTATATTGACTCCTATGCTGTCTATGAGGCACAGTTTGTTTTTATTCCACTTAGGAACAGAATTGGGCTCCCTTTGATGAATGCATGCAATTAATAATGTACTTTATGTGTGTGTGGGCCCTACTTTTTAGTATTTAGAGATGATAGGTAAAATAATGATTCCAGACATGAAAAGAGGCAAATTAACAATATGTTATGTATACTTGAACATTTATATATTTTTCTGCTGTGGAATTTTAATGAAGTATTGGAATGAAATAAAGTTAGGTGAGAAAAGAAATCTAAAATAATTAAATTTCACAGGAGAATCATCAGTTTTCCATTTTGGGATCCTAGAGTTTCTGTATACTATAAACTAATTTAAACCATGTAGCTCATTTGATAAGCCTTTTAATTTATCATCAATTTTATTTGTAGCAGATAATGAAATAATTCAGTTTTCTGTTTTGAATAAACATACAACTTTAGTAGAAATAGCATACGATTATGATAGACCTATTACAGATGTAAAATTTTATACTAGAGGTAGAATCTTTCTTGAAAATGCAAGCATACACGAAGTCCAAAAATGAGTGATTTCACTTTAGTTTAAGTTATAAAGACTTTAAGAAGGGTATTTGAGCTCTATGTGGAATTGTGGTAATACAAAGTTTTAGGCAAAGTGCCTTCTTGTCAAGTTATATAAGGAGGTTAAGTGATGAATAAAAATTAAATATCCAGCTGTATATTGTTAAATGCCAGGTCTGGAAAAACATCTCTGCTGGTTGCTGGCAATCCTAGAAGAACTTAAAGGTACAGAAAAGGTTTTGTGTACAGGGTGGGAGTTGACTAGTTCTTATTGGAGCAGAAGGGCATAGGTACCAATAAGACTGTTCTAGTGGGACAATAGCCATATATTTAGAGCAGGGGACTTAGGAACCTGATTCTGGATGAGCCCATTGAGGTTTTCTTTGTGGACTACTTAAAGAAGAGAGTCCCTTTATTTATCTGTATCCAGGCGCTTTATCCTTAGTGCTTTCAAACTTCATTACTTTCCTGTTTTAACTTCATTTCTCTCAAACCCCAATAGGACAATACTTAGCACAGTTCCTAGCATTCTGTACATACAAAATAAGTGTTAATTGAATCTGGGTCTGTGCCTGTTATTTCGGAGATCTCATTTTGAATGAATTATACGCAATTTTTTTATTGTGTGTCAATAGTCACATGTTGCAGATAACCAATATGAAAGAGTCTTTAGCAACTAAACTGCTAATTGAAAATGCTGGGCCTTGGGCACTTAATTGAATAAACTGTCTCCAGAGAGCATTTTGGCTCTTTTCCAAGATGCATTAACTCTTTGGGGTCATTAGGGTAGCACTTATCGCATTGGAGCAGAAATTTAATAAATGGTACTCCCATGATGTGAGTAAATTAATGTACCTGAGACAGCCTGAAGTTTCACCATGGGTGCTGTAGCTATACCCCGGGGAGGTCATCTGTGAATGTGGAACATCAGCAAGGAGCTGCCCTGTAGATTATATCACTTTCAATTTAGGTAGCCTGCGAGCAAGCAGCTACACTACTTATGATGCCATGTTAGGTTTCAGAGCTACAAAGAAAAGCTTTGGCTTGAACTCAGAGGAAAGGATAAAAAAAACCCATAAAGAAAAACAAAGCATAAAAGAAAGAAAAACGAGCTCCTATAGGAAAAAGCTGTGGAGAAAGTCCAGTTGCTGTTTTAACTGGAGTGAGCTAGTTGGGTTCATAGAGAAGACAAGACAGTAATCTCCTGGAAGGCAGGAATCATTACTATCTGTACAGTCCTTTTATTGAGATTTATTAGCTCTGTGTATACATCTACACAATGTAGACACACACATAAACTATGAATAAGTGTATGAGCTAGATAAACAAAAAGCTTTTTAAAAATGCAATTTTCTTGAGTGTTTCATTTTATCCCCATATGAGTATGAAATACTTATTTCTACCACCAACTTAATGTTAGGCTTGCCTCTTTTGGAAATATTTTCCATTTGGCTGTGAGCCTATTGAATAGTAGTAATTTTACCTACTCTCCAATGTGCTGTACACTTACATTTAATAGTAAGATAGATACAGTGAAGTAAAAAGATCACTGCACAAATAACACAGAAAAGAATATGGAGATAATAGTACCCCAAGAAGCCAAAATGTCAAAGCTTTTCTTCTCTCACACGTGGAAAGGCATCTTCTCCTTGCTTGTGGAGTCATATTAATTCTAAGCCTAAAACTTTCATATTTATTTTTAGAAAACTTGGCATGCATAACTCCAAACTTCCCACAGGCAATATACTAAATAAATAAGATTAAATGGCGAGCAAGGAGTTCGTTTAGGATGTTGTTAGCAGTGTTTCAGCAATTTTTCAATCTCAGAGTGTTATCATTGCCTTTACATGAGAGCATTTCTAACCAACACTGTAGCAACTGCTGATAGCACAGTAGCAGAGTTCCTACCTTAATTTCAGTTTCTATATTCTTTATAGCTGTATATATCTTTGCTCTGTAGAGAGAGCCATTCAGCATTGCAGGGCTTTAAAAAATATAATGAATCATGGTATCATTTCACGATATATAGATTTTAATCTTCTTTTCATCTGTTCTTTGTGTTTGTTCTCTTCAGTCTGACACATTAAAATCTAATAAGCTAAATGTAAGACACCTACAGACTTTCGCATGTTTTTTAACTCTAGAGCATTAAAAAAATTATTATTGCTAGTTAAAAGTACAAAGCATATTAGTACCTGAAATAGGAAGGAATCTGGAAACTCAGGAATCTGGGGTTATCTTATATTGATTTCTTATATGAATATATTTTATATTAAATGTAATGATCTTTGTCCCAGATCATAGATGTTTTTGTCTCAAATGTCTTTAATGAAATGAAATTTTGAGCTTCTGAATATGTGTTTAAAATTTGTATGTGCAATTTAGAATATATGATTCATTGCCTACTAAGATATAGAATCATCATATGAAATTCCATAGTTTTATTATTTATTTTAGATTTTGATTCTTGGGGTTGAGCATACTCTGCCAGTGAGCTGTACTCCATGCTACTAGTTATGTTTTACTCCAGGTATCTGATGTTTGTGTCACGATTTTAACTTAGAAGACTTCACTTACCCAAATCAGTTACCTTTCAAACAGATTATGGATAGGGACTTTTATAGTTGTTCTTTATTGAGATATTTAAAAATTTACCTTGATTTTGTTATCAAGAGAAATGTTACTTCATTTAAAAGCAATCTAGTTTCTAGCAAGTTCACATACACAATATGTATATGCATACACACACAAATACATGTGCATACAATAAACAGGATTGGTGGCATAGTCAAATACAGTGAAGCAAACTAATGTCACAGCCATTTAGTCTACAGTTCAGATCATGCCTATCCCTCTCAGATTTTTCTTGTCTTACAGATTTGTGTACTAAGGACTAATTGTACATTGTTAATTCTCTATTTTGTAAACTGTCTTCAGCTCATGTATAACAGCCTATGTATTATCACATTTTTATACCTAAATTTGATATATAAATAGTGCTGTTTGTTGCGTGACTCTATAGTAGAAATAAAGAAATAAAACACTTTAAATTAAGAGATGACAGTATGAGGGGATTTTTTGGTGACTACTTACTTGACAATATAGAAAATGGTGCTTTTGGATTTCAGAAAAGGGAACAATTTGCTGAGAGTGGCCTACAAAGGAGTTGCTAAAGAGAAGACATTGACACTACTCTTTAAAGAATTTATTAGAGCCAGGTGATCTAGGCTAGGACTCCAGAAATGATAAGACACATATATATCTAGGGAAGAATTGAAGTAAGTAGACTTGATTGAAATATTGGGTTCACATTGCTGGGAGGAATAAAGTACAGTTCAAAGGAAATATAATTTTGAAGCCAGATTGTTAGACTGGAAGTAGTGGAATTGTAAGAGAAGAAGAGAATTGAATGAAAAAACTCTGGTGGACTAAACTGTCAGAGGGGTCAGGAATGGGTACACAAATAATGCAGTAAGACAGACTCATTAATATATGAGAGCATGTGAGGCTGCATCAAAAGTTCTTTTCTGGTTTTTCAAGGCAGGGTTTCTCTGTAGCTTTTGGAGCCTACCCTGGAACTAGCTCTTGTAGACCAGGCTGGCCTCGAACTCACAGAGATCCTCTTGCCTCTGCCTCCCGAGTTCTGGGATTAAAGGCACGTGTCACCAATGCCCGCCCCCAAAAACAGTTCTTAGGTGCAGGAATTGTGTTTGTAGATACATCATTTGGGACTGGACACCACACAGTCTCTACAGTTTGATCTATTATTATTTTCTGTAATGATTCCCATTTGTTGCAGAGAGAAATTTCTGAGAAGAGAGATTAGAACTACACTTATTTGTGAAAAAAAGGATAAGTATTTAGAGTGTAGTTAGGAATTATGCTGGTATAGTAAATTAGTGGTTGTAGGTTCTTCTCTGAGATTCATGAGTTTACTAGCCCCAGGATGCGTGATTTATATTATATTTATATTTTATATTATAATTAAAAATGTTTTATATATTTACATTTTATAATATAATTAAAAATTGTTAAAGCAGTCCTGCATTTAAATCCAGAGGCAAGTGATAAAAAGCCTTTAAAAATGAAAAGGCAACAGAAGGAGTAACTGTTTGTCTCTGATGAAAATGATTTATTTTAACAAAGTTGATTTTGTCAGTGAAATATGTACTGAGTAATGTTGTGCATACACTCATACACATGAGTATAATTTGTGAGAGACATCAGCAGTCAAGCATATCACGACATAGGAAACAGTACATGTGAAGGCTACTTTAAAACTTTGGAACCTAAAGACAAAAAAAGAATTAAATATTACAGATAAGCATATAATGGCTGAAGGTAAATTTTATTGAGAAGGGGGTAGTAGGACATGTTTGTAGATAGAAATAAATTGGGGGAGAGAAATAGCCCAATGAACAGTGCTGCAAAGCCATACTCAGGGATGTTATTCATGTGGAGAAAAAGAACACTGATCTTAAGATACCTGGGTTTGGGGAATGTCTGTTAGTTGTGCCTCTTTGGTCAATTATTTATTGTGGAGTCCAGTTATTGAAGCCTGGGACATTAAGTGCCTCACAAGAATTACTTGGTTTAGTGTAACTTTGTTTTTGCAGGAGCCATTCTCTGTTTTGTTGGTATTAAGGCCAAAACTTGGCTGACATAATGAGTTGATAAAAACCTTTCTATGCTGTATTACTTTTAAATTATTTTTGAGTTTTCTAGCTTTCTTTTGATCACAGATAGTGGAATATCTTACTAGCAGCTATCAAAGTCTAGAAATTGATCAAGTTTCTCAGTTGAGCTGTCCATTGAGAGTCAACTCAGTTTCTTCCTGATACCAGACAGCTGAGTGATGTTTATCAGGGTGATATTTGTTACTATTTTATTTTATGTACTTGCTGGATAATACTCTAATGGTCTTGTAAGTAAGTACACCATTTTCTTATTCTGTTAAAATATTTTGTGGTTTTCCTGTACAATTTTTATTATACAGAAGCTATTGCTACCTGTAGAATGTTCTTAGTAAGAATGATCATGAACATGGAATTTGGTGTCCATCAATCCAGGTTGAAATTGGTCCATTTACAGCTTTAAGACCTAATACTAATTCCACTTCTTCAATTATAAAGTGGAATTCAGACTTCATAGATTTGAGACTCAAAAGAATGCTAATGGTTAAAAAAAATTTAATGTTTAAGTACTGAGTAGTGTGTGTTTGTTTGTGGAAGAAGCTTAGTCACCTTCAGACTTACTAAATCATGCTCATAGGCCTCAGAAATGCTTTTAGTTTAATGTTTAGTGAGTAAATAAATAGTCAGATGAGATCTTGAGTCTCTGAAAATCAGTGCCTTGACTCATGGGTAGTTTTTCTATGATAGAAATGAGTTTAGCTACTTTAGCTTTATTAGGTATTCTTAAGAACTATTGGGCTTTCTGTTCCAAATTTGTATTTTTTTTTTTTTTATGAATGTGTTTCGAATTCTGGTAGCCATGGTTGATCTAGCACAGGCTCCAGTCCTTGTGACTCTACGGTGCATTTTATAAGGAGTACTGTTTGAAGTAGTTGAACACAAAAACAGTTGCTCTTTTCAAGATTAATAGCAGCCCTGGTAAGTCTTTTGTGGTTTGGAGCATTCACTTCTTAGGCCCATTTCCTTGGTCTTCCTTGGTAGGTCTGCTGACTTGTTTTTATCTACAGTGCTGAAAGAATGAAGTGTCACAGAGTAGACTCTGGCATTAGTCAACCAGGGACTATTTTGCAGCTCCTGAATCTCTCTGAACCCCACAACCTAATACATCTAAATAGATTAGTACCTTTCCTAGAGTACAGTAAGCACTCAGCAAATATTAGGCCATTGCTGCTAATGCTGCTGTACTTTGGAACGATGAGGATTAAATGCTGAGTAAAGAAGAATTTTGACTAATTCACTCAGCATGCTCCCTGGCATGTTCCAATACTCACAACTTCCCATTCATTGTGAATTGCTAACAGGTATATGATTCTATAGCTGTAATAAAACTTTCCTATATCTCTGACTAGAAGAATGAATATCTAGGTTAATATAAAGTTAATATATTCTAAACCGAATGAGGTTGTAGAATTATATTTGTACAATAGCACATGTATAAATTCATCTGCTCATCTAATTGCACAGATGCTGTTGACTGAGTACTTGGATATGAAGAACACACGTACTGCATCAGAGCCATCAGCTCAACTAAGCTATGCCAGTACTGGACGAGAGTTCGCAGCCTTTTTTGCCAAGAAGAAACCACAAAGGCCAAAGAATTCACTTTTCAAGTAAGTATCCCAGTATTAGAGAGAGAGTGCAAGCTGTGAAGAGTCTTCTGAGCAGGAGGGCTTCTAAGGCATCCTTAGCCACACAGTTACTCCCCTGATGCAGTTTGTAGGAAGTGAACATAGTCTGTTTTCTTTCATGTTGTCTTCTCTCAGGTGGGATGACCGTTATAGAATATAACGCCGAGTACATGTTTAAAGCTTGATTCTAGAGAATTTTGCACAAAATAAAGGAAAGCGAAACTTCCCAGATGTTTCTGGAGAATTTTATAGGAAATGAAATATGTCCTCACTGAAAAATCAAGCCTCAAGTGCCAAGAAATAACTCTTGTAAAAGAGTTATGCAGCTCTTCCTAGCTGAGCAGTATTGGGCTTTATGTGGTTAGATCCTTAATAAAGGAGCTATCCAAAAGGTTTTTAAGTTTTCCTAATTACTATGTTAGTGAACTCTACCAAGACATGTGCTCAGAGTATGTATTTTTTAGTAACAGTTAACTGTTTATAAGTTAAGACTGATGTTGATATTACTAATAGCTGGTGCTGATTGAATGCTTTTTAAGTGCAGGGGTTGATAAACACTGAGTTTATCAAAGTGATTCCAGTTAAGCAGTTTAATTCGGTATTAACAAAATTTCAGTGACTGTAGTAACAGCAGTATCGAACCTCTACTCCGTACTTAGTGCTATAAATATAAAAGTCTTCACAAACAATAATTGATGTATGAGAGAAATTAAATTATGTAAAGTGTAACAGCTAGCAAGTGGCAGTGAAGATATAAACAAGAAGACTCACTCTGGAATCCAGTTCCTGTCCCCAGCTGGAAAATAAAACACCTTGCCAGATGTGGCACACGCCTTCAGTCCCAGCACTCTGGAGGCAGAGGCAGGTGAATCTCTGAGTCAAGGCCAGCCTGGTCTACAGAGCAAGTTCCAGGACAGCCAGAGCTACACAGAGAAACCCTGTGTCAAAAAAACAAAACAACAACAGCAAAAAAACCCAAAAAAGAAAAAGCCTTTTAACACAACACAAGTGACAAATCACAGTAGCAGTAGCCTGTAGAGACAGTGTTTCTTTTTGCTCAAATAAGGACTTTAAAAACAACAGGTGAACAACACTCGCCAAGGGCCAGTGTGCCTGTGGCCTGAGTTTAACCATATCCATACTCTTTTCTCATCCTTAAATCTGAATGATGATCTTCATAAACCACATAATTTTAGTTGTCAAAAGGAAAAAAAATTAAAAGAAATAAGCACATTGTATACGTTTTATTTGTTGGGTCCATGGGGGTTGCACAAAGGTGGGGACAGACCACTAAGTCTAGTAAACGAGAAGCAAACTTAATTCCAGGAAAAATTTTTAAAAAAAATAAAAAAAAAATAAATCTCCATGTGGTACAAAAGTTTTATCAGCTGAGACCACAGCCAGAGATGCATTTGTAAGGACAACTTTTGACCCTCCGTCTTATATTAAGAAGCATTAGGCAATTAGCAAAAGAGCCTTTACAGTTTGGAGGTAAAACTGAGATACAAATTGCCCTTCTTTACAATTTCCATTAATAGGTTTTTTTCAGTTAAACTAGTGTTTGTATTTAGCTCATTGTTTCTCTCTGGCACTTGCTCATGGTGTTTACTGAAGCTCTGCATTCCTCTGCTACTGCCACTTTTGCATAGCAGCAAAGGGTATGGGACAACATAAAGCCAGAAAGTCAAGTCACTTACATTCTATCAGTAAAAGTTAACTCAGCTCACATCAGTTGCTGGTGAGGGCTATCTAAAAGATGATCCTCAATTTGCAGAGCACCCCTCAGTTGGCAGAGGGCTGCTTTAGCCTTGCAAATAGAGCTTTTTGTAAAACAAAGTAAACCACTGTTAATCCTTAAACTGCTGAGAAAGCTGCTGACAGTTTGCTCCCATTCTCCTAGGCTTACAACTTTATAGTTCTTTATTTCTACATTCTTATTTTTGGAATCTACAGCTTTAAATTCTTATTCTTGAGCTCTTCATTACTTATTTCATATTTTTACTTAGTTTTTTAGTTTTTGAAAGTTGCTTAATATTTAAACTTGATTATAAATATAACTTTAAAAGTAATAAAACATGTATGCTTGTATATGTAAGTATGTATGTATTATTTGTATTCCCCTCCCCCTTTCTTATTGCTTAAGTGGTTTTGGTGCCTTTCTCTCTCTTCAGCCTTGTACTCCTGTTTTGGGTACATATTACTTTCATATTCTTATATCACTCAGTCTATTTCTCCCTCCCTGCCTCTCTCCTTCCCTTACTCTTTTCCTTTCTCTCTCTCTCTCTCTCTCTCTCTCTCTCTCTCCCTTCCTCCCTCCCTGCCCCTCTCCCTCACTTCCTTCCTTGTCCTCTCTCCTTTGAATGCTTCTTTTACCCTTTGCTCTATATACTTTTTCTTTTTGTGATAAACACTAAGACCAGAAAGCAAATTTGGAATGGAGGGGCTTATTTGGCTTCAACTTCCACATTAGTCCATTATTGAGATAGTTAGGGCAGAAACGGAAGCAGGACATATGGAAGAACAGGATAGCACTGCTTACTGATTTGTTCTTTCCCTCTGGGTTTCTCACCGAACTTTTTAATACAGTGCAGGCTTACTTGATTAGGCATGGTAACATCCACTATGGGCTGGGCCCTCCCATACCAATTAGCACTCAAGAAAATGCACTACAGGCCCATCTGATCAAGGTTTTTCTTCATTAACATTCTCTTCCCCCAGATTTTTGTTTTATTGACAATAAAAACTAACCAGTACACCCTTCTAAGCTTATTGCAGATAAGGCTTTAGGGTTTAATATGTCATACTCTCAACCATCACTGTCTTCAGCCTCAGACCATGCAAACACATTCTGTCATTTAGCATTGGCTAAATTGTGGTATAGGGGTGAGGGGGTGGGAGAAAGAAAAGCCCCTAATTGTTAGAAATGCAGAAAAACTTAATTTAAATAATTGTTACACATTTATTATTATTGGTCAGTAGTAAAACTCATCCTTGTCCTAGAACTGGGCAGTTATACAGATCTGCTCACTTTTAACATGGTTCTACTGTTAATTAGCCATGCAGGCCTGAGTAGGTCTCATGTCTGAGCATGCCTCAGTGCCTTTGGCTATAAAATAAGGTGAGACTGAAGAATGCCTTTTCTAGTATAAAATTATCTCAATCTGTGACTTGTTGCAAATATAAAGAGAATTATGAATAGCAAGTCTATCAAGTCATAAAGGACTCAGATTGTGGAGAGCTGTAATCTGTTTCTATCGAATTTGTTAAGGACTTTATTACCCTCCTTAATTGCCCTTAGCCAAGGTTAATTGTGTTTGAGTTCTCTCTTATTGTACACCATGTGCTTCTCTATTCTTCGCTTGAGAGTTTGTTTTTTCCTTTGCCATCTCTGATCAATAGCTGTCAGCAGGCTTTTTGGAGGTCAGTGGCTTCTTTTCTGCACTTGACTGGCAGGTGGCACTTTTTAAGTACTGCACACTTTGCCTTCCTCCAGGCTCTTTGTGCCTCTTAGTTCCTGGTGGGGTGCATAGAGCAGATCAAGTAACTGAAGTATTTCCTTCACAGGCTGGTACTCGTCTTGGTATTCATCTTCCTTGTCAAGGACTGGATAAAAGAGACATGATTAAGAAAATGATGTTCCTTTCTTGTTGCTAGTTACTGATCCCATGGACTCTGTTGCTCTATCCTTATGTTGTTGACCCATTAGTGGCAAAATTCTTAGAAGGATTCCTTCTTTTGTCAGCTTCTTATTTTGGCTTTGAAAGCCTCAGATTAAAAATGGAATCTGTTACTCATCAAAGACTTGCTATTTGACATAGTCGTAATTTTACTTTGTTTTATTTTTACCTGTAAGCTATTCTTTATGAATAATTTGATTTGTGTTTCTTGTTTTAGCTTTTAGAGATCCATTCTTTACCGTAACAAGTTTGTTTCTCATGTTTCTTACCTTTGTAAACAATTTCTGGACAATATCTAATGCTGTGTGGCAGGCCAAAAACTAGCAGCCATTTGGAAACAGTCTTTTTAGAATATTTAGAAAGAAACCATTGATGCCTTGCTCTTTGATGTCACTTGTTCATTTGTAGAGTCTCCTATGCACTAGTCTTTTAACTCTACAATTCAGAAAGAGAACGGCTCTGAATAGCCAATATATCTACTGAAGCAGCCAATAGTCAATGATGGCTTTGATTTGGGCACTAGCATAATTAGAATAACTTTGTAGGATACATTTGTTCTATATCTAAGCATCCTGGCAGATGACAATGACTACATTGATGGTAATGTTGATTTGAAGGTAAAGGGAAGTGGAGGTAGGTCAGGATTAGTCTATGTGACATGGACAGTGAGAACAACATTCAAATACTAGAGGAGCAGTAACAGGGGTATTGTTGATAAACTAAGGGTTGGCCAGCTGTCTCTGGCTTTTTTATGGTATAGCAAAAAAAAATAGAAGCCATAATTATAATTGTTATACTCCAGGAAACGTTTTACACACCAGAGCACAATAGAATAGAATTTTTGGGGAGTACATAGGTAGATGCCATTCATGTGACTTAACCATGTGGTACTGTGTGTTGCATTGTAGGTTCGAATCATCCTCTCATGCTATCAGCATGAGCGCCTATCTGCGAGAACAGAGAAGGGAACTCTATAGTCGGAGTGGAGAACTGCAAGGTAGGTGATTGGATTTCTCTAGAAAAATCAGTTTTCTGAGGACAATCTGCAATGTGTATAGCATGTGTTTTATGTTCTATATTTATAAAGTTTTCCTTAGATAACAAATTTTAATGAATTAGTAATCCTTTTCCAGTATCATTCCCCAACATCTCCTATCAAGCTTCTGAAACTAGTCCTGTGACTACAAAGAATGCATTGCCACTGAGGTGCGGATTGTAAGCAGATGAAATGAGACCCGATTGAGTCTATGCACAGTTAAGTAGGATGCTAGTCTGTTATGGTGGCCACCATGGTTTCCATTTGCTTACTGTTTTTAAAGCCTTCTTGAGCATGGCAGGGGAAAGGAAAAGCTCAGCCTCTGTCATGAGAAGGGCACAGGGATGCTTCTGGATAGTGTGCCTTAACATTGTACATTGATATGTAGGCTACTTGGAACCCATTTGTTGTTACTAAAGAGTTCTATTTTGCAGAGTACAATACTTTGAATATAAATTATAATATAAATAAAATAAAAATCAAGGTTGATGATATTTCCTTTAGTGACAAAAAATAGATAATAACTTTCTTAGGTTTCTGGTAGGGTTTCTGTTGCTGTGAAGAGACACCATGACCTTGGTAACTCCTATAAAGGAAAACATTTATTGAGGCTGGCTTGCAGGTTCACATATTTAGTCTGTTATCATCTTGGTGGGAAGCATGGAGGTACACAGGCAGATATGGTACTGGAGAAGGAGCTGAGAGTTCTACATCTGGAACAGCAGGCAGCAGGAAGACAGTGATACTGGGTCTGGCTTGAGCATCTGAAACCCCAAAGTCCAACCTCAGTGACAGACCTACTTCAATAAGTCCATACCTCCTACTCCCTGTCAGATAGCACCATTCCCTAATGATCAAGCAATCAGGTATCAAATGTATGATCCTATGGGGCCATTTCTATTTGAACTACCACACTAACTATGATAAAATTAATCTATGAAGATGGATTTGTGAGGATCTCCTAAGCATTGTAGGTATTGGAAGAAATAAAAGTCCAATTCAAAGAAATTTAAGATGGAGCTTTAAGGTCTAGGTCAGATATTGAGACATGTTCACACATCTGTGTGCACATTTAGCCCACCATATCTGTACATTCTTTATGAAGTTGCATCTTTACAAAACATGTATATGGCTCTATTGTCATGGCCTAAATACTACAAGAGGACAGCTATTTCTATAGCATTTATAAAATAAAGATGCTTTAAAGTAGCAGAGATATTCTATTTTTTCCTGTGTCTGGGCTGAGTCTGACTGACTTGACATCTGAGTTAACCTTACTTGTTACTTATTCTAGTAAGAATGAATTCTACTTTTAGTGTTACTTAATTTTCCTTACTTATCCCTTGCTTCCTGCTCCATTCCCTAGTCTGTCTCTCGTATGTATACTCTCTTGGATTGTGACCCTGCTGTTTGCTGCTTCACTGCTACGTCTTTCTTTCTTGTTGTATTTGTGAGTGTGTTCCATAGTATACCAGGGCCAGTGCTTACTTGTCAGAGTTTATGACAATGCTGTAAGCTTCTTGAATGATTTGCCATTTATTTCTGGTGTTTTTTATAGCACTTTTAAGGACATATGTACTTAAACACTGACTGACTGGCAGAATGAACGAGGCCAGTTAAGGTGTGGGATAGGATAGAGAGATCACCCTGGTGGGAGGAAGAACCCTAACAGGTGTTGTGGTCATTGACAGTCTTTATCTTTCGGGTAGGTTTACAAGCCTTTTTAAGTTTAAGGAGGAGGGACCATGCATGAGTTTTTGTTCTTTGTAGTTACATTACACATACACTTTATTAAGTAGAAACATTGCTCTTAAATTGCCAGGTCCTGGAGGAAACTGCTTTATCTAAGTAGGGGGAAAAAGAAATAACTAAGTTACAATATAGGAAATGGAAGAATCACTTTAATCTAATTTTCCCATCCTTTAAAACACTCATTGAAATACAGGACTTTCTAGCGGAAGTCTTTTGTACAAAGTGTGTTCATCATGACTTTAGGAATATCTTCAGTTACGAGAGAGGAAAGATAGTTAGCAAATGTATCATGTTCTTGATAGCCATTGAAAACTACTGTAGTCTCCTGACACCTCATGTGCTTTGTGAGGACATGGATCAGCTGACTAGCTTATGTAAAGGTTTGATGGTGTTTGCTTTAGGAGCAAAAGCTTTTCTGATGAGCACTATTAATTCAGTAGGAAAAAAAAAATCACACCTATTCTCTATCTTAAGAATTGTTGTATGACAGGGAGTGGGCCGCATCCCGCCACTTGACTAGCTTAGCACCCAAAATAACCACACAGAAATTGTGGTTATTAAATTACTGCCTGGCCCATTATATTTAGCCTCTTCTTGGCTAACTCTTACTTCTTGATCTATCCCATTTCTATTAATCTTTGCTTACCACAAGGTTGTGGCTTACCGGGAAAGATTCTAACCAGCATCTGTCTCAGGCCAGAGATTCGTGACATCTGCTACTCTGCCCTTCTTCCCAGAATTCTGTTCTGTCTTCTCTGCCTACCTGAGATCTGCCCTGTCAACTAGGCCAAGGCAGTTTCTTTAATAACCAGTGAAAGCAACACAAATGCAGAAAGACCTCCTACATCAAAGAATGGCTGTTTCTTTTCAGATATTCATTAATATGGCTGTTCTAAGGACCACAGCTAACCCTTGAAAAAGTCTAATTGAGTAGTTCAGTCAAATCATAAGAGACTGGCCAAGATTTCTGACTCTTCTATTAAGGCACATGGCTTCAGACTTCTCCTCCCAGTGTTTTGGTTCATGGGGTCATCAGCTTTTCCTTCTAATGCAAGAGGGCAGCTAAGAAATCAACCATAACAATCATCAAAGTGACATTAAAAAGCTCAAGTTTTACAAAGTTAAGATTTTGCCAACATGTTAGATTTATCATGCAATTAAAAATGTTCCTTAGACTAACAGTGCACTAGGGAGAAAATGAATTTAAAAATGAGATTTCTTTGGTACTATCAGCCCATCTCAATTGGCTCTTACTGTTCTGGTACAGATGGTTCATTATATAGCCTGCTGTTGGCAGTCGGGACTGAGGAGGTGGGGGAGCTACTTCAAAGTGTGTGAGATAACAGGTGGAATCTAACTTGTATATGTGTCTATGTTAATCATTGGCTTCCTGTTGTTCTGAGGCTCCCCACTCCTCCATTGTACTGCTTAGACAGCATTGTTGTAGGTAAAGATGGATCTTAGTTTTAATGAACATTTAGCTTGAATATAGCTTTTTAAAATGTGTTAATGTGCAGAATACTATAATTGATGAACACATTACCATGTGAGGGTTGAGAAAATCAAAATACTGCTACTCATGAGCAAATAGCTTACTTTAATCATTTTAACTGTGCCTCATTTTCTGACATAACAATTAGCTTTCTCAAATTCTGGCTATTTATGCAGGTGCTAAGACTATTACGTTAGAAGTTTATACTGTGGGAAAATTAGAATAATATCAATTTAAATTAAAGTAGTGCTTGAAGTGTTAGCACCGAGGGAAGGTTACTTTTGCTTCAAGATTCTTCTCAACTCTAGTCCATTGAGCTGGTGTTCCTCCAGGTCACAGCGACTTCCATCATGGCAGACTCCTGTGTTTGCTCTCACTCTTCTGCATTTGTTTTCTTGTTATTTCAGCTGCTATTTGCCAATTTTGACTTCTCATGTTTTTGTGAGGATTCTCAAGAACTTGTTTTCTCAGTGTTCAGTCCTGGGATTTCTTCTCTGCTCACTCTATAATTCTCCTGAACTGTCATCAGTCCAGTCGTGGCTTTATCTTGTATGTAGAAATAGTAGACCTCTATATCTGTGTCTCCTGCCCATTCATGACAATTCCCTGATCTCCAGCCTCCTGCACCTGTAATTATGGAACATAACATTAAAAAATTTCTGCATGACATCTTATTCGGCATGTCTTGTTTACATTTGTTAGCGTATATCTCCTTCCACCTCGACTTTAAATCTCACTATTTATTGTTGGAGTACAATGCCCAGGATAAAGCTCATATTAAATTAGGCTCTTTAAAATGTAGGATGAGAACTTGTGATAATGGAACATGTATTTGCCATACATAAGCACACAGAATTTTGTGTGTGCTCTCTTTTTTAATAATCTGCTTACAGATATTTACACATCAGAGTGAAGAAAGTCTTTATCTTTATTTCCTGTTTAGTAGGCATAAGTTAATTTACTTGAGAAATTCAAATAAAAGGTTTAATAAACCATAATCTAAATTCTGTGATTTATCTTCCCTTAGTTTTCAAGATAAGAAGACTCATGAATGGGTAGAGTTTGTTAATGGCCATTGATTCAAGTAGAAATGTATACTGTTTCGATTAGTTTCCTTTTTGTCTTGGCACTACTTACCTTCGTGTTTGTGCTCAGTGATCTCATCTTTGGAGTTCCAGCTTTATTACTGTCAATTTAAGGAGTGGTGTTTCTTTAGTTGTGACATTAAAAGACTGCAAAGCTCCAAATACTGGAAAATTGGCTTTCCTAAAGGACTTTGCTCAACCTGCCCAGCAGGTCTTAAGTTACTCCAGGGTCTTGAAGAGGCACTATCTGAAAGACATGGGGGGGGGGGGGCGGGAAACGGACGCCAAGCAATATTCCTTGTCAAGGCATCTGTTTATTGAAGCAAGTTTCATGTCTTAAATACTCCCCAGTAAGGAGCTCGGGCAGGGGGAACTGAGGAAAGGGGGAAGGGAAGGAGGGGCTCGATAGCCAGGCAACTAAGTGGGGCAGTTTGGCAGCTAAGTAGGGCAGTTGCAAGGTCAGTGGCTAGAATACCTGCTGTTAGTGATAAGCAGCAAGCCTTGAAGACACTCTGTGGTACTTTCCAGAGCTTGAGTCTTTACGGTCAGCAGGGTCAGCATGTAATGTTTTGGCTAACTTTAAGTTTTCTGTCTCAAGATTTTTACTTCAAGGCCCTGTGAGATGTGAGAAAGGAGAAGCCTGAAATGGCTCCTGACACTTTGCTGTACATAGTATAGGAGTATTGGCATCAAGGAAAACTGCACTTTGACCTGAACTACTACACTACTACACCACCACCACTACTAGTACTACAACTCAACAACAACTTCTTTTTTTAAAAAATATTTATTTATTTATTATGCATACAATATTCTGTCTGTGTGTATGTCTGCAGGCCATAATAGGGCACCAGACCTCATTACAGATGGTTATGAGCCACCATGTGGTTGCCGGGAATTGAACTCAAAGGAAGAGCAGGCAATGCTCTTAACCACTGAGCCATCTCTCCAGCCCTCCTCCTCCTCCTCCTCCTCCTCCTCCTCCTCTCCCTTCTCCCTCCTCCCTCCTCCCTCCTCCCTCCTCCTCCTCCTCCTCTTCCTCCTCTTCATTTCTGAGGAGTTGTTGATGACTGGAGTTGTGAATGCTTAATGACACTGTATATGATTAATGTGTTTATAGTTGCCTTGCCTTGACATCCATTGACCATAGGGTGATTATCCTCTTTAGAAAAGGATTCATAACATCAGTCTCTGAAGTTGCAAGCTACTCTATAGTGGAACATTTAGCAAGACATCATTTATATGCACATTTTCAGGGACATTTTGGATGGAGTGACGTATGGTATTTAGTACAGTGATTTTTATACCCATACCACAAGAAGCACTTTTTGAACTTCGTATCCTGAAATTTGATTGGGATTTCTTTGCAGTCTTTTAAATTTTACTTAATGACTTTAAAATAGCTGTAACAATATTCAGAGAACATATAAAGAAGTGCTTTTTTCTTTTGAAGATTGTATATAATTATTTCAAAATAACTTTAATCTTTTATATTATCTTTTCTGTTTTAACATCTAATATGCTTTAAAAATGAATTCCCTTTTGTATATTTATACCCTTGCTTTTAAAAAGGGTGATCTTAACTTACTTAGCATGGTAAGATTTGTTGAATAATAAACTTTATGTAGAGTTTTTGTAAATGCCAATTTCTTCATCTGTTTCTAAGAAGTAATAAATATACTTTCCTCATGTTATGAATAAATTTAATGCACTATGTGAAGTCATTTAAAAATAAACATTTTATTCCAAATTTTTATTAGGTTTATATAATGTGTTAGCCTCTATGTATGATAAATAAAATTATTTTATTTAAAAATGCTGGGAAATTTTGAATTTAACTTATAAAATCAATTTTTTTTGGAGGACTCTGGGTTCATATGGTTTCCTTTTTACATGGAATGGGATAAAGTTGCAATTACTTTTAGTTGAGCCATGTAAAGGAGACTGAAATTTCCGAAAAATATGTATCTACATGGTGTAAGACAGTCAACACAAAGTGATGCTGATGACCTCTCTTGTTATGAGAATCTTGGTCATCATGAAGTTCCTCACACTAAAACGTTTCATTGTGTTCATTCATGCATTGAATTATGGGGTAGATCTTGTGACTGTGTCTGAGTTTATAGCCATGCAGGCATATTCAGAACCATTCTTCAGTAACTCTTTTTTAAAGGCAATTCATATAAAAAAATAAATTCTAATATGGTCTTGCATTATGCATTTTTTAACATAAGGTAAAATCAACTATTTTATTCTATTTTTCTTAGGTATTATTTTTGGTGCTGACCACACTAGCCTTGAGTTTCAGATTGCTGTGTCTCTGCTGCCTGCAGGTTGGGATTATAGGTGTGCACCATCTCATGCTTGCCTTCATTCTTAGACCTAAATAGTTTATGTAGTGCAGTTTATACTGAGGTGAGCATTTTCAGAAAACAGAAAAAACTATAACCATTATGGCAGATAGTGAACACAGTATTTACTAGAACTCATGAGACTGGGCATTAGCAAGCTTATGACTGTCTAATAGGCACAACTCATAGGACCATTTTATATTTTCAAAATGAGGGTTGTATAAGTGAGGAATTACCTTATAAAGTAAACTATTAATAAAATTCAAAAGAAATTGATACTAGCATGCAGGTAGTACAAGGTCTAGAAAATGAAATAGTAGAATTTAGTCTTAGAACATATTTCAGAATTCACTGGCTAGCACTTTCCAGGATTTATTTTTGGTATAGAATCCTCTTGTTTAAGTCTAAATCTACAGTTCAGAATAGAAAATAAATTAAAGTTAGCACAGTTTGATAAGAAGTATATAGTTTCTCCAGCCCACCTGCCTAGGCCTTTGCCCAACTTGCCCTTTCCCTTATTCAGTCTGGGTACCTGGATGACCATAATCAACCTTTATACACTCACAGAAGCAGATATATCTCCATATATCTGGAAATTTAATACAACAAGAAACAACATTACAGACTGGTAAAAGACAAACGAATCAACAAAGATGATGAGATAATTGATTATCTATATAGAAAAGGAGGGAAAATGAATTTGTTCCTTGTCCCATTTAAAAAATAAAAAATTCATGAATCAAGAACCTAAATATGAAAAGTAAAATGTATTCAGAAGACTGATCATAGCAGTATTGTCAGGAAAAAAAAACCTAGAAATGGCTCTCATGTTCATAAACAGGAGGAAGGTTATATATAAAGTACAATAGAGTTATACAATAAAGTGATGTGTAGTAATGAAAAATGAACTACTGTATATTGAATCAGTTAAAATCAGCCACATAAGACAACCTATTCCCTGTTTGTCTCTCTTGTCTCTCTCTTTCATACAAATACAAATATATACAGATATATAGTTTCATTTGGATGACAGTCAGAAGTAGGAAGAACTGGAGTGGCCTTCTTTTAGTAATAAAATGTGCAGGAGCTAAGCTAAGGAGGCACACAGGAGAAGTTCAGGAAAGTTCTCCACTGGAGTAAATAGAGCCTCTCTAATAAGAGCCTTGTTTATCTTTCTTATTTTTGTTTTGATGTTCAAAATCATAATATACTATTTTCTTTGTTATATATCTCATGTAAAGTATAAAAATGAACAGTTAATTCAAAGATAATTTTAAATAACACCATTTATCTAGTTTGATGTTCCTATGTAGCAATCCATACCAAATCTAGAGTTTCGTGACAGTTAGGAGGGACTTTCTAAACCTGTAGTATCCCATTGAAACCTCATTTCTCCCACAAATTTGTGATCGTTTCCTGAGCTCTTACATGACCCAAATAGGTCATCAGAAGATAGTTTGTGTTAGCTGTGTGTCCTCTTGACTTACCTGTCATCTCCTCTTTGCTGCAGTGTGTCATGGTTACCAAGACTGAGTTGTGGTCATTGTTAAACTGTGTTTGTTCCTTATGTTTTCTGCATCTGTGTATTTATGGGTCCTGTACAACTTTGTGATATTTTAGCTTGTGTCAGACACCCCACTAGACCATCAGAATATCAGAATACAGTAATAGTTCTACTAGTTTTACGTTTAACGTGTAAGTGAAAAGAAAGAGATTGTAAGTAACGGAGACTGACATTTAACAGCCAGCATTGTTTTCCCTTGGATCTGTTCTCATCCAGCTCCTGAATTTACATAATCATAGGGCTACATAGAATATAAGAATTCTAAACATTGCCTGCAGCCAGCCACAAGCATATGATTTATTTCTTGACAGTAGGGTGTGAGAAACAAAATTGTGTGTTACTTCAGGTCATATACGGAAGAGAAGGAACAGCCTTTCCTCCTCTTCCAGCCCAGCATGTATATGAAGCTATGCTTATACTGGAATGTGGTGCGGAGATTCTTAGATAATGCAGACACAAGGGTACTATAAAAATCATAGAGGTAAAAAATAGAAGGATCCCAGTTCTCATCTCCTGCAGTGCCACACCGCTGAGGACTTACTGGGCCAGAGCTACCATCCCACCTAAGAGAGGATAAATTCTCTGTTAAATCTCTAGCATTTATTATTATTATTGTTATTATTATTCTTTCTTTACTTCCAATCCTACTTGGTTCCTAGTTAAGTTTTCCTGCCAAAAAGTAATGTCAGCCTTATTATACACTGCATGGAGTTGTATGCATGCATATGCAAGTGCTATAGAAGGCAGAGAGCTTTTCATCTATGTGGAAGTCATTTCAGATGGAAAAGGGACAGGCATTTCAGCTGTTGGGCCAGCATGAATAAATATGTTAAAGAGTATATGTTGCATGAGGAGGGTGGGGCCCTTTGTTTGTCCCGGCTGCCCAGCTAGCTTACACCTGAAATAACCACACAGAAATTGTATTAATTAAATCACTGCCTAGCCCATTATTTCTAGCTTCTTATTGGCTAACTCTCACATCTTGATTTAACCCATATCTAATAATCTGTATATCACCACAAGGTCGTGGCTTACCGGGAAAGATTCAGCATGTCTTACCTGATGGCCCCATGTCGACTCTCTGACTCTGCTTTCTTTCTTTCTTTCTTTCTTTCTTTCTTTCCTTCTTTCTTTCTTTCTTTCTTTCAGAATTCAGTTATATCTTCTCTGCCTACCTAAGTTCTGCCCTATCAGGACTTATTTTATTGATTAACCAATGAAAGCAACACATAAACAGAAGGACCTCCAACAGCAGGTGTGAGGGTTCAGACCATGATCTAGTTTTTTCTATTAATTAGGGAGCTTAGTTTGAATAGAGTGATTTATAATCATTCCAATTTGTTACTTTTGGGCAAAGGTGATGCAGAGGACACCAGAGTAGTTGCCACTGTACATTCTAACATCCACGAGATTAAGGAGTAGTTTTGGAAAGGCGATGACAGGAAGATAAAGAATTAGCATATGAACAATTACTAATTATAAGCATCCCGTGAATTTTCTGGCTGTTGTTCAAGTTGCATTGCTATACAACTTTATAAAGATCCATATAAGAAAAGTGACACTTTTACATGCAACTATTATATTGTTCTTTGAGACTGTGTATGGTATATGGGGCTGGGCTGGACGTACTGGAAGGGGTCATATCATGAAGTATCAGCCTAACCCATCTCTAAAGCACCTTGATGTAAAACTAGAATGTTCGGTTAGATTGGAAGTAATGGTGGCAGTTTCGTACTTTATAGAGATGCCAGAATTCTTTGTGTTCACCTCTGATTTCCAGCTCGTGACTGTGGTGTGAATGAAAATATGCATCGTGTTGCTTTGGCTTCCCCACAAATTTATACTCAAAAAGCCATATTACAGTAATATATGATAGCATGTATGAATGCTGCATGAATATTGTAATAGTCATAATATAGGATGTTCACTCCTAGAATTGTGATGACATCTACTGAATTGCAGCCAGTTCATTTGCATATTCATGCCCACTTAGCTCAAATAAGTCCCTATTTGTTTGCACATTAATGTCTGGTTTCTGCATCAGTTAACCAATTTACATATCCCTGTTCAGTTGGTTAGTGATGTTCATGTGTTAGAGCATTGGTGTAGCTCTAGTGCTTTGAGCGACTTGTGGAATGTTATGATTTAATGGAGGAGCACCTATTGCTCATTATACTTATGCAGCATGGACCACTTGTTTTAGGGTTAGTTCTAGATTGCTTACTTACTTGTAATATGATACTAACAACATTTACCTGCCCTTTTCTAGGGCTTCTGTCAGTTGCCACATTCGTAGTAACAAGGTAGCATCAGTATTTCTAGATCAAATGTATTTTTGGATCTACCCCAGAGCCCCTACTCCTCCTACATAGGGAGGTGTAGTGGGCACCTGTGGGAGGCACACATGAAAACTGTCAGAGTTCTAATGACAAAGGAGAAGAGAATATTTTTTGAGAAGTTATGGAACAAAGGAAGAACTCTCTTCCTACACTGGGAAATGAGCTAACCAACTGACCAAGGGAGTTTAACTGACCAAATGTTTGTGCTATGGAGAGGATATAGCTGAGGACACAGATGTGGGAGTCTGCCCTGCAATTCCAGGCATTTTACTTTGGCTGAAGCAAGTGCGTGAGGAAGATTGGACCTAGGTAAGGCAAAAGATGAGTAGACCTTAAAAGACCTGCTAGAATACGATATACTATACTATAATGTAAATGTAATATAATATAAAGGTTTGAATTTCCCTTATGGATGATCAGTTCCTGTAGGAGAGAATCTAGTCAGCGTGTGGAGACTGAGGTGAGCGCTGTGGAAGTGCTGACAGTGAAGCTGTGCTTCTCGAAGACTGTCCTAGCTTCCTAGGACAAGTGACATGAGGCCCGTTGGATGTGATAGTCTTTGTTGTGTTTGAGCATAAGATACACATTTTGGCTCATTACCAGTTTTCCAATCTGGTGTCTTGGGTATGATGTCATTTGTTAAATGAGGAAATGCAAATAAGAGAGACATTCCCCTTAAAATTTTATTTATATATTTGTATATTTATTTACTTATTGTATGTATGCATATGTGTACGTTCTTGTGAGTGTATGTATGCAATACCTATGTAGATGTGTGTGTTTGTGTGTGTGTATGTACACCACAGCATGCATACAAATAAATGAGTGGTAACTTTCAGGAGATGGTTCCCTTCTTCTATCACGTAAGTATGTATCTCTGCGGAAGTGGGCCCTGTGCGTATTGAGCGCAGGTGGTCAGGTTTAGCAGCAAGTGCCCCTGCGTTTTTGAGCCATCTTATTGTCTGTCGTTTAGATTAGTGTGAAGATACCGCATGTTTCTGTTTGCCTAGAGCTATCTTATTTAATGACTAGTCTTTACTCCAACTTCAAATGTTAGGCTTTTAGCAGTTTCTGATTACCTACCATCTTAAGTCCAAAGTGTTAGAGTTATGGCTATAATCTCACCCTCTTCCTCCTTTTATTTTTAAATTGCAAATATTATTCTGTTCTTTGTAAGCTTTAATTTATCTATTGATTTCAGGGTTAATTTCAATCTCTGAATTCTATAACTTTAAAAATTTTTATTCCTAGATACATTCTGTAGTATTAATGTTAAAATCCAGTAACCAATATTTTTTTAATTAAATTTCTCTGAAATCTTGTATATATTACTTAATCAGCTTTTCTCACTTGAAAAAAGAACTAAAGCTTGGCTCTGCCTCAACTTGATATGCCAGGCTTTGTTGACGTCCCATGGTAGATGGGCGGGGGGGGGGGTGTATGTAGAAAGGAGGAGAAAGGAGGTGTAGGGGAAATGGGAGGAGAGGAGAGAGGGGAGACTGTAGTTGGCTTGTAGAATAAATAAATTTAAAAAAGGAAAAAGAAAAATAACTAAAATTATTCCTGCAAAGCTTGTTCATCTGGAAAGTTCCAGGTTCTTGTGCTCTAAATCGTTTGTTGTTTGTCTGCTCCTCAAATCAGCATCTTAAGGCTAGTTAGAGGTCCAGATTGTGGTTTGTGGATCAGACTTACTACATGGGTGATATTCAAATTATCTCTTCTGTATGTTGCTTCGTTTCCTATAAAATCAAATTGGGGCCATAAAAGAAGTTCTTTGAAATTGTTTGAAAACGACATAAAATTTCCAAACAATTTCTATCAGATTTTTGATAAAATGTCATAGATAAATGGATGGAAGGATGGATGGATGGGGGCAGGGATGCAGTAGTCACTTAGATTCTGATTGTGGTTATAGAAAAGAATTGGGAGTGCCAGAGACTGTGTGCTCAAGCAAGAATGGTGCCTTGATTCTGTTTCTTACTGTTCTGCTATGACTCTCAATGGATTTGATGATACCTTGGTTAGGAAGTTTTTCTTTTCCCAGTCCAGGGATTCACATTGTAATTTCTTACAAATCCACTTTCACAGACACTCTTAGAAGTAACGTTTTAGTAGCCATCTACCTACCTGAATATTGCTGTACATTAACGTTATCATCACTGACTCAAGCAGTCATAGTAATAGTTAATCTGCGATGGAAGTTTGAAGTTGGCTTGGGAGTTATGCAAAATGGATATCATTTCTTTCTCTATGCTTGCTTAAGGAAGACTGATAGAAGCAAAATTGTTAATGGATCAAACCATTCACTGAATTTGACTATGTATACTGTGTAGACCCTGAGACTCTTATTGAGGATCATTCAATCCCTTCGTAAACAGTTCTAATCAGGGATATTTTGCTTTAAACGTTAATTAGCATCTGAATTAATGAGTGACTTCGACCATATCCAAAACTATTTAATCTTTTAACTTAGTTGATATAGTGTCTATAGGGTAAATGAATTTGTTATAAATTATGGAATTACATGTAGATCTCTCACATGTAAGTCAGTATGGTTCTTTTTTTTTCTGGTGTCTACGACATTTAAACAAAAACAAATATGTTGCCCAAGGGGAAGAATTAGCTAATTTTATAGTGTTTCTATATTTTAAATGATTTCTGTGTAGGCTCAAATTATATTTGCAGTATTTTATACTTTGAAATAAATAATTGCTACAAATATTTTATAAGTAATAATTTAAACAGGATTTTTATCTCTAGTTGACAAAGTATTTATGAGATAAAGGCTCTCTGTTCTTACTGCCTTCCTCTTAAACTTTTCTTTGTTGATATTATCATCATTATAATTCACTTTTTATTGAGGCAAAATACTTTTTTATTTTTCTCACAGTAAAATGTGTAAGGTGTACTTAGATTTTCAGCTTACAGCCATGAAACTATCTGTCAGGGAGAGGGATTTCTCCTGCTTCTTGTCAGTTCAATCCCACTGTCAACACATTCCTGATTTTCTTCCCTTTGTTTTGCCCTTTCTCTTCCCCTATAGTGAAATGGTGTCTGTCTGTGGATTTATTTGTTGTCATGTACACCATTTCATTTTATTACTGTGTAGTATTCCATTCTGTGGCTGCAGGAGAGTTCATTCTCACTTTAGTACCCTTGTAGTATTTCACTCAGAGCGTCCCGGCTATTCTAAGGACACTTTTGTACGTTGTGTGCTTGTCTGTTGAGTACCTGCAGGGATAGAATGATGATGGAGGAAATACGCATTGTTTAGTTTTTAAAAATAAGCCCGGCAGTGGTGGCACATGCCTTTAATCTCTGAATTTAGGAGGTGGAAGCAGGCCTGTGAGCTCTGTGAGTTTGAGGCCAGTCTGGTTTATAAGTGTTAGTTTCAGGACAAGGTCCAAAGCTACACAGAGGAACTCTGTCTCAAAAAACCAAAGCCAAACCAAACAAACAAAAAACAAAAAAAACCCCATAATTGTTTTACAGCTACAGACATTTATTAGACATTATAGAAATTACCGTTTTACATTTTCAATGCTAGGTGAATTTAGCTGTGCTTAGTGTGCTGGCTCCCTTACTGATAGGATTTCTTTTTAAAGAATCTAAGCACCGTCTCTCTCTCTCTCTCTCTCTCTCTCTCTCTCTCTCTTTTTTTTTTTTTTTTTTGGTTTTTCGAGACAGGGTTTCTCTGTAGCTTTGGTGCTTGTCCCGGAACTAGCTCTTGTAGACCAGGCTGGCCTCGAACTCCCAGAGATCCTCCTGCCTCTGCCTCCCGGGTGCTGGGATTAAAGGTGTGTGCCACCACCGCCCCGCTCTAAGCACTGTCTTATACTATTCTTTCCCATCCCATTTTGACAGACCTGCCTGGATATAGTTATTTACTGAAATTCAGGCTACATATGAATTCTGATTTATAGTATATCTTCTCATAGTAAATAATTTAAATAATTTGTCTTTCTCATAGGATGTCCTAATTGTGTATATATAGTTTTTATCTAGCATTCTTAGGTAGCCCTGTTTATTGTTGTTGCTTGTCTGTTTGCATGTTTATTTGATCCAGGATCATGTTGTATAGCCCTGCTTGGCCTGGTACTTGACAGTCGGATGAACTTTCTTGCTAGGTATCACCTATTAATTTCTTAGAATCTTTGATGTTAAAGTCAATGCCGTTTTCTTTAATCTCTCTTTGCCATTGTTTACTCAGTGCTATACCATTTTACATTATTTCTCTAATGCATGTATGCCACAGATATTTCTATTGTTGGTAAGCAGACCCATGCCCTTTTAAGATTCCTTCCCCTGTGGTGATGGGAATTTGTAACTGTGATAAATGGTCAGTCATATGATTATCTTACATTGTATAGCAATAGTATGTGTCTGTGCATTTCAATGTGATTCATAATTAAATAATTAAAATTCAGAATTAAATGAATAACTTTCATATCTATCTGATTTTGTTACTAGCGAAAATTGAGGTTTCAGGTTTAGTTTTATAGTCAGTTTTGTTAATAAAAGAATTTTTGAAAGGATTATGAATGAAGCTCCAGCACAGTTTTATTAGAGTTTAGAAAGAAAACAACAATATAAGCAAGCTGTAAATTCTAGTAACCTCTAGGAGGAGGGAGAAAAGTCCTGCTTTATATTAGCTGTGGCAGTGAGAAACCATGAGAGAGCCAGAGTATCAAGGAGAGCATGCTCAGATCTGTATTTATTCAGAGGATACCCAGTCCCAAACTTTTATGTTTCAGGGCAGAGGATTGCACCAGGGTAACATGAAACAGAGGCATCCTGTTAAGAAATGAATGAATGAGTATTACTCAAGAATAGAAGTGGCTCGTGGCTAAGGAAGGAGCCTCCATGTGTCCAGATGCTTGATGTATGGTGCATAGCCAGTTAGAGTCTCTGTCTTTTTCATTTGTCTTTCTTGGGCCTTTTCTACTCTAGCTCTGTTTAGATGGAACCCAGATAAGAAGGGACTTCAGGTCTTCCTTTTTAAAATTCCATAGTGTTGTTGTCATTTTGATGTTGCAGTACAGTCACTCTTCAGCCACATCCTTCTCAGGAAGGCTGCTAAAGAGACAAGAAGCAGAAACCAATGACTCATGAAGTAATGTTTATGAGACCTTCATTCAGGAGTGAGGCTCAGGACTAGAATTGTGTTGTTCTAAGCTCTGAGTGCACAGTACTATGTTGTGTTATCTATTTGTAGGAAACCACCACACCACTTAGTCTTGATACTATGCAGTCCTTCCCTTGGGGACCCCAAACAGTTCATGAGGATGTTTGTAAAGATTTCTTTTACTTTAAGGAGGAAAAATATGACCTTCTTGAATTCATGTTCTCTTCTATAATCTTCACTGTTAAATATTCTTCCTACCTCCCCCAGTGTCTCTTTCTCTGTCTCTCTCTCTGTCTCTCTCTCTCTCAGTCTCCTTCTCTCTCTCTCTCTCTCTCTCTCTCTCTCTCTCTCTCTCTCTCTCACACACACACACACACACACACACACACACCTACCCCTTACCTAGTCCAGTTATTCTTGCCTTTATGTATATGCCTTTAGGGCTAAATAGTAAAGAATCGGCGATATATCAAAGGTCTTGTCCTGTAGAAGACTGTCCCTCACTCAGCAGCTATTGACTGCCTGTAGGTATTCATCAAGGATTGGGGCCTTTGAATAGTTTCCCCATCCACATTGACATATTAACAGGTGTGGCCTTATGCAGGCAGGCATGTTGTTGAGAGTTTATAAATGTAGCATTCCTGTCGTGTTTAGCAGACTCTCTTGCAGCTGTCCTTCAAAAGAGATGGACTTCTGTTTCTCAGGTCTTTGATATACGGTTGTGTTGTGCCCAGTTGGAGCTGGTCATTTATTCTCTCCATCTTGACTAGCTGTAAATCTTTGTAGTTGCCTCTATGAACTACAAGAAGTTGCTTTGTTGAAGAGAGGGGCTGCACTTACTCAGAAGTGGGCACTGTTGCCTCATTCTATTCTCTTTAATTATGTGTCTGTCTGTAGTGCTGGTGCTAGGGAGGTCAGTAGATAGTGTTGGATCCCCTTCAGGTAGATTTACAGGCTGTTGTGAAGTGCCGAAGTGAGTTCTGGGAACTGAATTTTAGTCCCCTGTAAGAACATGAATAACTTTTCCCTATTGAGCCATCTTTCCAGCACCCAGGAACCGTACATTTTGACTAATTTACCATATGCCATTCAGTGACCTTCCACATCTGACATGTAGTATCCTCTTTTATTATCATCACATAAAGTGATGATGAAAGCCAGCTCTCCATACTAGATTAGCTTCCATTGTAGTAATCACTATTCAATTAGTTACTTGAATTTATTTGTTTAAAATGTGTTTTATTACTTATATTTCATGTATTTTAGGGCCATATCCTTAAGTTCATTGTATATACTGAACATCTAGTATATTAAACACCTCTGATAAATTGACATTTCACATGTGAGAAATTCAGCATTACATATTAAATGGCTAGGGTAATCAGAACCTTCAGTCTTCTCCCCTCATTTGCTAGTAATATTTGTTGAGATTTATGAATATATCATAGATTAAATTATATTAAGGAGCAAGATGAAGAAAACTGTTATATTGTGAAAGAAGTATAAAATTACAGAGATGAGATTTTGAGTACATATTTAATTATTTTACTCTCATAATATTATGTAAAATAAGCCTTATCTCATTTTTATAGCTAAGAAAAAAACATGGCTTATAGAGATTTCACCAAAGTCACAATATGTGACCAGTATGTGACAGTGTTCTCTTGTGGTTTTCTTGTTCAGAGGCTGGAAAATAACGTGCATTTGATATGCCTGTGCAATTTTTGCCCTGAGGTGCTAACATATAATCAGGTGTTGAGTTTAAGAAATCCACCTCTGCAAGCCATCTCACCATCAAGTGGCAGAACATTTTTATCAATAGAATTTCCCTGTGACCTTAGAGGGTCTGTATCTCTCTCTTCTCAAGCCTTTAGTAAGTGCTGAAATGTTTTATGTCACAGTAGGTTAGCATGGCATTTGTAGATGGAGTGAAGTCATCTATCTGTGATTGTGAGACAGGCTTCTCTCTTCCATCTAATGACTTTCCCCTGAATACTGACTTAGTGTTTGTTTCTCTCATGAGGAGTCCTCTGTTGTGTGCATATGCTACATACTGTGTCCATTCAGTTGTTGATGCACATTGATTCTGTCCTCAAGTTCTCGACTCTGTATCTCACAAACTTTTGTGTCCATGTTTTTGTGTGGGACAAGCATTTTTACACTCATTAGGAATGCATAGAAGTGGGATTGCTGGCTGTACATGTCATTACTTTTGCTTAACTTTTAAAGAAACTGCCAGTTTTCCAAAGTAAGTGCATTTTATATTCCTTCCTCAAGTGTATGCCAAAATTGATGCTGTCAGTCTTTTCCATTTGAGACATTCAAGTTGAGTATCTAGTGGTATCATTGTGGTAGTGTGTCCATTTTTAATGTAACTCATACTGATGTATGAGACTGTAGAAATGTCAATTTGAGTACTCTATTTCCAAATTAGAATCGACTACTAATTTTATTTTGTCTTGTATAATCTCAGAACTCTAATTTTGTGTCAATTTTTTTTGGAATAAACTGAATACACCTTTAAATTTTTAAAATATAGGATAAACATATGTATCTGTAATGTAAGCCTCTGGAAAAACTACATATGAATTTACTTATATGTTAAAATAGTGCTTGTTAAAACATTATTCCTGTGTATTCGTCAAGTTGTAGAATCTTTTGAAAGTTTATGGGATTGTCCCGAGGAAGTCCTAGCAGAACAGTAAACTAAGCTTGCAGTTGTTAGTCGGCAGTAACCACGGGGCTCGTGTCAGTGCTGCTAATTAAGGCATTCCATATTTGAGCGTCGCCATGGCAGTAGCTGGCACACAGACATGCAGCAGATTAAAATTACAGAATGTAAGCCCCAATCCAAGGAAAATGAAGTTATGTATAGGTGACTTGTTTCATTTGAATTAACGAAAGGGCTGCTGGTATAGACCAGCTGTGTTCTCTGATGACAAAAATGAGTCTTGACATTTTGGGTAATGAAAATTCAGTTCAGCACCTCTTAGATATGTATGATAATATATCGTCAGTCAGCAGCAGATGGAAGGGAAGCACAAACCTTATCTTATTAAAAAATAGTGTGACATGTGGACACTGCCTGATGTTTGCTTTCTAGGGGGAAAGTATCAGGGAAACCCCTTTTTAAAATGCTAGGAATAGCTATTTCATGGAAGGAGGGTGAGGAAATCTGATGTTGGTGCATGACCTCTTTGACAGATGCCTTTGTTCATGATTTCTAGTTTTGTGGTTTGTCTTCCTGGGTTGGGGGTAAGGCATGAAAGTCCTGAAAAAAAGACTCACCTTTTTTGGCTTGACAGTATTAATGCAATCGTCTAGTTCCTACCTTGTAAGCCCACTTATTATTTCCTCTGCATGTGTTTCTCTAGTTTAGTGGATTAGCTACACCATGTCTTCAAAGGCTATCCAATCAAGGAGGGGTTATTAAAACCAGGGCGATTTATGACTGAGAATTAATTAGAGAAGCATTTTCATGCAAAACATCCAATTTTTTGATTAGCAATGGAGCAGGGCCGCAATTAGCACTCTAGGAAGCTTAAATTTCCAGCTTTTTGATTCTCAGGAAATGAGATTATCAAACCAGGGTCAGACACTTGACAGCAAAGTGGGAGTGGGGGGAGTGTGAAATTATATCTTAAAAAAAGATCTTTGATTTTGATTCTGAGATTGCTATTCAGGCCATATAAAATTCAGAAGAGGGCAAAGACAAAAAAATGAAAGTGCAGGGGCTTGCAAGGTCTGGTTCTTCAGTGTGCAGGGCGTCTGTTGTAAATGTTTGTTCAGAGAGTGGTCAGATACAAACCAATGGTTTTTGTCCCTTCATTATTACTTATTATTTAATCTTCCTTTCCTAAGTTTCTTTTGGTATTTAATACCTGCACAAATATCTGAAATGTTTATATGCACTGGAGGAAAGCCTGTTTTCCCCGTTAGAAAATGACGCTTGTTTTCTAAATGATGGCTTGTTAGTTTAAAGATCCATTCATTTCATTGTTGGTTTTTTCATTATTTCAAATCACTTCTTAAGTGAGCCATAGTTTAAGCAGTGAGTTATGTTAGACCGTAGATTACCACTTATTGATAAGTGACCTTTGTAAAGCTAGGTGCCAGAAATAAAGAGTAAGGTGGCTTCAGACCTGCTGCAAACTAAGATACGTTCTGTAGTTAGTACATTGTTTTTTTCTAGAGAGGTATGGTATAATGAAAATTCATTTTTTCTAGAAAATATTTGTTACCTTCTGTTTTCTTAATTTAGAGTTCTAATTTTAGTTGGGAAATAGAAGAACAATGTATCTTTTGTCTTATCAGAGTGTGCTAGTTAAAACTCATAAGTCTCCTTAATCATTAGATTCTGCGGTCCTCAAAGAAACCTAGTTTCTTGTTTGTGGTTTTGGTACTCAACCATCTCTTCACTTCTCTGTCTTCATATTTACCATGATGCTCATCCTTTGTAAATAGTTTGCAAGTATACAGCACATTTAGTGCACTGGTTGTGTGTGCTCTTATGGATTGCTTGCTGAGTCATCTCAGGCACACCACTGTCTTTCTGTCTAAGTTGAAGCACCGGTAAAGAAACGTCCCTTGGTCTGGGTAGGGAAGGGGATGACCACTAGTGAATTTGACTTATCTGTTGTTATCTTTACCTTGTTTTCTCTATTTAAACAATGAACTATTGTTAGCCGCAACTGTTCTTTAAAAACCAACTTTGTAAGCATATTCTAGATCATGCTGACCATAAGTAGAAGAGAGACATACAGATTTTATACAGTCAGAGATTTCTGCTGCTGCAGTTTTCTCCCTCACACATCTCTGGTTTAGGAACATGATTTGTTGATATCATCTATAATTTTTGATATCCCACTATTGATTCTCAGCTTTGTGTGCCATCCTTTCTCAGTTCTTGCCTTTTGTTGATGAAAAGTATCTAACACTGTCTAGTTGAAAATTGGCTGTTGTTTAGTCTAGGGGAAGAAGAGCTGCTAGTCGGAGGCCAAAAAGTAGACATTATTGGATATATAGATATCAGACTCAGTGCTCATGTTTGGAAATGTTGATGAATACGTGCTTTTTAGTGTCGATAAAGTATTTGTTTAAAGTATGTATAGTTTTACAGTTATAGCTGTTTTCTCTGTTATATAGGAGTAGTACATTTACACTTCTATAGCACATACACAAGGTGGGGGAAGGAGGGAGGGAGAGAGAGCACTTAAATAGTTGTATTAGAGATTTTTAATATTTGTGTATTTGTGCTAGAATATCCACCTTCTGGGAGCTTGTGATACCCCGCTGCATGGGCAGGTTTGTGAATAAGAGGGAATTGTATTGCTTTCATTAGGCATGCAAAAATGCTTTCATTATTTGTACATGTCTAAAGACACACAAACATATATCCAAATTTCATTTTCTACATTGAATGTTATTACCTGTAGAAGAAAACAGCAAAATAACTTAAATAAAAAATAAAATTAGATCAATTTAAAAAGTTACTAACATTTGGTAATATTACTATTAAAGGTAAGTAGAAATAATAAAGTTCAGGAAATTTAATCAAAATGTTGGGATAATTAAATATGAATCAATTTTAAAGAAAGAATAATTTGTTATTTAGTGAAGTCGGAAAGCCAGTCTAGTCTAAGCTTTTTTCCTTAATATGAAGTTTTTTTTTAAAAACTACATATTTTCATAGCTTAGTCTATTAATTAATTAAGGAACTTGATTTGATTTAAAAGGCTTATATTTAGTAATTTGCCCGAGTGGTGATATTATGGTGTTGAGTGCTGTCCTGGTGGCTCTCTACTTTGTCTGTTGTGCTATTTGTGTAGTGTATATGGTGATGGATGGTTGATGTGGATGAAGACTCTATCAAAACATGCTAGTGTTGAGTAGAAAGGAATGCTGTCATTTTTCAGGTTCATATAATTTACATTCAATAGTGATAGACTCATGTATGCTTGTGATTATGTAAATCTGTATAGATCTTGCTATTTTACCATTATATTTGATGGAATTTGCCTACATGAACTCCTGAAATTTTAACTTGTGATTGAAATCCTTGAGTAGACAGGGCGTCCTCCTCTAGTGAAGACAGCGTCAGGTTAAATAAACTCATTTTCTTAGGTATCTGATCAGTGTAATTGATGGTATTAGATATTTGTGAGCACATGGTGAGTTTTTAGGACAATGAGGTTAAGACTCTAGAGTTCAGAGCAATAGGTTGGGAGAGATTTACACCGTGTTTGGAATAGATGAACAGTATGTGGTGATGTGGAGTTGTTGAGGTGTTGCAATAGGAATTAAATAGAAAAATTTAAGACTTATTAGTTTGAATAATCTTATGGAAACAGCCACTACTTGCCCGAAGGCGGTACAGATCTGGGGAGTGTCTAGCATCTCTCCAGGGGAAGGGAAGGCAGGCAGACACTTGCGTCAGAACCATCCACATCAGATTTTAATAACTTTCACAAATGCATTCTGTTTCCAGAGTTCACAACCACATTTTTCTTTCTCTCTGTGCTCACCTGCCAGTTTTGATAGCTTCACCCTTCTTTCTGCATGTCTTATGTACAAAATTCCAGTTTATTTTTATGGTTTTGAAGTCTGTTGTTGAATGTCAGCTCCTGGATTAGAATTGTATGCTTTTGCAGCCATTACCAAATAATAAGTGGAAATATTTTGTTTTGCTGATATGAAATGAACCAGAACTATAAAAACTTTTCTAAAGCAACACCAAGAATTTCTTTTTTTTTTTTTAAATTTATTTAACTTTATTACGTTCGTTGGTGTGAAGGTGTCAGATCTCGTGGAACTGCGTTTACTGCGTTTTCAGACAGTTGTGAGCTGCCATATGGGTGCTGGGAATCGAAACCGGATCCTCTGGAAGAGCAGTCAGTGCTCCCAACCGCTGAGCCATCTCTCCAGCCCCAACACCAAGAATTTCTGTCTGCATCTTCTGCCAGTTTCTCTAAGCTTGCCCCTACCTAGGAAAAGAGTGAAAGAGCCCATTCTTATTCTGACTTAAGGATTTGCTAAGACTCAGCTATGGTAGTATTTTAAATTTTCCCTCTAATTGCTTGACCGTATAATATGAAAAGTTTGATGTTTTGTAGCTGGATTTCCTTAAAAAAAAATATGGTTAGAAGTGCTAAGTAGCTTTCCTGACTTCCCACATTCCTTTGTGGGTACTTTAATTGCTATGATTTTGTGATTTTGTTCAGTTTAATTGTGTTAACAATTGCTGAGGTCTCTTGATCCATCATGGTGAAGTTGGTGTCTGTCAGCAGCATGTAACACTTGATGTAGGAACTATTTCCTCTTGATAACGTCAGTGGAATATGTGTTTTCAAATGAACTACTTTACCCACATATCTTTAAAATGGAACAATGGAACACATGCTCAAGAAATATTTTAGGGTTTTTTTGTTTATTGTTTTTGTTTTCTGAGACAGGGCCCCTCGGTAGCCCTGGCTATTCTGACTACTTAGATAAGGCTGGCCTCAAAGTCAGATCTTTCTGTTTCTGCCTTCTGAGTACTGGAATTAAAGACATGTATCACCGTGCCTGGCTTAAGATATTTTTTTTTAAATTACTATTTCTAGAGTAACTGACTTATTGATGTGTTATTTATGTCGTCCATGACCGACTATGTTTTAGAATATCTAAATACATTTTGAATATATTTCTTGCTACTGATGCCTGATAGATTTATGTTTTATTTAAAAGTCTATGGTATCAGTGTTGTTATTAGAATAATAACAGAACCAGAAAATATCTTTTGAGATAATCTAGTCCAGTGGTTTTAAAACTTTATTCTTCCACTGGACATGATGGTACATACCTGTGGTACTGGCACTATGGAGGTAGAGATAGTAGGCACTGAAATACAAAGCCAACATCCACTGCCTAGTAAGTACAGGGCCACTGTAGGGTATATAAGATTCTATCTCAGAAAACAACAAAACAAAAGCAAAAGCTACTGTCTAAAGTACTTGGAGCCAAAAGTGTAAGTATTGCATAAATGTAGGTACACGTGTCTCAGAGGCAAATGCTATGAGAATTTGCAAATGAGGAGTGTCCCAGTCTTCTGGAAGCTGGATATGATGTTGATTAAGTTCCTCATTTTTATGTTTGGATTCTTCAACTGTGGTATTTTAAAAATGTTACAGCAAGGGCCGGAGAGATGACTCATCAGTTACGAGCAGCACTGATGGCTCTTCCAGCAGACCTGGGTTCAATTGTCAGCACCGGAATGGCAGCTAACAACTGTCTGTAACTCCAAGATTTGAACCCCTTAAACAGACATACATGCAGGCGAACCACCAATGCACATAAAATAAAAATAAATACATTATTTTAAAAATGTTACAGCAAATTTGTGGGTATTCCTTAACACTATATATTTAGAAGGGGTTAGCAAGATAATCCTATTTGAAATTTGGTAGAGTCCTTACTTTCCAAAAACATTAGTCAGAGTGCATTATTTGTAAAAGTCTAGGTCCATGTCTGTTTCCTTTCATCCTTGACGTAACTTATGATACCCTATCAGTTTATAATTGTAAACATTTTTAAAATTTCAGAATTCTCCATCTTGATAAGAATATACCTTTGATTACTATCCAGGAAAAGAGATGAAATTCAGAATATGTGCTGAGACACCATTCTTTAACTTTAGAAGGAACCTACAAAGCTCATTAAAATCCAGACCTGTAGGTCCCATTGCTTGTATTCTTTTCCTTTGTGTGTCTGTGAATTAGCATTTCTAGCTGCTTTGTGAAGCTGCTCCCCTGATCCAGGGAACTCACTTTGAGATCTGTACAATAAATCTTAGAGTAAAATGAAGGAAGACGGTGATAGTAAGGGTATGCATGCTGCCTCTGACTATTTTGCTTCTTTCTTAACACTACCTTAGAAAGTATCTAATTTCCCTGGAGAATATTGAATCTAATAGAATTATGCATGCACATTAACAGATCATCAACAGTACACCTTTCCCCTGGGCCAGCAGCAATTTGAGAAGATACATTCCCCAACAAATGACATAAAAGTTGCAGCTCTAGTAACAAATTAACAATCACCAAGCTCTATAATTGGATGTATGTGCAGGTCTCCTTCATTTGAGTTTTATTTATGAATCACAAAACTGGATTTGAAGAATGTTTAGTATAAGGAGTGAACAACTAGTTTCTAAACTCTTATTCAACAGAGATTTCAGACTAATTTTGAATCAAGAGTTTAGATGCTTTCAAGGCATACCTTGACTATAATAAAATGCTTTCACCACTTATCATGTTTCCACTAGCTGTTTAGTTGTATTTTAGTGTTAGTATTAATTCCAGGCTTTATTTGGTCTATTCAATTTTAGCAAGCTTTCTTTGACCTTTCACGGTCATTTACAGTAAGTCATCAATTCAGTATCAAACAAAACTTTAGTAAGTTCTGAAACTCTGTGAAAGAAGATACTGAATAAAGATCTCAGAAGGATGCTAGGAGATGGAAAGGGGGTTGGGGCAAGGGCATGCCTGCCCGAAGAGGATTTCAAGGGCTGGATAAAGGGGAAGTGAGTTAACTTAAACTGAGATCCTTCAACATTGTCTGACAAGTCACATGACTTGGAAGTCATTCTTTTAAGCCTCTAGTACATTAAATTTGATAATTCTCATATTCAGAGATAGAAGACGAAAACTATGAAATATTCAGCATCTTTCTAATGTTATATGTTATTCCATCGAAGTTTTTCTATATTTTCTAGAAACATTTTCTAGATGTTTATGTATTTTAGTCTTCTTCAACAGAATATTTCAAACATAACTTTTTTATAGATTAAACTTTAGAAGTGTTTCTTTTACATATGAAGGTGCCCTTGTATTTGGGGCACCCCTTTACTCTGAGGCCATGTCTGTCTTTGAGGTTGAGGTATGTTTCCTTTTTTTTTTTAAAGACTTTTTATTTAGTATGTATACAGTGTTCTGTCTGCATGTATGCCTACCGGCAAGAAGAGAACACCAGATCTCATTACAGATGTTTGTGAGCTACCACGTGATTGCTGGGAATTGAACTCCATACCTCTGGAAGAGCAGTCAGTGCTCTCAGCCTCTGAGGTGTACTTCTTGTATGCAGCAGAAGGATGGATTCTGTTTTCTTATCCAGTCTGTTAGCCTCTGTCTTTTTATAGGTGAGTTGAGTCCATTTATATTAAGGGATATTAATGACCAGTGGTTGCTAGTTTCTGTAATTTTAATTTTCATTGTTAGTGATGTCATTGTGCTTTTACCTCCTTTGGGATTTGCTGCTCTAAGATCATCTATTGTCTCTGTTTCTGTGGATGTAGCCCACTTCCTTAGGTTGGAGTTTTCCTTCTAGTACTTTGTGTAGGGCTAGGTTTGTGACTAGGTATTGGTTAAATCTGGTTCTGTCATGAAATATCTTGTTTTGTCCATCTATGGTGATTGAAAGTTTTGCCTTTGTATAATAGTCTTGGCTGGCATCCATGGTCTCTTAATGTCTGCATAGCACTTTACCAGACCTTCTGGCTTTCATTGTTTCCATTGAGAAGTCAGGTGTAATTCTGATAGGTCTGCCTTTATATGTTACTTTGCTTTTTTCCTTTGTTGCTCTTAGCATTCTTTCTTTATTCTCTATGTTTAGTGCTTTTATTATTATGTGGCGAAGGGACTTTTTTTTTTTTTTTGATCCAGTCCGTTTGGTGTTCTGTATGATCCTTTTATCTACTAGGCATATCTTTATTTTGGTTGGGAAAGTTTTCTTCTATCATTTTCTTGAATATATTTTCTATGCTTTTGAGTTTGACTTCTGTTTATATCCCTATTATTCTTAGTTTTGGTCTTTTCCTGGTGTCCCATATTTCATGGACGTTTTATATTAATCTTTTGTTAGATTTAATGTTTTCTTTTTCCAATGAGTCTTTTTTCTCTATTGTGTCTTCAGCACTTAAGAGTCTCTCTTTCATTTCTTGTATTCTGCTGTTTATGCTTGCATTTGTAATTTCTGATTGTTTTTTCATAATTTCTGTTTCTATAATTCCCCCAGTTTCTGTTTTCTTTATTGTTTCTATTTTGGCTTTCAGGTTTTGAATAGTTTCTTTCATCTGTTTGATCACTTTTTCTTGGTTTTCTTTAAGGGATTTATTGATTTCTTCCAATTTTTTGCCTTTTCCTCCATTACTTGAGGGAATTTTTCATTTCCTCTTTAAGGTCTTCAAACTTTTTCCTAAAGTTATTTTTTTTAGTCATTTTCTTCTGCTTCATTCATATTTGGTTATTCAAGTTTGCTGTTGTAGGGCCACTCATTTTTATTTGTGTCTCTTTGCTCTTTGTGGTATTGAGTGTGTTCTTGCCTTGTCTACCCATCTTTTCCTCTGATAGGTGTAGTTGGGGCTGTGTCTCTAGTAATCAATCTTCCAGGTCCCAGTGGAACCAAGTCTCAGATGGTTGCTCTTCAGTGTACACCTGGGCCGTGGTTCCAGTTACCTTGGAGGTCACTTGGTGTTCCAGGAGTTTGCTTAGTGCTCCCAGGGGTTGCTCTGCAATCCCAGAGGTCATTTGGGCCTGCTCCCATTGCGGTTGCCTGCTTGAGGCTGCCCCTGCTGAGGTTGCTGCTTTGGCCCTGCTCCAGCAAATTTTGCTGCCATGGCCTGCTCCCCTAGAGGTTACTGATTCATGCCCAGTCCTGCAGAGGTCTCCTGCTCAGGCCTGTTCCCTCAGTGTTGGCTCCCTTGTACCTGCCCTTGTGGAGGTCCTTGCCTTGGGACTGTTCCAGTGGAGGTCAGAGGTCACTGGCTCATACCTATTCCTGTAGATGTTCCTGGCTTCAGCCTGCTCTCAGGGAGGTCCCTGGCTTGGGCCAGATCCCACGGAGGTTACTGCCTCTGGCCTCTAGTAGAAGTCTCTGAATCTATCACTTCTTTAACTGCATCTCAAACCTTAAGTATTTCCTCTTTTAATTACTATCAGTCTCAGCATCTATCTAAACATCACAAGTCAGAGGGACTTTTTGTATTGGATTCTTACCTTACTTTATTTACCCCCTGCCAAAACCCAATTACATTGAGATAGTCCACACACACCTTATATTATTTAATGTTTTTAAAGATAGTCATTGAGTTGTATCATTATGATTCCCACATTGTTACTGAATCATTTTTATTAATCTCTAAAACAACCCTGAAGCCATTTAGTAGTAATTCCCTATTACCTCATAAATCCTGAAATCCCACATGGCCATAATCTGTTTTGTCTTTGTAGACTTATCTTGTTTGGGCATTTTACATAATAAAATCCTACAGTATGAGATCTTGAGAGTTGTGTCTTTCACAAACTTCAAAATTTTTGCATATGATAGTATTTAATGATACTTTCTTGCTTTTTAAAGATGGATAATATTCTGTTATATGGACAGATTGTTTTATCATTCATCAATTGATGAGCATTATGCTCTTTTTAGTTTTGGCTATGATATGATGTAAACTCAATTTTTTAATGTACATACAGTTTTCATTATGCTTGTATACAGCTTTCAAGTAGAGCTGCTAAGTGACATGGTAGCTTTGTATTTAATTTGGGTGTGTGTGAAATCTGACATACCAGTTCCTCATTTTTCCCATAGTTTGAGGTATTTACCTTAGAAATAATTTATTTAAGTCATTTTTTCTTTGGGTCCTTGATTTCAAAGTGAGTTGCATACCTTTTGTTCTGCTAACGTGTAAAGTGTCCCTTTGAGATGGGGATAGCATCATAAGTAGTTAATATACAAATACACCATTTGCACATAAATGCACCTTACTTCATTATTTCTACCTGAAATGTAATTCTATTCTCATGAACAATGGGATACAGGATCTACTACAACTCCCCAAAATTGATGTGGTTTGGGCTAAAAAGTACATATGTGATCTTCACAGAGTCAGGAGTTCTGCCCATTTAATTGATGATTACTATGTTTGTGCAAATGGTTTATAAACTTTGGAACATGTTTGCAATTTCTTAGAGGGGGGATGTATTTGTTGGGCTTCTCTAGAGTAACATAACACACACATATACCATATATATGCCATATATGTATACATACTGCACCCCCCCACACACATGGAATTTATTGGAATGACTTTCATGCTGCCATCCAGTTATTCCAATAATGACTTTCTGTGAACAGAAAGTCCAAGAATTCAATAGTTGCTCAGTCCCCAAGGTTGGATGTCTTAGCTGGTCAGTATTCATGCCAGTGAAGGAATGCATGAATGTGCTACTATCAAGGCAAGGTCAAGTAGGCAAACAGCAAAAGCATTTTCTTCTATGTTCTTATATAGACTTCCAGTAAAAGGTGTGGCCCAGATTAGTGTCCTGCGCATCCACTTCAAACTAAGCAAAATATCTCACAACTTTGTTGACAGAGGCTGCTAGTTCATTTCCAGTCTCCCAGACCTGAAATAACCACACAGAAACTATATTATTTGCAATACTGTTTGACCAATAGCTTAATATTATTAATAGTATTTCTGGCTAACTCTTATATTTTAAATTTACTCATGTACATCATTTTATATTTTACCATGAGGCTCGTGGTGTACTGGCAAGGTTCTGGCACATTTGTCTCCTGAGGAGGCTACATGGCATCCCCTTGACTCTGCCTACTCTCTCCTCTATCTGCTTGGAATTCCCACCTTGCCCTAGTCTACTAAGCCACTGGCCAAAATAGCTTTATTCATTAACCAATAAAAGCAACACATAGACAGAAGGACTTCACACACCAAATTGTGCCCTCCATTTCTCGATTGTAGTTCATTCAAGATGTAGTCAAGCTGACAGAAAAGAACAGCCACCAAGGGGAACTTAGAATTTGTAGCATAGGGAAGCAGAAGTTACTAAGGTATTTCCAGACAATCTTAGATTAGAAGGGTTAAATTTGAAAAGGAGGGAAAATCAAGCCAAGGTATTAATGATTTAAGAATATTAAATCAGTTCATAATTTTTGTCATTTTGCCTTAACCTCCATGTTAGAACTTTGAATCTTTAAACCGTTTAAAAATCAAACTAAGTGTGTGGGTGCACCCCTTGTGGTCCTGAGTTCCTTGCTCGTGCTCCGTCTCCTTCTGCTCCTGATTTGGACCTTGAGATTTCTGTCCGGTGCTCCCATGGGGTCTCTGTCTCCTTTCATCGCCTGAGGATGCCTATGTGTTTGTCTTTGGATTCACCTCTTATTTAGCTTCTCTAGGAACATGAATTATAAGCTCAATGTCCTTTATTTATGGCTAGAAACCAAATATGAGTGAGTACATCCCATGTTCCTCTTTTTGGGTCTGGCTTACCTCACTCAGGATAGTATTTTCTATTTCCATCCATTTGTATGCAAAATTCAAGAAGTCCTTGTTTGTGCACCCACACACTGAGACAATGGGGATGGTCTATCGGGAACTCACCAAGGCCAGCTGGCCTAGGTCTAAAAAAGCATGGGATCAATCCGGACTAGCTGAACATAGCGGACAATGAGGAATACTGAGAACTCAAGAACAATTGCAGTGGGGTTCTTGATCCTACTGCACGTACTGGCTTTGTGGGAGCCTAGGCAGTTTGGATGCTCACCTTAGGAGACCTGGATAGAGGTGGGCAGTCCTTGGGCTTCCCACAGGTCAGGGAACCCTGATTGCTCTTCGAGCAGATGAGGGAGAGGGACTTGATCGGGGGAGGGGGTGGGAAATGGGAAGCGGTTGCGGGGAGGAGGCAGAAATCCTTAATAAATAAATAAATTAAAAAAAAATAAAATAAAAATCAAACTAAAAATGAATGTTTAATTTAACTGGGAATATGCACATATTGCTTTGGTCTTATTGTATAGTAAGCTACTCCATAAACCACTGAACATCAAATATTTATTATTGTTCAGTTCCTATTATTGCCTGTCTGCTTTTCTGGATTTGAACAGCTCTGTTAGGGTTGAGTGTTCTAGGATTGAGTCATCTAGTATGACTGAGATCTTCTTTTTCAGGTCATGCCATTATTCAGGAGGTTATCTAGCACCCATTCACATAAGATCACATCCCCTGTGCTTACTGTGCTTCTGTGCCAGTCAAGTATCACATTTGCTAAAGAGTTCAAAAGCAAGGAAATAGCCTCTTTGTCTAGAGGGGAAGCATTATAGAATTGTAGAGAAAAGTCGAATGCTTACAAGATGATAAGAAGGTTGACTTTTTTTTCTTACAGCACCAGTGCTATGGGACAGTGGTCTTGTACCCTTTACAGATTTGTCAGTGGTATTGCTTTGATAAAAATGCTGATTAGACATTAGCCATGCAGGAAGTATTGGCAGGGCAACCAGAACAAGAGAATGCTGGGAAGAGGAAAGGCACAGTCTGCCCTCGTCACCCAGACATAGAAGAAGCAATATGAGAAAGTCTTGCTGATAATAGGTAGCCACATGGCTAACACAGACAAGAATTAGTTAATAAGAAGGCTGAGCTAATAGGCCAACCAGTTTATAATTAATGTAGAAGGTATGTTTCTTTGGGACAGATGGCTGCGGGACCTGGTGGGACAGAAACTGCTGTCAACCAACACATCAGATAAAAGGTTTTAAATTATTCATGAGTCCTATTATTTTCTTTTTTCTCTTAGAATACTTTTAGATTTCCATCTTGGAAATTATATGAAATATATAAAAATAAGCTTTAGACAAAGTTGTGCCTGTTGCAACTCCAAAGAATTTTCGGTAGGGACTCTAACATGTCTCCACACTTTTAGTTAGCAGCATTACTCATAGTACTATAAAAAAAAGTAGCAACTACTTACATGTTAAAGTAAAGAGAAAGTATAGGTGAATAAATATTTCATTAAGGGTTTACAAAGTATTAGGTAGTGATTTAGATGTTTTATGAAGATAACAAGAGGACATACTTATCATAAATACAAATCACGGCATGAATTTAGGGAACACATTCTTAAAGATATAAATCCAATACGTAGAGCAAACTTTGAGAAAAAAATTATTGAAAGAAGTAATCATAAAGAAGAAAAATAGTAAAGTAGAAAGGGAATTCATGAGATGTTATCATAGGAAATAGAATGATTTTTCAGGAGATTCATGAGAGTCTAGTTTAGAGAACTTGGGTGTCTGTAGGACACCACTGTTAGTAGACAGCTATTCCTGAAGTCCTAGGGGAAGTAAATGATGGTATCAGAGGAAAGAGATACACGTCCAGGTTTCAGGACCCAATTGCTTTTGTTAGAATTCCTGCAACAACAATTTGCAAATAAATCTACCAGATCATCCCATTTCCTGTGATAAATTATAGATGGTTAAAATATTAAGGTAGACTAAAACTGCAAAATTTGAAGGTAAGCATAAGCATGTTTCATATGTTTGTTATACACATACTCTGTATTTGAGACTAATGAAAAATCTTTTGAGAAGAAGTCTGACACATGGTGCTGCTTGACTGTAATCCCCCAGTAGGGAGGCTATGCAGCAGAGTTTCAATACCTCACCTCCCAAGTAAACAAGTCAGAAAAGATGAGAACTTAGCATTGGTGCACAGAAATCTTCAACCTATCATAATTCAAACTTTTAAAATTAATAGTAAAAAGTTAAATTGAATAAATTTGTAATGAACGTAACTCTCAAAAGTTACATTCTCAAATACAAGCTTCCATAAAATATTTTTCTTTTATTGAAAATAGGGTTTTTTTTTCATATAATATATTCTGATTAGTTTCCCCTCCCCAAACTTTTCTGAGAGCCTCTCAACCTCTCCTCCCTTTTGGATCCACACCCTTTTTCTCTCTCCTTAAAAAACCAACAGGCAGCCGGGCGGTGGTGGCACATGCCTTTAATCCCAGCACTCGGGAGGCAGAGGCAGGCAGATCTCTGTGAGTTCGAGACCAGCCTGGTCTACAAGAGCTAGTTCCAGGACAGGCTCCAAAGCCACAGAGAAACCCTTTCTCGAAAAACCAAAAAAAAAAACCAACAGGCACCAGAACAACAACAACAATAAATTAAAATGCATCAAGATAAAAACAAAAACAAGCAAATCAGATAGGACAAAGCAAACAAGAAAAAGTAGAGGAAACATATAGATGAAGAAACACATGTCTGCACAAACAAGAATCCATTAAAAACACAAAACTTTCAAACATAAAATGCAAAGGATCTGAAAGGAGAAGGAACGGAGGGTGGAGGGGAAAAAAGCCAGCAAGCAATAACAAAACATGAGACAAAAAACCTCCAAAGATGCTATTGATTTGTTCTGCCCATCTGCTACTTTGCATGCGGCACACCCTTAAGAGTGGTTTGCATCTCTAGTAAGACTCCATTGGAGAAAACTAATTTTTCATTTGTCAGTGGCTATCAGTTGGAGATAGCTTCTGAGTTAGAGAAGGGGGCATGTGTCTACGTTTCCTCTTAGTGCTGGAGACCCCATCTGGCGCAGACCTGTGTGGACATTAACTGTCACAGTGTGCTTGACTGTGCCTCAGTCTTGTTGTGCTTACATGGCTTTGATTCTTTGGTATCTTCCATCCTTTCTGGCTCTTACAATCTTCCCTGAGAGTTACCTGCGCCTTGATGGGAGGGATTTGGTAGAGACATCCCACTTTGATCTTAGTGTTCTAGGTCTGTTACTCTCTGCACATTGTCAGACTGTGTCTGTATTTATTCCCATTTCCTGCAGGAGGAAGCTTCTCTGCTGATGGCTGAGGAAAGCACTGATCTATCAGTATATCAGAGTGTTGTTAGGAGTTACTTTATTGATGTGTTTTTTTTTAGAAACATAGTAGTATTTGGTTATTCCCTAAGTTTCTTCTTACTTATCTAATGTCATGTTCTTGACCTGAAAACATGAGAGGTGTTAGGGATGTCGTCCAGCTCATGGAGTGAGCTTTAAATCTAATGAGATTTGATTGGTTATTCTTGAAAGGTTTGTCCCACTGATGCATATTTTTGGCAGACCATAATTGTTGATTGAAGGGTACTTTCAAGTACCATGAACACTAGTCTATAGGACTGATTGATCTAGGGAGACACTGATAAGTTTTAAATCCCTGATTATTGGAAATCTGCCACTGCTGATGTAATTAAACAGAATTAATAAATCCAGGTTTACTCTGAGCAAAGCAGTCCTGGATGACCCTTAGGAGGGTGGGCGAGGTATCACGTGGCAAATTTGGCTGTCAGGTCTTATACAGGAGATTCCAGATAGGCTCCACTTTAACTTCTCCTGTGTTCAGTGCGTCCTGTAGGTGTTTTCTTCAGCAACATCTTCTGCCTTACCAACCGTTCATGGACAGCAACCAATTGTCTTGGTTGTTCATCAGTGCTTCGCATTGGGCCACTTTGGCCCACAACTGGATTAGGTATGACTCATTCCCAGTTTACCTGTTTTAGATTCCCATGCTTGCCATATTATTTCATAACAGTTTTATCATTTTAAAATTTTGATGTTCTGGGGAGTATTACGTTTCCATATGTGCGTTTTTGTGTGTGCGCGCTTGTGTGTGTATGTGTGCATATGTGCCCATGTTTGTGGTCCTAGCTTTTAAAATTTTTTTTCCCTTTGAACAATAGCCCATGCAAAGAGCTTGATGACTATCCAAATATGAATGGATGTATTCTGGGACCCTTATTTTCCCCTATTCTGAAATGGAGTCAATGAGCTTGTTTGTTGATGAAGAAACAGACTTGGAAACACTGGGGAGAAGTCCTGTGTTAAATAATAATGCAAGCGTAGCACATATAATTGCTTCGTTGTAAAATATTTTAAATTTTGAACTGTATACTTCAATAAAAATTAAATGGCTTTTGAAATCACAATATATAATGCATATAATGAGAAATTTCTATGGAAACTAATTTTAATATATTTTTGGCTGTTGTTTTAAATTCTCTTTACCCTCATTTGCTGAAGCATTTTTCACAATTCTTGCCTCCTACATTAATTGACCTTTCCTGCTTCCCTCTTCCCCCCCAACCTTATCTCCATTCCCCTTTTTCCCTTTTATATATTCTCTCCTTTCTACCAACACGCATGACTAGTGGGAAGTTTTTGAGTTTCATTTGTTCTTTGTCCTATTTAGACATAAAAGCCAGTCAGTTGTGTATTTGAGATTACACTAGTGTGGTATGAACACGCTCTGCATGCCGGCTGCTTGCTGTTGGTGATGATGTATAAAATAGGACTGTTGTGTGGGATACTGACCCTTCAGGGCTTTAAATGCACATTATAGGCTGCATGGTAAACTGAGACGGTGTGGAACTGTCCAGTGAACATTACAGTGTTTGCACATTTTCAAAATGATATTTAAATGAACCAGACTTTCACTTTTATTGGCTTGAGCACATTTCCCTACTTACTTACACAGTACTTTCTTTAAAAATCCTGAGACTTGGGCTGGAGAGATGGCTCAGTGGTTAAGAGCATTGCCTGCTCTTCCAAAGGTCCTGAGTTCAGTTCCCAGCAACCACATGGTGGCTCACAACCATCCGTAATGGGGTCTGGTGCCCTCTTCTGGCCTGCAAGCATACACACAGACAGAACACTGTATACATAATAAATAAATAAAAAATATTTAAAAAAAAAAATCCTGAGACTTTGCTTGATTCATTCCTTTGTGTCTGTGGTAATCAAAATTTTATGCTTGTAAATAAGTCTGCCTATCACACATAGGAAGAAAGTTTCCTCATTGGAGATAGTTGTTGCTACATTTGTTAAATTTACTTTAAAAAACAAAGATGTCCTATTACGCAGTCTGCGAGTATTTGCTGACATTTGTTTCTATGGACTTTGAAGTTCCTTGTGCCCCTGGTGCATCTCAGCTCTAATGGGAATAAGCAGATATACCATCCCAGTGTACTTATGATTTGTCATATATATCTATTTCTCTAACTAAATAACATTAATCCAGTAGTGTCACTTTAATTAAAACTGGATGTAATTAGCTTATCTCATGACCCTTATTGATTAAAACCAGAGTCAGTAAATATGTTTCTTCAAAGTTAATATTCCCTTTTTGTTATTAGTAAACATTAAGAGTTAAAAATGAAGTATACTATAAACGTACAATCATTCTAATGGCTTGATTTTTAATTCATGAACCTGGTAAAAGTTCTTCTAAATGAAACACAGCAACAAAGCTCTGGAGCCCAGGTTTTGGCCGTCATTAGTGAGACTTGTGCTGTTAGTGTGCCTTGAGTCCTGTGGTGGTGCCTAATATGGGTTATTTGTTTGAGTTCCACTTAGAACTTAGTAGTAATTTTTCTCCATTGTAGACATTACCCATAATGAATTACAGGAAACACACAACAATAGCTTCTTCAGCTTGTAGACAAAGACAGTAATATGATGGAATGATCAAATACAAATATTCCTTTAATTTATCTTACTTAGACATTTATCCATGTTTTATTTATAAGGCAATTGAAGTCATTTGTTTTGTATAGAATTCTTACTCTTCTGAATAACAAATAATATATTATCATATATATCGCATTGCATGGGGGAATGATGAAAACCATACTTGAAAAATAAAAGTTTAATATTTTGGGCTCATTGGGCACAATTATAGTGGTACTATCTTTTTTTCAGTGGAATCATCATTCCACATATAGATTTTTCAAAAATGGAACAGCATGTAGCAAGAAGAATGTAGAAATATGTGTTTGTTCCAAGAATAGTTTCCTTTTCTTTTTCCCCCTAGCTACAGAACATTTTAAATATGCAAAATTCTGTCTAGACAACCCCCCACCTTCCCACACCTCTAAGATCTTTGAATATATATAGTTTGACCTTGTTTCAGTGTGTGATGGACTAAAATTCCTGGAGTGTGGAGGGCCTTTCTGCCCAAAAGTCTTGGGTATGACCATGTGAAGGCCAATAGGTTTGCTCTTGACTCTTGACCAATAGGTTCTGATATATGTAAAGGGATTTGGAGGACAACAGCAACCCCATATTTTAGATTAAGTTATGGTGAATGTTTTACCTTGTATTTCCTGCTGCCTGAGAGAAGAAATCTATAAGCCAATTCACAATATGGTTACTACCTTATCTTCAGTTAAATTTCCAACTAGTGGGTGTAATGTGCCATAGTGTCCTGTATACTGATTGCTTTAGAGCATTTAGTAGAAGGGTATTAAAATATATATCAGGCCAGAAAGAAAAGTTAAAAGTTGAGAACGTCATGGAGGAATGACTTGGCCTGTTAAGACAGATTTTACACTTAAGCTCTGTAAGCATTTGTGTATATTAGGTGACAGTTTTGTGTACATTAGTTTGGGGAGAGCCATGCAACACTGAGGTCAGAGTTTACTGTCTTGCTTTTCCAGAGAGTGGTTGCAAATGTTTTAGGGGCTGGGGGCAAGGTATAAACTGAAATCTAAAGCATATACCTTTAGAATTTTCCAGTAAGGTTTCTTTCAGTAGTGAGTTCTTACTTAGAATTTTGCAAATGAGATTTACAAACCACTATTTTGAGCATATCTTTTAGATACATACAAAATTGCCCAAATATGTTTGAAAATTATAATATATTGGTTTGTGATTGGTTCGGTGTCCTTTTGGTATTTCACAAAGTTACTTTGTTGTCATTGAAATCCTTTCTTTACAAATAAAGATCTTTTGACTCACGGCATCTTTTTGAGTGTGACATCAGATGACTACCTGTTTTGCATGGGTTATTTCCTTATTCCATCTTATCACAGTGAGGGCTGTGGTTCCTGAAGTGTATCCTGGTGTCCCTTCAGTGCTGTCTTAGTAGGTGTCCATACTGAGAATGACGTGACTTCTAACATTGGCATTGAACTGCCTTCTTTTTCTCCTGAACAACTGTGCCGGCCAACCAGTATTTCTAAGGTCAGACCAGTTGATGGAAATCATTCCCATTGTGACCAAATAGTCCATCATAACCCTTAAGTCTTACTGTGGTTCACTGAGAAAAACAATAATCTTGTATTTCTTCTTAACTTTCTGTAGTTTTAGCATAATGCAAGTCTTGAAAAATACCTCTTGCTGATGGGTTTTTTGCCCAATTTTATGTTATTTCATTGTAATTTTCCTATCCTTTTTTTTAAAAGCATGATTCTGAGCCATGGACTCCTATGCATGCCTCAAAATAGTGGTAAATTTTTAAGGAGATTATCATACAGAAAGAACTAGCTTTATTGAAGTAATTATAATAAATAATAAAATATAGCACCAACACTAATAATCATATAATTGTAAATCATTAGAAGTGTAACTTTGAGGATTTTTGCAACACTGTGTGTCATAAAATTTTTATGGTTTCTATCCCATGATTTATGGGATGTACCAATATATTACAATTCTTTATGATTGTGATCATAGTAAGATAGTTTCTGGCCAAGATCATTTCTATCCATGTATTTCAGATTACAAAACTCCCTTCCTTTAAAAAAAAAAAAAAAGCTGTGCCTGTCTGATCCACTTTTCCTTTGAGCTATTCTTCTCGGGTAAGACTCTTACTTAGTCTGTGGTGTCTCAGTATCTTTCATGACTTCTTCTAGAAATGGCACATAGTTGTTGTATTATTTTTTCATTCCCCTAATAACTTGCTAATTCTTCACTCATGAGACAGCACATTATTGTCACCCACGCTGTTGAGATGTTCTTATTTCTATGAGATTGGGTGGATCAAAGTATAAATGACATGCTAATCAGAAATTTTTAATCTTTCTAATTTATTTAGGTAAGTTAAGCCTATTTCTAAAGTTGGCCACTTATCTCCAAGTTAATGCCAGGCTAGAGGTTTGCTTATGATGTAGGAGTAGTAATTTGATGTGAGTCATACCATTAGAGGACTAGGAGGAAATATGATGACAAAGGGTTCAGACTTATTCAAATACTGGATGACAATTTTATAATTTTAGTCAGATAACCCTCAGAGACGTACTGAGAGTCAGAGGACTGTGGGTACCCTCTGTAAAGTCAGATTAATTGTTCCTAACCCCAAACTTGATACAAAATATTTTCAATTAACTAAAAAAATAGAGTCAATGTATTTATCTACACAAAAGAAGAGAGACAAGGTTTGGTGGTGGTGGTGGCGGCACAGGCCTTTAATCCTGGCAGAAGCAGGCACATCTCTTTGACTTCGAGGCCATCCTGGTCTACAAAGAGAGCTGATTCAGGTCAGCCAGTGTTAGGCAGAGAAACCCTATCTTGAAAAACCATAAGAGGAAGGTGGACAGGGAGGGAGGGAGGTTGGAGGAGAGGGAGACACACTAACTCACACATCTCACACATACACACACACAGAGAGAGAGAGAGAGAGAGAGAGAGAGAGAAGAGAGAAGAGAGAGAGAGAGGAGAGAGAGAGAGAGAGAGAGAGAGAGAGAGAGAGAGAATGTGTACAAGTTATATTGGAAGAAAAAGATTCTGTGTGCACAGGTGTGAACTTAAATTCCTGTCCTTTTATACATCAAAGCCTCAGCAAATGTATGATGCATTTGCCCTGCACTGTTGACTTTGGAGACCACAAAGGTTTGTATGTATATTTTTTGTTGCAGTGAACTCTGTTGTTGATCTGAACTAGTGGGAATGTAGTGGAGCTCATTAAGACAGGAGGCCTTATCTAAGTCTTCTTAGCAACCTGAAGAATATTGTGTTTAGCTTCCCAGGATCTAAAGTATCTATTCTTTACCACCTAGAGTTCTCTTTCACTTATTGAGAAACTCTGTGGGCCCCATTGCCTCTTTGAGTGATGCATACAGCTTACACCAGCTGTTTCTTTTTTACCATCCTTGCCTTTCCTTTTGCTTTTTTGTTATGTTTATGGCCTGTCTGTGCCTTTTACTTACAAAACTAAAACCCAGTGTAATTAGAGCATACCATTTGTTTGTGTAACTCTAGAGTAACAAGAGCAGATTTTCACAATAAGCCGCTACTATTGAGACACACTATTCCACTGCTGCAGAGAGGGTTGTTTAAGGTGGTTCTTAATGCTTGCATTTAAGTTTTTACATCAGGTGATTACTCATAGTTCTTCATTTGATTGCAGTGGTAAATTATCAGCCCACTTTACATGCAGGTCACAACGCATCTGAAAGATCCTAAATGTAGGTCATTGGTCAGTGGTTCAAGCTTTGTCTTTTCAGCTCCATCATCTCTTCCTAGTATACATTCAACCTCTTAGTGGATTGCATAACTACAGATGTATATGCTCAATTTTATGTATCTTCACTGATTTTGAGGTTTAATTATCTATTCAGAATTTTAAAAAGGCAGAGGTCATGCTAATAGTATCATGTCTCTGCATATTCAGACTTCCATTTAGGTCATCATGTTTGTGTTTAAGACTTGTTCAGTATTTGGAGAGGAACTAGGCAAGAATGTCCGGGAAGATCCACCTGGAACCTCCTTTAGAATTGGGCACAGGAAAGTACCAGTCTCTGCTTTCATACATGTGTAGTATGTGATATACTCATATGCACACTGTCTCATTTAACCCTGCTGGCATGTTAGAATAGAGGAGGAAAATTGGGTTCAGAAGAATTTCCTCAGTGTCACATGACTCACAAGTCCTCGGTTATGCTAAAGATTCCAGCTCCTGTCTGATTCCAGTGCACAGGTTCTCAGCTACTGCTTCATGCTTGCAAAGAATGGGGTTTAAGAGCTGAGATGGTGTGCCCTCGCAGTATAGACAAGGGGAATGAAATTATGTCAACAGCTAGACATTTACTGTCCACAACCTTAAAAAAAGACTTTGTGTAGTATTTTTTGATCCAAAAAAGTCCAGTGATTTATGAATCATTCATTAGGTAGGTACAAATGGAAGGACCTGGTTAGTTTCATGAAAGAAAATAGGAAGTTGGAACCCAGATAGGTTGGAGGATCCTCCACTCCTGTTAAGAGTAGATGGAGCTGGGAAAATCTAGCTTTGCATTCCAATACCATAGTGTAGAAGGTACTGTGGAATGTTAGCTGCATGACTTGAGTGTGGCAGAAGGGTCATTCTTAACTTTCTTTTTTCCTTATTAAAGCAAGTCTAAGGCATTTGACATTTCTGACGTCATAGCAAGACTCAGATGCCAGATATCATAGACATGTGTTGTTGAACATAATGAATGGAGTAATAAACACCTCTTGAGGTACATATACGTACATACATACATACACACATACATATGTACATACATTTCTGAATGAGAGAATTGTTTTTCCTTAGTAAAGACAAACTATAGGACAATATTAGGTTTTTAGAGAAGACATTTTTAATTAAAATAGAAACATAATACCTGTCATTAATAATTTCTTGTAAAACATTGTTGATGTTATCTTTTTTCTTTTATTTTCACTAGTGTGTGTGTGTATATATATATATATATGTATATATATATGGTTTATTATGACATTTCCATGCATGTATATAGTACATTTTGATATTTATTTCTTCTTACCTTTTCTTGTCCCATTCCCACTGATCACCTTTCCTTCCCTACTAGTCCTCTTTCTAATATTGTTTCTTCTTTCCCCTCCGCTTAATTCTTCCCCTTTTTCTTTGGATTGCCCAATGAGTTTCATTAGGCTTGCTTAGAGAACTATGGATGAGGGGTTGGACACAGGAGCATGGCACCTTACCAGTGACTATATTATCGAAGAAAATGTCTCTTTCTCTCCTAGCAACATTAGCTGCATGTCAACACTCAGGGAGGAGTGTGATCTTAAGAGCTTCATCCCTTTCCATGATAGATAATACAGGTACAGCTGCTGCCAAGTTCAAGGGGCAATGGCTATGCCATGCCCAGGATTTAGTGTTGCTCATCACCTCACTTCTTCCCTTTACTTTTAAATTCTGTACACCTCTTCTCTCAGTATATTCTTTGAATCTGGGGAGGGGTGATGATGATGGCCTACTCATAGATGGACATTGTTGATATTATGTTTTATGAGATGATATCTTTATCTTATTTTATTGCCTACATATGTATTTACAATGTATTTGTTGAGTCATTTCTTAATCATATTCTTGAATATTATTTTATGGAATCTAAACTTTCAGATTGAAGATTATTAGGTATTTACAGTTAGTTTTCATATAATGAACATCTCATGTTTGTGTTTTGTATTTTAAAATATAAATAACTTTAGTTGCATTAACTGAATTTGTTGTCTATTTTTGAGTGCTGACTAGCAGGTTAAATTGAACAAGGAGCTGGGTATTATAATGAAATTAAGAAAGATTTAACTATAGTCAGGAGCTGTGACACTACTATTTTTTTTTTTAAAGAGAAATATCAGGGTTGAGAGCAAATTTTTCAAACATGGGATCCAAAGTTTATAATAAAAAGATCATTTAAAAAACATGGTGAGCGGCACAGTAGTCCTTAGAGTCAACGGTCTTTATGAATTGCAGATGAGAATTTAGTTGTTCTGCTCCTTTGCAGTTTGTCTGACTTTTAGTAATATAAAAACTTCCCAAAAAAGTATGTTGCTATTTAATTGCTTTTAGAAATTAGTTTTGGAGACTAGAAGCCTTGTGTATGCATAAGAACTGATCTCATTTTCTAGTTTTGGGACACCTAGTATCTTTAGAAAAATACTAAGAACCTTTCCTTTCTCCATCATTCTGTGACCTGTCAAATTTAGTAGTTTTGAGAATAAAAACGGGATGAGTGGAGAATGGCATGATATAGAATCACTTATTTCAGTGTAAGCTCTTAGCAAATACCTGCTGAGTGGCTTTCCCGCTGTGTTTAACTTGAGTAGAGAGAGAGTGCTCAGAGAGGTGGTGCTTAGTTTTAGAGCTGATTATTTTATTATTATTTCTTCAGTGTTGAGTGTCTTTTTACATGTGGTCATGGGGTAGTGACTGAATGGTAGAAAACGAATTGTGAAGCGAAAAGAAAATACTAATCTAGAAAAAAAAAACAGGCAGCGATTCTGTTTTCTTCTAGAAAGTGGGATTTGGGAGTGAGTTCCTATGTCAAAAATTGGTCACATCTGTCTTACCTTATGTTTGGGAGGCATGTTGTATTTGAAACTTAGCAATAAAGGGGAAAACCTAGAAATTATTTTCTCCAATATGAATTTGTTTGTAGATTCCAGTAATTGATTTATTTAGCAGCAATAAGGTAATTTAGATAATTTCAGAAAATCTACTTTCAAGACGGAATTCTAATAAAGGATAATTTAGACAATTACATTATGCATGAGAAATGGCTATTTGCTAAAAGGGGAGTAAGGTGACTAATGGTGGTTAAAGTTTAAAGCTTTCTGAATGTAGAATCTTCTCTGAGATTTAAGGGTGAAAAATTACATGGATGGAGCATGACCCAGAAACAGGCCTGTCAGTGATTGCCACTGGGAGTAATTGAAGATTTGCCTGTGTTGATTGACTTTTGGTATCTGATTACAGACACTCAGAACACTGCATCTTGCCCTTTTATCTCCTTTGTTACCTCTTCTCAGAACTGCTTGTAAAATGTGTCTTGCTTATCTATAGATTTTTAGATCCTCAGAAGGCCTGTTCTGTTTCTCTTGAGTGTTTACCCAGAGAATATTTCAGTCAATGTCATTTCTAACATACAGCGTCTGATTTCAACTTTACTAAAATCCTGAGACTAATTTTTGACATACATGTACTTAACTATGTTCTTTGTAAAACCTGCCCACGTAAATGTTTGAAATCCCCCATGATCTTGGGTGTCAAGCTGTTGTAGCTGTGGGTGTCCACTTTTATTGATGCCTCTTTGGCATAGATGAGTGTTTAGAGAAACCCATCTTTAAGAATTCATTTCAATACTATCAACAGAGAGAGTCTTATCATTTTATTTAGAACCTATGAGCATATGTGTGAGTAGACTCAATGTTTTAAGAATGGAAGTCTTCACACCTCTAGGTCAGGGTCAGCTTCTTACTGTAGGTTTTCTATGTTGCCTTTAAAAAGGTACAGTAGTGCCCCAGTTTTGTGTTTACCATCTAACATGGATTTTCTGTTTGTGTTTTATATTTTTTCCCGATTTAAAAACTGTACTTTGCAGTCAGAAATATTGGTGGGTGCATTATCTGAACTATATTATAAAATAGAAATGTGCAGTGTCTTATAAAAGTACATTTGATTTCCATACCAGCCTTTCAGGGATTCTAGTGTTTTAGTTTTTTTCTCTCTTTTTACTATGTGGGTTCTGGTGATCAAACTCAGGCACTCAAGTTTGGTAGCAAGGCAAGTATCTTTACTGAGCTATCTTGTTTGATTTAGGTGCTTTTTGGGGTCAGTCAGTCATTAATAGCATTGGATCAGTTATTAACAGTACATATTACTTTTGTAGAGTTTGGTTTGCAGCACCCAAAAGTCAGGTGGCTCACAATGGCTTGCAATTCCAGCTTCAGGGGTTATGATATGATCTTCTAGACTCTATAGGCAACTGCATTCATATCTACATATACCCTCTCCACATACACAAAAATAAATCTAAAATACTTTTTAAATTAAAATACTATTGTATTTATTTATTTGTGTGTTTGTGTGCCTGTCCAAATGCTCACCATGGCGCATGAATGGATTGTCCGTTGTCTTCCACTGCATGAGCTCTGGCAATGCTATTCAGGTTCAGTCTTGGTGGCAGACACCTCAAGCTCCTGGATCTTATTGCCAAGCTGGTATAGATAAAGCTTTAACTTTAAGTTTTATTAAATGATATGCCGGGAAAAGTCCATATGATATTTTAGAATATCTTTTAGATGTTTGAGGCTAGAGAATTTTCTTCAGTTCAGCTAAACACTTGATTTGTTTCTTACATGGTCATTGTTTTCATAATCAAACTACAATTTCCATCTATTATATACTGTTTCATTCAGCCTTTTGCTTCTGTGTTTTCATGCTTTTATTATCACTTTTGATTTTGTGCAAGATTTGATTAGTGACTACATTCGTTTAAATGATGTCACAATGAAATGTATATTTGCTTAAATTCATATCAGTGAATGTGTGTTTTTGTTGTTTTCACACCGTCTCAGAGATTTCACATTGGCTGCAGTTGTTTTCAAAGCCCTTCCATTTTATCCCGGGTCAGAGAACTTAAGCTAATTTTAATCAGCCTCGAGCTGTCATTCCTGCTCATCACTGTCACATTAGCATCATCCCTGTTCATCACTGTCACATTAGCAGCAAATCTGAACTTGCTGATTAGCAAAGTGGATGGAAATCACAGCTCTGTGTGTGTCCAAATAACTACTCATCAGTAAGGCTTGTGCTGGGGTCTGATGTTTTAATGCAGACCTTAATCAAGGGCTGAGAAATGTTCCCTCTACAGTTTAACCTAGTACTATTGAATTACATTAACATGTATATACAACCTCATACACATATACACAGAAGCAGCATTAAACCAATGTTCAAAGTCAATCATATCCAATCGAACAAAGGAAGAAAATAAATAGACTTTGACTGGCTTCTCTTGTATTTTACTTCCACAGATTTTTAGCATTTTTGTCTTTGGTCTCATTGAGTCACCAGTTTGGCTGAAGAATTACTTTATTAATAATATATATCTCTGTGCATATGTTCTAAAAAGGTGTGGGGTTAATGGGACAGATTTTATGTGTACAGATGAGATTACATCAAATGGTATGACTTGTTTCTCAGTGTTATGTGCATGGATGTATGTGCAGAAGAGTCATTATTTCCAGAGGTAATAGCTCTACCCAATATGTACTACCTTGCCTGGAGCACACAAACAACTATATTATTTTTAGAAATAATTTTTTTTGTTTGTTTCACTCAGCTGTTATATAATGATTGTTCACTTGAAAATCAAATGTTTTTTGTGGTTTCTGAATTTTGGTAAACATTTTTTTAGAACCTCATTTTGGATGGTTTAGATAATTACAATAATTTCATTTCTACTGTGATTCCTTAGCATGGGTGTTTCCAGTCATACCAAAATGACCACAGCCAGCTGTGTGATTCCTAACTTCATTTGGGATAAGAGAGCTTGGATGTGCTGTAGAATATCCAAATTGATATATGCATTTTCTGAAGGAATTTTAAGATTCACATTCAGAACTAGTGCATCATTTGAAATCAGGACTCTCCCAGTGTTTGATGGAATCTAATTTATTGCAATTAAAAAGTAGTGTCCATTAGTTCAAAGGATTATACTTTTCAGTTTTGAAAGTGTTAACTTTTTTTTTTTTTTTTTTTTTTTTTGGATTTTTCGAGACAGGGTTTCTCCGTAGCTTTTGGTTCCTGTCCTGGAACTAGCTCTTGTAGATCAGGCTGGCCTCGAACTCACAGAGATCCACCTGCCTCCGCCTCCCGAGTGCTGGGATTAAAGGCGTGCGCCACCACCGCCCGGCTGAAAGTGTTAACATTTTTTACACTGATTTATTATTTACTTGTGCATGCATCTGTGTATTATTTATTTGTATATGTTTCTGTATATGTGTACACATAGTTCTCTATTTGTGTTTTCATGTACAGATGTGAATGTCAGAGGACAATTTGTGGAAATCAGTTCTCTTCTGCTATCATGTATGTTCTCAGGAGCAAACTCAGAATGTCAGACTTGGCAAGTGCTCTTACCTGTTGAGCCCAAGATACATTGGCCCAGAATACTTCATTTCTTATACACTTTTTGTGTGTGTGTGTGACTGTGGGAGGTGGGGAGTGCTTATCTGAATATGTTTTTTCAACATGTGCATGCTGTGTCCCCAACATTAGATCCCCCAGGACTGTTGCAGATGGTTGTGAGCCCCCAGTGTGTCATGAGGAAGAGCAGCCAGTGCTCTTAAATGCTGAACTATATCTCTTTAACCCACTCTTACAGACTTTAAGATTTTATTTTGTATATTTTAGCCTGGAATAATATTTATTTTTCCTCCATATATGTTTATTTTCTTTTCCCAAATGTATTGATTCACGTTCAAGCATTTCAGCCACACTTTTCTGTTGTTGGTGTAAGCTCTGGGCATTTTATTTTTTTCCATGATTTTGGTTACTATCACCTGATCTCCTCTCATGGCTCAGATTTAATATACCACTAACAATTTCTTTTTCTTTTGCCTCTTGTGCTCATCTCTCTCCACAATACTTTGCTTCTATTCTGAGGCTACTAAGCTTTGCTCTAAAACAGAAGCTAGCGTCAGCAGAGTCAGATGGTGGACTTTGTATACAAAGCCCTGAATTTGAGTTTCCACTACTTCACCTCTAAGCTTTGTATATATTCTGACTGTTTCCAGTCATGCTATGCTGGCCTTAATAAGAGAGTTATCTAGGTTATTGTGGGGACTACATAAAGCAGCTCCACTAAGCTGCCACTGTAGTCTCTTTCTGTGGTAAGTTTTTATTGTTTTGGGATTATAATATAATTACATCCTGTTTACTTTCACTTTTCTCCTCCAAACTTCCATGTACTCCTCTTTGCTCTCTGTCAAATTCATGGCCTCTGTTTTCATTAATTGTTTTGTGTGTGTGTGTGTGTGTGTGTGTGTGTGTCTGTCTGTCTGTTCCTAAATACTTAAATACAGCGTACTTAGTCTCTCTGTTATTACTTGTTTGTATATGTTTGTCGGGCTGACCATTTGGTATTGGATAGCCAATTGGTGTGCTCTTTCCTTAGGAAAACTTTCTCATCCCATAGTTTTCTGTATATCCCGGCCAGCAGGATATGAACGGGTGATCCCTGATAAACCTAGGGTAGAGGAATGAAAAGGCAAAAGACATGAGAAATGACGGCAAGACAGGATTTCTGATCAAGCCATCTGGTTTATTATTTCTCAGAGGCTGTTATATAGGAAATGGACAAGTGGGGAGGGAAGGGGTGTCAGGTCTGGAATTCAGGCCTGGAGACATCCCTAGCTGATAGGTAAATACTGAGGGTCTTGTGATTGTTGACTAACAAACGAAAATGCTAATGTTTTCTAAAAGCCTGGTGCCTGTCAGTCTCAGTAGGCTAATGTCCTAGGTCTGGAACTTGCCTGCAAAGCTGAATATTTTACTTGTTAAGATGACTGTAAACAAAATACAGATCTCAAAATACAGGTTTTGCTTCCAGCACCTGTAGTTTTTTAGTTTCCTGTAGGTTTTTTTTATTTTTTGAGACAGAGTTTCTCTGTTTCTTTGGGAACCTGTCCTGGAATTAGTTTTGTAGACCAGGCTGGCTTCAATCTCACAGAGATCCCAGAGTGCTGGGATCAAGGCATGTGCCACCATCACCGGGCTCCTGTTGTTTTTTATGTCTCCTGAGCTTTCTCCTGTCTATTTTAAGCACATCTATTGACATCTTTTTGATGTATTCAGCTCTTGTGTACTTGTTTGTTTGTTTATTTATTTATGTTCATTGGTGTTTCCAAGATATTTTTGTTTGTTCTAATAGGTATTTATCTCTGTTTTGTATTCTGTGTTCATATCTCAGGGGTTAGTGGTTTTTAAGAAGTGTGCTCTCTACTTTGAAGTTTGCTTTGAATGGCCTGGTCCTTTGTGTTAGATACACAGGTTGTCTGCATTGCTTTCATCAAAATGTTACAGATGGTCATTTTTATTGCTCCCCATCCCCATCATAAATGTTGTCAACTGCAGTATCAGTTTCACGTAGACCTTTGTCTCCTTGTGAGTTCTTTTTAAAGTAGCCCGTGAGAATTTATATACTTGTTACAGGAATAGGTTTGATTTGATGTGAACGCCACATGTACACATAAGTTTCAGTTTTATTTCCCATGTTCAGGTGTGTCATTCTAGTGCTGATGTTGGGGTTTAGAACCAGAAACAAAGACAATTTTTGTTCTAATGTTTCACTATGTGTAAGTCTCCTCCTTGCCTGAGCTGGGTATATAGATCTCCCCTCTGATGTACATAGTGACTAGTGGGAAACATTGGGCAATGCTGGGCGTATCCCTCTGAATGCTGAGATTTGATCTGTTGTGATTCAGCCAGAATACACATGGTCCAACCTGTGCACAGAGAATACTCATTTGGTCTGCCTCATTCATCCATGTCTGAAGAAAGGATAGTAAGAGGACATCTAGCAGTACGCACCCAGAGAACTTTGTGAGACATGCTTTGTACTGAATAAAGTATCAGGGAATTAAATACTTTTCCTTTACCACATTTTTGGGGCATTTCTTTCCTTCTTGTCCCATACTTTATAAACTTACATTATTTCTGGAAACCGAGAAAGTTCCAGTTGTACTCTGTTTTGCCCATTTTCTGGCCAAGAGATGAGACTTGTGGTCAGTTATTTGTCCCTTTTGGACTGACACATGCCAGTTAACGATTGGGCTCAGTCGCAGTTGGGAGAATGTTCTGTAGGATGTTTTTCTTTTATTATTATTTATTTATGACATATACAGTGTTCTGCTTGCATATATGCTTGGAGGCCAGAAGAGAGCACCAGATCTCATTACAGATGGTTGTGAGCTGCCATCATGTGGTTGCTGGGAATTGAACTCAGGACCTCTGGAAGAACAGCCAGTGCTCTTAACCTCTGAGCCACCTCTCCAGCCCCCTAGGATGTTTTTCTTGAATATTTCTCTGATTATAGCCCTGTATCTGGGAGGACTTTAATATTTGTCTCAAGCAGAAGAAGTAGGGTATAGCTCCCCCAGAACATGTTTATCCTGCACTTGTGGAAATGCACACTTTATATTTTGTATCTGCTCAGATGATAATGTGGTTTCTCATCTGACCACCTTCCTGAAGTTGTGGACAGTTTTATGTAGAAATCACAACCCATACTCCTCATTTATTCATTTATTTATTATGAATAAATGCTTTATCTTTTAAATAATGCTACCAGAGCCTTCCCAGCTTCTTTGATATACTTGGAAAGTAGATTTCTTTCAGGATGGAAAGATATGTGAGGACTGAATACTGTTTTTCCCTTTGAGAGGTAAGGAAACTGGAGTCAGACATTGGGAGGCTGTCCTAAGGGGACTTAGTTTTAAACTCACCTTCTTTTCAGCTTTTGTGCACGAGGGGAAATAGCAGGAATCTTTCACCTTCCTTTGATAAGAGCTTATTTTACCATAATGATGAACCAGTGTGATGCTTTTTGTTTTGTTTTCTTGTATTTATTGTTTGCTATTTAAGTTTTTTCTTTTTAATATCTGAAGAAATGTTTTCTCTATCTTTAAAATCCTTTACCTGTAGCCCATTTTTCTTTACTTCTTTAATTGAGTTTATAACATATAATTACATAAATGTGCTTACATGTTCTTAAGGGCTATAACATTACTTTAGAGGTATATAATACCTGAATGAAGAAAAGGTCATATTTTTTTGATATATAATTTTTATTCTTTTAGTCCTTTTGACTTTAATATAAGGTGGTGCTAATCTGTCATACTCTATTCTGGATTGTCAGGGGTCCAAACCCCAATATAAACTATTGTTTATGTTGTGGAGACATGGGAATAAAGACAAAACTCACATGGCTTTATCCGTAGTGAGGTTCTCAGTGATCCCTCATGAAATCCCTGAGTTCACATCCTTAAAATATCCCTGTTTATTCTCCAGATAGCTTTATATACCAAAACATAAACTGAGGGAGAAATTCATTAGCATTCTGTTTCCTAGGTAACCAGGTGAATGACTTTAGTCACGTCTACACCTCTGACCACACCTTTCTATGTCCATTTTGTCATGTCTCCCTATCTTCCTCTTCTGTATGCTAGCTCTTTCACATAGGCCTGAATTAGCATCTCTATCCCAGGTGTCCTCCAAATTACAAGAAGGACATCTTGACCCTTTGTAAGGGTAGCCACAGCCTGTCTGGAAGGCTACCTGACCACCTTAGGTGCGCTATGGCTTGAGAGCCTCGCTGCCATACCATGTAGAAATATGGGTCTACACTTATGTCCTCATCTTTCTCATTTTTTTTTGACTGTGTACCTTCTACCTATGGTATGTGTAAGACTGTTTTATTCCATTACTTCTGTTGAAGGAAAAATTTTATGTTATACATCCAACCCTCCTCTGTTTTACCTCTCTTATAAGGAGTGAAATACCTCACCTTAGTATCCCATGTTGCTTGGCAATGGGTATAGTGTTAGTCTTCATCTTGTCCTGCTTGAACACTAAGGATATATGTTGGTTGTTTCTTGTTTATTTTTCTGTCTTCTAGCCGGGCGATGGTGGCGCACGCCTTTAATCCCAGCACTCGGGAGGCAGAGGCAGGCGGATCTCTGTGAGTTCGAGACCAGCCTGGTCTACAGGGCTAGTTCCAGGACAGGCTCCAAAGCCACAGAGAAACCCTGTCTCGAAAAACATAAATAAATAAATAAATAAATAAGTGAGTAAATAAATAAATAAATAAATATTTTTCTGTCTTCTGCTGACACAATCATCCCTCCTGTATCTCATCTTGCCCTGAAACTTATTTCTTAGGCTATATTTTTCCATTTTTTATTACTGACTGTGTCTGTTTTTTAAAAGTGACCTGAATTAAGCATTCAGGCACTGAAGTTTTATTAGCAGGACTGATTTAACAGATTTCCAGATCTCAGCTTTATTGTTAGTGGATACAGTCTTTCTTGTTTCCTATCAGTCTAGAACATGAAAAATATATATACCTGTTGAAAAACACAGGCAAGAAAGCAAACACATTTATTTTTTTCTTCTGCATTTTATTATTCATGCATTCATTCATTCATTCATTTGGTTGGTTGGTTGGTTTTCCATTTGTTCATTCATTCCTTTCCGTTTCTGTTCAGAAAATGTCAGGCCTCTAATGGATGTCAAAAATACATACATATTGATTTACGGTAAGACTAAACACCCCCCTTTGTATTAAGACTGATTAGGCAATCCAGTATGTACGATCTCAAAAGCCAGGAAAGGGGTCAGAGAAAGCAGAGTCCCACAAGGAGATCAAGCTATACAACTGTTACATATATGCAGAGGACCTAGCTCAGTTCCATACAGGCTCCCTGGTTGTCAGTTCAGTCTCTGTGAGCTCCTATGACCCTAGGTTAGTTGATTCTGTGGGTTTTGTTGTGATGCCCTTGACCCCTCTTGACCCTACATCCTTCCTCTTCCCTTCAGCAGGATTTCACCATCTCTGCCTAATGTTTGGCTGTGGGTCTCTGCATCTGGAGAAACCATGTTTATAACAGATGTGAGTTCTTTGTGAAAGCTACGAAAATGGGTATTACTGGATGACGTAATAATTTGACATTTCTCTCTTTTCGCGCGCGTGTGTGTGTGTGTGTGTGTGTGTGTGTGTGTGTGTGTGTGTTGGTGTTAATGTTACAACAGTTTTTAAGCACAGGAAAGAAATGATATACTAAAGTTTTACAGGTATGAAAACTGTCTCCAGAATTTGTCATGGGCTTAGCTGGCATGTTAATCTTTAGAAAGAAGTTTATTGCTCCATGAAGTTTATGGATCTTTAAATTCATAATATTGACTTTTAATATTATGTTACTAATGGAATATCTTCTAGGAGATTCTAGGAAGAAATGTCTTAGAGGCAGATTTACTGTGTAAGTATTGGGTTAGGAGTAGGTAAAACTCATGGAATTCTTACTGCTCTGTGAGTCTTTGAGTGCTCTGTAACTCTGGTGGTGTGCTCATGCATATGTGTATGTGTACTATCTGCACTGGTAACCTTTAAAACCGGAAGGGGGGGGGGCGAGCAATTTCCTGTTGGTAGTTTTGAGCACTCTGAAAGCAAGCATTAGGTAAACAGTAGGCCTTTTTGTCATTACTGTTGCCATTACCTGTTATCATTTATGTAGCACCTGCCTCACTAATGCTGTTGCTTAGAGGAGCTTCATTTTTACTCCAAATGGCTACTTTTTTGTCATTATATAATCTGTGATGAACCACATCCTATGTAAACATTGTCACTGGGTTTTTTTCTTGAAATTCCAGCCCTCAAATAGTGTTTCTGCCCCAATTGTCCATGAATCCTGTAATGGAAGTTTCTTAAAAACATACCTGAGAGGTATCCAAGGAAAGAAAACATCAAAACCTGTTTTTTTTTAGCTCTAGGAATATGAAAGTTTTCAAGTTAGAATGTCAGTAGTAAACAACAATGGTGGTCATCAGCTGAATGGGCATATCTATAAGAAGTAATTCTTGAACCTGAATGTTTTCATTCATTATAGTTTATTATTAAATATTCATAGTTTTTCTTAGTTTTAATTGATTTCAATAATTATGTACTTTTTCTTGTTGAAAACCTTCTTCCATTTTTTCCAATCCATTTGAGCATTTTTGCACTATATAGATTAACTATCAGTGCCTGACAGTGTGTGTCTATAAAGCCCTGTATTAGGACTCTCTATTGAAACAAACCCAACAGTGTGAATGCATTTTAAAGGAGGATTGATTAGACTGGCTTTCATGATATGGTTTGGCTCGTCCAGCAATGGCTTACTCACACTGTAAAAGCTGAGAATCCCTTAGCTGTGCATTGTATGACTCTGGTTGCCTCAGTAGTTTTGACCTATCATTAAAGACCTGGAAGATTCTTAAGATCTACTACTTTTTAGATCATGTTGGTAACCTGAAGGAGCTTTAGTCTATTATTGAAGGAACACACTGGCAGCAACAGGAAAGATGGAATGGACCTCCCAGGGAGAGTGAAAGCAAGCAGATAAAGTAAAAGTTTCTTTCTTGGGCTGCGTTTTATTCCAGCTGCCAGTGGAAGTTGCCACCTACATCTTGGGTTTACCTGATCAAGAAAACCACATTACAGGTGTGTCTTTCAGCTTGCCTCACAGTTAATTCCAGATGCAGTCACATTGACGACTATGGGCAATTATTGCAAGCTTAGTTTTTCATTTGGCATTCTTCATTGCCCATTGTGTGGGATCTCTCTGACACCTTTGGAAGTTTTTTGCATTGTAGAATAATGAGGACTGTGTTATACAGTTGCCCATGTAAACCCCTTGCTTTTAAGCATGAGCCTTGTTAATTTTAAAGGAAACGTCTTGCCAGTACATGTGGGCTTCAGCAGCATATTAAAGTGAGCAATTACTGGCACTGTGAGTTATTTTGAATGAGGAATGTTTTTGCGTTATGTATGGAGAGGTCCTCAGTGAGGAAAGCTCCAGGTCTTTTTGTTGGTGATCATGCATTTGTTCCTTACTCAAAGTTTCAGAAAATTCTTTTTTTTTTTCTTTTTTAGTTTTTTGAGACAGGGTTTCTCTGTCAGTTTCAGAAAATTCTGAATCAACTTTTTTCCCAGCATACAGCATACATGTATATTATTTACTATTCTCAAATTTTTAAAATTATCATAGAAGTTATTGGACATGATTATGATGCTTTCAAGTAGTGTGTTTTAGTAGATTCTCTTTTCTCTTTATCTCTCCCAACCATCTCCTTCCCCTGAACTCCCTTATCACCCCAAGTCTCTCTTCCTCCTTCATGACCTACTTGCCCTTTTACTCACTACCTGTTCTTACTTGTTGCTTATTTTTATCCAGTCCTTGTCTCCTTTCTAATTATGACGCTTTATCTCCTACCCTCAAATGCATATACATTGCAGGCTAGAATCTGCAGAGATTTTGTCTTTCTGAGTTTGGGTTACTTTGCTTAATATTCTACTACTCAGTTCCATCCATTGTCCTGAAAATTTCAAAATTTTATTTTCCTTTACCACTAAATCAAAGTCCATTTTGTTTATGTTCCACATTCATTATCATTCATTTATTAATGGACTTTTAGACTTGTTTTATTTCTTTCTGATTTACATGAATGTACAAGTATCTGTTTAGCAGGATATGGAGTCTTCACAGGAGGTATGGTAGTTATAGTTGTACATTTTAGAAGCCTCTAATTTCCATAGTGTTCGTTCTAGTTTGCACTTCTGCAAGTAGTGAATAAGGGTCCCCCCCCCATTATCACCAGTATTTGTTATCAGATTTTTTTAATGCTAGTCATTTTCACTTTGGTGATTTAATATCTCAAAGTAGTTTTGATAGTTGTATGGTGACTATAATATTGAACACTTCAAAAATACCTATTTATCATTTGTTTTCTATAAAAAGTCTTTTAAAAGCATTTTAAGAATTTGTTTTGACTCACTGGGGCGAGCAGGCCCTGGTAGTGTGGGTGCAGGTGAGCCAGACCCAAGGTCTAAGAGCAGGAGAACTGATCCAGCTCCTTGCTGCCTTCTGAAGTGTGCTAGCTACTTGGGACAGTGCTGGAGAGCTTGCCCTAGAGGTAGGTGTCAGTGAGTGAAAACTGGCAGACTGATGAAGCCAGCTGCCACTCAGGCTCAGAACCAGTGCTGTGAGTTGGCCCACCCCAACATCCACCTCACTATAAAGTGTTGAAGCATGTGAGGGGACATGACCTGCAGATCTAAAGCTGCAGGAACTCCATGACACAGGGCAGCAACAGGATTATCCAAGAGGAGTCCCAGTGAGGGCCCATTACTGAGGGTATAGCAGAAGCCAGAGGCCTTGAACTGGACCAGTGACTTCTTGCAATGAACACTTATAAGTAAAAATGTATGGACTAAAGGGTATACTGTGACTCACTGTGTAACACTGCATCTTCCATGACAAGAGTTTTTTTTCTCTCTTTTTTGTGTGTTAGTTTTTTGTTGTTGTTATTGTTTTGCTTTTAAATTTTATTTTGAGCAGGAGGTTGCAAGGGCACAGGGTGGATATGAAGGGATGGAGAGATGAATAAAAACTGGATGTATGATGTGAAATCCACAAAGACTCAATTTTAAATGGTTTTACCTTTTTTTCTCCCTCCCTCCCTTGCTCCCTCCCTCCCTCGCTCCCTCCCTCCCTCGCTCCCTCCTTTCCTTCCTTCCTTTCTCCTGGTCGTCTTCGTTGTTGTCGTCTTCCTCCTCCTCCTCCTTCAATCTTGTTTAGTGATTACACTGGAAGTATGCTGATTATGATCACGAGGTTGCCACCACTCTAGAAGTGTTTTTATTTATGACATAAATAAAACAGGTGGGGGGAATATTGGGAAATGTCAACTCATGGTTGGATTGCAATTTGTTTTCTAAATGGAATGGTAAAGAATTTATATTTTTGATATTATTTTGAAAAGAATCAGAGATTATTTTCATTATATTTCATAAGTTACTTTGTATATTAGTTGAGTATCCTGACATTCCTTCATAGTTTATGATTTCCCGTCAATGACATTTTTTTTTAAAAAGCTATTTATTGTAAAATTTCCTTTGAATCTTTGATGACCTGAAATAGCTATGCTAGTTGAATTAGTTGTGTGCTTCCCACCCAATCTGTTCTCAGATGGTATTCTCCAGTACTGAGATTTGGAGAACTTTCATGCCATCAGTGTCTAGTGGTTATGCTGTAGGCACATTCCTTTCCTTGTTTTACTTGACTCTTGAGTTGTTCCTTAAACAGTTCCCGTCTTGCAGACAATAGAAGTCTATATGTCCTTAATAACTGTTCCTTGGTGTGCTTATGCTGTCCTTCTCCACCCACAATAATCCCAGTTCCTTTAGGCTTTTTTTTGTATTGCTTTGTCTAGGCTTAATGCTTTTATTGGCTTCTCATAGATCTTCAGAAGGTCATGAATTTAACCTACTGCTAGAAGTATGCTTGTCATTATCCTGTGTATCAGTCAAACTCTGAGACCCTCAAATTGAAGCCTCCATGGGAACATTTATTATTTGTTCCAATATGGCCATAAAAATCGACTTTGCAGTCATTTTGATTCTTCCTGCCAGTGCTGTGAGTGACAGAAACTAATCTGATCTCCTGGCTAGCATTTTCAAAATGATAAATGCACCCCAAGTCTTTAGTTAGCCTGCAAATGAAATTAAGTTTATCTTATTTCTCAGGGAAATTGCATTACTTAGAAAATTTTGAATTATACCTTTCTGAACAAAGTTAAATAGAAAAGGCTAGGGGCTACATTTTGATGATGATTATATAGGGTTTTTTCCCCCTTTCTTTTTTTTTTTCTTTTTTGGCTTGACTTTTATCAAACCAAATAATGGTTCTTAGAGGAAATCAGAGTGTTAAGAACCTAGCACATATTTTCTGAATGGAACAAAATATTCTTCATCATCTGAACTTGCTCTTTTAAAAATCATACCCAAATACATGTTCAAAGTAAATTTTACCAGATATTTATGCTTTGATTTGTCTATTTCAGATCTAATATAAAATTTAAAACCCGAAATTACAGCATCTTTAAAATTATGTATTCATTGTTTTTTTGTTTTTTTTTCTTCCTTCTGGTTATCTAATCATTTGAAGATCAAGTTAAATTGAAATCCAGTACAGTTCCTGCCAGGAAGTAACTTTTGAAGCAACTTCAACCGTTCATTTATTTTCCCAGTGGGAAGCTGATTTACCTTCCTCTCAGTGTGATTTTCATGTCTTTGTTTCGAAATTGTCTTTTCTCTGTCTGTTAGGATCAAGGACATTAGAACCCACTTGAGCAACTCTTTCCACAAATTAAATTAGGCCACTTCACACTGTCTAATGTCTTTTTCTTCTGCATTTTAACTGATATGTCAGAACCCCAACTTGGCCATTTCTTTCTGTCCTTTATTGTTGATATCAAGGATTTCATAATTATTTTGTTAGATGTTGTTTTGTCAAAAGTGAGATTTAATTAAATCAAGGGCACTAACTTTTTAGGTTGTGTCTCTAAAGGAGCACATTATTGATGTCCGGGTTGGCTGACTGTGGGAAAAACCTTACTATCTTCTATATATCGATTGCTTTCCTTCTAATTTCTAGACTGCATGCTCAAGAACTCTTTGTGTCTCAAAGATGAATAATGTGTAGGGAATGCTTTACTGGATAAGAGGATAGCCAGCTTTCCTCTCTCCGTCCCTCCCTCCGTCCCTCCCTCCATTCCTCCCTCCCTTCATTGGGACACAGTTGTCCTTGAATTTGCTAGTTAGCTGAGACTGGCCTTAAATGCCTGACCATTCTGCCACCAGTTCCCACGTGCTGGGGTTCAGACACGTGCCGCCACGCTCCACATTTTGTTTTATTTTGAATTTGTAAAAGTAAAAGGAAATATGTATATTGTGTTTGAAAATTTGTCATTGATGAAAAGGTTAGCTCTTTTTTTCCCCAAATACTCATATAGGAGAGATTCTTTCCCTCACTCTTCATGTTCAAGGTTTGCTATTTAAAGATACCCAGCAAAGGCTGTCTTGTAATGGCTCTTCAGTAGCTGCTCTCTAGTCACTCTTTCTGCACTCATAATTTCTTTATTACGTATTACTTTGTTCAGTATTAAAGAAACTTAAAGGACATTTAATTTTTTTCAAGTTCTTGAATTTTGACTGTATCATCACCCTAGATTATTTTTCTATTTATGTTTTTGCATCCATCTCTTATTCTTACTCTGATCCTGTTTGTAATTTTACTCACCTAACTATGTTATCACTATTTTTATTCATACACGACAGCTCAAGGCATCTTGAAATCTGGATTAGAAGGGCAAGGATTTCTATTATAGAACAACAGACTAACCTTCTCTGCCTTCTAACATGACTTTTAAAGATTTGTTTTTATGTTTTATGTTTGAGTATTTTTCCAGAAAAGGGCATTAGATTCCCTGCAACTGGAGTTATAGATGATTGTGAGCTGCCATGTAGGTGCTAATAAATGAACCCAGGTCCTCTACAAGAGCAGCCAGTAGTCTTTAACTGGAGAGCCATCTCTCTAGCCCCTAGGATAACTTTTAAAGTCTCATAGGGTCCACTGTTAAAATTCACATTTCTCTGTATTATTTGTAGTCTTTGATATTTTAATTTTTGATATTTATTTGCTTGCTAGTCTTCTTTAGAAAGAACATGAAGTAAGGAAGTTCTGTTTCTCACTTGGCTATTTCTTACGAATCAAAACTTCTGTAAACTATGTTTTAAGACTTTTTATATTTGGATTATTATGGACCACTTTTATTAGATATAAAATAAAATTACACTGAGGTAAGAGTTATTTTGTAGTAAGTAATGTATATTTAATAAGTAAGCACTGGGAGGACAGAGACCACATCAACCTTGTGTCCTATGGGACATCTTCACCAGATTGCCAGTAGCATAGCAGGTGCTTCCTGAAAAAGAATCACCAGTTCTTTCATAATGGTTTCCAAATCTGAAGCCCTGGTTTTGCTTGTTTTATATATACCTATAGGTATTATTTATGATAACAAATCAATTTTATATAAGAATTTAAATAATAAAGTTTAATTCTAGCTCTTATGTGAGATCATACAATCTTTCTCTGGGAATATCTAGCATATAATGGCACTTTGCCTTTCCTCAAGAGTCAGTTTTCTATTATTTATTAGTACCAAACTAGTATTATTGTTATGAACTATTCGTATTTTCTTTTTTTTAATCATCAGATGGCTTCAAGTGTGAAAATTATTCCACATCTTTTGGGTGGGTCCTATTCACTCAGTAAAAGCTCTCAGCGTGGAGCTGAAGATGAAATTCTCTCTGTGGGGAGCAGCTTTACTCTCCCAGAGTCAGAGCCTCTTCTCTCAGCAGCCATCCCTAGGAATTCCTTAGTGGCCTAGACAGTGCCCACCGTTCTTAGTCAAATCCGTGGGGTAATTTGTGTCTTTCACTAACTCCGTTTCTCTGGTCAGTTCCTGACTATTTGGCATGTCAACTGAATGGTGCTCCCTGAAGACTTTGTAAGAAGTAGTGTTCTTTCCTGCTCCTCTGCCTCCTGTTCTATAAGACCCTCACCATGTGGTAAATGTCTGTTATCTTTTCTGCAGTTGCATAGCTGCCAAACATTGTACTATTGTACGTTACTCATTTGTTGTTTGATTTTGTTGTAATTGCCAAGGTTTTCTAAGGAAACTTTCTTCGAGTTGTTTTTTCCCCCCTGACCTGGAGTTTAGAGAAATCATGTTATGTAAATTTTATTGTCTCAAAAATTTATTGTTTATCCATTTATTTTTAATTTTGTTTTTTCTGATATTATTTTTAAGGAATAAAGTAGCTATCTTCCATTTCTACTGTCTAGTAACAGGTGTAGGATACGTTGGTACGAGGGTTGAAATGTGTTCTAGAACACAAAGCTCTGTCACACGCAGCTCCACCGCCAGAGCATATGGCTCTCCAGATGGTATTTCTTTGGGGTTTCTGCCACATGTAATCTTGATGATTTTCATTCATTTAAAATTGTCCAGGAGACAAGCAAACCAAACCTGGATTTGAAAATAATATGCCTGTGTTAAAATGCTAAAATTTGGGATGAGTTACTATTATTATAGTAATTACCAAGAAAAAAAAAACACTAATTCATTAAACAAGTGCGTTAATCACATAGCAGTATTGGTTCTTTTCCCCATTAATAGCCGGAACCTGTGTGTCCACTTTTACTTGCAGTATGGAAAGGATAATTGTTGTATTTTATTGTGTCTTCACGTGAAGGTGGAGTTAGATCATTTTGGACATTTTAAAAAGTAATAATAGTAATGGATTTAAATATGTTTTTATGGTTCAGAAGTAATGGTATCATGAATGGCATTTGGCATTTTGATTGCATATAAAAAGTAATAAAATGAATGTATTGTGGCTGCATGGTATTGAAGATGTTTTATATCATTAAGTAACTTTGATTTCAGAAACAGGAAAAAAAGAGCAGAGTTCTATTAACCGTGGATTCAAGCCTCATAAAATTATGTCTCTAAACTCTAGTCAGGGTTGCTTGTTTATGTGTCAGCTGGCATTATTTTACATTGCATCTTAAATGTTTTAGAATATCTCCAAAGCAGTTGTTTTAATAGACAGAGCACTTCTTGCTTATACTTCATACTGCTTTTATATTTATTTATTGTATAAATCTGTCTTGTCTCTGCCTGCTGCCCACTCCGTGTGTGTGTGTGTGTGTGTGTGTGTGTGTGTGTGTGTGTCTGCCATTCACAGTGATTATGTGGAAAACAGGCCATCTTGCAGGTATTGGTTCTTTTTCTAATTGGACCATATACTGGAGATAAAACTCAAGTAGTCAGACTTGTACCCATTGTACCATATCACAGCTCCATCTGAGACTTTTAACTCCACATTGATACACTACATGCTGGGGAAATCGATGCATAATTATTGGATTATTGGTGCTTAAAATGATTTTGAAGGCCATATGTCAGTGGTGTCCACCCAAAGAAGTAAATGGCAGAGTGAACAGTTAGTTTATGTAGGCTTCTTCTCTAAATGTTGCTTGTTTCCTTGTGAGTCCATCAGCTATTCCCTATTTGTCCTTCCCTTTGTTCTTGCCAGGGACATGCTTTTGTGTGCTGTACTATCTACAATCCTTGCTTCCATAAAACCTCTCTCTGTCTCTACTCAATAAAACTTGATGCACATATCTTTCAAGACTCATCTCAAGAATGATTTTGTCCCTTACTTTTCCCCCTGTGCTCCTTTTGTTTTATAGAAATGGATAATATGATCTAGGAATAGAAGGTGTTGGTCAGGAGAGAGACAGTTTTACCCAGTTTGAGGTTTCTATTGTGTGAGGTAATCTAGGTTTTATTTTGCTGATGAAGAATTTAAAGTCATGATGGATGTTACCTTTCATGTTTTCTGTCACCATTCATACCATGCATGTGCTTTCTGCTTCCTCTCTTCAGTCAGTGTGTTCTGCGGTGCTTGAATTTTTTTAACCTGTTAAGTTGTTATTATGTATTTCTATAAACACCTTATGTTTTATAATATGGAAGCTAAACATTTCAAAAAAATCTTATATAATTTCCTTATGAAATAGCTTATTTAGAGGAATGTAGGGATGCAATATCTTGAAAGTAAAGAATTCAGCTTCATACTATTATATAAATTTAGTCACTTGCATGATCGTCTCTTCTTACCTTAATCTGTGCTTTCCTTGAGTTAGGAGATTATATAAAATGAAAATTGAAAATCTTACTTTCCAGGTCTATTCTGAACATAGAAAAATCTCCACAGATTATAATTTATAAATTAAAAATTTTAATATTTTATCACAATAATTTGATAATTTAATATTTCTATAAACATTTTCTTGGTTATATAATTTGAATACCTAGTTTTCATATTTCAGGACTTATCAATTGTCAACATAAATGTCTTATGTTTCTATATTCTTAGTTTCTGAGCTCTTTGTACTGAAAATTGCTGTATCAGTTCTAAAATGCATTGATCTCTGGTGGTGTTTTGCTTTAACCTTAGAGCCTGCATACCAGTACTGGCATAGTATCTCCATGCTTGATGTGTGCCTTGAAATGCAGCCAAACTGTCTTCTGTATCTAACAACAATAGTGTCTGTATTAGCTAACTACTTTGTATCTAACAACAATAGTGTCTGTGTTAGCTAACTACTTTGTATCTAACAACAATAGTGTCTGTATTAGCTAACTACTTTGTATCTAACAACGATAGTATCTGTGTTAGCTAACTACTTTTATGGTTGCTGTCCCAGCACCTGACAAGAAACATCTCAAGGGAGAGGGATGATTTGTTTCCACCATCGTGGTGTGGAGTAGTTTCGATGGCTGCTCCATGCAGTAGGGTATCTGCTCAGCACTGTTCCCATCTCAAGTGGCCAGAGGGCAGGGAGAGTTAATGCCAGAGCTCACCATCTTCTTTCTTTTCTCCTTGTTTGCCCAAAACGATGGTGATCTGAGAGTCTTCTTTTTTTTGTTAATTTCATTGGTTAAATAAAGAGACTGCCTTGGCCTTTTAATAGGATAGAAAATTAGGTAGGCGGAGTAAACAGAACAGAATGCTGGGAGAAAGAAGCCAAATCAAGCAGTGGCCATGATTCTCCCACCCAACACAGATGCAGGTTAAGATCTTACTGGTAAGCTACCACCTTGTGGTGGTACGCAGATTATTAGAAATGGGTTAAAGCAAGATATGAGAATTAGCCAATAAGAGGCTGGAACTAATGGGCCAAGCAGTGTTTAAAAGAATACAGTTTCCGTGTAATTATTTCAGGGCATAAACTAGCCAGGCAGCTGGGAGCTGGGGCGGCAAGGAACGTAGCCCGTCGCTTCTCCCTTCACTATGGCATGGATTTCTCTCAGATGTCTTCACAGATACTTACAGAAGTGTGCCTCTTTAATGCCTTAGGCATTTCTGTAGCCTGTCAAGTTGTCAATCAAAATAAATAATCACAATTAGGAACTTACTGCCAGTCACAGGCCTCACTTTAGGCTTTAGGTTTTGTGACCATTGTCATTTCTTCCTCAAGTTCATTACTTGAACCTCTTCTTTCCTAAGCCTACTGCTATCAGCTTCTTTTATGCCATTCACACCAGCACTGCCCTGTTTGACCACCAGGTTTAACATCTTTTCTCCTATTCCTGAAGCTCCATGTGTAGCAACCAGTATCACCTTGTATTATGATCTTCTGTTTACTATTTCTGTCCTCACCAGTTCTTGAGGACAAGAGAATTACATCATACTGATTATAATCCTGTGTTTCACACATTACATGTGGTAAATGTTTGTATATTTAAAAGATGGGTTAGTTATCATAATAGTTTTCATTGTTAGCTTCTCTTAGTATAGCAGCATACTATTAGGTCTAGAAAATTTCTAAGACTGCTCTGGACAGAAAATATTTGTGATAGCAGTATATTAGAAATTATTGGAAAAATTGAATCTTGACTATAATCCCCTTAGGGTATGGATTAATTCTTATGCTACAGATTAGCCTGAGTAAGTAATTATCTACATAATAATGAACAAGTATTTATTGAGTACCTATTAGCCTAAGGGACTGTACTAGGCTTGACTTTTCTTTACATAGACTGAGGGATCTCAATGCTAAACTAGTGATAATTAAATTGCCAGTCACTGAGTACATGTTACTTAAGGGAATGGTAGTATATTGGCCTGTGTTAACTGTTTTACCATATTTCATGGCTCATCATCAGCAAAACTGATAAGTATTTTCTAATTTCTTTTATAGTGTAATGCCTGTATGCCTTTGTTTTTGTTTTATTCACTCAATACAATCAAATGGCACTGACTGTCTTTCTTTGTGAACTTTGGCTTATATTTAGAAGCCCTTGCTTATTTGAAATATACATACATTATAAGAACATAGACTCACTACCAGATTGTATCGGTTTACATTTTGGCTTTTCCCCTCTGGGAATGTCATTTTAAACATACTTACTTTAGCATCTCTGCTGTTTTGTTAGGTCCACAGTAAAGATAATAATGGTACCTCTCTTATAGCATAATTATGATTAAATGAGAAAGTGAGAATATTTCCATGGTTCTTAGCTTTCTTAATAGATATTTAATATAGAACTTTATTTGAAACACAAATTACAGACTGACGTACACCTAACAATATGAAGGATTAAATTTTTAATTTTCCTGCAATTTGAATTTTACCCTTATACCTAAGCACATAAAGTTCAGCTTTTTGTGAGAGAAATGTCCATCTGTATTGATCTACTTATTTATTTTTTGAAATAGGGATGCACATCACTTAGGCATTGTAATCACTTAGATGACTTTTCACTGGCTCCATTTCTCTGTCAGTTGTTGCTCAGTAGTTAAGTTGTTGCAATGCAGCTTAGTACTTGTCCTCTTTAGCTTGTCACCAGATAAGTTCTCAATGGATTGTTGAACCTTTAATGAAATCCAGTCTTGCTGAATCACTACACCTGCTTTCTCCTAGCAGGCTCTTTACTGGGACCTGACAGATCACCTCTTCAGAGCCTCCGGACGTCCTGGCCCTCTAATTCTTCTCCATAACGAGTTTTGTGCCGCATGATTAAATATTCATGTTAAAATAGGTTCTAAACTAATTATCTCCAGCCAGCAGTTGCCACTGCAGTCATCTGCTGTTAGCTTGGCTCAAGTTAATGGCTTGTAGTTCAGTACAAATTGTCATTTTTGCCTGTTTCCAGATATTGATTCTTATCCTAAGTAGAATTTCTATACATACCTTAAGTTCATTTGTTTTTGAGAGGATACTTTTTGTCCTGCTTTGGCCATCCTATTTAGGGTGATTCTAGTGTTCATATGTTTGTAACTTGCCTTCATCTTCAAACTTGTCACTTTCTAAATTCATAACTCCCACACTGTTGAGAGTAAAACGTCAACTAATTACGTCTCTGTATTTCATGGAATATACCATGAATATCAGATTTTTATATAAACAAAATAAAAATGCCACATTAAGGGCAGAATCTAGTATCTATACATTAAAGATATGTAGAAATTAAATTATGATAGGTATGAAGCACTTTTGGAAGAATTATGGGGCTGGGTATGAGGGAGATAAAGCACCAAGGGAATTTCCCTGTTGGTGTTAGTAGAAATGCTGGACTCACCCTCAGGGTGGGCAGGCTAAGGGGCAGAGGAGTAAAGACTCGATCATAGGAGAAGTGTGAGACCAGAGGAGGGGTAAGTGAGGCAAGCTAAGAAGGAGAAATCCCTGACACCCTAGGCTAGGGCAGTCTCCTTGCCTAACCCCCTTCTAGTTTTGTTTAAATGAATCACTGAATGAGAAGGAGGCATGGGGTTGGCTGGCAGGAGAGGTGGGGGGAAGGAAGGGGATAAACAGGGAGTTGGGGAGGAGAGTAAAATAGATACTAAGACTTTTAGGTAACTGGAGGAAGACCCTTTTTTAAATTGCCTTTTACTCACCTGGGATAAAGCTGAGCTCTTGAGAATGTGCCACTTCTTGGGATGCTGCCCACAGAGCGAGTCTCCAGCGCTTGCATGTGGGAACTGAAGCTCTATTCAGACAGCTGTGCTCAGAGTGGTTATTCCTCACAGTGTTAAGTATCATCTAGTCTACTGTTTATAACTGCCGTCTCCACTGAAACATAGCCTTCTCTGATTGAACATCTACCAACCAAATGGTATGTGCAAGATACATTCTCTTAATGGCCAAGGGATTTCATGGGTTTGGAGCTAGTGATTTAATTTCAAAATCAAAATCTCCTATTTTTCATGAGCATAAAACCCATTATTTTCAATTAATTGCATTATCAGACTGAAACTGTAAAGATGTGTTAGGATGATGAGACATAGATGTGTACATGCAGGATTTTAGGGCGTTCTGAATAGTAAGAAAAGCCCCTCTCGTCATATGCCTTAATTCAGTAGTTCATTGTCCATTGTGCTTGGAACAGTATTTTCACTTTATGCAGCTATTTTGACTCATGCTGTGTGTTTGTTAATTCACCTGTTCCTTTTCCTTGACCAGAGTAAGCCCATTCATGTTCCTGGTGAAAGCTTCTGGCAAGGAAGTGTTAACTCACATTCCCCTGACTCCCCCTTTTCAGTAAACGCAGCTTTATTTTTTAACCTGTTACAAATGTAGAGTCTAGGAATTATGTAAAAGGAAAATTTCAGAAAACTATTAAAAAATAAGGAGTCACACTGTACTTATAAATTAGAAGATTTTCATGTATACTGTGTTTTTAATTTTTTTTAATGGTGTGTAACCATAATCAATTTCTTTAATTAAATGCGCAAATAATACTTTAAGTTCATGCAATCCTTCAGGCACTAAGGAGACCTTTGTGTCAAATATTGACTAATTTGATAGGAAATCATGTTTAAATTGTCCTCTTTTGATACAGAGCAGTAAGCCTGAAAATTACACATATATATTCTGCATATTCTGTAAATTCCTTTCCCAATCCCTCTTTCACAGTCTCTCTCTCTCTTAAAATCTTTGTTTCACGTAGGCTCTGATGTTGCCTGGGTAAAAATTTACATTTTATTGATAGGGTCCTGATAATCAAAATATGTGAGAGTTAACACTTTAAAATATCTAACCAATTTTGGGTTGTTTAGAGGTAGAGCTGGTATCTGCCTTGGAGCAGAAAACTTGAAGGTTCAAAACAGGACATTCTGTGCCTTGCTCTTCTGCAGAGCTTCATCCGACAGCCACAGCAGTGTGCTCCTTAAGGCTACGGGATAGAGGAGGGAAAGGTGTGACAGTTATCAAGGAGTTACACACAGTACTTTTTGAATCAAGATTTTGAGGATTTAAACCATCCCTCCAGGCTTTCTAAAACCTGCGTCTTAGTTTGCATTCAGATTATATTTCAGCTTCTGATATTCTGTTTTCTTTTTTTCGGGTTTTTGTATCTGTTCACCATTTCCATGTACTTGATTTGTATACAACTATGTATGGTCTGGATGTTCTTCTTTTAGAAGGTAAAGTGTTTCCCATTGTAGCTTTTTCTTAAAGTTTGTTATTTGTTATTGTGCTAATGTGTGCTGTTTTGTGTCATTATTGTGCTTTTTCTTTAATATTTTTTGATTTTTAAAGTTTTATTAATTAAGCCTTCCCTCATCTATTATTTAAAATAAGCAGTTTTTGTTCTAGAATCTATAGTTTAACTCTTGTGTTATTCCATTTACATATCTAATCTACATGGAATTTACTTTTGTATAACATATGAGCTAGTACTTGAAGTTAATTAAAATAATTAATCAGTATCTAAGTTCTATTTATGGGGAATTAATGCCATTTTCCTGTGGTTTGAAATTTGTAGTAAATATCAGATGTCCATCTAGGGTTTGCTGATTTCAGGTGAAATTGAATCAGACTACTGAGCTTAGGTAAAAATGCAGGGTGAGCTTTTCCTTAGAATCATTAAAAAGGAATGTGGCTGGGCCTCAGCAGAGCAACAGACAGCACTTAGACACTGTGGGCCTCTTCTGTTTACATGCCATTTCCTCTCCATCCATGTTTGCTTCCTTCTTTGTCACTTAGACTACCCTTTTCTGGGCTCTCCTTTAGCCTTCCATTTATCCTGCTCACCATGGGCACCAGATTATATCCTCACCTTGGCCCAGTGGCCCTTGCTTGCATCCTGGAATTGCAGTTCTAGGAGGGCATAGCCAGACCTGACCAGAGTGCTGTGGACAGACTAACTGCTCCTGTGCACGGATAACTATGTTTATCTTTGTCTCTTCAGTTCAGTGTTGGGCCTCTTACTGTGGAGAGTTCATTTTAGTTTTGTTCTAAATTCCTTCTTTGTCCCTCATTTTGGGTTGGAGAGTTTGCAAAACTGTGTGTCAAGGACTTTCTTATCCTTTTTTAATATTATTATTATTTCTTTAAAACGTTATTGCCTGGGATTTATTCTTCCAGATGAAATTTAGAATGAACATGTCAAGTTCCATTATATATCCCATGTTTTTTTTTGTGGGAATAGATTGAATTCATAGCTTTAGGAGTGGAAAATTGGTTTTCTTATTTTGAGACTCATTTTCCAGAATCACGGTATGGTTTTCATCCTTAAATGCTGTGTCAACATATATTGAGCTGGCTGTGTTATTGTCAGTTGTATACCCTTTACTAATCTCTGCTTAATCACATAGAGCCTAATGAAAAAATATGCAAAACTCATGTGATCAAAAGAAGACAATAAAAAATACTTTCTTTAGTGTTGTTTGCTATTTACAGGTAACTGTTTAAACACATGGTGGTGTGGTGGTACTTCATGGACTTGGAACATCATTTGTGTGTCACGTGTGTAACAGAGACTGACAGCAGTCTTTCTCTGGTGAAGGAACGATGGGTGGTGCTGGGTTGGTCACATTCATGTGTGAGAGGAAAGGACACTCGTGCGTTATAGCACTCTGTATTGGTCAGTAAATGAAAGCTTTCTAAAGGCAGCTTCGATTACATCCGTTCACATGACCACTTATCCACGTAGCTGATGTTGACCAGCATCTAGCTTAAAAGTCTTCATTGTGGGAAGTGGGGTTGGGTGGCCCTTGAGTTTTCAGTCGGTACCTTCAGTTTTTGCAAAGTGTTCAAGCAGAGTTTTAATTGATGCGTGTCTGTGCTTTAATTATTCTTCCATTTTTTTTCCTACAGAAAGATTCTGAGAATCTGTTGTCCATATATTCTAGCCACTTTGTTCAGTGCAGAAACTAGAAATACCTTCTATGATGATATGATCGTTTCTGTGTTCTACTTCTTCAGTGGTTAAAGTATGGTTACCTTGACCATCCCTCTTTTCACTGGATTGCTGTCTTTGTTTGAGTCTACGGTAAGGAAGTAATGGAACTTCTGTGAAGGTTCATTTAGTATTTTAGTCAATCCTGTCCTATATTGGGCCACTCAGGCTAACACTTGGTTTCACCTCTGAAGATGGGCCTCTCTGTACCACGACCTGATTTGGATTAGACTTTGGAGGCAGCAGTGACTCCAATGTTCTACATTGCTATAGTCCTTGGTTTTCCTGCCTCTCTAAATTCTATTCCTCTGGTACTTGCATATCTGTCATTTTTACTAGGTATCATTGCACCAGCAGTTCTGGGATACCCCTTGACATCATAAGAGAGAATTTCACCCAGAAAAAAATTATTCATCATATCTTAACTTTGACTGTTTTCACAGTGTTTGAAGAGCTGGAAAATTCCAGTTAGTTTCAGATAAGCACAACTGAAATATTCTTGTTTTGTATTAAGGCAACAAATTGAAAGAAAGATTGAGGGCATTTAGTCATTGTAGTTTCTGATGATATAACTTGTACATTACAGGGTTCATGTATCACACTCTGGGACCTTGTTACTTTTGGAATGCAAAGTAAAATACTGGTAATGTCTCCTTAGTAATCTTTGTGCCTCTTAATAATAGCTTTTAATTTGTGTTCCTGAAGTCATCACAATTTTTGTATTGCTATCCCTCCTGTGACCAAACCAAATACTTTCCGAATTAATTTTATAATAGGAAGACTCATTAATAATGCAGTAAGCTGTTGGGATAGACTGTGGTGACACTTAAAAGTGTGGAAACAGAATGGAATTACTTTGAACATTTCACTACTTTTTCAGGTTTTACATGGTTATTTCAGGCCAAGTAGGAACACTGTGATCAGCATTTGGGAGGTTGTGTGCTGATGGTTACAACGTTGTCTTTCATTTGTTTGATTTGGATTGATACATTGTCACAGTCTGGCATTAGCGGTCATTTTTAATGACATATTAAAAGACACTGAAGTTTAGAAGGAAAAATGATGGTGTATTTTAATTATTGAAGTATCCTCAATGGAAACAATTAACTCTCAAGAAGTGTGCTTACAAATCTGAATTAAAATTAGGCAAATTAGTTTCTGTCATGAACATCTGTAAAGCATTGGGTTTATTTGGCTTGCAGCTGCTAGTGACAGAAATCTTTCGTTTCATTCCTCTTTTTTGCTCCGATCTTCATATTTCACTTAATTTCATCTTTCCTACTGTTGTCCAGGTCAGATGCAATTGCTTCTGTCCAAAAATTAAGAAATTTGAGTTGTTTTGAAGAACCTAAAGTATACTTATTTATTAAAGTCTTTTTTCCTAGCACCTGTGAATTGTCAAATTTATGGTGCCTCAGCTGTAGTTGAGTTACAAGTAGCTCCAGCAAGACATAGCTGATGTTATCTGTTTTTGTTTTGTTTTGATCAAATGTTTCATAAAAATTAGATGACATTCTTCAGCTGGAAAATTTTAGGTTGGTTCCAGAATAGATGAAGTCTTTACAAAATAAAACTGTAAAACTTTTGACCTGAATTTCAAATTGAGTGAAAATATAAATTTGTTACTATGAAATTGCTAGGAATTAAATTCCCCATGGAAACCACTATCTTTTGACATCACATTGTCTGGCTACAGTTTTCTGCTGAGTTATTTTCTGGTGCGTGCGTGTGCATGTGCGTGTGTGTGTGGGTGTGTGTGTTGTTACCTAAAAGAGTCACTCTAGTGAAAACTATAGATTATGAGAGTGTTTTATTTTTGTTATATGAGGCTCCAGATGGAGTTTATTGGGAAAGAACAGCTGCTTCAACATCATTCTTTGACGTGGCCTATACCTAGCTACAGGTTGTTTCTCTACTTAATTTTAATAAGAAATTAAATTAGACATATTAATAGATATATTAGTTTATTTGACTAAATATAGAGACAACATAAAAATGGCTCCTGGTTCTGAGCACAATTTAAGAGTACACATAGTGTATGGTTTAGCATGTATAAAATACTTAAATAGTGGATAAAATAGGTTGAGGTTTAATGAAACAACTTCCTCTAAGTGGGTAAGGTCTTATTACATTATCACAAAACTGATGGATTTTTTGAGAGAAAATTTCACTAACTCACCGTAGGCTGGAAGATTCACCTATGTACTTGTTTGTTTGATCTTATGTCAACTAGAATGTTAGCCCCATAATTGCAGGGGCTGTTTTTGTTTTGCTGTTTTATCCTTGCTGACAGGAATGCTACCTTTCCTATAATATGCAGCCTAAATGAAGGAAGACTGCTATTGACAGGTACTCCAGTGAACTAGGTTTACATGATTCATGACTTATGGACATACTGATATTGTAAGGTTGCGTTTCTATTTGTAGAGCAGGGTATAAATTCATTGGTCACAGACCTAAGCATGTAGAATTGTAGGAAGCATAAAGGAAAGTAGAAAGATTTTTAAAATATACTTATGCATTTATTATTGTCCTCACACAGGAATAAAGCAATGTAACCACACCTCTCTTTTCATTTTATACCCTTTGGTATGATATGCTGCCTAAAATAATGTTACTATTTTAAGAGTTGATTTAAACATGTAGTATGTTTACATGCTTCAGAATTCAGAAGGCTAAAATTTTCTACAATAAAAATCTCTTTCCAAGACACACTCTGTTACCTTTCTCTCTGATTACTAGTAGCCTTAGTTTTTAATAACCTGTAAGAGTCTATGAACATTTAATCAAATCATGCATTTTCCTTTTTGACATCATATTAGCTGGTTTTATCATTGATATGCTAAAATACATGGTGAGAAGCCATTTAAGGGAGGGAGGGCTAGTTCAGGCTTACAACTGGAAAATGCATTCTCCATCCTGCCATAGAAGCCATGGTGGCAGGAACAGGAGGCTCATTGCATCCACAGTCAAGAAGCTTAGAGTGGAATGGGAAGGGGATCAGAATTTAAAACCTCAAGAACTCCTCCAGTATCCCTCTTCTTTTAGCAAGGCTTCACCTCTTAATTCTTTGCCACCTTCCCCACCAGTGCCACCAACTAGGGACCAAGTGTTGATAACATAGTAACCTTTGGGGGAAATTTCACATTCTAACCACAACATATATTAACCTTAGAAATATCTTTCTAAACAGTGATTATTTACACTTAATTTATTTTGAGGCTTTTTTATTGTTTTTGTATGGCTAGAAAGTTTTATATATTGATATGCTTTATATGATTAGTCCATTAATTATGTTGCTTCTAATATTTGGTTATTAGAGGTGCTAAAGATGTCTTTTCACATGTATGCAAATTTACTGTAAGATAAATTTCTGGAGGTGAATGTGTGGATCACATGATGTGTATTTATAGTTGTGATGAACTCAACCTTGTGGTGACCATACCAATTTGTTTTTTTTAAGATTTGTTTTATTTTAAAATTATGACTGTGTATGCTAATCTGTTTGTGGATATGCACACATGAGTGCCCCAGCCTATAAAGGCTAGGGATGTCAGATGCCCTGAAGTTGCAGTATAAGTGCTGTAATTGAACTCCAGTTCTCAGATGGAGCAGCATACCCGCTTCACCACTGAGCCATTTCTCCAACCCTCCAATTTAAAAGTTGTCAGGCAATTTCTTCATTATTTGCATTCTTCTCTACACTTAACTCACATTAATTCTGTTGTGAAAAAAAATGTTTTATTCCAGTTTGAATTTGTATTTTCCTTTGTTGTTATACTGAACTGTTCGTACACCTAAATAACTTTTCTTTTACCTCACTGTTATTTTTATTTTGAATAAATATATTCACATTTTCTCTTGCTGATTTATAGAGAATTAAGCATGTTGATATTTGTGTCTACATTTTTTCCATTTATACATAGAACAATTTTTTAAATAATGCAGGTTGATAATGTGTTAAGCGAGTATTCTGTAAAAGTAAGTGGAGTCGAATCTCTTAGAGTGCTGAGCGTATGGCCTGAGTGGATTAACAGACAGTGTGAGCCACATATGTAAACCTGACTGATTTATTATTTTAAATAAATGAATACATAGAATAAACTATGGAAATTTTATTGATAACTAGTTTCCCATACATTTTGAGACTTAGTCATCAGTTGTGTGTGTGTGTGTGTGTGTGTGTGTGTGTGTATAGACAAAAACACAAAACTTTCAAGGCTTGGATGACAAGAAAGGTGACAGAGAAAATCCTCACATGATATTGGTGAAGAAGCTTAATTGTTTGGGAAAGAGATAACACTTGGTACATCAAATCCAAGTAAACTAGAACCCTAAGTTAGTACACACGGCAGTAAAGATACTAGACAGTATGTCCGGAGGAAATAATTGTTGTGAAAATAACTTTGGTTTTGAAAATAAGTTGATTTTTTTTAGGTTTGAAACATTCAAAAATGAGAGTAACATTCCAGTGTACCAGTAAGCAGTTTAATCTTCCTTTTCATCATTTCTGAAGTTTATAGCTTTTCTGACAGTTTTGAGTCTGTTCTATTGCAAATCTAATGGTCTGTATCTCTGCCTCAACCAAGATATGTGTGTGAGAATTCCTCATTGACTTTATGCCTGTTTCTCTTCCGCATTTATAAAGAATTTTTTTTTTTTTTAATAATTTTTTTATTAAGAAAAGAAGAAAAAAAAACATAAACAAAAAACAAGTTTCCACCTCCTCCCAGCCTCCCATCTCCCTCCCCCTCCTCCCACCCTTCTCCCCCTCCTCCCACCCTTCTACCCCTCCCCCCACTCCTCTTCCCCTCCCTCTCCAGTCCACAGAGCAGTCCAGGTTCCCTGCCCTGTGGCAAGTCCTAGGTCCTCCCCCCTCCGTCCATATCTAGGAAGGTGAACATCCAAACTGGCTAGGCTTCCACAAAGCCAGCACATTAAGTAGGATCAAAACCCCGTGCCATTGTCCTTGGCGTCTCATCAGCCCTCATTGTTCGCCATGTTCAGAGAGTCTGGCTTTATCCCATGCTTTTTCAGTCACAGTCCAGCTGGCCTTGGTGAGCTCCCAGTAGATCAGCTCCACTGTCTCAGTGGGTGGGTGCACGCCTCGTGGTCCCGACTTCTTTGCTCATGTTCTCCCTCCTTCTGCTCCTCATTGGGACCTTGGGAGCTCAGTCCAGTGCTCCAGTGTGGGTCTCTGTCTCTGTCTCCATCCATCACCAGATGAAGGTTCTATGATGATATGCAAGATATTCGTCAGTATTGCTCTCGGATAGGGTCATTTCAGGTTCCCAATCCTCAGCTACCCAAGGAACTAACTGGGAACCTCATGTTGGGCACTTGGGAGCCCCTCTAGGGTCAAATCTCTTGCTCACCCTAAAGTGGTTCCCTTAACTAAGAATTGTGGTTCCGTGCTCCCCTATCCACCTTTCCTTTATCCCAATTCTCCTGATTCCCCAAGTCCCCCCTCCTTCCCTTCTACCTTTTCTCTCCCCATCTCCCCTTACCCCCATCCCACCCCACCCCCAAAATCCTAATTTTCTCCCCGGCAATTGGGTCTACTTCCCTTAGCCAAGAGGATAACTATATGTTTTTCCTTGGGTTCACCTTCTTACTTAGCTTCTTTAGGTTCACCTATTGTAGACTCCGTGGCCCTAATTTATGGCTAGAAACCAATTATGAGCGAGTACATCCCATGTTCATCTTTTTGGGTCTGGGACACCTCACTCAGGATAGTGTTTTCTATTTCCATCCATTTGCCTGCAAAATTCGAGAAGTCATTGTTTTTTACCGCAGCGTAGTACTCTAGCGTGTATATATTCCATACTTTCTTCATCCATTCTTCCATTGAAGGGCATCTAGGTTGTTTCCAGGTTCTGGCTATTACAAATAATACTGCTATGAACATAGTTGAACAAATGCTTTTGTCATATGATAGAGCATCTCTTGGGTATATTCCCAGGAGTGGTATTGCTGGGTCCAGGGGTAAGTTGATCCCTAGCACTATCCAATTACATATCAAGCAGTTGCCTCGTTGCTTCTGTACCAAGATGGAAGTGCTGGTCAAGTTCAATCATATGCTTGCAGGAAATGCCTCTGTGCAGTATCTGGGCATATGTAATAGTGTAAGGTATAGAAGAGTCAATTTAGTAGTGTCATTATAAAATGTGTAGTAGATGTCACTAAATGATTCATGCATTTAGACAGAGATTTACTTTGTTAGTGAGTCATTGGACGGGAATAAACAATGAGGGAGAGGATCTAATCAAAAGGCGACTTAAAGTGGCAGTACGTGTCAGAGACTGTAGACAATGATGTGAATGCCCATATTCGTGCCTAGAGCTGCTTAGAGGTGTAATACTCTAATCATTCTGTTCATTTGCTTCTTCATCTTTTTAACCTGCTTAAATAACTCAGATTCTCATTTGTAATCTTTCTACATTTTCATTTTTAGCAATTCAAACAATAAATGCAAATCATAGCTGTTAATAATTAAGTAGTACAACATGAAATTTGTTGGCAAAGAAACCTAGCCTTGAAGAATCAATAGTTTATGGGGAAAACCGCTACAAACTCATTCAATATAAAATAGCAATAAATCAATAATAATAAGCCTCCAAGTTGCTTAGGTAATCATTTTACTTTGAATATAGAAATATAAAAATTAATAATTTCTCTGAGCAATATAAAAGATTTCTTGCCTTTAGACATGTCTAGAAGAAACCAAAAATAGAAAAAGAAATATATAAGTGCAATTCCTCCTGACACACAAATATCAATTTCATAAAATAAGAAATAACCTTTAGGATAGATATCTCACCGATTTTGGGATCATCCCATTGAAACATACAATTGTGGTTGCTGAGGTAACAGTAAATTAAAGTTATCTGGTTGTTTCTAGGAAATAAAGACTTAAGTATTTCTAAGAAAATTGTAATTTGATAAACCAAAGTGCCAACTATGTATATATGGAGCAGTGAATTCATATTTTCTAAAACCACTGTTTTAACTTTTGATGCAGATGTTTTCTGCTTGCTGGCAGTACTAGCATGCTTCTGATGTTTAACCATATCCTAAAGCTCTTAGGCTATGTAGATATTTGAAATTAAAACAGACAAACGAAAGTGCCCATATTCAGCTGTGATAACACATGAACAGTCAGGTCTTGAGCCTAATTCATAAGGTGACTTTGAAGTTATCAGAATAATAAAGAAACTAAGAACCTACAAACATCTAAGAGGTACATGATACTCAACACACATTCCTCTCTTTGCTTCCTCACTGTGGATTCAAAGTTAACTAACTGCTTCATGCTCCTCCTACCACACTTTTCCTGTGATAAGGAAGTTCCTTCCAAATTGTGAAGCAGATCTTTTTTTTTATTCTTGAAGTTCATTGAATTGATTCATTAACAATGTCATACATTAATAGTGCATTTTGATTATCCTTAGACCCTACTTTATTTCTCTGGTACTTCTATCAGCCCTAATACCCCCTTCTCCTTACAGGTTCTTTTCCATATTCATGACTTTTTTGTTTGTTTATTTGTTACTTCCTGAGTTTAATCAAAGCTGTCTCAGTGACCATGGGTAGGGAACTATCCACTGGATCCTGATGGTCTCATTAGCAAATTCTTTCTTAAATTACTTTTGAAAGGTATTTTGTAGTAATAATGGGAGTAAAGCATACAGTACTGAAGTCTTAAATTTGGGAATGTGAACTAATTATTGATAGAGGCACCTGGGAACCTGAACTGTTTGTTCACCAGTCCATAAAAACCAGAGGTATACTCAGAGGAAGAAGGAATGGCCAACTTAGTACCCGCTAGTATATATTGGATAGTGTGTTGTGTATATAGCATACATGTGCATTTGCTAGCATATACATATGTAATCATTTAGTTGTATGTAATCAACATAGTCTTTATGAATGTATAATATCTATATACAGATATTTAGATATGTTCTTTGATAGATCATATGCTTTTGTGAGGAGACATTTTCCAGAACTCTTTGCTCTTGAATAGACATAGAATTTGCTTCTAAGATGGGTATTTACTTCTTATAAGTTTGCCTTTGCCCTTTGCACCTATATGTACTGAGCATTCCCTACAGAGATGCTCTTTGATGAAAAGTTGGGGCCTCATAAGAATTAAAATTATCTTTTATTTTCAGTGGTGATGACAGATTGTTTACAAAAAAACTTGTTGGAAAAGGATTTTGGAATAAAAATGATAGCATTTGTGAAATGGATGGCTTGCTTATTTCATTTTATATATACTGAACATACCTATAATGGTCTGGATATTATTTATATTGAAGAAAATCCCCACAAAGTCAAACAATTGTGGTGTATGCATCTGTTGATTAGGAAAGAAGTGTGCTTACTTTCTAGCTAAGAATATCTTTCTCTTTACCCAGTGAAGTCAATATGTATGCATTTTGATGTTCATTTTGATTTATTTTTCGTGATTTCCTAGGTTCAGTGCTACTACATTGGTGAATATTAGCTTTAACTCAGTGTATTATATGCCTAATGTTTCCATCTCCTAATTTCGATCCATTCTGTATTCTTCAGTGAGCATTTGCATAGTGTGATAGCAACAGTGACTATAAACTTTTACCTGTAGATTGAAAGTAATAGTCAGCCATAGAGGGAACCAGAGAGAGACATTGTTTTGTAAATCCTTACTTCATTAGAGCTCTCCTCACTTTAAACATGATCCGTCTGCTTCAGATGTTGAAATCACTTGATTATTTTCTCAGTTGAAGCAGTTCCCTCGATTTAAAACTTCTGTTTTAATGATAGGATACAGTATTAAATAGAATGCCTGTAGAGAGGGCTAAATTCAATATGTTCTTTGCCCAAAGATACCAATTCTAGAAGTAATCAGGCTATTTTGTAGAGTGAACCTTGTAATTAATACAATGTAGCAAAGCTGGTATAAGTCATAATAAAGCAGTTCTCCTTTCATGTTGCTTTGATATGAATGGTTTCCAATTAAAAATATTTTACTCTATATGTATAACAGTCCTGATTTTTTTCTGCTGCTTTTCCTTCTTTACTTTCAACTTTATCTTAAATGAACTTCTCTTGGACCCATAAGGCCAGTCTGTTTTTGCATTCCTCAGTTTTGATTTATTTTGGCAGGCCGACTGGATGCGGTTGACAGATCATATCTGAGAGGGGCTTTGGTAATTGCTCATACTGTTCAGCGACTGTGCTGCTGAACAGATGGGCACAGTGAATACTGAACGTGTTCTGGACCTCCGTATCCTTCTTCGTTTCGTGAGCAGGAAGCATTGCCAGCATTTTCCTTATTGTCTATTAGAAGTAGAAGCACTTGGATTTTCTCATCAATTTTTGACTCACAACTATCTCACATTTGTGGCTGGGTTCTCCGCTACCTCTCATACTGCCCCCTTTCTTGTATTTTTTTTTTTTAAATAAAGAAAATTCTCAAGATGTTAGTGCATGCTGTCATGAAAGGGTGCCAACAGTTCTTACAGACTTGTTAAAAGATTTATTTTTTGCACAAGAATTACACATATGGCCTGGAATGATAATATTAGGATCTGTGTTGGTTGAGATAATTGGCAGATCACACCTCAAGAAAGTGATTGGCTGGCTTGCCTATTTCATCTTAATCTGTTGTTTCCATCACAGTCATGTTCCCATTATGGAGTACATTACTACATGCAGAAACTGTCACTTAATCCATTTGTTAAGGGGCATGTGGTAGTTGAGTTTGAATTGCTTAAAACATTTTCTTATATTAATGATTTGGCCGGTCAATTTAGTAGCAGCCATCAAAATCAAATGAACAAAGATGGGAGATCTCGGTAATGGCAGATCTACAAAGTTGGCTTTCCAGGGGAGGAGCAGCTATTGCCCAGGTCAAGCTAAGGGAGTCTGAGCAGAAACCTAGGGCGCCAGAAGTAACAAATGGAATCTTGACTTCATCTCAGTGAAGGTTCACCATTTACATAGTGACTTCTTTGTGGTTGGAGAGGTAACTGTCCTGCTTTGTCTTTATAACCAGATGCCTTTCACCACACAGCAAGTCTGAATAGAACTGCTTGAGATTTAAGGCAAAGGTGTATATCTTCTTTACTGATGACAAATGAGAAAATTGAATATAAAATACTCAGTTTATAAATGTTAATTCAACATTTACCTAAATATGAACTTTTTGTTTTTTGAGACAGGGTCTGTCTACATAACCCTACCTGTCCCGAAAGTCTATCTGTAGATCATGCTGGCCTTGAACTTACAGAGATCTGCTGCTTCTGCTTACACAGTGCTAGGATTAAAGGCCTGCACCACCAAGCCCTGCAATATCAGCACTTGTAAAACATTCTCTTTTTTTTTTTAACACCCAATTCTTATGATGAATATGGGCATTTATTTATGCTTATAAAAAGATGCTAAGTTTAAATCATTTCTCTTTGCTTTCAAGTCTGTTATTCACTGTGTGAGTATGTGAAGGAATACGGCCAGGCTTGAATGCGTACTTTCATGTTAAATGCAAGGGAATAGATGTTACTGTACTTTAGGCATGAAAGCTCAGTTTTCACAGTCCCTTGTAGGGGGTAATGTACGTTTAGTTTTCATTCAAAATGAGTGTCTCACAGAAGTGATGGAGCAGGACAGGTTTCCACTAAAGTCCTCTGTTTCTCATTTATATTATTAGAGATTAGGAGAAGAGAAAGTGCTATTGCTGCTTGTCTTTAAACATTCCCTCTACTTCATGTGTTAATTAGATATTTTAATGCTAGCAAATAAAGTTATAAGTTTTTATTTGCCCTTTTCCTCTTTGCTTGAATAACCTTCTTTTAAAAAAAAAACTCTAAAAATGTCACTTTGTATGTTCGCTGGGTCATTATAAGCAATTTCATCCTTCTCCCCCTACTAAGACAAATGATTTTGGCAAGTATTACAGTAATCAAAAGATCCCTTGAAATAATGTCACTTTCAACAAGGAATAACTGAGGCCCTTTTAAGAAGTTGGGATCTGTGTCAGATTGTACATGTCAAATGAAGGACTGGAGCGGAAGTAGGTCCTCCTTTCCTTCTGTATAGTTCTTATTGTCCTCATGCTGCCTCCTGTCACATCTTCTCTCTAGATGGGTTGGCTGGGGGAAAGGCACAAGTATGCACGGCTCAGTCTACTTCAGTAGTTACTCTGAATGTTTCCCTACGTTTTAATAGTAGAATATAGAACTCCAGTTTATTTTCCATAAGCCATATATTCTTACAAGTTTCATACATATTTATTGAATGAATGAATTAATCTGGTGGCTTGGTTCTGCATATGCAGTATTTATGACTGAAAACAAGAAGTTAAAATCAGAAAAGAAACCAAGATGGATCCATCTGTCTATTTGAAGGCCCTTGTTGAATGAAATGAAGCACCAACACAGTTGTACAATTGAACACAAGTCAGTGTTCATAATCAGAACCAGATCAAGTGGCAGAGTGTTAGAAATTTTCAGAATATTATGAGTGTTCATTTTATCACCCGTAATTCTAGATGCATATTTTTACCAATATATGTATATATATATTACATATAAAGATAATATTATTGCAATGTAATATATAATATAAATATATATTTGAAAATGATATTATTATTCAAGTTATATATTTCTTGTATAATGGAAATATCACTCAGGACTCAAAGAAAAGTGGGCTTCTGTTTTTGCCTAATTGTTTGGTCTCATCTTTCTTTTTTCTTTTTTTAAAATACTAGAAGTATTTTCATTATTTATCTTAGTAGATACAAGGTGAATCTTTATTTTCTCTTTGCAGTAGAACATTGATTGTTGATCCCAGGTTGCTGATTATTGATCAACTATAGATCCTTCTCCTTTCTCGTTTGCATATAGGACTTCCATCTTAGTATATCTGTTTCTGTTTATTTATTTTATTTTATTTTATTTTTGAGACAGTGTTTCTCTGTGTAACAGCCTGAGCTGTCCTGGAACCAGCTCTTGTAGACCACACTTGCCTTGAGCTCACAAAGATCCACTTTCCTCTGCCTTCCGAGTGCTGGGCTTAAAGGGGTGTGCCACCATTGCCTGACAGGATATCTATTTTTATATCTCAGATCAGTAATATGTATTTCTTACTGGCTTTTTATCATGGGATTTCTCATTGTCATTTCTAACCTGAAATTATGGTCTTTTTCGCCGATTATGACATATATACAGAATTGGCGTAGTTATGTTCCTTTGACGGCTCTGTGAATTAGTTATTTGTTTTATTGCATTAAAACAGAGTTGTTTCACCTCAGGGAACTATCAACTTTCTTGCATAAATGTATTTGTGCTTGAAAATTGAGGTAATACACTATTAATTTCATAAAACTGTTGGTCTGACTTTCAAAGTTAACATTGCTTGAATTAGATCTGGAATTTCTCTGAGAGAACAGGTAAAGAAGCAAATGTTTAATAGCTACTTTTTGCATGATCTCTTGGGCTGGTAGCAAAGAACAAATGTGGGGTGGTGTTGAAATTAGTTTGGGTGCCTGGAAAAATAAAATGCAACTCTTTGAGATATCTAGGCCAAAATGACTTTACAACACCACAATTACTTTGCTCCCATCTGAAAAAATGCTGCTTGTGTTCAATAGCTCTTGTTAAAGTGAAAAACTCCAGGATTCCATTAATAATAAATAGGCCCAAAAATGCATCAGTGCTTTTATAATGTAGATGAAGGTAAGATGTCACGTCAGGAATGGAAATTTGCATATTAGAATAATTAACTTATCTTATCTTGTTCTTTAAAGGAATAAATGGCTATGAATATTCATGCTCAATTAAAATATTAATGGTATACTGATACTTCAGTTTTAGGTCTCTAGCCATCCATAAAGAGTTTCATTTAAACTTGATTAACTGTGAAGGGATACTTCAGCACACAGTATAATATATTGACTTTTTGTCTCTGAAATGAACATGTCATACCTGACATATGTAAATACTTTGTTCATTTATGCAATGCATCATTTCTCATGTAAAGGAAATATTGGTTTTGATTTTAGAGTAAGGCATGGGCACAGGTCGATTGTGTCTAGGTTCTAAAATAGTTCTATTCAACTGTAGTTGAAGTAGTAGTCTTCATGTAGTCACTTTGTCTCTACTAGATAGGGTATTTTCATTATTTGCTTTCCCTCTCTCCCTCCCTCCCTCCCTCCCTCCCTTCCCCCTTCCTTCCTTTCTTTCGAAACCCCTTAGCCTTGAGTATTCCCTTAAATTACATCTCTAGCTCTAATTTAACTTTTTATTGTGGTAAACTATGTATAATACAAAATATTGCATCTTTCCCATTTTAAAGTGTATTTGTAGAATAATTTAAACTACTTTCATATTATTGTCCAGCTATCAATGTCATCTGTCTCTGGAATTCTGTTTTGTCTTGGGACGTCAAACTGTGTTCATTTAGTCTTAACCCATTTCAGTCCTCTTTGTAGCCTGTGGCTATCACCATTGTTTCTGTCTCTATGAATTTGTCTATTCTAGGTTTAACATAAACAATACAAGCAATATTTGTGTTTCTAGGACTGGCATAGATTTTTACAAATGAGGGAAAAGAGTCCTAGCTTATACTGCTGTCCTCCTCATACCGAGGAGCACCCCCAGAATTTTAGGAACCCAACTCAGAGCATATAGTGGTTTATACCTTCAAGGTAAAAAAGAATTTCAGGACTGCCAGAGATGATAAAGCAAAATTAGGTATTTTATTAAATAATAGGATAGGCCTAAACATGAGGGTTAAGGAGAAAGGGAGGCAGTCATAAAGTAAGACACAGCCAATATGGATATACTTCCTGTCCTGTCTGGAGGTTTAAGTTGCAATAGCTATACTTTCAGTTATAAATGAGTGAGTTTATGAAATATGTAACAAGCAGAAAAAGAAAACAGATACTATTTAGCAGAATGACTTTAAACCTGGTGCTCAAAATATCCAGGAGACAGCCAGCTGGAGTTCCTGATCCAGTTCTGTGTTCATCAGAGTTCCTGTGGAGAGACTTCCATGTAAAGGAAACAGAAAAACAAATATAAGAATAAGACAAATAATAAATGAGAGGTAGATAGTAAAGCACGATCAAAACATCAGAAATGGCTGGAGAAATGCTGCTAAAACAGTCACGGTCAAGTCCTGCCAGATTTCTTCGGAGAGTAGAGCTGTCTTGCCATGGAGAAGTTTTCAGGGATTAGATTCTGGTCTTACTGCAGGTTTCTTTATGCCACTAGACAAACAGTGGGCATGTTGGTTGGAATTTGGTTTTCTTATTGCTGCTTTTATGGGCACAAGTTTGTAATACCCATAGTCGTTGATAATCTCCTGTCACCGTCTTAGAATGTCAGAAGTCTAGCATGTTCCAGGACAGGGAGTCTTGAGGACATCTAAGATAAGCCTGCTTTCTTGCTCTGAGTCCTCTCTCAGCAAGTGGAAAAAACAGACCAGCTTACTCATATACTCATACTCAACTTCTGACAAGGGTAGAAGATAAGACATAGGCATGGACTCCTCAAAGACGAATCTCAGGGAACTGTCTTAGCAGTAGCCATATGGACCTTCTGTGGTTTTCATGTTACAGCTCAAAACTTTCTCTTTTTGTCTCTCTTTTTGAAGTGATATTTATAGGATGGCTCTGGACATGCCTTGGGTGAATCTGATAAGGTCGAACCAAGAGTTATTGGAGCCACACACAGGAGTTAGTTAGTACATGTTATTTCCCTGTAAACCTGTAAATAGAATTTCCATTGAGAATCCTAGAAGTTTCTAGATTTACAGCTGGGAAAGTAGCCAAACCATAAGCCTTTTCTTAAAGTTGACATTGTGTTGGAATTATTGGTTTTCTACTGTCACCAGACTTTGATCTGTTCCTGGGGGAGGGGCTTCTCACAGCACCAGAATTTCCCCTTTGTCTCAGTTCAGCTTCACTTAGCATAAAGTCCTCAAGTCTCATCCATGTTGTAGAATGTTATGAGATTACTTCTGTGAGGCTGCATAGCAATCTCTCATGCATATATACCATATTTTTATTAATCTGTTTATGAATTTTTTATAAATTTGGGATATTGTAAATAATCTTGAGATAGAAATACAGTTTATAAATACCTGTTTGAGGACCCCCCCCCCCACACACACCTTTCTTTTCCTTGGGTATACCCAAAAATAGACTTGCTGGATCATATGATACATAATTTTATTTTGGGGGGAGCACATCTTAGCATTTTTCCATAGACTAATACTTTTCCCCTTTCCAACCAGTGGTGCATACGGTTACTATCCTGTCCACATTCTCAGCAACATTTGAACAATTTTGAAAGTACAAAACAAAATTTAAAAATCTTTCTTCAATCCTCCTTGACTCTTCAAATTTTAGCATTGACTCAGGTTTCAGATGAGGTTCCAGGTTTATCATCCTATCCCGGACACCTTTTTTTTTTGTGTGTGTGTGTTTATCTCTTCTTTTTTTTTTAAATTTATTTATTTATTAAGGATTTCTGCCTCCTCCCCGCCACCGCCTCCCATTTCCCTCTCCCTTCCCAGATCAAATCCCCCTCCCTCATCTGCTCAAAGAGCAATCAGGGTTCCCTGACCTGTGGGAAGTCCAAGGACCGCCCACCTCTATCCAGGTCTAGTAAGGTGAGCATCCAAACTGCCTAGGCTCCCCCAAAGCCAGTACGTGCAGTAGGATCAAAAACCCACTGCCATTGTTCTTGAGTTTTCAGTATTCCTCATTGTTCGCTATGTTCAGCTAGTCCGGATTTATCCCATGCTTTTTCAGATCCAGGCCAGCTGGCCTTGGTGAGTTCCTGATAGAAGATCCCCATTGTCTCAGTGTGTGGGTGCACCCCTCGTGGTCCTGAGTTCCTTGCTCGTGCTCCCTCTCCTTCTGCTCCTGATTTGGACCTTGAGATTTCTGTCCTGTGTTCCATTGTGGGTCTCTGTCTTTGTCTCCTTTCATCACCTGATGAAGGTTAATATTCAGGAGGATGCCTGTGTGTTTGTCTTTGGATTCACCTTCTTATTTAGCTTCTCTAGGAACATGAATTATAAGCTCAATGTCCTTTCTTTATGGCTAGAAACCAAATATGAGTGAGTACATCCCATGTTCCTCTTTTTGGGTCTGGCTTACCTCACTCAGGATAGTGTTTTCTATTTCCATCCATTTGTATGCAAAATTCAAGAAGTCCTTGTTTTTTACTGCTGAGTAATACTCTAATTTGTATATATTCCATACTTTCTTCATCCATTCTTCCATTGAAGGGCATCTAGGTTGTTTCCAGGTTCTGGCTATGACAAACAATGCTGCTATGAACATAGTTGAGCATATGCTTTTGTTGTATGATAGGACATCTCTTGGGTATATTCCCAAGAGTGATATTGCTGGATCCAGGGGTAGGTTGATCCCGAATTTCCTGAGAAACCGCCACACTGCTTTCCAGAGTGGTTGCACAAGTTTGCATTCCCACCAGCAATGGGTGAGTGTACCCCTTTCTCCACAACCTCTCCAGCAAAGGCTATCCTTGGTGTTTTTTATTTTAGCCATTCTGACAGGTGTAAGATGGTATCTTAAAGTTGTCTTGATTTGCATTTCCCTGATCACTAAGGAAGTTGAGCATGACCTTAAGTGTCTTTTGGCCATTTGAGCTTCTTCTGTTGAGAATTCTCTGTTTAGCTCAGTGCCCCATTTTATAATTGGGTTGATTAGCCTTTTACGGTCTAGTTTCTTGAGTTCTTTATATATTTTGGAGATCAGACCTTTGTCAGTTGCGGGGTTGGTGAAGATCTTCTCCCAGTCAGTGGGTTGCCTTTCTGTCTTAGTGACAGTGTCCTTTGCTTTACAGAGCTTCTCAGTCTCAGGAGGTCCCATTTATTCAATGATGCGCTTAGTGTCTGTGCTGCTGGGGTTATACGTAGGAAGTGGTCTCCTGTGCCCATCTGCTGTAGAGTACTTCCCACTTTCTCTTCTATCAGGTTCAGTGTGTTCGGACTGATATTGAGGTCTTTAATCCATTTGGACTTGAGTTTTGTGCATGATGATAGATACGGATCTATTTTCATTCTTCTACAGGTTGACATCCAGTTTTGCCAGCACAATTTGTTGAAGATGCTCTCTTTTTTCCATTGTATACTTTTAGCTCCTTTCCCTGTAGGTCCTCTTTCCAGTCTGTCCTCTAACATGAGGCCTTCAGGTGAGTGCATCTGCAGATGTTGTTTGTGTCACACACTGTGTAGCTCGTGCCCCACACATTGTAAGTGTTCAAAACAGATGTTGAAGTTAATACACCTCTATTGTCCGTCAGCCAGGAACTTGTAAGGAGAAAATTAAAGCTTCTCTCTTGCTAGATTCCCTGTCGGAAATTTCTTGCAAGCCATGCTTTGATTGTGTGTTTCTAAATATCTGCTTTAAGAGAGATGCCGACTGAGTCTATGAAGACTACTTCACTTTTTAATGTTGCTTTTGAAGTTAGATCAGAAAGTGTTTGCACCCACCAGCTATGCTGATTTCTTAATGCTGCTTAGAAATTTCAAGTGGGTTGGAAGCTCTGAGATGATCCAGCAAGAAGCTTGATTTTAGAGATCAGAAGGCTGATTTGTCAAATAGCTTTAGCAGTGTTTGTCAAGAACAGCACTTAGTGGTGCGTTTTTTTTTTCACGGTCCGGTTGTTAAAGGGTCTTACATTATAGGGCCTATTTATTAAGGCAAAATAAAAGATCATGCTTTACAATCCTAATAAATTCAGGCTTCACAACATATTTGGTTAAATATGGTTGCCTCATGCTAGTTGTCTTTATGCAGTCATAATCATTGCACTTTTCCAACTTGGAAAGCGACATTTGCAGTAGAAGTTTAGTGACTTCTGTGTGAGCGTGGATGGCAGTCAGAAGGCTCGGGATTTCACACTGAGGAAAATACATTTTAAACAGCAGTGAAAACAAAGCATGAGGATCAGAATTGCTGTTCTCAAGATAATCATAAAAACATTTTAAACAATAGGTATACATTCAAAAGAAAGGACAGTTGAGAGAAAACAAGCTCAGAGGAATTCCTGGGTCTTACAAGTTTCATCTTGCAGATGAATTGCATCTTTTAGGAATTAGTAGTTTATGATATATTCACGAAATATTTCATTTTAGTGTTTTAACAGCATTTTTTGGACATAATTATGTTGTGTAAGTCACTTATTTAAAGTGTACAGTTCTGTAATTTGGGGTATGTTTGTACAAACATCATAGTTTTATAAGCTAAGAATACCTTTTATAGTGGTTTATTTTTACTTTTGTTTTTATAGTCTTACAAAAGCTATCTATTCTTTTGTTTGTTTTTGTTTTTTTAATTTACTAGATTTTTTTTTAAAAAAATACCAATCCAAGTTCCCATTCCCTCCCCTCCTCTCACACACCCTCCCACCCCATGCCCATGCATTCCTCAGAGAGGGTAAGTCACATAGTTTTGTGGAAGACCCAAGGCCCTCCCTACTATATCTGGGCTGAGCAAGGTATACATCCAAAGAGAATAGATTCCCAAATAACCAGTACAAGCAGTAGGGATAAATCCTGGTGCCACTGCCAGTTGCCCCTCAGTCTGCCCCAGCCATACAACTGTCATACACATTCAGAGGGACTAGTTTGGTCCTATGCTTGTTCCTTCCCTGTCTGGCTGGAGTTGGTGAGCTCCTATTAGCTCAGGTAAACTGTTTCAGTGGGTGAACCCATCATGGTCTTGACCTCTTTGCTCATATTCTCATTCCTTCCACTCTTCAGCTGGACTTTGGGGGCTCAGTCCATGCTCTGATGTGGGTCTCTGCCTCTGTTTCCATCAGTTGCTAGATGAGGGTTCTATGGTGATAGTTAAGATAATCATCAGTCTGACTACAGGGCAAGTCAAGATCGGGCCCCGTCTATTGCTTAGGGTCTTAGTCGGGGTCATCCTTGTGGATTCCTGGGAATTTCTCTAGAGCCAGGTTTCTGCTAACTCTATAATGGCTCCCTCAATCAAAATATCTCTTTCCTTGCTCTCATCTTTGCCCTTCCTCCATCTTGACTATCCCATTCCCTCAAGTTCTCCTCAATCTTTCCCTTCTCTCGTATCTTCTTTCTCCCACCCCCATGCTCCCAGTTTTGTCAGGTGATCTTGTCTGTTTCCAGTTTCCTGGTGAGTCTGTATATTCTTTTCTTTGGGTTCAACTTATTACTTAGCCTCTCTGGGATCATGAACTGTAGGCTCAATTTCCTTTGTTTATAGCTAGTATCCATTTATGAGTGAGTACACACCATATTCATCATTGTGGGTCTGGGTTACTTCACTCAGGATAGTGTTTTTTAAATCCATCTGTTTGCATATAAAATTCAAGATGTCATTTTTTTTGTTTTGTTTTGTTTTTAACCTCTGAGTAGAACTCTAATGTATAAATGTGCCACATTTTCTTTATCCATTCTTCTGTTGAGAAGCATCTAGGTTGTTTCCAGGTTCTGGCTATTACCCATCCAGAGGCCATCCAAACTACTAGCCACACCCTGCCCCCAAACCTGCCAAATGGAGGGTTGAACCACCTCCACAGTGGAACAAAATCCCAGGCCCTTCTCCCAACTCCATAAGCTTTTCTAGCCAGCCAGCAGGGAGTTTCCTGCAGCAAGGCTCTCCCCAAACCCAAACCCATCCAGTAGTGTTGCGGGAGGTCCTCCCACTCCTCCAGCCTATCACCGCTGAGGTACCAGCCCACTGGGGCGTGGTTTCTCTCCCTTTAAAAAAGCGGCCACTTCCCTCTTCTCTCTCTCTTCACTTCCTGCTCCGCCTGCGACTAGACTCCTTTCCTGGTTGCGAAGAGGGCTGTTGCCTGGGACAGTGATCTGTAAGTTTTTTCCCCTTTAAATAAATACCACCCTAATAATCATAACCCCGAATTGGTGTGGCATTGTTTGTGACTTACGCCTTCATTTTGGCGCCCAACGTTTGGTTTTAGAACCTCTCCTTTCCCCACTCGCAGCCGCGAGTTCGGCTTGGCGGCCCCAAGTTCGGCTTGGCAGCCCCAAGTTCGGCTTGGCGGCTGCGGGCTTGGCGGGCGCAAGTTCAGCTTGGCGGCCGCGGGCTTGGCGGGCTCTAGTTCGGCTTGGCGGGAGCCCTCCCCTTCCTCAGCCGCCAGCGGCCTTGGACTCCCCACGTGGATTTAAACTCCACAGGCCCGCATAGTCTCTGGCCGCGTGGTTTGCTCTTTTCTGAGTCATTTTTAAATCTCCCTTGCAAGTACAGCTCTTAAGTGGCACGAACCAGAGCACGTGGTTGCTGAAAGCTGCAACCCCTCAGGGTGACTTGTTCCGTCTCAGGAATTGATTTAATTAGATTTATTTTGTTGAGAAACTTGAATTTTCCAGTTTTTAACATCTACTAAGGCACTGAAACAGGACCATGTTTTCACCGCGACTCTGCAACAGCGCCACCTGCTGGATAATAGGTAATATTGCAGTTTTTGTTTCTAACGCAAATTTTACTGCTTTGTTTTCACTAATACAATGGATTAGTAAATTTATATTTACTAATACAATGAATTACATCATACAAGGTTTATATGATTATGGGGATACCTTAATTTGCTTGTTACTAGCCTTCAGTTTTCTTTTCCATATTCTATCATTAAGGAAGAATATGGCACTACTAAGAACGATTGAATCTTTACGTACTAATAATGAACAGAAGAATATGGCACTCCTAAGAATGATAGAATCTTTACGAACTAATAATGAACAACTAATTGACAGGATTAAAATTATTGAAAATCAGAGGTTATCTGAACAAGTGGATACTATGACAGACAAAATTGATTCCATATCCAAGGGTATTAGAAAGTTACCTGAAAGGGTTCAGGCTGTTGAATTTGACGTTCAGACTTTATCACAAAGTTTTGATAAGGTAACAGACAGAATGTACCTCCAAGATGGGAATCTACATGATATACAAGAAAAGTTTAAGGAGGACATGTTATCTTTGAAGGAAAAAATTAAAGCTTTGGAATCACAGGTGCAGAATGGGGACCAAAAAATTGATACCTCAGTGAAATCACTGGAAATATATACAGGTCAGGAGATTCAGGATTTAAGAGAGACAATGATAAAAAGATTTGAAAAGATTGGGGAAATTATTGCAGCTGGTGAACAGAGTAAGGAGGCACAAGGACAGGATACAAGGCCTCCACCAGCTATTAGAACTGGCTTACCCAGGGTTCTAGCGACATACCCTATACTTAATTCTGAAAAAGCATCAACTTCTAAAGGCTCAAAGGGAGTCAGAGAAGCTAGATGGACGCCAATAGCAATGAATGATCTGAAAGAAATTAAGCAAGCTGTTGTTAATTTTGGCTTGCACAATGCATATGTAAACGAAATGATAAGGACTTGGGCTTCTAATGCTAGAGCTACTCCCCATGATTTCCATCAGTTAGTGTCTGCAGTTTTAGATAATGGACCTTCCTTGATGTTTGGAATTTATTTCAGAGAAGAATCCAAACATATGGAACAGCAAGGAAGAGCAAAAGGTATTGAGGTTTCCCAAGATCAAATTCTTGGTGCAGGAGAATATGCTGATCCACAGGTCCAAGCTCTTTATGACGATGAAGTACTGTGTCTATGTCACCAAGCAGCTTTAAATGCTTGGAATAGGATACAAGATCCAGCAAAAAGGGTTGAATCATATACCAGAATTAGGCAGGGACAGAGAGAACCCTTTATTGACTTTTTGCAAAGATTAATTAAGGCTCTGGACATAGGGGTAACAGACCCAGAAGCTAGACGAATACTTCTTGAATCTCTAGCTTTTGAGAATGCAAACATAGAATGCAAAAAGATAATTGGGCCTTTAAAGTCTAGATCAGCACCTATGGATGAATGGATTCAGCATACGATGAATGTTGAGACGTTTAGCTATAATGATGAATCTTGGGTAGGAGAAGCGATTTCCAAAGCAATGAGGAGACATCAAACTGCCAGGTGTTTTAATTGTGGTAAATTAGGACATTTGCAAAGGAATTGCAGGCAAAGAATTTCTAGGAATAATATCTCTTCTGGGAATGACAAAAATAGGAGACCTCGGCCTTCAGGTATATGTAGGAGATGTGGTAAAGGCAGGCATTGGTCCAACGAATGTAGGTCAACAACAGACAGACGGGGCAATCCGATATCATCGGGAAACTCCTTGGGGGGCCTCTTGCAGGCCCCCAAGCCAACAGTGGCCCAGTCATTCCCAGTCACAGTGGAGAACGTGCCTCACCAAGAAAATTAAAAGCCCCAATTTCTGCTGTAAAAAGTAATACTGGTCTAAATGAAGAATTACGTGTGGAGGATGAGTCAAAAAACCCAATAGGACAGAGTAAACGTATATTTTGGCAGACTTCTATTAATGATCAAAGACCAAAGCTAAGAGTCTGTATAAATGGCACTTTTATTGAAGGCTTATTAGACACAGGTGCGGATGTAAGTATCATTACCCCAGAATCTTGGCATCCGAATTGGCCTCTTCAAGAGGTAGATGTTCAGTTCCTAGGAATTGGAACCCTATCTCGTGTAAAACAAAGCACAAGATGGGTTGAATGCATAGGGCCCGAAGGGCAAATAGGAAGACTAAGGCCATATATAGCCAATATTGCCATAAATTTATGGGGCCGTGACCTGCTACAGCAATGGAATACCCAGATTAACATTCCTGTATTTCCAGGAACTCATAATTCTGGGAAGGATATGATGAGGTATTATGGGAAAAGGTCACCAGCCATTCAGGCTGTACAAGAACATACAGCAAATACCAAACCTTTAGAGGTACCAACGGCCCTACCTTTAAAATGGCTAACTGAGAAGCCAATATGGACCAAACAATGGCCTCTAGCTGAAGATAAACTACAGGCATTGGAACAGCTGGTGCAAGAGCAACTAGATGCTCACCATATTGAAGAATCAACCAGCCCTTGGAATTCTCCTGTGTTTGTTGTAAAAAAGAAATCTGGTAAATGGAGAATGGTGACAGATCTAAGAGCTGTCAACAAAGTAATTCAACCTATGGGCCCACTACAATCTGGAATTCCTTTGCCTTCTCTGTTACCAAAAGGATGGCCTCTTATAGTTATTGATTTGAAAGATTGTTTTTTCACTATACCGTTACAAGAAAAGGATAGAGAAAAATTTGCCTTCACAGTGCCTACTTATAATAATTCTCAGCCTAATAGGAGATATCAGTGGACTGTCCTCCCACAGGGTATGCTCAATAGTCCTACACTGTGCCAATATTTTGTAAGTAAGCCATTGGAAATAATTCGTAAACAATTCCCCAAGTCCATCATTTATCATTACATGGATGACATCTTATTATCTGATTCAAATAAAGATACTTTAGAAAGGATGTTTGAAGAAGTAAAGAAAGTCTTGCCTAGGTGGGGATTACAAATTGCCCCTGAAAAGATTCAAAGAGGAAATTCTATTAATTACCTAGGTTACAGAATAGGGTTAGAGAAAATTAAAACGCAAAAGGCACAAATTAGGAGAGACCGGTTAAAGACTCTTAATGACTTCCAAAGATTGTTAGGAGACATTTCCAGTCTACGACCAGCTGTTGGGATAACACCTGATCTAATAGTTCATTTAAACAAAACCTTAGATGGTGATAAAGATTTGAATAGTCCAAGAGAACTGACAGCTGAAGCAGAAAAGGAACTGACAATGATTGAGGAAAAATTACAGGAGGCACATGTGGATAGGGTGAACCCAAATCTTAGCTGCATCCTAGTCATATTGCCTTCCAGAATTTCTCCTACAGGGATTCTAATGCAGAGGGAAGATATTATTTTAGAGTGGATATTTATACCTAATAAACCAAGTAAAAAATTAAAAACTTATGTGGAAAAGGTCTCTGAATTAATTATAAAAGGTAAGCTGAGACTTCGTCAACTAGCAGGTATAGACCCAGCAGAAATTATAGTGCCTTTTACTACTGAAGAAATAAAAAAGTTATGGGAAGACAATGAACCGTGGCAAAGAGCTTGTGCTAACTTTTTGGGAGAAATTAATAGCAACTATCCCAAAAGTGATAGACTTAATCTCATAAAAAGAACTTCTTGGATTCTTCCTAGAATTGTACGTGATGCTCCAATAACTGGAGCCCGTACGTTCTATACTGATGCAAATAAATCAGGGAAAGCAGGTTACAAGTCAGATGAATTGAGTAAGGTGGAACAAAGCCCTTATAATTCTGTCCAGAAGGCAGAATTATATGCCATTCTTATGGTGCTAAGGGATTTTAAAGAACCTCTTAATATAGTTACAGATTCACAATATGCAGAAAGAGTTATCTTGCATATTGAAACCGCTGAATTTATACCAGATGACACAGAGTTGACTTCATTGTTTATCCAGGTACAAGACATAATCAGGAACAGGCTTTGTCCGATGTACATAACACACATCCGGTCCCATACAGGTCTGCCTGGTCCTCTAGCCCAAGGCAATGCTGAGATTGATCAATTATTGATTGGAAGTGTGTTGCAGGCCTCGGAATTTCATAAGAAGCATCATGTCAATAGTAAAGGCCTAAAGAAAGAATTTTCCATTACTTGGCAACAAGCTAAGGACATTATAAAGAGATGCCCTACTTGTTCTTTCTATAATCAAACACCGTTGCCTGCAGGGAGTAACCCAAAGGGTACTAAGAGAAATGAAATCTGGCAGATGGATGTGTTCCACTTTATGGAATTTGGTAAATTAAAATATGTACACCACACCATAGACACGTATTCAGGTTTTCAATGGGCTACTGCCCTGAGCTCAGAAAAGGCTGATTCAGTAATCACACATTTATTGGAAGTTATGGCCATCATGGGTATACCTGCGCAAATAAAGACAGATAATGGTCCAGCATATGTATCTAAGAAAATGAAACGCTTTTTTGATTATTATAATATAAAACACATTACAGGTATACCAAATAATCCTACAGGTCAGGCAGTTATAGAAAGATCAAATCGTACTATAAAGGATATGCTGAACAAACAGAAAGGGACTGAAAATACCCCCAGAAATAGATTACATAATGCTTTATTAACCTTGAATTTTCTTAACGCTAATGAGAAAGGAACGACAGCAGCAGAAAGACATTGGATAATGGAAAAGTCTGCTGAACTAAATCAACCGATTTATTTCAAAGATGTGCTGACCTCTCAGTGGAAGCCAGGAGATGTGCTACGTTGGGGAAGGGGTTTTGCTCTTGTTTCCACAGGAGAAGAAAAATTGTGGATACCATCAAAATTAATAAAGTTTCGATTTGAAGAGGAGAAACCTCTTGGAAAGGAGAAATGACAACTCATCCACAATGATGATATTCATACAGGTGGTAAGAAAAACATAGAATGGGGGCAGGGTTCTGTTCTTATCTCCACAGGAAAACACTCATCTTTGAGAAATTCAAGGGACCCTGCATGTTTGGATACTGACAAATGAAAAAATACCTGCCCAATAGGAAATATGAAGACAACTGAATGGATTGTGTAAGTAATATTAAACCATATTTCTAAATTTTTATAAAGCTGGTTTTGAAGTTGGACTTTGGCTCAGTCCCTCTCCAATTCCAAGCCTGTTAGTAAGAGAAAAACCCAGAGTTTCTGGAGTTTCTGTCTCATGTCAAGAGCCATGATATGGGACAGAAAGAAATATGAGTTTAGAAAACATCTTTGCTTTTCTTCATATCTATCATACTTTTCATTGAATATATCTATCATGTCTTTCATTGAATATATATATATATGTCTATATGATTAATGTTTAAGTTTTTCATAATGAACAATGAGTTTTTCCTGAAGTGACATTTGAAGTTTCCAGGAAGAAGATGGGGCCCCATAACAACAACTCCACCTGGTTGATATGACGTCATGATACTGATAGCGCTACTACAAGACCTGCTTTTGGTACCAGCTGCACAAGACAGTTCCAACTTGGTTAGCTGAAATGGTGCACATCTTATACAACATTTTGGCCAGACCTGCACAAAATACTCAGAGACTATTGGCAATTTTAAAAGACATTGATCTTGAAATTTAACCATCATTTCACTTTCACAGGATCCCCCAGAAAGAACGTCGCCCCCATGACAGCTGGAAGTAATTCTAGAGGACGACGTCCCCTTTCCCAATAAAACTTGCCCTTGGGTTTAGGGACATCATTTAGGGGTTGATTATAATTAGTATACGATTGAGGGTTGGGGGAGGAATTTTATACGCTCAGGGATCATTTTGAAAAAAAAAAAAAAAGAGGGATGATGGGATAATAGATTTGTAATTGTGAGTTACTGTTTTTAGACAAATACATTGGTATAGATTCTTGTATATTGATACAAAGTTAAATTATATTGACTATTGTACGCATGCATGTTTCTACCTCTGTTTAAAACATTTTTTTATGTATTGACATATATTGTATTGATATATATATATATATATAGTATATATTTACCATATTGCAGTGTACATTTCTACCTCTGATTAAGATACTTATATAATGATTGTGTATTGATATATATTTACCTACTGCAATGTTTATTTGTACATTGTTTATATTTGGAGGTCATTGTCCTCATTTGTTTCACAGTCGTTTATTGTCTTAGTCTTTAAGTTAGATAGATATTGAGAATTATATAGACTAATAGTCATCTAAGTTTGTCATTTACAATAGACTAATCAGGTTCTTTAGATATATAGAAATTATACTCAGTATAGATAGATAATCTTCAACTTCTTCAAAGAGCTGTAGAAAATGGCCTTTAATCTAACTCAGAGTTTTGTGGTAGTGAGACACAATTGCTCCTGGCAACACCACTCTATTCCCGAGAGAATGTTGAGCACCAAAGACACTCCACCTGGAGCCTTTCTTTTTGGCAGAACTGGCGTTTGGGCAAAGAAATGCCCATACCTCAACAACTGACAAAGATACAGAGCATGCATCAATGGATAAAACAGGACTGTCATATCCTGCCAAGACAGGGTAAGATAGTTTTGAAAAGTTGCTTGCCTTAGAAAATGGTATGTCAGTTATGTTAGGCCTTAGCCAAAGTTGGTTGCTTCAACGCTGCTAATGTGACTTTGGGTGATTGCCCAGGTAGCTAGTTGTCTCTGTAATTTGTTGCATGTTTTGGAAGTTGTTTTACTGAACTTCCTAATTACCCAGGTAACATTATTTCCCTTCTCAGATCTTCGATGGGGTTGAAGACTATATAAATGTAGTTACTTTCTCTCATGACTTGGCCAAGTTATTTATTATACAAGACCTAAGCTAGTTAGAATAGGATATTTGTACTTATTGTATATAATTTCATAGTAGGTTTAGAACTCTCTTATTTAAACAAAAGGGGGAGGTGTTGCGGGAGGTCCTCCCACTCCTCCAGCCTATCACCGCTGAGGTACCAGCCCACTGGGGCGTGGTTTCTCTCCCTTTAAAAAAGCGGCCACTTCCCTCTTCTCTCTCTCTTCACTTCCTGCTCCGCCTGCGACTAGACTCCTTTCCTGGTTGCGAAGAGGGCTGTTGCCTGGGACAGTGATCTGTAAGTTTTTTCCCCTTTAAATAAATACCACCCTAATAATCATAACCCCGAATTGGTGTGGCATTGTTTGTGACTTACGCCTTCACAGTAGCCATCCAGTCTACTAGCCACATCCTACCCCCAAACCCACCTATCCTCCTGCAACCTTGGTGGAACTCTAAAACACAGCTTTCTCCAATACTGAGGGGACATAAGAGGAGAGTGAACAGCCACATGGCTGATGCCCCACTCTCTGGTACCTCCACAGTGGGACAAAACCCTGGGCCCCTCTTCTAGCCAGCCAGCAGGGAGTTTCCTGCTGCTAGGCTCCCCCAAAACCCAAACCCATCCATTGGACCCCCCACCCCAAGCTTCTAGCCACACTTTGCCTAAAGAGCTGAGAGTTTGCTATAATACTGAGGGGACCAAGAGCTTGCTACAACACTGAGGGGATTAAGAGAGAGCACCAAGAGAGCAAACCAGGGAAGGAGACCAAGAGAGCAGGCTTATAGAGACCTCAGAGGCTTTCTGAGACAGACATTGACAGTACAGAGCAGACCAAGAAAAACTCCCAAATACTCAGACAGAAACTGCAAGTATTGGACCAAGATGCAAAGACACTGCCTGCCTCATTTGAGAGACGATCTATTCTTTATTTACTTCATTTTCACGAGATTTTATATGTTTTTTCCTAAATTGATAATCATAATTTTAGCCACATTTTTCAGCACGTTTTTCCATATTTTAACTTATATTTCTCATAGTGGTAATCCCTCATGTGGCATACAGAATTCATTCATTCGTTTGTTCACTATTTATCAAATGTCTGCCATGTTGTTGGTATTGAAGAATCTTTGACTTGGTGACCATGTCAACATTAACAACAGCAGATAACTAAAATACTTCCATGGAGATGATGTTCAGTATGTTGTGGTGTCCTGTTGGTTTATTGTTGACTTGACAGGAGCTGTATGGGAAGAGGGACTCTCAATTGAGTAATTGCCTCCAGAAGATTTAACCGCAGGTACTTCCTGTAGTGCATATTCTTGATTGATAATTAATATGGGAGGACCCAGCACATTTTGGATAGTACCATCCCTAGGCTCATCATTCCCACTATTATAAGAAAACAGATCCAGGGCTGGAGAGATGGCTCAGTGACTAAGAGCACTGCCTGCTCTTCCAAAGGTCCTGAGTTCAATTCTCAGCAACCACATGGTGGCTCACAACCATCTGTAATGAGTTCTGGTGCCCTCTTCTGGCCTGCAGGCATACACGCAGACAGAATACTGAGACTACAGAATACATAATAAATAAATAAGCTAGTTCCAGGACAGGAACCAAAAAGCTACGGAGAAACCCTGTCTCAAAAATCAAAATAAATAAATGAATAAAAAATAAATAAATCTTTTTAAAAAGAAAGAAAGAAAGAAAGAAAGAAAATAGTGCCAGAGGTGATAGATGACTTAGGTGAACTATGTCTTCCAGACACAGCAGATCTGATGCACATAGGAACTCACAGGGACGGTGGCAGTATGCTCAAGACCTGCACAGACTCAAGTCAGACCACCCGAGTGCTGTGAGGAGGTGGACCCGGGCCCCACCCCAACTAAGAAAGTGTCTCAAATAAACTTAGTGGTATTTTTGTCACATCTTTTTATTTTGTTTTGTTTCCTTTTGCTATGTTTTGGAATTTTTTTGTCTTATTGGTGTTTTGCTTGTTTTAGTTTTCACTTTTTTTTAAAAGAAATAGGTCGGTAGGAATATGGGGAGGATCTAGAAGAATATAGGGTGGTCTGATCGACAAATGCAATTTTTTCCAATTTAAAATAATGATTAATGCTCCCCCTCCCCACAAAAGTAGTCAGAGTATGGGGTGGGGGAGCAAGTGTGAAACACACCTCCATGATCTCTCTGTATAAGTTCCTACTCTAGGTTCCTGCCCTGTTTGAGTTGCTGCCCTGACCCTTTTTTTTTTTTTTTTTTTATAATGGACTGTACTATGTAACTGTAAGGTGAAATAAATCCTTTCAGATTTCTTTTGGTCTTGAATTTTATCACAGTGAATAGACATGCTAACAATGACACATAGGAAACTAGAGCCGGGGCAATTGGGTGCTGTAGATGGTTGGACAAAAGCACAATGTAGCTGGGTAAGAGCTGACTTGGTGTACTGGTTAGAGAATGCCAAGAAAAGGCGTCACTGTATACAAGTTTAATGATGTAGAACCTACTGCATCTAGAGGAAGACAAGCAGTTTCTTCAGTGTTATGCCTTTGAGGAGAAAAGAGAGGAAAGAATTTGTAAGGAAATAGAGGGGAGAAGGTGTGATTTTGAAAGGCTCACGATGTCATTGAAAGAATAGTCTTATTATCCTAAAGGCATTGGTAGCCTTTGAAGGTTGGTAGTAGGGAAGGGAGACGTGATGAAACTGATGAAGATTTTAAGCATAGCTTTATTGTATTCAAAATTTGGAAGATTTTTATTGATCAATTTGGAACGCAAGGGCAATGGGACAGGACACTAAAAGATGATAATGATGTTGTTCCTGTTAGTAGTGATAAATGGTGTCTGAATTGCATGGTGGCTGTGCCTGGGATGATGCTGTGGGGTGGAAGTACAGGGGTGATGGAGGAAGGTCATTGGCCAATAAAGAAACTGCTTGGCCTTGTGGGTGGAGTAAACAGAACAAAATGCTGGGAGGAACAGGAAGTGAGCTCAGAGACTCCACAGCTCTCTCGGGAGCAGACGCCTCAGAGAGAGACACCATGCTCCTGGCTCCTGGGCAGACGCACGCTATGAAGCTCCGACCCAGGATGGACTAGGCTAGAATCTTCCCGGTAAGACCGGTTCTCACAGATTATTAGAGATGGGTTGATCAGGATAACAGAATTAGCCAGTAAGGGCTAGGGCTAAAGGGCCAAGCAGTGATTAAAAGAATACAGTGTCTGTGTAATTATTTTGGGGCATAAGCTAGCTGGGCAGGCGGCCGGGGTGTTGGGGACGCAGCCCCGCTGCCCTTATTACTTCACAGGGGAGTGTAGGATGCCCCTGCCTGACTGGTGGAGAGTCTTACTTGGGAGCATGAAGGGTGAAATTCTAAGAAGAGGAGCTCATATTGCAACTTATTGTATTTGATACCTGTGAGATGCACATACGGGGAGTGATCTGGACCAAACATGAATTGTAAGGTATCATTAGTGTTCAGGTAGTACTTGACATTTTTTTCTTACAATAGCTGCCAAATATACTTTCTTGTGTTATCAACTTGTGTTGTTGTATTTTAAGCATTTTTAATCTTGGAATATTTTTTCCAATTTATATTTTGTCTTTAAATTTTTTAAATTTTTATCTTTTATATATATCAGTGTTCCAAATACTTTTTCATATGACAAAAGTTCTTATCAAAAGAAACAAAATATTTGAAACTACTCATTTATGAAAATCCAACGTTCAAGGTTTCAATATATATTTTTGAATGTAAGTCTCATAAATTTTAGGTTCCATCTATTCTGTATTATTTTAACATTGTGTTTATAAAATTGTTACATTGTTTTGTTATTTATTTGTGTGTGCTGTGTATGTGTTTGTGTAAGTTCACATCTGTACCACAGTGCACATGTAGGGAGGTGAGAAGACAACTTAATTGGAGTTATGAAAGGAATGGAATCTCAGGTAGTGGCAGGAGATAATTCTCAGATAGTCAGGTTTGGAGGTACCTCCCTTACCTGCATTTGCCCCTGTGTTCATAATTTTTATTTTCCATTTTCTTCACATTTCTCTCTTATGCAAACAAAGGTTGAGCTCAGTGTACCTTTTTGAAGAACAGTGGTTATTGTATGCAAAACTATTGGCAAATGTTGCATAGCTACTGTTCTGTGAAACTGAGATAATTTTTATGCATATGTTTTTGTTTTTCTTACCCACGCACATTTACTCCTCATTAGGCAATCTGGTAGTTCCCCATTTTTGCACATAGGCATGTCCATGTTCTAAGGCACCCTGTTATCACAGCTTACTATGGACGAGCCGTTCTAGGACTCAGTCAACCCTCATGCTCCTGAACACCTGGCTATTTTTTCTTAATATTTCTAATCCAGGCTACCCGTTAGTTAAATTATTATTATCTATAATCATAAAATAATAAAAATACAATGTGTAGCACAACGGCTTTCCACCCCTAGCCAATGTATCTTGTAGTTCTCATTTGCTCATGTTGCTCTTTCAGCCAGCATTTGCTTTGGCACTACTCTATCTAACAGTGAACCAGCAGAAACAAAGATCGCCTCTGTCATGAAGCCTATGTGCAAGCTTATATGCTTGTGTAACATGTAGAAAGATGATGTGTATGCTAATCCTATAAATTGTTATGTGCTAGCTATAAAAATTAAAGGACAAAAGAGAGACATAACTTATCAAAAGGGAGAGTGGGAATTTTAGCAAGATTGTATGTGGATTTTGTCTTTGATAAGTTCTTTCTAAAGAAAACCCAAGTACACAGTAAGTGCTCTGATTTCTTCCTCTGACCTCTGCTGTTTTTCTTGTTGGCCATGCTTCTCTAGTTTTCCCTTTAGCTCCTTTATGTGCTCATTGATCTGATGGAGAATTTTTATTAGCTCTGTATTGTGTATTCTATTTTTATTAAAGTAGAAATATATCATAATAACAAGTAATTGATACTGTATCAAAATACACACCTGGAAATGATGTGTATTTTGATACACACATGAGAGGTTAAGCCCTTCATATTTAATAAGAAGTTGGTAGAGTGGTTTGGAAGCTAACTATTCAGTTCTTGCCTCATCTAATTTTTATTTGCTCAGACTTTCACGATTTGAAAGTGAAAACTCAAAAGACTGGAGGCAGTTACCAGTATCAGGTGTTATTACTTGTCATTTGGACATTTTGAATGCTCACAGTCCTGTCTTTGAGTTTCAGGATGGAAGCACCACCTCAGAGTTTCTGTGCAGGAAGCTGCCTTGAACTAGAGTGGCCTCAGTAGGACAGTGTAGTCAGCCAACTTCATTCGCATCCTTTGGCTTACTTGCAAGGAGTTTGCATGCCACGCTGAACAAATAAGTATTAAAATGCCTGAGGTTTAGCATCATTGTTTATGCCCAACAACGAAATCAGATGTGCTGAATACATAATTAGCAGTTCAGTGTGTTGCCTAGATCTTTTCAGATTCCAGCACACCTTACAGGAGACTGAAATCAGAAACAGCTTACGATGTTCCCCATTTACTCTGCAGTTATTTGGATTTTTTTCCCAAAGCAAATTTATCCTAAGAAGTATTAAATTTTTGGCAGCAATGACATGAGGGACAAGAATCTGCATCAAATATTACACTCTGATCAATTCTAGAGGTTTTAGTTTTTATTTTTCCCCCTAGGGGAAGTTGTGGACTATAATTCCATCTTACTAAAATAATGGTGCTTGAGTTCTAACCGCAGTTGGAGTTTGTTTTTCCCTTGGGTATTTGGCATTTTCTGTTTCTTGACATTTTTGTCATTGGTATAGTCACCTCTTTTTATTCTTTCCCCATAATCGTTCCCCAGGGGAAATTGTCCATTTTATCTACTGGAATGCAGGAATGCCTTCTGTCATGGACAAGCCATTTATCTGTTTAAGTAAATAAAGTCTCTATAATGTAATAGCCCAATATTTGGTAACTGGGCCATGTGGGAGCATTTAGATTCATGACACCCAGGTCCTAAGTTCATTTCAAGAACAAAGAATTAAATATCATGTACACAAAATGAGTGGTTACCTTTATTCCTCTCTTCCTCTGTGGCCTTTGCTACTGTATTTTTTAGAAATAATCTTCAGTGACATCCTAAAAGTAGATACAGTGTTTGTTTGTGTACTTGTGGTTTTCTTGCTTATGGTTTTATATTTGGGGAATAATAATTTACTGGCTATTAGTACACTGTTAACATACTATTGTTTTCCTTTATTCTTTATTTCTATGAAATCAGATGACGGAATGGCAAGAAGATGAAGATCTAGTATATTATTACAGCATTTTTAGCTATTTGATATCACGTAAGTGTAAATAGATGCACACGTAGTCCTCAGCAACCCTGCATCGCTACTTGTTTTTAGCCCTGAGAGTTTGTGCAGAAATTTAGTTCTGTTACTAAGTTGCTGATACGAAATTGTTAATTATCCTACTTAACCTTTCTTTAGGGAAAGCGAATCCTTTCAGTTTTCACATACTGGAGCTATTCACTAGATTATTCACAGTCGAGTTTCAGTGATTGAATGAATATAGGTCTGAGAATTGGTTCGTGTAATTTCAAAGATCCTCTCCTATGCTGTAAAGTAGAGATAAATAGGCACACAGCAGTGGTAGATGTTGTAATTCTAAAAGTATACTGTGAGCCTGTTACAAACAACTAGTACTTGAATTTTCCCATTCAGAGCACTGATGTTCTTCTCCTATGGTTATTCTGGACCAAAGCATCGCACAGTCTAGATTTGCGTCTTCAAATGCTACTTGTTAGGGCATTTTCTTTGAGCCCTGTGGTGCATCCACAAATAACTATACCTGGGACCTAGCTACTAAATTACAAGATACTGCTAAAATTAAACCTATTTTTAAAATGGGAAAATGTTTGTTTTCATCCTAGTGCTTTTTTCCATCCTCATTTGTTGTAACACCCAGGAGAGGAAAATGCTGAGAGCAGTCATCACTTAGAGCTGCAGCCAGCTGTGGGCCTGTCATTTGTCTCTTTTTTACAAATGACACAGGAGAATGAATCACATATGGGCAAGAAGAGATTTGTCAAGGCAAGAGTGGCAATGATGCTTTATTGTTCTGGTTGTGGACCTTGACATTTCTTCATTCATTCTCAATATCTAGTGTTTCCGAAATGAAATTAATTCTTGTAATCCTTACCCAGCAGGCATAACCTTCAAAGCCTGAGATAATCCAGCCACAAATCTATAAGCCATAGGCCATTTTACTCTCTGCATCACTAATATGTATAATTATAAATGGGAATAGGTTTTTTTTTGGGGGGGGGGAACTACACTGAGAAGAATAGCTGAGTCAGTTTGCCATATTGGTGTGGTTAATGCCCATGCTGGGTCTTCGTAATGAAAACTCTCAAACCACGGACGTCTCTTCTACTTGTAGGTTCCCTTTCCATCCTTGTTTCCACACCTAGAGAGCTGGTTGTCATACCCTTGCATGTTGCTTTTCTAAAATGCCTCTGAGTGGATTTCTGAATTAGATGAGGATCGTATTTTTGCAAACATGATAAAATATAAAAGATAGTTTAAAACAATACATGAAGTATTTTATTAAGCAAATAAAACAGACAAGGTTTGTGTTTCATTTTAATTAAATATTAAAATGATAATATGTGCATTCTAATTTCTAATAAAATTACATTTCATGTGGTTACATAAGTACATAGTAAAATTTAATAGCTTTAATAGTGTATTTGGTGACACCTAGCTGTACCTTAGATAAAAATAATGTTCTTCCAATAAAGAGAGCTCTTGGAGAGGTCTATAAAGCAATACAGATACCTTAGTGAGTACTGTGGGTGTCACTGGGGCAAAATTATCCCAACTTCAACTGACAGGGATTTTAGAATGCAATTTTTCAGAACTGTTAAAGGAGAACCAGCTTCAGTAGGATATATGCCTCTTCCCTTGAATCAAAAGAGGAGAGTCTCAACGTCTTCATTGTGGGCAAAAATGTGTGTAATGTGAATGGAGAAAATCCCCATTGTTACAAGAAAGGAAGCACAGGAGAGGAAAGGTACTTGCATTGGAAGAGCGTTTCCTTCTTCTTTTTCAGCAGTTATTCTTGGATTCTTACCACGCGCTAGACAGCATTTCAAATGCGAGGGATAGGCAGCGAGTGAACAGGGAAGGTTTCTGTTTTTATGAAGCCGGCATTTGTTTTTTTAGAATCTGATAGACAGAATGAATAAGCAGATTGGGTTATGGGAAGAACAAATGAGAAACATGAGTTAGTTGAAGGATTTCTTTTTTAGTTTTTCACCAGGATGCCAAAATGGTCGAGGAAAACCATTTTTAGAAAAATACACATATTTTGACCAGTGATTTCAGAGAATACAGGGACCAGCTTTGTCCGGCTAGCCGTGGTCTCTGGCTTGCCTTTGCTTAGCTTTGCTTGTGTTTGTCCCGCATACTGGCTGTAGCTCCATTAGTGTTGCCTGCCACCTCCACCTTCTTGCTTTGCCCTAGCTTGCTCTGCCTTTACATACCTCCCATTCCTACTTCTCTGTCTTCTGTCTATTTAATTTCTTTCTCATTCCACACAGTTTAGATGATCTGTTTGTTGGGTAACTCAATTTGAACTTCTTTTCATTTAATTAAATAGAAAATGATAGTTGTTTATTTTATTTACTATTGTAAAAATACAATTTCATAAGAAGCATTGTGAGAGATATGGCTGTTTTCTGATGTGAAACATAAACTTTATTTTAATTTTTCGAAAAATCAAAAATTACCAAATATATACTATATTTTATAATATAATATATAATATAATATATATTATACCAAATAATGGAAAATATGCTTTGAAAAATTATTAGAGCTACTGATACTTAAACCATATTTTTATTTTACTATATCTATCCTTTAGTATATTCTTTTTTGATAATTCAGCTAAATATTTTGTTAATACTTGTGTGCTGGTTGTTTTATGCTTATTAAAAGAGTGATCCCATTTGAGAAATCATCCCTTCTCCCATGGAGTTGGCTATCAAAATAAGAACAGTAATTTTCTAGAAGTAGGTAAGTTTGTAGTTTCCTCTTCTGTTAAGAACTTCCATTTTTGCCAGGCGGTGGTAGTTCAAGCCTTTAATCATAGCACTGGGGGCTAATCTCTGTGAGTTTGAGGCCAGCCTGTTCTATAAGAGCTAGTTCCAGGACCAGCACCAATGCTACACAGAGAAACCCTGTCTTAAAAACAACAAACAAACAAACAAAAACAAAAAAACCTTACATTTTCACCTTGTCTCCCAGATGGCTCTCAACATGTAAAGCCTAGCAGATACTTCTGTGGCCATATCCAGTGGAGAGCTCTGAAACATTAAAGGGCCACCTGTTTAGATCTTTTTCCACATCTCATTAGCTTCAGCTGTAAAACTTGGTCTAAGTTTGGCCTTAAGTAGGGGAGCAGGATAGACTCTCCTTCAGTACTCGTGTAGCTGCCCAGAACAAAATCATGGTTCTTTAGAGAAGAAGACATTGTAAACAATATAAATTTAGGTAGGCAGGCAGTTTTCTGCTTAATGTTTGTGCTCTTCAGTGTACGTGAAATAGTCTTTTTTTCAATCATTTAAGTCATCTCCTTCAAGGTTGATGAGTAGTATTGTGTCAGTTCAGCTTCCCAGGGTACCCCTTCACCAGTTGGATTAGGTTCTCCTCTAAGATGTAAATGAGAATGGCCTTGCTGCAGGGAGGGGGGGTTCTGTCCTTGAAAGACTGACTGGTTCAAAGCCCATATGATGGTCTTGTCATATGACATTCCTATGTAGTCAGGCTCCTTCCAACTCATGCAACCAAGAGAAATTAGAGGTGAGTTTGGCTGATCCATTATCTAAAGTGATGACCATTGTTGTCACTGAAGTCTCGAGAGGTAGAAAGGACAAAATAGGAATGACTTATAACTAAAATGGAACCACATTACATTATTATGTCCCACTGACCAAAACTACTAGCCATATCTAACTTCAGGGCAGAGACACATGTGCAGTTGTGATTCCGGGATGTTCAATCAATAGTCAAAGGAGAATAATTATTAGTTACAAGTAACAGTCTCTGTTCCACCTTCCCAATTTAATCATCCACAAATTACATTACTAGACAGATGATCAATTGCTTAATATTTTAGATTTATTTACCTCCCCTTGTTTTTTTGAAAGCTATACCATTAACACAGAATAATGTCCAGTGTTTAAAGACTCTGTGCCTGTCTGCCTAGCATTGTAGCCACATGTTACATATTGTTATTGACTCTTGAAATGTGGCTAATGTAACTCAATAATAGCATTTTAAATTTTGCTTATTTTAAATTAAAAATATGATTGAGTTGGAAATGCTTTTATTATTTCTGGATCAACATTAGCCAATGTGACTAGGTTTTAGACTAAATTTTATGGAATTTAAAAACAGATGAGTAGTGGTGATGAGCATTTAACTTTTCAATCTTGATCTACTTTAAATAAAAAGTGAAAATTGGTTTTAAAAGGTCACTATAAAAATATAAGCTCACAATTGTTAATTTGCTGCTTTACTATATGATTTGATCACTATAGGTTGAAGACAATCCTCATTAATAAAATTAATTTTTCTTCATTCATTTGCTGCTTTTATTCAGCTACTGAAAGTTTAAAATTATATGTGGAGTTCACATTACATTTCCACTTAGTAAAGTTTCATTTTTTTTTTTTAATAGAAGACTTGGCTTCTTAGCATCTTTCGTTTCTGAGGCAGCAATAGTTGTAGAGATGAATGGAGCTGCCTTTTATGTTGTTATACTGTCTTCTATACTGTATTTCCCCTTATGTTTCTGTTTCAAGAGCCTTTTCTCTCCCCTTGTCATGATACTTTCTCTGACTGCTCCTTAATCTTTGCTAGCCTCAAGTAGAGTTGTAGCTAATTGCTGTTTGAAAGATGATCATCATGTTTAACCTTCATGTTATATATCGCAGTGAATATGATGTTGAAACTGTGTCTTTGATGATAAATTTATATTAGACCATCTGACATTAGCTTGCACATCTACCATGTATACTTTCTGGATACTGGTTCATTCTAAGATGGATTAACAGCAATAAAATCTTCTCTTTGAAACTGTAGGAAGTGTGTTGTGTTCAAAACATACAAAATATTTATTTCTTGTCGTTTTGGTATCTGTAATGAGGGATCTAAGGGAAAGAGGTATGATTTTTATTTTGTATAGTACAAATTCACATCCAAGATCCAAGTTGACGTTATTGCCCTGAATAGCACACATAATAAATATATTATAGATCAGTTATAAGTCCATGACTTTTGTGATCTCCAAGTAGATTATGGAGTCTCTACCATTTCTGTTACTATCCACTAATTGAATTTTGTGCACATGCTCCCCGTTGGGCTTTTTTTTTCCCCCCAGTAGCAGTTGCTTTATTTCAGTTCTTGCAGTGCTCCATAACAGTATGCTTGTAAAGACAATTTGGGCCAGCATTACTGTAAAGGCTTGTTTTTGTAGGCTTGTTTTTGTTTTTCCCTTGGTGAAAGAAGAATGGTAGTGTTTACTACTTTCCTATATAGCTGTGTGAAAGACATGGTATTAATTTCTCTAAGGAGAGCAGCATTGATTTCTTTTTAAAGTAGGGGCAAGTAAATATTAAAATAATTTAGAAAGTATCTCAGCATTCACCTTTACATATGTGTCTCTCATGTTCTGAGATTTGTAATTCAAGAGAAGTACAAAAAAAAAAGGCCTAATAGAGAAGAAACTAAGAAACTTTACAATTTTGTGATGTTGATTCTACCCTCATATTTTTTGGGGGGCAGAAAAACGGGTCTCTTCTTCCATTGTAGACTTCATGCTTCAAGCACTGTTGACTTAGCTTTCTAACATTAGAAAACTCTGTCTGAAAGGTAGGGACCGCTCCTTTAGAATTACCCACCTAGCTATGCGTACATTATGATGGGAAATGCATATTAAACTTAATTACATTAGATAGCATGCTTAATGTGAATCAGTTATCCTGGGACTAATCATTTAAAGATTGTTCTGGGTTGTTCATAGGAATGTAAAATTACACAATTCATTGCTTTACTTGGCTCTGTTTATATGTTGTTTTTCTAAAGATGAAATATAAAGCCAAGCGATGGTGCACGATTGTAATCCCAGCATTTGGAAGGCAGAGGCAGGTGCATCTCTGTGTTTGAGGCCAGCTTGGTCTACAGAGTGAGTTCCAGGAGAGCCAGGGCTACACAAAGAAAAAAAAAACAAACGAAAACAAAAATACTATAATGGATATTTGATTTTTTTATGTATACAGTGTTCAACAGCATGTATGGCTGCATGCCAGAAGAGGGCACCAGATCTTAAAATAGATGGATGTGAGCCACCATGTGGATACTGGGAATTAAACTCAGGTCCTCTCTGAAAGAGCAGCCAGTACTCTTAACCTCTGAGCCATCTCTTATGTACTCACTTGTAAGTGAATACTAGACATAAAACAAAGGATAACCAGTATTTACCCCTAGTGCACGAACTGGCTCTTTGGAGCCCATTTCCTATGGAGGGATGCCTTGCTCAGCCTAGTTACAGACGGGAGGAGGGCATTGGTCCTGCCTCAGATGATGTGACAGACTTTGTTGACTCCCCATGGGAGGCCTCCCCCTCTTTAGATAGTGAATGGGAGTTGGGGGTGAAGAGAATGTGGGGGAGTGGAAGGATTGGAGGGAGAGGGAAATGGGATTGGTGTGTAAAATAATCTTGTTTTAAAAAATAAAAAGAGGAAAAATATTATAAATACAACAATAATGAAATAAAGTTTAAAAGTGGTTTATTTTGCATGTTCTTTTTTCCTCACTCCCTCTATAATTGAAGTGGTTCTGCCAGAGGTAAATTGTTTCTAGATCCCTTTTAAACTCAAGGAACTACTGAGCTTCTTGGGACACTTTCTTAGAGTAGTGACATTTCTATTATAAGGTATCACCTCTATTTTTAATAGAAAGATTAGGTGAAATATTTAATAAATCTGCCATCTGTGTTCATTTTTGAAGACCTCCTGTGATATGCATATTCTTTAAAAATAAAAAGTAATTCTGTTCTAATGAAATAGTTTGTAAATCTCTCTGAACTGTTATACATGGAGCCCTTTGTTCTTTTATTCCATGGTAGAAATCTGTAAAAGTGAGCAAAATACCTTGGTATAGCATCTCATTTCCTCCTCTTTTTTATTCTTTCTAGTTGAGGGAGTAGAAAATCTGTCTTAAGCGACGAGACAGCCTATGATGAGGTCCAGGTGACTTTTCTGTTCTCCCCTAATCCATGATGCAGAACTGCTCCACTGTGTTCTCTGACTTGCAGCAGTTGAGGCAGCTGTTCTGTTTTAAGGTGTCTCATGTCCTGTGCTGTTCAACCAGGACTCTGCCTAAAATAGAACTAATGACAAAGTTAAGTCAAGCTGCCTAGCTTCCTGAACATCTGGGATTTGTGTCCATTGCCAGTCATGACTTGGCACTAAAAGTGGTCTATCCCAAATTTTAGTTTAGAAGAAACACTCCATACCATCCTCTGAGGCCCAGGGAAATCCAATCCAGATACTGCACCTGCCCACACAGCTGGCTACCAGTTTTATGGGTTCACATTTTCCAATATGTTTGTTGACAGCGTAGCCTTGTTTGTGTGACTGCATGCCTAAATGTGGGGGGGTAATGTATATGTACGTGGATATCTATCTGTGTAATTGAATGCATTCTCATTCCCCTATTCAGGGGTGGTATTTGGAATCATAAACAAATTTGTATCTATTGAATGTGTATATATCTATACATATAAATGATATGTACAGCTCTTGGAGCTTTACTAAATTGGATGCAGCATGATGCTGACACACTGACTCTTACGAAATTGGTTTTCATTAAAGTCTGCAGGTTGTTCTTGTACTGGCAATGGCTTTGATTAAGCACTGTATTAGGGTCATATCCTGGAATAACAGCATTTTGAAATCCCTGGCTGTGTGTGAAAGAATTGTGATTAAAGTTCTGGCTGTTTTCCCGTGATTACTGATGTCTGCTGAGGCTTGAGTTTTCTGGTTGTTATTGGGATTGAGTTGTGTAGCAGCCCCTTGTGCTTTCTTGCCAATATCAGTGGCATTCTCCAGGGGAAAGTGATTTTTGCATTGAAACGTGAGAACTAAAAGCTGTAACAAAATTAACATGGGGTCCAGAGTTTCTGATGTGACTACAGAGCTACAATGGGATTGGTTCCTAAAGCCTAATTCATCTGTGATTGAATTTCAGACCAAACAAAGCTGCCATGATGAGAAGGGAAAGAAATTCATCTCAGAGAGATTATGGATGAACAGGCTGAGGAATTCGATATATCAGGGCAAAGTCTAGGGAATCTTCCATTTCACTTTCAGCTCGGCTTTTCTTTGTGAGAGCCATGGTCTGTGCCTTGGCAGTGAACATCTGGGGGAAACCCTGGTGTTAGGACTGTCCCTGCGCGCGCGCGCGCGCGCGTGTGTGTGTGTGTGTGTGTGTGTGTGTGTGTGTTTGTGTGCTGGAGGGCTTATTCTGTAGGTTTTGAGAGCTATTATAGAATTATGTCTGCCCAAAAATAAGATTGAATATCCACATCTACTCCATTTAACAATAGTATATTACACATTGAATAAAATTGCTAGTTTCTAAATAATCTTTTTACTAAGTAGTTTTTCTCAGTTGCTGTCAGATTAAAACAACATAATTTAACATTTAACTTGCTAGTCCTTTGTATTTGGACTTTTTTGTAATGATTATTTCTTTTCTATTCTTGTGCATTATAAAGTCCTTGGTGTGCCACCACGCCTTACTGTTTGTTATCTCTCACTGTACAACGTTCAGAATAGATTTGTCATGTCTTCTTTAATGATGCAGAATATACCTTTTGTGCTTTGCAAAGATAATTTTAAAACTCAACTGCAGTACTATGCAAATCCTGAAGTAATTGAAATTATTTTACCTTGAGAGTTCTGAATTAAAAAATTGAATTCCTAATGCTCTCTGCCAACTCCTGTCCCATGTTTACACTGACATCTGGAAGTGTTCTTAAGGTGAACAATGGGCTTCTGGTCTTACCTCTGTATTTTTTTACACGCATCATTAGATTTGCTGTTTGAAAAAACTGAAAAAATAGTAGGCGGCTACATATTTATGAATTTTAAGGGATTGATTTGTTAGCTCTCAAGCAGACATTTTCTGAGTGTCTATAGTTGTCAGAAACTGTGTTAGATGTTTCAGATAGTGAAACAAACAACAAAAGTAGTTCCTTCCATCTTCTTATTTTTATTTTATTTTGAATTTTTACTGAGGCAAAATTTACAAATGATGATTCTTCACTATCCTGTAGAGCTGTGAGGCCATCACCACTGTTTAGTTCTAAACTATTTTGTTCCTTATAAAAGACACAGCCTTATCCATTAGTATTGACTTTCTCTCCCTCCTTCTGTTATCCACATGAGCACCCAATCTATTTTCTTATTTGCCTTATGTGAACATTAAGTATAAGTGGGATCAAATGTTATATGGCCTCTGTGTCTGTTTTTTGCCACTTAGCATAATGTTTTAAAGATTTGTCCCTGCAATAATGTGAATCAAAACTTTAGTTCTTTTTCCTGAGATAAGTGTGACTGATGAAGGAGGAAGTAGATGAAGAAGAGTGTGTTTGAATTTTTTTTTTGATGTAGGAAATTATATTAGTGAACGTTGAATTCCAGTGCAAGTTATAAGTAGCCACTTGGACATGCTGATGTGGGTTTCAGGAAGGAGTTCTGGACTGGAAATTTAAATTGCAAAGTCATTTCCATATAAATAGTATTTAAAGTCACTGAGGTTAAACTAAGTCTTCTGTAGAGCATAAATGGAGCAGAGAAAGGGTTAAAAGGTTGAGTGTGGAGCACTTAAAAGTTGAAGGGTTAGAAAAAGAGTGGGGAATAAGAGCCTTGGAAAGGGTTTGCATCTTAGGGGTGCTGGAAGCTCAGTGAGGGAAGTGTTTCAAGGAGGGAATAGTCAACTTTGTCAATTAATGCTACTAAGTTTAGTGAGTGAGATGAGGAGTGATGATTGCTCAATGCTCTACCACTGCATCCTTAGCAGAGCCAGTTTTATAGTCTGTTTCAGCTTGTCAGCCTTTTTAAAATTCATGCCAGTTGACACAAACAACCCGGAAGTGCCTACTTATACATTTTTTTTGTTTCTGTCACTATCACAAAATAGCTGAGATTATTAATTTGCAAAGAAGGAAGTTTTTTTTTCTCATTCTTTTAGTGATTCAGATACATGATTTAGGTGGGCTTATGGGCTTAATGCTTTTATTCCTCCAGATATGGATGTTATATATTAATGTTATGGAGCATGTCATCTAACAATCTGATCACTTCATGTCTAAGGGGAGAGAGAAAAGGGGGGGTGGTCAGAGTCTCAAGTCCTCTCTGGGAACGTGTCGCCAGTTATCTATGGACCTCTCACTAGATTTCTCTGTCTCTGTGTGTGTATGTGTTGCCCTTGGAGGCCAAAAGGAGTGTTGTGTAACTTGGAGCTGGAGGTGAGGTGTTCTGAGACACTCAGCACAAGTACTGGACACAGAATTTGCATCCTCTACAAGAGTAATTAAGTGATCTTAATTGCTGAGCCCTCTTTTTAGACCTCAATTTATCTTAGGAAAAATTGAAAGAATAAAAGGTGAAAGGAGTTTGGTTTTTCAAATATATTGTGTTTTATATGCAGATATTCAGAGTCCCAATGCTAGAATTTCCTTGGAGCTTGTTTTTCACTCATCCATGAGTTCTCATTTGATCTACACACATGTATCTGAGTTTGGTACTGACTTTGTTGAGGGAATTGAGAGTGTTATGGAAGAACTTTCCCTTGAGACAATAGGGGGATGATTCTGAGAGCATCAACCCAGTTTCTTAGAGGTTCAAAGAATATAATTTTTTTGAGAAGTTTATATAAATATATATTTAAGTATATATAAATTTGTGTATATATTCTTGAACACTTAGAAATTTAGACTTTTTCTTGAAGCTGGAGATAAATAGACCTTTAAAAGATTTTCGTGGTCCTGACAAAGGAGAGTGTCACACATTCAACTGCTCCCCAATATTCTCAAAATAAAGATGAAATAAAATATTAAAATCAGAGACACATGACCCTAATTGGGCCAAGGCAATGATTTGTTTTGTGCCCATAAGTTAAATCTTTCTCCATTTATAATAAATTCAAACAAGCTGGCAGCTATTGCAAAACTTCGTCTTCAGCATGCTAGTTGGGGAGCATTAGTAGGGATGTATTAGATCAGATGGATCCATTTCTTAGGTTCCTCCATGACTAGCCCCAGTCACTCTCAAGCGACCCCTGATACACCAACTGTTTCAGAGTACAGGCACTCAATGTCTCTCTAGGATGGCCTTCTGCTTTGCCAGAGTCAGGGCTCACTGGCTATGTGCTGTTGGATAGTTTTAAAGTCAGGCATTTACCTGAAGGCTTTTACTTTCATAGGTGCACAATTGATATTGCATATAATGGTGATCTGTATTTATGCATGGTTATAAAAACTCTAGGGACAGCCTCATGGCTTCATTGAAGTCCTTTTGATTAGGAGAACATTTTACTTTGGGCCCACAGAGTTAAATTTTCTTGCTATTTTTCAGTTGTTGAATATTGTTTTTTAAAAAATTAGTGTAGTTTTTATGAACTATAGAAATGATCCCTGAAAGTATAGTCTTTTAGTGTAGTATTTAAATATGCAATGTTACAACCTGTTTGTGTTTTTATTGAAGACTTGTGATTATAGGGAAAATTAATGACTATTATCTGTGTAAACATAACTATGTATTTCTATCAACTTTATTTGGAGGTGGGGTAAAAAATCCCCATGATAAAACCTTAAAAATATATTAAATTTATTTAATGAGTTAACAAAAAAAGGATTAATGGAAACAGAACAACTCAGAGAGAATCTCAAGACAGTTGTGCTGGACATGTTTCTTTTCTTGGAGGACAGTATGGGAGAAAGGGAGAGAGAAGCTGGTGGAGGAAGGAAGGGAGGGCTGCAGGGAAGATGAAGACACAGCCTTAAGCTATTTGTTAATCCTATTGTTCATGCAAGGCTTATGAGACCAAGAAAAATGCCCAGGATGTACTCACCTTGGGAATCTCAGTGTAAACAGTGTGGATTATTTCAAGGTTCCAGGCCCTCCCTCTGTCTCTGCACATCTCCTGAGAAAATGAGAAAATTGTCAGTGAGGTGATGAAGAGAGAAAATTATTCCCTAGAATGTTTATAACTGAGTCTGTCTCTGTCTCTGTCTGTCTCTCTATCTCTGTCTCCCTCTCTGTTTGTCCCAAATGTATGTTCAGTACAAAATGAGTTTTAGGTTGCTGCTTTACTTTGGTAAAAAAGCTGGCATGCCTGGATGTTTTTGGTAAATGTTTTCTGACCAAGGCTTGAAGAGTTATTACAGATAAAGTTTTGTGGGATATGTGAACCTCTAAACCTCAGGTACATGACTTGCACACAGGGGAAAGTAATCAGATTCAACTGAAGTGAAATACAAAAACAAAACTCAAAGTCTACAAAGATGATTTCAATTGGTAATCTACCTTCCTCTTAGGGGAGAGCATCCTGCCCTTTCTTTTATATTTTCCTTGGTTTCTTGTCTTGTTCATTTTAATCTTCATATAAAAGCCCCAATCTATGTGCATAGAAATTATAAGTATATATTTGTATATTTGCATGCATCAATGTTTTTTATTAAAATGTTTATTTAACATTCTATTCTTGATGAATGGCTTTATTGTCACACCTCAAATTCTCTCACTTTACTATTTTTGGTTGAGTATGAGTGTAGATTCCAGGAATAGAAATACTATCACATTAAAAAGTAAAGCATTAAAGATTTAGCCATGAGCTTTACAATAATCATGAGTAGTCACATGGAAAATAAGAATTTCAGAATAAGATCAATGTTTCAGATAAATGTTGAGCAGATAATATTGGAATATTTCCTCAGTGGATAGCAGAACTTACACTTCATATGTTTATTTAATCACATTGCCAAAACGTTCAAATAAATAAACTATGACCCTCTCTCCATGGTTGCTGTGACTATTAGAATTATATAGAGAAAGGTGTGTGTGTTGTGTGGGCTGCTGGAGCATTTACTCTACTATGGTGAAAGAATCTGGTTTTTTTTTTATTTTAACTGTGTGTGTTTTCATGTTCATCTGTGGATGGATGCACATCTGTGTATGGATGAGCATAAATGTATGTGTGTGCACAGATGTGTGTATGTGAATTCCAGAAGATAACCTTGACTTTTTGTTTTTCACTGCACATCTGAGTCTTCATATTTATACAGCATTTTACCAATGAGTTGTTTCCCTGGATCCAAGACTGATTTTAATTTCAGGAAATTTGTATGATTTGCTGTCTTCAGTGACTAGAAAGTTGACTTGCTAAGTAAACTTAGTAGCTGTGGGTTTGCTGTTAAAGGTAATTAAAGCCACCTGTCCCTTTGTGGTGCAGAGGCTTCCAGTGAGCTGTGAAATAATGCTCTTTCTGTTCTGATGCCAGCACTGATTGGCTTTGTCAGGAGGCTCAACAATGCTGTTGTGAGACTGAATTTTGACTATAATTTTATTGTTCAAAGGGCCCGCCATCTACTCTTCTTCTCTTAGTCATTTTGGGTCATTGTTTTTTGTACCTGTCACGTTAATTTCTTCAAATAATTTCCCTCGCAACTTAGTGGGTAAGCAGATTTAAGCATGTCTCTGAGTATTAAACCAACGAAAGTACTTTTCAGCACAAAATCTTTCAGTGAACTGGAACTCATGCAGTTCTCATTCCTAATGAACTACGTTTTAGACTTCTTTAAAGACAAAGTAAGACTGACGGGCATAATCTGTTTCCAGTTTGTTGTTTCTCAGTGTCATAAAATTCTAATCTGATCTGTAGTCATCATTAGTGGACTCTAGTCACCCAAACATGGGGGTCGGCATTGAGTTTGGTCAATCAAATCAGGGCACCTCAATGCCCTCTGCTGTCCTTCACACCTTGCTTTATTTTAGTAAGAATTCCTGAACAAACAGTAAAATACCCCACAACCCAAAATTTAAAAGATAAGAGAAATCGTGTTGTTGTCATAGGTGATAAAGAGTGTTTGTATTAGTTAAAACACTGTAGATAGCACAATAGTTTCTCACTTTGGACACTTGCAAGTGCTATTGGGGCTTATCATCATCATCAGTAGAACCTTGTAATGCTTCCGTGGTGATCTTCTGAAATAGATAGAGCTACAGGTGGGGAGCTGGCTCCAGTAGGAAAGAATCTAGGGAAAAACAATTTACTCATATTTCCTTTGTTTTCTAACTATAACTACTCCCATTTCTTACCCCATATGCCTAGGCCTTTCTATTAAGCAACTAGTTATTTGAAAGTAGTAAAAAAAAAAAAAGGAAAACCAACTAACATACAGTATTAAAGTACTAGATACATGTGTGCAGATAGTCATATCTTCATTTTTCGTAGTAGAGATCTCTGATCAGTTGATGAATAGTGGCATAAATTAAATGTGTCATGCATGTACAATAGACTGTTATTCAGCAGTACATAACAATGGAGTGCTAATGTATGCCACAGCATTGAAAATATCCTGTAAATGAAACCCAACGTTTGATTAGTAACAGGGTTATTTAGCTTGAGGCATGAGGCCTCTGACCTGGTTGTACCATACCGACCACTCAAATGTATTTAAATAGATTCAAGATCATTAAAACTAGTTAAAAGAATGAGAGGAAAGTGGATCAATGCAATCTCCCCATGTAGCTTCAAAATAAAGTGAGTTGGAGGATAATGACACTCAGACCGAAGTATTCCTCAAAGATGGTCGATTGTAGTTCCCATGTGCCTTATTGATCAGTCATTTAAAAATACACACAGTGACTCGTGATCATTTGGTAACTGGCTCACCCTTTCGTAGAGTTTTCCATCTCAAATCATCCAGTACTGCCACTTGCTTGAGCTATTTCTCCAGCCTTTCAATGACCACATTTTACTGGTGGATCAGGATGTAGGCTTATTAACCTTAAAATATATTGATTCATTTTTCTTTCCATGACATCTCACATTTCCCAAATTCTTAATTGATTGTTAAGAAGATAATTAAGGTATGCTCTTCCACTGTTCTCCTAACCCTCCCCTTCCCTCTACCCAACCCCCACCCCACTCTCACTCTCCTGGTCCCTCTAACTTTCCTTTCCCTATATCTTTTTCCCCTTCTTCCTCTCTCTATGACCCATTTATTTCTTCTTTTGATTTGTAATCCAGGACAGCCTTTAAAATTAAGTAACATTTATTAACCATCTTTGGGGGACACGTCTTTCTGAGTGACATTGTCTTCCAATTCACTTTATTTTATGGCTTCATAGGGAGGTTACATTGATCCCTTTTCCTCCCACTCTCTTAATTAACTCGATTATTATAAAGTTTATTTGTTATTTTGAATATATTCAGTTCTAGGTTCTTACTGACTGTCCTGCAACTTTTTTTGTAGACCAGGTTATCCTCAAACTCACAAGGCTCCCAGTGCCTCTTCCTCCCAAGTACTGGGATTAACTGCATGCATCACCAAACCTGGTGAACGTGTTCAGTTCTAGAACTATAAAATTGTATGCGGCGTAGTAACCAGGCTAGCTTAATATGAAACAGCAAATTTTAATGAAGGGATAGCTTACAACACCAGGGATCCAGCGATGGGCAGGAAATACAAAAATGACCGACGGGGCTCACGCCCGCCAGATTTATACATAAACTTTAGCCCAAGGCGAACACGACCCCCATTGAGCTGGGCCTCCCCTACATAAAATGGCATACTATTCTTTCTTTGTAGCAATTATTTCATGTAGTCTAACTGAATTCTGGGAGAGATCCTCTCACTTGCCACAGTTCCCAAATGAATTGTCATATTATTCTCACAGATGTTTCCAACAAGTGCAGATGCTTCATGAACATATTATACTGCTACTTTTATTCAAGACAAGTGACATCTATCCTGCTTACAGTAACTTATGCAACCATGCAGTCCCTAATTGAGGTTATCTACCTCTTCTCCCTGTTTTAGGCCTGTGAGAGACCATAATAATCTCCTTTTCTTATCTGGGCGGGGTCCTTGGAATTGTCTTACTCTTACCTTCAAGTAAAATTCCTTAGGGACTTCATAAATGCTCCTTCTTCTCCTCTGTGTTTATAGCTCAGAGGAGAGGTCCTTATGGTTCTGACCTCAGGGAGAGTGGGAAGAGTGTTATTTCAAGCACCTTCTGCTACTTGCCATCTTTGATTTTTCTCATCTGACTCCAGCCATATGCGCCAGCCTGATAGAATCTCCTTAGCATTAACTTCCACCATTTCCTTGAGGTGAGTCTTTCCATCCTCCTCAAGGCTTTCTTCATCTATAATCAGTTGCCTAAGTTTCTCTCTTACCAGAACCTTCCATCATGTCCCACCCCTCATTTTCCCCCATTGTGCCTATCAGAAATGTTCCTAACCCAGATCCTGACTCTCCCATTTCCTTCCTCCTGCCCTGCCATCTTGTAGAACTTTTCCGTTTCCTGGTCCTCCAACTTACATATATTCCACCTCTTCTGGGGTCATGGAAACAGAAAGGGGCTGTTAAAGATTTCTTTCTTGGGGGCTGGAGAGATGGCTCAGAGGTTAAGAGCATTGCATGCTCTTCCAAAGGTCCTGAGTTCAATTTTCAGCAACCACATGGTGGCTCACAACCATCTGTAATGGGGTCTGGTGCCCCCTTCTGGCCTGCAGGCATAAACACAGAATATTGTATACATAATAAATAAATAAATATTTTAAAAAAAACAAAGATTTCTTTCTTCTGCCTGCAAATTTCAAAAGGTAATCCTAACCTCAGTTGGATAATTAAATGTGCTTCTTACAAATATACTGCCTATGTGGTCATTTCATAGAAAGAAAATATGTTTTCTCTTGAGTTCACTTGTATCTTTAATCAAAGAGACATTTTAGATTTTGACCTGACTATCCTATACATGTTTAGTCTTGATTTTATGAAAAATGCATAAATTTGTCTTCTCATCACAAAACTGGTCTCAATGCTCCATATTTTGGAATTTTTCTGTATTTCCATTATCTAATTCAACATCTAAGTCTCTGTAAAAAGAAACTGATGTTAATTAAACAGGCTATAGGATTTATATATATTTTAAATGCTTAGGATGCATGTGACTGAAGTTTGATATTGAGCCTACCATATGCATCTTGAGCAGACCCTGTACCTTCGCTCCTCCAGCAGAAGCCTACATACATTTCTTAATGTCTGCGTTTGGTAATAATATCTTATAGATATTATTAGAGTTGAGAGAGGTTTTTGTAGAGTCTAGCAGACTTTTTCTTTCATGGTAGCTATTTAATGACTCTGATCTCTTTTCCTTCTCTCGTGCCATATTTATTCATTCATACCCAAGGAAACAGTATCTGCCTTGATCACCACAGTGGAAGAAGCCAAGAATAAATGTATCTGAGCAATGGAACTTTGAATAAGTAGCTAATTTCTATTTGTGGTGTTGTTTTCTATTAATAATATTTTAATTCACTTAACTTTTTAGTTCTTTTCTAAAACCTGGATTCCTAACTGATCTTATTTCTTCTAAAAATACATCTGCTTTTTTTTATAGACAGTTTATAGTCATAATTTACTTGCTCTAAAGATGATGTTTTCTTCATTTTGTTTACACATACATTCATTCAGTCAACAAATATTTATTACAGTCTGAAAACTATTTCAAGTACCAGGCATACCCTGGTACTTGATTTGAAGTGTATTTTTTTCTTTTTCTTTTTTGGCTGGCTTTTTCTTTTTTAGGTCTGTTTGAAACTCATTCTTTAACAAAACAATACCACTACCAGTACTGATTCACTTGCTTTACTGAAATAGTAAAGCTTATGTGGGTAAAGTTTTTGCTTTTGTTTTTGTTTTGTTTTTGTTTTTGTTTGCTTGGCTATTATTTTCTCTTTGATTCTGGACTACACTCCAAGTCCGGGTCCAGGCTGCTTTAGAGGCTGAAGGTGATAGTACCACCAGACTTGAGTTTTGAGGGCATTTTATGCCTTAAGAACAAACCTATGGCCCTCACGCACGACCCGCCCCTTCCCGGGATCCGCTAGACTTGTTGCTTGAAGTTCTGCTCTGGAACCCCAACCTGTGGACATGGCGAACCAGGTGATCAGATGCAAGGCTGCAGTCGCCTGGGAGGCTGGAAAGCCTCTCTCCATAGAGGAAGTCGAAGTAGCACCTCCCACGGCTCACGAAGTTCGAATTAAGATCATCGCCATCGCCATTTGCCACACCGATGCCTATACCCTGAGTGTAGCTGATCCTGAGGGGTGTTTCCTAGTGATCTTGGGACATGAAGGCGCTGGGATTGTGGAAAGCTTCGGTGAAAGGGTCACTAAGGTGAAGGCAGGTGACACTGTCATCCCTCTTTACATCCCACAGTGTGGAGAATGCACACTTTGCCAGAAGATAAGAGTCACTCAGGGGAAAGGATTAATGCCAGATGGCACTAGCAGATTTACCTGCAAAGGAAAGTCTATTTTTCATTTCATGGGAACCAGCACATTTTCTGAATACACAGTTATGGCTGACATCTCTGTTGCTAAAATTGACCCTTCAGCACCTTTGGATAAAGTCTGCCTTCTCGGGTGTAGCATTTCAAGTGTCTACGGTGCTGCTGTGAACACTGCCAAGGTGGAGCCTGGTTCTACCTGTGCCGTCCTTGGCCTGGGAGGAGTTGGATTGGCAGTGATCATGGGCTCTAAAGTGGCTGGCGCATCCCGGATCATTGGTATCAACATCAATAAGGATAAATTCGCAAAGGCCAAAGAATTTGGAGCCTCTGAATGTATTAACCCCCAGGATTTCAGTGAACCCATCCAGGAAGTACTCATTGAGATGACAGACGGGGGAGCAGACTACTCTTTTGAGTGCATTGGCAACGTGAAGGTCATGAGAGCAGCCCTCGAGGGGGTGCACAAAGGCTGGGGAGTCAGTGTGGTGGTTGGCGTAGCTGCTTCAGGTGAAGAAATCGCCACTCGCCCATTCCAGCTGGTGACAGGACGCACGTGGAAAGGCACTGCCTTTGGAGGATGGAGAGTGTCCCAAAGCTGGTGTCTGAATATATGTCAAAAAAAATAAAAGTTGACGAATTTGTAACTGACACTCTAACCTTCGACCAAATCAACCAAGGCTTCGACCTGATGCACTCGGGGAAAAGCATTTGAATCGTTCTAAAGATGTAAGTTCAGAAGAGAACACTGTCCTTCCTGTACTTTTTCCTGTGATCAGAAGAGAACAGACTGACAGATCTGCTTCAGAAACTACTAGGAGTGTGTGTAATCATGTCTATAATCAAGGACAAGGCAAATAATCACAAGTCAGTTTTCTGAACTCTCCACGTAAATAATTGCTGCTCAAGAAATATTTTAAAAAAATAAAAATACTTTCTGCATTCGTGAGTAGAAAAAAAAAGAACAAACCTATGTAGATAGATGGTGATGGTGCACAACTTTAATCACAGCACTTGGGAGGCAAAGGCAGGTGGATCTCCAAGTTCAAGGTCAACCTGATCTACAAAGTGAGTTCCAGGACGGCCAAGAGTATTACAGAAAGAAACCCTGTCTTGAAAAACCAAAACAAACAAAAAACACAGAATACATCTATGCTGAACAACTTAGTCAGTAAGGCTGCCCCTACTAAGGTAACATGGAGTTCAAAAAACTCAGGCCACTCATCTGGTACCTAGATCCAATTAAACATGCTCTTTATTGTTGCAATTAGGAATTCCATTTTTGTTATTTCGCATGACTTTTCCAAAGTCCGATATTCATTGTAAAATACTCTATCTTCACTATAATTCTTTGCAATGTTGAAAGCCAATTTTATGCCTACGAGACATTCAGAATGTCATTTGGGACATGCTACTTTCTGTAACCTAATGGAAGTCACTATTTAATTTAAGTTTGTGGAACAAGTTATTGGTTCACAGTAATAGCATCTATACATTTGTTACTGATATTGATTTTATTTATTTTTGTTTTTTCCTCCTTTTTTTTTTCTTTTGAGACAAGGTTTCTCTGTAGCTTTTGGAGCCTGTCCTGGAACTTGCTCTTATAGACCAGGCTGGCCTTGAACTCACAGAGATTTGCCTGCCTCTGCCTCCCAAGTGATGAGATTAAAGGCATGCGCCACCACCATCTGGTTGATATTGATTATTTTAACTGAAAAATTAAGAGTCGAGAGAAGCTTTTTTCATCTTGTCACACTGCAGTGATACTGTCCCCCCAAATGAACTCACAGAAATGTTTCATTCATTTGTTACAGATTCATTTTTTGAACTCATTAATGTTATTGACTATTACTGTTGCCAAGAAAAATACAGAAAACACTTTTTAAAAAGTCGAACCTTTTTCCTAGTTTATGCTCTAGTGATATATCAAGAGATTCTTTCTGTATCTATCTCCTTTTTACTCTCTCTCACATTCCATAGCTATGTATCTAGACAGGAGTGCATGTGTGTGCGCCTACACACACACACACACACACACACACGCTACCTGTTGGTAGCCCCAAAAGAAAATGTGGGCTGCTTTATTGGGATGCAAATACTTTGTATCAAGCACTGTGCTGAGTACCCTTGTGTATAATTTCTTGTTTAAATTATTAGCACATTATGTTTGAAGGAACTGACCATAATTCCTGTTTTGTAAATGGCCTAGATTATTTTGATTAATTTATCTTACTTACACTAATAATAAATAACAGATCTGTGATTTGATTACAGATCTACTGATTCTTCCCATTTTACCAAATTCATTTCAATGAGAACATTTGTCTGTATTCTTCCTGAAGTATTTTTTTCTCTTTTTGCTATAGTCATTAAATGACAGTGACAACAAATCTTGGTTGGAAAGAGTCAAGGGATAGGTAAATTTAGCATCTAATTTCTCTAAGTGAGTTCTAAAGGTAGGGACTATTCTGTGACCAAGATGCTGTGCTATCAAAGTTGTTAGGTGGCCTCGGGTTTGTTCCAGTCTTCTGGGGAGAGCTTGTCAGACCATCCTTCTCATTACAAGAGCAGGAAATATTCCTGGGGCATTCTTCCATCTTGTACTCTACAGCCTACTTGTAATCCTACTGTCAGTTTACTCTTCATTCCACCCATCCATTACCAGACACTGTTTTCTCTGGTGCCCATCACCTGGCCTTCCCAGCTGAGATTAGACTCAAGCATAATGAATGATGTGAGCATTGTCCCTGCCTGGTCAGTGCACATCTCAGAATTTGAACAGTTTGCTCCTTCGTGCCTTTGACAGCAGTTCCTGGGCTACTTGGCTCAATGGGAAGGTATATGAGGAGAGGTGAGTTCTGTTTCTCACCTAGAATCATGAAATGCCAAATGTCCATTTAGAGTCCATTTTGATGGTAGAGACTCTCAGACTTTGTGATTATTGGTGAGGGCCTTTCTTTTCATTCTGATAGGTTTGTTTTCAAAAATAGTTTTTAGGATGCTGCTGCTTTTTTATTTTTAAAATGGTAATCGAATACCTTTGTCAATTTTGTACTATTACAGTAGAATATTACAGACTGAGTCATCTATAGTGAACAGAAATTCAATGGTGTATAGCTCTAGAGGATTGGAAGGTGACATACTATGACAGAAGAAGACAGAGGAAGGGTGAGAGAGAAAAGGGACTCAATTTTTTATAGCCATCTGTGTCCTTGGACATTTTCTTGAATCCATGCATGGGCACACTCAAGACAGACGTCTCAGATCCCAATACTGGCAAATTGGAGGTTAGGAGTCCTGCACGTGGCATTTGGGGATCACACTTACACCATGGCATTTAGTATCCTAGACGCAGAGTCACAGAGGCACGGAGCTGAAAGAACGCACACTGTTCCGGTAGGTAGATGTCGGCTGAGGGTTAAAGTAGACATAGCAGAGTCTTTCTCACTCCTTTTTAACATCCGCACACCCCATGAAACCATCGTTTCCCTCAGCTCCTACAAGTTTTGATCAGTGGGACTGTGGCTAAGTTTGGAACTTTATGTCCTCTCTTCATGGCCACAGCCTCATCTCCCCCACTGGCATTTCTAGGGGCTCTGTCTCCATAGTTAGCATTGCTTCTTTTTTTATATTGGCTCTATCCCTTGTTATAAACACACATTATTAAGTATTCCTACTGCCTGTAAGGCTTTAGGGGGACAGACCCAGTTGCTCACTGTTGCTAGGCCTTGTCAGTTGACAGTATATTTTTAAGTACACTCTCTCATCTAATTTTAATATTGTTTTGTCCGCATAGAGCTCCATTTCTTTTTCCATTCATGCAGCAGATGAATGCTTCCTTAACGTCTATGTAGGAATAAGTTATGTAAGTTTTAATGAAGTCATATAATAATTAAAAATGGCATATATTAAAGTTTGTCCAAGTTGTTTTTATGTGAGATTGCTTTTAATGAAGTTGTGAGCTTTGGGAAACAGGGTTGGCTGTTTTAGGGTAGATATTGGACTTAAAGAATTGGTAAAAAGCAGTGCACTTCCAGAAGTGAGCCCAGTATGCCCAAGGCACAGGCCAGGCATACATACAGTGTATTTTTGTGTCCATCTCATACAAAGTTTTTTTTGTTTTGTTTTGTGTATGCTGTTCCTGGAGTGCAGAATGTAACTTCATTTCCCCTGTACACATCTCCTTGCCAATTCTGTTCTGATTAGGTTTTGTGGTCTTAAAAGGAAAATTGTTGATAAACAAGATAAATTCATTCTTAGTTTCTCTTCTCTGGTTGTAAATGTTCAATATGGTGTTTGGAGGAAGAGGTTTTTTTTTTTTTAGAGGTTTGTTTGTTTGTTTGTTTGTTTATTTATTATACAATATTCTGTTGCATGTATGCCTGTAAGTCAGAAGAGGGCACCAGACCTCATTACAGATGGTTGTGAGCCACCATGTGGTTGCCGGGAATTGAACTCAGGATCTTTGGAAGAGCAGGCAATGCTCTTAAACGCTGAGCCATCTCTCCAGCCCCAAGGAAGAACTTTGTTAACAGAGTAGTATTTCTTTTAGTTTTTTCCAGGCTCTGTCTGTTTGCCTCCTTCTTTTCTTTGGCACTGTGAATTCATTAATCCCATTGCCTTGCTCATGCACAGCACATCCTCTGCAACTGAGCTATACCCCTCATCCTAGTGGCAGTTTTCATGCTTTTGTTTAAGTTGCAAACGTTAGCAAAACATCAATAATCCTACTTCATATCATTATGTTGATATGCAGACTTTGAGAATGTGAGGCAAGTCATTAATTTAAAGGAAGCGCTGTATATGCCATTGTATTTTTGTTAAAAATTTTGAACTGTGTTCTGATGGGTTGGTCAAAACAACTGATCCAAACAGTACCTGTCTAAATGCCTCTGGGAAGTGCTGATGATCATGGATGTAGATTGCGAAAACTTCACATGGTTTTATCAATCTTCTAGATGCCTTGGAGACTGCAAAGATAAATAACAAACAAAGTCATTTTTGCTTGTGTCTGATACCATGCAATGAATTCTAACCATAAGGAAATATTTAAAGTAGAAAGAGAAAATTTATAAGTGTAGGTTGCTAGGGTTTTGAAGAAACCCTCCAAATAGCATGGTTTTTGTGCCAAAATTCTGAAACTGTTGGTAAAGGGAAAGTAAAGTGTCAATTATACAATAAAAGTAGTGACACTGAAGGATATATCCTAAGTTAGGGTGCACTCGCTAGCTGAACATGGGAGATTGATTTGTTTAACCATTTAATAAAAGGTATTAAATAACTTTACTCCTTTTTTATCCCTTCCCCCATTATAGGAAAACTTTCCTCCCTTCATGTATTGAAACAAGGGTCTTGCATGTATTTTGCAATTATTTTACCTTTGAGTTCTATTCACAACCTTATCAACGTAAACCGAACTACATTTACCATCTGTAGACGTCATGGTTTTTCAGATGGAACACTGCGGCTCCCCAGGCCATTCATGTACCCTCCTTTTTTTGCTTAATTTTTGCTAATTAAAAGAATTCACTCCTCTTGGAGCAGATAAAAGTGGAAAGAAGCTAGGGATTATAGCAATTGAATCATTAAAAAAAACTCATGAGGATGAGGGGGGTGGTACTGGTAGAAGCGTTTCTTGCAACTTCTGAAGTTATTTGGAGCTTTATATATTCTAAATGCTCTGCAACTAAATCTGTGCAGAATGGGGATGGCAAATTGTTACTGCCTTAGAATGTGTGAGCCTGGCAATTACTTCCTGCACTTTGACCCTTTGATGTTTCAGCTAATTACCAATTAAGAGCCATTTTAGCAAAGAATATAAGTCCTGGTTCCAAAATCTGCTTTAGACTTGTGATAGCACTGAGAAAGCAGCAATTTTGTGCTTTCCAAATGTGTATCAGTAGCTTGAAATAAAATCCTTCATGCAATGTGGTACACCCTTTAAGACAATATATTCTCGCTAATATAGGATGGTTCTTTTTGAAAACATGGATACTGCCAGCTCTGATCAGTTATTCCAAGAGTTGGAGTGTGTATATTATGTAGTTTAAGAATATCTTGATGAGTTTCTTTTTATATTTTTTTAACTGCACACATGTCTGTGGGATACTTTTGTGTATGGTGCCCTAGATGGCCAGAAGAGAACATTGAATCTTCTGGAACTGGAGTTACAAATGGTTTTGAGCTACCATGTGGGTGCAGGGAATTGAATCCAGGTCCTCTAGAAGGAGCACCCAGTGCTTTTAATCACTGAGCTATTTTTTTTTGTTCTAAGTTTATTTTATTGTATTTACTTATTCAATACACTCACTATATTTATAAAAATATCTATTTAAGTAGCCAAGTAAGCTTCCTACAATGATAAAATAAATATTAAGTAAATTACATATTTTAATAACTAGGATTCTTTCTTTTTAGTGTGACATAAAACTGTAGTATGTCTTTTAATCTGTGGGATTTTTGTCTTGATGACAATGTGGTGAATAGAGTTTATATACAATCTTGGATGTTTTATAATGTAACTTCATCCTTCTCTGTGCTCCACTGTCCAAAGAGGACGCTGTTGACTAGAAATAAATGTTTTAGCTTCAACAATATTGTAACCTTGAGCCATTACTTTACATATGTCATTGATTCTTCTTGGACTTTATCATTTTTCACTGGGTAATTATGCCATAGATTGTTGAAGAGAAAGATTGGATCATGTCATTTGCAATAACTGTAAATACTATGGGTAACTTAAAAGGTAGCCTCTGTTACAATCCAGCATGCATACGGGTAAGCTTGGTTTTTTTATCTGTAAAATTTCCAACTAGCTAAATCTCCGTTTTTATTTTTCCTACAAGGGGGTCCTGATGACAACTTAATTGAAGGTGGAGGAACAAAATTTGTCTGCAAACCTGGAGCCAGAAATATTACTGTCATATTCCATCCATTACTGAGGTAAGTCATCCCATCCCCTATGATATTCTCATCCGTGATCAATATTCTCATTATTTATGCTGATGTGCCAAGTGCCAATAGTTCAGCCAGCATTGAGTCAAATCATTAGAGAAAAGAAACTTGTTTCATTTTGTAAGGTTTCACAGTGAAAGTTAGTCAATAGAACAGATAATGTCAGCCAAGCTGCTCTCTGTTCTCAGGAGTAATAATAGCTCACAGACACTTGAATTTGATTTTCTTTACTTCTTTCTCTAGTCCTGCCCATCTTCTTCCCTGCTCCTTCTCCTTTTTTGGATCTGTCTCAGTGACCCCCTGGGGACATCTCGCCTACCATCTGTTTTCATAATCACACATTTGTTGACCACAGTCTTGCTCATGTGTCCATTTGTAGCCTTTGCACTGCCATTACAGAGATGAAGCATTGCAGCCTAAGTCCTAGCCTGCAACCTGCGTATTTTCTCTGTAGTTCTTCGCAAGAAAAACAAATGACTGACCGTGGTCTTTGTACTCATTTACACTAATTACTCCTTCAATATCTTTTGAGAATTACCAAGTCTCTGAACAGATGTGATTTACAGAAGCCTGAAAGATATTCAGAATAAAATATATGGCTTTGTTTCTCGGAAGATAATTTGATGGTGAGCAGAATAAAATCTGTTACATTGTTCATTTCTCAATTATAGTATATTGTAGCAAAGAAAAATTCATGATGCTTTCACAAAATATTCTTAAGTCCTAAGTACTTTTAAGAAGGCACTTTTCTGGGTTAAAAGGACAATTACTCGGTAGTTACAAACTCTGCTTTTCAGTTAATGATATCTAGAGATCTCTGTGCATGACAGTGTAAAAACAGTTTGTAAAATTACGGAAGGCTAAGATGCTATATTTAATACTGTGATTCATTAAATTAGTTTTGAAAATACATAAAGAACAAGCATATTAATGGGTTATATAATGTTTTCATACAAATAAGAATCTTGTACTACCATGTTAAATATGTTAGACATAATTCTTTTTTTTTTTTGGTAAAATCTCAAAATCCTTATTTTTGAAATCTGCATTTTTGTCTGCAGCCCTTCTGCTGCAGAACTGCATATTATTTTCTTCCTTTTATTACCTTACCTACAGCTCAGCTTTTGCCCCTCCCCTCTTCTCATAGTCACCAACTTTCCACTGTTAACTTCCATGAGATGAGCATTTAGATTCCTCAAGAATGAGATCATGCAGTTTGATCCATATTGTTACAAATGTCAAAACTGACTAGTATTCCATTATGTATCACATTTCTTTTATCCAGTCATCAGCTAAAGGATACTCAGGTAGTTCCCACTTTTCTTTTGGGTATGTACCCAGCATGGAAAATCCTGGATCATCTGGTCTTAATTTTTGGTGAACCTTCACTGTCTTTTTCCATAATGGCTGTTTTAATTGACCTTTCAGGCAATTTGCATATAGTAGCTAACATTATTTTATTGTATACTTAAAATCCTTAATAAGGAAATTTAATATTTTACATTTATGCCTGTTTATAGAAGGAACTCTGTATTTATATAATTGCTTTTTTCTGTAAAGAACTATTATATGCTGACTATATTTATATATAAAGTAACAGAAACTTTTAAATCCTTATGAGGTGTATCTCAGAATAACACTTAAACCCTCTAAAACTCTTGCTGCAAGTAAATTCACTTAAGAATCATGGGGTTGGTGGACAATGAGGACTGCTGAGAAGTCAATGACAATGGCACTGGGTTTTGATCCTACTGCATGTACTGGCTTTGTGGGAGCCTAGCCTGTTTGGATGCTCACCTTCCTAGACCTGGATGGAGGGGGGAGGACCTTGGACTTCCCACAGGGCAGGGAACCCTGACTGCTCTTTGGACTGGAGAGGGAGGGAGAGGGGAGTGGGGAGGGAAAAGGGAGGCAGGGAGGAGGCAGAAATTTTTAATTAAAAAAAAAAAAAAAGGAATCATGGAAGCCGGGCCGTGGTGGTGCACACCTTTAATCCCAGCACTCGGGAGGCAGAGGCAGGCGGATCTCTGTGAGTTGGAGGCCAGCCTGGTCTACAAGAGCTAGTTCCAGGACAGGAACAAAAAAAAAAAAAAAAACTACGGAGAAACCCTGTCTCGAAAAATTAAAAAAAAAAACAAAAAAAAAACAAACAAAACCAAGAATCATGGGGTTAAGAAAAATAAGACTATTTAATCGGCTGATATATATTATATATGTTACATATAAAAGGTAAATTATAATGTAAAACTTATGTATTTTACTATATTGTCCATATATATCAGGACTTTGATAATTTGTTTAGTCATGTTCTGCAATTACAATTGATTTTTACTTAGTGTTGTTAATTGCTAAGAGAATAGGAACATACCTGAATCTTTATAGGCCTCTTCTAAACCCAGTTTGATGCTGCTTAGTTGTGCCATAGTCTGAATATTTCAAGTATGGAAGAAAGCCCCATGGAGGGTAGAATTTAACACATTGTATAAATAGCTTTCTAGTGCTTTCTAAGAGCTGCTTAATGGCTTCTGGGATTCCCACTTCTTTTACCCATTCCATTTGTATTCTGAGTTTTGTTATTGTTGAGAAGAACTGAAGGTTTGTCACATGATATAATTCACCATTTATTTCTTTGAGTATCTCTTAATGTATGTAGCAAGAATTTTATATGGCTTGCAGGGTAAATTAGTTCTTTGATAAACATGTGACAATGAGAGGCTTTTCATTAGCTGTTGGCACAGATTCAAATCTTATTCCTTAAATGCACTATTGAGTTTCAGTTAAAATCTAATGGACTTATAGAACTTCAAATGACTAAGCCCTTTAGTAATATTTACTTTTTAATTTTAATTATTATTACCCAACATTTTCTAAGTGTCCATTTTTTCTTAAGTGTATAAATTAATTGTGTAATTAGGAAAATCAGCATGTATATATAATTCCACACATTGATTTTCATCATGAGTTAACTCTTTACTAGTATTTAGATTAATAGACTTTTATTATATTATTACTTATTATGTTATATCTATATTAATACTGTTCAAAAATATGTTCTTATTTAAAAGACATTATGGCAAAATGAGACAGGCAGATTGGAAGAATGGGAAGATGTTGGGAGGAGTAGAAGACTTGAAATTTAAGATGAAAACCATAACATGGTATCTTGTTCATTCTAGATGCTTCCTTTAGCTTTTATTACCAATTATTTACTAGACTGTGCTTTTATGTAAGGTTTACAGGAACATGATCAGCTCACATTCTTGTCTATGAGGTGCTTGCTTAGTCACTTGCTTGGTAGGAGACAGAAGTTGGCAGGTCTGGGCACAGCAATCAATCAATGGAATCTTTTAAACTTATCAGGGAAAATACATACGCAGGGTCTGTATTGAAACAGAGTGACAATTATTTTAATTGCATATTCTGTTGCCCATTCATCTTCCTCCTGCTAATCTTCTGGGAAGTTTCTATTTCGATCAAGTGACTCATATTCCTGACTTATCTCAAACTTTTCATTTTGTTTATAACTTACACTGTGATTATGAGGCACAGAAGTAACTTTTCTCTCAATAATATTTAACATTAGTTTATTAGCAACAACTAATATTTGTGTTAGTAGACTATGTATGCTTCATTGTGTCTTTTACTGAGCTCTAATATTTTCTTCACTTGGAGACAGATCTGGTATCTCCCCCCTGTTGTAAAATGGTGCAGAGGTGGACCTTGGCGGACCAAGGGGCCCTGGGGTGGGTGAGGGACATACGTGCCACACAGGCAGAGCTTATGTGGGAGTTTTATTGAGATAAAGGGAGTGGGGGAGGGAAGAGAGAGAAGACACAAGGATCAGCCTGCCTCTTTAGAAAAGCAGTGGGAAAGAGAGTGAGAATGGGCGGAGCTTTTTTCTTAATGGGACCTTTGTATGTGAGTAGTGATTTAGTCATAGGACCCTAGGCTGTCCAGGGTACCACCTGGGTTTGTCCTGCCAGGTGACAGGGGCCAGCATAATACCTGTATCCTAACACCTCCTCTATCTAGCATCAATGGCGCTCTGTCTTCCTGAAACTTTTCATATAGCTTTGTACACTTCATTTATGAAGAAAGCACTTTTGTAATTTGTGTGCCACTGGTAGTGCGTTCTTCAGTGCCTAGAGGATTTTCTCTATTGGAAACTGAACTGTCCTTCAGAGAGCACTGTGAAGTTGATTCCCGTTATTTTGTTTGATGTATTCCCAGAAGGCATTTATGTTTTCCTCTCATAAAATTATCCTACAAGGTCTTCCATTATGGTAACCTTGTAGTCTTATTTTTGTACTCCTCATAACCGTGGCAGCCTTACCACTAGGAAGCCACAAAGGATGCCGGACGCAACTGTACTGGCTTCCAACTGTTCACCCCATTAACTCGGCTGGCCCTTAAATGTTTACTTAATATTTTTCATTGCTGTTAACTTTTGGTGAATCTTGTATCTTAAGAACATGGAAGATAGAATCATCTTGCTTGTTTTACTTGTAGCCTACCAAGAAATTGTAAGCAATTGAAGCCACAGTAAAAGCTTGCAATGAGAAGAGGTTATTTAATCAATTTTCTGTCTCTCTGTCTAAATGAGGAAAAGCATATTGAAACAAATTTGTATTGGTCAAATTACAGTGGGTTTTAATTTTCTTTATATGTTAGCAAAGAATTGATTAGTTTGCATGTTGATTTCTGCATTTTAATTTTTATGATTCTGACGAGGCAATAGCTTTCTTTATTTTTCAAGAATTCAAGGCCCTTACATTTCAAAAATTAAAAGTTTAAATGACAAATGAATTTCACAATGTGTTATTTCTTTTGCTGGTTTTTTAAAAAATATTTATTATGTATACAATATTCTGTCTGTGTGTATGCCTGCAGGCCTGAAGAGAGTACCAGACCCCATTACAGATGGTTGTGAGCCACCATGTGGTTGCTGGGAATTGAACTCAGGACCTTTGGAAGAGCAGGCAATGCTCTTAACCTCTGAGCTATCTCTCCAGCCCCTTTGTTTGTTTTTTTGATAGTCTTAATTGGGAAGGTCTTTGTGAAAGCATGGCTCTTAATCAAACCTGATGATGCAGCAAGCAAATTAGCCTGAATATCTGAGGGAAGAAGCCCTGACCAGAAGAAATGCAAATGAAAAGGGAAAGGTGACTCTGTTCCAAGAACCACCAAGAAGCTTACTGTAGGCCAGGGTGTCTTCCCTAGTGGTCTCTTTTGGAGGGTGTGAATTGGGAACTTATAGTCAAAGTAATTAGAACAGAAATGGTTTCTTTTTGCCTGAGTAAAGAGGGCAATATATTTAGACTTTAAAAATATAGGAACTACCTTTGTAAACCTCAAAGGCTTCAAAAGTATAGAGAAAGTCTGACAATACTAGCATTCAAAAAAAAATTATTATATTAGGCCTATTCCTGGATTTGAGGTACAGAAGAATTCTAAGTACTGAGTTAGTATAACTTGGTGTATTTAGTATAGGTTAGTGTAGTTTACTACAGTGAAAATAAAGTCCTTTCTAATGATAGATGTAGAAGTAGAGTATATAATTTGATATAGCTCATTTTTATTATATTCTCCAGTGTTGTTTGACAAATGCTATTGGCAAAAATCAGGATATCATGAAGGATTCATCCTGTGTGTGATTCTGATATAGTGTGCTTTCAAATAATACAAAGTTTTATTTCTCACTGAAGCAATGACTGGCCTGGTGGGCTTCATTTTAAAAGTCCTAGCTTGTTTTGGTTTTGTAGTAGGATTTGCATGCTAATCTTTCTAAGTTTAGAGAGTAAGCACAGACAAACAACTTCATTAGCAAACTATATGTTAGCCTAAACCTAGTCTAGCACAGAGGGTCTGTTCAGGAAATACTTCCAAGATTATAATACCTTTCTAATAGAAATCTTGATTTAAAATCTTAACTTCTTTATTTCTGTTGGATTTTATCCTTTTATTCAAAAGTGTGTAATAAATCCTTCAACTTTGAAAGGAAGATGTAGTTTGAATATTTATAAAAAATATTATTCTATATTTCTTGCCAATGTTTGTAGCAGGTTTTCTTTTGCACCTCCCACCAGTTCCCAAATCATGACATAGAGACTTTTTATTAGTTATGAATGCTTCATTTTAGCCTAGGCTCCTGTTTTGCTTTCTCTTATAACTTAACCTGTTTCTCTTCATCTATGTTTTGTCTCAGGGCTTTTTACCTTTCTTTCATTTTGTATGTCCTACTCTATACCAGGCTGGCTGGCCCCCAGTATCTCCCTTACTTTCTCCCTTCTCTCTCATTCCCTCTAGCCTAGATTCCTCTTGCTTATTCTCTCTACCTGCCAGCTTCATTTATCTCTCCTATACATAGCTATTAGCTGTTCAGCTTTTTATTAGACCAATCAGGTGCCTTAGGCAGGGAAGGTGAGACAAATCTAACACATCTTTACATGATTAAACAAATGCAGAATAAAAAATGCAATACATCTTTACATAGTCATCTACAACAAATGTTCTGTCTTAGAGAAATGTTCAACAGTTATTTCCACTGTGACAGTTTGATATATACAATAGCATTTGATAGTGTTATTCTGAGCATTCATAAGTATGGCATATGCTTTATGCAGAAACATGCTTATTTTATTTTGAACTATTTTTTTATTTTATAATATTTTGCTTACATGTATGTCTTTGTGAGAGTGTCTGATCCTCTGGAACTGCAGTTACCAACAGTTGTGAGCTGTTATATATGTGCTTGGAATTGAATCAGAGTCTTCTGGAAAATAGCCAGTGATTTTACCTACTTAGTCATCTTTTCAGCCCAAACATGCTTGTTCTTACTGAGCTTATGTGATTAGAGAGTCCATCAGATGACATTGTGGGTTAAAAGCTGTCCTTGTATGGGTGGCAATATGACCATTGCGTTTGATTTCTAAGAAACAGAACAGTTTTTTCTGAATTATGAAAGATAATTTTCAGATTATATGACTTATGAGGCCTACTGTGTGCATTGGTTTATGTAGATTCTAAAGCCTACATATGAGTATATACTTTCGACTTTATATTACAAATATTAACTGCGTTTAACCTTTTTATCAAACATTTGGAGATTAAATCGTGCTTTTTGTTTTTTTGGTCGTTTTTGTTGTTTTTGGTTTTTTGAGACAGGATTTCTCTGTGTAACAACCCTGGCTGTCCTGGAACTCGCTTTGTAACCAGGCTGCCCTCGAACTCACAGAGATTGGTCTGGCTCTGCCTCCTGAATAGGAGAATTAAAGGTGTGTGCCACCAATGCCCAGTGAAATCATGTTTTTTATTCTAAACTTTCCTTTTAACCTTTATCTCTTCTAACATATTATATATGTTACACGTTGGTCGCCACACCTTGTACCTGAGTGAAATGAATGTCACTCAGAACCAAAACACTTTTGTGCACGTGTCAACAATGTTGAAAGAAGTAATTTGATAGTCCATTTACATGAAAAGTACTGATAGTTCTGTAAAAAATGAAAGGAAAATATAAAGCAAGCTGGAAAGATTAGAAACGATAGAAATGCAGCTATATGTAATTAGACTTGATGCTAAGTCATGATAGTTCTCTAATACAAAACTTGTAGAAACAGGAAAGTTTCCCTTGGGAGGCTGGAGAAGAGTCACCAGCAGCCAAGTTAGAGAAAAGTGAACGATATGCTCATTGTTGGTGCGTGTTCTTTGATTCTGTGACTATAGTTCTAAAACCTGTGCTGCTTCCGAGGTCTGGATTGAGGTATTTCTTTTAGTATGTTCATTTAGGATTTGGGTTTTGTTGTTGTTGTTGTTTTTTTTTTTTTAATCAAACATGTCAGCACTACTGATTGCCATTGGCAAGATGGGGCATTCTCATTGACTTCTGCATCCTTTTTTAGCATGGCTTCTTCTCCACATTGGCTAAGAGGGACAGTCTGGTCATCTTCTGATCTAGCGTGTTATTAGAGACCATCCTGCCTTACCTGTAGTTTAGTTGACTTTACTCCCTCCTTACCTGACTCTGTCCTTCTCTTTCTCTTTGCTGTTTTTCCTGTTTATCATAACAACTTATCCGTGTAACTTTCTTCTTGCAGTGGCTCTTGAGCTCTCTTTCTACCACTGACAAGACTAAAATACAACACATTGCACTAAAATCACCCAAACTTTGCTGCTGTGATGTTTTAATTATATTCTGAGATTTTATATTTTATGTTATATTTCTATTTATATCAATTATATTACTATCCATTAACATAGCTTCCATATAAAAGTCAACAGTAAAACTTCAGTGTGAAAATTTACATAGATTGTGCACTGTTTTTTATGTATTTTGAACATGCATTTGTCTTTTGGACTGTAATAGCCAAAATATGCTTACTCAGCATCAATGAAGTATGTTTATGTCCAGCCACAGGTCCATTTACATCTGATTTTGGAATACAAATTGACAGTGCAATTTAAGATCAAAATAATACAGGCATACCTAGAGAAAGAGACAATTTCCTTCTTTAATAACGTATTTCTTTAGGTGTAGGCTTATAGGGGGAGGCCACTTTTTCATTCCCGGCTACCCAGACCTGAAATAACCACACAGAAACTGTTAATTAAACCACTGCCTGGCCTATTAGCTCTAGTTTCTTATTGGCTAGTTCTTACATCCCAAACTAACCTATCTCCATTAATCTGTGTATTGCCACATGGCTGAGGCTTACCAGCAAGGTGTCATGTCTGTCTCTGGCAGCAGATATATGGTGCCTTGCTACTCTCTTCCTTCTTTCTCCCCAGCATTCAGTTTACTTTTCCACACCTAGATCTACTCTGCCCTATCACAGGCCAAGGCAACCTCTTTATTAACCAATGGCAATAAAACATATTCACAGCATACATCACTTCCCCTTTTCTGTTTAAATAAAAAGGGAGGTTTAAACTTTAACATAGTAAATATACATATAGCAAAACAGGGATCAAGCAAAAATTACAGTTAAAATATTTATTTCTACTTTATCTTATATCATATTTTTAACTCTATCAAAGACCCTAGAAGGATATAATGTTACCTAAGTAAACAGGAAGTACATTGTAAGCATCTTCCAAAACTCTAGAATTAAAAGAGACATTTCACTGCCTAGACAGTCATCCAAAATTTTTTGTATCGTTGGAGCATTTATCTTTAGCCTACAGGCCCATAGCATTTGGCAAACTTGCCCATAAAGCAGTAAATATATACTTCCACCTATATTGGCAATTTGTCAGTCATTTTGTGAGTGTACTGCAGAATGTCTGGCAGACTCTTTCATGAAGCAGGAATCTTGAAGGACCGTCTCACCTTTAGGCAAGTTCAGCAGTCATATTTCTGTGGGTTTTGCACATCTAGTTTATAGCATAAAATCAAGCATTCAGATAGAGTTTTGCCTTTTTAACAGACATGCTACTGCCTGCCTGCAGTATACTGTAGGCATTTGTGGAGCATGCCTTTAATCCCTGTCCTGGCAGAAGCAGGTGGATCTCTGAATCCAAGACCAGGCTGGTCTACAGAGCAAGCTCCAGGACAGCCAGGACTACACAGAGAAACCCTGCTGGAAAAAAAACAAAAATCAAAAACAAACAAACTGTTTATATACTATAATAAATATTATATAATAATAACAAAAGAAAGAAAGGAAAGTGGGGGAAGGACTGTGATAGTGAAAGCTTTTTATCAGGATGGTTTTTTGTAATCTTGCTCTTTAATTCTGCATATTAAACATTTTAATCTTTTCATAGTATAGTGAACTAATTCCCCATGTTTATTGTAGTTATTTCTGTTTGTTAGATCGCATTTTGTCACAGTGGCCAATTGTGCCTCCTGATATTTAGTTCCCTGTGTCCTCTTTTGCTGTAGCTAGGATTTCCGTGAGCCATTGAAGCTCTCTGTGTCACAAATGCTCAGGGTGTTTGCATCTGGGATGCCACTGATACCTTTTAAAATTTAATTTTGCCTTGTGTATCTGTGAAATTTCTTCTGATTCTACATCTGTGTCTTGGATCCCCTCTTCCTGTTGGCATTGCTTTAGTCTCTTAGCTTCCTGGCTACTTCGATTTTACCAGATCTGACCTTTGTTTCCTGTCTCTTTCAGCCCTTTAGGCACTCACATTGTACAAGGAACTCTCGTGCTTATCTCCAGTCTAGACCCATAACTCATTTCTTTTTCTGGGCCTCTCCTGCCATAATGTGTCCAATGATTACTGACCTTATCAGGAGAAAGCGGAGACATCTGTAATTACTGATGATACTTGGAAAGATGACCGAATAGTGATGAAAATAGAGTTGGGTTTATATTCAAATACAAAATCGGAAATCAGGCTGGGAAATGGAAAGGGAATATCAGAGAGTAGAACCTGTACTAAAATAGTGTAAGCCAGATGATAGTCATGAATGAATTCATAGATTATACGAAGATTAATAAGATATTGAATTTTGTTATGGCAATAGAAATCCTTGAGGAAACAGAATGCTTAAGTCAAATACAGAGATTATGCTAAAGAAACAAAACCAGCAGTTGAGTGGGTAAGAGATGGAGAAGGAGCAGAGATTAAAGCACAGAATCTGACAAATCCTGGGCATGTTGAGCTACAAGCTTTACTTACAGAAGGCTATCTCTGTTGACGGGAGTTGGTTGTACAAATTACAGGACATTGTACCACATCGTTCAACCATTTATGCTGAAATTAGTACATTAACTACTTTTCCTGTTGCTGTCCTAAGAATATTTGACAAAGGCAAGGTAAGGAAGGAGGGGTTATTTGGACTCATAGTTTGAGAGTATACTCAGTCATGGCAGAGGAGTTTGAGACAGTTGGATCATTGTATCCACATGTACTGAGGAAAGGGAAATGGAAACTAGAACTTAGCTCACGCCTTCCATTTTATTCAGGATAGGACCCCAGCTTTATTATCATTATTATTCAACATATAGAACCAAGGTAAAGTGAATTTTCCAACCTCTGTTGAACTAATCTAGATAATTCCTCACAGGCACTTCCAGAAGTTGATCTGATCTAGGTAACACCCCCAGATGTGCCAGGAGTCTTGTCTGCGTAACTAGATCTCTGATAACGTGAAGCAATACTAGTTTCTCAAATACTGGAGAATGGATTTGGTGAATTCAACAGTGTGATTTTTTTTTCCCTTTAAGGAAGTACTGTGGTTTTCTCCCTAAGAACCAGGGTGCAGACGTGTTTTTCTGGTGCCCACACAGGTCATAGATCATCCTATGTACCTTCCGGCCATTGCTTTCAGATGACGTCTTGTGGTAGCTTTTGATGCTCTAGTGGATAATCTGCTAGCATACATTTCTAATTGTGTTTTCTAGTGGAGTTACTCACTGAGGACAAATTCATACCCAGGTCTTGGAAATAAATATGGGGGTGAGACCAAGGCAGCGATTCACTTTTTTTTTTTTTTCTTTTTTTTGCTGTTTTCCTGCTTTATCTTTGCTGACAGGCTGCCTGTGTTTTATTTAAGATGATAGTGTGTAAACTCCTTAAGGTAGACTGTTAATTTCCCATGACAGCTTATGAAGCTTCCCCTCCCTTTCTTTCCCCCACACCCAGGCACACATATCAGAGAAACTCCTGTGTGCGACATTTGTTTAACGTCGTCTGTCAGAAAAAGTGCCACAGCAAGTCAGTCAGGTTCCACGCTTGCAAACATACTTCCACCTTACTGAACATCACAAAAGCTGTCAAGAATTGCATTTCCCCTATATGTTCTCCTTCTGGAGGTGAAACCCTTATAGTCGTTATTGGCAGTGGGACTCATCAGAGCCTTGAAAGCTTCTGCAGGGCATTTTTGGGCATAGTTTGCATTTGAAGAAGGCTTGCCTTACTGTTTTGAAATCTTCCAAGCAACTTATGTGAATTCTGTAGTGTGCTGCACAAGATTATCTTTGAAATATTAGTTATTATGTGCCATTCTTTTGTTTTTCCTGCTTTCTCTGAAAAAGCAAAGTATAAGCTTTTCCAAGTGGCCTTGATACTGAAAAATATCCTTTTCTTTTGTTTCCTGCCAGTCTTCTAGATTCTTTTACCCACACACTCCTACTCTGTGCTCAATGGGACTTGAGTGAAATGTATGTCTGTGAGCCATTCATATTTTACATCATGTTTCATGTAGTGGATATGAATAACCGCCAAGAGTGAGACCAGTTGTACTTCAATATGTAATTAATAATCAGAACTCTGAAGAAGTTTGCATTTGGTTAGAACATAGCCAGTGGTATGTCCTCTGCAGAGAGAAGAAAGAGAAAATAGATGCATATATAATGCATCCAGCACACCCCTCTATACTTTATGATTATTAGCATATCCTAAGAGACCCTGATATTTGAATGTCTTTAAGAAAGCACAATGTCTCTCCCAAACAAATATGACAGCATTTCTTGAGGGAGCACATTAAGACAGCAGGCATGGCCCTTAATGGATCAACAATGCATATACTCATTATCATAGCAAACTCCAGGAAAACCATCACTGAAACCACAAGGAGTCAGGTTATTGATGCAGTCCTGGTAATTATGCTTGTATTGCTCATATCCAATTTATCATATGTTTGAAACAACACAAACATTGAATTTCTTCAATATTCTTCAATTGTTTCCTACTTGTAGCTGGGTATAGTAATGAGTATACATTTTGATTCCTTGTTATGTTGTATAGAAGAAAATATATAACACTTTGGATTTTATACTGTAAATAAAATAAATAGTAGTCTCCAAACATTGTGATTCTAGTATATTCAAGTATATAACATGGGCTTCGTCACCTAAGTGTGCATATCCTGGGACTCACTGTTAGAGTTTTCTTTTGTATTCTTCATGATTCAGTCACCTCACATGAAGAAGGATAGCTAAGACCCTTGAGCCTTAGGGATGTGCCCAGTTATGTTGTAAGTATATTGCAAATCTCACCTCATTTGACCTTTCCAGGAGCCCTCTGTGTTTCATACTGTTATCATTCTCACCTCATATCTGAAGAACCTGAGTCCAGGAGAGATGGAATAGATTGACCAAAGTTGTACTATTGTAAATGTAGCAGCTGAGCTGCAAGCCTGGGTCAAAGTCTCTAGGGCCCCGAGTCCTACTTCCTTTTTTGTAGTAGAAGCATGTGCCTCCAATTCAGCACACTAAGGTGAGGAGGTTTCTCAGGAGCCTGTGCTCCTTGATGACAGAGCAGACTGGTCTCTTTGACTCTAGAAGGGTCAAGGCTCTCTTTGTAAATGTCAGGTTCATGGTGCTCCAGTCTGCTGATAGTGCCTGCCTCTTCATTTGTTCTCTGAAAGAGAAGAAAATCTAAAAATTTTTGAGACACTTTATAAGGAAGCACTATAGACTAACTGGTTATTGTGAGTATAATAGTTTATATCCTTTTATTATGTTTACTGTATAAAGTTATCTATGATAAAATTTCTAGCTAACTAAAAATAAAATTCATTTAAAAGAAATTTCTCTATGCAGATTGCCGATATCTCTATGTTAGAAAAGGCACTTATAAATATTTTAGAGTATGTCCTTGAGCTGGAGAGCTGGTTCAGTGGTTAAGACCATGAATTGGTCTTCCAAAGGACTCTGGTTTGATTCCCAACGTACATGTCTGATGGTTCACATCCATCTGTTATTTCAGCGCCATTAGAATCCACATCTTCTTGCTTCTGTGGGACCTGCACTCATGTGCACACATCTAAACACACACACACGCTTGCACACACTGGAATAATAAAATAAAATCTATTTAAAAACATAAAGCGTAATCAGCTCATTCACTTTGTTTCTTAGGATATAATGAATTGAATCTTCTGTGTTAACAAGAGGATTGTTTCTATCCTTAGCCATGTCTTCAAGAGAACATGAGTCTATGTGTGTTATGGCATTATTTTATTTTGCAAATAATTTCTGCTTTTGTAGGGCTTTCTTTGCTTACAACATATAGGGGGTATAATTATTCTCAGATACTCACTATAAACTGGCTTTCAACACATGTACATCTTAATGTCTGAAAATTCTTCATACTAATATAGTATAGGGCAGGACAACCATTCTGACTTACATCCAGAAAATTTGTTGGCACCATCATGCTATACTTTAGTCTTCATGGAATAATGAACATTTTAATGTATTCATTTGGAAGCATGTCAGTAGGATTATCATTTTATTTCAGAAGCGTAACTTATTTTTTAATTCATCTAATTGTTCATTTAATGTTTATGCTTTTGCAAAGTGACTGTGAGATAGTTGTTAAGTCTTGTGGCTTATCAGTCAGGATCATTTTTGTCCAAAGACCAATAAACATAATAAAAATAGTTCTCTATGTTTTCCTGTCATTGATGAAAATGCCTCTGTATCCAGATAGCCCTTTGTGGAAGTATCCTTCAGAGGTGCTTCTCTTTAAGGGGGCTCCTTAAGAAGTTCTGTGCAGTGTTTGCACCATGATACACCTGTGTTCCAGCACCACAGGGTGTTTATCTTCTAGAACTTTTGATGGTCTCTCACAGGTTTACATCATAAACATCTCGAATCTTTTCTCTCTGGGTCTCCAAGGTCTGCAAACATCTCCTCACTCGTTCTAAATTCTTGTCTATATACCTTGTCTGTATAGCAGAATTGTGTCTACTATATTGCTGAATTTCTTTGTTTTGACAGATAAGAGAAAGTAATCCAGGCTTTATAAACCTTTTTCTTTGTTGGCACTTCCAAATGCCCTGCTTCTGCACTGCTCAGTGAAAACAAAGTAAACAAAATTGGAACATTTAAGAACTGTGTTGTCTGTCCTATTTGTTGTTCTGCTAACATGATGTAAGAGTAGAGTCCAGGACAGTGGAATCAGGGCTGGAGGTTTTCAAGTTCTTTTGGTCCAGGTTGGTTAGACCTGAGAAAGTCTTAAGCATTAAGAGGCATGATGGGAAGCCTGGAATGGTGGTTCTCGCGTGTAATCCCAGCATTTAGGAGGTGACCATTGAAAGATGAAGATGTCCAGCTCATTCTCAGATACGGTGATACCAAGGCCAGCCTAGGATGCATGAGACCTTGTCTCAGAAAACAAGCAACAATAACAACAAAAAAGTTGAAGAAGTAGAGGTAGTTATGGGAAGAAATGGGTTTCCCCAGATAACATGTATTTTCCTGTTGTTTTGGATTTAATAGATTACTTTCTAAGGAGCAGTTCCTCTTAGGAAGGTTAAATGAAGAGGTACACTGTGTGGTTGCTGTCATTAAAGCACTGGTTCTTAGCATTGTAAATAAATGAATAAATTTTATGAAAATATCATATGAAGAAATATGTGTTAGAAGGAACTGGGGGGAGGGCTCAAATCCCCTAACAGTCTATGAGCTGTCAGATTTAGAGGTTCTGCCCATCTTAGCTTTTATTCCAATTTTTGCTCACTGGGCTGCTTCAAGCCTAGATCCTTCATCTACACAATAGGAATAATACACATATTGTGTTTTTGGCAGAATTTGAACCAACATACCTACACTAATTACAGTGAGGCTTGAGTCCAGGAAAACTCCATAATACTTGCATAGGTTCTAGAAACTGAAAGTAGTTGGTTAATGGGTTTGCCTCGTGTGTGTGTGTGTGTGTGGGGGGGGGGGGGGCTTAGCATTATGCTTTGCTTACAGATAAAGCAAAGAGAAGGAAACGTAGGAGAAATCTGCTTCTGTCCCTTTGCCTCCACACTGGGCTCACTCCTTGTCTTTCTTTCCTCTTCCTGTCTCTTGGAGCTCCTTCATAGAAATAGGATTTACTACTCCAAGGTGCTTATAGGAAATAGAGAAAAACTGCTTGCGTGCGAATCACTAAGAGTTGAATTTCAAGATTTTGTGACACAGAAATATTTGAGGAGTTTTTCTGTAATAATGCATAAAACATACCACTTCCTTTTATTAGAAGAAATTAGGAATCTCAGATACTGGGGAAAACAGAATGAATCACTACTTTAGATTATATCTAATATGTAATTTCAGTAATGCAAATTATTATTTTGAGTTCTCAAATGCTAACAAGATATTGTTACCTTCTCAAAGAAAAATCTCTAGTAGGATGATAAATGATCTCCATTAATTAAAGTAATGCATATGATATGACAGCAGAATACTGCTAAATTACCCATTATTGACACATTTATCTTATTTTGTAAGTGAGAACTACAGCAAAGCTGTATAGAAAGAAAATAGGAAAATAAAACAAAACAGCCACTTACTCGGTCATTTTGTTTGTTTGTTTGTTTGTTTTTAGGAGACAGGATTTCTCTGTGTAGCCCTGGCCATCCTGAAGTTCTCTCTGTAGACCACACTGGCCTTGAACTCAAAAAGATCTGCCTGCCTCTGCCTCCCAAATGCTAGGATTAAAGGCCTTTACCATTACTGCTGGGCCACTTTTTCAGTCTTAAACTCAATATCTTTCAAACAAATACAGCGGAGTTTATTGAGTAAGACCTAATGTACTCTTTATGATTTGTGCCAAGAAATGAGTACCAATTAAAAACAAAAAGAAAGTAAAATAAAGTCTTAGAAAATGGCTCAGCCAATTAAGTGCTTGCTCCAGGACCCACTTACAGATCAGGCAGGATGGGATGCACCTGTAATCCTAACACTGAGGAGGCAAAGCAGGCTCATGCCTGCACCTCCCTGGCTAGTTAGTATCGCCAGATTAGTGAGATCTAGGTTCACTGAATTGATTGCTTCCCTTTCCCCCAAAAGCATACCCAGGGTGACCCTGCTTCACAGTGGCGTAATCAATAGACTATAGAATGACTAATTTGTTTCCTCACATTTCTTATTGAGTATTTTCCAAGTAAATTTGTAGAGGGAAAACCAGCCATCTCTGATGCTGCGGTGACTGGGATAGAAAGTGTCCTCCGAGCTGCCTGCCTGTGTGCTGCAATATGTTAGCAAGAAGCCAGAGGAGGAAAGAGGTTGCTGAGGAGGATGCCACTTATGGAAGCTGTTCCTTAATATAACCTGTTTTTTGGTTTGCTTTTTTTAAATTTGTTTTGCGACATCTCTGTAAGGCATTGAAAGGATACATTTTCTTTTAAATGGGTCACATGCATGTCTAACCTGCATGGACTACATGTAGTCAAAGTTCGCTGTAAATGTGGCCCAATATCAGTTTCTAAATGCAGTTAAAATATTAAGGATTTTATTTCCATTTATTTTCTGTCACTTAATTGCAGTTTTTTGAACTTGAACTTCATAATAACAATTTCTTTACACAACATCAGAAGGTTGGACATGCTTTCAAGTGGAATATTGCAAGTGTAAAAATGCATTTAATTTTAAAAATACTAAACCTAAGTGTCCTGTTTGGACTTCTCCTCTACTTTAAAAAACAAAAATTCTTTAAAAATTGTTAATTAGCATATATTTATTCTACAAAATGATATTATACATTTCATATATGTATGCCATCCTCTTTGCTCATATTCACCCTCTCTTGGATTATAGACTACATAATAAATGTTTTACTTAAGTTGAATACAGAATTGGATAAAAAGGATGGACACAGAAGGAGATGTGGCCACCTCTCAAGCCCACTCAGCCTGGAGTAAGAAATTTGGCATTTATTAATATTCATTTACTTTGTGCCAACTTTTTTTCATGAATTGCCCTATTTCAATTTTTATAATAATCACTTGGTTCAGAGATAATACAATTTACCCAAAGTTGTTCGTCACTATACTCTGGTGGAATTGAGATTTGAATTTTTTAGCCTCTCCTTAGATTTTTGTTTTTTTGCCTGAACAAAAAAACAAAAATCCCTCAGGTCATTTTCAAGGACCTCTGTGAAATAGCTAGGAGTGTAGCAAGTGAGCTTGCATGCTGCCCACAAGTCCCTTGCTTCTTGCTAGCAGAGCAGCATGCATCTGCAGAACCAGGCTCTAGAAACAACTGCTTGAGAAGCTACTCTTCAAGGGAAATAAAAACCCGCAAAAACTTCACGTCCACTCTGTACTCTTAACTTCTGATGATCATTGTCTTAGCTCTAATTAGCAGAAATATTTACTTTGATTCACAGTTTTGTAGACTTTGGTTCGTGGAAGCATGATTACCCTGTGCCCCGTGGTAAGGTAGTTCACAATCACAGGCACACTTGCAGTAAAGGAAGCTGCTTACCTCATGTTAGCCAGAAAGCAAAAGAGGGAAGAGAGGGGACACTGGAAAAGGGGACATGCTCTTTCCGGTGAAATAACTTCAGGTTGCTAGACCCTTCTAATAGCTTCCCAGCTGTGTTGGATATGTTTGTGTTGTGACCAAATAGATTTGGTTTGTTTTCTAGTTTGAGACCATATTGGCAGGAATATCCTAGCAGAGGAACTCAGTTCATGATAGTGGGAACAATTGGCTATAGACTTGCTCACATCACAGTGGCTCAGGAAGCACCAAGTGAGATAGGAAGTGGAGCAGAGTATAACCTTCAAAGCCTCACCTACAGTGATCAGTTTGCTTTCCCCAGCTAACGATTCCACAGCCTTCCTGAACAGTACCACCAGCCTTAAAACCCGAGCTTATTGGAGAGAGCATTTTATCAGACTGTAGCACCCTTCCAACAGCACCAAGGTAGAAAGGATAAAGACTATGTCATTAGTGGTGGGAATTCGTGGGGGCCATTTCACAAGCCAGCTGTAGTTTTCATTGAGAAAAATAGGAGATGCGTCTTAGGAACTGTCTCCAAAATGTCAGCTTTATTCTTATCCCCAGTCCAGATAAGAAAAGTCCATAGCCACAAAGAATGTAGAAAACTCATACTCTCAAGTGAATGGTAAAATTCCAGATGCAGTGTCTAGCAACTGTAATTTAGCTACTTAGGGCTTGAGACTGGAGGGTTTTGAGTAAGAGACCAGCCTTGGCAAGTGTTCTAAAAACCTGCCTCAAGCAAAATATGCACAAAGATATGCTATGTTCTTTGTACCAGGGAATATGGCTGAATTGTACATTGCTTGTCTAGCTTGTGCAAGACTTTGAATTCCATCTCTAGTACCTCAAAATAAATCAATGTATCAATGAAAAAAATGTGCAAGACGTATTTAAATGGCTTGACTATTTCATTAAGTGTTCATTGTTTAGGGACAGTATATGTGTAAAATAAAAGAATTTTGATGGCAATGAGAATCTAGATTCAGAACAGATTATAGTCCAATTAGGATGGACAAAAATATAAAATATCCAACTGAAAGTAGAGTGAGCGCCGCTTGTGCAGCAGCAGGTCAGTGTCCAGTGAGTCCAGCATGCTTATATAAGTTTCTATTTAGAGCCTTTTATCAGGCTGAATTTCAAAAATCTTTAATTCCTGAAGAAGCTGATATTACAACATACTTTATTAATGATGACTAAAAGGTGAGCAAAAGGAAGTGAAACACAGGTCCAAAAACAAAAATGATGTGACCTGTGTTTTGAAACAGTGTAAATGTATCCCTACTTACTAAATTTTGTATAAATAAAGAAGCCCTCTGACTGCTAGTGAGTGAGACTGCAAGATTCTCCTGAACACCATGGCCTGGCTGCCTCCCTCCCCACCAGCTTCTGGCATCCTCTGCTGGGATCTGTCCACCTTGGGGATGGCTCCTGGCAGTCAGACCAGCTGATTTCTAAAGTTCCTTTCACATGTAGTCCTGAATTATTTTTAAGATCTTGAGAAGTACATTGTACTAGATTCTATAAATTCGGACTGGGTGTGCACTTATGTATGCGTCTCTACACCATGGGTTTTCTAAGAGCTGACTGTGAAATACTGAGTAATTGGAAGTGTCCAAGGACTTTAAAAACTCATTTATGAGCTCCAGTGTGTCTTGTACACACTGTTATCAGTGTTTGCATCTCAGATATCCACAATACATTTTACTCTTCAGCAAGATTATGTGGCAGAACATTCCTACTCTTGGAATCTCCCTGGATTATGTACAAAAATATGGTTTCTCACTTTATGAGTATATAAAGTCCTACTTTGACGTGTTTCTATAAATCTGATTTTATTACCACCTTCCAAAGTAGTTTCTGATAATCCTGCCAGAACCCTCACTTTTGTCACGTTCTAGCTCAATCCTTGAGTAAAAAGACTACCTCTAACATACGCTCAACTACAAAGGTTACATGATCAATTTTATGTTCCCAGCTTTGCTACATACTCTCTTAAATTTTATATTCCAGGAATTCATTTTCTTTTACAAAACATTTTTATTCCTATTTCCAGGACCAGTGCATTTCCTTCAGTTTCCTACATGCATGACTTTTATAGCCTAGTGTAAAGTGGAATGCTCTGCCATATTGATTTAACGGTATGTTTCCATAAATTTTCCTGTTACTATGCTTGCTCTGTAGCAGGCAGCCAAAAGGGAAACAGACAGATGTTCTGGTTAACTAATTTTAAAAGAGAAAAATTCCATTTTCCCCATCCTTTAATGTCAGAGCTGTCCTGTCAGTGACCTGATACTGAGATGTATTGGGTTGCCCGACATTTGTTACAGGAAGAAATGACCTGACCTTTTAAAAATTTTATTAACATTTATAAATTTGTTTTAGTGTATTATGTTGGAAGCAATGATTTTTCTTCAGGATGGATTGGGCTGACTTGTGTGCAGATTGATACCACTGCCGTAGATTATCGGTTGGACACTGTAGCCTGCATAGATGCTGGCTTCTTCTCTTTCTTCCCCTCCTATTTTTAAGGCCTACGGTAATAGGAATGCAAGCATTTCATCTTTTTCCTTACATCTGTTTCCCAGACAGCAGGAGCCATTAATGTCAGCCTTTGCCTAGCATAGGCCTGGCTGCTGCTTGATAAACATTGGGACATAGGGATTCCTTCATTGTTTCTTCTCTGGCTGTCTGATGCATTCCAGACACCATGACAGTCCTCAGGGCTGTAAAGGATTGTGATTGTCTGTAAAGGATTGTGATTGTCTGTAAAGGATGGTGGCTGATTGTCACCACCCTCCCTGTCAAGTAACTTGTTAAAGGATGGATTAGGAACCTGTGATATACAATTTAGTGCCTAATCAAAAACAGTCCCCTCCTCTATTCTAGGTTTGAAGTCCATTTTGTTTTACTTTCTGAGTTCCCTTGTTCTTTTTTTTACAGTTTTTAAAACCACTTCTGTCTTGGCACTTGGAGCAAAATGTTTTATATAACCTTGAAAGTAGAAACTATTTGTCAGAGAACAATACATGGAACGTCTTTATTAATGCAAATCAGTGGAACTTAATGTATACAATTTTGTTGCCTTAGCAATTTTCCTCCTTCTGCTCATACTCAGGAAGTTGAGGAGTCTGTAGTTTTGCACAAGGGCACCTCTCCTGGGCAGCACAAAGGAGCCAGGAATTGGCTGCCTTTCTAACCTTGTTCTTGCAATAGCAGTTGTGAATGGTGATGATGATTGACACTCACATCCATCATTTGCCTTTTCCAGATGCTTCTGAAACTTAAATTAAGCCTCGCAACTCCTCAGTGAGTGTAGATTGCTGTTTTATTTTACAGTAAATATTTGTTTGTTTTTTTAGACAGGGAAATTGAGGTGAGGCATTGAGAACCTGAGTGGCTATATAATAAGTTACAGACACTGCTGGGAAATATTAACTAATGTTTATTGATCCCCTGTGGAGCATATTTTCATGAGCTCTGTGCAATATATTTTGTTTCTGACTTTCCTCTTAATGCTTACAGAAAGTATTCAATGGACCTTACCTGCCATGAATGTAATCTTTTGTCTTCATGGAGAACTTTTTCTTTTTTCCTTTCGTACATTTCTTGTATTTTTGCACTCTTCCATATATTACACCCTGTGGTTTAACTATGCAGGGCCTAATGATATGGACATTGGTCATATTTCCAGGTTCAGCTACTCCATTTATACAACAAAATAACAAAATAAAAATACTGTCATTTAGTCTTTGTTGTGTCATTACCAGAAAGGTGAATTAAGAAGCGGTTCTCATACTCTGAAAACTACTCCAGTTGGTACTTTTCAGTGATAACGGGAAAATATATAGTGTATAATTTGTGTCCATTTTAAAATGAGCACTTTTCCTGTTGTGGACTTTTTAGGACTTTTACTACACCAGGTGCATTGCGAGTGTCTGTAGTCAGAGAGAGTGTGCCAGATTTTCTGAAGTTAAGTGAGTGACAACCTGGTTTGCTGTGTTTCAGTACACACTTAGAACTGATGATACAATACTTCCACTGTCTCTTGCCAGACAGTTCTAGAGAAGAGGGGAGGGTGGACAATACAACTTTCCCAGAACAGATGTTGAAAATTTCATCTAGTCAAGCCACTTCTTGAAGATGCTCTGAGCAACAGTCTGTGAAGGAGAAGCAGACTACCTCCCCCACTGTTCCCTTTTGTAGCCATTCTCTGGGACATCTTTCTGTGGATGACAGAAGATGCCTAAGGAATTGATAGTCATCCATTCTGTCCCCTTATTTCAAATATTTGTTGAGGCCAAGAGAAAGAGATCTTGTGGTTTACTGATGAAACTAGAATCAGTTCGGAGAGCCTGCCAAGCCCAAGTCTCTTGATTCTCCTTTACCCCATAGTCTTCCTCAATTGATGCCTGCTTGGAAGTTTGTTACTGCAGAACAAGTAGTGTGATTGGGGCAGCTCTGATATAAATGGCCTTGCCGGTCAGATAGGACAGAGAGAGCCCATATGGTCAAATGGCCTTTGGCCTTTGGGATCACTCGCAGTAATATCAGAATCAGCTCGCTTTCCTCTTCTTTTTTAGAGTTGTTCAGGTGTGCGGTGTTTTTACAATAGCCATTTTGTATTTGAGGCCCGATGGTGCCTTCCTTCCCATACTTCCTGACACATACAAAGTGACTTGGGGCTAAAACTGATACACTGCAGGAGCCCTGTGTAGGGTTTTCTGAATAGTTTTTTAATGTCAAGGGAAGTACAGTAACTATAGTCAAGGGAATAAAAGGCATTAAATGTATGAGTTAAAAAGAAGTCATAAGAAGGCTTTGCTTTTCTCTTGTTTTTTCCAAAACATATGTTGTGTACTTACATTGTAGATTATTTTGTGACACCTTTATACCATGTTCATTGTCATTTGCCAGCTTGTTGCGGGAAGTTTTTACAGTGGTACACTTTTCAGTTGTTATTATGTGGTTTCTTATTGTGGCTAGATAATAAATAGCTCATTCATTTGGATCATCTGTAAGGCAGGTTTTGGAACTCAGAATGCATTTGCTCATGAAAATAATTTTATTTCCTTTGGTGCAAACCTTTTTAGGGTGTGTGTAGTGTTCCTCACTGTAACTTCCTTTATTGTCATTTCCAATAAAAGCCCGTGTCCTAGGAGTGGATTGGCAGACTGACTTAAGATTTTAGCAACACTTTTCTCCTAAGTGTCTTGAGGTCAGAATACCATTCAGTGTCAGACTATGGCAAGTAGAGGAATCTTTGTAATCATCTAATTTACCCTTCTGCATGCCCAGGGTAAGAAGTGGAGCTGTGGCCTGAGTTTGATGGATGTTTCTGGAGTGAGTTTGGGAAGAAAAGATAGTGACTGGAGTCTGAGGGCAGGAATGAATATTCAAGAACATTCTTCCTGGAGAAGACATCAATGTTGTCTTTCATTTTTAAACCTTTCACCTTCACCCTTCTTGTCCAACGGTTTGGCTTTAGAGTACTGTGCCAAAACAGGGATGAAGGGGTGAGGGAGAGAGCTTCTGAGTAGACTGGGAGTGTATGTAGGGGATGAGGTTGCCTGATGCAGGGTGAGACATAGATGACAGGGTCTGGGAGAGAGAGAGGGAGAGAGGGAGGGAGAGAGAGAGAGAGGGAGAGAGGGAGGGAGAGATGGAGGGAGGGAGGGAGTCAAACAGCGCTAATGCTTGGTTCATTTGGATACCTGTCTGCATTCAGTTAATGGTTGAAGGGAAACTGCTCTTCTAATGAATCCAAATCTAAAGTAATTAGTGACAATTCCTGGAAAGTTTCACAGAAACTGGACTCGAGAAACCAAACAACATTCACACACTGCATTGAATGAAGAGCCCACGAAGAGCCTGTGAAGTGTTAGGTAGCATGCACAAGAAGTTACTTACACTGAATCCTGCAAATGTGTGTGGTTGGAATAGGAGAGGTTGGTCTAAAGAGGAAGGTGGAGAGCTTAAAGCAAAATCCTTCAGAGTCCTCTGGGAAGAATGCTGGAGATCCCTGTTCACTTAGAGCTTCCTGACAAGCTTCATGAGAGAATATATTCATTTCTCAGGAGAACTTTGAAAAGGACTCTGAAGATTTTTTTCTTTTTTTACTTTTTTTTTTATCTGACTCAGGATTTCTCTGAGTAACTTTGGAGCCTGTCCTTGTAGACCAAGCTGGCCTTGAACTCACAGAGATCTGCCTGCTTCTGGGATTAAAGGCATGCGTGACTTCCTGGTCATTATTTTACTTTTTATATCTAAACATTTTATTTTTCATTTATTTTCCTTTAAAAATATCATTGGTGTGGAGAGGGGAGTGGTCTGTGTTGTGTAGGGACGGGTACATACGTGTCACAGCATATGTGTATATACAAATGATAACTGTGTGAGGTTGGTTCTTTTCTTCTACCTTCCCATGCGTTCTAGAGCTAGAACAAACACAGGTCGTCAGTCTTGCAAAGCAGGCCCCTGTACCCACTAAGACATATTCCCAGTTCATGAGTGCCTAATTTAGCTTTGCACTATGTTTGTATAGGAAGATTTTTTTTTTAGTTTTCAGATTCAAGTTTCTGGTGAAATTTCTTTAGACTTTCTAGGGATTTGTTATTTTGATTTTTGGTAGTACAAATTTAAAATTGGTGCAGTATGAGCACTGAAATTATAAGCAGCAGATGTGGTGTTAGCTTTTCTGTTGAAGTTAAAGGGCTTGGTGTAGAGTGTGCCACCTTTGTTTCTGATGTGAAGACTCTGTTTTCTGTGTGATCTATATTACACAGTCTTTGCATTCCCATTTAAGCTAAAATTGTGGCCTTCACAGCGTTTTGACTCTGGGCAAGTGTTTTAATTATGCCAGCTTCTTTCTTCCTCTGTATTGTGGGCCAACTAACTGCAGTGTTCTCGGCACTCAATCATGTGGTACATGTCCAAGGTCCCTGGCATTTGCTAGTTGCCCAATCAGTGCTGCTTTGTTTTAGTCTGCTTCCATTTGTGGGAATGCTTTCCTGCCCATTGCCAACAAACAGGCAAAGACATTACAACAAAAATTTGGTCTGGAGAGTGTTTGTGGTGTTGCAGAGCTATGAAGGATAACCTGAAAACCTGTTTTGCCTCATGTCAAGGTCAGGAACCTTTAGAATTTCCTGTTTAGGCTCTCCCATTCTATCTTCCTTCCTCACTGCACAGCATTGTATGGCAAGAAATTCTCCTAGCTGTTTATTTCAGCCTTTATCGCTGTGATTGAGCACAAGATATCTGATGAAGGTAATTCCAGATGGTGTTCTGAGTTTACAGAGCTGGAGAACATTCCTATATATTCCTCTGTCCAGACATTTACCACAGTGATATAATTTTTGTTTTTATTTAATAGTTATTTATGTTTCTATTATCATGAGCAAGCAATGAAAAGCATAAAGTTTGTATTTTCTCCAAACAGAATTTTTTCCTAATATGAAAAGAAAATAGTGAACAGATGCCACATGCCTTGGTTTTTAAAATAGTGTAAAAGAAGACAGGGCAGAGGGGAGCAAATAGGTGCTGACCCAAGCAGGGTGCTCAGAGTAGGTGGTGTTTGTATGGGAGGGAAGCCATGCAGGAGAGGAAGTGGGAGCCCTAAAGCTCTGGAGATAGAAATGAGATCAGTGAGAAAGAGGAATATTTGTGGAAGATGATGTCAGAGGGGGGTAGGTGCAGGGTGGTCCACTCCTTTAGACGGTGGTGCAGACTTTGTATTTTAATCCTGAATTGGAAAGCTTTTTGAAGGATTTGAACCATTTCAAAGAAGTGTTTCATTCTGATTTCTTTCTTTCTCATTCTTTTTAAAGATTACTTTGACTATTTTATGAAAAATATATCATAGGGAGGTAAAAGTACTAGTAAAGACAAGAAAGCCATTGTGATAATGCTACATGAGGCTGATCTCAACTAGATTCCCCTATTCTGGGTGAATTATGAACATTTGCCAGTAGACATGAGAGGGCTATAAGAAATTCAGAGGTCAGTGTAAACTTTTCGCTGTGAGCAACGAAAAGAATCCAGATGTGATCTAAAGAGATAAGAAAGACTGAAGGAAGACCTGGAGTAGTCAGTTCCTGTATTCAGCGTGGGGTGTCTGTAGTCAGTGTACTTGTGGAGTAGTAGTTGACTACATAACAGTCATTTGAATGGTTCCATATCTTTGCTGTCTCATAGGACAACCACTTCCATGTTTCACTCCAGAGCATTAAAAATTTGGCTGTTACAACTGAGGAACTGATTTTTATTTCAATATAATTAATGTAAATTAAATTTCAGATATTACATGTCGCTATTGGTCCACATGACTGACTAGAGATGCTAATTTGAAAGTCATCAACATGTCAGTGCTTTATAAAGCCTCCAAACTGGATAAATCCATTTGGGAGGGAGCCTAGGGAAAGAAGAAAAGACATTCTAGAACAGTTTCCACCAGTTTAGAAGTTAGGAAGACAGAGGACTACACGATTGGAAAAGCTAGTCAATAGAAGTAAATAGTAATGAAGACAGTGTGAATGCACATGATGTCATAGAGATCAGTGTCTACATGAGAACTGCACACTGTGTAAATGCACCTTTGTCTTAAAGGAAGTCACTTATCTCCATATAACTCCTGATTAGCCCAGGTCCTAGCAAGCGCTTTTTGCTTATTGCTTGGCTTTGTTTTTGTTTTAAATCATTTCAAAAGTGAAGGATGTTCAGCAAGTGAAAGTCCGCAAAAGCTATTCTTCAAGAAATGAGTCTTCTTACTTAAGGTTGGCAAATGGGTGAGTCCCTGCTGTGTATAATACTTCTTGCTGGTCATCCTCACCAGCATGGCCACCACCTTCCTCTCTCGTTAGTCCAACCAAAACTTGTTGAAATGGAGACAATATGATGATCCCTTCATCTCTCAACAGATTTGGTATAAGAACCAGACAGCTTGCCAGCCTTAACCTTTCCTTTTCTCCCATATTTTTGTTTCTGGCATTGTTTTCTTAAAGAGGTCCTTTTTGTGTGTGTGATTTTTCAAGCCAAGGTTTCTCTGTAGCTGTGGAACCTGTCTGGAACTAGCTCTTGTAGACCAGGCTGGCGTTGAACTCACAGAGATCTGCCTGCCTCTGCCCCCTAGTGCTGGGGTTAAAGACATTCACCACCACTGCCCAGCCAAGGGGTCCTTTTAAAGGAAGTTCTAGCAAAGAAATCTGGAAGTCAGATAAAATTAAACTAATATATGTGACTGAAAGGTAGATTTTTACCCTCACTCTCTGATACCTACTCTAGATACATTTTCCCCTTTCAATTTTTCTTTTAGTCTTCCCCTGGACCTTGAGTTTTAATACTCAACTTTGTGTCTCCCTCCATATATATATATATATATATATATATATATATATATATATATATATATATAACATTTGGGAGAAATATATATGTGTGTATGTGTATAGTACATACACATACATACATATATTCACATTCCTCTGTTCATTTCTCATTTTATTCCTTTATTTTGAAAACTCCTTCCATGGTACCTTGACTCGGCCTCCTTTTTAAACAGCATGAATACATCCTTGCTTTGTTTGCTCAGGTTCTCTTAAGCTTCATTGCTTATTTCTCTGCAGTCCCCCGTCTCTGGCTTCATTCTTTGCTCCAGGTGCTGTCTTACCTCTTTTCCATGTTATGTGGGTTGTTTCTCAAGACCCCGTTCTTACTACATTTACGTGGGGAGAAATCTCAAAGCCAAAGGGACAAGCATGGTTTTAACTTGACTTTTTTAATGCGTTTATAATTTCTGTGGCAATATTGGTATGATTCTGAGTTAATTGTGACATCCTTAATACTCCTTTTCCTTTTCTTCTTCTTCTGTGCTTTGTGCCATTTCACAATGGTGACTAGTATAGCTGGCATATAGAGTGCATTCTCATTCCTGTGGTTGAAAGTACTGTCAAGTGTTCAGTGTGTTGGTATAGGGAGGTATGCAGAGGGACAGATGGTGGGGTAGGATGGAGCCTGACCCTGAAAACCCGTAGTGGCTTTCTGTAGTGCAGTACAAGAGAAGCAGAGGATTGGTGTCACTCTTAAGTTTTCCAGACTGTAAATCTGCCAAGGAAAAAAATGCAGAGCTGTACCTTGCCTTGAATGATTAAAAGTCCCATGAAGCATGGGGAAAGAAAAAACCAGTGGGCTCGTGGCTAGAAAATCTCTGACAGTCAGAAGCCATAACAAAAGCAATTGCTTATATTCTAGAAACTACAAATGGAAATGAGCACGGATTATATATAATACAAAAGATGAATGCACACACATTCCCTGCCCAATGGGCTTTTAATATAAGACAAGCCGATTAAGACAATATGTACCGTAATTAAGTCTTAGAAAGGGTCAGGGCTGCTGGATTCTTCATGCATTTCATACATTTAGTTTATTTTGAGCTCTTCTTTAAGGATAATTATATTACTTTAGATATGAACTTTTACAACTGAGCTGTATGGAAATCACTGATTATTAAATGAATTTTGTGTATTTAACCTTGTTATTCACTTACATGCCATGTATGTACCTTAAAGGGAATGTGTGTTTTTTTATGTTTCTCTATGTTAACTCAGCTACTTTCCTTTATTGCTGCCATATTACAATAATGTTTTCTGCATTTTTATAAAGAGCCTATTAGCAGCTTAGGCTTGATTTAAAGAACTTATCCAGTGAATGAATACACTTCATCCCTGTGAATGATTTTAGCACTTTAATGTTATTTACTTACTCCACACTATAAAATGTAATATAATCATTAATGGGTCCCTTGGGCTTATGGTAAAACTTTGTGATCATCCTCACAGCAGGAAGATGAACACAATTTGAGTGGAGAAATAATAATCCAAACTCACCATACACCCTGGGATGCCATTATACACCTGAGTCTAATAAGGGAGAGTTACAGTGCTCAGTAGAGTGCTTAGCACTGGCGTCAGCATGGAATGAGACTCAGTTGGGAAAGACTCTGTCATAGAAGTAGAGTCTTAGGTTACATCACCTTCAAGTTGGCAAGACAAATAAGGTAATCTTCTCAATAGTGTTAGGCTAGTGCTTTTTACACACAGGAAGCCTTCAGCCTTTTGTATTTTGTTTCAGGGACAAAGTTACTTCAAAATCCCCTCATTATCAATTCCATTTGGAATTTTACAAACTATATTCTCAGAATGGCAGCAAGAATAATTCCACTCTCTTACTAGAAACACAGAGTTAATATTGAATATTCAGAAATCTCAGAAAAATGGGGATGTAAAAGTGGCTCAGTTAAGAACACCTCCTACACTTGTAGAGGACTCAGGTTTGGTTTCAAGTTTCCACATGACAGTCTAAAACTGCATGTAACTCCTGTTACAGAGGATAAAACACCCTCATATGGCCTCCATGAGTACCAGGCAGGCACATGGTACCAATATATACATCAGGCAAATACTCATATACATATACACACATAATGAAATACAAAAGATCCTATCTGCCTAACAATGCTGTATACTGAAAGCGAAGTAGCCTTCTTTAGTTAAACTGAATCAATGGACAACAGATTAGCTGGATCACGTTGCTGCTTCATGGACTGACTGCCTCATTCCACATACTAATTCCAGTTCTAAAACATGGAGGAATCTTAGTTAACTAATTGAAACACTCACTTGGATAAAGAACCTATGTAGGGTTCAGTAATTCTCAATTTCCCACTTTGCTTGCAAAACATAATGTAAGTATGGAATTACCCTCTTCACAGCTTATTACCCTGTGTGTTCACTCACAAGGAAATAATTTAATGCAAAAAAATTTACTCACAACTGTTTTTCTCATGCTGACCCTGTTATTAAGGTAACGAAATTCTCAAGGTTACATTTATTTTGAAATTATTTAGTTTCCTTAGAGGTCATGAATTTAATTATACCTGGTCTTATTCTGTGTGTGTGTGTGTGTGTGTGTGTGTCAGTGTCTTCTGTCTGTCTGTATTTCATTATAAAACATCTAAGTTACATCACCAATCCATGTCTTGATCGCGTCTACCTCTGTTTTTATCTAGTTGATTTCTTGTTTTAAACTCTTTCAGGTCATGGAGCACTAACAGTGTGGAGCAGGAAGGAAGTGGGTCTTGCTCAGGTTGGGGAAAGGGAACTTATGTGCTATATTATTAGTGAAAATGTTCTTGGGGAAAAGTACTTTGTTTTCACCCTCACAAGACCTTCTATTTTATTAAAATACTTGGGTGATGGGAGCTCTTGCATTTTTTGACATTCCCTGCCCCGAGGCACGCATGCGTCTGTCCACCTGCTCTACCCATCGTCCTTGCGCTTCTTGACTGGAAGTTTTTCTAAGAGTGAACTGTCATTTTGAAAGTGAATAAGCCATTTTGAAAATTGTTAAAATAATTTTGTTTTCAGAATTTTATAAAGCTGTTGATTCCTTTTTTCATCTTTATTGCCATCTTGCATTTAAATTTTCCCCAAAGTACTTTTTAAAGTAACACAGTGCTTAAGTTTTCCTTTCTAAGCTGTTGTGGCCAGCTTCTTTCCCTCTGTGCTTTTAGTGCTCTGTTGACCTTGGGAAGTTTTGTCCGGCATTGCTTTTATTGCAGAGTTTCAAGAGCAGAGCCTTGGTGTGATGTCCACTTCTTACCCTGCCTGTGGGTGGCCTGGAGGATATTTTTACCTGCACCCGAATCTTACTTTTTCTACATAGGATGGTCCAGGTGTTATATTAGCTATAATCCTTTATAATCAGTTAACTGTGGCAGACATTATATGAGGTAGGCCTTGGTGCACCTAGACTTTTCTTTTGTTCATTGTTAGCATTGGGCAGGTAAAAGATTTTTTAGTGAAACTGGGCATGGAGGTGCATGCTTGCAAACCCAGCAAGTTGGAAGCTAAGGCAAGCGAATGCCATGCATTTGAGGCCAGCCAAGGTCGTACAGTTCCATGCCAAGAAGGCATTTAAAAACAATACAAAAATACTCAAGGATAGAAATAGGTGCTGATACAGAAAGACAACATTAGCTTCTTAATCTGTCTGTGATTGATTATACCATGAAGACTGAGAAGTGAGATTTCTACTGGGTGTCAATTATACCATCTTTCTATTAACTCGTTCCTTTTTTGTTGTTCTTTAAATTGAATGTCCTCCATGCTTTTGGTTGATTTTATTTGATAAATTTGTAAATTTTCTTCTTTCTATGGTGCAACCTCTACTCTACAGCATAATACCTATGAATGTGAATCAGGTTAAAAATCTTTGGTTTGTATCTGGAGAACAAAAAGATATTTTTGTGTCATTCTAGACAAGAGAGTGATTGATGGTTTTGATATCAGGGTCTGAACTGAAATAAATTTTGCCTCAATTGAAAGAAAATAAGCAGTAGCACAGGTTCCCTCTGCCAACCATTCACACATACACACCTTTTATTATGTACACTCTCTGCCAACCATTCACACATGTCCACCTTTTATTATGCACACTCTCTGCCAGTTGTTCACACATGTACACCTTTTATTATGTACACTCTCTGCCAACCGTTCACACGTGTCCACCTTTTATTATGCACACTCTCTGCCAACCATTCACACATGTCCACCTTTTATTATGTACACTCTCTGCCAACCGTTCACACATGTACACCTTTTATTATGTACACTCTCTGCCAACTGTTCACACGTGTCCACCTTTTATTATGCACACTCTCTGCCAACCATTCACACATACACACCTTTTATTATGTACACCCTCTGCCAACCGTTCACACATGTACACCTTTTATTATGTACACTCTCTGCCAACCGTTCACACGTGTACACCTTTTATTATATACACTCTCTACCAACCGTTCACACATGTACACCTTTTATTATGTACACTCTCTGCCAACCGTTCACACGTGTACACCTTTTATTATATACACTCGCTACCAACCGTTCACACATGTACACCTTTTATTATGTACACTCTCTGCCAACCGTTCACACGTGTACACCTTTTATTTTTCTTGCTCTGTTCTCTCTCTCTCTCTTCTTTAGAAGATTGAAGAAAATCTCCTAAATTTTTACTAATTTGAATTAACAATATAGTTCATTTTTTATTGCAATAAAGGCTGTAGAGAGCCAGTTTATACATGTTTGCTATAGTGTCTTCCTCACCATCAGTAAACCTCCAGGAAAGCTCTAGGAAGGAAACAGCTTCCCCAACACCCCAGGTTGTCAAATGCACATAAGCCCTTTGGTTGCTTTTTCAGTTTTTAGAGCTCTCTCAGGAATACTCACTCTTCTGACTTCATTTTCCTGCCAGAACTCTCACAACCTTCCTTGTAAGAAAGATGATTCCAGCTGAATTCCTAGTAAGAGGCAAATCAGAGTTTTCAAAGAATAATTTTGCTAGGGCCAAAGGAGCAAATCGCCTTTCAAACACTCCAAAGGTAGTTATTTAAATACATTTAAGTCCTAATCACTGATGCCTTTGATGACCTTTCCCACTTTAAATACATCAAAGGAAGTAAAGAGAGTGGAGAGGAGAGAGCCATTAGAAAATCGTTCTAATAAACACCGCCATTGATCCCCTTCCTTCTCCATCCAAACCACTGTCTTCCGTGTCCTACACTCTTTAGATGGGCTTTTTATGGAAATCAAATTCTTCAATGCCATTGAAGAGAAATTCAAATAATTTATACTCTTTATTTGAGATTTCAGGGAACCCAGGTGGTACTGTGCCTGCTCACTTTGGGCTGTGACTTTTAAGTTGAACCTTTCTGATGGTAAATAGCCTCTTGCTTGGGTCTGTGTGTTTTGGCTTAAAAAAAAAAATCAATGTCTGAGAAAATGGGCTTCCATCTTCCTTTCAGGTCTGTCTCCTTTGATGATTGATGTTAATTCAGTAAGTTGCTGACCCAAGAAAAAAGAATTGTTTTTGCTGTTGTTTTGAATAAATAAACTTACAAAGAATCAATAGCTGTAGCTTAGAGAATTAGGTAGGGGAGGGCCTAAAATCTCTCCGGCAGTGTTTCTCCTGTAAATAAAACAGATAAAGGGCACTGAGATTCCTTTTTCAGTGAAGGAAACTTGTTCAAGAGGAATGAATTTGTTTTAATTTAAAAATAAATGTTCTCTCTGTAGCTAAGGTGCGAAAGATTTGTATTTATGACAAAAGAGATATATACTGGCCTAATAATTCCAAGCTAGTAGTACAAGAATCAAGTTTATACATTTATTGAGCTTCAGATTACATTCCATACTGTTTGATGAGGAGTCAGTCTTCAGTGTCTGTAGAAGAGTTTGAAGTATTTTATATAGTTTTAAAATTGAAAGGCTAGATGCAAACATTCACCTCAGTAACTGTACAACGTCTGGATTGTAGTAATATTTCCTGACTGATTGATTAAACCAGTAATTTTGCTTTTATGGCTCACCATTTCCCTCATATAAACACTGTCACTAAATGTTACGATTATGGAGTAAAGAGCTATTCTTGAAGCAAAAAATGTGAATAACTGAGTTCCTGGCCTTGGACATTAGACTTAGAGGTCTTATGGAATTCCAAGTTAATTGAAAGTATAAGTCAGCCTTACTTTTTATTTTGGGTGCTGTGTTTCACTTCCTTTTCCATGTAATCTAGTGTTCAGCCAAATCACTGTGCATTTATGTATACATACATACAGAGTCAGAATTTACCATTGGCCTTAGAGATCACTCTTTTATAAGTTCCAAACACCCTTACAAAGGAGGGAAATATTAGACCAGACTCAGGATTGTATACCTGTAGTCCCAGCTCCTTGGTAGTTGAGGTAATAGGAAGTTCTCTAGACCCCAGGAATGATATGTGAATACCCTCTGTATGCTGTGAATACGATTGGTTAATTAATAAAGAAACTGCTTTGGACCTATAGCAGGGCAGAACTTAGGTAGGTTGGGAAAACTAAACTGAATGCTGGGAGAAAGGAGGCGGAGTCAGAGAAAAGCCATGTAGCCCCCTGGTAAGCCACAGCCACATGGCAATACACAGATTACTAGAAATGGGTTAAATTCAGAGTTAGTCAAGAAGAAGCTAGAGCTAATGGGCCAAACAGTGGTTTAATTAATACAGTATGTGTGTGGTTATTTTAGGGCTAAGTGGCCAGGAACCAACAAATGCTATTCTTCCAACACAAGAGCCCCAACCAGCCTGGGTGATACCTATCTTTGAATAAAAAGTGAAGAGGCTAAATAAATTATGGCATTTTAGTCACAGTGTCAACTTCCTTTCATTTAGGTGGGTATAATAAAACCTTATGCAACAAAGGCAAAGTTTATACATATGAAGACCATAGATATTGAATGGAAATATCACATAGCTTTTTACTGTTATTCTGAGTTACAGTTTAATGGACTAATATCTATGTAAAGTTTTAGCAGCAAAGATAGGCACATATACTTTTGAGTGAATATGAGATGTCAGAAATGATATGATCTCAAGTTCTATGAAATATTAATAAGAGATTATGAATTCTGTCATCATTTTAGACAGATCCAGATAGAAAAAAAAACCTTCTAAACAGGTTCCACTGTGTTTAAAACTGTGCATAGGCTTAAAAAAGAAAAGGAAATGGGTATAGATAATCATAGAAAAAATAGTTTAAAAATAGTAAACTCTTTAAAAATGAGAGCAAATTAATATAAAGGGAAAAGGCATGTAAACATGAATACCCCGGGAGTCTGGCTCTTGCATGGTGCTGTGTTAATTTTGAATTTTTTTTGGATGCTGATGAGCAAATGACAACCGCTGAGAGACATTGGGTTGAAAAAGGCACTGCTCAATTAAAACCAGCCTAGATACCTTAGGGATGCCTTAACTTTAAAATGGAAGTCAAAAAATATATTGCATTGGGGAAAGTAGTTATGTTTTTGTTTCTACAGGAAATGAAAGACTGTGGATTCATTCAAGGTTAATTGAGATCAGGTTTGACTTTGGGGAGACTCTCTGAATATTTTGGCTAGAGATAAAAAGAAATAAACTTGGAAAAAGGTGGCATATACTTTATCTGTTCAAACATAAAGCAAAATTATCTTTGGTTGACTGTGTACAACGCACAGTCCATGTTTGTGTTCATGCAGATATATATGTTACCTTTGAAAGTTTGTGTGTTTTCAGAGCAAGGAAACCAGGCACCAGAATCATAGCAATGTAATAACATACCAGCTCACACCTTTGTTAAGCTCATACCAATGTAAAATTATAGTTTAAGCTAGTTTTATGTCAGTTTTCCATGCTACTGGTATTAGATGGTTGTTCTTAAGTAAACCATTTGAACTCTTACATATTTAATCATACAGGTATGTTTATGTCCTAATGTAGTTTGAAAAAACAACCCAGTGAGAATTATATATGATCTTTCTAATTATTATATACTTTTTTTTTTTTCCGAGACAGGGTTTCTCTGTGGCTTTGGAGCCTGTCCTGGAACTAGCTCTGTAGACCAGGCTGGTCTCGAACTCACAGGGATCCACCTGCCTCTGCCTCCCGAGTGCTGGGATTAAAGGCGTGCGCCACCATCGCCCGGCTCTAATTAGTATAAAAAAATAAAATATACTAGGCTTTCTTGTATGTCTGAAATGCCAAATCTTCTCAAATTTCAAATATGAATGTCTAACTAAAGATTGGTTCTAAAAGTTTAACATTGGATGGAATATACCTCTAAAGTTATGAAAAGAGATTCATTGAGACTGTCTGTCTCTAGGTTTGAGGCTCATTGATTCCTCAATGTTTAGGATCTTTGTAAAACTGACTAGAGCACCCAGTATCTAGTTGATTTTATAGGAAGAGAGTCAAGTCTAAGATGCATCAGCAATACCTTTGATTTAGAAAGGTAATTGCATCGGTTTGACTGTTTCCTAACCTAGCACTTCCATAGTCTTTGTCGTTTTCATTTGGTGTGTAGTTAAGTGAAATGTTCTCCTCCCCTCTCCCCTTCTGCCCTTCCTTCTTCCCTACTCCCATATTCCCAGTCTTGTCAGATCTTGTCTATTTCCAATTCCCAGGGGGATCTATATATGTTTCTCTTAGGGTTCACCTTGTTACTTAGCTACTCCAGGGTCATGGACCATAGGCTCGTTTTGTTATCCTTTGCTTACAGCTAGCATCCACTTATGAGCGAGTACATACCATGTTCATCTTTCTGGGTCTAGTTTTTTTAGTTCCATCTATTTGCATGCATATTTTAAGATATCATTTTTTTTTTTTAACCACTGAGCACCACTGTGTAAATGTACCACATTTTCTTTATCCATTCTTTGGTCGAGAAGCATCTAGGTTGTATCCAGGTTCTGGCTATTACAAATAATGCTGCTATGAACATAGTTGAACAAGAACTTGAGGAAACGGGATAGTCAAGATGGGGGAAGGCCAGACATGAAGAGCAAGGAAAGAGATATCTTGATTGAAGGTAACATTATGGGGCTAACAAGAAACTTGGCACTAGAGAAATTTATAGGAATTCACAAGGATGACTCCAGCTAAGGCCCTAAGTAATAGTGGAGAACATACCTGAACTGGCCTTTCCCTGTAGTCAGATTGACAGATATCTTAAATGTTATCATAGAATCTTCATCCAGCAAATGATGGAAACAGAGGCAGAGATCCACAATGGAACACTGGGCTGAACTCCCAAAGTCCAGTCAAAGGATGGAAGGAGTGAGAATATGAGCAAGGAGGTCAAGACCATTGATGGGGACACCCACTGAAACAGCTTACCTGAGCTAATGGGAGCTCACCAACTCTGGCCGGACAGGGAAGGAACCAACATAGGACCAAACTAGTCCCTCTGAATGTGGGTGACAGTTGTATGGCTGGGCCAGAGTGTCAGACCACTGGCAGTGTGGCCAGGATTTATCCCTACTGCTTGTCCTGGGTTTTTGGAACTCATTCTCTTTAGATGGTACCTTGCTCAGCCTAGATATAGTAGGGAGGGTGTTGGTTCTTTCTCAAAGCAATGTGCCTTATCCTCTCTGAGCAGTGGATGGGAGGTTAAGTCAGGAGGAAGGTGGAGGGGAAGGGAGAAGGGGAGGGACTGGGAATGGAATTGGTATGTAAAATAAAAAAAAGATTGTTTTCTTTAAAAAAAAAAAAATTTAAGGGCTGGAGAGATGGCTCAGAGGTTAAGAGCACTGACTGCTCTTCCAGAGGTCCTGAGTTCAATTCCCAGCAACCACATGATGGCTCACAACCATCTGTAATGAGATCTGGCACCCTCTTCTGCCTTGTCTAGTAAGTACTTCCTGTGTCTATTCTTTTTATTTTTTAAACAATCTTCTCATTTTGTATACTAATCCCAGTTCCCACTCCCTCTCCTCCCTCCCCCTTTACACACACCCCCTCATCCACTATCAGAGAGCTTCCCAATGAGGACTCAACCCCTTCATCCACTATCTGGCTTCCCAATGAGGACTCAACAAAGTCTGGCGTATCACTTTGAAGTAAGACCAAGGCCCTCCCCATATTTAGCTGAGAAAGGTATCCCTCCAAAAAGAATGGGCTCCAGAAAGATAGTTCAAGCTCTAGGGATAAGTCCTGGTTCCACTGCCAATGGCTCAACAAACTGGCCCAGCCACAAAACTGTCACCCACATTCAGAGGGCCTAGTTTGGTCCTATGCAGTTTTCCCTACTGTCAGTTCAGAGTCAGTAAGCTCCTGCATCTATTCTTTTCTTGATCAAGTGGTGGAAACATAGACAGATTTCGTTGTTTCTTGTGTTCTCCCTCTGGGCAGTTTTCATGCCACCTAAAACTCATTTGAAATGCATTTCTTTACGTTTTGTTTGTCAATTGTTTGTTATCAAGGCTTCAGCCTTTTAATATAGTCATAGACAACTTTAACATAGTGGCTCACCTCTCACACATACAGTGCACTGAGAAGCCAAAGTTAATTTTAAACGGAAGAAGTGAGAGCTGGGGAGATGGCTTAGGTCTTCCAGAGGACCTGGTTTGAGTCCCAGCGCTTACATGGCAGATCACAACCACCTGGGACTCCAGGTCTGGGGTATCTGACGCCCTCCTGTGACCTTTGCAGGTGCTGTCTTCATATACTACACACATACATGCAGGAAAAGAGCCAAACATACATTAAAATTGAATGCTTTTCTTAGAAATTATTAAAAACAAGCACAAGCGACCCCACTCCTCAGGTGTTCTAGGTTCGTGTGCCCACTAGTCATGTGTTTTGATACCATCGATACCCTTGTGTGAAGAAGATGAGTGGAATTCACACCTGAGAGAGGCTTTTTTAAAATTCCCAGTTTTCCTGTCTAACACTGGGAAAATATAAGAGAAACCAAGTAGTGCGCTCATACTCTTCAAAAGCCTCTAAACTATGAAAAGGAAGGACTGTGGAGTGGAACTGCGTTGGAGGAGACCAAGGAGATGTGACAGCTAACGTGAATGGTGACCTCAAAGATTGTGTCCTGCAACAGAAAGAACTGAGTAGTAGCAATGATAGCAACGTCTTTAGTAGTAAAATAGTTTATTTGGTAATGATATACCCATATTAATTTGAGTTCTGGTAGATGTATTATGATTAAATTAGTGGAAGCATCTACAAGGACTTTTGTACAATATTTGCAAGCATACAATTATTTCAAAATAACTTTTAAAATGTTATCTTTTGTACAAGTATATAACAACGTCTTTCAAAAGAAATGGTATGTTTTATATCATATTCAATCGTATATAATTGTGAACACTGTGTAACCTGGGTAGTCAACAATTTAAGTGTTGGGGCTGTAGCTTGGTGGTAGAGAGTGTATACTGGTATGAATAAGGCCTTAGGTTTGAGTCCCAACATCAAATGTGAACATGACGTATTTTATTTTGCTTTAATTTGATATTCTTGTAGAAACATGATTCCATTTACCATGAAGAAACCATATCAAAATGATTAAAATAGAATATGAATAAAATACATAAAAGTACAGATTTGACAAATGGTAATACTGAAGTGAGCAAATCAATGAAATAGGTTCAGAATGATAAAGATAAGTGTTATTAGAACATGTAAAAACCATCTACACTATGGGATCATGTAATACTTGTGGACTGATAGATTTTTTAGCAGTCTCTTAAGAATATTACATGGGCCGGGCAGTTGTGGTGCATGCCTTTAATCCCAGCACTTGGGAAGAAGAGGCAGGTGGATCTCTGTGAGTTTGAGGCCAGCCTGGTCTACAAAGGTAGTTCCAGGACAGCCAGGGCTACACAACGAAATCCTGTCTCAATAAAGCAAAGCAAAACAAAACAATATTAATATATTAATTTATTAGATCTTTGCAACTGTTTATAGCCTCTCAGTCACTGACCTGGAGAAGAAAGCCTTAATTTTTACAGTATAAAGGCAAACCATTTTGCCTTAATTTCAAATACCCCTTTTACCGAGTTTATAGCCATAGTAGCACTCACGTGGTTTGTGGTATAGTATGTGAGAGGGGCATATGTGAACATTTTCATAAGCCATATACCTCATGCGTATAAAATATTGTCATTGCTGGAGAGTTATATAGCAGTTGTAAATAGTTGTTAAGACCCTTTTACAGCAACATAAGGTTTCGGGTTCTCAGCTGGGTCCCAAGAGTACATTGTTATTTTTCAAGCTGTGGAAGGAAGAGAATTGGTACAAACATAGCAAAACCTAAATGGATTTTATCTTTTATGCAGAACACCATGAAATGTTTTTCTTTAAACAAGTTGATGTGAATATTGGGGATTCATGTGAAAGACACCATGTCCTGTCTGAATGTTTTAAGTACTGACTCTTGAATGTCATCTCTTGCTTGTTATTGTTCCTGCCTTTCTTTGTGTGTCCTGGCTACTCCATCCTTTCCTGTGTGTTTACATTACATGGCTCATTCCAGCTGACACATTCTGTTAGTGTTATCACACAGATGAGAAAGTAACATCGCTATGACTGTTAATTCTCATTCTTCCAGGTCAACAAGCTTACTTTCGAAGATAGAAATCCTTGATTGCTCCGCTTGGGGCAGAATTGATCAGTATCATTTTTGGTTTACTCTACATTGAACTTGTTAATTGTATTCCTGTGTGCTGATTTCATACACAGTGCTAGGTTTCATCTTGGGCTCCAATGTGGCGTGTGTGTGTGTGTGTGTGTGTGTGTGTGTGTGTGTGTGTGTGTGTAAAATAACTGCAGAATGAGTGGTTTATAATTTCATTGTGTTTGCTATTATAATCAATAACTCTATCTTTTGACTCGTATGAAAATGTTGTGATAGTTAATCTTTCATTGATCATTATTAAGTTTAAAATTTACAAATCTGATTTCAGTAAAATTTACATTTAAAAATCCTACACCTCTATACTTTGTGAAGTCTCCAGGTAGCACGAAATCTCTTTTCTCTAATTTTGGGACACTCATAACATCCAAGTAAGGGAACTTTGTGCATGTTATTGAAATACCTTTCACTTTTGTAAGTTATGCTATATATATTGGGTAATATATAAAATATAAAAAGTTATTTGAAAGTAAATGTATTCTCATTCTACCCAAATATACAAGATTATATAGAAACAAAATTTCTAGAAAACAGATTTCCATTTTAAAAGGCCTAGCAGATTTAAGTAAATGTTATAGTGTACACACATTAGTTTATCTGTGGTTAGCAGTTTATCCTGTATACTTAAAGCCAGAGAAGGACATTCCTGCCTAAAGATTTATCCTTCTTCCAGATTTTCATGTAGTTTTACCCACTTATTTGTGACACTTGGACTTTAACAAGCTGTAAAACGTGTTACTGAGGACACCTGTGAGATTACTGGGCATTATCGAGGTGACTCAGTGCGATACCATGACTTTTCCAGATGAAAGACAATTATCTATTCTTCTTGGATGAAAATAGTATTTAGAGTACTAGAAAACCTCTTATATATTCCTATAATTTTAATATGCAAACATAGTAGTAGTTTGATTCTATAATGAATATAATATGTGTTTAAAGACTGAATCACAATTCAAAATTACCATTCTTAGTTTAATTTTCAATGATTAATAATTTAGAGTGCACCTAATTATCTTAACTTTAAAAAATCTTGAATATTGATTCTTCTCTTATATAACACATGCTGACCAGCTTCCCCTCTCTCCACTCTTCCTAGTCTTTTCCCCCTCTTCCCCAGGTCCACTAACCCATTTGTTTCCTCTTCAGGAAAGAGCATACCTCCAAGTGATGAAGGCCAAACAGGACAAAATAAGATACAATAAAACAAAGCAAAAGCCCCCATATTGTGACTGGAGAAGGCAACCCAGTAGGAGAAAAAGAGTCTCAAGAGTAGGCAAAAGAGTCAGAGATATATCTGCTCCTACTGTTATGAGTCCCATAAAAACACCAAGCCAACACGTATAACATATATGCAGAGGATCTGGTACAGACCCATGCAGGCTGCATGCTTGCTAGTTTAGTCTCTCTGAATCCATGTGAGCCTTGCTTTGTTGATTTGATGGGCCATATTCTCCTGGTGTCCTCCACCCCTCTAACTAGAACATCTTTTCCTCCCCTTCTCCTCCGGGGTTCTTGATCCCTGAGGGAGGGACCAATTAAAACTCTTTCTTTGCATAATGTCTGGCTGTGGGTCTGTGCACCCACTCACATCTGCTGATGGAGGAAGCCTCTCTCATGATGCCTGTGCTCCCTCTAGTGGTGTAGAACTCATGTTAAACCAAACACTGGTTGGCCACTTACACAAGTTCCATTTCATCATAGACCCAGCACATCTTGTTGGCAGCACCTCCTAGGCCAACGTTCTTTTCTGGCCCAATCTACTTGGTGTTCTGTATGCTTCTTGTACATTTAAAGGCATTTCCTTCTTTAAGTTGAGAAAATTTTCTTCTATGATTTTGTTGAAAATATTTTCTGGACATTTGAGCAGGGATTCTTCTATTTCTACTATTTAGTTTAGTCTTTTCGGAGTGTCCCTTATTTCCTGGACATTTTGTGTCAGGATTTTTTTAGATCTAACATTATCTTTGATTTATATATTTATTTCTTCTATTGTATCTTTAATGCCTGATGGAGGAAGGTCATTGGCTAATAAAGGCACTGCCCTGGCCCATTTTATTGGTTAGAGGATAGGTGGGAGGAGTAAACAGAACAAAATGCTGCGAAGAAGAGGAAGTGAGCTCAGAGACTCCACCGCTCTGCTCTCAGGAGCAGACGCCTCAGGGAGACACCATATTCCCAGCTCCCAGGCAGACACACGCCATGAAGCTCGACCCAGGATGGACTAGGCTAGAATCTTCCCGGTAAGACCGGTGCTCACCGATTATTAGAGATGGGTTGATCGGGATATCAGAATTAGCCAGTAAGGGCTAGGGCTAAAGGGCCAAGCAGTGTTTAAAAGAATAGAGTGTCTGTGTAATTATTTCGGGGCATAATCTAGCCGGGCAGGTGGCTGGGGTGTTGGGGACGCAGCCTCGCCGCTGCCCTTATTACTTCATATGGCGCCCAGACGTGTGGACAACTAAACCCATTTAAAAAACCTGAGAAGGCTTAAAAATAAGGGAGAGAGAGTTTAACACAGATTTTTGCTGTTTGTTGGTGTCGTGCTGTAGAGAGATTTCCTGATTCAGCAACAGTAGCAGAAAAACCACTTTGTCATTTTAAATCGCAACTTCCTGGGGCTGTGCCGCCATTGCGATCTCTGTCTGGCTCCTGCGGGAGACAGAGCTTTTGAATAGAGCATTTGGAGTAAAGTGCTACGATTTGTTTGATGGCAACTTGACTCTCTGTGTTCTCGGGTCTGCTCTGCTTGCTAGAGGCAAGCGGGCGTCATCTAAGAGAGGCTTCCTGACTCAGCTTTAGCTGCAAAAGCCTGCAGCTCATTAAGAGGTCCTGCCACGAAACACTTAAACGGTTAAAGCTGAACGCATGCTTTTCAGTTTTCAGCCATAGTAGGAAAAAAGCTGCGCCATTTAAAAATGCCGGCTTTCTGGGCTGTCCTGCCAGGACAAACTCTGACTCTTTTACGCAGGCGGTCCCTGCGGTTTGCAAACACAGGCTGCTGAAGCTCGCTTGCTGGCTACAGCCAGTACCTCAGCCATGAGGCTGGAAAGCTAAGGAATGGACTGGATCTAGCTGGCAAAGCCACGCCTTTAATCCTACCCATATTGCTCAGTAATTTAAAGGCTCGTGTGGTCAGAAAAAGAGAGATATATAGTAAAGAGAGATTCAAAGACAAAGAAAATTTCTGAATGGTTTGAAGTGTGTTAAAAATATATGCAGACTAAAATTTAAAGTTCTTAAAGTAACAAAAAAAAAGGAAGAAAGTTGTGTGTGTGGTAGCACACGCCTTTAATCCCAGTGCCTAGAAGGCAGAGACAAACAGATCTCTGTGAGTTCAAGGTGTAGTAGTGTACACCTTTAATCCCGAATGCCTGGGAGGCAGAGATAGGCGGATCTCTGAGAGTTCAAAGACAGCCTGGTTTACAGAGTTACTTCAGGTCAAAGATACAGAGAACCTGTCTCAAAAAGCAAAGAGTTAAAAGTAAAAATAAACAAAATAGAGGTTAAAACAAAGCTGCACAAAGATGGAAAATACACAGAGAATCTTGATACTGTATGCTATTATGCTCTCTTTGAATCGTTTGAATGCTGAGGAAGGAGCAACAGCTGCTAAAAGATATTTATTTATAAATGCTGCTGAACTAATCCAACATAGATATTTTGAAAATGCCTTGAATTTGAAATTTGGATCTAAGGATATGATACTTTGGAAAGGAGTTTCTTATTTTGTTTTCACAGAGGATGAGACGCTGTTCATTTCTTCTATTCCGATTTGGTATGATGGACCACGCCCTCCTGAAGGGTTGCAGTGAACATCTTCAAAAAATTGCTTCGCTCAACTGCCAACTGAGATGAAACTAGCACACAGGTTATACCGTGAAAGACCTAATTAACGACGCCCCCATTCAGCAGGAAGCAGTTTGGAGAGAAATAACTACGCCCATATTCCCAAAAAATGTTTATAAACGTTCTTTTACATTTAAAGGGGGATATGATATAGATATGAATAATTTACATTAGTATAGATTTTGCTTTATTGATAGAGATTTAAGGTCAATTTTGTTATATGTATAAGTGTTTCTGATTTTGATTAAGGTATTATGATAGTGTAGTTCATTTAAATATGTACTGTATAATTAAGAAATATAAGTTGTTAATGGATAATCATCGATAATAGCAAAGCTTGTAGTCATGTTAGATTTTCTAGATATATAGAGATATATTTTAGATAGACGTTCTTCATGTCTTTCAAAGATTACAGAATAGGACATTTAATGTTTTGATAACTGAGGACTTTTCATGACAATGAGACACTCTGCTCCTGGCAGCACCAATCTACTTCAGGAGGAAGATGGGCATCGAAGAGGCTCGTTATGGAGTTTTGATAGCCATTTGGGCAAGAAACTGCTCTTGCCTGGACTATTGCATAAACTGGACACAGAGAACCCGCAGAGAGAGGACTACTGAACTTGCCTAAGGTGAGATGATCTTTCGGGGTTCCTGATTCATTTTGAAAGAGTCTGCGAGACATTCTGCAGGACGCAACAGATAGTGACTGAACTGACTTTGAATTTTCCTGCTTTATGGAAATGTCTGCTGGATACCATGGGCCTGAAGGCTGAAGATGGATGCCCCAACGGTACAAAAGAACTTTGGGTGACTGTCCAGGCAGCGAGATGTCTTTGTCATTTCTAGAGTTTGAAGTTTCTTAGTTCTTGTTTACTTAGGTAATATATCTTTCTGGAGTCTTTGATGGAGTTAAGAATAGTTAGTTATAGTTATAGTTTTCCTTAGTTATGATAAAGATTATTATAACTTTTACTTGATAACCGTTTTGTTATATGTAATTTTGCTATGTTAAAGTTAAAGCCTTTTTTTTTTTTTGTTTAAACCGAAAAAGGGGAAATGATGGAGGAAGGTCATTGGCTAATAAAGGCACTGCCCTGGCCCATTTTATTGGTTAGAGGATAGGTGGGAGGAGTAAACAGAACAAAATGCTGGGAAGAAGAGGAAGTGAGCTCAGAGACTCCACCGCTCTGCTCTCAGGAGCAGACGCCTCAGGGAGATGCCATATTCCCAGCTCCCAGACAGACACACGCCATGAAGCTCGACCCAGGATGGACTAGGCTAGAATCTTCCCGGTAAGACCGGTGCTCACCGATTATTAGAGATGGGTTGATCGGGATATCAGAATTAGCCAGTAAGGGCTAGGGCTAAAGGGCCAAGCAGTGTTTAAAAGAATAGAGTGTCTGTGTAATTATTTCGGGGCATAATCTAGCCGGGCAGGTGGCTGGGGTGTTGGGGACGCAGCCTCGCCGCTGCCCTTATTACTTCAAATGCCTGACATTCTCTCTTTCATCTTATATTGTGTTTAAGAAGTTTGCCTCTGTAGTTCCTGTTCTCATTCTTAAAATCTTCATTTCCAGAATCCCTTCAGTTTTGTGATTTCTTTATTGCTTCTATTTCCATTTTCAGGTCTTGAACAGTTTTATTTATTTCCTTCCAACTGTTTTTTTTCTTTCTTAAAGGTATTTATTAATTTCCTCTAATTGTTTGTGTTTTCCTGGCTTTTTTTGAGGGGTTTATTCATTTCCTCATTTCCTCTTTTAGGACTTCTATCATCTTCATAAAGTTGGGATTCAGGTCATTTTCTTGTGTTGCTGCTGTGTTGGAATATTCAGGGCCTGCTGTGGTAGGAAAGCTGGGCTTTTGTGGGGCCATTGTTCTGGCTGTTATTGATTGTGTTCCTATGATAATGTCTAGGCATCTGGGTTTGGGGATGGTTAGAGTCTAGGTGCTGATTTCTGGATTTGTCTTGATTGGATGGGAGTTTGTTTCTTGTTTCTATTTCCTCTCTGGATTTTCAGAGAATGGGATGGCTGAGTGTTATCTGTTTTACTAGTCCTGTATGATGCTGTGTTCAAAGGAGAATGCTTACTGCTATTGGAGGCTGGGGGAAGGGAAGGCCAGGGAGATGATCTGAGGGATCCATGGGAGGCATGGACTTTGTGAGGGGAGCTGTAGCTGTTCTGTTGCAGTGCTAGGGGTGCCCCTGAGAATTGGTTCTAAGGTAACAGATAGTAACCTAGGTTTAAGCTTTAGCAGCTGCAGACTAGTTGAAACAAGGCTTGGGAATGGGCAAAACAGGATTTAGGCTTGTGTAAAGCAGAAATGCTCCTTTCAGTGAGAGACTAGAATAGGGAAAAAAGATTTTCTTTACCACCCTTTGAAGAAATAAAGCATACACACACACACACACACACACACACACACACACACAGAGAGAGAGAGAGAGAGAGAGAGAGAGAGAGAGAAAATGCACCCCATACTAGCAAAGGGAGATGACAACAATGAACTTTGTTTAACAAACCAGTTAATTTTTTTTTTAATAATTTTTTTTATTAAGAAAAGAAGAAAAAAAACATAAACAAAAAACAAGTTTCCACCTCCTCCCAGCCTCCCATTTCCCTCCCCCTCCTCCCACCCTTCTCCCCCTCCTCCCACCCTTCTACCCCTCCCCCCACTCCTCTCCCCCTCCCTCTCCAGTCCACAGAGCAGTCCAGGTTCCCTGCCCTGTGGTAAGTCCTAGGTCCTCCCCCCTCCGTCCATATCTAGGAAGGTGAACATCCAAACTGGCTAGGCTTCCACAAAGCCAGCACATTAAGTAGGATCAAAACCCCGTGCCATTGTCCTTGGCCTCTCATCAGCCCTTATTGTTCGCCATGTTCAGAGAGTCCGGTTTTATCCCATGCTTTTTCGGTCACAGTCCAGCTGGCCTTGGTGAGCTCCCAGTAGATCAGCTCCACTGTCTCAGTGGGTGGGTGCACGCCTCGTGGTCCCGACTTCTTTGCTCATGTTCTCCCTCCTTCTGCTCCTCATTGGGACCTTGGGAGCTCAGTCCAGTGCTCCAGTGTGGGTCTCTGTCTCTGTCTCCATCCATCACCAGATGAAGGTTCTATGATGATATGCAAGATATTCGTCAGTATTGTTCTCGGATAGGGTCATTTCAGGTTCCCAATCCTCAGCTACCCAAGGAACTAACTGGGAACCTCATGTTGGGCACTAGGGAGCCCCTCTAGGGTCAAATCTCTTGCTCACCCTAAAGTGGTTCCCTTAACTAAGAATTGTGATTCCGTGCTCCCCTATCCACCTTTCCTTTATCCCAATTCTCCTGATTCCCCAAGTCCCCCCTCCTTCCCTTCTACCTTTTCTCTCCCCATCTCCCCTTACCCCCATCCCACCCCACCCCCAAGATCCTAATTTTCTCCCCGGCAATTGGGTCTACTTCCCTTAGCCAAGAGGATAACTATATGTTTTTCCTTGGGTTCACCTTCTTACTTTGCTTCTTTAGGTTCACCTATTGTAGACTCCGTGGCCCTAATTTATGGCTAGAAACCAATTATGAGCGAGTACATCCCATGTTCATCTTTTTGGGTCTGGGACACCTTAATTTTTTGGTGCACTCCTTCACCTTAGACCTTGGTTCCTCCTATGGATAAAATCTTCTAAAACATTAATTTGCAAACTGCAGAAATATACAAATAATATGTAACCATTGTTAGAGTTCGAAAAAAAAGTTCTTTATTTATGGTAACTTTATAAACAAAAGTACTTATTAAAGAATATGAAATGGATATGTTTTAATAATTACAAAACAAATTTTGCATGAAGCCATGACAAAGAATAATTTTTTGACATAAAAGACTAGACAAGTGAAAGAATTGACCAGGCTTCTAGAAGTAAAAAATAAGGTTATTTCCTATTTAAAATAACTTAGAGGTTAAGTGGAAAATTGAACACACAAGAACAAGTACTACATAATTTTGTAGGAAATCCTTCAGATGCAGTATGTGAAATTAAAAGATTTTGAAAATACAAAAGAAGTTTAAAATGTAGAATTCCTTTGTTGGAGGGTGGCATTTCAGTTGCAGGACCCATGTGTTTATGAGGAAGTTTCAGTCTCCACCACCAACACTGCAGTGAAAACAACAGAAGCATCAGACTGTTGTCAGCTTAAAATGGACCACGGAGTCTTTGAAAGTGTTCTAATCTTGAGGTAAAGTCCGTGCCTATATACAGCAGCCTTGTGCTATATTTATGTCATTTCTAAGATGGTGTCACTAAAGGCTATCTAGCTTTGGTTTGATTTGCTGGAATATCAGCTTTTGGATTCCTGAATTGATTGGGAAAGAAGGTTGGCTATTCTGAGGCCACAGTATTTTGAGGAATCCCAAAACATATTTAGAGTCCTGCTCTGATTTTTTGGTTGTCTTTATTTGAATAAGTGCCATGGTAATTTGAATATTCATAGTTTACATCACATTCATATTAGAGCAGAAAGTCCACCCCTGAATTCTTTACATAAATAAAAGATTTATTTTATTTGTGTGTATGTCTGTGGTGATGTGTATGTTTATGCACTTGTTTATGGGTGTCTACCAAGGCCAGTAGAAGGTGTTGTGTCCTGTAGTTGTGTGCATTGTATGCATATCTACCTGCATTTTTATCAGTCACATGTTTAATTAAATAATAAAAATCTATAAAAAAGGAATATACAAACTGAGCAAAGATGGCAGCAGGAATATAGTACTTAAGATTTTACTTCAGGTCCCAGTGGGTTTGTGATTTGACTTTACATTAGGAATGACAGGATGATGATGATTACTGTTCCTTTGGGACTGATCAGAAGACATAGCACCCTGTCATCTGGTTATTAGTATTCTCTGGTGTCAGCAATGTGAATTCTCTAGAGCTAGAGTATAGCCTAAATATTTTTCAAAGCTATAAATATCTTTTAATATTGGTAAAAATGTAATTTGTCTTAGAAAAATAAAACTATTGCCAAATATATTGGCATCCTCCTGTAATTCCAGCACTTGGGAGGCAGAGACAGAAGAACTGAAAGTGAAAGACTAGCCTGGGCTACAAAGCAAGATACATTCTTAAGGAAATAAGGCTTTCCCTTGCAATTTGTAATGATTTAGCCACATAACTCTGTAGTCTATAGGCTAAACCCTGTTTGTTTGTTTGTTTGTTTGTTTGTTTTTTGACAAACGGTATTTACTTCCTCACCTCTTTCACTGTGTGAAAAATTTTCATATTTGTATTTAAAATACCTGAGAAGAGACCAGAGGATTCTGTTTAAATTTAGTCAGCATTTCTTGTTTATCAGGGAAGCAGTCACACCCTTCTGTGTATGCTTTAAAATTGTGCTTATCTCCTATTTCTTCCGAGATATTTTGTTATTTGTCTATTTTATGTCACTGTCTTCCATCTGCAACCCAGTCTTTCTTGTCTTCTGTTGTTCTTCCCAAAAAGTTATTACCATAAGTCAAGTATGGAGGGAAAAACAGTCTTGAAATTATGCTTCAGTCTCTAAGCAAACAGTCAACACAGTCAGCATTTCTTGGAATACAGTTGTCTCATAGAAGTGATTGTTCGTGGCCACAGTGGAGCCTCCTGCATTAGTATTCAGTTCCTCCTTCATTTCCCCTGCGTACACATTTAGAATACAGAAAGCTAGCAATCTTGTGGCCTAACCTCACTTTACTAGTACAGTGAGAAAAGTGAAGGAATTATTGATGAAAAGACTATCCTTGGCACTTCTTGATGCATAGAGGGCTTTATTCAGGTGAAGCTACACTAAGGTTTTGTAAGGGAATAAGATAAGCCCAATACTCAATGCATCAAGAAGTGCTAGGAACTACTAATTGAATATTTTCCCTTGCCCCATATCACAATCCTCCTTTGCATAAACTTTTATTCTTTTTGTCTCTACTCCTTGACTTCAGATTAATGATCTACAGAATATTTACCTTCTGCCCTGAGATGTTAGGAGTGGCCACCTCCTTACAAACTCAGAAGATTCTTATTGAGTGGAAAGATGAAACTAGTCCCAGATTATCAGCAGACACGCCCACTCTACATGGACTGAGTGATCCCACTTCTGTTGCCCTCTCCCCAGTTGTGAGAAATGGAGGACATGTGTGTTTTAATACAGCAATTTGTATTCACCGTAAGTTTAGAAGTCTGTGCTCAGAGCACTCAACCCCACAGTGGGAATCAGTATGTGCCCTTACATTGTTTTTCCCAACGGCACCTCCTCCCTCTCCTTGGCAGAATCAGTTGTGTCTTCTATAGTACTCTGAATAAAAATACAGGCCTATGCCACATGATAGTGCTGTGCTAATTGCATTGAATGCATTATTGTATTCAGTTTGAACCACAGTCCATTGATGCTAGCCTTGCTGGTGCTCTCATTGTTTTAAGTAGAAAAATGAGTATTTGGAGAACTTAGGTATCAGTTCCTAATACACAGAAACATGTATGGCCAGATTTAAAGTGGCACAGACTGATTCCAGAATCACTCATTGCCATGGGAATTTTAATCATGAGAAAGAACGAATAAGGTGCATCTGTGTTCTAGGCACTGAGATACCAAAGAAGCTTTCATTGTAGGTCTAGAATTCATCATGTTCCCTATAGCAGGAGACGAAGAAGGATTTTTCCCCCAGTAAACAGAAGAGGAATGAGTTTAGAAAGAAACCAATGGGGCCTTGGGGAAGTCTTGGAGAAAAGATTGTCTTTGAATTAGTCTCAGTGACAATGCCATGTTTGTACAAACTTCCCAAGACTGAAGCAATGTAGCTTGCCAGAGAGTGAACAAGGTAAACCTGTACCAGCCTCCTGGGGAGCATATAGAAATGTAAGTAACCTCCACGCCTGTACCTATGGAAGTACAAAATAGAAGGTGGAGCTCACAGAGTTTTTCTCAGCCTTCATATTTGATCCTAGATGTATTCACTTCAAACAGCTATTATAAATACTCCAAGGGTAGAAAATAACCAGTTTATCTGAAGAATCAGAATATTATGAAAGTATGTCAATTTCTCTCTTTTCCTCCCAAAGGAACAGAGTTATTTGTTTGCTGAAGGAATTCCTACATACAGTAGCCTTTAAGTTACCCACCCACTTGGGCATGGCCTCTTATTACTATAAATGCCAATGTAAAATGCATTCCCTCTCTCTTCTGGCTCCTGGATTCGGTTTCTGTTCCCCATTCATGCAGAGGACTGTGATCTGTGAGTCTGCCCCTAAAAATAACCCTTTATTATTCTCAGTTCTAAGCTAGTGTGGGATTTCTTTTTAGCATCCGACTTCATTTGTTTACCATATCTAGGTTGTCTGCCTCTGACCCTACCACATTTGCAAAGAGAACAGTTAAAGAACTGAAGGCATAAGTCACAAACAATGCCACACCAGTTTGGAATTATGATTAATAAGGTGGTATTTATTTAAAGGGGAAAAAACTTACATATCACCATCCCAGACAACAGCCCTCAGCGCAACCAGGAAGGGAGCAGGAAGTGAAGAGAGGGAGGAGAGGGAAGTGGCCGCTTTTTCAAAGGGAGAGAGACCACGCCCCAATGGGCTGGTATCTCAGCGGCTATAGGCTGGATGAGCGGAAGGACCTCCCACAACAAAGAACAGTTGCCATTGCCATTCATTCTCAATATTGCTGCAGTGGCTCCACTGTCTTATGCACATTAGCCAAATGCTTCACTTCTGCAGTGTTCCTGCCCCTTTATTTTTAGGAAAGAGTAGACTTTGAGTCTACTGATTTGTCATTTTTTCCTCACTATTTAGCTCTTAGGAGTTGAATTCCTTCCAGTTATCTTCGCAGAGTGGAGAAACTTAGTATCATTCAATGATAAGTTGTCATAATAAAATCATGAACTGTTTGCCAACAAGTTGGTGAAACTATGCCATTAATAGCTTCAATGAGTCTGTGTTGGAAATTGCAGCAGGGGTAGCAACCTTGCTAGTAATCATTACTAAGTGATATCTGTTGTGCTCTCAGCATTTTTAAAGTTGAAAATGGAATTCTAGAAGCATCTATGTTATGATCCTCTTAACAGTGATATTGCATGAATCAAATTCTATAAGAGTAAAATAACCTTCATTCATGTATTATATGTGATACAGCTGTTCTGAGGCATTGTATAAAATAATGCTGTTCTATTACATGAAGACTGACATAAAATATTCTCTACATTTCAGAGACCAGTCTTTCCCTAACATACTCCCTCCCAAATTCTTGTGTGTGTGCACGCACACACATGTACTTGCATGTGGGGAGTAGAAGAAACCTAGCAGCAGGCACATTCTCAACAAAGAATGAATCTCCTGCACCCAACAACGATCCACTCTCCATAGCTCCTCAGTAGGGAGTGTAGCCTATCTACCTAGTGTAGCACATCTACCTATTTGTGCAAGGATTTTGTCTGACTTGGTCTTGTATAGGTTGTTTGTGGGTAAACATAGCTATTGTTAATTGATATATGCAAAAAGCATGTCAGATCCATAAGACAGCATTTTATAGTACTACTCCTCACCCTCTGGCTCTTGTATTCTTTGCACCTCTTTTTCAGATTGTTTGCTGAGTCTTAGTGGTGGTGGGTTTAATATAGATGACCCATTTAGGGCTCAGAGGCTATTTTCATTGATTCTCAAGTCAATATATACATATATAAAATGCATATTATATGCAGAAGTCTCCCCCACACACACATTTACTGGCCAATGGCATTTAAAATATAATATTATAATTTCTGAATACTGGTGTTTTATTTAAATTTTATTTTTCTTTATGTTTTAGGCTTTATTGTTGACATTTAAGTGTTACAATGCACTGTTTTCTTTAATTGCTTCAAAACAGCACAGTAATCCCACTCTGCTTCTTACTGTTTCCATTGTTGGGCTTATTACAATTTGCCACCCTCCCTTATTCAATCATGGATCAACAATGCCTTATTTGTTAGGTATTTGACAAAACCTCTGCAAAACACAGACCTAGAATTAGGTGCATCAGAATTTCCAAGAAAACTTTGTTTCTAGACTTGGGCTTCCCGCTGGTGATTATGATACTATGGGGGTAAGTTTTGGGGTATATTCACTAAATATTTATTTTGATTTAATAAAGAAAATGCTTTACTTCCCCCAGTGGCAGGGAATGTACCAGAGCAAATGATTTCACATTACATTGTTCAGTGATAGATTTATTGTGACCCTTGAAAAACTGAAGTATGAGGAAGTAAATAATTTGCTGAAGCCATACAGATTGCTCCTTACATTTCATCAGACACTCTGGTCATTTGTTTCAGTCCTGTATACTTTTCAGTAAACTACCAGTGCCAAACTGTCTTCCACAGGAGGTTATTATTCTCACAAAATGGAACTGGACTCATGGCCTAGAGAGGGAAGATGAATTTGGGGAAAACATAGGCTAATAAAAGCCTACACACTTGCGATTTCTTTGGTTTGTTTTTGTTGTTCAGCTGTAAGACTTCTTTTTTTTTTATTGAAAAAAAAAAAAAGAAATTCCTGCCTCCTCCCAGCCTCCCATTTCCATCCCCCTCCTCCCACTCTCCTCCTCCTCCCCCCCCCACTCCTCTCCCCCTCCCTCTCCAGTCCAAAGAGCAGTCAGGGTTCCCTGCCCTGTGGAAAGTCCAAGGTCCTCCCCTCTCCATCCAGGTCTAGGAAGGTGAACATCCATACTGGCTAGGCTCCCACAAAGCCAGAACATGAAGTAGGATCAAAACCCAGTGCCATTGTCCTTGGCTTCTCATCAGCCTTCATTGTTCGCCATGTTCAGAGAGTCCGGTTTTATCCCATGCTTTTTCAGTCACAGTCCAGATGGCCTTGGTGAGTTCCCAATAGATCAGCCCCACTGTCTCAGTGGGTGGGTGCACCCCTCGTGGTCCTGACTTCCTTGCTCATGTTCTCCCTCCTTCTGCTCTTCATTGAGACCTTGGGAGCTCAGTCCAGTGCTCCAGTGTGGGTCTCTGCCTCTATCTCCATCCATCGCCAGATGAAGGTTCTATGGTGATATGCAAGATATTCATCAGTATGCCTATAGGATAGGGTCATTTCAGGTTCCCTCTCTTCAGCTGCCCAAGGAGCTAACTGGGGACATCGCCCTGGGCACCTGGGAGCCCCTCTAGGTTCAAGTCTCTTGCCAACCCTAAGATGGCTCCCTTAATTAAGTTATGTGATTCCCTGCTCCTCTATCCAACCTTCCTTTCTCCCAATCATCCTGTTTCCCCAAGTTCCCCCCATTCTCCCCTTCTTACTTTTCTCTCCCCATCTCCCCTTACTCCTGTCCCACCCCACCCCCAAGTTCCCAATTTTTTGCCCGGCAATCTTGTCTACTTCCCATACCCAGGATAACAACTATATGTTTTTCTTTGGGTTCACCTTATTTAGCTTCTTAAGGATCTCAGATTATAGACTCAATGACCATTATCTGTGGCTAGAAACCAACTATGAGTGAGTACATCCCATGTTCATCTTTTTGGGTCTGGCTTACCTCACTCAGGATAGTGTTTTCTATTTCCATCTATTTGCATGCAAAATTCGAGAAGTCATTGTTTTTTACCGCTGAGTAGTACTCTAATGTGTATATATTCCACACTTTCTTCATCCATTCTTCTATTGAAAGACATTTAGGTTGTTTCCAGGTTCTGGCTATAACAAATAATGCTGCTATGAACATAGTTGAACAAATGCTTTTGTCATATGATAGAGCATCTCTTGGGTATATTCCCAGGAGTGGTATTGCTGGGTCCAGGGGTAGGTTGATCCCAAATTTCCTGAGAAACCGCCACACTGATTTCCAAAGTGGTTGCACAAGTTTGCATTCCCACCAGCAATGGATGAGGGTACCCCTTCCTCCACAACCTCTCCAGCAAAGGCTATCATTGGTGTTTTTGATTTTAGCCATTCTGACAGGTGTAAGATGATATCTCAAAGTTGTTTTGATTTGCATTTCCCTGATTGCTAAGGAGGTAGAGCATGATCTAAAGTGTGCTAAAATGCACATTGCTGGGGTGATTAACATAACTTTGAGAATTTTTCTACAGTTGTATGTCAACAATACTGTTCTTTAAATTTACTGATTTATCTCTGAGGGTCACCTTTATATAAACACAAAATTTAGAAAAGGCTTATTGCCTGTTTTTTAGGATGTTGGCTCGAATTATTTATGTCAAAGATATCTTTACCTTGCATGAAAACAAAATCAATAGAAATGGTAATGCTTTGGGGGGTTTCTGTGATTTGTCTCTGATTTGCTTCATAGGTTTTGACAAATTCTAAAATTTTTTGAATTTGCTTTCACTTATTCATTAGTAATAGGAATTCCTGGGGAGACATATCATGAGTTACTTAGTCTTTGGACTTGAGATTTAGCACTAAAATCTGTTGAGTAGGCTTTGTTCAAGATGTGTATGTCAGATCATTTCGGTAACAAAAGTCAGTCTATATTCACTTCTTTTGCTGAAGTTATGTTTTTATTGCAGAAAAAAGTTGATAAGACAATTATTTTTCATATATAGACTAGGATAGTATATCTGTTCCAAGGAAGATTGCGGAGATTCCTTTGGCATTTGTGTTTTGTCAACTAAAGGGAAAAGAATATTAAATATTAAATACTGACTTAATACTGTCCATTTGTAAAAACTTGAATGTGTTCAAATCCTTCCTCCCTGCCCCCTCCCTTCCTTCCTCCTCCTTCCTTCCTCATCCTGACCACAGTTTCCTCTCCTTCTCTCTTCCCAGTCCCTCCCAGCCACCCCCTCTCTTTCTTTTCAGAAAAGGGCAGGTCTCCCAGGAGTATCAACAAAATGTGGCATATCAAGCTGTCGTAAGACTAAGAACCTCCCCTCATATTAAGAATGAGCAAGGCAACTCAGTGTAAGGAATAGGGCAGCAAAAGAGTTAGAGACAGCTGCTGTTCCCCCTGTTAGGAGTCTCACAATAGGACCAAACTACACAACTGTCACACATATGCAGAGGGCCTAGATCAGTTCATGCAGGCTCCCAAACTGTAGGTTCAGTCTCTGTGATCTCCTATGAGCCCAGACTAGGTAATTCTGTAGGTTTCTATGTGATGTCCTTAGCCCCTCTAGTTCTTACAATTCTTTCTCTCTCTTTTCAGCAGGATTCCCAAACTCAGCATAATGTTTGATTATGGGTCTCTGCATCTGTTTTCACCAGTTGCTAGATGAAGCCTCTCTGATGACTGTTGGGCAAGGCACTGTCTAGAAGTATAGCAGAATAACCAGAGTTGACTTTGTTTTTTGGTTATTTTGAGACAGGGTTTCTCTGTGTAGTTCTGACTTTCCTGAAACGCACCCTGTAGACCAATCTGGCCTTGAACTCACAGAGATCTGCCTCCCAAGTACTGGAATTAAAGGGGTGTACTACCACAACCTGATGAGTGTGATCACATATTAAACTTCCTCTGAATAAAAGTTTAATTATGAAGAGGCATTTGGAACAGTTATGTTTTATTTGAGATAGGAACACAAATAACACTTAAGAGTACTTGTAGCTCTTGCGAAAGACCCAGGTTCAGACATCCATATCTGATAACTCAAAGCCACCTATAACTCCAGTTTCAGAATATCCCACTTCCACTTCTGTCTTCCATGGATACATGCAATGGGCAGAGAGAGAAGCAGGTACACACATGTACATATGAACATATTTTAAAAATTTAAAAAGGAAATTATCTTCTAACTTATTCTTGTGCCTGGTGGAATAAACAGAAGTAATGAGTTTGAGTATCAGAACACATCAATGAGGACAAGCATTATCTTGAATTTGTAGGTATTCCACCATCTTAGGCTTTCTATTGCTGAGGCAAAACACCATGACCAGAAGCAGATTGGAGAGAAAAGGTGTTTTCAGCTTGTACTTCCATATCACTGTTCATCATTGAAGGAAGTCAGGACAGGAGCTCTTAATAGGGAAGGATCTCAGAAGGAAAGGAGCTGATGTAGAGGCCGTGGAGGGTGCTGCTTACTGGATTGTTTACCATGCTTTCGTATAGAACCCAGGACGACCAGCCCAGGAATGGTACCATCCACAATGGGCTGGGCCCTCCCCCATTAGTCACTAATTAAGAAAATGTCTTGCAGTTGGTTCTTATTGAGGTATTTTAGAAATTTCAAACAGATGTGGTTAAAACTCAAAGATTGCATAGTTCAGCATCTGGGACATAATGACACGAATTAGCTGATTTAGTTAGCTTTTTGCTAGTCCGTATATGAACTTTTCTTAGAATAAGTTGAATTAGTATCATTTTTATGGCTACTGTGTATGTGCACATATACAAACCTCTTTGTGATAAACAATATATGTTTGTATTCTTTTCTTATTTCATCATAAATAAATTATTAAAGTGGGAACCAAGCAGCTGAGTAGTTTTCAGCATATGCCTGCTTTGATCTTGTAGGGATTTATAAACTAGATTTGTCAGTGACATTGTACCCTGCAATGGAAATATAAACAAACATGTGCATATCTATGCTCATATTTACCTTCTGTACACCCAAACCCCTAAGTCAATATCAGAAGTAACTTTGAGTTGACTAATAAAAACTCACATAGAAATTCTCCAATAGAATTTTAATAGGAGCTTCAGTTGGAATTTTATTTCCAAAGCAATATTTGTGGTAATTTTGCAAATTATTGGTAAAATAAACATTTTTACTTCATTAAACACTTCTAAATTATTATTGATTTAACTTGTCGTTAATGTAAAATTTATTTAGGATGGTGTGTTTTTTATACTAAGCCTCTGAAATTCAATGTATATATTATACACAGAATGCAATCATCCCAATTTTGTCTAGCTACATTTGAATGTTTTAGTAATCACTTATGTCTTGTGATTACTATTATTGGATGGGGTAGGGTAGATGATTTTTCTGTCCAGTTGGGAACAGGTATAATAGCTGTGAGAATAATGAAATGATGATTAAATCATACATAATTTGACAGCCTCTCCAGTAATCACTGCTTACTTACTATAGAAAGTAAAATTGAAACATAAAGTAGAAAACTAACACAGCTACACAAATATAAATGACCCAAGAGTATGTACTCAAATAACTTCTTAGTTTGTTAACAGAAACTATAGTTTTCAATTCAAAATTGGTAGAAGAACTAGAGATCATTCCAGGACTTGTTGATTTCTTCTTAGGTTGGACTCTAACAGCCTGCCTGTCCAGGTTACTGGAGCCCTGCTGGTTAGAAGCCCACCTTAGCCCTGTAGACTTTCCCACTCAGAGGCATGGATTAGGGTGGATTGCTGCGACTATACCTCCTCTGAAGAAAGAGTTAGGTTTAATTTTCCCAATTAATATGAATGTGACATAGGATTATGAAGATGTGATTGTAACTCAGGCTGCCACTGCAAGCTATCTCAGATGGAATAACTCCAGAAAAAAGTATTCCCCAAAGCACTGGAGGCTTGAAGAGTCAGATCCCATTACCAGCATTGCTGGACTCTGGTAAGGGCCCATTTCCTGGATTACACATTTATTCCTTCTTGTGAGTTCATCGGGAAGGAGGATGAAGAGAGAAAGAAAGAAGATATAACAAGGGTGTTAGGAAAATGCTTGCCTAGCTGTCTCCTATGGAAACGCCATTTTCATGATCACCTCCAAACTCTTAAAGCTTGACCTATAATACCATATTATTTGGGATTAGGACTTCCAACTATGCATTGGCCAAGGATACGCACAAGGAGATGACAAGGAGATTACCTGTGCTGGGCTGCTTTCATACCTCAGGCTTCACTGCCTGAAGCCCAGTAAATCAAAGGTCGTACCATGTTGTGTATGTTTACATCAAATCTTTTCTGTCTGTTTTCTTTTAAAAAGAAAAATATGTACTGCTTGTAGTACATTTGAAACCAAGATACTCATTGAGCACCCAAGAATTGCCAGGCACTTTGGAGGATTTATATAGAAACTTTTTACTTGTAAAAATGTATAAATATTTAGTTGTGATAAGTTGAGAAAATGGTGTAAATTTCTAATTTTTTGTATATTTCTATTTTATGTTTTCCATGTTTTATTATGGAGCTTGGGAGGTCACTACAGGCTATTACAGTATCATATATCATAGGGGCCAGAAGATGGATTGTATGAAAAGGTTTCTCCCCTTCCACTTTGTGGATTCTGGGGATCAAACTCTGGTCATCAGACTTGAATATAAGCACCCTTACCCACAGAGTCATCTTAGTGGCCCAATGGATTGCCTTCCATTTTAGTGTTATTTTCTACTATATTTACTTAGTTTATCAGGCAGAAATAGAACCAAGGGCACCATGCATGCCGGATGAGCACTGTGCAACTGAGCCGTTCTCCGAGACTCTTTAAAGTACAGAACACTTACCGCGTTTTGGTATTGCCTTTTCAAAGGGGCTTTAGTAGTCTTATCTGTATTGTTCCAATTTTAGTATATATGCTGCTGCTGCAAGCATAAAACATATTGAATAGGAACAAAGAAATCAATATTTCCTATTTTAAAATAGATTTTTAGCTACTCATTTATTTATTTTTTACATTTTGTGGTGCTGTAGTTCTCAAACAGGGCCTCTGCACACTAAGCATTTCTCAGCCACCGAGCTATTACTCTATCCCTGCAAGTGCTCATTTTAGAAATCTATTTGATAATGATATCAAATTTGCTTCTGATGAATTTGAGATCTTCCCATTTGAAATCCTATTTATAGTGACAGTGGGCTCTAACTTAGATAGGGAATACTACAGATAGCTCAAATTTTTTTTGATGCATTGACCTATGGTTTATATTATCTGTAAAGTCCTAAAGTGTAATCTAGTGAGTGCCATCAGACTCAGAAGTTTTGAAGATTATCAGTACTCTGATGTCATGCTCTGACTAGATATAGAAGTACTGCCGTTTTTCCAAGTGGAATAGTCTATAACCACTTATGATAATGAGAATAAGACAGTGAGAAGGAAGAATGTGTAGGGAGATTCTGCATAAGTGACTCTCTTAGTAAACAAAATTAGTTGAAGAATCAGAGGCGCTTATCCTCATAAGCCCTTGTTGCATTTGTACTATTAAGATTAGGAAATATCAAACATTCCAGTGGGCAGATGGAGACTTCTAAGTTTTGAATGCCCCTGTGAAATTCACATTGAAGTTAGAGTGAAGGTTCAGTGCAGTGGCACAGCACAGCTTATATACATTAATGCATATTCTAAGTTCATCCATAGCACCACAACAGATACACAGAACATTAACAAAACGTGAAGACATTGGGTCTTGGTAAGTTGCTTAAGGTTACATAGCCAGTTACCAAGCAGGAAAAGGCAAGTGGTGCACGTGTTCAGCCCCAAACTCATTAAGAATATGCTTTAAATATGGACCATTTTTCATCTGTTCTTCCCACCTCCATAAAGTAAATTTTAAGAATACAAACAAACTTCTTAGTCGGTTTGACCCTGTGATCCCATGGGTCTGTGGCTGTACTACCTGCTGTGGTCACAAGTTCTATAAAATGCTTTACCAATGGCAGTGTTTAATGAGGCTGGAAACCGCTCTCATTTGTGTACTTTTGTCCTCTGGTTTTTGTTTCCTAGAGCAGTCATTTTGTAGCATTTGGCTTGGTGGTACTTCAGGAGGAATTGGATATGATATGCTTATTGTGGTCTCTGAGCATAAAGCTTCTTTCCCTCAGTGAGATCATGAAGCGTCACCATGGGTGCTTCTTCAGGAGGGCGACTCTGAGGAGCAATTACCTCTTCCATGGAGGAGCAAACCATCACTGATTATAATCAGACAGTGTCTGCAAAGGCTGACATAGGCAGAGATGCTATAGAAATGTATAGATTTTCTGGAAAAAATGGAATATAGGAGATGATATCAGGAAAGAATAAAAGATTCTTTTAAGTGGGAATCAGGACAGAATCATGACAGTTTCATGCATTACCAGTCACTTGTGGTGAACCGTTAAGTTTAAGGTGACTATGACAAGTTAGGGGTTTTAGATACCGTATTTCTTATCAAATTAATGTCTATGTTGATATGATCCTATAGAAAGAAGCATATTTATACTTAATATGTGTTTGGCAAAACCTCAGACTAATTACCTAATTTTATATTTTTTTACTTATTTATTTTGTTTTTTTAAGACAGGGTTTCTCTGTAGCTTTGGAGCCTGTCCTAAAACTAACTCCTGTAAGCCAGGCTAGCCTCAAACTCATAGAGATCCACCTGCCTCTGCCTCCTGAGTGCTGGGATTAAAGGTGTGTGTCACCACTACCCAGGTTATATAATCTATTTTCTCTTTCTGCTATTTAGTTTCCTTATTTGAAGACTGGCCTACTCTCTATGAAATCTTAGCAAAATAGCTTATCTGTCACTGCCTCAGTTTTCTCCTTTGTAAAATAAGAATAGAAAAAGAACTTACTTATGTGTGTGTTGTGGGGATTTATTAACGCTCAAACCTGAGGCTTTTACATGCCAAATTCATGCTAAATCAAGAATGTATCTCCCAGGCCCAAGTATTGTCCATTTTTTTATTGAGAACATAGTAGGTGTTACATGTATTAGCTGAGCTGCCATTGTTATCATTACTGTTGTCATTGTTTATGCCTTTCCACAGTTGTTGACCACTTATCCTTTCAGCATCCGATATCTGTTTGAGGAGAACATTTACCTTTAGATCCTACATATTTACCAATGAATGTTGTATAATTCTTATCAAGCATAGAATGGCTTATGAATCTAGTAATATAGTCATGGTAGTGATTGGGCTTTTAGAACAGAATGTTTGGGCAGAATTGGTGGTAGTCTGGCTTACATTACAGCGTGGCATAGCCTTGAGATGGATCATCTCTTCATCTGCCTCTGCACCTCTTGACTCTGACTCACAGTCCTGAGTACATGCACCATTTGTGACTTGTGCTGCAGTTTGAGTTTCACTGGCAATTCACTACATGGCGACATGGTTTAGACATGGAAATAGTTGGGCTGCAGATACGCTGTGCTACTGGCTAGGCCCATGGCAAGAGCCTTGAGTTTCTATTGTGCAGTCAGAGACACGGAAACTCTTTCGGGCAGCTGCTGTCCATTTCCTTTCCCTTTGTTTTGCTTTCATGTGGTCACCACATCCTTGTTATGTTTTTAATGGAGCAATCCTGAACTAGAAAAGCATATCATGTTATCAAGCTTTCTGAACAGCCAGTGAAAACGGAGAAAGTAGAAGGAAAAGGAAAAGTCACCAGTACTAGCTACAGGTATTACAGACATTTTACATTTTAGAAAATGAACAAGAGGAGGTATAAATTAAGCATAGTGCTGGTAGAACCCAGTTCAGTGGGTGAGGGCGACCATATGCCATGCCGTCTGCATGGAAAAAGAGCAATAGTAAATGAACTGTATCATTTTTTACTGACTTGTTCTGTCAGTGATTGAAGCATTTCAGCATACAACCAGGAAAATAATAGGTTACTCTCACAATGGTAGAAGTTTAACAAATGCTCAATCACTCAGCCTGCATCAGCGCTGTCATTGGTGAGAGCTTTGCCGTATGATATTGATGCTTTGCTTCTTTCTTATTGCTGTATTCTTTGCAGATTCAATCTGTCTGCAATGGACCACTAAACATTTCAATTTGCTACCTGTAGAGCTGGATTGCAATGCTGAGACTGAAATGAGAGAAAAATGGATTTAGTGGAACTCGAGAGAGAGTTTCATGGATTTTTATACAAGGATGCACAATCTGAAACCCACTGATAAGATACACACGATCACTTTTGAGTGTCTCATAAAAGTACATGGTATTAAGCAATTCTGGTATATTTATAGGGAAAATAGACTCAGCTGGATACTGATAGACCCCCTACATTTAGAGGAACTCAGACTCTGTCAGTCAGGGTATACCTGCCTATAGTTAGTGCATGATAATAGCCTTGCATACTTGTAAAACTATGCTTGCTTCTGCAGTGAGCTGAGCTAGCAAAGAAGAGGAGAAAGTTAAAATTATTTTCTGGTCATACCCTAGCATTTAGTCTTTTCATAGCAGCAGTCATTTGGGAGATCTCCTAGCTGGAGAAAGGAGTCATTTCCTGTGGGGGCCTCTTATTGTTGTAATTTTCTGACTACTGCCTATGGTTCTATATCTCGCCATAGGTCTCACATCTTAACCCTTTTCCTTGTTTGTTAATATGTGCTCTTTTGAAACGTGTTACTCTGTGTTCAACATCTGGGTACTCGAAATGACTCCTTACTGATCCTAAATTTGATATTAATAAATAGAGAGTGGTTGTGGTCAATTGCAGGGATATTAAGAAGTACCCAGCAGAAAACAGAAGCATTGAGTATTGAACTCTTAAACAGATTAAAACACAACATTGAAGTATCTGTTGCATCCAGTAGCATGACCAAGGCCAAGGCTGGAAAATGGCCTATGCTGGCAGATGTTGAAAGCATCCAATGGAAATGCAGAATGGTTTGGTCATGAAAAATTAAGCATAGACTTGACATTTAGCTTTACAGTTCTGTTCCCATGTATGTATGTATGTATGCCAAAAAGAATCAGAATGGGAGATCCAAACAAGTACACCTGCACACAGGTTTTTAATACCAAAGTCCATAGTAGCTAAAAGGTAAAAGTAGCCCAAATCAACATCAACAGTAGAGAAGAGATGTTATCCAGGAAATTGCCACACAAAGTATTGATAGCTCAAGCACTCCTGAGTAGTGTTTCATCATAGCTACTCAGTTTTGTGGTGCTGGGATCTAGAGGTAGAGCTTGAGAACGCATTCATTGTACTAACTGATCACTCTGCCAAAGGGTTGCCTGAATGAAAGAGTAGTTTATGCCAGCGTCAGTATATGCCATGTCCATCCCAAAAGTCAGATGTGCTCTTCGCACTAGGGTTACCTTGGACACTACCCTCCCTGCCCGCCATGGGCCCTTACCACCATTAATTTCATCACTCTGAAGTATCTATTTAAGAGAGCTTCTTGTGCTATAGATATTTTGCTAGTCTTTGAGAATATAAATGGGGTGAGGTAGGCATAATATACTGAGGTATAATGTACTCTTCATTAAATTTAGTTTCTAGTAAAGGAGAAAGATTCAGAATAAAACAAAACAAAATTCCAAAACAAATCACACTTAAATAGGCAACACAAAAATATTAAATAACACAGTAAGAGCTATAATAGAAAAAGAAAGCCAGTCTTTGCTCTGGTCTGCTCCCCGACCCTGCCCTTTCATAGTCCAGGATGGAATTTGAACTCATTATGTAGTCAAAGATGATATTGATTTCCCTGATCCCTTTTCCCTCCACTTGGGAAAATGTTGGATTGGCTTTCTGCACTGCTAGGGATCAACCCCAGGAATTGTGCATGATAGTCAAACATTCTACTAACTGAGCAGTCCCCCCCTCCCAGGATTTAGTTTTTCTCAATAGATTGCTCCCTCACCAATTACACTGCCCTTTAGTCGGTCACAGGCACTTATTGGTATGAGGGCCTTTGGTGTTATTTAAACACTAGCTTTTGTACCACTTTCTGCTAGGTTGATACCAGCATTTCTGGTGTACTCTCTGGTTCCAACTCTTCCCTACTTTTGATTTCAGGATTCCTCAGATTGACTTGTTGGCTAATTTCTGTTCCCATGTTGTTGAAGTTACCACTGCTCTCAATCTTGTTTACCCTATTTTCTAGCATCTAGTCCCGCCTCTCTTTCCCTTGTCTTGTTCTATCTCTTGACCGCTATCTGTTCTCAACTGCTATTTCTAGCCCCCACTGTTGTTATTGTTTTGTGTGTTTGCTTGATTGTATTTTCATCTTTTAGAAGCAGAGTCTTGATGTATTGCTTAGACTGACATAGAATTTACCATGTGGACCAGGTTGGCCTTGAACTCCTTCTCCCAGTATGAGACCATGAAGTTGATGTCTCATGATTTTTCCCATTCCAACTCCAGAAAGCATATTTCTTCATTAGGTAGATGTATTACTCTTGTTCCAATGGGAAAATCATTTATAGGCAGTGCTGAGTTATCAAAGCAGTTAGCTCTGCTTTAGGAGTGTGGCTAAGACACTGCCACAATCAAGAAATTGTTTTCCTGCTCTTTAAAAAGATTTTTGTCATGAATCTTACCACACAGGAGACTGGGAAGGAGCACTGCAAGGGGGAGTCCACCTGGACTACGCAGGAAGACCTTGCTTAAGAATGAGATTTAATGAATATTTTCAATTGATTGACAATATTTTACAATGCTAACTTCAAGACATTGTAGCCTGCTATGTGTTGAGTATTGTTCTGGAGGATATAGTCAATGATGTGGTGGGTCAATGAACAAATGCAAGTTCTACTGTGTGCAGTACACTGTCAAGTGGGAAAGTTGACAGGAAATTCTATAGTCAAGGCGTTTTCAATATTGTAATGGAAACAAAATGAAAAACCTAATGCAAAAGCTTGTTATGGAACTCATTGGAGAGTGTCTTGGGCAAAAGTAATCTGTTCACACATAAAATTTTACAAAAAACTTGAAAGCAAAGAACACTGCTTTCAAATGATCTGGAAAAAAAAATCCCTCCTGTTTACAAAGTACATGCTTTTTACATTTGACTTCATCTATTAGACTGAAAGACTTAAGATGGTTTTAGTACAGATCTGGTCTCCTTAAAGAAAAATATAAATACTAATATCCAGAATGGAAGACTTTCCTCGGAAGATTTTTGCTTATAAGACTCACTTGTTATTTGTAGTTTAAAAAAGTCTCCAGAAGTATTTCTCCAGTTGGTCATAGTTCACACCAGTGCCATCTTATTTGAGTGTAGATATCAATAAAAAACATGAGCTTTATTCATTCTTTCATTGTCAAGCTAAAAAATACCTCATTCTCTTTGATGTTTCCCATAGGTTTAGAGCTGGCACTTAAAATCAAAAAAAAAAAAAAAGCAAAGAGAAATATTAAGAATCCACACAAAGATGAATTGAATTGTTAGAACTTTTTAAAATGTTACTGCTGTTTCTTATGATTTTATGTGGCTTCTAAAGACAGACCACGAATGAAATCACGAAAACCTCCCTATATTTTAAGGTTCACCAGTAGTATGAATATTTGGAATCTTGGTGAGATTTACAGGTTTGCAAGTGACCAGGATCCTCCCCCATATTACTTAGTATTTGAGGATTTTTATGGTTTTCTTCATTTGGTTGTAGAAAGCCCCTCTTTCTAGTCTGCTTCATCAAGGCCACATTAAATGTTTTCTCTCTGTCTTTCTCCCTCTATCCTTCCCTCACTCCCTTTCTCTCTCTCTTCCTACCCTCCTCTTATCTCTATGCTTGTCCCCCTGTCTGTCTTTCTGTGTGTTTATGTGTGTCTGAGTGTATCTCATGTACTTGTAAAGTCTCCAGTGATTTTTCACCCCATGTCACTGTTTCTGCGTAATCTCATTTAGGATACATTATTTATATATTCATTGTAAACGGACTTTTCTTTCCTGCCAGTTCCCAAATAACACACAGAGACTTAATATTAATTATAAATTCTTAGGCTTGTCTCCAGCCATGTCTTACAACTTAAATTAACCCATTTCTCCCAGTCTATGTGCTGCCCCAGAACTCATTTACGTCACCTGTGGACTTCCCATGTTGCTTCTTCTGCATCTGGCTCTCTCCTCCTCCAACTCCACTCATCTTCTTCCCGGTGTTCTTGTTACCCCTCAAATCCTTCCTAGCTATTGGACAACAGCTTTTTATTAACAATGAGAACCTCACATCTTCACAAGTGTACAGAGGAATTATTCTACAGCAATTCATCCTACTGTCAGTTGGGGAACATCTTGTAGCAAACCAGGATTTTGTGAATTCTGTTTCCAAGAAAATCTTCATATATTTTGTGTTTACAAGTTTCTAATGAGTAGATATAAACACACCCAGGGACTTGGAGGATATTAAGTGCCTATTTTGTATATGGTGACATCTATTTACTACATGGTAATGGCCTTTACTACATGGCTATGTAATTTACCTAGTGGAAATTACATTTTAATTGGAATACTTTGTATGAAAATAACACCTTAATAAAAGAATAGACTATATCTTAGTGATAGATTTCTGTAAGAATATAGCTAGTAGAGTTATATAAATATCTTTATTCATAGACTAGGAACCTCTTCACTAAAGAGAATCAGGAACTCCTTCACAGGGAGAATGATAACTTAATTTTCTATAAGGAGGTAAGACTCATGCTGAATGGCACTGTAGTATAGGCAGTGATTGTGTTCATTGGTATCCATTAAAGTCTCCATTCACCAAATACTGGCAATAAAACCATTTGTATCATGGTTATTAAGAAAGAGATTCTGCTAGTGAGAGGAAGAATTTAAGACTTAGTTGGCAAGGAAAGACAAAGCATTGTTTCCCTAATTCTCACATCATAAAACATGGAGGTGCAGTGGGCTTGGACTCTGCTGAACACACCACGTAGACACAAATTTCTTTCCTTCTCTGACTAGCCATAGGGCAAGACTCAGAAAGAATCACTTTCTCTTGGTCCTAGCTGACTACACAATATATCTGAGAATGTCAGCTGCTAGGTATCTAGACACCTCCAAACAGTGGTAAATTGTTTTCCCCCTTTCCAAAGAAGGTGTCATCACTTCTGGTGATAGTTGATGGGGAAGAATGTTGCTGTCTTGGTTCAGGCAATATGTATAGGCAATGCTGGAGTGAGTTCTAGGGTCATCACCAGATAACATTTCTTTTTGTGCTAGAATGGCTATGAGTTTGGACCCCAGAAGCATATATTTCATTTCAGTCACCAGCCTTCCCATCACTAGTTATGTCACCTTGGCCCCTTACATTTCTGAATAAAATTTAAAGTAATATTGATTTATTCTCTGTATGATTGTAGTGGGGGTTATATGGGCATTTAACATATTATTAATGTTTAGTAAATATTAACTGAAAAGAAAAATTCCCCCAAAAAAAATAATGGTGAGAAAATTTCTATGAGTACATGTATGTCTATGTCTGTGAGTAGACTAGCCCCATCAGAGAAAGGTGCATTCTGGGGAGAATTGGGTTTAACATATTACTCTATAAGACCTTTACTATAGCACTGTAGATTCATCCTCCAGTCCACTTGGAATATTGACAGTTTTCATGTCAAACTGTGATATGTATTGGACATTTTAAGAAAAATGTGTTGGAGCAGGCCTGAGCCAGCAACCTCCACAAGAGCAGGCCCAGGCAGTGATCTCTGCAGGAGCAGGCCCAAGATGGACACCTGCTGGAACAGGTCCTAGCCAGAGACCTTCAACAAAGGAGCCACCTCTGAGGGAGCAAGCCTGAGCCAGCAACCTCCTTGGTTGGAACCAGGCCCAAGCCAGGGACGTATGCAGGAGCAGCCAACTACCCAGCGGCCTCAACCAGGGTGGCCCCAAGCCAGCAACCTCTGCAGGAGAGGCCTGAGACAGGAACACCTGTGAGGACAGGCCCGAGCCAGCAGCCTCTGCAGGAGCAGGTACAAGGGAGCAACCCAAGGAAGCAGACCCAAGCAAGTGACATCCATGGAAGCAGGCCCAAATGACCTCCAGAATCCAGAGTGACCTCTGGGAATGTCTAATGACCTCTGAGGTGACTGGAACTTTGGGCCTAACTCCAACACTAGGAGCAACCATCTGAGTCTTAGATTCACTGGTACCTGGAAGAGTGATCACCAGAATCATGCGAGCATTATTTTTCATAGCCAGAACCTAGAAACAGCTTAAATACCCCTCGATCGAAGAGTGGATAAGGAAAGTGTGGTACATTTATACAATGGAGTACTACACAGAAGAAAAAGAATTAATGACATCTTGAAATTTTCAGGCAAATGTATGGAGCTAGAAAACATTATATTGAGTGAGGTAACCAGACTCAGAAAGACAATTATCATATGTGCTCACTCATAAGTGGCTTTTAGACATAAAGCAAAGAAAAACCATTTTATAATACACATTCCCTGAGAACCTAGATAACAAAGATGACCCTTAGGGAGACATACAAGGATCACATCTACATTTGAAGTAAAAAAAACAAGATTTCCTGAGTAAATTGGGAGCATGTGGATTATGGGAGAGGGTAGAAGGAAAGGGGAGAGGAAGGGAGGGAATATATATGTATATGATAAAGAAACCAAAAAGAAAGATGACCTTTTATGCTAAAAGTAGTTTATCTTCCATGAAGCTGTAGGTTTGGGTTCTCTGACCTTCGATGCATGCAGTCTGTTTGCAGGCTTCAGCTCTCTATTTACACGCTCAGTTGCAGTATTCATCAGCTTCTCTTTTTTATTGTAGGCATGGTTTGAGGCTTTGCAGTGTAAGAACAAAGAAATCAATATAAATTATTTTTAATAGGATATATCAACAAGTACAACAAGATTTCCCTAAAGTAGGTGTGATTTTTGATTTAATTGAATTAGAACAACATATCCCCTTTCTAAGATGTAATGATTCTTTAAAAGTAGGATGCCAAAGTTCCATAAACATCAGAAATGTTTTGTTTACCATTCTGTTCTCCAACCTTGCCAAGCATAGTGCTTCCTAGAAACTGATTGCTGCCCAAAAACGGATGGATAGGTAAGTGGATGGATGGAGAGATGGATGGCAGGTAGGAGCATAGATAGTAGGATGCACCAGTGGATGATGCACAGATGGGTGCATGGACAAACGGGTGAATAGATGGATTGAAGCATGCAGAGGAGCTGAGGATTAGTAGATTTGTAGTGACTAATTAGGTATGATTATCTACCTTGTCTCTTACAGTTACTACAGTGAACTGGTGTTAGGCCTCATTGTTTTGTTTGTCTTTTTGTATCACTAATCTCTCCCTCAGTACCTGGAATAGTTTTTCCTTAAGAGACTTGTGGGCATCTACTCCCACAATAAAGTTAAACACACTAGTTCTCCACTAGTATTTCACCACCACTTGTAGAAATATCCTGGATTTCCTACTCCTGTTCCACTTGCTTTTTGTTTAAATATCCAAGTTATGGTACTGTTGGAGTCAGAACAATATTTTCTTACATTATTGATGATAAACATTTTAGTCCTCCGTTGAATTTTGCGACTAATAATATTGTCATTGTTGGTAAACAAAATACAAGACCAATGTAGAAAATGAACAATGTAGAAAATGAACATTCTAGCAAAGGGTAATACGTGACTTTAACTGGCTCGTCTGTCAGTCTTAGCATAACACCATAATGAGTTGTTATTCTGGCGCACATGTGATCTGATAATTTAAGAATTATCTTTTGGCTTGTCAGTTTGCTATAGTCAGTGGAGGAGAGTGGTATGATGCTGAGGTGGAAGTTTGGTTATTTCACTTCTTGTGGACCTGCTCTAGCATTTACTATCTGTGTCCAATTAAGGGGAAAGAGAACTTGAAATTCAGAAAACTCGTTCTCTCTGTCACTAAATTAATGGCTTTTCAGTGAAGATGGGAAAGCATAGAGCTTCATTTCCATTTTTTTCATTAAGCCTAAGAAAAACATCGGCATTTTGCACATTTATCAGCAGTAGTGTCTCCTTGCAATATACTCTTTTCTGTACTCATAGGAGCTTATTATGATGAAAAATGCTTTGAAAAAAATCATCAAACATGTTTTTGGAGTGTTATCTATTTTGGGCTTTCATAGGATTGATAGGGGAAGAACCTAGAATCAAAACTGATCATTGGAACTATTAATATGACAGAGAACCTCTTTTAATGCATAGCCAGTGTGGTATGGTAGAAAAAAGAAGTTGGGACGTCAAGGGGTAATGTTCCTCTTCCTAATAGTGTTACTAAGCATTTCAAAAAACATTTTATTGCATGTGATGTAGGCCATTGTAAGATTTTTGATTGTAAAACTCATGGTATGGATGAACTTTTGTAGTCTTTCACAAGCATTAGTAATTTCCATGACCTCTTAGTAGGTTAGGTATCTCTTTTAGAGGTAATTGCTGGGCATATTTAGAGGATTGAGAGTTCAGAGAAAAATTTCCATGTTTCTCTTGGTTTTCTTCATGACTTATTAGTACACTATTATTGCTGGCTATTTTCACAAGGAGAATTCTCTTCACAAAAGGGTCTCGAAAGAAAAAAGATGATTCACATACTTTCTACCATAAAATTAATTACATCCCCTCCCTGTTTGCTTTTTAAAAAATCTATGATCCCTGATTTTAAAAAGAAATGTAGTTTCTCCAAATCTTAGTTTCCCCTTTTTAAGTACTGGCCAGTGTGTATACAACCAGAAGCTCATCTTGGAGCTTGGTGGGGACTTCACCTCCGAGAACCAGTACACAGGAATGATAGTGCTGGCTTTGACTACTGTCAAGGGTGAGGAAATGTCCTTATTCTCCAACCAGGAGTTCCTTTTTGGTTCCTTTAATTGCAACTTTAATTCTGCCAGTATCTGTGTGTTTGTGGCACGATAACGTCTATTAATTGCTTGCAGATAGGGTAAAATTTGAGAGTCTCTCACATCCTTGTATCAGCTGAATTTGAACACTCTGACTTTAAATAAGACACAGAGAAATCTCTACATAGGATGCAATTTTCAATATAAGTTCTGGGACATAAAAGAGGAAGTTAAAACTAAAAAGCCAAATGGGTTGTTTCTTGTTAAGACTTACCTAATTTGAGGCTAAAATATCTCAAATTTATTTTTTCATTGCAGTGAAATATTGGAAATCTATTGATAGTAAGAGTCTGAGATATGAAGTAGAGTAAACCAGTTTCTCATGAGCATTCAGCTGTTTCATCCAAAGGGTACATATTTTTAGGTTATATGATTTTATAATTGTATCTTTCAAAATATTTATTCTTCTCTCTTACTTTGGCAGCACATATCCTCAAAGTTGGAATGATACAGAGTAGATTTGCATGGCTCCTGTCCAAGGGTACATTCTTGTCACCTTTGCATTTACCTAGATTTCTGGGGAGATCTTGGAGACTCTTGAAAAGGAGAAAGCAATGCAGTTTATTTATCATTAGGAAAAAGTGGAGATTCTGCAAACTAGGGGCACAGCAATGGATCCTTTCAGCTGGATGCTGAAGAGGATGCTACTAAGCTGTGCTGGTGGCTGGAGTGTTTTTCTGTACTCATTTTGGAAACTGTTGAAACCACAGGCCTTGGGTGTCATGTAACTGATAGAGCAAGTCAGAGAGACAACTGTTCTATACATCAGCTTGGATTCCAGGCATTTTAAAGGTCACCATTAATTTTCACTCAACTATTTAAGTGTCTTCTGTGAAAATCAATGTAAACTATACAAAGTGGTTCATAGTGCTATCATTCCAAACTGTGTGCTACAGTTTAAATGAACAGGCCTTTAGGTAGGTCCTTAGTACATAAATTTAGGTCTTCAAGAAAGTGGGAAGTACACTTGAAAACAATGGCACAGGAGACCACTTCCTAAATATAACCCAGTAGCACAGATACTGAGAGAAACAATGAATGGACCTCCTGAAACTAAGACACTTTTGTAAAGCAAAGGACATGGTCAACAAGACAAAACGGCCGCCTACAGAATGGGAAAAGATCTTCACCAACCCCACATTAGACAGAGGACTGAGCTCCAAAATATACAAAGAACTTAAGAAATCGGTCATCACAAGAACAAATAATCCAATTTTAAAAATGGGGTACAGATCTAAACAGAGAACTCTCAACAGATGAATCTAAAGTGGTTGAAAGACACTTAAGGAAATGCTTAAAATCCTTAGCCATCAGAGAAATGCAAATCAAAACTACTCTGAAATTACATCTTATACCTGTCAGATTGGCCAAGATCAAAAACATTGATGACAACGTATGGTGGAGAGGGTGTGGGGTAAAGGAAACACTCCTAGTTGCTGGTGGGAGTACAAGCTAATACAGCCCCTTTGGATAGCAGTATGGCGACTTCTCTGAAAATTAGGAAACAACCTACCTCAAGACCCAGCAATACCACTTTTAGGTATATACCCAAAGGATGCTTAATCATACCACAAGGACATGTGCTCAACTATGTTCATAGCAGCTTTATTTGTCATAGCCAGAACCTGGAAACAACCTAAATGCCCCTCGATTGAAGAGTGGATAAGGAAAATGTGGTACATTTATACAATGGAGTACTATACACAGCAGCAAAAAATAATGACATCTTGAAATTTGCAGGCAAGTGGATGGATCTAGAAAATATCATATTGGGTGAGGTAACCCTGACCCAAAAAGACAAGTATCATATGTACTTACTCATAAGTGGCTTTTAGACATAAAGCAAAGAAAAACCAGCCTACATTTCACAATCCCAGAGAACCTAGACAACAATGAGGACCCTAAGAGAGATGTACATGGATCTAATCTACATGGGAAGTAGAAAATGACAAGATCTTCTGAGTAAATTCGGAGCATAGGGATCATGGAAAAGGGTAGAAGGGGGTGGGGGAGGAAGGGAAGGGAGTATAGAAAAATATATAGCTCAATAAAAGCAATTTAAAAACAAGCAAAAATTTCTTTCTAGCAAAAAAATTTAGCTCTTCGGACTGATTGTTGTCATGTTTTTGCAGATAGTATCAGGGTCATGTAAAAGAAAATTTGTGTGAGTGTGAAATCTTCATTTTTTTCTTTCAAATGATCATAGTCTTTTCTTCCCCTGGTAGGCATCTCACAGATTTGCCTTTATTCTTATGCTTCAGAAAATTACAATTCTTTTATTTTCTGAGTGTGATTTTTTTAAGTTAAATGTTATTTCTGTTTATATTACTCATTGTACTTACCCACTTTTGAAGTTATATGCTACAGATTTGCTAGGTTAAAGCTATAAGGTAAATAAAAATATTTGTACTACTTTGGTGCTTACTAAAGTAGCTCTTTTAAGTAAGGACAGTGGAGGGAAGAAAAGACAGGAAAAGAGCTCCTGTGATGTTGATTGTGGGTTGTGCGCCAGCTGGCCCCGAGCCAGTTTCTGCTAGCCCTTGAACCATTGCGATCACTCCTTTCTGTGTTTTTACTTTATCATTCTCAGAATTGGTTAGAGAAGCCGAGTAACATCATTCATAACAACAGTGCTAGTATCTTCTTTTGTAGAAGAGATCAGAAAGATACCTCTTATATGCCACAGAGACTATCATCTCCATTTTCTAGATAGTGTTTTCTCTAAGAGGTAACAAGTGTAACATGCCCAAAGGAATCACATGCTTTGTAATTTGAGAAACTTAGGAACTGGTGAGAACAGACCGGTAAGTGAAGAGAAAGAGAGGAGGCAGAGTCAAAGCAGTGTTAGGAAGGAGGCATGGAGAATGGCCATAAAGTAGGCGACAACACAGAACTGGACATTCAATTAAAATAGAAACCTTTAGAGGGTTTAGAGAGGGAGAGGTATGTGGCCTGACAGAATTTTACTTTAAAGCAGTGCTGGATGACAGAATTTCCTGTAATGATAGAATTATTCTAAATCAGCCATACCCAATAAGGCAGCCACTGATACCTTTATGGATCACTGGAAATGTAATTAGTGAGCCTAAAGAACTAAAGACTTTAATTCAATACAATTTAAATTTGAATAACATCATTTAGATAATGACCAGCAATGGCTGCTTTATAAAGAATACATGTAAAGAGGCAGAGACACAGGCAGGGCTAATGATAATTATTGTAGACATTTCCACTAAAGCTTAGCAAACATTTTTTTAAAGGTTTAGATAGTAAATTATTTTAGGTTTTGCATGTGTCTTAGTTAGGGTTTTATTGCTGTGAAGAGACACCATGACTACAACAACTCTTATAAAAGAAAACATTTACTTGGGGCTGGCTCACAGTTTCAGAGGTTGAGTCCATTATTGTCATGGCAGGAAACATGGTATTGTGTAGATAGACATAGGGCTGGAGGAGCTGAGAGTTCTAAATCTTGGTTTTCAGGCAACAGGAAGTGAACTGAAGAGGCTCCTTATGGAGTTTGATAGCTATTTGGGCAAGAAACTGCTCTTGCCTGAACTGTCGCATAAACTGGACACAAAGAACCCGCAGAGAGATGACTGCTGAACTTGCCTAAAGGTGAGATGGTCTTTCGGGGTACCTGTTCCATGAAAGGGTCTGCGAGACATTCTGCAGGACACAGCAGAAAGTGACTGAACTGTCTTTGTAATTTCCTGCTTCATGGAAATGTCTCTGGATACTATGGGCCTGTAGGCCGAAGATGGATGCCCCAACGGTACAGAGGAACTTTGGGTGACTGTCCAGACAGCGAGATGTCTCTGTCATTTCTAGAGCTTTGGACTTCTTGTTTGCTTAGGTAATATTATATCCTTCTGGAGTCTTTGATGGAGTTTAAAAGTGTTTAGTTATAGTTTACCTTAGTTATGATAAAGATAAAATAGATATAAATATTGTAACTGTAATTCTGGCTTGATAACTGTTTTGTTATATGTAGTTTTACTATGTTAAAGCCTTTCTTTTTTGTTTAAATAGAAAAAGGGGAAATGATGGAGGTGGGTCTTGTATCTTATATCTGTTGCTTTCATTGGTTAATTAATAAAGAAACTGCTTGGCCCTCTGATAGGGTAGAATTTAGATAGGCAGAGTAAACAGAACAGAATGCTGGGAGAAAGAAGCCGAGTCAGAGTCGCCATGATTCTCCCACTCCAGAAAGATGCAGGTTAAGATCTTTCCTGGTAAGCCAGCTCGTGGTGCTACACAGAATATTAGAAATGGGTTAGACCAATATGTAAGAGCTAGCCAATAAGAGGCCAGGCAATGTTTAAAAGAATACAGCTTCCGTGTAATTATTTCGGGTAAAGCTAGCCAGGTGGCGGGACACAGCCCACCGTTCCACACTACTACAGAGTGGCTGCTCCCTCAACAAACTGTTACCCTGGGAATGGCTTGAGCAAAAATGAGATCTCAAAACTTGCTTCCACAGTGATGCACTTCTCCCAAGAAGGCCACACCTATTTGAACAAGACCCTATTAGTGCCACTCCCTATGGACCAAGCATTCAAACACATGAGTCTGTGTGGGCCATATCTATTCAGACCACCCGCAGCCTGTCATGTAGCCTCTGTTAAAGCTACTTGTATGCATGCTGACAATATGAAAATGTGCTAGGGTGGTTACTCTTCAATAGAACATTATTTGAGGGTCTGTAGGCTGTGGTTTACAGACTCCTGGTATAATTGAGATGGCAATGAACTGACTGCCCATTCAAGTTGGAGTGGCAAGATTTATTGGCAGATTGCAAGTGCAGTGTCAAAGGAAAGGAGGGTTCACATAACTTGAAGCCTGTGGCCTGTACATTTGGTGAAGTGGAGTTACCATTTACAAAGGGAGAAAAAGACTCAGTAGCAGATTTTAGAGAAGAAAGTGTCTTAAATTTGGCCTTGTTTTAAGACATCTTAGTGTCCCACACCCACCTAGTCCATCAACACCTTAGTCAGGTGGAAGAGCTGAAGGGCAGGAGAGCTGCCCCTGCCCATGACCAGCTGCAACACTTGGGAGAACAGGCCCTGAACCTTTCCTGGGTGGCACAATTGAGTCAACCCCATTGGCAGAGATGTAGGTGAGCCAGCCCCGAATTTATGAGCTTGCAAAAGCTGTCCCCATTATTCATCTGTCATGTGGTGCCATGGGCAGTGGAGATACATACCCACCCCCATCAATGCCTGAGGCAGATGGGATTGCTGGCCCTGAGATTAAAGAGAGGGACTTCTGATCTTGCCCCTAATCAGCTCTAGCACTAGGGACAGTGGTCCCTATGCCTTGCCTGGGCAACACAATAGAGCTGACCCTGAAGGTTTAGGTGTGGGAGATTCAACCCTAAGGACATGAAGGTAAAGAGAACTGGCCCCATCCCTTGCTCATCCATTGTAAAGGGTGAACTCACTAGGCCAATGCAGGAGTGCTCACCCTGGTGGTAAAAACAAGGGAGAGTTAGCAGGCTGACCAAGCCTGCAACTATCCAGGCCCAGAACGAAGGTTATGTGTTGGCCCACCCCATCTTTGATCTGCTGGAGCCTGTGTAGGAACTGGCCCTACAGATCCAAAGCTATAGGATTTCCGCAGCACAAGGCCACAGCAAGATAACCAGGAGGAGTTCCAGTTAGGGCCAGCATCTGTAGTGTAACAGAAACTAGAGGCCTCAAACCAGACCAATGACTTTCTGCAATTAACACTTGCAAGTAAAGATATATGGATAAAGGGGCATATTGCATGACTCACTACATCTTCCATCTTTTCTTATATCTCTTAAATGTTATGGGTGTGTGTGTGTGTGTGTGTGTGTGTGTGTGTGTGTGCGTGTGTGCGTGTGTGTGTGTGTGTGCGCGCGCGCGCATGTGTGTGCAAGAGCAGAAGGTAGATGAAGGGACAGGGAAATGAATGGGATGGAGATGCACAATGTGGATGACACAAAGAGTAAATTAAAGGAGGGGAAAGACATCTCTTAGTCAGAAGAAGAAGTCTGAGGTTGAAAAGAAGCATCTGGGCTATCGTTCATATTTGATAGGTAGCTATAATAATCGTATTCATGAGTGTAAATGAGGTTTCCTCGACTGACGGTTTGAAAAGAAGGGTTCTAAGGATCTATGGCAGATCCCGGAGGGAAAGACGAGAAAGGCAGTGAGGAAGACTGTAAGAAAGGGTGAACAATGTAAAAACGGATGTTCCAAGAGCCAAATTAAGGCACTCTGAGGAGGGATTCATTGGTACTTAGTAGATGCCATGTGGAGCACAGTGAGTTCCTCCACAGGTGTTTGGTCACTGCGTCACTGAGCATGCACCAGTCTCTTCTGTTAAGTCATAATACATAGCCACAGCTTTGTTCAGAAATAGGTAATACCTTCCTAATATTGTCAAGTCCTTGACCAGGCATGTATATTTCAATATGGGTATTGGCAATTACAGCACACATAGGGGCTCAACAGCCCTGCCACTGAATTTCTCTGTTCTTGTTCTGTGTCAAATTCTCTTTATTAGAAATGTCTTTCTTCTTTCAGTCCCTGTTGAAACCTTGGTCATTTATCTGGTCCTGTTCAAATGTCTTCTCTTTCTGGTACATTATCCTCTTTCTGAAAGTCTTTTTGTAAACCATATTTGGAACCTTAGAATGACTCCACTGTTGTGAGTGCTATTTTTTAATTGATGCCAGTTGCTAATTTAATACACAATGTTATTTTAGACCCCTAAAACATGTATATGAAATATTAATAGAATACTGATTGTGAGTATTGAGGGTGATGTAAAACAAATTTGTTTTAAGTTTGTTTGTTTGTTTGTTTTTTTAGATGGTTAATCTCTTTGGTGTTTATTTCTCTTCGCGGTATAATTCAAGAGTTTCTTTTTGGTTGTCTAACTGCCTCAGAGGCACACATAAATTGATTATCTTGCCCCGATCGTTGGAATTTATCACGTACAAAGGTTTTTTTTTTTTAATTGAGAAAAGGAACAAAAAAGTTTCCGCCTCCTCCCAGCTTCCCATTTCCCTCCCCCTCCTCCCACTCTTCTCCCCCTCCCCCCACTCCTCTCCCTCCCTCTCCAGTCCAAAGAGCAGGGTTCCCTATTTGTTTTTATATACCTGTTCTTCTATATACTATTAATTGCTTGTGATTTTTCTAAGTAACTTCAATTTTTGTAGGCTCCATTTCTTTACCTTTACTGTAAGATAAACAAGGTTTTACGAAACTTAGATAAGAGAGTTGTAATAAGTTTATTCATTTATTGAGATTGTTTTGGATCAGGTTAAAGCAAAGTTTTCAATATAAACAATTTAGCAAAGCAAGTTGTGTGGAAAAATTCAAAGCTCATTGCTTTTCTCCATGCTTTTGTCTACTATAATGCTCACTTACCTTTGCATGTGCTTTTTCTTAAATTATTTACATAGAAACACTTAAGTGCTCAGTATTATGCCTTAACTACAGTTTTGCACTCTGTCTTTCCTGCTGAAGTCCCTTTAAATCATTGCCACTTGGTTACTGCATGTTAGCTTCTGACTCTTCCTTTGTCCCCAGATGCTACTTTATTTTGGATCAACAGAGAATCACAAAATGAGAAGGGACTGTAGCCAAAGTCAATATTTATAACTTTTTTATTAGGCCTTGAAACGTCATGTGAAAAATTTATAGCAGTGCATCAGGTGGGGAAGTTGCACAGGGTGCTGGGCCTCCTGCTAATGGCTTTGTGAAGCTCGGCCTGGGAAAGTTACATGGGGTGCTAAACTTCCTGCTAATGGTCTTGCGAACACATAGTTATTCTTTCCTGAAGTAACTGCTGGGAGGTTGCTTTGAGAAGAATACTTGTGTGACAGTATGTGCTGGGAAGATTTGTATTGAGTCTTTCCATTGCTGTTGTCATTCGGTGTTTACTGAAGGCAGCCTTTTGTTTCCGAACTGTAGATAGCACTATGAGGTATAGACTGTCTCAGACCTGTTTTGAACAGATTGAATCAATCAAAGAATACCTTTCTTTGTTATATTTAGGTCGGATTTTCTGTTTCACTTGGGAAATTGTTGTATTTATTTGTAATTTATCTTGATATTTAATAAAATTTTCCTTCTTTTATTGCCTTTTCACTATTTGTAATCTACATTATGTCCCCCAATAACATGATGTATAGTTGTTCTGTTCTGTAAACTACTTTGGGGCTCTTGCCCCATATCTTTGTTAGTGAGATGAAAAGAATTGCTTCATGTAGGTATTGTATTTACTCTATTGGAGTCTTCTAGTTATCCAGCACACTACTATTCCCTAGTTTGTCTTTAGCTTTGGTTTGGCCCAGCCTAACATTTAGACTTGTAATTACAATCTCTCCCCTTTTGCATCTCTCAGCAGAACTCCCACTAGAACATTTATTTATTGAAAAACAGTTTGTCTCCTGTTTTTATGTTTTTCCCCTTCAGTTCCAGTTCCTGTGGAGGTAATTAAACCATCTCCTCGAAAATAGTCCTTAAGATACTTGAATGACAAGAGAAGGTTTTCATGTTATAATCACTTTTGGTTCTCATATAATTTTGGTATTGATGATTTTTCTCCTTCCAAACTTTTTCCTAAGGAAAGCAAAAAGGTACAAATATTTAAAAATGAATAAAGACAATAACAAACTAAAAACTTGGGGAAAACTTTAAGAAGAAATGTGAGAATGAGCGAATGCTGGCATGGTTATTTTCTATTAAGTAGATATAAAATTACACCATTTCATTAAACATTGTTAACTTTTGAGAAAACAGTAACCATACTAAGTGTATTATGTAATAATTCAAGGAGACTTCTGCACACATTTGTCATTAATCAATGGCTCCGGTCTCACCATTCTGGCCTAATATTCAAATCTTGCAAGGTACTTTCTATAAGACTGAGAAAATATTAATACATGGAAGGTAACTGCCAGGTAAATGCTTCTGTAGCAAGGAACAGGCAAGTTCTGTGGGTTTAGCTTGTGCCAGGGAGCAATGCAGAGTTGTCTGTGTATTCCTTTTTGCTGGAGGGTGTCATGGCAAGAAGAGACTGTTTTTGTGGAATCAGCTACTTTCTCAGGTCCTGGGGAAGATAGTACGACTTTGTGAAGCTTTTTTGATATTTCATTATTAATTAGATACAGATTTTTCTTGGCATGCTATTTAAATGAGACTTTTGATAATTTCCATATCCACACTCATGGTTTAGATGGCAATATAACAAAGAATAGCCATCATGGTCAACATTGTGAGTTCTTTTCTGAATGGACCCATCTGTGGAGACAGCTTCCTCCCTTACTATAGTTTATTAAGAAAGCTTCATTTGCTAAGTCTAAATTTCTAAATTTCTTGGTCCAAGGAAGAAGATTAATTAAATCTTAATTTGGAAGCCTCCCAAATTAATATATAAAGTAATTGACCTTTACAAATGAAATGTTACAGCATTGGGACCGAAGCCTTGGCTGCTGTGATTATCTTCTTTTAGATGTAGGTAAAGGGAATAAAAGCTGTAGGCTTTGAAGCAAATAACAGCGTGGGCCTAATCTTCTTTTATTATAACATTTGCGCAATTCTAGCAGTCACATAGCAAGGTTTAAAAAAGTGGGCAGACAACCTCTAGGTGTAGTGGCCTCTTGGAGACTCTGCTTCTTTCTTAGTGATATAGGTCTGATGGCTAATACTCAGTAGTGACAGCATCAGAATCTCATTGGGTAAGATATAAGTTTTATTTTCTACTTGAACAGGGCATTTTTTGAAAGTCATAGAAGCATTTTGGAAACCTTAAGTAAGGAGTGTTGGGATGAAATGGCTATGATTATCCCTTAATGACATGTCTTGATTTGCTGGTATTCCTTTCAAATCGATGGTGGACTGGTAGGATGGCATTTAGTGGTGAATTGGTGTATTTAAAATGGTATTTTGAAATAATCAAGGTCAACTTGGTGAACAGTAAGCTACTTCAGATAGAGCACATCCCAAATTTGGGGGGGGGGTGATTTTTGTTTGTATAATTTATAAAATCATTTGTCTTCTATCTTTCCTTTCCTCTTCTATTTGCTAAAGCTTTATTGTTTTATCTAACTAGCTCATAGATACTACTGTGGAGCTCTTCACTCACTTTAGGAATTCTATGGGAGATGCACAGATATTCTACAGCTGTCTATTAGCCTCCATCTGATGGCGTAAGACCACTGACAAGGCCTGTCCTATCCTTATAAACTGGATCTAGTTGTGCAATTGGGGGGAAAAGCTGTAGGGTTTTCAGAGTACTTTATGTATGAGTAATATTTATGTAGAAAAGCAGCATATTTAACATAGTTCTGCAAGTCCATTATATATCTTCCTATAGTCATTTACCATTTGCAGAAAAGTGTCAATCAGATCTTGTTAAGGTTTAAAACATTTGATGATTTCCTATGGTGTGATAAAATTGAATACTGCTGGGTGGTAGTAGCACACGCCTTTAATCCTAGCCCTTGAGAGGCAGAGGCAGGTGGATCTGTCTGAGTTTGAGGCCAGACTGATCTACAAGAGCTAGTTCCAGGACAGCCAGGGTTGTTACAGAGAAACCTTGTCTTGAAAAAGAAAGAAAGAAAGAAAGAAAGAAGGAAAGGAAAGAAAGGAGAGAGAAGAAAGAAAGAAAGAAAGAAGAAAGAAATTTGAACAATACTAAACTTAGCAATTTAACCATTTGCTGTGTTTGTAATTCAGTGACAGGAATACAGTTGCATCGTTTTCTACCATCACCATCATCCATGTCCACGTCATTGAAGTACTTCCCCACTACCATTAATTCTCCATCTCTCTCTTGAAAGCTTCTATGTCTTTTATAGAGAACACAGATTGAAAGATGCCCAGTACACTTGGCTCCTTATAGTCAGCATTAATTGAAGATTCACTGTGTGTTGCTAGGATATGATGAAAACCTATCATACTGACTTCTATAGCCATTATACTTGCAATATAGTGGAGAATATGAAAAAAAAATAAGTATAAGGGCAATCAGTCTCATCACTTTAAAAAACACTTTCTGGTTCAGAGTTGGCGTGGAATTTAGCAGAAGCTGTTATTTTGCTCAAGCACTTACCCTCATTACTTAGGTCAGTTTCTATAAGCTGTAGTTGTATTGGGTTTAGAATAGATGCATCAAGTTTGAGTTTTTGTTGTTGTTGTTGTTTTTTGCCTCAAAAAATGTTTTGAGAAACCCAAGAATTCAGTATGTATTCTGTAGATTAAAATGAATTTTACAGACATTAATATATGTGTGTATATATAAATTTATATATTATTTATATCAGATACCAAAATTTATCCTCTTTATGACTTTCCTTGTAATGATATTTAAATATAATTATTAGAATAAAAAAGAGACCAAGCTAACAGCTTTTTAACAGGACTGTTTTACCTACTCCATCATTGACATTCTGTCACTGCTCACACTTTGTTTCATTTCTGCTCAACTCAATATATGGATTTTTATACAAACCATTTACCAAGCACTAGACAATAGTGCCTTTGGCAGATCAAACTTAGACAGCTAAGTTGTTTGTTGTCCACAGGAGAGTCTCATTGTATCACCAGGACAGCTTCCGTTAACAACCCAGGATGAGAATTGGTGACACTTAAAAACTCAAATTATTGACGAGAACATCCCAAGTACTAAAAGGACTTTAAAATTAAACCTTTTAAGCCCATGCAGTCATTATCACATTAAGCAGGAGCTGGTGATGGGTCATAAATTGGTTTTCCATTTTATTTAAACAGGATCTGGCAGAATATAAATGGAATCATTGAAGTTCACTTATCTCATGATAATTCTTCACTTTTTTCAATATGAGTATGAAGTTGAAATTATAGATGATCTCTGATTATTTTTGTTAGACTATTTATTGGAAAATTGCTTTTAGAGGGTTCTCCAGTTTCTCTTCATATTGGGATGTCTTCTTGAAACCCAGGGATTCCTTGACATTCTCATTTTCCTGTAATGATTTCATGCAACTCTGAAATTTTAGAAATTTAACAAATCATGATTCATACTTCATTGTCAGTATTTCTTAAAGGTTCTAGTTTGGTATTGAACAACTATTTCAGAACCATTCATACCTCAAAATTTGATCATATCTTTAGCATTCTTTAGTCAGAATGGATGGTGTAAAACTTTGCTTTAGGCAGTCCATTTCTGTTTCTGTTAAACAGCTGGCATCTGACTTTGATGCATTTTTTTTTCATAAATCTTCTCCAGATGACTTACAAGATTATATAAGTCCTTTTTATGGACATGTGTCTTTCTGATCTCTTCTCATAAAGAAATCTGCTCAGTTACTTTAGATTTATTAACCTGCTTAAGCTAGATGGAGTCCTGTGTGGGTCAATTTGGTTTGTTTGGTCTTTTGGTTTGGGGATATTCTTTGGCTCAGCTATATAGGGGGCTAGAGTCCATAATGGCAGGGACTACATGGGAGCAAGCAGCAGGCATGGTGACTGGAGTGGGAAGCTAAGAAACAAACAAACAAAAAAAAATGAAGCAGATAATAATCAAAACTTACGTTTTGAGATGCTGCTGCAGTCCTTCACTCGGCTGGGTGGAACATGGAGTCCCGTCATTGTAAGACAAGTGTTGTCCACTGTGTTGCCGTCACAGCTCAGGCTGTATTCACCCACACATCCTGCTGTATTCCATGGACTCTAGTCTATGGGATCTAGACTGCAGAGCTTTCTTTGCTATACATGTAGATAGGATCCTTTTATCTTTTTCTCCTCAAAAGAAGAAAGTAATAGCAGCATATCTGTCCCCAGATCCAGAAGCTTTTTTGGTTTTACCAATTTGTTAATTCACTGTTTGAGATCTTGTTGCTTTCTACCTAGAGTTCTGTCTGTCTCTCCCTCATCTATCCTTGTTTGTTTGTTTTTGTAAGGACTGACCCATCCTTATGTAACTAAATTTCCATTTGTGCTTTTAATTTTCAGTTCTTCCTGCTCTTCATTTTTGTTTTTCAATCTAACATCTGTATTCTAGGATATTTATGTTTTCTAAACCCATCATACCTTTTCTTTATGCCTCTCTACTTTCTTGTTCTCTGCATTCCTGAAGAAACTTTCCCTTTACCTGCCGTCTGCTAAGACACTGCCTTCTTTTCTGTACCAAGTTTATCTGGAAAGTAGACTGGGCTCCTTCTCCCCGTTTGTTACCCACTGACTCCAGTTTGTTTGGTTTTGTTTTTGAACATTCCTACTTTGTTGTTTTGTGTAAATATTAGCCTTGGCTGCATTTGAATAGAAGTTGCTGTGAAATCTAGGATGCCTGTAAACTATCATGATAATTTCTTATTTAATTGATGCATTGATCATGTCTGTTGATCATTTTAAAACTCTTTCAGAGAATTATCACATGCAGCTGGGGCAGAGAACCATTGTGCTATCACTGCAGTAAGCCCCTAGCTGTAAATGTCAATGTTTTGCGCCCTTCTGCTATTACTGGTTCTTGTGGAAACCTACTCCTCACCCTCCTAAGTGTTTACAGATGAAACTGTTTTCAGTTTCCCCACCTTTCTCAATTCCTTTTTTTTTTTTCTGTCCTCTCTTGACTCCCCTTCTTTTCCTCTTCCTGAGTTACTGTCTGCCCAAATGACAACAGTGGATCATCGCGTCTGTGTTATCTAGACTGGTGACCTTACTTCCTTGCATAGATACTAACAACCTGATTTCCATCCACAACTAGAATCACCATTACAAACTTCCCTGTAGACATCCTTCCCTCATGTACTGTTGGCACTCATGTCAAGAAGAGCATGCTATTTTTCTAAAATGTCCCTTCTAGCTTCTGCTTTTCCAGCAGTCTGAACTGTATCCATCATCCTTATCTTCACCTTCATCTTCCTTTTTGTCACTGCTAGTGATTATCTAAGTCCTGTATAGCCTATCTTAAATATCACTTCTTAATTTGCTATTCTTTTCCTATTTCCACAGTCATTAATCTTTTTTTCTGGCTGTGTACAGACAATTGTAATAATTTCCTCGCTGTCAGTAGTGGATCCTACACAGTGGTGGAGTATTGGTTTTCAGGCACAGCTTCAATAATTTCACTATTCTTTAAAGCCTTCCAAGGCTCCTCATTGACCATACCAAATGTAAAGACTTAGCATGAAATTCAAGACACTTGATTAAAGACTCCCTGCCAGCATTTCCACCTCAGACCCATCATTCTTCCTCAGAGTCATCATGTTCCAGCTAAATGGGGCTGCTGGCTGTTGTTCCCCAGCCTCATGCCTTATGAACTGGGTGGAAGGATTCTGCCATGTGCGTCCCAGCTTATATAGATCCCTCTTGTTTCAGTTACTTAAATTTAGCATGGAACTACAACTTGAGGTTTCTACTTGCTTGTATCTCACCTAATCATTGTGTGTGTGTGTGTGTGTGTGTGTGTGTGTGTGTGTGAGAGAGAGAGAGAGAGAGAGAGAGAGAGAGAGAAAAGATGGCTGTAGCTGATTTTTATCCTGATACTTTGTGTTACAAGCTTTCCTTTAAAATATCTGCTCTATTCTGGTCTGGAACAACTTTTATGTTCTTGTATGCCCATGTTTATCTTTTTAGTTTGGACCTAATGTGAAAAAATGCTATCCAATCTTTGAATTAATGACAAATTAAATACCCTAGAATGTTATTCTGGATTTTTTTTATTTAGTTTTGCTTGCTTTCAGTGTCCACTAGCTATTAATTCCAAAGTATCCCCCTGCTGTATTGGAAGAAATAAAATTTCTCATCGGAAGCAAACAATAGTGCCAGTCTATTTGAACCTATTAATGATTTACTTATAATGCCAGCAGACACAAGAAGGCTGGGGAAATTAAATGTACAGCATCATTACCTTTCTTGTAGGCATTGCTGGAAATGGCATAGTGCTTAATACAACATTTTCAGAGATGAAGAAAATCCCTTTAGGAGAATGAGCTCTACATGAGAGTCTGGATAACAGATAACTTTTACTGTTTATGCTCCCTTCCACAAGACGTTCTTTGGAGTTAACTAACACGAGTTTAGACAGATTCTGTGCTGTATCTCCCATTGTCTTTGCAGACAATTTTAGTCATTTTTTTTAGTTATATAAACATTATTTTTAGAGAACATGACTTAAAATGTTCATTAAAGTAACAATTATTAGTAATTCTCAGAACTATTTGTTATTGACAATGTCAAGGCTGTTGGGTGCAGGAGTCTGAGTACCATGTGAACCAGGATGCCTAGAAATTCCCTCCCAATGCCAAAATCCAGGTGTTACCTCCATGCCATTGGAATTGTTCTGTTTTCAAGTAACTGCAATGAATATATTCTAGATGAATTTTATTTTTATGTAGGAGGCATTTAATAAAGTAGTTGACTTGATTTGATATTTTGTAGCAGTGGAAGAGAAGTCCAAGGGAGATTGGAGGAGAACTGAGATCCAAAAGTATAAAATGAGCTGTGAAGTGTAATATAAATGCAAATTTCGCCCGTGGCCTAAGACCTGACATTCCCACCTCTCCTGCCTTCCCTCTGCCTCCTATAGTAAAAGACTGCTTTTTCTTGCAGGGCAGCAAAGACTTTTGCTGAAAGGTCAGGCCTCTGCTTTCTCAATTCAACTTTGCTTTTTGTCTGTGCCCCTACAATATTAAATGTAAAGTATTCTACTGCAATATTGAATTATATGGTATTTCCCAGCAGTTTAAACAAAGTGTCAATGTATTTGACCCTCTTATTGCCTTGTTTATAACGTTAGTTGGCATATAAAAGCTATAGTCATGCATGCACATGTGCAGACAATATGAGGTTTGTTATGCTAACTTCATTTTAGTCAACTATAGAATCAGGCCAGACACTCTCAATAAGCTTGTCCATCACAAACCATGCCAGAGCCTAGAACTCTGCAGGTCAGCCCACCAGGAAGAAGAAAAGGTTAGGGAGAACAAGATGATCTGGGACTCTGAGCAAGGATTTGTATCTGTTCTCACTGTCTTCTCCCCAGGGATGCAAGTGCAGCAGAAACTGATACCCCCATCAAAGAGCTCGACATACATGTGGCTGAGGTGTCATCCCTGGAAAATCAAAACAGATACAAGAGTGATAGATGCCACTAACGTGATGAAACAGAATTAGTGACAGCATCAAGCTGCCCCACTGTCTCCCTTCACATCTCAGAAGAGTATCCCTCCATCCCATTCTAACTGTAAAATCACGGGAAGGCTCCTATCCTGTGTGACCTTAAACACATGGAGAGGGAGGAAAAGAACACTAGCCTGGCCCAGTTGCACGTCACAAGCTACTATAACAACAAAGCCTTCTATGTCATTTCTTTTTCTATTCAAAACGCTAATATTCTATAGACCAAACATTCTCAACACCCTCACAATACAAAACAGCAATGTTACAGCTGTCAGTAGTGCACATAATTGTGTCTTTAATCCCACTGTGCAGCTGAGGGTCCTTTAACATGGCTCATCGTATTTAAGGGTAAAGAAGTCTAATAAGCAGTAGTGATAATACATGAAGGTGTTAGGAGAAACTTATTTCAAAGTTTCATCATTAATTTATGACATTGATTCTATAGTAATATTTTACATTATAATGCGATCTGATTCAATGAATCAAGCAGGGAGGCACTGTAAGTGTATTATTAGGTAGCAGTCCTTGCTGCCTTCATGACTGTATGAAGTGAATGCTTCTGGGGATAAAATTTTAGACCCTGACAGTGGGGGATTGATATGTATTCCCATGTGTGCTGCACGTAATAAGTAGGCATATGACCCTTTGAAAACTCTAGAACCATGAAATTTTCAGTTACTTGTACATGTTATAGAGGAGGGCCTGTAGTTATTAGCATCTGCATTAGTAGCAAGCCTTTGCCCTTAAACTTCACATTTTTGATTCATTATTCCCTGCCAGAAGAGTGGCCATTATGGCCAGCATACATCATCAGTGTAGTTCACTGCCATCAGAACTTTAGTCTTTGTTGACTAAAAGAAAAAAGAAATCTGCAAATACTCCAACCCTGCTGGGAACTTTAAAAGCTCTTTTATTGTCTATTGCTAGATATGATTTGACTTTCTTTTCTATAGTCAACAGTATAAAACAGGGAAAAATCATGTTTCATCAAATTTCTTTTCCTCTGCCAATTATTTTCTGCCCTGAGTAAAACTTTAGCAAACTTCCTTCCTCATCCTTCCCTATAACTGCCTGTATTTCACCTGTTGAGATTTTACCTATGTGCTATAATAATGTCCCTGCCAGATAGTAGGCACTCCTTGTCTTTGTACTGATAGCCTTGTTAGTTCAGTAAGCACATATCACCACCTTTGTGTTAGAATTAAAGGATGAAGACACTGAGTTGAAGGTGCACAGCTTGCCTGAACCATTGGCTGCCTACCTGCATCCATACCTATTCTTCCTCCCAGCTTTCAGATTGTACCCCTCAGGGTTCTTCATGATTCATCATACAGTTGTGTTGGTGCTTTAGCTTGTGCCAGTAATGGTGCAAGGCATGTAGAAATGATACAGTTCTAATCAACAAAAGTGAGAGAAAGTCTGCTAAGACCCTTTGAGAAAGGGTTTTCTCTGATTAAAAGATGACGTGAAACATTAGTCCAGTTTTTCCCATCAACAGTGTCATTTGTATATGTGCTGAATAGAACTGTGACTTCCATTTTGAAGTAATCCTCTGATGATAACAGAAAATAGTGGAAAGGCCCTGTTATATTTATCTGTCTGTCTCGTCACTCTGAAATAGCCCTACCATTGGGCCCTTCATGTTTGGTCAGCCTGTGGTACATACCCTGACTTAGAACTAAGGAAGCTTTCTAAGTCCTTTTTGTGTGTCTTGTAGAGGTCTTCCCAGATCTTTTTGCTACAGTGTTTGGGGATAAGTTAGGTTCCTCCTAGCAGATTCACTCTTAAGAGGTTGGAGAGAGGAAACTGGGTAAAGATTGTCTTTGTGGTTCAGTTGTTTTGTTGGTAAAAATGGGGAAGAGGGTTTTACCATAGCACTCCAAGTCACTCTCTAACATTTAAAAGAAATCATGATAGTCTTGGCAATCTTCTAACCCCTCACTTTGCTAACTGTGACAGGGGTAGTAGTTTGTGCCAGTAATAGATCACTGTTCACATATTATCTAGAAATTATTCCTTGAAAACCCAGCTTACCCTCTGTTCTGCTAATGCTTCCTATATTATTCTGAGTAGCATGTTTTCTATATTAAATTATATCTAAATAAAACAACTAAGTGTTTTCTTTTACCTACTTAATACTTGCAGTGAATTTTAGGATACTTGAGGCAGAAATAATCCTGGTAAAGACAGTCATATACATACTAAAGAATAGTTATTTCTTGAACCAAATTATTTAACAGAAATCCAATCCTTTCCCTATGACACTACAACTATAAAGTCAATAAGTGTTATGGTTTTTTTATTTCTGGAAGATGACTTTCTACCTGTTATTTTATTTTATTTTCCCTTCCCTATGTCATCTAAATTATTCTGATACCCACCCCTCCCCCACATACACACACCTGTCATCAGTACCTTATCTTTCTAAAAACAGGTCTTTTTTTATTCTTATTTTTTGTGAATTTCATGCATGAATACTGTATTTCCATCATTTACACCCTCCTTCTGACCCCTTCAGTTCCTCCCATGCCCCTCAATTCCCTCTCCAGTTCAATGTAGCTTGGATGTACATGTGTTTAGTGCTGACCACTTGGGATTAGATAACCTATCAGAGGGTCTTATTCTGATTCTCACTCTCCGAGAAGCCAGCCATTGATTGCCTGTAACTCTTCATTTAGGGGCATGGCCCTGTGAAATCTTTTTGGCATGTGGTGGCATTATTTAAGTCTTGTTTAGGCAACCATATTGTTGATATCTCATGGGTGTAGCTTTTCTGTCATGTCTATAAGACACTATCTAGCAGCAGATGTCCTGGGCCTCTGGTGCTTACAGTCTTTCTGCCCTGTGTTCCCTGAGTCTTGGGTATAGCGTTGCAATACAAATGTATTGTTTAGGCTGGGCACCCCAACTCCATAGACACATATTCTCTGCATTTTGAGCAATTGTAGCTTTCATGTGCAACAAATAGAAGTTTTCTTGTTGAAAACAACACTCACGTGTTTAAGTATTTAGACTATATATAATTAGGAATTTTATTAGTTTAGAAAAATGGCTGTAATAGAAAACTGGCTCCAGGGTCTTTGACTTCTCCAGCCATGAGTAGTTAGTTGGCTAGGTTTATAGTACAAGGAATGAACTCAGTCCTCTTGAGTGGGTTTTAAGTCCAATTAGACAGCTGTTGGTGACTTCCAGCAAATAGTGCAGCTGTTGAACCATTGGGGTTATCTTGCCAATGATATGAGGGAGGAAATGGGAAAAATGAGGAGGGTGATATTTTTAAGGTAGGCAGAGGGAGGGTATTATAGAGGGAGTAAGGAGGGATAAATGTAGGGTTAAGCCCAGCCTTAGGGGGCATGTCCGCCTTGGGCTAATGTTTACCTATAAATCTGCTGGGCATGCGCCCAGCCACCCCTTCTGCTTCCTGTTCTCTGCGGGAACCGTGGTACTATAAGTCTCTCTCACCATTAAAGCTGTATATATTTTTTACAAACTGTCTGCATTCATTTACACCGCTACAGATAAATGATATTAAAGATATGCTTGAAAAGTCCTTAGGGAAATGTTTTATAAGCTCACTTAAAAATACATGCATTCATGCACACATTTTTTAATCAAGTCATACTGTATGGGGTGATATTGCTTCCTCAAGAATCATAGACTCTAATGAAAACATGAATGCCAGACCTGAGAGACCTTTTTTCCAGTTGTTGGTCAGCAAAGTTCAAAAGAATCTTCTAGCAGTATAGACTATTTCCATTGCCCTTAGTAGCCTCCTAGAACTCTAAAGTAAGTTCCTGTTGCTGTAGACACCACACACTGTGGACACAGGATTAGAAAGAATGGAACTGGAACTAACTTGGAGTCCTCTTTCCTGAGGACTACCTCTCCTAACACCCGAAGGTGCTGTGTAAGCTGCCGAGGACAAAAAGCAATCAGTAGTCCTATGTGTGTGGGAACCATGACACGTCTCCTTTTGTCAATACTGGCATCCCCCTCCCTCCCTCCCTCCCTCCCTCCCTCCCTCCCTCCCTTTGTGAGGTCTTAGTTGACCTAAACTTCCCAGGACCTGTCTGTACCCACTGCTAACAGCTTCCCTGCTCTCCTGACAGCCTTTTCAATGATTCATTTAGACTTAGCTCCAATATGACTAAAAAGTGAAATTTCTTTTTCTTTCTTAGCTGACTTAACATCTTGTTCTTATATAATTATGGCCCATTTCACATCATATCATAGCTACTTGTTTTTCTACTTAGGCCTCTGTAGGAAGAAAGTCCAGATTATACCCACCTTTGTGCCCACCATGGGACATTGTGTCATTCCGTCTTCAACGGAAGGAACACTAATTGCTTTAATCAAGACTTGTGCAGGGCGTGATATTATACTTCTAAATCTGGTCATATAAAATCTTAGGATATAATGATATTTTATTTGTTTTAATAAATAAAGGTAGCCTAAAGATCAGAAGGACAAAGCTAAGCCACTAGAGGTCAGGCAGTGGTGGCACACACCTTTATTCCCAGGTTTGGGGGGATAGCAGCTAATGAATCTCTGTGAGTTCAAGGCCACCCTGGACTGCACAACATCAGTTCAGAAACAAATTTAGGTTGTAGTGGCTCACACCTTTAATTCCAGTACCAGGAATTCGTATGCCCTTAATCACAGCACTAGAGGGAATATAAAATGAGAGGAGAGAGGCAGAGTCTGTTTAGTCCGCAATCTCCCAGCCTTGGTAGAGATAATACTTCTCTAGTGGCTTGGCTGCTTTGCTTTTCTGGTTTTCGGTTTGAACCCCAATATTTGACTCTGAGTTTTTATTATTCGTGCTATACCAGGATGTGTTTCAACTTTCATTCCTGAACCTTAAGTATTATAGGAGATACCTCAAACATTATTTCTCTAAATCCTCTTTGAAATCTGTGTCCTGAACACCTATGGCATTATGTGATAGTGTTCTAATCGGTTATTCATACTGTAGTATGAGTTTGTTTCTCAGAGCCGTCTAGATAATTGTGACTGCTGAGCTAATGTGTGATGTCCTTACGCCTGTGACTAGAGGATTACATCGATTCCCTCAAGGATTGGGGAAGTTATTTTAATATCAATCGGTTTGCCACTCACTAAATGCCCCCACTGTCTGTAGAACTGTCACTTTGTAATTAGTGTAGCATTGTTGCTGCTTTAAGGCGCTTGCTGTCCATCTCCGTCTCTGCTGTGTCTGTCTTTAGACTTCCTTTTTCTTTTTTGAATCTAATGATTCTTTCTTTCATATTCTTCTTCTCTATCCATTCTTTTAGCGCATCATCCATGCTTAAATTTTGTTTAATTAACAGTTTTGCAGCTGTATTCAAAGCTCATTAAGCATTGCTAATTGTTCCTACTTGATTTCTTCCCAGAGTTTCTGAAGAAGTTAAGTAAAACCGAACACATGACACCTTGGTTTACAGGGCAGAGGGGGTATCTTGACTCCTGTAAAACAGATAGGTATACAGTGAGCCATATACACTTCAATACCAGTTTAATATGACTGACAAACAGGGTATTATTAGTGTTAGAGAAAATAGTTTTAATTTTTTAAGAATGAGAGTTTGCGATACCTTGGAAATATGATTTAAAATTCTTTATGCTAAAGCAAGAAACATATTTTTCTTCAAGATAAAGAAAAGAAAAAGCTAATAGCTGTTAAAGCAGTTGTCAGGGATACATGAACATTCAGATAAACACCCATTATTACTCAATTGTTTAAGTTGAGGCTTTAAATACAATAGCATTTGAAAAAGACTTTGCCACTCAAAACAATGGCACCTCATCCTCCTGAAGCTGAAGAACTGGGAGTTTTGATAGATATTATGCTGAGAAATATGGGAAGCACATTATTTTTAAATCAAAAGAGGAACAAAGAACATGGAGTAGTTTTCCCTTTTTGCAGCTGCCCTCTGGTGGCAAAGCTGCTTAAGAGGGGCCAGCCTGAGCCTTGGCTGTGCTTGTGTGCTTTCGAGAGGGAGGCGCAGACTATTGGGCCTCCTAATTACACTCTGCTTCCCAGCGGCATCTGTTCTTATCATAGCAGCTCCAGGCTCTACCCGCTCAGTCAATACTTGCATATTAGCAGGAGACAATCGATAGAAAAATTAAAAAGGAAAGTCAAGGTAATTAGGCTAAAGCTGCTGCTTATGAGTTTTCAATAATTGCTTTAGCTTCCTCTTGTTTCCTCATCTCCAGAAAAATAGGGCCTGATTGAAGGACTAGGTCGTGTTTGACTGAGGACATGTCAGAATTATACAAAGGCAGGCAGGAAATAAAATTAAGCTGTATTTGTTTTAGAGTAGTAGAGGGGGCTTTGTATCATGGCAGGGGAAGAATAGGCGTTGATTTCAGTGCCCCCATTAGCAGCTGTGCCATTGTCGGTACCTGTTTCATGTCATCAGTTTCTGCACCACTGGCAGGACCCACTCAAAAGCACCATGACATGTCATGTATTTAAGCTCCAGAGGAGGATAGGAGATGAATTTCTTCTAGAAGCTTCCAAATCTTTCTGGAAATTTAATTCTATCTTTTCACAAAACTATAAACTAAGTAAAAATCTCCTGGTTCCAAGCCTTGGTATGCCTTCCTTGAGTGTTCTCCTCTTGGCACAATTGACAAGGACCGTGGCCCACCTAAGACCACATTCCGAATGAATGCTATTTATTTGCTAGGACTGGGAGCCAAGCCTTGGTTTTCACCTGCATGGGCATTTGTGTGTCCTGGTTCTGGAAATACATCTTCTAAACAGAGGAACCTAGTGTCTTATTGTTGCATGTTATGTTGGTATCTACCTTGTATGGGAAGGAAATACCAAAGTAGCCCCTCTTTCGGAAGTGATAAATCTAAAGAAATGGGATAGTTCAGTTAGAGAGATACTTCATGTTTTATGTCCATTTATAATCTCCATATGCCCTATTTCTGTCAGCTTAAAGCACTTTATAAACTTTATAACCAAATTATGTACTTTACATCATTTCATTCACTGTTGATATGTAGCTGTTAAACATCTGCCAGATTCATATTTCTTGGAGGAAAAAATATAGAAGAGAATTAGATCTTGGTAAATATACTATGTCTAAAGCATTATAGAAGAGCCCACTGGCAGAGAAAATAACGAACTCTCATCACCTTCCCCAAATTTCTCTTCTTTTCCTTCCACCAGTGTTTGTGAATCAGAAGGGAGTGATAATACCTGTTGTTAGCTCCAAAAGAGTCTGATTTTATAACTCTTAAGCCTTTTTTTTTTTAAACTCAGACTTTTCTTTAAAGGACTCTAGGGCCCTGATTCTCAATGATCCTAATGCAGTTTCTCATGCTGTGGTTACCCCCAACCATAAATCAGTTTTGTTGCTAATTCATAACTGTAATTTTGCTGCTGTTATGAATTATAGTGTTAATGTCTGATATGCAGGATATCTGATATGTGACCCCAAAGATATCATGACACAGGTTGAGAACAATGTCTCTAAGGGTTGATGTAATGTGTAAAGCTACTCTTCACTCAGTGAATTGAAATGGATTGCTGATATAGATGCAGAATGTGGGAGAAAGGGTAAGATGAGGCACAAATAGAGGCAGAATTGTTGAGAGTTGTTCCTATGATTTACCCTTGTCATCCTACCACTGCTGGAGTTTGTGTCTGTCATTCTGTAAGACTTCTCACAAGGGACAGCTGTCGTGATGGGTGACCTGAGTGTAACATTGTATAGAATTGTGCCAGGGCTTTCAGACTGCTGTTTCTTATCAACCTTTGGTTGAGACCAGGGAATATTCAACAACTTTTATGACTTTCCTCAGCCTCTTAGCCCCACCTCTTGGTCTTTTTCATTCTTCCAGGGAGTCCCAGTCATGTCCCTCCCATTCCATTACCCTCTCTTTCTGGTCTCATTATGATCTCTTCTTTTGTAGTTCCTAACTGTTGTTTTTAAACAGGGGCAGTCAATGTAGCCAACACTCGACCTGTAATTTGCAATCCTCCTGCTTCAACCTCCTGATTTTAGGTGTGTGCCACGAGGCCTATCTCCAAGGAGGCCATTATATCATTGTTCTTTATTTGTTTAGGATTGGGAGTATAATTATGGAAGTCAGAAGAAAACTTTTGGGAATTGATTCTTATCTTCCACTTTTTTAATCTATGCTGTGAATTCCAGGTAACCTGGCCTGTGAGTCTCTAGTCAGCTCTGCCTCTACCATTCATCTCCAGTAGAGGGGTTAGGATTACATATGTGAGCCAAAACATCTGGCTCTTTACTAGGAATGGGACTCAGGTCATCAGGCATGTATCACAAGTGCTTTTACCTGTGAACTATCTTTCTAGCCCCCATGGAAAACTCTTGAAAGCTATTTTTTCTCTCCTCATTGACTCATTTCTTTTCGTAATTCTAAAGAAAGATTTACATCCCTCCTTTCTTCTGTATTTATTGCTTCCATCATAGCTCCATATTCTTTGTTTTTAATGTTTCTATAAAAATCTGGGTGTTAAATACAAATAACCATGGTGGATTAGTATGCCACCCTTATGGTGATGTAATTGTATAGTAATAACTTTGATTCTGCTTTAACTACCTGCTTTGACTTGCAGGATGCTGCTTTTTTTGCCTTCTCTCTCTAACTTAAAACATTTCAGTTATGCTTTTAAATTGATTCTATAACCTTCAGTGAGTTGTGCAAATTTACTGTTTAATTTTTATTTAAGAATAAGAGGTATTAATAAATGTATGTCCATAAGGCATGCAAAATGAGACAGAAACATGAATGACAGAGCTTTATATGAAACAAAGATGTGTACAGTGGCATGTACTTAAAATGTTTTTAAAGGCCCAGAATAACGTAACCATAATATTGTTTGTTTTAGAGCCAGTTCCTCCTCTTTAATATGAGGTACTAACCACAATGTACAATTATTTTATTACTCTTTTTATTTTTATTTTGTTGGTCTGTTGCAGTGAAAGACATTTTTATGGGAAAGGCCCCGTGTTGGCCTTCTCTACATTGTATATGCTGTGTCTAAACACCAAGCGCCTAGCATTGTGGAGTCTTTCAGTAAATATTTGTTGTATGACTATGTTTACTTCTTTTCTTTTCTGTATTTTTCAATGATGTTAGTGGAAAATCGCTGTTGAAATTGATGGAATGAGGAGTGTTGTTTTGTAAGTTCTACCTTATCCTTCTTGAAGGCATGTTACTGCTTTTTTCAAGGTCAGGCATCAAAAAAGAAGGGCTCCTCACATTATATATTTGCTTGATATGATCCTTCCAACATATAATGCAATTGTGTGTGTATGCATGTGTATTCCATTTAGTAAAATGGGTAATTTTAATTTTTCAAGTTTAACTCATGAAAGGCCTTCTCTTTTGCTTGGGGAATTCTAAGTTCCAAGAAACATGGAAAGTTTTAAATATTTTCTAGGTAAGATTTACTTTTAAGCATCATTTTAAGTAATAATGTATTATTCTTGCACTTAATTCCAAAGACTTGTAGCCTTTGCTGACGAATCTATAAGTGCATTTAGTGATTCATTAGCATCAATTTTCCAAATTCCAGATTGCATACTAGTATGTTTTCTGCCTACTAAGCAACAAAGTATCTCCTCAAAGACTCAGTTTTCTGTCAGTCAGCCATGAAGGCACATACTTCATTGCCAGAAAATCTGCTTTCCAGGAAAGCTTGGCACTCTGTGTTGAGGTGCACACAGCTCTCTGGCATCTCCATCACTCCGTGCTCATTTTTAAAAAGAAGCCTTGGTGCAACAGAGTCATAATGGCCCACACAAGCTGTCATAGGGAGGACTCAAACAGAGGGCAGAAGCGTTTTCATCTGCTACTAGAAAACTTCAAAGTCTCAAGACGTACCCCTCTTTCCACAAGGTTCTTCATTCAACTACCACACTGACTGCAAGAGATTTTATCATTGGCTTACGAGTCAGTGCAGAGTTCTCCCTTTTCTGAAGAGAGTCTTCCTGAAGCACTTTGGAAAGCAAGAGAGATGAGAAAAAAAAGTAAATTAAAAAAGTTCAAGGTCAGAAGAGCAGATTTACTTTGGAACGTCATGATTGAGGCATGCTCAAGCAGCACCCGGAAAGGGATGTACCAGTGACAGACATGCACTAGGATCACAGTGGCATCTTGTTGCTCCAAAGCCCTTATGTCAGGTTTATTCCAAGCTACTGGTGATTCCGTTTTCTGAAACACTGTTATTACTTTATATTAAAGCCTGTTAATTTGTTTTTGTATAAGATGGAATGTATCTCAGTGAATACATGGAAAGACTCACTTCTGTAAGTAGGATCCAGAATAAGGACAACTGCAGGTCTAGTGGAAGAAATGGCGTACATACCCTGTGTTTCTCTAACAGCAGCGTGAGCATAGTGTGGTTAATAGACCTGCTTTATTTTCACATAGGAAACACATTCAGCACATTTAACATGTAACTCTGTCGGAATTAGTGGTTTAATTGTTACTTTAGAACACACCAGAGTTATACTCAGGAATTGGCATGCTGTGAGGGTTAAATGAGATAATTTATGAATTGGCTCTGAAATTCAATGCATTGTAGTGTATGTTGGTAAATTCTCATGTATGGATTGCTGTAGTCATAAGTAAGTCTGATTTGAGCTACGTAGGGTCAGACTGAACATAACCTTGACTCCCCGCTCGCTTACCCTCAGCCTTAACTTAACTTAACTCTGAGGCAATGTTTTGTAGCATGAATAATAAAAACCTAGAGACAGAAATTGGGGTTCAGCCCAAAAATCAGAAAAGCAAGGCAGCCAAGCTATTAGAGAAGTCTTACCTCTACCAAGGCTAAGTGACCACAAACTAAGCTAACTAAGCTTCTCTCTCCTCTCATTTTATATTTCCTTAGTGCTGGGATTAAAGATGTGTGACTTCCCAGTACTGGGATTAAAGGTATGAGCCACCACCACCTGGATTTGTTTCTGCAACGATCTTGTGTAGCCCAGGATGGCCTTGAATTCACAGAGATCCACCTTCCAAAACCTGGGATTAAAGGTGTCTGTCAGTATTACCTGACCTCTTGTGGCTTTAACTTTGCCTCTGGTCTTCAAGCTAGAGTTATTTGTAAATATACCAATATAGTGCTTCAAATCTGTATGATTCAGCAAGAAAAACCAACAGTAAAGGAAAATATTACTAACTTTCTTGTCTACCAGCTACCACCACATAATTGCATCATCTCCACTCTGAAAACTGACTCTTTCTGCTTTAGAATGACTCATTAGCTATTGCTCCTTGTTCTCCTACAGAAAAAGCACAATCAGTAGAGTCTTGGACAAGGAGGCTAGTAGTTTCTTTCTTCCTGTGGCTATGTGTCTTAACCCTTCCTTCCTGTAGTCCAGCTCAATTTGCAGACCTAGGAAGTGCAGACGTGTTGCTGGAAGGCCTACATTTCTCCCCAGTGCTTCTTACTCAGATCAGTTATTGCACTATCATCTTTCTTCCTGGCTTTGAATTTCTACTAAAAGAGTAAACCATTTGGATTATATAATGAAAACAATGGTATTTTTTACTAAAATTTTACTACTGAAAATTACTTAGGTTTGAAGAAAGATACCCCATCGTTGAAATTATAGCTGCTTTTCATTGATACTTGTCAGTAATCTAGAGAAACAGGAAGAAATAGGATAGATTTCAGGCAGGGGAAGTCAAGCCTACCAATGAATGACCTTCAGTCATGAGAGGGACTTTGTGATGTCCCAGATGAGGAGGTGTATTTGTCAGTGCTCTCTAGAGGAACAGAACTCAACAGACTGTGTGCATATATCTGTATATGTGTATATATGTGTATGTGTGTGTATAATATAATTTATAGATATGTGGGTTTTATTAGAATGTCTTACAGGTTGTGATTCAGCTGTTCCAACAATGGCTGTCTAGCAATAGGAGGTCCAAGAATCCTATAGCTGTTTAGCCCTTAAGGCTAGATGATCTTCAGTATATGCCAGGATCCTGAGGAAGTAGGTTCTAATGCCAATGATGGAATGGGCTTGCTAACAAGAGCAAGTAGGCAGAGAGAGAGAGCAAGTTTTATATAGGCTGCCACCAGAAGACGTGGCCCAAATTAAAGGTGGAACTTCCCATCTCATAGATCCAGAATAGTGGTGGGTCTTCCCACTTCAAATGATTTAACTAATAAAAAAAAATTCCTCGAGGCTGGAGAGATGGCTCAGTGGTTAAGAGCATTGCCTGTTCTTCCAAAGGTCCTGAGTTCAATTCCTGGCAACCACATGGTGGCTCACAACCATCTGTAATGAGGTGTCCTCTTCTGGCTTGCAGACATACATACAAACAGACAGAATATTATATACATAATAAATAAATAAATAAATAACATTGGAAGCTCCTATGGAATCTAACACATCATAGTATCTATTGATAAGATTTATTATAGTAATAAATATTGTAAGGAATAGTAATAAGTCATAAGGTGACACAACTGAATTGCATGGGAATGGGTAGCTTCTACAGAAGCCCTTGTGCAGGCTTCCTCATGGTTCCTCTCTTCCTTGAGAGGACCACCCGTAGCATACATTTTCTCCCGGCTCTGAAATATATACATACATATATATATATATATATATATATATATAAGTTTTCTGAGACAGGGTTTCTCTATACAACAATCCTGGCTGTCTTGGAACTCACTCTGTAGACCAAGCTGGCCTCTAACTCACAGAGATCCACCCGTTTCTGTTTCTTAGGGATTAAAGGTGTGTGCCACCATTGCCTGACTGGACTAAAGATATTTAACCTGTGTTTTTGGTTTTCATTTTTGTTCTTTCAAGATAGGGTTTCTCTGTGTAGCCCTGCCTGTCCTAGAACTCACTCTGCAGACCAGCCTGGCCTTGAACTCACAGAAATCCACCTGTCTCTGCCTCCCAAGTGTTAGGATTAAAGGCATGTGCCACCACCATCCAGCTCTCAACCTATGACTGTAAAGCCAAACAGTCAGGGTCTTTAATGCTTTGAGGAATCCAGCTTCTAAGTCTGGTACCTGAAGGATAAGTGCTGATGGTGTATTGAACTCTTCCAGTGGCAAGATTTAAGAAGACCCACTTTGGGGAAACACACACTTTTCTAAAAGATGAATCAGAATATTTGGACAGAAATTGCTAGTAATTTATCCCCAGGCTTATTTTGGAAGAAAGTACTTATTCCCTGAATTGGTTTATGGAATCTTTTGAATGTCATGTTCTATAAATGGGCCTCAAATATTTGGAAGTCCAGCATATTTCATGACCACAAAGGCACCTTTAATTGCTTCCATTGAGTTGTGGCCTGTCTGTGTCTTTTTTTGACAAAGTGACATTTATAAGTATTTTTCTTAATGGTTATTTGTAATTGCACTAGTGTTCACCATTTCCAGTGTTACAATGAAATCATTTGAGATTCCAGTCACATTTCTAAGCAGATGTACCAAATTACAGCTTAAGGCTTCTGCTAGAATTGTGAAGTTCCAATTAGTAAAATATCTGGGTGGGATAGGTTAGCAAGGAAGAACCTGAGAGAACACATAGCCCAAAATAGTTTGATATCCCCTTGTTAACATTGCCCCCACCCAAGCTTGACTCATAAGCATGTATGGGGTGTCACATCTCCTCCAAACTGGTTTCGTTTTGTTTTTCCCTTTCATGTGAGTTTAACTGGGTTTCTCTGGCTGAATTCAATAGGAAGGCAGAAGTTGGATGGAGGATGTATGTAAGCAGATGAGTTCGTGTAGAGCAGTGTTGTGACTTGTCTACTTCCATCCAAACCACAACTTCATGTACAGATCTTGCCATATGGGCTTTTTCATTTCTCTTAAAGCAAATCTGTAATATACTTACTTGTAACTTTCCACTTCTTCCAAGAGCCCTTGAAACTGTCCTCTTGCATTACTGTTCCTTTCCTTGAAGTAACTGTTGCATCCTTGGATGTTTCCAGTTTATTTTAAGACCTACATCTAAAATCTTTCACCAGTAAGTCTTCCTTTCCTTAGAGGAACATTTGTGTTTCTTCAACACTTACATATTTAATTCTTGGTTGCTCTATGAGGGGAGCTGTGTGGTCTAAAAGAAAGAATATGTGTGGTAAAGTATTAACAGTTTTGCTCACTGCTGTTCTTGCTGCTACTTCAGAGATTTGGTGTTCTCAACATAAGGTGAGACAAGTGGAAGTCATCTTTCAAGGACATTGTTTTCTTCATTTTCTCATCTTCCCCTCATGTATTCAACACTTGGTCTTACGCCCAGGGCCACCATCAGGATATGATAAGTGGCAGAGGCATAGTCTATGCTATCAGGAAATCCATAATCCATTAAGGAAAAGGCAAGGTAAATAAGTAGCCTCAAAATGCCTGTTTAACTAGGAAGAACATGCCATAGGAGTGACACAAGCATGGATGAGGATAGAAACTCAGATCACTGAGTTTCTTTGTTGGTAAAAGTGGGACTGCTCAAGTAGTCCCATGAGCAGTTTGGCCTAATAAATAAATGCAGATGACCTGATGTCCTCACAGAGGAGGTGGACAGAGAGGGCATGTTTGCCAGAGTCTTTCTTTCTCAGTTCTTTTTAACCTTTAAAAACAAGTTGGCCCCATCACCTTTTACCCCATATCTCATGCCAGGTTTTGTTTGTTCCACCTTCTATGGTGGAGTCAGATGAATTTGTCATTATTTCTGAGATTTGCTCTGGGCAGTTGTTCAGTACTGTTTTTTTTTAATCTTTTTCCTGTATAATAGTCTGGCTGTTTTTCTCTACCATTTTACCCATGTCTTTCAAAAATCAAATAACTTAATCTCTTTAGAATGGGCTCTATTTATCGAATAAATAAATTCAATCTCTATGTATAGAGTACTTTCATCTATTGGGAATATAAGGACCATTGTTGCCTAGGACCCATGCTATAGTTCTCATTGTAGTTGTTTGTTCTTTGAATCTGCCAGCCTACTGTGGTCCCTGAGGTAGGGAATCAAATGTGTTTGCTTCTGTACTACTAGAACACAAAAAAATAATTCATGACCAATACTTGATATGATGCTATTTAAGGGAAGGAATACACAAAAAGAACTTCAGGATTAAGCCTGTGCTATATCTAAGCAACAAACAAAAACTCTGGAAGTGAACTATGTTGCTGTCTAATCCACATAGCCTATTAGAGTTAATGTTACATAACTCTAATATGTAACATTATATTGACTGACCTCCAGCTAGAAACAGCCAAGAAAGTCTCCATGAATATTATCCCACAGATGCTAAGTCTGAAAGAATGACAAGAATTTCTCCAGATGAGTAGGAAGGAAGTTCTTTTCAGCCCGAGGATTCAGGATGCAGAAAGCACAAATATAGAAAACTCTAGCACATGTTTGCAGAATTACAAGTTGCGCAGACTGACTGTTTAGAATATTGAGAGACATAAACATCACATTGGAGCAGAAGGTCAAAGCTTAGGTCTGAAGGTCTAGCTTACATAGGTGAATAACTTGGACTTGTAAATTGGGGAGAATTGTATGTTTTAAGTCAGAGAGATTTGATCTGATTTGAACTTGAAATGGGTATAGGGAAGAAGAGATGCTGTAACTCTTAACAGTGTGCCAGATAAAAGCTTATGTTGCTTATTGTGGTGACTGAGTAAGAATGGCTCTCATGGCCTCATACATTTACATATTTGTAACAGGGGATGCACTGTTTTGGAAGAATTAAGAGATGTGGCCTTGTAAGAGTAGGTTTGCCCTTTGTTGAAGGAAGTGTGTTGCTGGAGTTAGGCTTTGAGGTTTCAGAAGTCAGGCTAGTGTCTCTTCTGTCTGTCTGTCTGTCTGCCTCTCTGACTGCAGATCAGTATGTAGCTCTCAGCTTCTTCTCCAGTACAACCCCTGACTGTCACCATGTTACCTGCTGTAGTGATAGTGGACTAACCCTCTAAAGCTGTAAACATGCCCCCAATTCAAAGCAATTGCCTGGTTCATGTTCTCTTTACAGCAATAGAACAGTCAGTATGACACTTACATAGAGTATCTATTTAGTCTTTACATCTTGTCTTCTGCAGTAATTCATTAGTAGTGCAGAGATTTATTTTAAATAAGATTAAAAACTAATGATACAGAGAAGGGTCTACTGTAATAGTCTGAGAAATGGCAAGGTCTTCAAGCAAGAGTCTTTTAATAAGCCAGGGGTTAGAGTTCTTGCCAGAAGAATTCACAGGTCTTACAGGCTTTTATTAGAGATGAAGGAGATAGAAGAGGCCCAGATGAACCTCTCATTTTGCCCTGGGAAGATCCTCTCTTTGAAATAAACAGAATAAGAGCAGGAACAGGTTTTAGGAGAAGGTATGAAGCTTAGGTTTGAACTTCTGGTCTTTGAAATGCTGAAGAAAATTCCAGAAGGAATGCATGAGCTAATTAGGAATCGTTCCATGAGGTTAGAAGAGTAGCAATGGGAGGTACATGTATTTGGGTGCTAGTTGAAACTCTGACAATGTTATGAGATATAACTCATGGACTCTTAAAGCTGAATAGAGAGTCTATAGCCTGTTGGCAACTGCACGAGGAACCTCAACCAAATCATGCCTCCCAAGGCCTTATTGTTTTTGTCTTTCCAGTTAGCAAGAACCAGAGCTATAGAAGCCAAAGAACAAGGTTAGTACATTTAGAAACTTTTTCAGATGCATCCTGGGACTGTTGACTTAGCCTTTGTTCCTTTTTAGAAGAAGGTGGGCTAGGTCTTTGTTCCTGTTTTAGTGGGCATTGTTGCCTATGAGCTGGGTTCCAACGATGGTGTCAGTTGTGCTAAGGTCTGGGGGCCTATTACATTCCCCACTGTTTCTATAGGCATGAGTCATATCATGGGCTCATCTGGGTACAGAGGGTCCTCTTAACAGTAGTAGTTTAACAGAATTTATTCTCTTTTTTACTTAGCTAAGTAGGCAGCTACCTGAGCAAGCAGGGTCCTATAGTGGGAACCAAGATCAAAAAGATGATTGGCCCAGCTATGCAGTTAGTAGAATAGTTAGCCAGGGGGACCAGGAGAACAAAGATTTGTACCATTTGTTAAATTTTTGACATCTCTTCTTTACTAATGAAGGTTATCTCTGACTGTGGCTAAACTTTCCTCTAATTTTCACTGACCAGTTGGCATAGAGGCAGCAAGTTTCTCCCATTGTCTTATAGAGATCTCCTTACCTCAAAAAGAGGAGGTCCAGTCCCCTTTGAGTTTTAAAGAACAACTTCAGAAAACAGAATTTTCCAGATGGCCTGGGTCTCTGTCTTTTTGAGCACTGAATTTACTTAAGTTGTGGGCAGTGCATCGGTGGGGGACACCAGCAGCCTTTACTGTTGTATGGATGGTGAGGGCTACAGGGTCTGGACCTTGCCCTGTTGGCTCCTGCTTTGGTCGGGATCCTGTTATCCTCACTGGTCACCAGGCTGAAACTTGTGAGCTCAGTAATGCTCAAGGGTGTAGCCTTTTGAACCGTCTGTTGACTAGTACTTTGTGTCTGTTGCTGGACTTGACGGGGAGCAGGGGAATAGTTCTGTTTGAAGTGATCAGTAAGAGATTTATTGAGAATTTTTAAAGGAGTTACAGAAAAATAACAGCATCACCTGTGCTCTGGGGTCTACAAACAGGAAGAGTAAATGTTCTTCTTTTTGATCCCATGTCTTCAGCCCCTGTAGGCTTCTTACACTGATGCTCAGATGTTCATATTTTCAACTTTTTTCAACAAAGTCTTGCTGTGAAGCCCTAGCTGGCTTTGAATTCTCAGTGATCTGCTTGCCTCTGCCCTCCCAGGGCTGGGATTTCAAGCACGATCCACCGGTGCCCAGCTTCAGATGGTCTTGTTTTCCTCTTTCCATTTCTTGACTCCGGCAGGAATATTTGCTCAGAACAGTGTGCCCTCCCTTCTCTGTGCTACCTCTTGGATCTTCGCCATTTTATTTGTCCTATGGGAGTCAACGTGGTGGCTCCCTTCCCTGTTAAATCATTGGTAAAACAGTACAACACCAGTAGAATCTGATAAAAAACAAACCGCTTTAGCTTAATTGGGAAACATCTTTTATTTTTATCCTAATCTTTTTCTGAAACATAATTTATAATTCTTCATGTACTATTTTATATCTTATATCCCTTATTAATAATTGTTTTCATAATTTTATATAATTTTATGATCATATTTTTCATTTAAAATATTGCTAACTATAGAAAATAGACTATAATCATTATCTTGCTAATTCACAAGTCTTTTTACCTGTGTATAATTTAAGGCAGGGGTGGGAATGTTTAAATCACTAAGGAAAAATAGACTGTCCCCTTTTAATAAGATAAAGGTTACATTTTCACAAAAATTCTTTCAGATTCATTTAGCTGTTCTGAACTTTCATTTCCTGACCTTGGAGTGAGGGCACTGAGGCTGATTATGATCATCTCTCAAGGCCTCTTAATCTCTAACAAGAATGTGACTATGACTTTCTGCGTGTAATGTATTCCTAAAGTATTGATAGTTCCTCAGCTTTTGGGTTCATACATGCCATTAAGAATGTGAGAAGAGGTTTGTGTAGTAATAAGGGCGGCGGGGCTGCGTCCCCGGCACCCGGCCGCCCCCGCGGCTAGCTTTACCCAAAATAATTACATGGAAACTGTATTCTTTTAATCACTGCTTGGCCCATTTCTATCTAGCCTCTTCTAGGCTAATTCTCACATATTAATTTAGCCCGTTTCTAATCATCTGTGTTGTGCCCCTAGGGGCGCGTACTGGGAAGATTCTAGCCTATGTCCATCCTGAGTTGGAGCTTCATAGTGTGCGTCTGCCCAGGAGCCAGGAGCATGGCGTCTCTCTCAGGCGTCTGCTCCCGAGAGGAGAGCTGTGGAGTCTGAGCTCACTTCCTCTCCCTCCCAGCGTTCTGTTCTGTTTACTCCTCCCACCTATCTCTAACCAATGAGAGCCAAGCAGTTTCTTTTTATTTAACCAATGACCTTCCTCCATCATTTCCCCTTTTTCGGTTTAAACAAAAAAAAAAGGCTTTAACTTTAACATGGCAAAATTACATATAACAAAACAGTTATCAAGTAAAAGTTACAATAGTCTTTATCATAACTAAGGAAAACTATAACTATAACTAACTATTCTTAACTCCATCAAAGACTCCAGAAAGATACAATACTACCTAAGCAAACAAGAAAAAAGCAACTTTTAAAACTAGAAATGACAGAGACATCTCGCTGCCTGGACAGTCACCCAAAGTTCCTCTGTACCGTTGGGGCATCCATCTTCAGCCTTCAGGCCCATGGTATCCAGCAGACATTTCCATAAAGCAGGAAAATTCAAAGTCAGTTCAGTCACTATCTGTTGTGTCCTGCAGAATGTCTCACAGACTCTTTCATGAATCAGGAACCCCGAAAGATCATCTCACCTTAGGCAAGTTCAGTAGTCCTCTCTCTGTGGGTTCTCTGTGTCCAGTTTATGCAATAGTCCAGGCAAGAGCAGTTTCTTGCTCAAATGGCTATCAAACTCCATAACGAGCCTCTTCGATGCCCATCTTCCTCTTGAAGTAGATTGGTGCTGCCAGGAGCAGAGTGTCTCATTTTCATGAAAAGTCCTAAGTTATTAAAACATTTAAAATGCCATATTCTATAATCTTTGAAAGACATGATGAATGTCTATCTAAAATATATCTCTATATATCTGGAAAATCTAACTAACTTGACTGTAAGCTTTACTATTATCGATGATTATCCATTAACAACCTATATTTCTTAATTATACAGTACATATTTAAATGAACTACACAATCACAATACCTTAATCAATATCAGAAATACATATACATATAACAAAATTGACCGTAAATCTCTATCAATAAAGCAAAATCTATACTAATGCAAATTATTCATACCTATATCATATCCCCCTTTAAATGTAAAAGAACGTTTATAAACCATATTTGGGAACATGGGCACAGTTTTTTCTCTCCAAACTGCTTCCTGCTGAATGGGGGCGTCGTTAATTAGGTCTTTCACGGTATAACCTGTGTGCTAGTTTCATCTCAGTTGGCAGTTGAGCGAAGCAATTTTCTGAAGATGTTCACAACAACCCTTCAGGAGGGCGTGGTCCATCATACCATATCGGGATAAATGCAATCCACAAGGTCTGATCCTCTGTGAAAACAAAAGAAAAATCTCTTTTCCAAAGTATCATATCCTTAGATCCAAATTCAAAATATCTATGTTGGATTAGTTCAGCAGCATTTATAAACAAATATCTTTTAGTAGCTTTTGCTCTTTCCTCAGCATTCAAACAATTCAAAGAGGGCATAATAGCATACAGTATCAAAATTCTCTGTTTATTTTCCATCTTTGTACACCTTTGTTTTAACCTCTATTTTGTTTCTTTTTACTTTCAACTTTTTGCTTTTTAGACAGGTTCTCTGTATCTTTGACCTGGAATAACTCTGTAGACCAGGCTGTCTTTGAACTCTCAGAGATCCGCCTGTCTCTGCCTCCCAGGCATTCGGGATTAAAGGTGTACGCTACTACACCTTGAACTCACAGAGATCTGTTTGTCCCTGCCTTCTAGGCACTGGGATTAAAGGTGTGTGCTACCACACCTTGAAGTCACAGAGGTCAATCTCCCTCTGCCTCCCAAGTGTTGGGATTAAAGGTGTGTACTACCACACCCAACAACTCTCTTTCATTTTTTACTTTTAAGAACTTTTAGCTTGCATATATTTCTAACACACTTTAAACCATTCAGAAATTTTCTCTGTCTTTGAATCTCTCTTTATCTGACCACATGAGTCTTTAATTTACCAAGCAATCTCAGTAGGACTAAAGGCGTGGCTTTGACGGCTGGATCCAGCCCATTCCTTAGCTTTCCAGCCTCATGGCTGAGGTACTGGTTGTAGCCATGTTTACTGCCACAACTCTATGGCATTTCAAGGTTCCTGCCAGCAGGTGAGCTTCAGCAGCCTGTCCTTGGAAACCGCACGAACCGCCTAAGTAAAAGAGTCAGAGTTTGCCCTGGCAGGACAGCCCAGAAAGCCGGCATTTTTAAACGGCGCAGCTTTTTTCCTGCTAAGGCTGAAAACCGAAAAGCATGCGTTCAGCTTTTCATCAACACCATTTAAGTGTTTCGTGGCAGGACCTCTTAATGAGCTGCAGGGTTTTGCAGCTAAAGCTGAGTCAGGAAGCCTCTATTAAATTGCAGCTACCAAGAAAACATGCTCTTCTCTTTCCCAAGCTTTCTCAGGCTTTCAGTGGATTCAGTTGTCCACGCGTCTGGGCGCCAATCTGTAGTAATAAGAGCGGTGGGGCTGCAGCTCACTTCCTCTTCCTCCCAGCGTTCTGTTCTGTTTACTCTTCCCACCTATCTCTAACCAATGAGAGCCAAGCAGTTTCTTTTTATTTAACCAATGACCTTCCTCCATCAGGTTTGGATCCTCTCCATTTAAAAATGCCCCTGTGCATAAGCACACAAAATATTAAATTCACTACTGTCTTGGGGTCCTGCCCTGAGCATGGTAAAGAAAAAATATGGAAATTACATAGGAATCAAGATACAGTTGTTTCTTAAATAAGGGATTATATGGGTTTTACTCTAGTGTTGTAACACCAAGCAAGTAGGAAATGGGAAGATATTCTGAAAAGTATATGTAAAATACGTTAGAAAGCTACTTAAAATACTGACTTGAATTTAAAATTTAAATTTAGAATATTTGAGACTTGCTTGGTCATTTTATTTAGGAGCTCTGTGTCACCAAAGATAATGTCTCTTGCAGTTAAGCAGAAATGCTAAACGAGGGCCTCTAGACTAAGAAGGAGAAAATGGATAAACTCACACCTTGCTGGCTGACTCATATAAAAACATATGTTAAAAGACTAAACAGGCTCATTCCTGCATTGTCTATCTTTTATAAACCTGTCTGTGACACTGACTTCCCACGTGTGCATAGGTCAATAGGTTCTCAGATTCTGCATCGTTCCTGTGGCATCACTCAAGAGCCCTCCCTTTACAATGCAGTAGAGTGTGTGAGTGATGGAAGGTTGAATGTGGGTTCCATTTATGGCTCGGGTTAAATTACTCAGGATTTTTCCTACTGAATTAAAAAGGAGTGGGGGTGAAGTAGCCTAGAGGAAAAAATAAATGTAATTTTTAAGATGTAGATTGTGTTTGCCCTTTGGCTAATGAAGTTTGAAGAATTGTCATGGGGAGGCTTTAGCTTTGGAAAAGTGCAGGTTTTTATAAGAGAAGGCTATCAGATAGATCCTTTCTGTAAAGGATTAGTAAGTCAAGATTCCTTGGTTGAGTCTTCTAAGAGAGGAATATAAATATCATAAAATCTTAACTTTTCATTGAATTATGATTAAAAATAACTCATAATAGCATGAATGGCAATTTTTCATTGTCTGTGAGAACCTCTTTTATCCTAATATTTTTGTAATAGTCGGACAAAGACAGTACATTCATCAATCTGAGTCCAGCTAAATGTTTATTCATCTAGTGAAACTCCAAGTTTGATTTTGAGTGTCTGCCCCTAAGTCCTGAATCTTGTGTGGTTACCAACTCGGTTCTATGTGTCTTTAAGTTAACTCATTCACTCTTCCCCGAAGCCCCATCAAAGTAGGTACTGTTGTTATCCCCTTCCAGTTTAAAAACAAAAGGGAGACTGATTCATAAAATTGGTATTTAACTTGCCTAAATTGTCATTAAAAGTAAATGGCTTGGTCGGATTTGAATAGGCTCCAGTACCTATTTACTTATGTGGAAGTAAAAGAAGGAATGCATTCATGACTACTTTTATTTTTCCCCATCAAAAGAATTCTGAGTTGATAAGCTAATAAGCTGTATAGCAGACATTTTCTTTGATACCTCTAGAGATCTGACCCAATCAGAAAATCACAACATTAGAATGTTGTTTATTCAGTGTATTTTCAATGCCTTCGACATACCAGGTACAAGGGGTACAATGATGACTTTCTAGCCAGCCCTCAGTCTCTGGGAAGCATTCTGATTGATGGAAATAGCCACATAATCCAAGAGATCCACATAAGTCATACGTTCAGCTGTGCTCGTGTGTTCAGGATGTAGTCACCAGGTGATGATGCTATTGGGAGCTGAAGAAACCTTTACTGAGGTGAGGATTTGTGGAAAAAATTAGATTATCAAGGATGTGTCATTGATTGGGATATTGGCTCACTAAAGCCTGCCATCCACGCCACTGCCAAGTTTTTTTTTTAGAATTTTATTGTTTTGTGTGAGATATTCAAAGATGTCCTAGGAAGAAGAAAAGTTAAAAAAAATAACATGTTAAACATGATTAATACTGTAACTAATCTTTTTGCAGCTTGTGACTTTTAGGATATTACAGATTATAAGAAATCCCATTGTAAAAGGACAAACCTCAGGGTTTTTTGTTTTGTTTTATTTTTTTAAAGGGGCACTTTCCAGATTTCTATAAATGCAGCCTAAATATGTGTGTGTACATGAATATGTGTATCACTTAAGGAAGAGTATAGAGGAATAATAAAGGGAGAAAGGGGTAGACTGGTCTATTTGGTATATAGATGGGGCAACCAGGCAGGAAGTAGAGGTGGGGCAATGAAAACAGGAGAATTCTGGGAAGAGGAAAGAGTCAGTCTGCAATTGTAATGCAGAGGAAGCAAGATGAGAATGCCTCACTGATAAAAGGTACCAAGCCACGTGACCCACACAGAAAAGAATTATGGTTTAATGTAGGATGTAAGAGTTAATAAGAAGCTTGAGCTAATACGCCAACCAGTTTATGATTATTGTAGACCTCTATGTGTTTCTTTGGTATGGAACGACTGTGGGACCAGGTGGGACAGAAATCTCAGGCAACAGGGTCCCAAGTCACTTCTACCTGGTGCGACCTTGCATTATTCTGGGCTGCCCATAGGAAGTGCATCATTAACAAAATCAGGACCAAGATCTTCACAATACTTTTCCCTATCCTACAAAATGTTCTTCACTAAAAACTAAAGGTAAGCATCATACAACATACGTAATGTCAGGCTGATTTTAAACAGGCTCTTTATCAAGGTAGCAGAAAATTCTAACAGAAACATCCTCAAGAAAAATGGTCTTACATCAAGAAATATCTGCTACAGCAAACTTCCAGCAAAATAAACACATCTTCAACTGGGTTTTTCTGTCATCGCTATTTGACCTATAATACCCAGCTTTACAGCTAAATGTACAAATAGGATGACAAATTCACCACCCTGTACTAATGCTGCTGTGGATTCAGTCTGTTGATGTAAGTGAGCAAACAAATACACTAAGATTTAGTATTAACAGTAAACCTGTTGGGGCTCCAAACCTCCCTAATTAAGAAGTCTTAAAGGGAGATTAACATCCTCTATTGATGTTTACTTCTGAAATTTAGAACAAAACAGTGTAAGCAGAAGATACCCCAAGGAACATTTCTGGAGAAATCCCAACAATTGCATACAGCCACACAGATGAAATGATTTAATTAGCTGAGATAACAGCGTTCTTCTAACGCGTCTGAACTACTCATGAAACTCATAGAAAGCTGTGTATTTTCTTGCATATGTGAGAGTTTACGAGTGCTTACGAGCCTACTTTAGAAGATTTGCTGAGTCCCTTGACAGCCTTGTGCTATTGCTAGAGTTACAAGGAAAGGAGAATGTCAATAGTGTTCTCTAATTACCATGTCTTTGTAGAGTTTAGAACTGGGAAGATTCCATAGAGCCTTCCCTCAGTACTAAAGAGGGAATGGATTTAGGGGTGGGTTTTTGGCTAGGGTCGGTGAGAGCACTCACGTTAGACTGAAGCTGCCTGAGAAGACAGAGAGAGGTACCCTGTTCTTCTTATCATTTCATCTACCCTTGTTGTGCACAGTCAGTGTTTGTTTTTGTTAAGTGCAGTGGGCTTTGTTGATTGTTAATAGCTAATGAAAGTGACTTCACCAGGTGGTTTTACTCATATTTAACCATATCCCTAGGTACCTTACTAACAAAACTAATTATAAGCAAACAATTTCACATGGACTCCCTTTTCCCTATTCTCATGTCGAGCAAAGAGTCAATTTGGGCTAGCTCTGCTGTTAAAATACTTTTTTTTCTTTTCTCAAGTAAGAGTTCACTGAAGTGGTATTTCAAAAAGGAATGAGTAAAAGGTAGACAGTGAGATTTGTGGATATCTCTTGCTGCTGAGCTTAGCTCTTAGTTTAATCTTTCCTGGCTATGTACACTCTTACTGTTCTAAGCCTAGGGTCACTGAGTTGTGGGAAGAGGTCAAGCTCTGATTGTGACCAGAGATAGTACTCAGACTATTGATGTGAGTTTTGTCCTTTTTCATATATGAGTATAAAGTGGCTGAAATGAGCTGAATTCTATTGTGTAATATGCCTTCAGAAATTTGCCACATAATTGACACATTTTCTCAATCCTCACTCAATCTAGGCTTTTAGGTTTGAATAGTATAAAATTACTTTTTTACAAGTATATTTTATCTGTAATGCATATAAACTAAAAAGTAGAAATCACATGAGATTATGTATGTTTTTAAATGTCTTTGTGACTAATATATAAGAAGTTTAGCAGCTGAAGGAGTTACTAAGAACTGAAATTCAAATAAGAAACCATATCCTTATATTTGTCAGAGTGTTAACCAAATAGTCTCTGTACTCTATTTTTAGCAGCATTGATTAATAGACAGTAAATATGAAAATATTTAAACTCAGCATTTTTAATATAGAGATATTTATACCAAGGTAATGTGGCAATACTTGCATAAATATTTTTGTACAAATATGTTCATCACATTTTGTTTATAACTGAAGAAAATAGCAAATAAACTAAATATGTAGCAATAAGGAGATTATCATTTAATCATAATATATCCACATCATGTGGCATTATGTTATACTTATAATATATTTACCAAAATTTTTCATGATATTGGAAAATGTCTATAATGAAAAATGAACAATTTCAGAATAATCTGTATTATGATCATATTATAGTATAAAGCTATTTATAACCATAGAAAAATACAAGGAAATACACCAAAAAATTGACATTATTGATTTTGGCAAGAAAAAAATTACATATTTTATTTTTTATTTTAATGGTATATTTAAACATATATTACCTTATTATTAATATACTAAGACATATTAAAATATATTATTTATCATTTGGGAGGATATCTTAAATCCTTGTTTGTTGGACACCAGTATACAAAGTCACTCCTACCCCAGGCTAAAATTTGTCCTGTCCACAGAGCAGCATGTCCACGTGGTGCTCTAAGTTTCCAAAATGTGCTAATGCCTGCGACATAGAAAAGATTCTCTGTCTCAGTAGCATTCCTTCCCAAATGACTTCTCTTCTTGACTCATAGATTAACTAAGGAATTACAAGGAAGACTGAATGAGGAGTTAAAGCAGATGGACTAGCAAGGCCCCAGACAACTTATCTTAATACTCATTTTCTTTTCTCTTCTCTATCCACATCTCTGTGTAGTTTACTAATAGTGCATAAATGTGAAAATAGTGTTTTGACTAGGATTGGTAAAGTTTTCCATTAACTATAAAAAATACATAGTATTTCTGATATCTAAGATGCCAATCTGTCTAGTCAGAATGTGAAGCCCCATTCTTTGTTGGAGTCCACAGTTTTGAATTTGCTCCATCTTGACTAAAGGTCAGAGAGTTTAAACCCCTTCTTGTTCCTCAAGGACAAATAGCAGGGTATTTGCTCAAAGGTGTGGCTACTGGATGCTTTACTCCTCAAACACCAAACAGGATGTTTGACTTTGGGTGTGATTATCAGGTGTTTTGGGATGAGGAGGTAATTACACTTGCTTGTTCTTCGCTTTATGGAAATCTGTGCCCTCCCCTTTTGATTGGGGTATATAAGGGTTGTGAGTGAACAGAAGGGCTTCTGTTACAGTATTCACTGGAAGCCTCCTGACTCTGTCTCCCACCTCTTGTCTTTTTTTCCTCCTTAATCCACACTCCCCTTTTCAAGAACATAGGGACCAGTTGTGCTTAACCCAACACTCTTGGAGTACAGGAAGCCTCAAGGATGTTTCCCTGAAGTATCTGTAAATCAGTGAAGATCCATTTGGGCTTTTAAAAAGGTTCTAGTCTGTATGAGATAACTGGAGTTTGCCTAGGACTATAACAGTTTTCTGTGGTAAGTGTGCCATTGAAAACTGTTTGGTGTGAAACACGTTTGAAAACTTCCCTGTCATGGCATTGGCAATTTTTGTGAAATAGTTAGAAATACACTTTATGCTTCTTGTGTGTACTACTTTCAACTTAGGTAATATTTGTAATTGTGAGAAGGTTAGTAGCTTCAACTACAGAGTGATTTCCAGGTAGCATGTTCTAGCGTTAGCTAACCTAACTAGATGTTCTAAATACTGATCAAGCTAGTGCTAGTCTAAAGAAAAACAATGTCTATATGGTAATATATATATTCATTTGTCCTTTGGGTGACATTGGTGAGGTGGCCAGAAGACAGAAAATTCAAAATTAAAAGACTTGTTTTAAAGGTATCGTCTAGCCCCTCATTAGCTACATGATCCAGAATAAGCAGGTCATTGAACCTTCCCAGATCTCAATTTCCTCATACCTGAATGCAGTTGCACATTGGGTGGCAGCTACAGCCATCAGCTGTAGGGGAAATAAAATGTGAAGGAAATTTAATGGGACCACTAGGCCTATGTAGCAGTTGAATTTTGCTGCTATCTTGGTTATATTGTTTACAGTAAGATTTTTATTTCTGGACAATACATACGACTTGTTTAGGAAGCATTCACACTTGTGGTGGTTTGAATGAGGATGGCTCCATAGGCTTATATACTTGAACACTTGGAGGAACTATTTGGGAAGCATTAGGAATTATGGTCCTTGTTGGAGGAGGTGTGTCACAGAGGTGGGCTTTGAGATTTCAGAAGATTGGCACAATTCCAAATGTCTGTCTGTCTGTCTGTCTGTCTGTCTGTCTCAGTGTATGTGTCTCTCTTTCTCTCTTTGTCCTGCTTGTGGATCAACATGTAAACTCCCAGCTGATCTGGTATTCATGCCCATGTGCTGCCATCATAGGCGCTAGCCCTCTGAAACCATAAGTTCAATTAAATGCTTTTGTTTATAAGTTGCCTTGGCCCTCATGTATTATCAGAGCAATAGAAGCTTAACTAAGATAACAGTTTAACTGAGTATTCTTGATTTCTGAGCCTTGACTTAAATAAGTCTCAGATCCACATTGTCATGGCCCATCTGCCTTTTGATTGAATACTGTTGGTTTTGCTGTAATCCATGACATATTGTGAAATTTAAAGAGCCAAATAGTTGCTTTATAGGCATTTATTAGATCATATTTTCAAGTGTCTCATTCATGTATTGAAAACACAAGTTTAATGGAATGATGATAACAGTGATAGATTCAGGAAAACAAATTTATATTTATTTTAATACACAAATTTCTGTTGATTAATCAATGAAAACATCAGAGTTTTGCATATATAGAAAATATAAATGAAATGTGTGGCACATGCCACTGAGATATTAAAATTTACACTTTCTTATATTTCAGAAATGACCAAATTAAATTTTTATTTTCTCTACATTAGTCTCCTCCTTTTACATTATATTATATTATTATTTTACATTACATTATATTATTTTCTATAAGGAAGCTGTCAGATTAATCCACCAACTTTCTGTCCTTGATATTAAATAAGAGTACATATTAAACTTCTTATGTCAGTATAGAGTGATTTTAGTCTGTTTTGATTAATCAAGGATTTCCTGGGTAGCCCAGGCTAGCCTCTAGCATCAACTTTTTTGTTTGTTTGTTTTGTTTTTTCAAGACAGGATTTCTCTGTGGTACAGCTCTGGCTATTCTAGAATTTGCTTTGTAGACCAGACTTGACTTGAACTCACAGAGTTCCGCCTGCCTCTGCCTCCTGAGTTCTGGGACTAAAGTTTTGCACCATCACTGAACACTTGCCTCAATTTTTTAAGTAGTGAAATTACAGGCATGCACATTAATGCCAGACTCAAAAGTACTTATTTTACAATTTACCTGGGAATCATAATTCTGTGCCTGGGTAAATTTCTGGGTGATTTCTTTTCCTTTCTAAATAGAGTTTCTACAAGGAGATTAAGTAAAACCAACATCTCTCCATCATAGAGATCCAACCCCTTAGACTTGAAATGAGCATGAAGGCCGGTGACGTCCAGGTGGGGCTAAACAAACCATAGCATCACGCTTTGATCATGTGTTCCTACTGACAACGCTGATTGCTGCCTCTGGTGCGCACGGATCAGTAAGAGTTCATTTACTTCCTTCCTTTATTGAATGTGGCTTTTAAAAGGCTTGCATTTAGAATTTCTGTGCTTTTTTTTTTAAAGGAGAGATAGCTTTATAATTACTATGTAAGAACTATAAAGTGGGAATGAATACATTGGCAAGCCATATTACAATTACTTTGTCATGCATCTGGTTATGTTGGCATATTTGTTTAATTAAATTCCCTTCTAATTATAACTGTATGTACTTGTGTTAATTATTATTTGCTTAACACAGGCAATAGCATAATTCTTCAAAAGAAAGCAACTCACTTTCTATTTAAATTAAATTCTAATTTAATGTGCTTCCTAAAATAATAGTAGTGGCATTTCATTAGACTAGTGGTTGAAAAATATTTATATACCTCAGTGAAATTTGGATTGGTTAAAATTCAACAGAGTTGTTTTAATTTCAGGTAGTAATTGGGAATCTTAAAAACTGAAGAGTAAAAAGGTTAGTGTTATCACACCATCAGCTGGTGCCACATATGGTTCATCCACTGGAAGATGATTTTCTCCCTTTACAGAACCTGTCCTTCCTTACTAAATGTCCTTCTTGCCCACAGCAGAAAAGGGAGGATGTTACGACTCCTGGATGAGTTCTTAGACTGGCAGGCGTTACGAATACATTTGGATGCTCCATCACATGGTTGTGATCACCCACATCCTTAGTGGGTGTAGGTGATATCATGGTTATGTATACTTGATTAATTTTAAAAGTCAATTTCCAATGAAGTTGAGTCTTCTCCATTTTTTTGTGGTCTCTGTTCTTTCTCAGATTCAAAACTCTTGTACTTCTATATAAACCTCATTTCCCCTTTGTTAGACAGTAAGTAGTTAAGAAAATATAAAATTGCCTATGCATACTGGGAAAATGGGACCTCTCATACACACAACTGCTTTCCATCCTACTTCCAAGACAGAATGTAGCCCAGGCTGGCTTCCACCTAAGACCTTCCTGACTTGTAACCTAGAGTGTTGGGATGTACTGCCACACCTAACTAGTGTTCCTATCTGTAGAACAGGCCTCATTGTCGTCTCAGTTTGTTTGATAGTTTGTGTGGGAGAGGTTGTTTTAATTTAATTAAAAATAACTTTGTCTTTCTAAAAAGAGATAAAAAAAAGTTTAAGTCATTTTTCCTACTTACTCTCTGTAATTCATACCAGAAATTCTTTTGTTATCTGAAGATCTTACCCTTTTTTCCGAAGAGAATTGAATTTCAAATATGCCTCTTGAAGTAAATTGCTAATTGTTTAAGCTACCAAATTCTTATTTACAAGGCACATCTGTTATAAGGCCAGAGAAATGGTCAAATGGAATAACACACATAAAGTTTCTAACTCACAGCAATCATCCATTATGTGTATGGTGTTAGGACATTTGTCATATTCTAAACTTACTGTGTGTACACAGCTGAATTTCTATTGTCATATCCCCTGTCTGTTTCAGGAGACAAATATGTTAGCAGATAAGACAGGGTATGCCAAAATCAGTGCCTTTCAAGCTTTTATAGCAGTAGAAGTTATTTTCTATTGAAATGTTACATAAATTCATATAAGATTTATGTGAAACAGAGAGGTATAATTTCTATTCTTGAAACATAAGAGCCACTTGTGCCCTTCCAAATCATATTTGAAAAATCATATAGTCTGAGATCCATAATTTAAAAGCTGCTGAAATAATTTTGAACTCAGTCACAATAGATTCCATGATATGCCAGGTATGGTGTTGATGCTTGAGATGATAATAAATTATGTCATAGCCCTCGAACTCAGAGTTTATAGTCAAATAGGCAAGCTCTTCCAACTCTGAGACTTGGGTACTCTGGATTGAAATAAAGGCATCAATAGTTGTAAAACCGTATTTGGCTGGATAGGATATATAACCACGAAAGAGTTGTAGAGTTATGCTGATCCATAGACCAATCTGGGAAGAATTTCTCTAATGATGTCTTCAACAGTTTGAGTTGTGGTTGCTAAGAATGGGAAGGAATTCTTCATTGACCTATCAAGAATGAAGGAATAAGACTTGGAGACTGGGTAGGAAACAAAGAAACAACAAACGTTGCTCAATATATTGATCCTGTTAAGTGGAACAGATACAATAGGGAGTGGAAAATGAGTCCATTATCAAACAATGTGAGAACTTTATGGCAAGAAGAGGTCCTGTAACTTTTAATCCAGAAAACATGCAATATGGAGACATTGTACATCTGGGTTTATATCCATATCAACTGTTACAGGGAAGCTACACACTTTAATGACAAATACCGAGGGTTTATAACTCACTGCTGAGTCTGTTAATCTACAACAGCAGTTATGTCGTGCAACCTAAAACAGTTTAATTCTTGCTTTCACCACATGTAGATTTAAAAAAAAACCTTAATTAGCAAAATGGAGTACTACAATGTTTCCTGGAAGAAATTTCTTTTTATTAACCAAAAATTAAACCTGTTTCATAGGAAAGTATTATCTATTAGCTATATAATCACATTTTAATTAAACTCCTAAAATGTGATACTGAATTTGGAAAAAATGTCCAGTTCAATGTACAAGGTGGTTTTTGACAACTAGCTGTGTAAGATGCAAGAAAAAATGACATGACACCACTCAGAGACCCATAGTCTAGTGAGAGAGTTGATAGGTAAGGAAATAATTTGACAATATTGCAGCAAGTTTTTCAGACAAAATATAAGGAAATTTAGAATCAGAAAAATGGGTGTCATATTAGAGATCATGACACTGAGTCTGCATCTTTGAGGATGACCTAGGAATTGGGCAAATCTTGTGTATTTTTTCCTAAAGTGGTCGTCAGATATGCTGGAGCTATACCATACTCAAGGCCGTGTGAATATGCATGAGCCAGTTGTTGGACTTTTGAACATTACCTTCCATTTCTACATTTAGTGACTACCACAAAAGGTTGTGAGAATTCAATGTGAAAATACACGTAAAAAGATTTGGTGCACTGATTGTTTATAAATATATTGGCTTCTTTTTTAATGTTGATAACTACTGGGGTTTCATTATCAGGGTGGCTATATTTTAGTGTTTGGTAGCAGCTGAACTTAGCCATATAAAATGGAAGGTTTTATTCCCTACTAACGCACCATTTTTCTCCAAGACATTAAGCAGGATATGCGTTTGATCCATCAAATCTCTTTGTCCTCAGGTTGTGTCTGGTTTATATTCCAATTTCCAGGTTCGTCTGCACACATTTATGCCTTGAGCCATGTAATTCTTTGAGAGACACATGATTTATTTTGATAATCCCTTTACTAGCAACTGCAAAGATCATTTATTTAAGGAACAAAATTCTTCCTGGAGAGAAACTTCTGGTTATTTTTCTAATGAGGAAGCAAGTCTTTAAACAAAGGCCACCAATCTTATTTCCTCCACAAGACCAAAGATAATAGAACTCAGGTGGGTTTGAACTTTCTTTTATTCTTTTTATCATGAAGGTTTCCTGTCCAAAGTAGGCAGCTTTTGTGGAAAATTTGCTTTGCTGTTTGAAGAACTATTAGCAGTCACTACAGGGAGCCTCACACTTCGATTTTATTTGCTACTTTTTTTTCCAGCACAGATTCATTTTTCTTGTGGTTACTACAAGATCCTTTGTTTTGCTAGCCTTGTCGCCTGTATTTTAAATATGCTCATTTTTGCCAAGATGAAACTTTCATAAAATAACCAAATTATACGTCAGGAAAGAATAAATCATTGCTTTGATAAACAGTTAAATCGGCAAGTGTTGCATTTTGTGTGTGTGGGATGCCATCTTCAGTGCCCCTTTAGATGTGTCAGTCAGGTCACACATGTTTCTATGACCATTTTATAATCATCATATTTGTTCACTATTAATTTTCTCATTTAACTTATGCTGATGCCCCAGGGAAATATCCAGTTTATCTGTGAGGAAACCGAGAGTTGAAAAATCAAAGAAATAGTTCTTCTTTCCCTGCACTCACAGGACAGGAACTCACATCCAGGTCTGTCTGATTCCAAAATAAATGCTCTTAACTACCATGGTAAGCCACATCTCTTTGATCCTTCTGGGTTCTTGGAAAGTAGACCTTCCAGTGAGTAGTTCTCACTGTAAACCATAACTGACTGCTTGTGACAATACTTAATGGCTCATTGCTAAATGTTGTGGTACACACTGAAAATAAGCTATAAGCAATACAGAGTTCATAAATGTTTATTCAGCAAGTGTGGTTTTGTTAATAGTAGCTGTACATTATTCCAGGCACTGAGACAGGTTTTTAAAATCCTTACATCTAGTTCCTAAAACATAAATGATTGTGGGCCTTTGAGTATAACTGAAGGTAGAACACGTATATAGCAAAAGGTTGGCTCTGGGTTTCACCCTAACACTAGGGGAAAAAAACAAAACAAAAACACCAAACCAATTATATGTTATCTTTTGCCCTTAATTTTCACCTCTAAGTGTTGAGAAATGAACTTTTTTAGTGTTTGCAAGACTGTAACGCCGGGCGGTGGTGGCGCACGCCTTTAATCCCAGCACTCGGGAGACAGAGGCAGGCCGATCTCTCTAAGTTCGAGGCCAGCCTGGTCTACAGGAGCTAGTGCCAGGACAGGCTCCAAAAGCTACAGAGAAACCCTGTCTCGAAAAACTAAAAAAAAAAAAAAAAAAAAAAAAAAAAGACTGTAGCACTAATTCCTGACGTGCAGTGATAAGAAGCTACACATGGCATTTATTTGTACTTCTTAAACTCTTTATACGTGAATTTGATTATAAAGGTCTATTCCAAATTCATCTCAAGGTGTTACAGAACATAAAGAAAATACCTTGCATAACCTTTTGAATATTTTAACTTTGAATTCTGAACTATGAATGGTCTTTAGAGTTTATAAAAAAGTGTTGTGAGCCTGTGGAGTGAGCACATGAAGTAACCCGGAGAAAGAAGTGGTACACTTCCCTCAGTGAGTTAAAGATTCACAGCAGAGAGGCAGGAATAGTGTGCTGAGTGTCCAGGTGGAACTAAGGTTAAGAATCAGGACAAATGACTCCTAAGACATTGACTTCCAAGGCCACAGAGGAAATGTGTCTACTCTGCACCCCATTACGCAGGTCTTCACATGCCTCTGGCCAAGTTTTTCTTTCCCCCATGTTGAGGAGACTGGGACAGTTTTAAGCAGAGTAGCCACCTCATTCCTTTCTGCTTTAACGATCTCTCTCTCCTTACAGTGTGGGATCATAATCTTATAAGCATGGTTAGAAATGAAGACTCAGACCTAGGCAGTAGCAGGAAAGGCAGAGAGGAGAAAGGATTTCACGATGCAAAGTCAGTCTACAGGGACTAGAGAGATGACTCAGTGCTTGCAACCAGGTGGTGGTGGTGGTGGTGGTGTATGCCTTTAATCTTAGCACTTGGGAGGCAGAGGCAGGCAGATCTCTGTGAGTTTGAGAACAGCCTGGTTTATAGAGTGAGTTCCAGGACTGCCAGGACTACACAGAGAAACCCTGTGTCAGAGGGGACAAAAAGGTGAGTACTTGGTTTTCTTCCAAAGGACCACACTCGACCTCTTAGCACCCATGTTAACACCATTGCAGGTGCACACATGCGCACATGCATGCACACACACACACACACACACACACACACACACACATCAAAGTAAAAATAAAATCTTTTTTAAAAGAAAAGTCAGCTTCTAATTTTTAGTGTATTTCTTTTTTATACTTTTATCCCCTTACTGGATAATCAACATCTTTAGCATTATGCCTTGATTAAATGCTGTTTAGAAGGTGTATAGATATGAGGGCTAATAAACAAGTTTGTCCATTTTGTTGTTTGTTTAGCAATTCCATTCATACAACCTGTTAGCTTTGTTAACCCTCTCTGTACCACATAAGACACTAGGTAAATATTATTGACAATCTAATATAAAGCCCAGATTTTGATTTTTAAGATGGAAATCACTTGCCAGGACTCTGACAAACAGATATAAGTATTTACTATATAAATGGATATATAAATAGGTTACCCAGTTGTATTGGCTGTGGAGGCAAATGACCGATTACTACTGAAAGTTTAAAAGCTTGATTTGCTTTCTGATAATCACAAAATGGACCTTTCTTTAAACATTTTCTAGGTTCTCTAATCAAAGCTAAAACTTCAGTAACAATTAGAACTGACGTTTCCACATGTCAAAGTTTTATCTTGAAACCCTTGGTGCTGGGTTTGTTCCATACCCATCTGACTTCTCCTGTGGAGGGAAGATGGAATATGTCTTGTTGAAGAGAGTCTGACATTAAGTGTCTGACAATTTCAAACTTGCACTGTTCGTTCTAGGGCCTTTTATTTATTTAATGAATGCCTATTGATTAATTACCTTAGTCTGTTAGAACAGGCCCCAAACCAAAAGTGAACATATATCTAACTACCAAAATATACCCTGACATTTTCTATTCTGTTCTGTTTAATTCTGTCCTTCCACAATGATTGTAGCCCACAAATCTAAAAACAGTACTCTGGTATTTTTACCCAGTAGCACTAATTAGATTGATAATTTGATTTCCAGTCCCAGAATTCACAAGTGGTTACAGATGTGTGTTGTACCACCCTACAGTGGCGTGAGCGAGTTACCGTGAATGCACTGTTTGTTGCATCTCACACATCTTCTGTCAGCCGACACTCTGGTCTTGCTCCTTTCAGCCCCATTTGCTAATGATGCTTGCTTGGCTGTAGAATGCTGTGGATGCATGCGAGAAGTTGATGAGTAATCTTGTGAATGGGAAAAATGAACTGAGGAAAATTACTTCCCATGTTGATTTAGGCCCCATTTCATCTTAACCCCCTAGTTAGAGTACATCAGTAATGATTCTGTCTCTGCAACTCATTCCTAAATAAAATTAATTGGAAACTAGATGACTTCCTAATAACCATGCTTGTTTTTGCATAATAGAAGAAGAAAAGGATTAAATTCTTTGTTCTAATTAATAGGAATAAAAATAGAATTGCAATCTTGTGGTATGGCAAAATGAGAGAAAATAAGGCTTGTAAGTAATTTTCATGGTTGTTTAGGAATAATTGTTTCATTATTGAGTTAATAGTTTTTACAAACAGCTTCCATTTCCATATCATATTTCTGCAGTCACTCTTTATTGAGATTGCCAAGGCAGAAGATGACAAGAAGTTGTTTTAAATCCATCACTTGTCTAAAAAAAATGAGTTCCCAAATAGTTAGGGGAGGGGATACAGCGGTAAAGAATGAGGTATAGGAGGAAAATAAAGGGTCAGATGGAAATCACTTGATTAATAAGACAACAAAATTCATTCACCAGCTTATTTCAAAGGAGACTCTTATTATTCTGGAAAGAAATTAGACATCAGATCCCTCATAGGCCCCAGGCTCTGACATGTGTTTTATAATGACAGTTAATTAGATACTGTCTGCAGCAATCATAGGCTGTCATTTCTAATACATTTCTGGGAAGTTGAAGGACAGGAGAAGTCACCCGCTCCCCTTCTTCCCCCTTCCCATAACTAAAATCGGTTGCCAAAATTAACTGTGAATATATAAGGCGTGAGTTCAACAATTATACAGCTGTTGTGCACATTTATGTCTTCTATTTAGTATGTGCCCTGCATCCTAGGCTATGCCAGGCATGCATTTTGCAGACCAAGATGTAACTGCAGCCTTGGAATTGTTTAAGAAAATATCACACAGCAGTCTCTAACACCTGTTCTTCTGGAAGATGCCACTGTCACTGAAACTTAAACATTAGAGCCCAGACCCCTTCAGAATTAAATGAAAACCACAAGGTTATATTAAAATAGAATTTTCAGTGCATTAATTGAGGACAGTTCTTCTTGTGTTTAGAACAACCTTAAATTGGGGTAGTCCCTGGGGTTGTTGTTATCCTCGGTTTTTCATGCCCCCTGTTCCAAACATCATTGTAAAAAGACAATAAAGTATGGTTTTGAGGAAACCAAGCCATGAGATAGAAACCTTTGTTTGTGGCAGCTTAATATCTTAGACTGCCAAAATGTTAAGGGTTAATAGTAATTATCTAGTCCAATTCCTTTACTTGACAAAGACATTTGAGACCCAAAGAGCCAAAGTAATTGGCTAAGATCCTGAAGTGAGCTGAATCTCTATTGTCTGGCATTCTTTCCCCAGAGAAGCACTGCCTCTTGCTTTATTATACTGGTAACTGACCCATTCACGGGGTGTTTCTGAGTTTGAATTAGTCCTAAGATGAACCTAGGAATAACACAATACCTCGTAGAGCTACAGTAAGTGTACATGGAGAAGCTACTAAGTCTTCTCCAGGATTTCAAACAAAGTTGTGCTGTCCTCATTGCCTTTATCCCTCCCTCAGCATTTCTAAGTGCATGCCTATCAGCACACACAGAGGCTCCCATTCCCTTTCTGGCTGGAAATCACACTCTTCACAGGCCACCCACTGACCTTCCATTTCTTAATTTAGAGTCACGCCCCATTCACAGTATGTGCATAGTGCAAACTTTTCTGACATAATATGTCATAAGTGCTGTCTCTGGAGCAGTGACTTCCAAATATAGCAAAGAATTGTCCAGAGATTGTTTTTATATACTCCTGTTCCCTACCCACTTCTGCCTATGACTCTGCAACAAGATGATCAAACAAATAAATAAATAAATAAATAAATAAATAAATAAATAAATAAAATTTAAAAGGCCTAATACAGCATGTTTCAGAGCTTGTTAATCATATTTGCTGGGCTTCCTTTTAAACCATTTGAAATTTGCTTTATTTTACGGTAGTACTCTGTGGTAATTTTAATGAGAATAGCTCCTATGAGCCATTGGAATGCTTGCTGCTCAGTTTTTGGAACTGTTTGAGAATGATTCAGAGGTATGGCCTTGTTTGAGAAGATGGATCACTGCATGTGGGCTTTGAAATCTCAAAAGCCTATGTCATTCCCATTTAGCTCTCTGCCCTGTGCTTGTGGATAAACGTAAGCTCTCAGCTACAGTTCCAGTGCTCAGCCTACCTGCCAGCCTGCCTGCTTACCTACTGCTGAGCTCTCCACCCTGATGGTTATGGACTCACCTTCTGAAATTTATTCCCATTAAATGTTTTCATCTACAAGCTACCTTGGTCATAGTGCTTTATCATAGCAGTAGAGGTAACAAGGACATAATCTTCTCATACTTACCTCGCATGTGTATATCAAAGCACTTTATCTTATGTCCTTGCAATCAAAGATAAATACTTTCAAACATGTAGCTAGACTTGAAGATATAGTATGTGGAATCAAGTGATTAATCACAGTGTAAAATAGATTGCTATTATAAAGCATGTTAAGTCATGTACCCAGACACATTATATGATAACCCAATGAACTAGCCAAACAGGGCTGCACTGGGAAGGGTTTTAGATTGTGGCCCATTAGCATCCTTGAAAATCCAGGCTGGTATCTTGAACCAGTCCTCAGGCATGGAAGAATACATATGGCTAAGTACCTGTACTATAATGATTCATTTGCTTTCTCATTGAATGCAGCCTCTGTACCAGTTTTGGACTTAAAATATTTGTAGAGCCTTAAAGATACACTAGTAAAAAGAGAATTATATTTAACAGAAATATTTGGAACTGACATAGAAACCTTCCCACTGAGAACTAGCTCTTGGTGTCTCCAATGGTGCTATGCAAGCTACCTCGAGAGAGCAATAAATGTTCCTACTTAGCTATACAACCTATGAATGACAACAATGACTGGCCCAACAAGATAAACACTGTGGTGCAATAGTGGCATTTTATCTTGGAGGTAACCAATGTTTTTTTTTTTTTTTTAACCAATGATTTTCTAACTGAACTTCAGGCTTTCTCAATAGGAGGGAATTCATGCCTTGTACTGTAAGCCTAGTCAACTACCTATGGTTTGAAAGGTCTTTGAGACTACAGGAAAACCTTCTAAACCAATATAATTTCTAAATGTGTTCTAAATAGTTATCATAAACACACAGATAATTTTAGGTGCCATACCTCTTCAAAGAAGCTTCTGTTTTACTAGATAGAGGCTACTAGAGATCTACAGTTGGTCAAAACATTAGGTAGAATGAGTAACTGTGGGTTTTCTGGCTCCAGTTGAAACATCAACAATTCAGTTCTTACATGTGATGCTCAGGTACTATCATTGAAGGAGGACAGACAGATAGTAGAAGACACAAGATACATATTGCTAGATAGTCTCTTCTAGACATGACAGGAAAGCTGCACCCATGAAATCTCAGTATCATTGCTGTAACAAAGCCTGCATTTGGCCAAATCAATTGACATGCCAACATAGATGAGAGAAATTTCACAAAGTCCCAACCCTTAGATGAAGAACTACCGGCAACCAATGGCTTCTGAGAGAACAAGAATTCTTTTTTCTTCATGGATGAGCTCCTTAACAAGTTATCTAGTCCCAAACATGCATACATATGAGCCATTCTAGAAACTCAGTGTTTTTTGTTGGTGTGTGTGTGTGTGTATTACAGTAATGATTAAAAATCAATAAAGCCCTGAGTTTGAGAAGGAGTAAGGGTGCCACCGAAAGAGTTGGAGTGGGAAAAGGATAGGTAGAAATAATATAAAAACATTGCCCATGCATGAAATTCCCCCCAAATTTAAAATTTTAAATTAACAAATGCCTTCAAAAGAAGCCACTCAAAGATAAGGTAAGTTAAACTTAGCTCAGACAGAATCTAAAACACAATAAGCTTTCAACAAGCATTCGCTCTATTTGAGATTGCTGTTGGCCTTACATTGTCACTGTTTAACTCATTCTTGATAAATCAGTGGCATACTGACCATGGATATTAAGCCAAAAACTTTAGGACATTTAATTTTTTTCATATTTGTTTGTTTTAGAAAAAAATATAAAATATCTACTTTGTTCAAGCTAAACTTCTTGCTTTGTTTTTGTGTATAACAGTATGTGATCCTTAACTTATAGAAATCAGTGAGTTCATATTTCCATTGGACTTAGAAAGTTAGATATTTTACAGCTGAGCTAGAAGAAGCTCATTCTGGGACCAGTTTCAGATATTACTGGAGATGATGTAAAATTCACAGTTTCAATTCAGAGTCTATATTTCTTTTTCCCAAGGACTCTTATCTTCTACTCAGCTTTCCCTTACTAGTTGAATAAATAAAGACAAAACTTTCATTAACCTGAAGAACGTCTGTTGCCTCTATTAGTGACCCAGATACAAGGCAGTTGAATGGAGCAATGCCTTTATCCCTGGATTCCAGATCTAGGGACTTTAAGTGGATTAAGTTCTATGGAGCCATAATTATGGCACTGTTCAAAAATAATATTTTGTATTATGATTTTCTTGGTTTGTCTTGTCAGAAATAAGGAATCATATCTCTCTGTGATACTTTACTATGTAATGCCACACACAAGGTTTCTTGTATCTATACTATGCAGTATGCGGAGTAGAAATCAACATGGATGAAATATACGTGTTAGATTTCAAACCTCGTGTCAGGCCACTCAGTACAGCAGTCAATTTGACAGTCCCGTGAGGTTATATGCAAACACAGTGTTTTTAATTAGGTGCACAATGTAGTATCATCCTTACATTCTTGTAGCTAATTATCCTTAATAAAATTAGGCAGGAGGTTAAATTAATTTTATTTGCCAAACATACTGTAGGTACATCAAGCAGAATATATAAATTACACTGCTGTTATCTGAATCTTATTTTTCCTGTAGTTTTTCTGTTGGCTTTGTACCCTAGAGGGGAGTATAGCCTAGTATGTGTGCTGGTTAACTTTTATTTTTGTTGACTTGACATGAGTCATCTGAAAAGAGGAACCTCAGTTGCCAGCTTGTCCTGTAGGCACATCTGTAGTATGTTTTCTTGATCAATGATTAATGTGAGAGGGCCCAGCCATTGTGAACGGTACTACTGGACAAGTAGACCAGGTTTATATTTAAAAACAAACCAAAAGTAAATTGTGACCCATGGAGACCACAGAGAGCAAGACAGTAAACTGTAATTCAGTATCACCTCTGCTCAGTTCCTGCCCCATAAGACAAACTTTTTCCTCCCCAAGTGTAGTTTTTGTGGGCTTATTGCTGCTGCCTGTTGCACGGTCCCTGTTTCCTTGGCAGGTAGGGGATGAGAAGATGCTGAGGCAAGGGCATAGACTCTGGGAGAAGTCTTTATTGTAAACAGCTTGGGGATTTTTATGGGCTTAGGGAATTTAAGTTGCCGCAGGAACATTTCTGGTTGGTCCTTTGGAAACTGGCAGTCACTGCTGGCGTGTGTCATTAGTTACCGTGCTTTTGGTCCACTGCCAGATGGTCCTGGCCAATTTTGCTTACTCTTTGTGAGTTTGCATGCACTTTCTAGTGCTTGCACTATTGCCCTGCCACACCCAAGTTGATTTTGGACATGGTATTTATCACAATTAGTAAAGCAGACTAATATGGTATGTTAGCTATATGCCACTATAACAAAATACCTATGGCAGATAAAGAAAATAAGGTTGTTTGGGCTTTCCATTTTAGAGGTTTCATTCCAAGGTTCAGCTGCCCTATTTGCTTTGGGCCTCAAGCATTGTGGGAGTACAAATTGAATCCAGCTGCTTACATTATAAGCCAGGGAATGAAGATGTAAAAGAAAAGACTGGATTCCAGAATCCCCTTTGAGCTCATAACCCCAGGGACCACTTCCAGGTTGGTCCCGTAGAGCCCCCAATAGCACCACTCTGGACACACAGACAGGAAATTCTCACCCAAACCATCATACGTGGATAAAGCATCAATATGACTACACACACACACACACACACACACACACACACACACACGAACTTTCTTTCCTTGACTTCTGCAAGGTGTCCTTGATCCACAGACTTTTTCTTCTGTTGTCCTTTGTGGGTCCTCCTGGTAGCATACATAGCAAGATGGATTTGGTACCATAATGCCTCTGAGCATTGTCTATTGACGGTTTCAAATGTTCTGGTGTCTACTAAACAACTGAAGTTTTATTCTCTTGAAACTCAGGCAAGTATTTTTAGGACATAGAGTGTTAGGCTTGGTGCTGAGGGAAAATAAAAGTCATCCTCAGTTCTGAGTTATGTCTATCTTATTTGGCTTCTAGTCTCAGTGGACCTATTATCTTTGGACATCCTTTGATATTCTATGGAGAAATAGATCATGACAAAAGGCAAAAAAAGGTGCATGTCTATCCCTAGTGGACTTAAAAGACAAAGAAAGAAAGTAATTCAAATTGCAGTATTTGAGAATGGGTTAGCCACTTGAGTGAATTGAGTTTTTTGGTTTCTTTTTCTGCCATGTCTTTACTGGTAGACAGAGTCTGTTTCCTACATCTGCCCTTTAGCAAGAAGAATACAAGTAATGTGTCTGTGTTGCTGCTCAGTTAAACAGCAGGGCAGTATGTGCTTCAAGGACTGCCCCTCCTTCTCCTTTGCGCACACTGCTGACTTCAATGACATGATTTGTACATTAGTTTGAGTTCTGTATTCATTCACTGTTCAGTCTTATTTCAGGAACTAATTGAACATCTTGTCTCTTGTTTCAGACATTTGGCACATGTTGCCCCACGCCCAGTTGCTTTCTCTGGCAAAAGGGACCATCAGAGAAGGCTAATTGACCCTTTTGTGAATGAAGGACTTCAAAATGTGAATGATGAATCAGGGTCATTATGAATGTAATGTGGACATGATTCATTTATTCCTCTCACTAGTTTTTAATGTATGAAAAATCCAACTTATGTTTAATTTGTGTCCTCTTAAATCATCAACATATTATTTTTTAAGAGTTATCAAATGTTCAAGAGCTAACATTTGGCTTGGAGCAGCACTATTCATATGCTAAATAATTTGGATCAAGTTCAAAACCGATTGATTTGGGTGTTCAACGGTGTCCTTTAAAAACTTCAGTTTTCTATGTTTCTTGATTGCAGGCTAGATGCCATGATCTTGTCCCCAGCTTTACTCAGATGCTGCTGGTTGCTTTGTATCTAAGAATGCTTACCTATTATTCACTTTGGTATCAAGAACTTGACACAAAACTCTCCTATAACAAAAAGGTTCCTGTAGTTTTTTGAAAAGTAACTACAGTAGAAATAAAAAAAAAATACACAAAAAGAAGGGCTTAATTTTTTTTAATACAAGACTACCTCGAAAATTATGTAATTTAATTTATATTTTCAGATGTTATTTTCTAAGTATCTTTTGTTGTAATTGAATATTTCATAAGATGGTATTAAAGGTTCTACATGGTAAATTTTATCAGGATTTTCCATAATTCTTGTCCCCTGTCAAGGAAGATTCTTACAGCTTGGCATTTAGCAGAAAGCCTATTGAAATTAAAACCCATAAAGACATCATTCTTTCTCCTAGTCTTCTGCTTGTACTGTATGTCCGTAACAGGATCATTTGAATTTTATTTTACTAGATACATTTGCAGAAAATATTTTCAAGAAACCTGATTGCTGGTTCCTTTATTTGGCTCTAGTGGATAGCAATTATGTATAGTAAAATACTTCCCATTGAGGGTCTCCTGAGAAGTTGTTTTTCAAGTGCTGAAAGGCGATTTCACACTTTGTTGTTTTCTTCTAAATAATGAGGTTAGGCAGTATTAAAATTGCTCTCTGAGGCCAACCATGTTGGCACATACCTTTAATCCCAGCACTAGGGGGGCAGAGGCAAGCATATTTGTGAGTTTGAGGCAAGTCTGATGCTAAGTAGTGTGTTCCAGGTCAGCCAGGGCTACATCCTATCTGAAAAGAAAAAACTAAAACCAAAAGGTGTCACTGGTGGAATCAGAAATACCTTGTCTGGAATTGTAGCCAGAAGCCATTGGCCTTTATAGATAAAGTATGATACTAAGAACTGGGAATGCAGACTTCAAACCAGACTGTAGATTTGGATCATGGCCAGTCACCTATTATCTGTGTGAGCTCCAAAAGGTTCTGTGACTTCATCTTTCCTAAGTAGTATATGGCTTGATAACAGGAGAGCCAACTTGTAAAGGTTAAGCTTATTGATGCATATGGTGTTGTTATGGTCTCTGGCTTGTGTATAATAAAATGTATTATAAATAGTATATCTGATATACATATGACTATTTCCATGGGCCAGTAAATTGTTTGTCTTGGTATTATACCCAGCCCAAGTAGTATTCTGATCCTTCTGAATGACACCATCCCTATAGTTCAGTGCTATTTGCAGCCTGGGTCTCTAATAGTTTTACCCTTTTTCATATATTTAATAATTAACAGGCACTATGAAAGGTTGAGAAACGGTACTTGATTGATGAGCATAGCACACATGTTCCCCCAAATATTTACATTTTAGCCTGGACTGCAGTGTCATTAAGACAAAAAATATTTTAAAATGCTAATTTTGACCCCTGTTTTCTTCTCTGTCACTTATCTCTTGGTTATGGTCTTAGAGGTAAATTAATGAAGAAACTTGAAAGGAAACCAAGTCCCTCATGAACTCATTATGTTAAACTCATAATCTCACTGTGGACGTCACCTCTTTCCAGAGTGCAACTGAAGTTAGCCTACTGTAGTCACATACTGTCTCCCCTGTTGTTCATTCAGGTTATCAGAGCATAACCAAGATTGCAGGCTGTTTTCCCCTTTGTGGTGTCACATAGAAGAAACAATACCCAAGCAGTAACTGCTTTATCTAATCCCCGGATTAATCTGTATCATGGCTTCTGCTAGGTTGGAATCTTCCTCTCCTTTAATTTAGTTCTACAAAAATGCTACAGCGTTTCTTTTCCTTCTGATTTAGCCTCATATGGGTGCATAGAGATTCTTAAGTAAGTTGTTACAGTGTTAAGATTTCATGATCAGGCTCCATTCTTTAATAGGTATGATCAGATTTGGCCTCCTCTGTATCTTCAAGTAAGTACCCTTCAAACATCCTATGATCTCTCTACTGCTGAGAAGATTTGATACACTGGAGGGAAGATGAAGCATCACAGTCTATGGATTTGTTTCTTAGTATAATTCAACCCTGAGTACTCAGATGCAAAATGACCATTAGAGGTTACATTTTTACTGTGGAGTTTCATTGAAAAGGTAATTTTATTTAGGTAGGCCATCAGTTTCTTTCAGACACTAAAAGTTAGGCCTACTTGGCCTCTTCATTGTGCAAGTGAGAAGTTTAAATACTGTGTATTTCCACACCCTTCTCCATAAAAATGAGATTTGTTTTCTTTTTAATGTCTTTCTCAATACTGTTAACTCTTACTTGTGCTGTAGTTGTAGGTTAAAAATGTGGATTTATGGTACTATAAAATGCAAAGTGCAGGAAAGCAGGAGACAGAAGAAACGTTCCAGTGCCTGGGAAGCACAGCCCCTAGAAACTTCCCCGATCTGCTTAGCCTTTGCATCTTTTGGAAAGTCTAAGTGAGAACTGATCCCTGTGCTTTGCTGGAGAGAAGCTGGTGTGTTTGGGGGGAATTGGAGAAGCAGATACTTAAATGATGGAGTAGTCACCAAGGGTGCTTAACAGTGCTTTATTTTCATCTCTAACAGTCAAAGGAGGTCCTAATAGTCAATATGCTTTCTCAAATCGCACTTTCTTTGTATTTGGAATATGTGTTTCTTCCTTCATTTGCTTTTTTTTTTAAAAAAAAATTCTCTTTGATCATATAATTTGACAGTATTACCACATAAAAAGATTTTGTTTTGTTTTCTTAAATCTAGAAAGGGAAACAACAATATGAGAGAAGGCCCAGCTATGCTTTAGAGTAAGAGCTTGTTAGAAAACAGGCTGCACATATTTTAGTTGACTTTATATTAATAGAGACAGCCTCTTTACCGAAGCTTGAAAACACAGATTTGCCAGAAGCCTATCAAAATAATTTTTGTACAAATAAATCTTGGCTGTTGTCTCCTTTGTTTCGTGGCATTCTGCTGTCATAAGGAACCCCAGACTGGAAGGGGGTGACTCAGTCTCTGCGTACTTGCCATATGCAGCCCTTGGCGAGGAGCATCTGAGGAAACCATGGCCTGTCAGAAGACCTCTAATGAATGCAACCAGGGGCCGGCACTCCTGTACCCCACAGGACAGTATCCACAATGGCAAATGTTCGCATTAGCATGGTGATATGATTTTAAATTGAAAATTAATTTTTGTTAGCTGAAATGGAGAGTGAATATTGAATATACTAAAGAACGCTTCATGTCGACTGCTCACAATGGTGGCTAGGCAGATGACCTTTTATTAATGTGGAAGTTTAAGGCCAAAGCCACTCTGACAACAGTAGATTATAATTCCTATGTTTCTACCATGCTTTGATTCTAAAAAAACTAAAGTCAAATTTTTAATCGGATGTCCTTTTCTATAATAGAAATATACATCGTCAGGAGGCACCAGCGGCTGAGGATATTTCTGGTTTAGTGAGTAAAGTGCTTTGCCGCAGAAACATGGGGACCTGAGTTCAGATCTGCAGAGCTTACACAAAGGGTAGACATGGTCATGATGTCTGTAATCCCAGCAGTCATATAGGTGATTGAACATGGAGGAAAGAGAGTTCCCAGAAGCTTGGTGGCCACTGTGCTGGCTTATTTTATGTCAACATGACATGCTAGAGTCATCTGAGAGGTGGGAACCCCCGTTGAGAAAATGCTGCCACGAGACTGGGCTGTATGAAAGTCATAGGGCAGTTTCTTCATTAGTAATCAGTGGGAGAGGGCTCACCCCATTGTGGATGAGGTTGTCCCTGGGATGGTGGTCTTGGGTTCTCTATGCAAACAGGCTGAGCAACTGTGAGGACCAAGCTAGTAAGCGGCCCTCCTCCATGGCCTCTGCATTGGCTCCTGCCTCCAGGTTCCTGCCCTGTTTGAGTTCCTGCTCTGATTTCCTTCATTGATGGACTATGATATAGAAATGTAAGCCAAATAAGCCCTTTCCTCCCCAATTTACTTTTGGTCAAGGTGTTTCATCATAGCATTTATAACTATGACAGAAATTGGTACCAGAATTGTGGGGTATTGTTGTGGTGGGCCTGACGATGTTGGTTTGGGGAGGATTGTAGAGATACTTTGGAACTTTGTATTAGAAGAGCCATTGAGTGTTTAGAGATCAGTGGTTGTTCTTTCTGAGCTGTGAAAATAAGAATGTTGATGGCAGTGCTGATGAAGGAGGCCTGGCTTTTGGAGTTTCAGAGAGAAGCCAAGACTCTGCTGGTATTTGTATGAAGAATCTGTGGTTTGTGGTCAGCTGAAGCTGAAAACACAGCTGTGATTTATGAGACCAGAGTTGCTAGGACAATTGGTGCTGGTCAACTAGAGCTAAAGAATCGTGTGATTAAGAAGAGGCCACTGTCATTGAGGTGAGGTCTTCGGGGAAATGTTTCATCAGAATCAGCACAGACAAGCTGTGTTCATAGATGACCATAGTTGTCCCTTGTGCTGTCAGTCAAACTTGGTCAAGTGTCAGAGTCTCCCAGGTGGCACTGGTTTTGAAGGCATGAAGGAGCCATAAAAAGCAGCTGAGGCTTGGCACTATGAGATGTCAGGAGAGACCATTGGTGAAGGTACAGATGGAATTTTAGTGAAAGCCCCAGGATTAAAGGGTCATAGAGAAAAGTTGAGGGTTTGCACCATGAAGAAAGTCCAGGAGCAGCTATTGTTGAAAGCACAGCCCAGTTGCAGTAAAAGACTGCAGCATTTATGAGATCCCAGTAGCATGGAAGGACCACCAAGAACAGCAGCAGCGGTGGAGTGGAGTCGGGCAGAGGCTAGAAGACAGGCAGTGTGTGCTCCAGAGGGCAGAGCTGGAAACACCAACTCTTGGTTGAGTTCAGAAGGTTGTTAAATCCCAGGATTTTGGATATTTAATTATTTACACTGTTAGAGTTTGGTTTTGCTTTGTTCAGATTGTGACTGTGCCCTGGTTATTCCCTCTTAAAATAAAGTATTTAGCTTATTTTTTAGTTTATAGGGGCCCACAGTTGAGACACTGAATTTTTAAAAGAGATTTTGGATTTTAAAAGAGACTTTGGCAGTTTGCTGTACAGAGTGAATTCCAGTACAGCCAAGGCTGTTTACCCAGAGAAACCCATTCTTGAAAATCCGAGAGAGAGAGAGAGAGAGAGAGAGAGAGAGCGAGAGAGGCTGGATTTTTACAGAGACTGACCTTTTTATTTGAATTGGTATGCACTGTGAAACTTTTAAGCTTGTAACATGTTTTGTATTTATGATATTTATTAATCTGAGTTCTTGGGGAAGAACCAAAAGAAGGTGGGAGAGGTTATGCTGTAAAACTGTTGTGTGTCGCCGGGCGGTGGTGGCTCATGCCTTTAATCCCAGCACTCGGGAGGGAGAGGCAGATGGATCTCTGTGAGTTCGAGGCTAGCCTCGTCTACAAGAGCTAGTTCCAGGACAGGCACCAAAGCTACAGAGAAACCCTGTCTCAAAAAAAACCAAAAAAAAAAAAAAAAAAAAAAACCAAAAAACCAACTGTTGTGTGTCAAATTGTCAAGAGATACCAATGAACAGCACCTTTCCATGGCCTCTTCCTCAGCTCCTGCTTCCAGGTTCCAGCCCCGTTGAGTTTCTGTCCTGAATGTAATGTAACCAAATGTAAATGTCACATGTATTTAGTTATATAACACATGTTATAGGATATTATTTTTTAACTGGGCAAAGATGTGTTACATTTGTTTATTCTATGAAATATTTGACTGTGTAATAGTGTGTTTCTTTTGTTTATGATGCACTTATTTAATTATGAAAATATGGTGTTGCATTTGTTTCACCTGGCCTGCCTAAGGCAGCTGATTGGTCTAATAAAGAGCTAAATGGCCAGTAGCTAGGTAGGGGAAGGATAAGTGAGACTGGCAGGCAGAGAGAAGAAATAGGAGGAGAAATCTAGGCTTGGAAGAGAACAGAAAGGAAGAAGAGAAGAGGGGAATGAGAGAACAAGGGAGACACCTGAGTCCAGAAGCCAGTCAGCCATCAGCCAACCAGATGTAGAGATAGCAAGAAAGTAAGAAAAGGTAAAAAGCCCAGGGACAAAAGGCTGATCAATAGAAATAGGGTAATTATAAGCTTTAAAAAAAAAAATACCTAGCCAGAAACATGCCAATGCTAGGTTGAACATTCAAAGCTAATAATGAGTCTCTGTCATGACTTGGGAGCTGGCTCGTGGCCTTAAAGAAAAAGCTTGGTTCATGCATATGAACATGAACATCCCTATACACACATACACACCCACAAAATATCTTAGCGGGAGAAACAAAGGAGACTTGATGTGAAGGTCGAATTCAAAGTCCAGGGTGAAGGCTGTTGGAGACTGGAGTGGTCTGGCTGTCATGCTGTCCTAGTAGTCCAGTAAACTTAAATCATGCCAGATCTTGTCGCTTTTCTAGAGGCCCCATGAGTTCAAACTGCCGTTTTTGAGATTATATGCTCTAAAGATAATTTGTCATTAGAATATTAGTGCACTTGAGAGCAATACAGAATTGGTAGATCTGAGCTTAGGGTCTGTCTTGGTCACATACAGCCTCTATTTCCTTGAGGGTGTCACTTCCTCTTTCTAGGTTTGTCTCTTTGTCTGCAGAATGCTAGAACTTGAATAGCAATGCGCGTAGAGATTCTTCTCCTTCAAAACTTCACTGATACATTCAGATTAAATCTTGATGGTAGTGAAAAGTTTCTGCTTCCCAATGAACCTCTCTGCCGACAGAATAATCCATTTTAGACCAAATCAAACTGAATTAGCAAAGTCCAGGTTTAATGGAGGCCAGCCCCTGGGTGGACTTCCAGGCCTTCAGAGAGGAGACAGGAAGGAAGATCAGAAAAGCCTTGTGTTTGTTCTGTGGGGGGTGGGGTGTAGTTTAAATACCCTGTGGGAGTGGTTTTGAGCCTCCCTGGGGAGCGGTCATAGTTTGGCAGGCTTTTTTGCAGATGGAGTCTGGACTGAGGCAACTCTCAGGGGAGGGGTCTTGGGATGGAACTTTCCACTCAAACATTCCAGACTCTTTGGATATATGGAGGCCAGAGGCTGAGGTGAAGCCTTAAACCCAAACATTCCAGACTCTTTGTGTATAGGGGTGCCAGGGGCTGGTGTGAATCCTTAACTCAAACAGGTAGCAGGCCTCAAAACTCATATACACAAATGCTTCAGGGAACTTCATATATCTGCAGAGAATTTCCCTTTACCTCTGAATTTCCATGAGGCTCATTCTTGATTCATCATGGTCTTTGAACTGGAAGGTAGGAACCTCTGAGCTGAAATTCCCAACTGTGTTCTTGGCTTGCTCTCAGGCCTTTTGCCTTTGGGCATGTTGTCTGACTTATCTTTAGTTCCACCAGCTGCAAAACACAAATAACGCTTCCTTCCAGACAAGCTGTGTGATGAATGGCAGCTCAGAAAGTCTTGTTGTGTCAGCAGCAACCTATTCTGATTTTCATTATGACCTCGTGGTTTATGCTTTCCTCTTAAAGCTGTGCTTCTGCGATCCTCGCTTTAGAGATGGTTTCCTACCTGCTTGTTGTAGGGATGAAAACAGCCAAGTTGGCTCAGTAACAGAAGGCTACCAAGTATAATGACTGAGTTGTAGTGTTTTCTGCACCCAGTGTCTCTTAAGCTTTTGTTAAAACCATGTTAACTTCCATAGCTCAGAGGAATTCATCAATCCTGACTACTAGTTATTTGTCAAAGTTCTACATTAGGAAATAAAATGTTTCTGCATATCTAGGTTTCCGAAAATAAATGTAACCTCTAAGGGTATGCAAGTGTTCTAGGATTCATACTAGTTAGATTCTTGGGCCTCTGGGCTTACAAATAAGCAAACATTCTTCCTCGGTTTTATAAAACTGTTGGATTATTTCAGATCACACACACGCACCCATCCTTGGGCCCTTAAGGGCATTAACATTAATCAAAGTGTTGCAAAATTCAATTAGAAATTATCTGATGCTCCCTGCATGTTGATTTCACTGTGCAAGGATCCTTTTCTGCAATAATCTGCCTGAACAGATGAGACTCAGCTCAGGTAGGGAGAAAGCTGTCAGAGTAGAAGTTTCAAATGAGGGCAAAAAAAATGATCCCAACATGGGAGCCCTCTTCACAGCATCACGCTTAGCAGAAGTGGAGCCTAGGGCAAGTCACATTATAATAGACCTAAAATATTTAAATGAATGCCAAGGATGGCTGCTACCTGAGTTCCTGGGACTAGAGTAAACAGCTATAATTAAACATGCAGAGAGAAGCAAGTGATATCAAAGGCCGATGGTATTATACGGAATATACAGAGACAAAATATGGTGCTAGAGACCTGTTTCCTGGTGTAAAGGGCATAGCACTAGCAGATTCTACCCTAGTCACCAGCCTGCGGCATGAGAAAGAATCATGCCAGAGTGGAAAGACTCAAATACCAAGACAGACCAAGGTCTGAATTCTACCTGCATCCTTCACTTCCCTAGTGGCTTTCCACAAATTATGTGCTTCACTTTAAAATGAGAATAATGTGGCTGGGCTTTGTGTAATCCCAACACTCAGAAGGTTAGAACAGGAGGAATACAAATTTAAGGGAATCCTGGACTGCATGCATACACACAAATACACACACATAGAGAACTGATAATATAATTGTTTTAGGGGTTCCATGAAGACTAGAAATGACACACATTTATGTATATGTTACTTGATAACATAGCATTCATAAAAATCAGTAAACGATTTTTAACAATTTATTTACATATTTAATGTGTATGTGGTTTTTGTCTCCTTGTGTGTCTATGTACCATGTATGTAAGCGCCCGTGGAGGCCAGAAGAGGGTGTTTGATCCTTTAGGACTGGAATTATACTCAGTGGTGAACCATCATGTGGGTGCTGGAATCATGAGACATCCATTTGTCATATTATTTGGTTTCCTTTCTTTGAAAAACTGCTGAATGAGATACATTCTTCATTTCTCCATCCTTATGTTCCTACATAATGGAAGAGTAGTCCATCCTCTTAACCACTGAGTCACCTCAATGACCTCTCTCAGTAAGTACTTTTAAAGACCTTCTGCGACGTATCTTTTACCATGGATATGAAACCTTACATACCTTGAAAACTTTTCCCTTTTAGCTGCTTCTTAATACTTGGAAATTTCAGAATATCTATGTCTTCATTGTCTCTTTAAGTCTTATTGCTGCATAGACTACCAGGGCCTACTGTAATTGGACATATTAGTAGACTAGGATTTGACTGTGATGGATTTCTGGAAGAACATGAACACACATAGAACATGATACTTATATTTGAAGCAGTGCTGTATGTGGCATCATTATCCCCGGGCATGGTTCTGGCCATCATACTATTTTTGGTTCCTATAGGTAGTAACTGCTCTCATGAGCAATGAATTTACATGATTCCTAGTGACAGAGGGCCAAAGTGTTCATCTGTCTTTATGTCCTTGAACTCTTGATGCATCGAGGTAACATAATATAGGATACATCTAGTGAACTGTGAAGAGTTCAGTGTAAGGGATGATTGCTTGTAGGGGGTTTTAAAAATTGTGAAATATTTGGAAAGAAGAAAGGTTTGAGCTTTGCAAACTTAAAATGCTGACTTTGTCTCTTCTCCCATTATAATATACCGGAAGTCCATGTGCTCCAAATCAGTAGATTGGGGCTGCGGTGCTTTCAGTTTTTGATAGATTATTTTATGTAGTTCAATTTTTCAGGTATTTGCTTAGTGACATAAAAAGAAAATTTAATGTAGTACTTGAACTATCTGTCATGTTATTTGGTTTGCTTTCTTTGGATAACCTCTGAATGTGATAAATTCTTCATACCTCCATTTTACATTCCATAATAGAAGCCAATTGTTTAAAAGTATTTTATTCTATTTTCTATGATATTATTAATAATAACATATTAATAATTTCAATCAGTAAAATGTGTAATTATGTCACTTATGTTTTTTCTTAAGTACTTTCTCATTTGATTAACCCATAGCCTCCTCTTTGCTCCTTTCCCTTCATCATCATCTCTTTCTAGGCAAAGGTTCAGTGGGCATACTGATAATAGTGCATGGCCAGTATTGAACTCTGGGGGCTAAGACTTCAAAGGACACTAAAGGGACAGAAAAATGCACCTTTGGTATCTTAATTTGATCACTCTAATTGAGAAAATGCACCTTAATAATTACTTAGTGTGTATACTGACCTGATTATTCATTTGCTTTCTAATGTGGACCCTTCGTCTTTGCCTTTCTGAGTTTTATCTCCGCTTAATGAGATGACATATGGAGAATTCCACTCTTCAGTATTCAGGTGATGGGATGGAGGCTATCGCTGGGGTCTTTTTCCTCCTTCTCCTCCTCCTTCTGTGTAGGCCATTCTTCTTGTGTGTGGCAGCGCTGGTGGGCTCCACCAGGGAGCTGACAGCAGAGTAGTTACAATGAGTCTGTAATTAAGTGACATCACTGAGTCTTAAACGCATCTGCTGTGAAAGTCAGAAGGCTAAATTATCCCATTAAAGAGAGAAAAGTGTCATTTGGTGTTAAAAGAGCCCAAGTTTAGTATGCTGCAGAGTTGCTTCAGGAAAGCTGTTACATGCCAGTTGAGCAGGGAACATAGTGGGAAGACTGGGAGGCTGGAAGGCCATGTGCTTCCGAACAAGCTGTTCAGGAATCACAGCTGCACTCAGGCTAACTTTTTTTTTAAGGAAGAAACCGTATTTTGCTTTTGCAAATGCAGTTAACTGCTTGGCTGCTGGTTTTTGCGCTCTCAGCTGTGCTCTTCCAGGCACTCCATAAACTCTCTGCAGCATATGACCTTACAGCGCTGCACAGTTTGGGTGAGAACAAGACTCTGCAGTCGGTCTCCATCAGCTGACTAATGTCGCTTAGTCACAAGCTATCACAGCACAACACCCCTTGGCATCTCTTGGATTCCTATTTCTGAGCAAATGGAAATCTTGAAACAAAGATCTTCATTGGCCAGCCCCAGACCTCTCTCAGAATAGTATATTCAGAGTGTGACTCCCAGACCTATGTGGCTTAGCGAATAATATCCAGAATTAATGTCCTTGCTCATACATTTTTTCAGTTACCATTTAAAAAACTTGTTTAAAATATAAAAATAACAACAATAATAATGTAACTGTAAAATCAAATCTTAGCTACCTTGGTAGTTATTTTCTTTGCACTTCCATAGAATTGAGGAATGCTTTCTATCTATTGTTTTTTCTTTCTTCCTGTGTGTGTTTGGCATATTACATTCACTCACAGTTAATCTCTCATGCCCTTTAGAGAGATGTGTGGTTGGACAAGAAGGGCCACGGTCTGCTTGTGTACAAATGACCCATATTCCTTTTCCTTCTAAAGGCCTTGTTTATGTTCTCTAAAATTCCTGGCTCCTTGTATCCTTAGCATTTGAAATGCCTTTTTTTTTTTTTTGAGTTGGCAAACTGAGTTTAAAAGCAAATGGAAAGGGAAAGGAAGTAGGAACTTCTGTTAAACATCCAGTGTTCCTTTAGAAAAACTTCAAAATCTTAGTGTATGTCCCAATTTGTTCTTGATGTTCCAGTTAAGGGTAGACTGATGGGTGACCAAGAAGTAGACTTGTGCCTAATATGTATGAGGCCCTGGGTCCAGTCCTCAGAAAGAGGGAAGGAAAGGACAGAAGAAGAAAATAAGAAAAGAAAGGAAATATAAAAAGGAGGGGTTGTTTAGAAGGATACTATAATCTCTCATGGAATCTAACCCTTTAGAACAACTCCCAATAGCCCCAGGGACCTCATAAGAAGAGCCTGTATCCTTACTAACAGCCTCTAAGTTACAGGCCTCACTTTGGCCAGCTGTTGTATGACACTGTACAAATCAGTGGAGCTGCAGTAAAGCCCTACATCAGAATAAATGACTCCAAAGGGTTACTGTTCTTTGAGAAGAGGACTAAGGATGTCACCTCAAAAGCTTAAGTGTTGTCAGGACTAGAATTGGGTAAGGACTCATCAAGAATTTAGTGCAATATGTACTGGGTTCAAATAGAACTAGAAATGTAACAGTTCTCATTGCATCTTCAGAACCTGGGAAGTGTAGAACACTGACACTAAAAAGCCAGAAACCTAAAAAATTGGACTCAGAAGGTCTGGACTCTACCAGATTGCATTTTGCTGACATTCATTCAGTATTTATTCTTCTACTTCCTCGGTCAACAAAAAACCACACAGCATCCAGCAGTGGTGATGTGAATCAGCCTGTCTATTGGAATGGGTCATTTAAGTGTCTCATTCAACTTCATGTGTATATATTTAGGTGTCTATACACACACATGTAAATGAAGTGTGTGTGTGTGTGTGTGTGTGTGTGTGTGTGTGTGTGTGTTGTAAAGAAATAGAGGCCATGAATTTGACAGAGTGTCGATGGATGGGTTAGAGGAAGGATTGGAGGAAGGAAAAGGAAGAAGGTAGATAATGTAATTATACTTAATTTCAAAAAGGAAAAAAAGGAAAAAGCATTTCCCCCACATGTACTTGCAATCAGAGAAGAAAATCTAAAAGAAGAGAGACTAACTCACCTCTTTTTTTTTTGTCCCATCAGCAAGTGTTACTTGACTAATATGTGTTCAGTGTCCGTTCTGTTTAGAGTACTGAAATACACTTTAGAAAACTAAAGATGTTGAACGAGTTCCTGCATTTTTTTTTCTGAGACAGGATTTCTTTGTAGCTTTGGAGCCTGTCCTGGAACTAGCTCAACTCACAGAGATTTGCCTGCCTCTGCTTCCCAAGTGTTGGAACTACCACCCAGCTCAGTTCCTGCATTTGTATACTTAAGTTCATAATATAAGCAGACACTGGAGGAGTTATGTTAATTACACTTCAAGATTGTTTGTAAATTCCAAATGATCAGAGTATAAATGCAAAGTGCTTTAGGCATAAAACAGGAAGGCTTTCTGAATATCAACAGGAAGGATAAGTAACCTTTGAGCATTTTGGGTCAGGTACTATATTGAACTCTTTAGATCCTTCACCATATTGTTGGTGTAATTTTTTTGTAAAGGCATAGAACTGTTGTTTAGTCATCTTGGACAATTAAAGAGAACTACCATGTACTGAGTGGCTTGAACTGCATTTCTGAAATTGTAGAGTTTGAAATCTGAGAGGAGAATGTCACCTGACTCTGCTTAATGTTCATCATGGCGCAGAGATTGCTGCTTTTGGTGTATTTTCCTATGGGGACTCTGGGAGAGAGCAATAACCATCCTCCTGGGGTCTGATCTTATTAAGACACTTATCCCATCTTTATGACCCCATTCAGATCTAATTAGTTCCAAATTATGTACCTCGTAATGCCATTAGAATAGTTGAGTCAGACATGGTGGCACTATGCTGCAAAATCTAACTGGCAGATTTAAAACAGTTCTGGTTTCTTGTTAACCTGGTCAAGATTGCAAATGCTATGCTAACCACTGTGTTTGTTTAAGTTAGATCATCACAACCTCATGGTAGTTGCAGATCCAAGTCTGTCTGTTTCAGAGGTGTGTTATTTTGGTGTCAGTGGTATTGTTTCAAAGAATATATTGTTAGCAATGGTGATAGACTGTGTGTAAGTTGGGGGTTTTATCCATCACAAATACACCAAGATTTTACTTCTAACTCTTCAGAGAGCAAGGTATTGATCATCTTATTTAAGTGTTCAGGGACTTGCTACTTTGGATGGCGAGGTCTCCATTCAGTGAACTACATAATTAACTGAACCATATATTCCCATGTAACAAACCTGACATCATTAGTGTTGGGCAGCTCCTGAGGGGATCAGAATCTGCATCCAGCCTTGTAAATAATCACCTCATAGCCAACACAGCCTGATGTTCCCAGAAGAATAAGAGTGGGCTCACTTTGAGTGCACAGTGAGCCAGAGGTTGCTGAGTGAACTGCACTTCCCACAGCTAGAGGAGAAACAGGTTTGTAGGTGTGACAGAGCATGCGGCAGATTTTAGACAGGAAAAGGATTGATTTTCACTGGAGATGTCTTCACCTGAGGTTGCCTAATATTCCTAACACTTTAAGCTGCTAATGAGCGTCTCTGTCCATCCCCCTAGGGGCCCTTAGGTGTTGCTAAGCACTGAGAAGGGTGGAGCAAATGATGCAAAAACATTATTCAAGTTCCTGGAATTGTGAGGGTGATTCCTGTAATACCTTAAATTGTTCCAAATTCATAGAGCTTGGACAGCTGCTGAAAACAAGAGCCGTGTGCCTCTATCACAGTCCACATGTTAGGCCTCTGTTATACAATTTGTATTTTATGGATGGCCACATGAATTAAGCTGGAACTAAATCATTATGCTAATTCTTCCTGTAATTCATCTACCATTCCCAAAGCTGGGTCGTCTTCCTCTGTGAGGTTTACAACAAGTTTGTAACTAAAGGGCATATGTCATTACAGAATTGTTCTTCAGCTCCACAAAAAAAAAAGAAAAATCCTTCCATGTTATGATTTGCAGGTAGCGTTTTCAACTCCAGGCTGCCAGGGGCACTAGGGAATGTGCTTGTCAAATAAACAGAAAACATTTGTTCTCAGGCATGTGGTCTCACTAGCTTTCACAGCATAATACTCACTTAGAAAATAATTAGTAATCAAAAAAGGCATTTAAACTCAACTCTCTGAAGCATAGAGGGAGATGTACGTTACATCAATTGAACTATTAGTTTAAATCTCTACTTTAGTTGCAGACATAATTAGACTTGTATGTAGATCGGAGAAGGTGGAATGTTTTAATCACTGAAGCATCATTTTTATTAGTGCTAGGGATTAGGAACTGTATTGACCTATGGATCTTCTCGCATCACTGTAGAACTGGTGAGACCTCCCCCGCTGATCTCATTGAGCAGCTGCCAGTGAGGGCACCTGTCCTGGAGGTCTGCAAAGTTGGTGGTAAAATACGGGTTATTTTCAATATATTGTTAAAAATAAATACTCTAAGCATGTTTTCAAATAGCAAGAGCTAAATTTACATTTTAGCTGGAGTTCTATCCATTCAGACTATAACATTTACTGTATGGTCCTAGTAGGCTCTATATCAGTCGAGTTTATGTCTATGTATATAAGGTCTTGTGAGTACAGTGTCACGATTGGAACTTTAGTATTTGGTGATTGGCTGGTTAAATAAACAGGGACAGGGTAAAACAATCAGAATTCCTCTTGGCTGTTATATAAATGAGTTATATTTCTTTTCTGGTTACCTATTTAATGCAAAATATTTTGAAACAAAGACTCTATGAGAGTGAAATAGTTAAGTAGACGATTGGTTTGACAACTACTTCAGACAGTTGCAAACTATGCCAGTTAAGTTCCTTGTTTCAGAGAGACAGTGGGACAATACCAAAATCAACATTTGAATCCAGAACTGTCTGCCTCCCTAGCTGTGGGATTACTGACACAAGCTGCCATGTCTGGCATTTTTTCCTCCTTTTTTTTTATTGGAAATAGATTTTTTCCATACAAATTATTGTAATTATAGTTTCCCCTTCACCAACTCCTCCAAGACTCTTCCCAGCTCCCCTCCCATGCAAATCAATAGCCTTAACTGTGTGCGGTCAGAAAACAAACAAGCATCTAAAGAATAATAAAATAATATAAGAAAACTAAATAAACCAGAATTGGACAAACCAAACAGAAGAAAGAAGAGCCAAAGAAAAAGTACAGAAACACATATAGACAGAGACACAGCATGTTAACATGCACAATGATCCCATAAAACCGTAAAACTAGAAATCTAGTATATAGGCAGAGGAGCTGTATGATAAAGAGAAAGGGGTAGTAGGAGAGAGAGAGAGAGAGAGAGAGAGAGAGAGAGAGAGAGAGAGAGAGAGAATATGACCAGACAGCCAAAAAAGTTCCAAAAATATTGTTTGTTTTGTGTTGGCTATTTACTGCTAGGCACGGGGCCTGCCTTTAAAAGTGATCTGTATCCCCATTGAGACTCTGTTGGAGAAAACTAAGTTTTTATGTCCAAGTAGTTATCAATTGGAGATTGCTTCTGGGTTAGGAACAGGGCCTGTGTCCAGTTCTCTCAGTGCTGGGACCCAATAGGGTATAGAGCCATGCAGGCCCTTTGCATGCTGCCGCAGTCTCTAGAAAATCATATGTTTGTCAGTCCTGATGTGTTTAGAGGGCCTTCTGTCTTTGGTGTCCTCCGTTCCCTCTAGTCTTCACAATCTTTCTGTCCTGCCTCCTCTTCCACAGGGTTCCCTGAGCCCTGAGGAGAAGGAGTTGATAGGGACATCCCATATAAGACTGAGTGTTCCAAGATCTCTTTCTGTGTATTGTTTTGGCTGTGAGTCTCTGTTTTTCTGTTGTGGGAGGAAACTTCTGAGAAAGGCACTGATCTATGGGTATAGCAGAATGTCATGAAAAGTAATTTTATTATCATGTTCTTGAGTAGAACATTAGTACTTGGTTTTCCCCGGGGCCCTAGTCTGTCTAGTCTCAGGTTCTTAGACACCCAATCAGTGTCAGGGTTGGGTTCCATCTCATAGAGTGGGCTTACATCCAGTCTCACATTGGTTGGTTACTTCCACGGGCTTTGTACCACTATTGCACTAGCACATCTTGTAAGCAGGTCTTTATACTGTAGAGTGGATGTTTTGTAGCTGGGTTGGTATTTACCTTTTTCCTTTGGTAATGGTGCCTGAATTTTTTACTTTTTTTCTTTTTCATGGAAATGCAAGTCTGAACTCTGGTCTTCATGATTGTACAACAATCTTTCTATCTTCCCAGCCCCTAAAGTATGTAATATTTATAAAAAGAATGAAAATGTTACCTAAGATTGAATAATCAAGCTTCTATAGATCTAACTAAAACTAACTTGTAAAGTTTCTTCTTAATTTTATGTCTGAGGGTATAAGAACGTGATTCAGTATTGTGTTTCACATGAGGATAAGACTCTAAGGGAATTTTATGCTTTAGAGAAAATCGTAACTAAGGGTTACAACTAGTTTGAAGTCTGATAACAGTTGTGGCTCCTGGAGAAAATACTTGTGTGTTCAATCCCGTGCAGTTTTACCTACAACATTAGGCAGGTTGCAGAGCCTTGGATAAAAGGCCCAGGTTTCAGGATCCTGTCACCCTTCCCTTTGTTTTTCTTTTGTGGTTTTTGCTGCCCTGTCAGGACTGAAGGGCATTTATAGCTGCTTTCTATGCCCATCAGAGTTAAACAATCTATACTGTTGGATCCCACAAGGTACTTTCCTTATCATCCATGTAAGCTGACTGATTACTTATTTAAAACCAAGACAATTTTTTATCTTTTAGAAAATATGGAAAATAAAAATGCTGTTGCAGAAGAAAATCGTTCACAAGAAGCAAAAATCTAAATTACCATGCCATGATGAAGCTATAAGTGGAGCTATTCTAAAATATGCATTTTTATCCCCAAATGAAAATGGAACAGTAAAAAACTGAGATGATTTTAATGTTCTGGAAACAGTATATAAAAGTAGTATGCACTTAGAGGTTTTCAAAAGAAGGTACCAAATAGTAGCAAAGAGCAGTCAGTCTGTTGTAGGTTGTTGGAGAAGATCTGGAAGCTATGTCTAGAGAACCAGACAGTGAGTCATCTTCCCTAGTCATCTTGTCTTCAGACCATCCGTGGTACTGTTCTTTACTGCAATTGCAAGAAGAGGAAGTTAGCAAGTGAAAACAGTGAAGACAGACCTTAAAACCTCCAGAGAAAAGCCTGTGTAGGAGAACCTTCAGTCTTTTTACCTCTCATTTCCCTCCATTTTATCTCTCATCATAGTCATCTGGGGAGAAGAACAGAGGCAATAGAGTTCTCTGTTACTCTTGACTATGTTTATTGGGCGTTTCGTGTAACTTTTAAACTGTAGACCTCAAATGTGAGACTCTGCAAGATCTTTGAACTTCATAACAATGACAGGTCCACATGCATTTGGAAAGCTTTCCACCCTGTGCTCTCCCTACATGGTAGGAAAGCTGACTAAACCACCTTGAGAACTGAGAAGTGGAACCATCAGCTCCTCACATGTCTAGCCTATTATCCTGTTACATTTTTGTTTCCCATTTCAACATTTGAATTCTTTGAATTCTTCATGAATTTTCTAATGCTTTTGACCTCTAGATGAAAAAGTATGTCTTTAAAGAAGTCCTACTGCTCTTCGAACTGGAGAGGAAGGGGGAGGGGAATGGGGGGAGGGGAGGGAAAAGGGAGGTGGGGAGAAGGCAGAAATTTTTAATAAAAAATGGATTAAAAAAGAAGTCTTATTTATATACACTGAAAAGACTTAAGTAATTAGCATTGTCTTTTGATCTTTGTTGTCCAAATCCAGTCACAACTTAAGCATTTTTTCCCCAATCTAAATGGTGAAATACTTGAGCACACCTCTGGCCACCCAGCTCCATGGTCCCTAGCAGCGAAGCTCCCTGGTCTCCCCTCTGAGCTGGGAACAGAGCCTGCTGCCTTGACACACTAACTGAATTTCTGCTCCTTGTGAAATCTCAAAATGAAATCATCCTTTTCTTGATTTTGAACTTACTAAGCCATCCCATTCTTCAATTAGTACCTGAAAAGTAGTTACTTCATTTCAGTTACTGTAGGCTGCAGGTCTTTCAGCCCAGGTGACTTTCCTCCTTTATATCAGATCCTGGGAAACTATGTGGGCTGCTGCTAATAGCCCAAGTGTATGTCAGCCTAGGGCTCTCAGTCTCTTTCTCTTCAGTAGCTGCACCTGCTCCCTTTGCTCCCAGAGGGACACCTCCCAGTCTAATCACTGTTTTTCAGTGTTTCAACTATTCATTCTGTGTGTGTTTCTTAAATGGCAGAATGGAAAGGCCATATTAAAAGGACTCCATTTTTTAAAAGTAGGTATTTTACAAACAAGTTCATATATAACCGTTGTTGAATTAACTGTTGTCTTCAATGAGTAAGGAATAAAGACACTTAGAAAGAAAGAACAATGGCTAATGGGTTTGCTTTTCCCCTAACCACAGCCATGAAAATGTGATCGTCATTAAAGGGCTATAAAGTTGTCTCCTTTAGTGCTTCAGCACACTAATGGCTCCCTGCTTTTAGTGCTGTTTTACTATGTTGACCCCTGTTCCCTGCAGCTGGGAGTTTATTAGTCATTCTGGCCTCTGGGAATGAATATTCATAATAAGATAGCAGTGATGATTCAGTTCCCTTTACAGCCCAAGGGAATTACTCTTAGCAACCAGGAAAGCTGGAAAAAAGGGGAGGGGGTGAAATTGCACCAGCATCCTGTATTGAACCATGTAACGTGAAGCCGAGTTCAAAGTATTTTGTGAGTAAACTGAGGCTCAGGGCTGCAGTTTTAAGACATACACTCACATTGGAACATATGCCTTCTGATTGCCAAGCCGTATTCTGTGATATTATATCTTCTCCATATTAATTTACTTGCTTCCTTCTAGAAGTCGTATCCTGGAAAGATATGAAATACCAAATATTTAGCTAAAACTCTGTCCTGATAATGGGACCTCAATGACAGAGCTGAGAAGAGTGTGGAGGAGTAGAGCCATGCTGTATTAAAGTGACGACATCAGATAGTCCCTCTTTCAGCTCTCACCATCATCATAACCAAATAACCTTTTAAAAACACCCTTGAGTTTATTAATGGGGAATTTGTGGAACACCTGCTTTGTGCTGATGGTTCCAGTAGATTGAATGACACATGGAAGACATATGTATTACAAGTATTACATGATAACTTTATTAAAAATTATAATGGGTATATTTTAATACACTGTAAGCATCCAGTCACCTAGCTTTAAGAGTTTTCAGTTAAATTCCATTTCAACTTTCTCCATAGGCAACTTATTTTAGTGAATGTTTTACTCTTTTCACTTCTTAATGAGATTAGGTCTAAGGAGAGAATTCTTCCCAAAGTGGCATCACTTGAATCTCTAGCTAATTCTGTAGTAATTTTCGGGAATGCATACCAATCCGACTGATGGAGAAAGGAACTGTAGTGAACCCTGGCTAGAACGCCACCACCCAAAGCTGCTGCAGGGGTTCTCAGTAGACTGAAGGATGAACTGTATGGCTTTGCATATTGGAGGCATGTGCTGACCCAACATTGGGTTAACAAGATTATGTTTAGTGATCTATGTCTTTGGTTTTATTTGGAAGCCACCTGACTTTACACATGGATTCTTTCCCTAGTTATGTGCCCAGGAAGCTAATTATTCAGTCACAGAGTAATGAAAGACCCTGCCATCTGTCTGCTGATTTAATAGAGTGTCAGCATATCCCAAATAGGACATAATTGGATTGACAGACACAAAGACAGTTATTAGATTGTTATTATCTTATGGGGGGAGCAGGCAAAGAAGCATACACTGCAACAAAACTAATCTGATATTGTCTGTTGTTCCTGGAATACATCGCCCTTCATGCAGAATGCATGGGCTTTGAAACCCCTGACTGCCTTGGAATGTTTGGAGTTCCTGGTCTCAGAATTCATTTCTGTATTCTTATTACAAATCATTATAATACAATCTAATAAAGCACAGTTTGCATAAAGATGGGACCCATTTATAAAGCTGTCACCCCAGCCACTCTATTAATAGAGCCATTTTAAAGATTTATTGTAAGCATATGTTACTTTTTGCAGAGGGGCAGATTGAGAGCTGCAGGATTTGAACATACTAGAATGTGCTACTGCTGATAACTGGGGGAAAATTGAAGCTATTCTGTGCAAGAACTCTCTCTTCCCTTTCAGGTATTACCGAGACAATCATAGTAAGACACTGAGAAAAGGTGACAAGGTCACTGTTCATACTATTTAACTACCTTTTCTTCTGTCACATTTTCTGCTTTTATTTCCAGATATTCCTGAAGATTTGAGATCATATAGGTCAGGAAATATAAGCCTTTGAAAGCATTTCTGGTTATGAACTTTCTCCTTAAAACACCTGTGGCTAGATCTGCTGACAGCCAAGAAATAGAGACGTGGTGCCTATGAATTCAGTAATGGGTTCAGGGAGCATTGTACCCCTCCTTGTTACATCCCCGAGTTTCTTACCCTCAGAGCTCATGAGGAGAACTAGAAAGGGAGTCCAATAACGTGCGTGCGTGTGTGTGTGTGTGTGTGTGTGTGTGTGTGTGTGTGTGTTGAAAGACCCTCAGATAGGACTTTTTCTCCGATGAAGACCCCAGAACCAGGACACTCCGAGACCAGGCCACAGGATACAATTAGCAAGAGGTTTATTGAGTAAACACAGGTACCTGCGGGCGGCAAAGTCTTTCGGAGGACTTGCGCGCCTGCAGACTTGGGGAAGGTCTTTTTATAGGAAAGAGGGCAGCAGAAGCAGATTACAGAAGCAAATGCGTGGTTAGTGGTCGCTTGGAATGGGGCAAGGGGCATAAGTGGTTTTTCCTTTCCCAGCACAGATATATATGGCAACAGATTTCCTGTCAATTGATGTCCTGTCCTATTCTATAGATATAGATATCCTGCTTTACAGCCAGGGGCCCTGACCTCACTCTGCACTTACATCTGTTTGTCAAAAGCCTTGTGAAATGACGTCACAGCAGCTAAGCTGGGATCTTTCATAGGGGGAATTGTTTCTTTTGTGAATTACTGATATTCTAAGTTTGGCACATGTGCTGACTATAGGCATCCTGTTTCCCTAAGCAAACGGTATGTTCTCATGAGAGCCGGCTAGCTGCAGGTCCTGAGAGGGTCCTGAGGGTCTCAAGCGAACAGGATGTTCTCGTGGGAGCAGGCCAGCTGCGGGTTCTTGGTGGGGGGGTGGGGGTGCAGAGGGTCTTTCAATGTACACACACACACACACACACACACACACACACACACATATATATATATATATATATATATATATATATTCATTCAACAAAACTCTAAAAAGTCCCTGCATGTGCCAGGCACCTTCCTAGGTTCTAGGTGTATTGCTGGAAATTGGCCAAAAAGTTGAACTCTTGGTGAAAGAGAGCAAACAAGCTCATATGTGCGGTATTTGATTGTGATGAGGAAAGGAAGGCAGCTGAAAGAGGTAATGGGGGAGTTTTTTTATGCTGGCCGTTCTCTAAACTTTTTAAGAAACTGACTGCTGTGAGATAGTGAGTCTCAACTTACCAGGGTAGGGGCATGGAGATGAGAAACGTTAGTAAAGAGAACGAAGACCTGAGTACAAATAATGAAACAGAAGCATAGGATTGTCCCAAGAGGGAGTTCAGTAGATATTGAAATTGTATTTAATTTTCCATATGCTTTTATACCCAAATATAATGGGGAGAGGGTAGGCAAAAGACTGCTTTAACATGATACAAAAGACAACTAGAACACTTACTTGCTTCAGTACATTGAGACATTAAGCCATTAATTCATGAGAAAAGCATTCTATTTAGGCAGTGGACCTACCCTAGAACAAATATCCTGAAGGCATCTACTCCCTAGGTCAAACCTCCTATTTCAAAAGAAGGAGCAGGAGTATCCTTGAATTTTCTGACCTTTGGTTAGGGTGCAGTGGCTCTACTTCCTTGGGCCCTGTTAATGCCCAAAACACCAAGTAACCACACTACAGATCAAGGTGTATAGTCAAAGTTGGTATCAACAATTTTGAGCATCCTCAAAGTCTCTGACCTTCAGACAAGAAGGAACAGGCTCACATTTTTGGGCCTTCACAGTCTTGTGACTGTCTGGGTCAAGCATGCAGCAAACCCAAGTACCCTGGCTTGCCTGGTAAAAGCCCCCATAATTTTCCTTATTTGCAGGCTAGGGGGTACTGATAGTAGGCATGAAAAGCTGTTATAAGCCATAAACAGTCTATAAACAAAGTATTTCAGAACGCCACCATTGTAAACTGAGACACTGCTTGTTCTTGAGGAAATTCTTTTCTGAGGAGACAAACTACTTGTAGCAGGGGTTCTCAACCTATGGGGGGTCACATATCAGATAGCCTGCATACCAGTCATTTATATTACTATTTATAATACTAACAAAATTACAGCTATGAAATAGCAACAAGATAATTTTATGGTTGGGGTTCACCACATTATGAGGAATCTTATTAATAAATTAATTTAGTAATCATAAATTACATTGTAGCAGCACTTGGAAGGCTGAGAACCACTGACTTGCAGGCTTCACTTTTATGTTATAAATAGTCTGTTATTAACTGAGTTAGAAGATTTACAAATGAGCAAATTAATTTGTACAGTCATTGCATTAATGATTACTGTGGGGAGACTTATATGTATTGAATGAATATAAGACAATGTCACCACACATATTTCACTGACAACCTTATAATAATCCCTCAAGGCACATATTATTTCACCATTTATAGATTAAGAGCCTGGTCAAAAAAGTTCTATCGTTAACTATCGGCAGATCTGAAGCCCCAGGCCTGTCTGAACCTAAACCCTGTGCTGTCTTTTGTATACTGCATTACCCCAAAAAATCTTAGACCTCTGATTTAATGAGGGGCAGATTGTGTTAGGAACAATGGGAAATATAAAAAATAAAAATAAAAAATGCAATTCCTGTACTCAAAGAAATGAAAATACACCGGGAAGAGATGATTACATGAAAAATAGCAGGGGATAGTGAAGATATAAACACATAATTGCATTCCTTAGCCTGTGAAAGCTAGGGGAGACAGATTCATGTATACTGCAGACAATAAGCCTGAAGCTGAGCGTTTGAAAGACAGGTAGAAACATCACCTATGGTTGTTAGGATTCACTTTTGTACCTAGGGTGAGCATCAGATGTTGTTATAACCCATGAAAATTCCAAGTTAGAGATGGTAATGCAGCTAGACTTGCGTCCAGCTTTCCTCTCCTTCGGGTAAGCCTCAGATGAAGTGTTTACCTTGTGAAGGTAGCATTATGTTCTGGTAAATGGATATGTAAATGGATATTTTAAAACACTAGGTCACATTGTCACATTCAGAGCAACTAGATAGTGACATCATGAAAGACAGCCAGTAATTGATTCTGACAGGGGGACCTGGGTTTGTGTCTCCTGTTCTTCTTCTCTTGGGACATATTCTCGCTGAGTAACTCACAGGCCAAATGTCTCATTGTGTTTACATTGTCCCTCCTCAGTTCATATATCATCGGTTTCATATGTATTAAATATAGATATTCTGCATTATCACTGGAAAGAAATGTACACTGAATGAGTAGAATTATTAACAAAAAGTTCAGGATGAAAAACTGCACATTTTCATGAAATAACAGCAAAGGCGTGTCCTACTAAAATGTGGGGAAATAGTGGGGCCAGGTCATAGATGGAAGCTCTTAAAACCATATACAGGGCAGCAGGGGAGATTTTGAAAGATAGGTGTACAAGAAATAGAAGGCACTGTATGATGGCACTGGTGGAGATGTAGGTAAAGAGCATATACAGAGGGACTGCAGACCGCTCAGGAGACAGGACTTGTGTGGGGTAACTCTGCTGTCTTTTCACTAAGTTGATCATGAAGCCACTGAAATGAGACAAGTTCAGAACAACAGACAAAATAACAGCAACATGGTGAGTCAACTAATGGTCCTTTTTACAGAGTATCTTTTCACCCACCCATCTCATTTTCTTTGCTTTCTCTAGGTTTACACATACTATTGTTTTTTACCAAATGAAAAGTCTTGTGTAGCACTGTAAATAGTTGGTGTTAATTTAGATGGATAAAGTCAAAGGAACTCAAAAAATACTTTAAAATTTTTGAAGTATTAGTATTATTTTATTACCTAGTTGTGATCCCTTTTTGATTTTCTCAAATCATACTTAGTTAGACTTGCATTCTGTTAGTATATTTGAAGGCAAATACTGAATAACGTCCTTTGGTGCTCTGATTTCTCACTATTCTGTGTCCTGTTGCATTTTTTTGACAGCAGCCTCTAGAGAATTAATTGGCCAAAAGAAAAGAACCTCTTCCTTCTCAATACCAAGATCTAAAATAGTCATCATGCTTTGTTGGTTTTTGGTTTTGCTTGCTTGCTTGTTTGTGATGTTTGTAATGAATGATTTGCCATTCTGGGAATATAGGTGTCCTGTTTTGTCTCGGTGACAGCCTTGCTGTTGTCCTCACGGGAATGTAGGGAGTTACTGTTGCTTTAGCACCATGTTCCTGTAGTCACTTCTTAGGCCTCTGTTGATAAAGCTTCCTTTCTGTTGTTGCCAATGATATCCAAAAAGATATCCAAAATTCATGGAAAGATTTCATAAAAATCCCCTGGTCGTGGCTTTCCAAGTTTAGTTGACCCAGGTGACCGAGTGTGACACCACATTACACCTTTTGCCCAGTGTTAGGGCATTACAGGCAAGCATCTTCTATTCTCTAATAACAGTAGCACAAAGCGTCAGTCATGCATAACTTATCACATCTAAGAGCAACATATGAAAATTTTAAAATCATCTCCTGCTTTTGTTCCCTTCCAGAATTTTAACATCCATAAATTATCATGGGGAAAAGAATGGCTCAGGCATGCTGTTGAAGTTGATTAAGCCTATCTTATTCCGGCTGAGTGAAAGGGTTGTTGCATGGCAACTGGCCAATAATCACAGCCTACATGACACATGACAGACACGTTAGCATGGCAAGGGCAAATGAAGAGGCATGTCATGGTGGCTAAGGTGACTTGAGGGCATGAGGGCAGGTCTCCTTTTACTTACCACTGTTTTCTTAACAAAACTGTTTATTCCTGTGGTACCCAAGGGGAGTGGTGAGCTGCTATGGGGCATGGAAACATTGAGGACATGATTTTCTTCTCACTGGCTATGACAGAGATGTTATTCACCCCCCAATTACTGTTGTGTTGTTGGCTGAGCACAATATATCTGCTCTTTATGAATAATCAATAAATCCATTCCAATTCTACACTACTGCAAACCCGGCTAATAGGAGGCAAAAGTCTGTTTCAGAAATATGAATTAATCAGAGCTTGAGCAAATAAATTTAGATTCCAGATCTAAGATGAATACAGAGATACAAGTATAAAATAAAAAAACACACAGCAACAAATAAATGTGTATTTTCTGTACATATGTGTATCTAAGCCTAATCCTAAGTAGTTGCTTTACACCATGGCCGTTTTCAGGGCTAGCGTAACTTCCCACTTTATGCAGGAGGCTTGTCGTGAGCATCTGCAGATGAATAGTGCTTGGCCCGTTGGGAAGCGCATTAATGAATTGAACCTACATCCTTCCCTCAAAGAACCTAGTGTCCAGAGGGCCATGACATGTACTCATGAATAGAGAGCAGTCCAGACCACTGAGTCTCTGTCCTGTGTAATTCTCATTTCTTTTCTCTGTGGGTCAATGAGGCGGGGATATGTTTCCTTCATTAAAACCCACCGTAATGATCTTTTAAACTCAGAATCAAGCACACTACTATATGTGTGTAAAATAAAAGCGTATGATTGTTAAACTTACACATATTTAACACATGGAAATTTGTCCTGGTTAGCTGTAGTATATTACAGTATTTCCTGTTCCATTCACGTGTTATTGTTCTTACTCCCCTTTTCTCTTTTACTCGTATATTGTTTAGAACCAATTTTAATTTTATTTTAATTGTTTCAATTTAGCACGCCTTGAGTCTAAGGCCTCTAAGAGCAGGTGTCCTGTCTGCTTTATGGCATCTGGTCATGCTTCATGGTCAACGAGATAATGGTGCACTTGAATCTCACAACCAATTTTTGGTCCAGCCTGATGGATGCCATTGCCTACTACAGGTTCCTTATAACTCTGACCTGGAGGGGAAAAAAGTGTCTCATTCTGTCCCCTCTACTGAGGTGAATAGAACAGGATAATGAATTATGTATAATTGAGAAATGATGCACGTAGTCTAAGATTGGGCAAAACATATACTACCCTCAACTTCTGATACATTTCATCTCACTAATGGCCTCTTTTATTCAGCGTGCTGAGGATTTTTCTGAAACCCTGACTTAAGGAATGAAATCTTCCTTCAATTATTTATGGTTTAAATTAATGCAAATAAGGCTCCCTGGCTGGCTGTGCTGATACTCATTAATAAATATTTCACTGGGTATTAGGGAGATTCAGATTGACTAAATGAGGCTCTTTTTCAATATAAACAAAAGCTCTTGTGTTTTTTCACTACTGTGCAGGCCCAGTTCTTATGTCTGGCTTTCATTATACTAAATGAATGTTAGGTGGGTGCATCAACAGAGCTATGGATCCTGTGGGAATCAGAGTCAGTGGGGGCTCTGCAGTGAAATAATCCTCTAGTTAAGCCAAATTTAATCTCATTAGCAGGGTAATTGTGCTGTTAGGGGAAATGGTCGGCCAGGTTAAAGAGAAACCCACATATTCTAATTACTCTTTTGCGCCTGTCACTGGAAAATTCAACATTGAGCTGAGGCAAAATATGCAGATTCTTTGCTTGTCCTAAAGAGGCTGGAACTTTGGTGATGTCCACATCTGTCACACATCCCAGACCTATGTACAGCAGTGTTGTCCTGCTGTGCCTGTCCTTGGATCTTTGCTATAGAAACCAGTGCCAGGGTACACGATCTTGACACACTGTGCCTTATGTATGTATCTTGCCCTTTGTCCAACAAAGTTTATGCAGCAGACCACCAAGGATTTAGTAGTTCAAAAATTTAATATCAAAATATCTAACTTATGAAAAATATCATTTCATAGTTTTTATTATTGGGCATTTTCCCAAGATAACTGAATCAGGGACCAGGTATTAAATTATAGTTCTCTATATTTCTTTCTGTGTATAGCATGTTTAGCATGTGGTAAAGAAGAAAGAATTATAGGGTACTTGAAAGCTGGAACTGGGTTCAAGATATAATCTTAAAGCTTGATAATCATGTGAACTCCAGAAAATTACTTATATGAACTACAGGTTTGTCATGTGTAAAGTGGAAATGATTATCATTGTCAAAATAGCCCTAAAGCAGAATAAGAGTGAGTTTTGTTAAAGTCTACAGCAAGCACTGATAAATTGTGTGTATGGAAGATAATCGCCTCTCCCTGCTTTGAAGGACCTGGCATCACTAGCTCCTAGAATACAACATAGTCATAATCGGCAAATATTTGAATTAGTGAGATGCTGGGGAGTTCTGCCTTCACGCTCACAATTGTTGCCACAGTCTGTACTGTGAGTGATTATTTCCAAAAATTTTTCTAAATCGATGAGATGAATGCTGATGTATCCTTTTAAAAGAGAAAGTGTGTCCTCTACTTCTTGCCCTTCTTGGGCTTATTGTATCAGTTTTGAAACAAAGCATGTTTGTGGGCAGTGACACAAATCTTAACAGATGATTCTAAAATGGCTGAAAAACACTTAAGGAAATGCTGAACATCCTTAGCCATCAGAGAAATGCAAATCAAAACAACTCTGAGATTCCACCTTACACCTGTAAGAATGGCCAAGACTAACAACACTGATGACAGCTTATGCTGAAGAAGATGTGAAGAAAAGGGAACACTTCTGCATTGCTGGTGGGAGTACAAGCTGGTACAGCCCCTTTGGGTATCAGTATGGCAATTTCTCAGAAAATTAGGAAACAACCTTCCTCAATACCCAGCAATACCACTTTTGGGTATATACCCAAAAGATGCTCAGTAATACCACAAGAACATGTGCTGTAGGAATTCCTACTGCCAGTAGCCTTTAAGTTACCCTCCCACTTAGGTGTGGCCTCTTATACTATAAATGCCAATGTAAAGCACGCGTGTCCAGCCTCTCTTCAGGCTGTGGGATTTGGTTGCTGTTCCCCATTCCAGCAGAGGACTGTAATCTGTGACTCTACCCCTAAATAAATAACCCTCTATTATGCTCAATTCTGAGCTTCTGTGGGATTTCTTTTAAGTGTCCGTCTTCAGACATGTGCTCAAATATGTTCATATTAGCATTATTTGTCACGGCCAGATCCTGGAAACAATCAAAATGCCCCTTGACCAAAGAATGGATAAAGAAAATGTGGTACATTTACACAATGAAGTACTTACACATTGGAAAAAATAATGACATCTTGAAATTTGGAGGCAAATGAATAAATGTAGGAAACATCATATTGAGTGAGGGAACCCAAACCCAGAAAGGCAAATATCATGTGCACTCACTCATAAGAGACTTTTAGACATTAAACGAAGGAAAATAAGCCTAAAATTCACAATCCCAGAGAACCTATACAACAATGAGGACCCTAAGAGAGACATACATGGATCTAATCTATGTGGGAAGTAGAAAAAGACAAGATCTCCTGAATAAATTGGGAGTATGGGGACCATGGGAGAGAGTAGAAGGCAGGGGAAGAGGAAGGGAAAAGAGCAGAGAAACATATTTTGCTCAATGAAAACAATTAAAAATAAATAAATACTAGAAATAGGAAAAAACATTTAATGGTATTAACAAGTATGAATGCATTGTCACCAGGCTGAGTTCATGGATGGTGAATGAGAAATTTTTTCAAGCTTTTGTCTACCATGCCTGTGGCAGTAATTTTTCATCACCCATCTGAAAAAGTGAAGTTTTGTGTTTACTATTATGCTGATAAATAAATTGTATCAAGGGTAAAGTCATTGTCCATATAATTACTATAAATTATTTCACAAATTTCTTATGAGTAGTTTTTAAATAATTTTTCACATCAATATAGACTTTGTATTTATCTTATGATAAAGCATATAGTCCCCAAACTTTCCCCATTCCTTTGAAAACAGATAATGTTTCTCAGATGAAGTCAAGTGTGATATTGAAATGTTTTTTTTTTTGTTAAAACAATTTCTGTAAGGGTTGCTGTGTCTTATGTACTCAGTTCCAGTTAGTAGCAGCACTCAGCCCAGTGTAAGCCAATGAGCAGTCATCTGGTTGTAGACACCACTGTTGCTTAGCTGTGCTTTCTGTTCTGTGCTTTAGTTATTTGTCACCATATTAATACGGGATGGGGTTGGTTCTGTGGAAACTGGTAATATTGCCATCAAATTCTTTTATAAGATCTTGCATTTTTGTTTTTGTTTGTTTTTTTTTTTGAAATTCTGCTTATTAGTACGTACCTACCTGCAGATTCTCAGACAGGCAAGGGACCCTCTTCTTTCTGATTATGCGCAAGTGTGATAATTTAGACTTTTCTATACCTTGGTTTTTTTGAGCAGAATTTTAAAATCCGATTTAGCATTACTGTGAGAACTTAAAGGAAGTGGACTTACAAGAATAGTAAAGTCTTTGGATCCTGGCTAATAATAGACACATTTATGAAACTGTCTATAAGCTGTCTGGTGCCTCTGAACAAGACAGGATAGTGATGGGACACTGGATAAAATAGCTTTAAAATACTCAGCTTAGTTCATTTTTCATCCTAGATAAATATTGTACAGGCTGTTTTGTTGTGTTGAAACCCTGAGATAATAATGCACGACTACAAGTAATTCTAGAAAATGTTGTCTTTCCCAAGCAGGAAAGGACTAACAGGAGTAAGACTGAGAAGGTTTTGAACCACTGTACAATAACAGTTTTTTTATTTGAGAAGTCCTGCACAGTGCTTCATTAAACATATTGCCCTGGAAAATGCATGTGGTATAGTGCAATGAGAAGAAGATCATGGATGAGTTGTAAAAGTCAAATATTCAAATAAAATAGGATAAATATATACGAGTTTAAGGCTCTGAACTCATTCAATACTATGTGTCTTGGGTCCATGCCATAATTGTTTGCTGGGGATCACATGTTATTTTGCAAGTACTTTTTTCTTAGATTGCTGCACATTCAGTTTGGCAATTAATCAAGTAATAATAAACATAGATTAGTAAAACATAATCTAAGCTAAGATCATGGAACAAGGTTAGCTGCCAAATAGCTTCATTTGAGAAAATTCAAACCGAGCTTTCCAAAGCGTTTATTTACTAAGCATAACAAAATCTATCCTGAAAGAGAGCCAAGTAGCCTGCCTGTCTCATCCAGCATATATTGTATAATTTTTAATTTTAAATTTCTTAAGAATTTCAAACCTGTATATATTATATTTTGATCAGATCTGATTCCCCATTCTCTCCCTTCAACTGCTCCCATCCCCGCTATCACCCTTCCTTCCCAGCTTCATTTGCTCTTTTCTTTACTCACCAGACCCACTTCGTGATGCCAGTATGTGCATGGGGACAGGGTGTGCATGGGGACAGTGTGTGCATGGGGACAGTGTGTACATGGGGACAGTATGTGCATGGGGACAGTGTGTGCATGGGGACAGTGTGTGCATGGGGACAGTGTGTGCATGGGGACACTGTGTGCATGGGCACAGTGTGTGCATGGGGACAGTGTGTACATGGGGACAGTGTGTACATGGGGACAGTGTGTGCATGGGCACAGTGTGTACATGGGGAGAGTGTGTGCATGGGCACAGTGTGTGCATGGGCACAGTGTGTGCATGGGGACAGTGTGTGCATGGGCACAGTGTGTGCATGGGGACAGTGTGTGCATGGGGACAGTGTGTGCATGGGCACAGTGTGTGCATGGGGACAGTGTGTGCATGGGCACAGTGTGTGCATGGGCACAGTGTGTGCATGGGGACAGTGTGTGCATGGGGACACTGTGTGCATGGGGACAGTGTGTGCATGGGGACAGTGTGTGCATGGGGACAGTGTGTGCATGGGTATAGAGATGACCACTAGAGCTGAGCAGTCTTTTGAGCTGCTTCCGATGACAACTACCTCTTTCCCCACCAGTAGCCGTCTGTTGCTAGTAGCTCCTTGGGGAGCTAGGGATGACACTTCATGTATCCCTGCCTCACCCATGATAGAATTTTGAGTGGTTTGATCTCATGTATTTCTTGAACATTCAGTCACAGTTGTGAATTCATGTGTGCAACAGCCTTGTCGCAACATTTTTTTGACACATGACAAATTTCCGCTGTTTGATTTCTATTACTGGATCCTGAGTGGTGTTCAGGTTGGTCCAGATTCTCAGAGAATATGAGAGAGCAAGCATATGCTTAGTTCTAGGTTTTAATATGCTGGTAATTTGTCGTTAAGTGCCTCATTTTGAAACATTTAACATAATGCATGCATCATCTGTTTTACAACCTCCTGTCCTCTTGCACCACCTCAATTCTTTCATCACCTTGCTTATCTAACCAGTTTTATCTGTAAAACAGAACATTAAAATAACCCGTGGATAGTGAGCACAGTAAAAAGTCATGGACCTTAAAGGCCAAGACTAAGTAAGCTATAATAATAATACCGTACTATTATTTATTTGAATATTTATTAATTATGTGCACTACTTAATTAACTTGAACGCTTTGTGTCTGTTTCAGAGGTGTAGGGCACAGTTACGGCTCTGAAGGCGTGTGTTTGTGTTATCAACGAGTAAAGGACAGGTAGAAAAATGACTAATGCTGTGAAGGAATAAAATAGTTACCTTATGACTGACGTCAAGTAATTTAGAAGTCAGGAAAAATGCCAGGCTTGGAATTGGTCCTTTGACAAAGGCTCCATTGGAAATGACAGTTTTGTAAACCTCCAGTCTAGCTGCTCTGCCTAGTAGTGCACTCCAGGCGCACTAAAAATGCTGTGTGAGAAAAGGCACTAGGTTTACTCTTGTGCAGCTTACACACAGGGTATATACTATATACCTACTGAGTACCAGACTACCCACAGTAAATAGGAATGCTCCCCTTTGCAGGAAGTTCTACCTGGTGGGGTGCAGGCTCCTCACCAGGGGTGTTATGTGGGTGTCGTAGGGAACAGGACAGTCAACATAGAAACAATGGAGAAGTGATACCTAAGCTTGGACTGTGTCTGCAGCATTCAAGAAAACAGTGGAGGGAGTGTTCTCAGGTAAATGGCCAGGCCTGTGCAGCAGCCTGGGGGCAAGGGAAACCAGGACACAGTTACAACCTTGTAAGTACTTATAGATTCCGTGCTTCCGTGAAATTAGTACGACAAATTGAAAGAAGCAAGGTTTAGACAAACAGGAAAATGAGGCGATTTTAACAGGAAAGCATATATTAACTTCTCGCCATTTATCTGCACCACCTCATTTAGTTAGAACCTGAATTGAGTTGTGAATGTTAGTAATGGAGACACAGGAATTTCTGCCTGAGCTCCAGCCTTGAACTAGTTAGCTCCATCCATTACAAACGATGTGTAAATGAAACCCATGGAGCCTGATTCTCTCACTGTGCTTGCATTAGCACCTTCAGTCATGGGGAGCATACTATGCACACTCTACATATATTGCCAAATAAACAAGGTGGTGACCAAATGAGCATACGTGAACATTAAACAGAAAACGTGTCTCTAAATTTGGAGGTTTCTTGCATGAATAGCAAGGTTAGGTGTAAGTGATATATGATTTTTAAGCTTGACCCAGGGTTATTGTAGTAATAATAATATAAATATGGAGATTACAGGCGAGAACTGGAAAACAATAGGAACTCAGCAGTGAAGAGGTCTAGGTGAGCCAGGTGAGCCGTCATTAGGATTTCCATTTGAGCTACACAGGTGATTGGAAATGGAAATCAGAGACCAATAGTGTAAAGTGAAAATGATATTTACTTATCTTATTAAAGGTCTGGATGCATGCCTTTAATCCAGACACTGGGGAGGCAAAGGCAGGGAGAACTCTGTAAGTTCAAGGCCAGCCTGGTCTACAGAGTGAGTTCCAGGACAGCCAAGGCTACACAGAGAAACACAGTCTCAAAACACACAAAGAAACAAAAAGAATGTGTTAGAATAGGCTTAAGTCTGGCATGGTCTCTGGGGCCAACGTCAGATTTTAGCCCCATCACTTACCAGCTATTGGTCTTGAGAAAGTATCTCAGTGTGTCATGCCAGTCAGTTCCGCTTCCAAACAGTTGTGCATGTGTTCTACTTTGCAGCATCGTAAGGACCGTGTGACCCAACACTTGGTGACTCCACACAGCACTTCTGTGTGTGGTATCTCATTGCCATCCTCTGTAAAATGGACATGATAATAGTGCAAGCCTCTTAGGATCCCTTTGAAATTTGTATTGATGAATCCTTCTAAAGCTCTTTGAGCAAGATATGGTAAGAGCTCTGTGTCCATGAGTGGTTATTAATGGCACTCCTATTGATGTAGCAACAGGAACAATGTGGTCCCCATCCCCCTGCATTTGTATTAGAATATCTGAAGGCCTTGTGGATCTCCAGCCCAGAAAAGAGTATTTAGCTATGCTACACCGCCATTTCCAGGCCGTGCAGTAGGCTTCGTCTCCTAAAATTTTCTTGGAAATTTTTGACAGCTTAATCTTTTATATGATAACATAAAAGGGTATTTAACTGCAAGTAAAGTAAGTTGAAGCAATAAAACAGAATTCAACCCTAACAGAATAGAAAAATTATCATCTTGCCTTTGAGCTTGGTTCAATAGCCCATATTATTGACTTTATTTATTTGCATCTTGAGGGGTTACAGAAAGATTGTTTTATATTAAGGGTTAGAGTTTAACTCTCACTTCAATTTCTAAATTATATGCTTAAAAGTTTTAACAGCTGTCATTTATAGAGGCTTACTTCATTTTTCTTAAAGTGCTTTTTAGTCTGTCTGGAGCACTTAAACATAGTCTCAAGTCATTTGCAATATACTCACGGCAAGACTTTTGAAAGTTAAATTTGTTTGTAAGCCGGCAGAGTCTAAATTTCATAGGTAATATTCTTTTCTCTCATTACTTAATGATTTTTACCTCATTTCTCCTCAAGTCCCAGACCTGAATCTCACTCATTACAAATAAGAGCACCCAAACCCCTTCTGATTTCATTAGTTCAGCAAATTGTCTCCTAGAGGCACGAGCTGAGGACATGATTGGACTCTGTGGTGATGAGCTTATTTTGTACTTTCCCCCAGAAAATCTTTATATACAAGCTGCAGATCGTAGTTGGCCTCAGCATGAGCAATTACAGGCTATTGAGGGAGAGCTCTCCCCGATGTGCCAGTGGTTCACTCCCATGAATTAAGAGGCAAATGTGCTCCAATGTGCATTAACCTTTATGGATTTTTCTTCAGTTTTCATGTTCCACTGATTTATGGTCTTAAATATGCCTGTTGCTGCTGTTTCTGAATGAGTCCCTTGTAAATCATTTCTAAATGGTCTTTTTTCAACCCAGAGTAATACAAGTTGACTATATCTCAAATCAGTTCTGCTGAGGCTTCTTCACTCCTTTGCCTAGTTGTCTTCTGCTTAGCTCAACTTTAAATGTCAATGTGAGACGTATCAAATAAATATGAAACATGTCTTAAAGAAGCCACATGTGTTGCGTTGCCTCTTTGTGCAGACCAAGTTGTTTTTGGCGCTTCTCATGGCCTTAGCTGGATTAGAATCCAAAGTTTCATCTGTCCGTGTATAACTGTTCTCGGTTCTTTATACAAGGATGAACTCGTGTCTGGGGAGAGAGTCCTTGACTCCATATGGATTCTAGGTTGATTTCTCTTTCCCAGACAAATCAAGCACGGTTAGGTTTTTGAATAGACTGTCCTAATAAGTGTACTTCTAGGCTCTATTTTCATTCAGATAAAGGTCGTTTCTTTCAGTGCAGTGTCTACAGCAGGGGTAGATGCTCTGTACTTGCTGGTATGCGGGCTGGTACCAACCACAGTTCTGAACTTTAATGAAGCGAAAATGATATTTTCCAATAAATATAATTTGTGATAAGGAGGCTAGTCTGAGCAAGGGGCTTGGGATGCTTGAGCAAAATTTAGTTTATAAGATTTAGTTCCTAGAACCACATCATGGTAAAACATATAATTGAAAATATCGGGTGAAATGTAGACAGTGGGTGCTCATTTGTGTCTTCTAGAGAACACATAAATTGCTGCACAAAACATCAGTTTAAAAAATACAGGCATTCTGTATGCATAGACTTTTAAAATTCCCCTCTGATAATATGAAATGAAAATATCTAGTTTAATATTGACAAAAACATAACTATCAATACTAAATTTAGGGGAAAGACTAAACGAGTGGAAATTAGTCATGTGCTGCTTTATTTGCTTTACAGTTTACCCTGTTTTACAACCCTTGGTTGAAGAGGCTCATTTGGAGAACAGTCTTCAAAGTCCCGTAATTAGATACTCCACACAGCATTGTGCCGATCTTCCCTTTGATTCTCATTGTTTCCTTCCCCTGCACAGATGCACCTGTAGTCTGTGTTTGCCTGCTCATAGTCCATAGGTCCAGGGAATCCCCAGCTGACAGCACTTCTGGAGATAAGATAATACTCCATTCACAGGGATCCATCTGTGTTCTAGCTTAACCCGGAAGTGTTTTCATCCCTAATGGGATTCTCTGACACTATCAAATATTCAGTGTTTTCTTGCTCCCACAGTACTGATTAGGACCCTTGATGGAAAGATTGGACTTTTTGATGAATCTCCTCTATACCTATACCTCTCCCTCTCTCCTCATGTTCAACAGACCATTTTTAAAATGCTTATTAGTAGGCAAAAAAAAAAAAGTCAGAGTGTTGTAGGGATTGGGGGGAGCGCAGGAGAACAGGAAATAAAATATAAACTTCCCCACAAAAAGTATCAGGAGCTACTTAAAATATTTGTAGTTTTTAGAATAACTTACCAGAAGCAGAATGAAGATGTTCACCATGGGGTTATCTGTAATAAAACCTGGATTAATGTTCCTTAGCAGATGTTTGATTTAATAATGTGCTCATGAGCATGACAGCCTGAGTTTGTGCTTCTCTGTGAATGAGTAGGGGAAGGTGGTATGAACACATTGCCCAAAAGGAAGGCAGGGTTAAACTGACAGACTCCTCATTGGATATTCTTTCACCAAAGAGAAACCAGTTGGCACCTAAGTGGTGGGGATGAGAGATGAAATCTGTTTCCCCTCTTAACTGTTCATTCTCCTCTAATCCAAACTCTTGTCAGGGGGAAGGGTCAAGGCTACACTGTTTGACTATGGATTGAGATGAAAATGTGTTCCTTTGTTCTGTATCTTGTTCAACATATTTCTCCCAAGACTATGCTCTGTGCCCATGTAGGCATTCAGGGGGCACTTACCACGCCATTTCTGGCCACATGGAGACTTTAGTCATCCCTGAACTATTTTTTATTTGTTTCTGAAGAATCCAGAGTCTAAATCTAATTATCAATGTGTTCCAGTAGAGAGTGTCCATCCTCACTTAAGCTTGCACAATGGAAAGACTAACTATTAGAGTAGCCGCCACACTTACTGCATGTCATTCTCTGTGAGTAGGTGGTATTATTATCATACTTTACAGTGTACAGAAGTAAGGCTACAAGAGATTCAGTTATTTGTCCAAGTCATTGCAGCTTGGTCCAAACTCTGCAATACCATCTCTGAGTAGTGTGGTTTTGACCACTCTACTTCCTAAAGTTGTTCGATACCATGCAGTTTTTCTTATTCTAACTCCATAGTACAGCTTGAAGTCAGGAGTGGTGATACATCTGGAAGTCCTGTTGTTGTTGTTGTTGTTGTTGTTGTTGTTGTTGTTGTTGTATAAGATTGTTTTAGCTATCCTATATTTTTTGTTTTCTGTATGAAACTGAAAATTGTCCTTCTGAGGTCTGTAAAAAATTATGTTGAAATTTTGATGGAGATTGCATTGAATCTGTTGATTGCTTTTGGTAGAATGGGCATTTTTACTATGTTAATCCTACTGATCCATGAGCATGAAAGATCTTCCATCTTCTCTACCTTCTTCAGTTTCTTTCTTGTAAATTCATTTGTTTCATTTGGGTTTCCCCCTTCAAGATATTTTATAATGTTAGTGGCTATTGTGAAGGATGTTGTTTCTCTCATGTCTTTTTCTGCCCAGTTGTCATTTGTGTATAGGAGGGTTACTGGCCTCTTAATTGAAAGAGTTTATCAGCTGTAGGAGTTCCCTGGTAGAATTTTTGGGATTGCTCATGTATATACTATAATATCATATGCAAATAATGATACTTTGGTTTTTTTTCCTTTTCAATTTGTCTCCCTTTTATCTTTGGTTGTCTTTTTGCTCTATCTAGAGCTTCTAGTACTATATTTGAATAGATGTGGAGAGGGTGGACAACTTTGTCTTGTTTTGAATTTTAATGGAATTGCTTTACATAGATCTAAACTAGGTCTTCTTCACACTGCTGTTGTTGTTTAGCTTACAGTGGGAGTGGGAGTGTTTCTGACTCTTCAGCCTGATTTTGGGATCCTTTTCCTCCTACTGGCTGCCTCATCCGGCCTTAATATGAGGGTTTGTGCCTAATCTCATTGCATCTTGTTATGCTGCATTTAGTTGGCATCCCTGGGAGGCCTTCTCTTTTCTCAAGGGAAAGGGAGGAGCAGTGGGTCTGGTGGGGAGACAACTGGAAGGAGTGGGGGCTGCAGTCCAGATGTATTATATTAGAGAAGAGTAAATAAGAAAAAAGAAGAAGAAATTGTGTAAGTTGAGACAACAACATGATATAGAATGACTAACCCAAACAAACATGTATGATTACCATTCACATGCTTACTATATTTTGTGGTAAAAATACTTAAATCTATGTTGTGTGCTTTCCATGTATACCATTCATTTTAACTGAAGTTCCCGCCTTGTACAGTAGATCTGAGTTTGTCTCTCATGTCTAGCTGAACACATCCCCACCATCTCCCACTCTGGTAACCACCATTCTTCCCATTTTCTGACTAAAGACGGCTCTGGAAATAGCCTTAATTTTTCTTTAATTCTCCCATGTATCATGCTTTCTACTGAGATCCTTCCTTCACAGCTCTGAAAGCAGATTTGGAAACATTTTGAGTGGATCCCCTTAAGGTAAAAATGACAACATCAACTTGGATGTGTCACTGGAGATGGATGTTGTGTGCTCTGGGGAATTTGTTTGTATTCAAGAGAGATGGCTCACTGAAAATGATGGGGGCCCTCAGCCAGTGCTGCTTGGAGCCATCTCATGTTTTAGACACACGAAAGACAAATACGTGACTAGAGAAAGAAAATGTAGATTATTTAGTGTTTCTGTCACTCTGAGAACAGGCTGACTAGTAAAAAGTTTGTTCAGATGATAAAGATTTTGAAAAGAAAATATAAGTAATTTTCCTCAGAAAACCCTGGTCCCTCTGAAGAAAACAAATGGAATTCTGGTGAAAGGAGTTTTTCTCATCTGCTCTTTAGAAGGTAAACAGCAATAGTTTTCTTTCAGAGGCTGACCAATGGGACCAGAGTGTACCTGGGTTCCTCTGCAAGTTCCATGAAATCAGAAGGGATCAGAAGGGTAGAGTATGGAACTGTGAGATCTTAAATTATGGCTGTAGCTAACTATTTTGTCTCTCTTTTTCCCTGCCTTCTTCCACTCACCATTAAAGAGTGATCCTTGAAGAGTGATGAGGTTTTCTTTGACTTCTTCTCTATATTAAGTGTTTCTTATTTTTTCCTGAATTCCCTGGGTCACACTATTTTTGTTGTAATAAGAACCCCTTTACTTCCTAGCAGTGTACACACACACACACACACACACACACACACACAGAGAGAGAGAGGAAATGGAGAGAGAGGGAGAACAGGAAAGAACACAATCAATGGAGTAAGATGATATATACTATTTAAGATTATCTGTAGTATGTTCATTATAAGTTTAGCAACAAAACTTAAGGAGTTAAACTTTAAATATGGTCTAACTAGAAAATAACTTGCAAAGTTTAGTCTATGTTATATGTAGGCAATTTTAAACTTTTCTGATTTTATTTTAATCTAGTAGCTAACCTTTCAGTTTGTAATAATTTTAACATTTCAAAAAATATTCATCTAGAAAATTAACTAAAATGACTATATGCTTGACTATTATAGATGACTATCTATTAAACTGTATTTCTTAATTATACATTACATTTTTAAAGGAGCTGTACAAACACAATACCTTAATCAAGAGCAGAAATATACATATAACAAAATTGACCTTAAATTTGTATAAATAAACCAAGATCCATACCAATGCAAAGTATTTATCTCTATATCATATCCCCCTTTAAATGTAAACAAACATTTAGGGAATTTGGGCATAGTTCTCTCCAAACCACTTCCTGCTTTTTGTTAGGCAAAGGATTTTCTTTTGAGGGGGTTCATGGAGACCTTTCGGGGGGTCTTGTTCCATCAAATCACATTAGTCTGGAAGGAATTCACAGGTTCTCATCCTCTGTGGAAACAAAAGCAGAACTTCTTTTCCAAAGCAATATATATTTCAGATGGATAGGTTTGTTTCAAACCTTTCAAAGACTAACAGAATATGGCATTTAAAATGTTCTAAGAACTTAGGACTTTTCATGACAATGAGACACATCTGCTCCTGGCAGCACCAGCTACTTCAAGAAGATGTTGGGCATCAAAGCGGCTCCTTATGGAGTTTGTTAGCCATTTGGGCAAGAAACTGCTTTTTCTTGGACTGCTTAATGTTATGCTGTATGAACTGGACATGCAGAACCCACAGACAAACTGCCAATGCAGGTGGAACTGTCTTTGAAATTTCCTGCTTCATAGAAAAGTCTGCTGGATACTATGGGCCTGTAGGCTGAAGATGGATGCCCCAAATGTTACAAAGAACTTTGGGTGACTGTCCAGGCAACAAGATGTCTCTGTCAATTCTAGAGTTTTGGAAGTTGCTCACAATAAACTTCCTCTTTACTTAGGTAAAAAAAAAAAAAAAAAAAAAATATTCATTGAAAAATTCTAATTCTCACTCACAGACTTCAGCTCCATCCTATCTCCTTCAGGTACCTGTTGTAAGACATATGATAAAGTATACAGTGAGAATATGCAGGTTCAAATACACATTGATCTTCACACTTTTAAAAAAAAAAATTTAACCTGTGACCTGGGATCTTTTCATACCCATGTAGCCAAAGCCTTCACATTTGGAGGGGGAGGGGACGGCTTTCCTGTATGTGCACCACAGTTCTTTCATTTTCATCTAATTGATCAGCATTAAGATTATTTCCTGCCTTAACTTTTGGAAGTGTTTCCAGAAGTGGCGTCTCTGGGTGAAAAGGAAATTCATAGATAGTTTTGAGTAATATTGCAACATGTCCGTATCGTATGAACTGTGCCTCTTTTCCCTGCGTGGGTGCTGTGTGAAGACGCCTCCTTCCCAAACTCACACTAACACAGTATGTTTGCACACCTGTGAAATTTGGCCTGTTGCATAGGTCAAAATCGAAATGCCAGAGTGCTTTACCTCTCATTTGTCTTATTATGAAAGTGAGATTTTCTTCTTTTGTTTAATGAACATTGCATTTCTCTTTTCTAAATGTTCTTTTCTGGCTTTGAACACTTTTCTACTAATATCTGTGGGTTTTTTGTCTTATTTCTAGGCAGCATCTGTGATACAAATTAAAAATGTGTTTTCTAGTTATTTGTCTTTTGTCTTGATTTTCTTTCTCCTCTTTTCTGGGAAAACATTACAAGCAGCCCTTGCTTTGCATGCCATTGTAAAACTATAAAATTACAATGTAAGAAAACAATGCAAACTGTTCTTAATTAGTTTTTGTCTTCTGGAAAGTTCTGTCAAAATATTATAAGCTCTGCTGTCACTTGTAAACATGTGGAAATGAAAGGCAAGGAAACTGAGGTCTGAAGTGTATTTAAAAACTAGAACCTTGAAAGTACAAAGGAAGTGCTTTGTTTCCTTCAGAAATATTAAAACGTGCTTGAATAGTGCTTTCTTGATCTATATTGTGTGCTTTGTGGAATCACATGAGCATCTTTTCTGTGCTGGGCAAACTTGTGCTTCTACATTTCAGTCAGCTGTGAGCATTTTATCTTTCGCTTCCCATTGCTATAAAATACCTCCAGGAGTTCCCAACACTACTTGCTCTGGTGATGCATCTCACTCCATCCTTGCCCTCTCTCTACTCACAGCCAGTTTCTGGGTTTATATTAAGAAGTTTTATTTTGGTTACATATGATTTTGAAATGGCGGTGTCAAAATTGTCAAAATCATGTATTTCTTCTATAAGATGATTTTCATTCAATTCATGTTTTACTTCTGATGGTATCTCATTTAGTTTTGTTCTTGTATTTTATCTGTACTGACCAATTATTTTGATATCTGCTTTTTATAAAATGCCACGTGGCCTTTGCAATTGGTGAAAAGGAAGCAACATGTGTCATAATCACATAATCTTATATGAACTGAATAGACAGCACATGGCCACTTACAGTAGACTGGAATGGAATGGTTGCTCACTGACCACAATGCCCCGCAGTTTGGGTTTGTTTGTTTTTAATAATTTACTTATTCTTATCTTATGTGCATTGGTGTTTTACCTGCATGTATGTCTATGTAAGGCTGCCAGATCTTGGAGTTTAAGACAGTTGTGAGCTGCCATATGGGTGTTTGGAACTGAACCCAGGTCCTCTGGAAAAACAACCAGTGCTCTTAACCTCTGAGCTGTCTTTCTAGTTCTGCCCAGCAGTTTTTTATACGCAGAATTCTGAAGGGTTCATATCATAGATTGGCTTTATGTAATTACATGGAATGGATGATGCTAACTATACTGTGATTCTGTAAGATTTAAACTATGTTGTCAGGGGCTGACATCATTTAACTAAACTGTAGTACATTAAATTTGTGTATATCAAACCATTGAAAGCAAAGCTACCTCTACAGGAAAGTGCAAACAATAATATATAGTCATCTCTGAGTTAGGACAGCTGTCAATATTCTGATATATATATATATATATCTTAAGTGTTTTAATAAAAGAAATAAAACATTAAACATAATACATAAAGTTGAAATTCTGCTTTATCTACCAGCTCCAATTCTTTCCCTTTCATAACTTGCCACAAACCAATATCATTGTAAATAAAAGAATACTTTTATGCCCCACATATTATATATATAAGCAATTTCAATGAGAAATATGTAGTATTTGTGGGTATGCTCTTTAGTTTGTGCTATAATTTTCTTTTTTGTTTATTTTAGTTTTCCTTTAACTCTTATGGTCTTATTTCTTTTGAGAATTAACCAAAGTATTGTGCTCTACCCCACATAGAAAAAGCCTTGCTTTTCTGTTACGTTCTATTTCATTTAATTAGTGAAGATAAAAAAAAAAAACCTGAAACTTATATTGAGGTGGAATGATGACCTTGCTATCTCCATGGAAACAGCCTGAGCCCACAGATACTGTTATGTGTGGTGTCATATTTATGTTTTCCTGATCTATTTAACCACCTTCTTATCTTGTTTGTCCTCCAGATTTATTCAGGAGATTGAACATGCCATGGGACTTGGCCCTGCCAAACAGTGTCCCCTTCGAGAGTTTCTCACCATGTACATCAAAAACATCTTCCTTAATCAGGTCTTGGCTGAGATCAACAAGGAGATTGAAGGAGTCACCAAAACAGCAGACCCCTTGAAGATCCTAGCTAATGCAGACACCATGAAGGTTCTTGGGGTGCAGAGGCCTCTCCTACAGGTAGGAAGAAGAAAAGAAATTATTTTCCTAATTTTTTAAAATGCGTTTTTTTTCTCTGTGTGTGTGTGTCTGTATACCACATATGTGCCTGGTGCCTGTGGAGACCAGAAGAAGGTGCTGGATCTCCTGAAACAAGTGATTGTAGCTACATGACTGGGTGCTAGGAATCTAGCCCAGGTCCCCTGGAAGGTCAGCCAGTGTTCTTAGTCACTGAACTATCTCTCCAGCCCCAAAATTACTGTTTTTAATCACTATTTTCTTATGACTTGGCAAGAGTCATAATTTTAGAAAAGAAGAAGATTTGCCGTCTGGTTCTGTATTCAACAGGGACAAAACAAAAGAAAATAAATTAAATAGACACTAGGGAAATTTAGTTCTGATGCAGTTTGGATAAGGGAAATTCCCAAGATCGTGAAGGGAATAAAAGAGTTTTGCTTTAACTGTGGGGGATGGTGAGTCTCATTGATATTCCGGCAATGCTTCTCTGCTTGTCTGGAATCTGTCCTTGAGAGAATTGTTTCTCCACTGCTGAATGCCTCCCAGAGTAGGAAGGATTATCAGGAAGGACACTTGTTACCCTGTGTAACCTCAGCTACCAGCAGGAAGCCAGTTCTCCAAACCAGTTTTAGGTAGTTAGTGTAAGTAACTTGACTAGTTCAGAGAGTCTGAACCAGTAAACTGGCTGTTAAAAGTCAGATCATTTAATTCAAGTAATGATCTTGTTAATAGTGAACATTTTCTTTGACGATATGGTCTCTGGGCATTAGAAATTGACAATAGATGTTTTTGTTTCATAGGCCTATGGTAGATATTTTAGCTTATGACGTGATAATAAATAGAAAATTAAAAAATCATGAGTCTGAATTATGGATATACTTTCACAATTACATTAATCTTGCTTTAAGAAGAACAGTAAGAAGGGTGTGGAGGCTCACACAATTGATTCCAGCAGAGGCAGGTGGATCTCTAGTGGTTTTGAGACCAGCCTGGTTCACGTGGTGAGTTTCAGACCATCCAGGGGCTACATACTGAGACTCTGTCTCAAGAAAAGAACACTGAACACAGCGCATTGTTCCATAAATTACACAGTATGAGGGGCTCCAGGTGAGGAAGACTTGAGCTCTCCAACAGAGCTGTTTACATGGGCGGGTTATATTTGCTTCCGTCAGCTCTTTGGCTGTGCTACCTAACTAGGTAAGTCTGTGTCCATTAGAATTTAGAGACATGCTATAACTCAGCAGAGTGTCTAGTTTCACACAAACTCTCCATAATTAAGAGATGAATGAGAAGCATCATAAGGAAAGTTGCTCATGCATACTGTTTGTTCTCAATGAGGGGGCTGCACTAAGTTTGGTATAAAGAGAGGGGGTGTCAAAACTGTGTTCACTGTTCACTGTCCCCACTGGGGTGCTGTTTCACTGATGAAGACCTCCCCGAATCTTAGTGAGTACCCACATCAACTGGAAGATTTTTCAGGCTGCTACCTAACCAGGTTCCCTTTTCTGATTTTCCTTATTTCTTCCCTTTCTCTTCCCCATGTATTTTCAATGCTGAGGTCAGTACTACTGAGGCCATCCTGCCAAGTGGCTTCTGATTGGGTTATTCTGGGAGGGATCACCAATAGGAACCCAAAGGTAGAGAAGAAAGAGGCTATTGTTTCTTCCTCCCTACTTGAGGTGCTGAAGCTTCCTCAATAGCTGTAGCTCCTGCTCTCTCTGGGCTCTGACAACAGTTTCTTCTTCTCACTCCTTGATTTCCTCTTTCTGCTCTTAGTAGTCTCTGTATACTCAACATCCCTAGTTCCTATTCTCAACCCTTACCATATTTCTGTAAGTTATCTCTTCATTAATATTTCTTCATTTGAATTACTTGAGTGGAGCACTTTATTTCATGATCCAAAACCAAAATTTCCACTGACCATTTCTTTCATATTTTCTGCATGTGTGCTTGCTTGATTGCTTTCTGTCTTGTTTTAACTTCAAATTGAACCCAGGACTTTGTAAATGCAAGGCCAGCATTCTATTATTGAGCTGTACCCCCAAGCCCAACATTGGGTTTTTCCTTCTCAACATTTAGCACATATATAGGTACTACTTTTGCTAACTTGTCTTCTACCATTTCCCACTAGGAGGTAAGTTCCTAAAGCCTAGCACACTGTTGGCAGCAGGAAGTACTTGTGCATGTTACCAAATGCATATGTGCATAGATGATCAACAGGTGATTAACAGATGAATAAACTCAATGGATAAATTCAAAATGGGAAAAAATGAGAAACAGTGACTATGATTTGCCTGATCATGAGTTGCTTTTCCATCAGGAACCCACCCAGTGGTCTAGTCTCCTGAAATGCCATGCTCTATGAGAAAATGAACAGCTTTATCATATATTATGTCCTGGGTTTAAGGGAAGGATGGGGAGAGCACACTACACTATCAAGTAAATCTGTGAGCTAGAGAGTTGCCTTATTAAACATGATTATTTTGCCGGGCGGTGGTGGCGCACGCCTTTAATCCCAGCACTTGGGAGGCAGAGGCAGGTGGATCTCTGTGAGTTCGAGACCAGCCTGGTCTACAAGAGCTAGTTACAGGACAGGCTCCAAAACCACAGAGAAACCCTGTCTCGAAAAACCAAAAAAAAAAAAAAAAACAAAAAAAAAAAAACAAAAAAAAAAAAACATGATTATTTTGAGCTTATGTAGCCAATCACATTGAGACTCATAGTCTGGCTCATATTGGGCCATACACTGCCAGCTAAATGTCACCTCAGGTCACTCTCCAACTTGTCACAGTCATTTTGTATTAGTAGCTCTCTTTTGTCCTATAAATCAATTACTGCAGTCTGAGCTAGGTACAGACTCTACCTAGTCTCCTTTTTACCTTATCAAGACGTAATTACACATAAGTGAGTAAATCTTAAGACCAAAGCCTTTCTAATTAGTAACCTCCAAGGTTGTGCTCAGAGCCAAAATGCCGACTTTGTTATATGGCTGTAGTCTTGACTTCTTTTGTGCATTAAAACTGTAGTTTTGGAGATGCAAAGTTCTGAGGGGTATGGTCATTAAATCTGTCTACTGTTCTCTGAGATACAAGGTTTCCATCCTGAAAAATTCTCTTTCTTTGTAATATGCTAAAATTTAAGGGTTTCTTAAAGGTATCTTTATGACTACTTTATATTTTTATTTCTAGCTAATTATAGGTGGCTAATCTGAGAAAAAGTGGCAAGTAGGTCTTAAACCTATTAACTGATAATGTAAGATATACTCCAAAGGGAGCTGGGGGCCATGTGTAAGAGACGCAGGTGGGGACAGTGCTCAGTTGCTAAATGACTGCCGTCAGGTCACAGAGGCAAGCAGAGCATGTGCTCTTCCCCTGAGGCAGCAGCCGTGTCATTTGTCATCAGCCCGGTTGGGTTTTCCAGGGAGAGGAAGGACAGTTGTCTAAGTGCTGCTTTCATTCATTTGATGATGGACAGATGAAATACATGAAGGCCTATGAGGAGAACCTCACGTCTGTCTTTGCTTCCCGCAACATGGCTTCTAAGCAGCCCAGGCATCTTGTCATGAGGAGTGCCAACATGCACTTGCAGTAATGATTTTACTTTCTGCGGCAAATTCCATGGAGGGAAGAAAGGGAGTTAATAAGAAGAGAAAGAGCAAGCCCCACTTTCTGCAGTGAGAGCGATGGCCTTCAAATGACACAGCACTGCAGAAAAGAAGCAGTGACAGAAGTAATATCAGTACTGATAGCAGTCAGCACATTAGCAATGTTGATAGGGGCCAGACTCTCCTCTGAGTGCTTTGCATCAACTGGCTTATAGATGCTTTGATTGTATGACAAGAGCATCTTTGATGGTCTTATGAATAGAAACTGAAAACAGTTGAATTAAATTACCTACCAAGAGTCTTGTGGCTGGCAATGGCTCAGCCAGTTTATACCGAAGAAGTCTAGTCCTGAGCCCTGTGTTCTACAGCGGTTTGCAGATCATAATCTGAGGATTATGCTTATCTGCAGGCTACCTGCTACTCTTGTGTCACTAGACACAGATTTGAGAGTGTGCCTTTAGACACTAATTTCTCCTTAGTACTTTGACATTGTCTATGAATCTAATATATTGGAACCTATATCTTACATATTTCTGGGTTTTGAATTTATTTTTCTGGTAACTCATTTTTATTGCATCTCATAAAAGCGTATATTCGCAACAGATTGTGGGAATACCAGGCTGTTGCCATAGTTAGAGGAGCGTTGCTCCAGATCCTTTACTGTCCCACACTGCCTCCCAGGGAGTGAAGGAAAGGACCATCTGCTTCAGTCCTAACACATCTACAACAGAGTATGGGAACTGGTTACTATTGGTTCTCGCTAAAATCTCTAGTTCCAGAATAGATCTAGAACAACTAAAATGTCTAATAATATTTATATAAATATTCTTATATTTTTATTTATTTATGTGAATGTGCACACACACACCATGATGCATGTGTGGAGATCAGAGGACCGCTTGTCAATATTTAATAAATGGATGTGTGAATGAGTAGATGAACATGATGCTTTCCTTACTACTCAGATGTATGTGACTCTGTTTTTCCCTCATGACACAAAATTCCTGATGTTGAGTTTCAGAACCTACACATTGCTAAGTTAGAATGTTACGGTTCTCTTACCTCTGGTGTTCCAATGTAAGGGCAGAATTGGGCATGACTCATGTGGCCTTTTGAGAGGTTTCCTTTTACATTACTTTTTCGACAAAATTGCCTCTCTTTTGCAGTGTTAAGCTTATTGAATCAAGCTGTACTAAGGAAGTCTCTTAGGAAAAATTTCTCATTTCTCTTAAGCCACATTTTGGATCTGGAGCTTTGAAGCTCTGTGCTCAGCATTCTGACAGGGCATTAGTTTGTTTGAGGTGGACATTGAGGTGGTCCATAGACTTTCAGTCTATAGTGTGGTAGTTTGAATGCAATTGTCCCTCATAAACTCAGGGAGTGGCATTGTTAGGAGGTGTGGCCTTGTTGGAGGAAGTGTGTCACTGTGGGGTTTGGCTTACAGGTTTCATATATGTTCAATAAAACCATGCCCAGTGTCTCACTTCACTTCTTGCTGTCTGTTGATCAAGATATAGAATTCTAAGCTCCTTTTCTAACACCATGTCTGTCTGTATGTCCCCATGTTCCACTGTGATGATAATGGGCTAAACCTCTGAAACTGTAAGCTTCCCAATTAAATGTTTTTCCTATAAGACTTGCCAATAGAAACCCCTAACTAAGGCTGGGCAGTGGTGGTGCACGGCTTTAATTCTAGCACTCAGGAGGCAGAGGCAGGTGGATCTCTGAATTCGAGGCCAGCCTGGTCTACAGAGCTGGTTCCAGGACAGTTAGGGCTATTACACCGAGAAAACCTGTCTCAAAAAACCTGGGGGGGGGGGCGACCCTAACTAAGACACATAGACATATAGAAAGAGATTGAACACTCTGGTTGACTTTATTTCTCACATGGATTGTCATTTGGTAATTTACATATCCTTTGATGTTTCCATGTTTTTTTCTTTATTTTTTTAAGTGACAGTACCAATAGTTTGTATTTTTTATTCCTCGCCCATGAAACTATTGCATGGGCAACTATCTGATCAGTGATCCACTGAAGTTTTCTTTTCTACCCTATTGGTGAATCTTCCCTATTGTCGCTAGCTGGAGAGCTGCCTGCAGACAGGGGCATCAGACCTCTGACTCAGCCTGCGCTTGTATGCTGTCACCATCTGACACGTCTGTGTATTTGTGTTAGTGAAGCAATGCCCTAGCCTAGTACAACATAACATGTGACTCATAGCCTGTAGTGTTGGCATCACCTGGGAACTTGTGAGAACTAGATTCCCGAACTCCAGACCTGGATTGACATACCCCTGCATGGTCTTCAATGTAATCTGAAGTCGAAGAAGCGCTCTTGTAGTGTATTCCTGGCCAGCTCAAGGGCACGGAATTCCAGGATCTAATGCTGTGAGTATTTAACTTTGTGGTGAGCAACTATAGTCACATTAAAAAGTATTCTACATTGTTTCATGCTGACCCAGACATTGCAAAAACAATATTTGCCATGGTGGCAGAAGCTGTTTCCTAGTCTAGCACATTGCAGAATTTTGCAGAGTGCTTTCCCAAGACAGGAGCCCACGTTTTCTGGCTCAGGAAGAGCCATGTGAGACAGAGGCAGCTTCCCTAATGTTCCAGGCTCAAATTTCCTGTCACTAGAGAAGCGAACATAAGCTGTATGGGTAAGAGCACGCCGTCTTGAAACAGTTAAAGCGTATTCCATTTCTCTCACTGCCCTAGCATTTGCCAGAGTCACTTGTGAGAAGTGACATAGCTACAGTCTGCCTGCAAACACCACACTCACACCTCCTCCTCAGCCAGCCACACTTCCCACTTCCACCTGCCGGCCTAGATGAGCTGTTCTCAGGAACACGACCTGTTGAAGTCACCCAGGAAGCTTCCTAAAAAGCATCACTGCCCACACTCTGTCAGTTGGCCAGGAGTGAGGGACTCCCAGCAAGATACCCAGATGATCCCAGCATTCAGCCAGAATTGGTGCCACTTCTCTGAAGACTGCTGCTTTGAATCAGTTATTTCTCTGACAGGGAAAACCTGAAATTATTGCTCAGACATTAATCTGATCTGGTCTGTAACAGAGTACTCAGTTTTATGTTGAGAAGCAAGCTTTATGCATAAGCTTTGGAATCACATACAAGCGCATTCCAGCCACATTTGATAGCTTCTTCTTTGTGACCAAATTATTTTGCATCTATTTATCTATTTTTTCCTCTGGAAACTATAACTTTTGGGCCTAGGAACAGGGTAATGGCTAAGTGGATAATGACTATAGAACATACCTTCTTCTCCTTGTTCCTACCACGGGTCTTAGCGTAGAGAGCTCTAATACAGTGCCTACCTAACCTGATAGCAAGCAAGAGCAGATGCTATAGCTGCACCATTTACCTGTTCCTGGAGCCCCTCTGCTGGTTAGAGAAAATCAGTAGTGGCATGTGGTATTTATGACTCTTAGAGACACTGGATTGGTTTCCTAGGGATACCAAAGCAAGTTAACACAGTGTTGATGGCTTAAAACAAAAGTTTATTCTGTGAGGCCAGCAAGTTGGCTCGGTGGGTAAGGATGTTTGCTACCAAGCCTGATAACTTGAGTTCCACCTCTAGAACCCAAAGGAGAGAAGTGATTCTTGCAAGTTGTCCTTGGCCCTCTATACAAGCTCTGTAGTGCACATACGCACTAAATAAATAGTTTAAAGTTTTAAATGGTTTACTCTGTCACTTTTATAGATTCCAGAAGCTGCAATTCCTTGAAGGCTATAGAGGGGACCCTCTCTAGAGACTGTTGCTGTTCTTGCTCTAGAAACCTAACTCCAGTCTCCTCCTCTTTAACATAGCATTTTCCCTGCCTCCATTTGTCATTTGTCTGGTCTGACTTTCAGTGTCCTTATGCCTGCCATAATCTTGTATGCTTCCATTCCAAGCTTTAACATCATCTGCAAAGAACCTGTTTCCATGTTGGGTCACATTCTGAAGTTCCATGTTGAAAATATGGACTGGGAAGCATACAGATCACTCCTCTACCCATCCATGGAAAACAGCATGCAAGTATTGCTGTTAAAGCAACTACCCAGGATAGTCTAAATTACAGGAGTCAACAAGGTTCCAAAGGGAAGTTATTGATAGGTGGGTAGTTGCAGGAATCCCAGTCAAGCTGTAGTGGACAGAGCTGCTTACGTACAGTTGTTTGCTAGAGATAATTACTGACACCCAAACTTATTATCTTCCTAGCTAGGCCAAAGCACTGTCAGTAACCTTTTCTGTTTTCCCAAGGACAGCAGCAATAGCATATTGTTTTCCTCAGATCACATTATGTCAATATGAAGAATACTGCCTTTGAGTGGCATTTGCATCACAGCCAGTTGCTGCTGTTCTACTATTCCACTCTCCGGTACAGAATAGATTCAGCTTTAATAGACTAATAGATTAGTCCCATTTAAGATCTGCTGGAAGTCATCATGAAAATCATTAAGTTGAAAAAAGAGCTGATCAATTGATATTCCCCTCCTCAAGCTCTTAGAGAGGGTTCTAATGTACTTCACTGTGAAAAACTAGTCCAAAAAAAAAAAAAAACTTCTTGGGATCCAATATCATTCTTTGGTATACATCTATACTTAAAGAAACACTAACCACTTTGTTTTCTGTGAATTGTATTCCTAATTTTTATTTGTTCACTAGTAATGCTGATTGGCCTTTTCATAGCAAGCCGAAGCCTCAATTAACCAGCAACTCATGACTATTTGAGACTTTATGCTGGGAAATGGAGTACTAGAAAGTATTGTTCTTGTCTTTATTTGGATTGTCACCATAGCTTCAAAGAGTCACCTGTGTACTTCTGTTGATGATGGAGACTCACAGCTTTACTGCCTTCACCTGTGTTCTCGTTTCATTTTTAATCCGGTTGTGCTTTTTCTGTGGTGTTATTCCCATTGCTGGTTTAGATATTTTTAACTATCATGTAATTTCTGTTGTGATTCTTCAGAACTATCTTAGGAAGTAATTGCTACTAAGTTTCCTCCTGGTACAGTGGGAAAAGCATGGCATGCATGAGTATGGTTTCCCTAAGAGTGACAAGTCCATAGAATGCCATCTCTGTAGGATGAGAAGGATCCTTGCCCAAGCTACCATAAGCCAAGGAAGGAGGGAAGTGCAGTGGGTATGACATGTCCAGCAGGGCTTCAGAAAGAGTCCACACACTGAGACATTTCACAAAAGGCAGTATTGTTACACTTAACCACATAATCCCTTCATTCTGATAAATGTCAGTGAGATTCCTGTAGAAATATGCTCTCATAAATGAAAGGCCTCATTTATTGTGCTAGCTGCTTTTCTCTCTCTGTTAGTAAATACCTGAAGGAAGCAACTTGAGAGGGGATGGGTGGACTTTGGCCCATGACAAGAGTCCATAATGGTGAGGAAGGCACAGTGGGGTTGCGGGCCTTTTAGTTTAGCATTTGGAAACAGCAGGACTAGATGCGAGGCCTACCTCTCACCCTCAAAGTTTGTCCCTGTAAGCCCTATGACTACCAGGCGTGATCCAGGTCAGAAAGGTTTCATGACCTCATAGACCATCAAACCAGCTGCTGGGGACATTTCCATTCCCCATAGCTCTAATCTATTCCAGTGTTTCGTGGGTTTTTTATACACGATTAAACCATCACCATGACAATTTGACAATCAACTATTGTTTGAATATTTTATAAAAAATGTTAAGGACCTAAAAGCTCAAAACATGTCTCCTAAATACCCATATACTTCCTAGCCAAAATTCTACCATTATCATTATCCTATATTGGCTTTGTAGCATAGGTGAACCTGCACATTCTTACTCCTCTTCAGCTATGCCCGAAATTCATCCCTGACCACTTACTGTTGACATGGTGCTACTCACAGGACATTAGAAATGGGAGTGTCTAGGTGCCACAGTGAGGGAGGCCATAGCTGTTTTCTTTGGAATACTTGATTGCTAGAAGTAGTTGTCCAAAATTTACTTTAAATATTGCCACGGAACATGAATTGACTCACTCAGATTAGTTTGTAAGTAGGATTTTTGTCAGTATCACACAATAAGGGAACTATTTTTTTTATCAGCATTAATGAAGAAGGCTGTGGCTGAATGAGAAATGATTTTTATGTACAGGCAAACCAAGCACACTATATAAGCAACTTCACTATTTATAAATATCTTAAAGTTTTAGTCTCATCTCTGAAGGTTAAAAGAATAGATTCTTGTCTAGTTTTCCTAGTAAAGTTTTTGGTTATTTGATCTTCTTTAAGAATCTTCCTGCAAAGTGAGAAGAAAAAATAACTACTATATTTAAACTAACTTCTATTGAGTGTAGATAGTTAAGCTTTTGGAGTAATACAAAGGGGCTAGAAGCAAACATTAATTATTGGGTTTTTTTCTCTATTTTCTGCCACAAATATATTTATTTAGCCCAGTATATTTTATAAGGACTCTTAATTATCTCACATTTTTGTTTTATTATTTTATTTTATTATTTATTAGGTCATAGGGTAGCTTACAAATAGAGGTGAAAACAGAACAAGCTGGAGGCTTTCGTCTTGAGGAAGTCTGAACGGGAAAGTAATTGCAGCCAGTGACACTTGCCTACCAGCTTTTCTCAGTGCTCCACGAGGCTGTTTGAAAATGACATCGATATAGGGGTAAGCCCTAGGCTTTAAGCTGGGACTCTGAATTTACTTTCTGTCATGAGTAACAGTAGGCGCGCTGATGGCCAGCTTAGTTTGTCACCCAGACTGCTCCATGTATCAGGCCACATTGGAGATAAATATTTTGAAACATTGAGTGGCTGCTGTCCATTTTGATGATTCCTCAACCCACTATTTTGGGGATAAGCGGAGAGAAGGTAATGACTTTTGACAGATCTGCTGACAGGGACTGAACCACATTAACACTCTGTCACTCAGATCTTTAGAGGGCTACCTTTGCCTGAAATATATTTGACTTTATGTGCTAGCAAAGGCATCTTCAGATTTATTTCTTTTCCTTAAATGTTAGAGAAGGGGAAGAGCATCTCATGAGCAGACACAGGAAGAGAGAAAGGCTGGCTCGACTGCCCAAGCAAATGATAGTTATCATTCTTAGGAGGGAATTGCTGACCCAGCAGGATTGCTGGTAGGAGCCAGATGAGTATAGTAGGAGAACTGCTGTACCTGGGGAATTTTTGAGGTTCTTATCCTAAGTAACTTTTGCCCTGTCTATATGTTGCCATTCTAAGTGACCTTTCTAGTGAGAAAGTGAAGAGAAAGAACAAGACTATCTCAGCCTGGAAGTTAAAGACTAACCGTTCAAGGAAAGCAGCTGTTTTTCTTCATGCTTTGCAAGGTTCCTGCAATGCTCAACTTATCTGCATTTAATCTTAGTGTGGGCATGTACAGTGGCCTGGGGAAAGCTGGTATACTGCCTGTGACAAGAATGGCAGGGTTCAGTCACGTAATTCCCCTGCGTTAAAATGCTGTTGAAACGAAATGGAGATATGTATTAAACCCTTGCTCTGTGCTGAACATATGATCTCATCTCTGAATGTCATGGGACAAGGTGAATTAGGGATATAAGTCTGTTAATTAGAGCATCTGAGTCTGTCACACCCACAAATCCAGGCGGAGTAGAGGACAGTTCATAATGAATACCTACCAACTATGATGGCCCAGAAGCCAAGCACACTGTATGTGCTAAGGAGATGCACTGGGGACTTTATGTGCAGATATGGAGCAGACAGGAGAAAGTGTACCACCTGTCCCATTGGGACTCAAGATTCTGAGTGATGTCTGAGGACAAACTGAATGAGCTGCAGAAGTGGAAGGAGAATGAGAAACAAGGTTTAACAAAGTAACTTGCCCCTGGCCATCTGGGGCTTCCAGCAGACCTGTTTCCTGTTGCTGTCTAACAGGGAAACATGAAAGGTTTTAAAGAACTTAGTGTTCTTTGGTACTCAGTGGGTGGCCCTTTAAAGAAGAATGCCACTTGCTGATACAGTAAAGGACAAAGAGCTGGTGTCCCAGAGGCAACTGATGTAGGGACCTCCTCATACCCTAGGACAGGAGACTGTCTCCTGTGAATGTTTTGTTTTTCTCTAGACTGAAGCCTTCAACAATGACCTCACAACTGCTTGAGATAGGTGACTTCAATGTTTGAGGTCATTCTTTTGATTGATTGTCATAATTGGCCAAACGAACCCAACAAACTATTTTCCTGGAATAAATATTACACTCAAATCTGTCAGAGTTTTGTTCCCATGCCACAAAAGCCTCAACGGGGTAGAGATCACATCTGCACCCACAGGAGTAGCTATCAACTACAGCACATCCATATTTGTTGAAACAGTAAGCTGTACGTTTCTCATTCATTCTTTTTAGACACACACAAACTCTGCTGATTGGAAATCTTGCTCTGGGGAGTAGACAACCCACAACTAGCTCATTAACAGGTTGTCTATGTGTTTGTGTCCTTTTTGGACTGTGAATATTAGAAATAGAGTCTTTTGAGAAGAAAAATTCATCGAGGCTTCTATTTGGTCTCTCTCTCTTTTTCTTCCCCATTTTTATCTTCTTTTACCTTCATGGTTACAGCTATTCCCATGATGGATAGTCCTATCTGTAGAACCCAGAATACCATGAGTATTCACTTGCAAATATGTATAAATTCAAATTCAGATAACTGCACTTAAATGAGCCATTCTCTACCTCTGCTTATTGGGTGCACAGCACTTTTCTTTGCCTGGTTTCAACTAAAAGAGCTTAATTGCTTTCCCCCCTTTTATTCCATGAAGCATTTCTGAATTTGTTGTCCTCTTGGCTGTTCCAAGGTCAAGGCTGCCTATCAGGTACCTGCAGAAGTGCTCTAATGACCTTGTTTGCTGGTTGCCAGTGGCTTCCAAAGCTTTACCAGCCTGAGCGTAGGGGCTGGGCCATTTGCTAGCTTCTTGAACCAAAGTACCCATTTCTTTCATCCTTTCACATTTTGCTGTAGACCAGTAGAAATCTTTAACACATAGTAGGTACACACTGAATGAATAAAATGGAATTGCCAGCAGCTTTGTCAAAGGGTGTACAAAAACAAACTTACATTGTTTGCCAAGGGGAGCAGCATTATGTTTTAAACTAAACTTTCCTTTTAGATTTTTAATTTCTTTCATTTACAGAAAAGTTGCAAGGGCAGTATAACAGGTCTCTAATGATCATGACAGTTTATATTTTTATTTTATTTTTTCTTTTTTAAATTAGTTTTTAAATTCTTACTTAACTATATATTAGTACACTGAGCATATTCCGCCCAACCTCCTCCCCTTGCCTATTCTTGTCCCCCTGTTGGTTCACTTTCATCCCTTAGATCCTTCTTCCATGTCATATCTGCGTGCATGATTACATGTACTATATAACATCTAAGAGCTGCAAATGGGAGAATTAATGCATTATTTGTCTTTCTCAGACTTGCTTAAGTCACTTTAATGTGATTATCTCCAGTCGCATCCATTTTCCTACAAATGACAATCTTCTTTGTGGCTGTGAAAATTCATTTTGTGCATATACACCACATTTTACAAATCTATTCCTGTGTTGCTGGGGAACATCCTTTGGTTCCATAACTTAGCCGGTGTGACTCGAGCTGCAATAAACATTGATTGCAAGTATCTTGGTGCTGTGTTTATTTAAAGCAGAGACCCAGAGGTAGTGTGTCTGTTCCGTGTGGTCATAGCGTGGTGTCCTGTAAAATTGCCTACAAAGTCTGCTGATCTGTTTCATAAGAACTGTGTGGTTTTGGACATCATCTCTACTGTCCCTCTGCCATGACCTATGACTGTTGATGGAAACCTTGACTGCTGGTCCGCAACAGTGTCTGTCAGGTTGCTATTCCCGCCCCAGCTTTGTCATGCTCTACACACTATTTGAGAGTTCATGGTGTTGTAACTTTTTTTTAACCTTATGTGCATTGACATTTAATCTTTGTTCTGTCGAGTTTTGTATGTCTGACAAATGCTTGTATCAGGTGTCTACCATTTAGAAAGGAACTAGTCACTTAGAATGGTAATGATGACAAAGCAGAGGAAAATCATTCTTACCAGCCAAACATGAAATTCATTAGCAGAAGAGACAGAAGCTTTGATATACAAAATATAATTAAGTTAAGAATTTATTTTTCATAAGCAAAATTTGAAAGATAAGTTGTAATTTATAAAATTATTATTTGGTTGTTGAGATTATTTTTTTAATTAGTCCCTGTGTTACTGTTTTTTTAATCTTGTGTGTGTGAATATAAAACTCATATACTTGCTTTAAATGCATTTTTAAATATTTATATGATTAGTTATGTATTTATAATGCCTACTTTTCTGGGAAAATCTAATTATTTCTTAAAAATCATTGCAAATGACTGGCTTGAGAGCTATTTTTATTCTTTCTCAACTAGTTCAATCTAGGTGGAAACTAAGCTAATTGGCCCATGAAACTATTGACTAGGCTTACCTCATGAGTATTAACCAAAGCAGAGCTTGTGCCTGTGAAAAAACAATCAATTTCTCTACAGCCAGCTTAGAAAATGCAAATGCTTCAAGCAATAGCAGGAGGAGGGGGACTTTTTTTCAGTTGTTTCCCTCTTTCTTTTACGACCTGGACTTAGGAGTCATAGGCAGATTTACTTCAATGGTAAAAATATAATAGATCAGACAGGCAATGCTGTGACCTCAACCATATACATGAGGCAGGTTATTTCCTTATATTAATATGTAACAAATTATTAAATTCTGTAAATTATTTTTATATGTAATTAATCTGGTGTGTGAATTTTCCAAGCACAATTTGGTATATAAAGACTTGACTTCAGTAGAATTTTTAGCACTGGAATGTACCTTAGAAAGGTTGTCTAAAGTGACATCTAGAAAGTGACAGCTCTAATAAAGGCTGTGCACCCCCTCATCCCCCCCTACCCCGCTTTGTGGCTTGGTTCTCTGTGTAGTCTACTTGTATTATTTTAAAGCACGTTGCTGTTAGTTTGGCGAGTGGTTTACTTATCATGGATTTGAGTAGCTCTGGACTTTTCCTGTAAGAATGTTGTTTTGTTCTGTTGCACTTCTAGAAGAGTAACACCCCCCCCCCTTAGAATGACTTTGCTCTGGATTTTCTCTAGGCAGAGCACGTTTCACGCCAAAACCGAATAACAAGCATCTCTCTCCTAATTTATGGTTTTCAAATTTCTACAGTGCTTTTCTTCCCTGCTTGCTGTCCAGAATGCTGTCTGAAAAGTCACATGGTTTAAATAATTGATGGCTACTTTATGAGATTGTCAGCCTGGATCCGTCCTCCTGCCTCCCCAGCCACAAGTTCTCGAGCTGCTAATCCTTTTATGTTGCATACGGTTTTTCTTCCTGGTTTCATTTAGATAATTATATTATTCACCCTGAAATATAATTGCTGTTATACTGTGGGGGAGGAGGGGCAGAATAGGGTGGGAGCTGCCTGCTGTTGGCATCTGCAGGTTATAAAATGTCTGTTACACTCTAGCCTCTAATTTCTTTGCCATCCCACCTTTTAAAGATTTAATTATACCTGTGTAAAAGCATAATTTGAAATGTGACTTCTGATTCTTTTGAAAGATAAAAGAGAGATTAATTCATTGTTAAACATGAACAAGCATAGTACAATAGAAGAAACTTTTAGCCTGAAATCAGGGATTTGTAGTATGTTAAGTAAACAATTTCTGAATGCCTACTGTGTGCCAAGACTCAGAAAATGCAGACAATTGAAAGGCTAGAAAGGCATCTGTCCTTTAGGAATGTGTTCCCTGGTGATCTGCAGCCTACATGCGGCATGGAGCAGTGTGCTTGACTTCTCTGAGCCTCAGCTTCTTGTCTCCAAGCAACAGTGATGTTCCAGGTGCATTCCCACCTGTGACTCACAGTAGGCGATCATGAAGTAGCAACCACTCTCTTCTTTGTCAGATTTAGTTGAAGAATAAGACACTATAGAAGTTATAAATTTGCTAGGACAGAAGTTGGTTCACCATGTCTGAAATCAAGACTGTCCAGTCTGAAAGCACTTAGACAAATGACCCTTTTCTCAGAATGCACTTCCTACAGGCTAAGTCCGGTAGCCAAAAGAGGGGTGCGTTTGGTGTCAGAAAATGGCATTGTCTGAGCAAGTGATATTTGTTATCAGAGTAGAAATCACCTTCTGTGTTAGATTGTTGCATAGCATCTTTTTTACTAGCTTACAAAGCTGTTTTTCCAGGAAGAGTTGTGGTTCTGATACATGCTTTTTAAAAGTCTAACTTCTGCCCATTGGTTAGATTAGAAGATCATAAACTGGCTTTTTTCCATCATATATGTATTATCCTTGTCTCTTTGAAGGTATTTGACTTCTGTGTGATCAGACTTAAACAACTGAATACCATAGAAAATGTGAAGATGTTAATGTAAACACAGTGGCAGAGCAGGCTTGATAGCCCAAGAAACAATGTTCATCTCTGTCAGTCCTCATAGCATTGGCTAACATAAGCCCCACATAACAGCAAATCGCCTGTTACAAATGAAACACAAATAGTGCATGATAGAATCGAGATTTAAAGTGAATTTTATAGCGTGTTTGTTTTCAAGAGCAAGTCATAACCCATTTGCCTTATTGGAGAAGCTCTTTTCCTGTTACAGAGAAAATGGGGTATTTAAAAAGGAAATGAATATGACAACCAAATGGACTTGGTTGAAATTAGCAAATCTGTTTCTTAGTTACTTAATTTTGTACTAGGGAAAGTGGTATGGAACTGAGATCAGATTTCAGTGGTAATAGTTCTTTCCGGGAAAACAATAATCCACCTAAGTTGCTGAAGTCTGCACATGTCCTGTGTTCTCTGGGTGAAGTCTGATGTAAGGAGCCTCTTGCCTGCATAGCCACAGGAGTGTTCCCTCTGCTTCATCATCTACCTCTAGACAACAGAGGGCAGGGGCCTCTGAGCTGAAAACAAAGAGTACAGCCCACTCCTTTTTTGGTGGGGAATTATCTTCATCTTTAGGACTGTACTCTTTGGATCAATGGTGTTAAAATTGTAATTATCATGTTCATCGTGGAGGATGGTATCTTCTTAATTGTTTTCATGTGATCCGTTCAGTCTAGCTGAGTCAGTCACTCTTCAGTTTGAATCAAATGCTTAGATGGTGCTGGTGTGTCTGGTCCATTAATTTAGTAACAAGACTAAGCACACTTTTTCTACAAGTGCTGGACAGTAATCATGAGCCATGTGATTTTGGCCATTTCTGTTTGAATAACGAAGCTATTATAGTATACAAACAGGCACAGACATTGTGGAAATAAATGCATGAGGTGGTAAAACTTTATATACAATAAAATAAATGTAGCAGCTAGATTTGGCTACAGGTTGTTTTGCCAACCCCAGCTTTAGACAGTTTATTGGAAATGATTCATTTTTGTTGTTTTAATTTAAAAGTTTCTACCCACATGCTCACCTAAGGAATTTTTTTAATGTTTGCACATGTATAGAATGAATGGGTAGTGGTCAATTTATGCTTTGCTTAAGTAACACAGTAAAAGGACTTAAATTAATAATTTATCTCTGCCTTCTGGAGGACTTAGAATATGGTGGGAATAATAATGTATTAGCCCTCTTGAGTGCCGGCATTTTGAAAAATCTGCTCTTTCTTGGCAAGTGATGGTTTACACTTAAATGTGGGTCTATGCTTGCCTCTCTCCGAACTTCCTCCTGCTTATGTGCAGATCTCTCATCACGCCCCTCGCCATATCATTTGGCAGTGATCCATACTGGGGTAATGAGATAGTTTGTTGTGCCTGCAATGAAGAAAATGATTTAAAATGTTTTTTAATAAGTTAGCAGGAGCAAGTGTTGAAATTGCTGTAATGAGATAATGACAGTGCGGCACACTGCTTTCAAGACTGTGCTCTGATGACAACGCAGCCTCTTAATAAATTTCCCCTGAATTTTCCTTGGCAGGCTCATTCGGCACTTGTCTGTTTGTCTACCAATAATAGGAAGTGGCCAGTGAGTTGGAGGTCAGTGGAGAAGATGAAGCCGGCACTCATTAGGCAGTGTTATTGGGCTTTAAGATGTCAGCCATTGAACACTTGTGCCGATAACCAAATCCTATGGTGAGGAGTGCTTTCTGGGAATGTTAAAAATGCAGATTTCTGAATCTCAGACCACTATACTAGATCTGCCCTTTCAATATCCCTGTCCCTGTAAATCACGTGAACTTTATTTCTTGATATTTTAAGTGGTTTTTTTTTTAGCCTGAGAAATGTTTGTGTTTTTAAACATATTTTTACTTATTACTTGAGGATTCCATACATGTATACAATATATTTTAACCAAATTCATCCCCCACACTCTCTTTTCTGTCCCCTCCCATTTCCCCCACCATATTTGGAAGTTATCTAATCCTCTGTACTTTAGCCAGCATGTATCTTGTATGCATACTCAAAACCTAGTAGAGTCAGTGTAAGACACTAGAGCAACAGAGACGAAGACAGAATCCTGCCCTCAACTTTATCGTTTATCCAAGAGGAGAAGACATACTAGCAAATCAGCATGATATTTATCATGATGTAATTTGTACAAGGCACATTGGGAGCTTGAATGATCAATTATACTTTGTAGGTCATTCAGAACAGATTTTAAAAGAGAGACGCTTTAACGAATCTAGAAAGGTTGCTAGTATCTAGCACGTTGCTGGTAGAGGAAGAGGCCTTGAGAAAGGTACAGCAGCCTTGCTCATCCAAGATGACAGACACATTGTCATATATACCCAGAGGGGATTCCTATGCAGTGATGAAAATGAATAAACAAATTATGTGTTATACATTTTGGGGTTAGTTTAATAAGTATTCTGTTCTTAGTTCATAAGATAGGTTCCTGCTAAACTAGTGTAGGCTGGCCTGGAATTCATGATCCTTTTACCTCAACCAGAATGCTGAGATTGTAGGCATACACTCAGCTATTGTGCATATCTTTCACCAAAGTAAGACACAAAGAAAATGTAGTACCTGATTTTATGTATGATATGCCAAATTATCCTATGGGGTTTGAAGATGTATATTTTACATGATAAAGGATAGAACAAGGTTACTGCAGAGGTTACCTTAGTGGGATGGGAGACAGCTTTGAATAGAACAGGGAAGAACTTAGGATACTAGAAATATTTTTTCTTTTCAGGTTTTGTGTCTATTCAATGTCTTCTTTATGGTTATTTTTTAAGATATTCATTCATGCTATAAACTTTTTGCATACATGTACATAGTCTGTTTTCTGTTACTGTAACAAAAGCATTTGTAGGGAGGTTTATTTGACTCATAGTTTATGGGTCTGTAAGTGTACAATTGAACAACTAGCTACTTGGCCTCTCATGAGGACCTTGTCGCAGATGGCATCAGAATAGCAAAGGCATATGTTGAAGTAGTCACAGAATAAGACAGAAAAGAGATATTCAGGGAGTCAAGCTTGCCACATTTTATAACTGTTGTTCCTGTGGGAATTAACTGGAGTTCCACCAGAACTCCATTAATCTATTCCAGCAGAGATACCTCCAGTAACCCAAGTGCTTTACACTGGTCCACCTGCTTTACTGTTGCCATACTGGAGACCAAGATTAGTTCATAAATCTTTGGGTGACACATTCAATATGTTTCCAAACCATAGCAGTGCATATATGTGTGTGCACACACATGCATAAATGTGATAAAATAGAGTTAAAGAAGAGAAATTTTTGAAAATAATAGGAGTGAGTTTTATCAGAGTCTGTTTAAGCTACTGTAACAAAGCCCAGTGCCTGATGCCTCTAAACAATTTTTTATTCACAGTTTTGGTTGCAGAGAAGTCTTAGGTCATCCATTGTCATTACCCAAACACCCCCTTCGGCTTTGGGATTAGAATTGCACTTTGGAGATGCAATGTCAACACATGAATGGGAGGTTTGATGGTTTAAATGTGAGATGTCTCTGGTGAGCTCCTGTGTTTGAACACTTGAGTTCCAGCAGTGGTACTGTTTGTGAAGGATTGAAGGATATGGAAACTTTAGCCTCTCCGAAGAAGTGGGTCGCTGAGATGAAGCCTTGAGACTTTCTAGCCGAGCCTCACTTTCCTGATCATTCTCTGTTTCCTACCTTGAATACAGTGTGATCTGCTGGCTTACTGTTCTTGCTGCTTTGTCTTTCTCACCATGGGGAAATGACCCCTTGAAACAATAAGCCGGAATAGACTCTTTTCCCTTAAGTTGCTTTCATCAGAATCTCTTATCAGAGCAACAGGCAAGGTGACTAGGACAGAAAGTGTAAGCATTCAGCCGTTGTAGGTGTGAAGAATGTTCTGCATAGAACCTCATAGTTATTACTTGGCTATAGATAGAACATGGGAACTAGCATGGGACCAAGAAAACTGCTCATTTTCCCATCTTCATATCCTCCTTAAATCTAGTGACCACCTCAAATATTTATGTCCTTCTGTACATTATGACCTTAACTGACTGTTTCTTCACTGTAGCTGAGAATTCCATTCTGACTAGTTTGAATAGACAGTCCTTACTGCTCACATTCTTGCTCAGATTCTCACCCAAGCTACTACTTATTTTTCCTCAAACCCAACTCAGTTTCTGTAACCAAACAAAATCTATCTCTAGAACCAATTCCTAAAAAGGAAGTCATTTTAAGTCTCCTAAAATCTACTCAAAATATCTATTTACTTCTATGAAAACCACACGTCTTTTCTACTTTGAAAGAAATTCATTCCAATGAAATAGATGTATTCATTGAAAAGACCTTACTCATACTTGAAAATCTAAGCGTAACTTTTTATATAACTTTTATTAAGTTTCTTCTTTGACAATTTTGAATATATACAGAATTCATTCTGGTTGTTCTCACTTTCACCCTTGCATATCTCCCATCCCCCTTCAACCTCCATTCCTCCGTACAAGTTCCCTTTCCACATTCATATCTTTTGTTTTGTCTTGTAACTCACTGGGTTTCATTAGGGCCATCTGTATGACCATGGGTCTGGAACTGTCCACTGGAGCCTGGTGGATGTACAAGTGAAGACAGTGACCATCTGTCCCCCAGAATCTACCCATAGCCAATAGCCAGGAAGGTGGTTATGGTCTGTGAATCCCTTCCAGTCACCTGCATGGCCAGTGCAGACAGGTGCATCTGCTGAGAGATCCTGATTGCAATAACCATCTAATTCCCAGAAGATAGCATCCTATAGCCCTTCTTCATCTCTTCTGGCTCTTGATTCCCCTCCTGCCTCCTCTTCCACAATGTTCCCTTAGCCTTAGAATGGGTGGCATAAGTGTCCTAGTTATGGTTAGGAATCTACCATCACTATTCTCAGCACTTTGAGAAGCTGTGGGCCATTGCGTTCATTGCCATTCATTATAAAGAGGAACTTCTCTGATTTTGATTGGGTGTAAGTTTTAGGTGTGTATGTGTGTGTATACATATAATACATGAATATTTGGAATGTAATTTAGCATAATGTCACTTTAGTTGAACAACTATAGTAAGTTGCTACCTTAGACCTAAGGCTTACCCATTCGTGGGTTTTGATTGAGTTCATAGTATCAGACATGAATTCTCTCCTGTGGAGCAGGCCTTAAATCTAACTGAAGGATGGTCAGTTACCACCATAACTCGTGCTGCTGTTGCAACAGTGCGCTCTTGACTTGCAGGTAGACACTAGTATGTAAGGTTTACAACTAAACTAGGTAATACCTCCGCTGTCTTTTCTTCCTCAGCAGAGGGCATAGTACCTGGCATCATTACACCGTCTAGGAGGGAACGTACCTCTAGATAGTCCCAGTTTAATTTCTCTGTGTCTTGCAACAGAAGTATTTTTATCGGCCACTTCTGGTGGATAACCAGAGGAATGTGAATGACTAGTAGTTTGTAAGGTGCTACCCTGTGCCAGTGAGAGTTCTGTTTAATAGCCCCGTGGCTTTTAGGAATAGCCGATCTCCTTTCTAACTCTTTAACAATTCTTTTCCATTGGTTTACAAAGTGGTAGGTTTTCATATGGCTTTTTCAGACCACTTTCGTTTCATAACATTCTTCCAAATGTTACCTTGATATTTGTAATTGAGATATATGTCTATAAGTAGCCTCTGCATCATGGATACTTCAGTTCTGTTGCTGTGGTTTTCTGTGTTTGAGATGACTAAACCCTGTTATCTATTTAGAGAGATGATATGAAGGCAAAATCTAACTAGGTAGACATATGCTTTTTGACATTTTGTATAGTAACTGCAGTTGTGTGTTCTATGAACATCTTGTTCTTAGTCTGTCTTACAACAAATGGACTACTAGGAACATTTGTGGAGTTGAAATGCTTGAGCATCCAGTACAGGCCAACTAGAGAAGAGAAAGCAAGATTCAAAATAAAGCCTTTGCCCTTTTCCTGACAGAAGATGCCTGAGGGTTAGACTGAGTTCAACCAAACACTGCCCTGTACCTAATGCTCTTGGAAAATCAAAAACATTGACATACAGTTCAATGACAGAATACTTCATATGTGCCACTCTCCAGCTTATCACTCCCGCCGCACTGAACTTTCCCTCCTGGAATTATAGACCCACTCACCTCGTAGCCATGGTGACTCCTCATCTCTCCTCAACCAGTCACATCTTCCTTGCTATCACTTTCAAGCTTCATTTAAACTGAACCCCACACTTGATGTGCATACAGTGGGCTAAAGGTGACTTACCCGATTACTTTAGGAAACCGCAGGTCCATCTTCTACTCATGTCATAAACACAGCAGTCATCTGGCTCCCTGCTGTGGTCATGTCAGAGCACTCAAGGCGTACTTTCCTTTTGGATTGTTGGTGAATGAAGTGTTTCTGGTCGACTGCTGAAACTTTCCTGTCTTACCAGACAACAAAAGATCTAAAAGGCCAGCGTTGGTTCTCTCTAATAAACCAACAAGCTCGGCAATGACTATGATAACTACCATGTCCTCCTGATTCTACATCCAAGCACACCATGTGTGCACATACCCATACAGGAAATCTTTCATTTATACCTCCAAAATGGTGAGATCACATTTATATCCATAAAGTTGGTCTTTAATCAAGCAAAGAAATAGGAAATGGTGTGGAAGGAAATTTGAGAAAGGGCAATGAAAGAAGCAAGCTGAGACTGGAGTTCCACAAAACCCGTTTCTGTCTCTGTCATGTGCTTGCTTCATTGCCTTGGGCTTTCATTCAGTCTTTTAAATCTTTAGTCCTATCTTTTGACTCATTCCTGTTTTGTAATTTCTTGGAAACTCTAGAAAATGCTAGCAGTAGAAATCTTAGGATAATCTGAAGGTATACAAGTGCCTGATAATCTCAGCCCTTTACCACGCTTAATTCTTAATGTGTGTCCCATGCTTGACACAGTGCCTTTGAGACTCTCTTCTGATAGCCAATAAATAGTTACCTCACCTGTATTCTAGACAAAAAGACTCCATACTTATATTCCTGAAATTGTAGATTCAATCAACAAGATAGTGTGGGATAGCGCATATGTCAGCAGGCTGGTTTGCCTTTGCGAACCATAACAGTCTGTTTTGTGCCTACAGGCAATTCTGAACTGAAATGGTTTGACTGACTAGTTCTTGAACTTATGATGGTGCAAAAGTGATACACGTTAAGTAGAAACTGTACTTCAAATGCAGTGAGTATGTACATTGAACTAGGGTTTAATCGTCATAACTTGATTTTAAATGGGCCTCATCAATTTTATGTTTATTTGCAAAGTTTGCGGTAACAGTGCTGCTTTTGTCTCCTGTATACAGTTCAATGGGATAATTTAGGTAGATATTTATTTACCCTGAGAAACATCATGAACATAGTCTTTCTGCCTAGTATTATTAATATTATTCTCTGAAGAAGAGAGAGTTAGGATTCACTTACGATTCCCCATAATTATGCCAGAGTTATCTTGAAACTTACGGATTGGGAGCTAGGCTCCCATAAGCCTTGAGAGAGCCCCACATTGGAAGTTAGGCTACACCTGGAAATATCCCTATGAATGTGCTTCCACTTGGAAACCTTAGCAGTGTGTTACCTACCAGAGGGGAGCACTAATGACTCCTTCTTCCCCAGAGCATGGCTTCAGGAAGAGCCCAGGGGATTCCCCAAGACTGTGATAGTCCTAACATGGACCCTGCTAGTTTGTGGGATGATGAGCATTTAGTTGGCATCTCTTCCATCTAAGCCTTCCCAAGAATTTAAACTTGCCAAAGATATGGTATCCTCAAGTTTTGTACTAACGCTTCCCTAGTTCCTGTATATCTAACACCATGAATCTTCCATGCTAGCTTGCTTCTGTGAGGATGAACTCTGGGTGGTAGCTGCGTCTGAGAAGCAGCAGTGTACCAGGCAGAGTGAAGGCCTTCTCATTGCTCTGTCCCTGTCCCTAGGGACAGAGCAATTATATTATATGTTATATTTCTGCTAAAAACATAACAACCAACTTTCAAGGAAAGAATTAGAATGAGGGGGGATTTATATTAGGCTCGTATTTGTAGTGTTTGCTAATAGCCCTGGTGTATCTTCTTCTACAAGGCCAGTTTAATGCTACTAGCATGATATGCTGTCCTAGGAACTCAGAATAGCATAGCATTATATGGATTTTCTCTCGTGTAGGTACAAAGGCATAAATAACCCTCAGAACATACAAAGTAGGGTAACATAAAATAACTGGGCAGTAGTAGCTTTTGAGTATCACTTTCATTAAATTACTTAACTGTACACTTACATGATATAATTCTTAATGCGAATGTATCTGCTAACGCACCTACTGAAGCCTTAAAACTGCACCAGTGCCCCCTTATGAATGGGTAGGGTATGTCTCTAGCACAGCACTGTTGATTGTCAAGTTTATTAGAATGGCTTATTTGTCAGGAGCTTCCCAAAGGTAGAGAACTACCTTTGTCCTCCCAGCATTGCACTTTTCAAGTCAAACACAGAGATTCAAGCTTTCATTGACTGAATAAATCAGTCCAATTTTTTTCATTCTTACAAAATTAATGCAACCTAAAAACAAAAGAAAATGGCTTCTTTTTCTAAAAAGTCCCACCTTATTTTCTTTCTCTTGGTTTCCTTTAGCTGAACACAATGACTGTTCATCCTGAAGCACTTCAGTGCTTGAAATATTAATGTTTTCAATATCTTGCAGCTAAGTATATGTAAGTTATTCATGGGCATAATGTTCAGAGAAATAACTTTTAATGTAAATATGTTCAGGAACTATTTTTCAGCATAATGTCAACTTTTGAGCTGCTTGTATTCTTTTAACCCAACAAAACATTGCCAGTCCCTGTGATATATAGATTATTTATTTTGATGGAATTGTAGAAAATGTAAACCCTTTAATGGATACTGTATTCTTCCATACCTTCAGCCTCAAGCTTTAGCACTGATCAGAATGCAGAAATAGAATTCTTAGTGCTTTCTCACTCTAGGGCATTCTAAGGAAAAGGAAAGCTCGTCTCACAGTCTAGGCTAACCTTTCACAGAAGGCGTTTCGTACGCTCCAGACCTGAAGGTTGTTAATAGACACCGTGAAAACTGGTTCCAAGGTCAAAATAAGTTTGGGAAGACATTATTTCCACATGAAATGGACTCTTTGCGGGAGCACATAAATAACAGAAGGAGATATAGTAAATACTATTTCCCAAATGAAATATTCTTCCATAAGAGATTGCAGACCAAATGTTCCAAGGAGTTCTGTGGGCAACAGTACATACATTATGAGCTGATTATAAAATCATTGAGTGCCTCGGAGTGAGAATGCAGAGTTCCCTGGTTATGCCCTGCCCACACACCCGTGTCAGAGCCCATCTCCTGCAGCTCCCCCCAGCTCTGCTGGATATAACCTTGCAGGGAACTTGACTGCTCACCTTCATTCTTACAGGTGAATCATTCTTTAACATCGCTGCCCCTTCCTGTTTTGTTTTCTGAAGTGTCTGCAAAGCAAGTTGACTTTCTTTTCTACCAGATTATCATTACCTCCTGTTACTCTTTTCTCCTTTGGGCTAAGTGCAACTAATTCAGTCCTTCCTCCAGTAGGGCGGGGGGGGGGGGTTCCTAAAATTCTCATGATCCTGATTTTCCTCCCGTTTCTCAGTGTCTCTCTCAAAATGAGGTAGTAGCCGGCAGGGCAGCGCGGTTGTTTTCTCATGCACAGACGCATACCCTTTCACTCAGCATCTGTTCTCTGGAGGCACTGTTCCTATCAGGGCGTGATTGTAGGTGCAGAGAACACAGCAGACCGTGAGACAGATGCTGAGAACACTGGTTGGGAATAGGTGACTCACTTGGGGACTGTGGTGAGAGAAGACTTTTCAGGAGGTGCCATTCCGAGGTTTCCTGAAGCACAGTGTGCGGGAAAATGTAAGGTCCCAGAGGAAGAGGCCAGAGGTGGGCTCTGTAGTGGAAGCCTTGTCCTTAGAAAAGGAGCTTGAATGGGGATAGAGAGAGGGAAAAGTAATTTGAGATTTCACAGGAAGTTGACAGCTGGCTTATGTAAGACAGCTGTAGCTCAGCTAAGTATGGATTTTAAGCATCACCGACTCCATTGGAAGATTTTTAAGCACAAGACTTGACTGGCATAATTTTCCAAAAAATAAGTCTAGGCAGTTTGACTTCATCATATGTCATCATGTTAACACCATACTATTATGAATCTAGATCAGATTATTTGGTTGTTACAATTGTTTTTACAAAAACTTGGTCAAATTTCTAATTCCTATTGATTTTTGTTATTATTTTATTGTTATTTTTCTGATAATAGTGATTTGAACCCATTTCTCTTAAATTTCATAATTCTGCTCTTCTGATGCAGGATAATGTTTAATCCTGATTTTGTCACTAATTGTAGTTGATCATTCTCAGCCTCTCATCTTTCTGATTTGATAACAAACAGTTTAATAAATAGTATGTCTTTATTCAATGTTATCAATAACATTTCGATACCTGTCATTTCCAATGACTTTAGCTTTTAGGAATATTCCTTTTAAGTTTAAAAAAATCTATTGAGCGTGTTTGACACCATAGATCTTTTACTTCAAATAATTAAAAACATATAGTTTATTAAGTCTATTGCTTTTGAAAGAAAATCAAATGTCATCTATGCTATCGTGTCGTGATTTTTTTAGACGAAATTTCCTCCTCTAAATTCTCATTGTGCAAGAGACTCCTGAAATGTAATCAGTCATTTGTAGAATGTGCTCTTAACCCCAGTGTAAAGCTGGGCATTGCTGTCCCTTCTTTTGTCTTTGTGACATAAACTGTGTTGTCAGGAAAAATGAGGAACTTAGGAAGCATCCTTTATCTTCTGCCTCTTTGTATAGAAGACTGCTCAGTTTATCCATAGTGAGTTCACTGGCCATTCTTCCAGTGACAGTTAACAAAGATGAGTTAAACGCACACACACACATGCACACTCACAAAACAACAGAGAATTTTGTGTCTCTCCTCTTAGGTGTCCTTGAAGACATGGAAATAAATTGGGTTTAGTTTCAGAAGCTAGATATAGTCAACTATATATCCTTTTAATGTTCAAAATCTAGTATGTGGTTCTAGCCTATGGTGGGAAAGTAAGAGTTAAAGACCATAGCTAAGGCGATCAAGGTCATTCAGGCTCCTTTAAAATAACACTATTCCTTAGCTTGACAGTGGGTAACTAGGTGCTTCCTCAACAGCTGGAACACCTGCTTCATTTAGCCAGCTGGACTTTGTTACCATCCTTCTTTTTCTTCCCCATTGTCTCACTTCCAAAATTTCACTCCCTTTTTTTGCCTGTAAACCACCATTATACAGAAAGAAAATCTCCCTTTGCCTTACTTCCTGAGTTGCTCAACATTGGGCTTAGGTATACCTAGCCCCAGCCTCAAGCCCCTTGTGTGTTGTCTCCAGGCATCTTGATTCAGCTTATCAAACTTGTAGCCCTGCTGTGCATTTTTATACCTCCGTTGGCACAGTGATCTTACTTTAAGGGCAATTGCCACTTCTTCTGGCCAGGTTAAACATAAGAAGCACAGCTAGTCAGTGTTGGCTAAGCATCATGTTCCAGATCCATCCTTCAACTGGAATGTCTTAGGAGCAGGACTCTAGCAGTTCACAGGCTCTGGTGGGCTCAAGGTGTTGCCTGTGTTCCATTTGTATTCCCAGAAAAAGTACATTTTACTTTTAAGGAAATCAGGTACATGGAAGTATCGTCTTACCCTCGTCACAGAGGATCATCGGTGCCACAGTTTCCATCCTAATTGGCTTCAGGAAATGTCCTCATCTGAACTTTCCACTAACCACTCAGCTTCCTGTTTCCCAGGAAAAGGTAATGAAAGTACTGTGAAGGCAGACTCTGGGTTCTGCTGGTGGGGGACAGTGCTGTCTGAAGGAGAGCACTGTGTCCTCTGCTCATATGCCTGCCCCTTCCGGTTGTCGGCAGACACCTATGTGTTTGTCTTTAGCATTCTCCTCAGCTGGGCTCAGCTGTGAAAGGACGTGTACACAAAGGGGTTAGAGGGCTAATCCTGTATTTTGCATCTTGTGAGGCTAAAGGAGTGTGAGAGGAAAGAAGTTTGCATCAGATCTGACAGCCTTCCTGATCATTGCTGATAAAAACTGGCAGAGAGAAAGGTAATCGGAGCCTCGGGAATTCAATTCGCTCCTTTAATCCACTCAGCAGATATTTTATTTTTAAAACACAAGTGCAGCCATCAGCAAAACTGAGAGGCTGTATGGGACCCTGAGGCACTTTCAACTTTGGAGCCTCTAAACTCCCACCCCATCTCTACCTTCAAATGGTCCCTCATAGCCATTTCTTCTACCTAGGTGAATCCCCACTCGCTGTCTCTTTCCTTTACTCCCTAGAAACCAATTAAAAGAAAAAGAAGAATTTGCCTTTTGGCATTAATTAAAGAAAGAAGATGCCTTTCTAATCTAGAGCCTCAGCTAGAGATTTGTGTAGTATATTATCCCAACTTCTTAGGATTCTCTCATCCACTCCATGTCTTTCTCGTTGGAGGACGTAGTAGCACAGGTGCCTCTAGCTGATTATCAGGTCCTTCAGGCTTCCTTTGTCCCGAGCACACTGCCAGATAGTTCCTACTAGCACAGAATAGTGGGCAGTTCCTTGTGCATGGCCTGGCCAAGGCATGATAATGCTCCCTCAAGCCTCCTGAGCCGTCGGCCTTCCTTGAATAATCCAGTAGGTTCAACCAGAAAACCAGCTTAGTTCCACCTACAAATTCCAGCTGTTCTGCACTACAACAGATACCCTAGAAGATTGCTCCTAATAAGATATGAAAGTAAAATACACAACCGTGACCACCGCATGTGTTCCACTTACAGGATGGGGACGATTGATTCTTTACCTCAGTCCTCGGGCAACAGCACACCTTCACCCGAGACGAGTGACTTTCATTCCAGTTTGTTCATCTCACCCCAAGTGCGCAAGCTCCGATGTAGTAACACATAAACACATTAGAAGATGACACACGCATCTGAAAAGCATAATGTGTATTCTTTTCTTTCGGATGAGGGTAGAAGCAAGTATTGATAAGAAAGTGGGCGTTAAGTCAGCTCCCTGTGTTTCAATGTGCTGTTCAAAGTATGTGTTTTGAATTCAAAAAAGGAAAAATTATAACTAAATTATAACAATTATTCACATTTTTTATGTCTACCTGTTTAGACTGAATCAGAGAGAAGCACTGATTTAAATCTGGTACCTGGTCGCAAACTATTGGCACTGTCGCTTCTAACCATGTAAACAGGTTTCTTCCTTCAACTCTGAGCCTCTGTTTTCTTAGCTGTAATCTGAGCTCTTTTTCTCAAAAACTGTAAGAAAGATTAAATGACCTGAAATGTATAAAAGCACTTTGTAAGGTACAATCCTACCTGAATATTAACTGTAAGAAACTAACCTGTGCAGTTAAGGAGGTACGAGCATTGAAAGTAGATGTGGGACCATTTCCTAGAAATGCCCTTGTGTATATGACCTTTCACAGAAAGCTCAACTCCCTTGAACCTTAATTTCCATATCTGTAAGATGGATAAGTACTATACTGACCCTTAGAGCTCCAGTATGGGGATTAGGGAATAGATATGAAAAAATATGTGTTTGTATATATGTGTATATACATATGTGTTTGTATTTTACATATGTATGTATATAAATTTATATATTTACCTTACAATATATATATTTGTTATTGGTGCAGTAAAGAGCGTATGCATGATTGATTTGTTTGTTTAAGCAAGTTACAAGAGAGCATTACAGTGGTGTGGCGCCCATTTCTGTGGTGGGCCTCATTTCTGTGGTGGGCCTCACTTCTGTGGTGGGCCTCATTTCATTTCTGTGGTGGGCTGTAGTAATAGGAGCGGCGGGGCTACATCCCCAGCCCCCCAGCCGCCTGCTAGCTTATGCCCGAAATAACAACACACAAACTGTATTCATTTAAACACTGCTTGGCCCTTTAGCTCTAGCCCTTACTGGCTAATTCTGATATCCCGATCAACCCATCTCTAATAATCTGTGAGCACCGGTCTTACTGGGAAGATTCTAGCCTACGTCCATCCTGGGACAGAGCTTCATCGCGTGTGTCTGCCCAGGAGCCGGGAGTATGGCGTCTCTCTGAGGCGTCTGCCCCCGAGAGGAGAGCTGTGGAGTCTGAGCTCACTTCCTCTTCCTCCCAGCATTCTGTTCTGTTTACTCCACCCACCTATGTTCTAAGCCCAGGCAGTTTGTTTATTACTTAGCCAATGAAATCAACAGATTGATATATGACACTCCCACATCAGTGAGCCTCATTTCTGGCGCTGGCATTTACTGACAGCTTAATGTCACCTCTTTTGTGATTGCTCATCTACATCTCGATCACTCTGGATTACTTGATTGTAGGGAGACCGTCTCTCACCTCATGTGCAGCTCTTAGTGGCATACTACATGTAGTAGGCCTTCAGGATGTCTTTGGAATTAATGCATACCTTTTTTTCTGCCATTATCTTTTTCCATGTGCTATTTCTTAGATATCATTTGCATTTATAAAAATGGAAGTTAACTGGAAGATATTGGTCAATTAGGGAAAGATTTCACATCTTTGGGCTTCTTGATGGCTTTTGATTCAAGTGACCGTATAGATTCTCACTGCCAAAAATACTGTGCAGGAATTAAATAATACCACTTGCATGCTTATGCTATTCCTGGCACCAAACACACAAATGGCTCGGAAGACAGCACCTGAATACCTTTCAGAATTACACATGGTGGAGCTCCTTGAGGGTCTGGTGAGTAGCTGGCAAATGGTGATCCTTGGATAGTGCTCTACTAGACCTGGAAGGAGGTGGGAGGTCCTTGGACTCCCCACAGGGCAGGGAACCCTGCTCTTCGGGCTGATGAGAGAGGGGGAGTTGATTGGGGGAGGGGGAGGTGGTGGGGAAGAGACAGAAGTCTTTAATAAATAAATAATAATAATAATATTTCAAAAAAAAAGAAAGTTTCCTTAAACTTTCACCATCACAACCCACACTCAATATCAAGACATTGCCAAATTAGTCAAAGCAATGTCATAGACAGCTTTTATGCTCCATCTATTTTGAACATGAAATGACATCTTCTAGCTTGCTTTCCCATCCCAGGATGCATTTCAGTTTTGAAATTCTTCTACTCCAGCAGGTCTTTGTTGCCATCTCTGGCAGCCTCGGGGGACTTGATTCTTCTCTCTCCAAAGTTTGCAGAACTCCACTCTGGGACACTTTTTTCCTCCCCTCACTGTTCCTTTCTTAACTGAGTTAAGTCTGCATCCATTACATGTGCAGTCATTTTTTTCCTCATGTGGCCGTGAAAGGCACATGCTACCACAACTCCTGTACACTGAAGCACATGTCCCAGAAGTAGTGAGCCAGAGCATCAGTCTTCAGCACTACTTGCTCCTAATAAGCTTTTGTTTTATGTGTGGCTATGTTGTTGGGAGCTTTGCTTCCTCTCTTCCCACCATCTCAACCAGAGAGCTTTTCTGAATATGACAGCTACTAAAGACAAATTATCTCCTTGCAAAGTTAATTTCTATTTCTCAGCAGGGAGCCATTGGCCCCACTGGGCTTGGAAGTGCTGCTGTTTGGTTAATGGATGAGCATCTTTTGGATGCTGGTACCCACACCGGAACTGCTGCAGTGCCTGACTTTCCATTTGTTTTAATTTCCTGCTTGCAGCTGGTGTTAGGAGACCTAAATGGGTGTATTCACGGGACAGTGACTTGGAGTCATTAGCACAGGAAGGGAATGATACTGAAGATGAGGGCTGGCGAGCTGCTTTCATACCATCCTTGACTGGTTGGGAAGGTTTGAGCGGTCGGTTGGCTTTGTAAGAGAGTGAAATCACAAAATCCTTCTAGAACAAATGGCCTAATGTAATAGGCTCATCTCTGACTTTCAGTACTTGGAAAATAATGGCTTTTTATGTATTCAATATACAAATTGTGAAGGATTAAAATAAGATGCTGGATGAAAATTGCTCTGGAATGTTGAAGTATAATTAATGGTCAATATCAGGAAGCTATAAAATGCAGAAGCACAGCACAGAAAATAGTTGTTTTATGTTCTAGCCAGAATGCAAACTACAAAACTCCTTATGTTGTATCTAGAATTTCCCTATTGGATTATGGCATTTAACATTTGTCGTTTGAAAAGATTAGAACCAGACAATTGTTTTCATGTTCAGCTATACAGTGTCAATTTTGGGGGTAGAATTGTGAGCAACAACAGAACACCACCGGTATGTTTTGTCTTCAGAAAACATTAAAAGCCTATATGCAGAAGCCCATGTGTCCTTGGGAGGCTCCCAACTCTGAGCTGTTGACTGTGTGTCAGAAATATGGCCCAGGGTTGCTGTGCTGGGGAAACATCTGGACACACAGACTGGCTAATGTTGGACAGCTTGCTTTCTCATTCCAAGCTTCATTTCCCACAGCATTTCTACACTCATACAGTCACGCCAAAAGATCACGAGCGATCACGAAACTACAGGTTCCAAGACGGAGTGAAAGAGCCAGAATTTCCCAGTCTTACAAAGTGCCATGTCACAATGGAAAACTTAGACGCTACTGATTCTGAGCATGAGCTTATTTTGCAGTTTGTGGGAGGGAAGAAGGAGGCGTGAAAACTGCTATATTTGAGTATATATGTTAGGATTTATCTTAATGCCTACTGCTTCGGCTTTCATACCAAGGCCATAAGAACACAGAGGTGCTGATGAACTGATGAAGATTAGATAGAGTTCTGTGTGCAGAGCCAGGGCATGGAAATACTAAGTAGATGTGACTGTTTGTCTCTTGACTTCCATTTTTCAGACAAGAAGAATTATTCTTTAAGTTAAAACCATGAAACAGTGATGCCCTATGCAAACTATTTTCTTTATTTGTTATTTTGTTGTGATAGTCTCATCCTGGAGCTTGGATTGATTTTGAACTTGCAGTGTAACCCAAGCTAGCCTCAGGCTTACAGTCTTCCCTCCTCAGCTTCTCAACTCCTGACATTATAGGTGTTATCCACCCTGTCTAGACAGTATCTGAAACTTTTAAAATCAGAATACAGGATCTCATGATCTAGCTCTATGCATGGATTTGCATGTCATTAATATGTATGAGAGGGAAACCTTGGTGACTCCGACTAATTCAACCATCCTCTGTTCCACTTAGATTCTGAGCATCCCGGTTTTTAGATCCCTCATTTCTCAGTTCTGAGAATCCCCTTTCATCTATCCCCAAATCACCAGGATTTCTCCCTCAGCCACCACCCAAACTAGCAGTTCTCACAAAAACTGCCCCATGGACCATGTTTAAAAGTGGAAGCTTCTAGAATGGGGCTTCTGATCTCCAGTTGTAGAGTGGTGATTCAAAACCCTGCATGTCAAGGGAAGGAAAGGGAAAGAAACACAGTGAGGGATGCCAGGGGATTCTTGCTGCAGTTCCGTATTAGGTCAAGCTCATTTTCTTCTGATGATTACAATTCACAAAACAAGATATTTGGTGACAGTTGGTTATGCATATAGCTTTGTGCATGTTCTTGTAAATACATAGCATTTACCAGCACTGACTGGTATGATTCAGGCTTTTACTTCTGTCTTAATAAAAAAAAAATGTAGCTCTTAAGAAGGGCTTTATTCCCAGGGCACTTTATTTCTTGCATTGATTGATTGACTAAAGTACTAATTGCAACAGAAAGGATGCCCTTTAGTTAAGCTCATTCATTGCTTCCAGCTGTGAAAATCATGCATGACTTGTTTCTAAGGCCTTCAGGGATATGTACACGACGTCAAGGTTGCCCTTTAAATTTATATGTATGTACATGCGAATTCTGTGTGTGTATTAGTGTGTGTGTGTGTGTGTGTGTGTACATGCACATATATATGTGTGTGTTTCTGTGGTGTTGGGGATTAAACCTCATACCCACATGTGCCAGGAAAGTACTTTACCTCTGAGAAACATCCCTAGTCTTATGTATTCTTTTTGTAAAAAGTACAGTGGCCCTTGGAACAAGTTTTTACAAATTTTCTACATCTTATTAACATGGGGAGATGCAGAAATTCTAGCAGGGCAAGGATACATGAGTGAAGGCATTTGTAGGCTTTAATCCCAGCACTCAAGAGGCAGAGGCAGGTGCATCTCTGTGAGTTTGAAGCCAGCCTGATCTACAGAGTTCCAAGATAGCTAGGGTCACAATGAGAAACCCTGTTTAAAGAAAACAAAAACAAATAATAATAACAATAAAATAAAAAGAAAGAAAGAAATTTAACATGTAAAGCAACAGTTAGCAGACTGGGAATCTTTGAGTAGTTGCAAAGATCCATGAGTAAGAATAATTTGGCAACCCAGATAATTGATTTGCAGTTTGTATATTCATTTCATTTAAGCATTTTGCCAAGAAAAATAGAGACTGTGTTAGAGGATCCCATCTAGTCTGAAATAGCTTTGCTATTTGGATAAACTCCCAGCTCTACCGCACTATGCTAATGGCTGACAGATGAAGCAGTCTCGGTTTGCTGTGATATATTGACCAAACCGTTATCTGAGCAGCCATATTTTCAAATAAGGTAGCCTTGAGCTATTGTTTCTTCTTGTATGTGGGGAGAGTAAGATCAGTACCAATCGTGTGTGTTGACTCTGGGTTGTGTTCTCTCCATGCTGAGGACCCTCTCGTCACCGTTATCAGGTAATACCTGGTTGAACACTGGCCATGCTCGGATGTCATTTCTAGCAACTGTGGCTGTGATGAAACAGTATGAAATAGAAGGATCAAGTAAATTATCTGTTCAGAGGTTCTGAAGGTTGAGTAGATTAGGCCATTTGTTTTGTAATGTGCAAGTTGATGATATCAATGAGTATTCATTAGGGTGACATTTTTAAATCTTGCTTTTGTGTACCGTGTGAATTACATCCCTATAAGATAGATTCTTCTTTTTTACCTAGAAGGAAACTATATGGTTTATATAAATGTCATAACCAGTAAATAGTAGATCAGAATCTAATGTCTGTTTTCTGATTCTTTGTTCTTTCTACTCTTCTATACTTGCTCACTTTTACCAAAAAGACTTCAAGGGTTCTTATTAATTTGTAAGACTTTCTAGGAATCATTATATATCATTACTAACCTACACAATTTTCCAATAAGTATTAGTTTTTTATCATTTCTCAAATATCAACCTGTTGTATATTAGTAGTAAATAATACATTGCCAAATCCTACCCTTCTCTCTTTAAGATGCTATGCACACAGTTAGGAAACAGATTTACTTGCATAACAATTTGCAGCCATTGAAATGGGTACAAACTCCTGTCTGCAAAAGTGGCCTCTTTGTCACTGAATGGTGAAGGATGTATAAAATATTTGTTGTGTTTTTGGCTGCTTCAGATAAACAAAACCCGGAGGTGCAGATGGGATGAGATGATGAGAGGCAGGCAAGTAAAGCATTTGAGCAGACATGTGCTCTTCTGTACAGCTGTGGAGTGTGTCAGAAGATGACCAGAGATGATGCTGGTGGGAAGGCCTTGCTAAGAGTGTTACCATGTCACCAGTGAGGGATGCTCAGACATGCATGCTGCACAGTAGCAGTTGGTTAATCTAGACACTGCACTTACTTCTTCCACTGACTCTTGGCTCTGACAGGTACCCTCCCATTAATTTTTTATCTGTCTTTCCCATTCCAAAGTATAACTCATTTTTATTCATCTCTAGATCTGAGAGCTTATATTCTCTGAAGATTTGAAGGCTCTCTCCTCTATTAATCTTTATTGAAAAGTAGCTTGCAAATAAAAATTGTATATACTTAAGGTGTGCAACATGATGATTTGTACACATTGTGAAATGATTACTGCAGTCCGGCTAATTGGTGCATCCATCTCCTCGGTACTTACATTGGAAACTTAGCTTTAGAGCTTTACGAGATTGACTCATGCAGTGTCTAATGGAGAAAGAAATGTGCAGGCTCTGAACTACAGCAGATTCTGTCCATCATAGTTTTTGCTAAGAGGTTCATTTGCAAGTCCCTTTGGTTGATTTGAAAACATCTGGTTCTGGTTACCTTACAGTTTCTCCAGGAGGCCAGCCAAATTAAACCAAAGCCTTTGTCTTCCATGAGGTGTGGCATTTTGAAGTGCCATAGCATGTAGTGTACAGTTGTCCCCAGATAATCACATCCCTCCTCAGATCTTATCCGCAGCACTGTGAAGGCACCATGAAAGATTCATCCCCTCAGTCTATTCATGTCCAGACTTCTGGGCTTCTTTCTGAGTAACTAAGCAGTGGGCATAAGATCCAGGCCTCCTGGGTCCAAGTTCTGGCCCTGCCACCTACCATCTGTGTAACCACAAGTCCATTACTCAACCTTTCCTTACCTCTGTTATATACAGAACCTTCTTCATGGCTAGTTAAGTAAATTCAGTTGCAATTTTTATTACTGTTTCTCCTAAATTGACATTCAGCTCTTGATAAATGTTCAGTAATATTGCTATTTCCATCCTTTCAACCCTTTCAAAGTGTAAAACAACACGTTCTTCCCTATATGCTGAGGGTAGCCCCAGCTCTACTTCCTCTCCCAGCAACCTGGCTGGTAGATTGTTTTGCACCAAAAGAAGGAAGGAGCTCCTCCTTTCCTGGAGAGCCAGGGACTTCATTAGTTTTCACATGAATAAGGAAGGAGCTGCTTTGTGTCTCTCACACATTCAAGTTTCTTGTAGCAGTTAGAACAGAACTTTTTCTCAGGTTATCTGGCCACATTTACCTAAATGCATTCTATTGTATGACCTGTGTGACAGAGGTGGGAAACCCGCCTCGCTTTCTTAAGATAAGACCTTGGTGCCTCACAGACGAATGTGCATATGAAAAAAGAACAAATGCTTTTGGTACAGTGCTGAGCAAAGTGTGCTGATTAGTTTAATTAAAGGGAAATTTTATCTGTGTCCTGTGTTACCTACTACTGTATGGTTCTAAGGAATATATAAGACATTTTACTTATGGCTTTTCCTCTTAAATTTGCATGCATTTGTGGGTTTTCTTTTTTTTTCCATTAATTTAGTAACGAAATTGCCAATGACATTGGAGAAGTAATGCTTCTATTTAGTGCTTGATTCTGGAAGATGCTTTCAGTGTTTCAGAGTAACAACAGGGTTTATCCTGTTTGCAATTTGTAGCTTGGGGTTGAGGTCATAGACCTGTGAAAGTCCGGCTGGTCTGTTTGTTCTGGAAGCCTCCAATGTGAATGTCTTGTCTCTCTCTTAGAGTCACCTCCACAAAGGTGCTCTGCTCTGTTTTCTGGAGGTTGGAGGCATGGGTGCTAGCATCCAGGAAAACATTGGGGAAAGAGGGTGGGGAAGTCTGGTGTCTTTTCTCATGCTGCCCCAGTCCCAAGACCTGTGTTATTGTTCCCAGAGAAGAAAGTTTCACCATTTGCCAGAGTAGAGGAGAGACATTCCCCAGCTTAATCCTTCCTAGGATCTGATTCCTTCTTAATTCAACCTCCATGAAATCCTTTTTTTCAGCCACTCCTTCTCTTTTGCCCCACATCCAGATGTATCTGGAACTTTTAGGAAATTTATGGGGGAAATTAGATTGCTTATCTTTCCTTATTTTGCAGGATTCCATTTTCTTACATCTGTTAGGAACATACCCACTAATCTGCCTTTCAGCTTCCAAATCCAGTATTCTTTGTTTTCTCACCCCATTCCTTTTTCAAAAATTTATTTCTTTTTGTTTTATGTGCATTGGTGTTTTGCCTGCATGTTTGATCTCGGAGTTACAGAGTTGTTAACTGCCATGTGGGTGCTGGGAATTGAACCCGGGTCCTCTGGAAAGGCAGTCAGTGCTCTTAACCCCTGAGCCATCTCTCTCCAGCCTCTCATCCCTATTCTTACCTATTTGTGTCATGGAAAAAAGATAACTTACTTAATATTGTTTTATTAGGTTTTGAGAAGAAATGGTATGTATGTTCTGATTCCTTCTTTAGCTCTCAGCAAATTAGTCCCCTCTGTACACCTCTCTATCCTGCTACCTCTGCACTTCCTCCCTATCCCAACAGGTGTTGAAGGGGAGTATATAATCCTTACCCCATTTTTCCTTCATGCTCAGCTTCTGTAATGGTACTCCCTAACAGCTTGGTTAAGGTCCTAAATTGCCATAATACTATTCTAAAGTGTGCCAAGCCACAGAATGGTGTATAGAATTCCATCTTTTCCTTCATCTTCTGGTTCACTAAAAGTAGATTGTGCCATCTCTTCAGATCAGGGCTTTGCCTAATATTAGGCAATTTCAGGTGCAGTGTGCGATAGTAAAAAGACAAAGCTTAGCAAGCAAAGCCTAAGAGCTGCTGCAAGCTCCCCTGCTGGCTTACAACGTTCCTTTGAACACTGAGTTTACCCATTCAGCAGCTTCCTGACTTCATCATTCCACTGAGGTGTGTGAGGGTCAAATGACCAGGAATATGTGGACCTACTTCACTTAGCCACATATTCCACTCCTGGTATAGAAAAGCCAGTTAAGAGCTAGTCTCCTAATGGGTATAATGGCAAAGGAAAGTAACCCTTGTCTCTGGGAGGCTATGGAAGAAGGATCACAAGTTCCAGGCCAACCTGGCCTTCAAGCAATTCCCTGTCTAAGAACAAAAGCGGGGAGGGAGCTAGCTAGCTAGTGACCAAGTCCAAGTAAGTGAGCAGGCAAATAGCGCATAGGCCTCCTGCCTAGCATAATAAGGCCATAGGTCCTGTACCACAAAAAATAAAGTTGTTAAAAGCCAGTCTAAGCTGGAATGATGGCTCAGTTGATAAAGTGCTTCTTCTTGAAAGCATGAGGACCTGAGTTTCTCTGCCTCTATGCTAGAACTTATCAGGTATGGCAGGAAGATAGATCTTCTCTAATCAATGATGCTGTGGCAGAAAATTCCTACTCTCCAGTGTGAGGGCATCGGGGGAACAGCTCTCTGCTCAGTGAAGCCAAAAGGGCCCAGTCTCTCCTGGCGTTCCCAAAGCCAAGCTGAGGCTGTTTCTGTGCTTCCATTGTGACAACTGTGCTCACTCCACTCAGGCCACAGCTTGCCACTTGGGTTCTGGAAGCTGGCTGGTTCTCGACCTAAGGCATTCTGCTATGCAGAGTTGCCAGTTATAATTATATGTTCAGGTATCAATTAGCAAAACAGCCCATTATTTGGCAGTTTGCAGTAATGAGATGGACCTTGCCATAGTCTTTCAGTCTGACACACATTTGATAAGTGCTTTATACATAAATTCTACACTTTAGTATGCTTAGTAAAAGCTACATAAGGAAACTGGGGGGGGGGGGGTTCAGAAAAGTTTTAGTGTGTCTTCCTTAATGGACTCATCTTCAAATAAAATCTTAAACAACAAAAGAAATAGGCAGAATCTTCTTCATTTAGAAGAATTCCCCCCTTGCATATACCTCCCCACATCTCTCTGTACTCAAATGATACAAATCTGAAAGACTTCATGAAACTGGTGTCATGGAAATCCATTGAATGCAAAGAAATCCTTCCTGACTATGATGGTGCTGGACTCCGGGCTTGACTTGGGGAACTTTAATAAATTCAGCAGACTCCATTCTTACTGTGGCTGGTTGTCATTCATGCTTTAAATTCCGAAGTCATCATTTTCTTTTAAATTGTTTTTCATTTTGACCAACTTTAGATATAATGAACTATCTACTCTCCATGTCTGCTCTCTGTGATGGCTAATTTTCCTTGTTTACTTTATTGGATTGAGAAAACCTAAGAGGGGACATGAGAGAGATTGGCTGGAGTAAAGAGAAGGGGGAAATGATGTATTTATTATTTAATTAAAACTTTTTTAATGATTTATTTTTATGTGCTTTGGTGTTTTGCCTGCATGTGTGTTTGTGTGAAGGTTGTCAGATCCCTGTAACTGAAGTTACAGACAGTTGTGAGCTGCCATGTGGTGCTGGGAATTGAACCCAGGTCCTCTGGGAGAGCAGCCAGTGTTCTTAGTTGCTGGGCTGTCATTTCAGTCCCTAATTAAAAATTTTTCAAAGAAAAAGAAAATATAGACCACTAGTAAGGTGTAGCTTTGGGCCATCTCCGAGGGTGTTTCCAAAAAGAATTAACAGGATTGAAGAACTTCCTGGAATGTGTGCAGCTCCATGCCTTGAGCTGTGGTCCTTGACCGGATAACAAGGAGAGAAATGAGACAAACAGTTGAGCATGGAAATTTCTGTTTCCTATGGAATTCCTGATCCACTGAGATGTGAGCAAGTAGTGTTATAGTCCTGCCCACACTCTCTGCACCATGTCAGCTGCGCCCCTTCAGACCATGAATCAGAATGAATGTCTCCTCTTCGTGTTGTTTCTTATCAGATGTCTGGCCACAGCAACAAGGAAAGTGACTAATACGGGATGAGTCATATTTGTGGGCTGCCAAGATATGGGTCTAAAATTCACAGAAATTCTGTGAGCTGATTAATAAAGCTATTGGTGAAAAATGAAATTTTTGGTATTAAGAGCAATGATAATAAGTGTGAATTAATCAAGTTCTAATTATTCTGCTAGGTCATACTAATACCCCTTCTCCTGAGTTATCTGAATCTCCTGTGGCTTCCAACCCAACACTACACATGTTGCTCTGCATCTCTTCCCAGCTCTAAAATTTAAAGTCAACCACATTAGAATTGCTTACGTAACCAAAGCCAGGGAACACCAGTTAGGACTCTTCCACCTCCAGTAGACCAGCTGTCAGATGGCTGTCAGATACAACCAGCCATGCTTGTCTCTGATCCTGAGCTTGAGCCACCCAAGTCACCATTTCTCTTTGAGATGGCAGAATTTTCCCTCTAAGATAGTCATATCTTTCTTATATTTCTTTGGCACTCAACCCTAGTGAGCATTAGGTAGTTTTGCATGAATTCATGTCCATGCTCTGATCTGGCTTTGCGTCCCTTTTATTCCCCAATAGTCAGTCATCCGTTTCTCTGTATCTAGCTCCCATCTCTTCTACCAGCTGCTCCAGATTCCTTGCCTTGTAGTAGTTAAGAGCAAGGGCACAGGAGGGAGACTAAATGACATTGAATCTGGCCCCACACTCACTAGTTGTCACTTGGGACATCTTACTGAATCTTCTGAGTCTCAGTTTTATTATCTGCGTAGAGATCAGTTATTATGAGGGATAAGTTAATTTTTAAAATACCTAGAAAAGTGCAGTAAGCAATATGTACATATTTGTTTAAGGAATGAATCGTTGTAAGCTGGGCATGATGGCTCACACATACAACCTCAACAGCAGGAAGCGTAGGACTTGAGATCATGAGTTCAAGGCCAGCCTGGACTGTATAGTGAGACTTTGACTCAAATAATATAAATAAATAAATACTTGGCAGTTGTTCCCCGGTCTACCAGCTTACTATGTAGTAAAAGTCAAGGACAGTATTTTGAAACATGTGTAAATCAAAAAAGAGGCAAAATGGCCTGAGGTAACAGAATAATAGCTACAGGGAGCTAGTGGAAAAGTAAATGAAATAAAAGAGAGAAGATATAGCCATTAGGAATGGAGACAGATAAGAGGAGGAAAGTTACATTTTAGAAAACCCTGTAAAAATTTAAATCTATAATATGAACTTTAACACTTTCTTTCAAATATGTGTGCCTGGGAAATAAAGACTATTTTATCCCCAATCCCCACTCAGAAGTGTTGAACTAAGAGCCTCGTGTTTGCCAGGCCAGCTCTGTGCTGCTGCACTATCCCCTAAGCTCAAAAGGGACATTTTTCAAACCGCTTAGAAAATTCCCATTTTGATTTCAGCAATTAAATCAATTTTAGTCTTTACTAAAAGAAGAAATTCAGTTGTCACAAATTTAAGGTACTTAGGCTAAATCAAATGTTCATTGAACAAACGCCATGGAGACAGAGTGCAAGATGGGTGTCTGTGTCTATGATAAAAGCAAGCCCAGGAGCCAGAGTACTCATTTGTCTGGCCATCTGGAAATCTCCCGTGATCTAGGTTCTTAATTTTACCCTCATTCTTAGAATAAAATAGAAACAATAAAAGAAGAAAATGGGCAGCAAGGGCATTCTACTTTTCATTTAAAAAATAATTCAAGTGATAACAGGAGCAGAGAGTTTAAAAGAAAAAATGAAAGGCCATTATAATGATTTGAATGCTCAGTCTATATTTTGCTGTGGATTCTATTGTTTTCAACTACATGGGAACCATGGTAATTTTGTGAATCATTAGAATTTTCTTTCCAAATTATATGTGCATATTCTCAAAATGCCTCCTCCTAAGTACCACATAGTAAAAGCTGCTGAACAATTTCATTTAATGCATTTGAATTTTGTGCTAATGTTGTATTTTTAAATATTTGTACTTAGCAAACCAAAGATAAAATAACGACAGCTGAGTCTTTGTACATTTTTAGTTTTTCTACTTTTGAAATGATATGTCTCTGTTCTCATCTGCAGTCTAGTGAGAAGAGACAGGAAATATGCGGCCCTAGTTTAGCTTCATGGTGCCTTAAACACAGAGCTTAATAGTCCCACCCAAAGTTGAAAACACTCACATCCAAAATTTGAACTTTGTGCTTGGTACATCTCATTAGACATAGTGTCTGTAGAGTTTATTACTGATGTCTAATACCTTACTCCTAAGTATAGCTGCCAAAGGCCAGTGCACCAGGCCAGGCCCTCAGCCCAACAATATGAGCCACAGAAAGTAGGTGAAGTAAGGTGAAGTGGGGAGAGCAGGAGAGAGAAAGAGGAAGAGATTTAAAGTTTATTTCCTTGGGCAAAATTATTTTTTCTATTTAAAGCATTAAAACATTCACACCTTTAAAAACAGTGATATAGCTTTTATGTTTTGTGTAGTTTCAAGACCTTAGAAAAAGTATTTACTTAATAAAATAAAAAGTTAGCTTCAGAGCGAGTTCCAAGACAGCCAGAGCTACACAGAGAAACCCTGTCTTGAAAAACAAACAGAAAAATTAGATCTCTTGCTCATCTACCCTTTTCCCTAACTAGAATTGTACATTCTAAACACCGGCTGTGTCCTCCAGGGCTGTAGGTATTTCTTGTGTCTGTGACTGTCTCAGAAGGAGACACTTCAAATGTCAGTATTCTGGTTTTTGACCACTTAGAAGCTGCCTCCCCGGGCATTGTGTAGGTGGTTCTATTCCCACTCCTTTCACACAAGCTTTGGCAGGGTGCCCTGGAGTGTAGCTCATTGGAATGCATCACTGGGATTTCCACGCTCATTTTAGCCCTTTTCCTCACAAAGAATGTGCTTCAGTAGCTAAAATCTAAGAAGCTGAAGTGTAGATGATGTGGGCCAAAACCTTAGAAGGTGACCTGAAACCTAAGCTTATGTTACATTGAGTGAGCTGGAGATGTCATCTGGGGTAGTGAAGAGTATCCCCTTCCTTGCAGATGAAGAAAGAGACAGAGACTGGCTCAACTCTCCCAAGTCAGTCAGCACGAAAACATGTTGGGAGCCCAGCTCTCCCCTTGGTTAGTCTTTCAGTTTGGGGGCCATGTAACATATTCTGACTTGTTCAACATGGAAAGGTCATGTTCCTGGGATGAGCTGGAGTGCTGGGTTTACAACTGCCAGTTTTGGGGTTTTTGTTTGTTTGTTTTGTTTCTAATGAGAGCAGTTTTAGAAATCATTAATTCCCAGATGTTTCACTCCCAGTATGAAGCATATCTTGGGTTGTAGTCTAACCTTGAACAAATTTCCCCTTGCGTGTGTGGATGCTTGCATGCTTGCTCACATGTTCTCTCCCCCTGAACAGGTCCATATGTTCCATTTTACTGGGAGCCAAGCTTTCTGCTCCTTCTCCTCCTCAGAGGGCTCCAGATCTTACTTCAGAGATGCCTGAGTAACCCAGGCTGAAAGAATTTGTAGCGGAGTTTGTCAGCATAATTGATTATTATATGGTGTGAGCCACCAAAGGCAGGTGAACTTGCACAGAGTGGAACAAATATGTATACAGTGTGCATCTCCCATCGGGTCTGCCCGCTCTTCCTCCTCTGACACGTTGATTTATGTATCCCAACTCTTCCCTAATGAATCGTGTCCCACTGTAAGTCACTGGAACCTCCTGCTGACTACCCTTCCTCAGCTAACACAAGAACAGTGAAAGGTCCGCTCTCTATTCCTGGTGTCTTAGTTGCCCTAGCAGAAATGGTTGAGGATGTGTAATCTTTAAAAGAACAGAATAATCGCATAAAATGCTTGAGTAATATTGCTACCTACCTCAAGAAACAAGTCCTGTAATTACAGATGCTTTGCCCATGACAGAGTCTAGTCAGGGTAGCTTGAGAATGTAAGCAATCTGAATTTAAAAAGCATGTCCCAGCACCTTTAGTGGCAGCTTGCTGTTCTGGCATCCCCTGCAAACCTTCTAAGTGTTATGCCTCCTCCTGTAAACTGCTTCGAGTGTTAGACTTGCTATAAAATAGGGACGCTAATGACTGTTCTACTTTCTCACAATCTGTTAGAATCTCGACTGAGATATTTACAGTGTGCAATGTTCTCGGGAATGGGAAGAGTAGTTTTAGAAAGTGCTGTGGTAGCCAAACATTAGGCCAAGCTCAGGGAAGCCAGCTGAAGAAAGGGAGGAAGGACTGTAGGAGCCAGAGGGGTCAAGGGCATCACAAGAAAACCCACAGAATCAACCAACCTGGGCTCATAGGGGCTCACAGAGACTGAACTGGCAGCCAGGGAGACTGCATGGGACTTCCCTAGGCCCTCTACATTTACTCGACAGTTGTGTGGCTTGGTCTTCTTGTGGGGCTCCTTACAGTGGGAATGAGGGCTGTCTCTGACTCTTTTGTTGATTTTTGAAACCTTATTTCTCATACAGGGTTGATTTGCCCAGCCTTAATACAAGGGAGGTACTTAGTCTTACAGCAACTTGATATGCCATGTTTTGTTGCTATCCATGGGAGGCCTGCTCTTCTCTGAACAGAAACAGATGAGGAATGAGGGAGGGAGGCGTGGTGGGGGCAAAGGGAACGTGTAGAAGAAGGGAATGAGAGGAGACGAGGGAAGGGAAACTGTTGTGAGGATATAAAATAAGTAATTTTAAAAAAAAAAAGAACTAAGAAAGAAAATAAAAGAAATGAAAATGCTGTGGTAATGTTGATAGCAGGGCATGGAAAATTATGCTAAGACCAAATTTGAGGAAGAAGTTATAGTACTTTGCCCATCTAGTCTGTCTTTTCATCTTAGGTTTCAGTTCCTGGTGAATTGAAAGTTCAGGGTTTGGGAAAAATAAGAAGGGAGAAGAGGTCGTAGGAGAGGTCTCCGGCTATCCACGAATAGACTCTTGGCTGCTGGTGTGAAAGGCTCCAGTCTCCAGAAGGCTGCTCCAACAGAACATTGTACTGATTACCTTCCTGTTTATCCTGTGCACCTACCTGCTGAGTCCTACGCCACATAGCTGTTTCCAGTGACGCTGTCTCCTCCCTCTCCTTACACTGTTCTGTGGCTTCCTAAAACCATTATAACAATTCGGAACATTATAGAAACCTTCTCCAACAGCTGTCTTGACCTTGCTGAACGACCGAGGATACTAGCATATCATTTACAGTTTAGAAGCAACAAAAACAGCAACTAGAAGATGAACTGTGGATTCAGGCTGCTTGAGTTCAAATACTTGTTGGAACTTTGTGTATTTGTGTACTTTGTTGAACCTGGCACCTTAATTTTTTTTATCTGTAAAATCAAATGTTAGGATCTACAAGTATGCACCTTGTTGAGACCTAAATAAGATTTATCATGAGTAAGATAATGCATATAAATTGTGTAGACTTTATTATAACCTTCTGGATTGTTTCGAATTTTTCTTAAAATGTTAAACCTCAATAAAATAGGAACTGTGTGTGTGTGTGTGTGTGTGTGTGTGTGTGTGTGTGTACACGTGCCTGTTACATAGCCAACACCATCTCAATGATTATTGGATAGTGAAAGATAGTTTGTTCATCTTACAATCCCTATTTTCATCTTAACATAAATTCTATTTACATTTGAGGTTCTTTCCATAATAAAAGAAAAATAGTAATTTTGGGTATTTTACTTTTGACACTCAAAACCACTAAGGGAAGGAATTTATCTTTCAGGATCTCTCTGTTCCCTGTAAACTTATCTAGACTATTACCTTTCAAGTCTTTTTATTTTTTTGTTGTTGCTTTTTTATTCTTTTGAATAAGTTAGCTTTTAAAACCCAGTATTTGTTATGTTAAGGAAACTAACAGGGAGACTTCCAATATGTATTTATTTCCTCTGTAGAATGTGGGATATTAGGCCCTTTGGGCAGAGTGTTTAGCCATACACAGCTGTGATGGAAAACTCCAGAAGATGCTGTTGAGTAGAGGATGCCCTCCAGGTTCTTCTTTGGTTGGTACAGGCTTTAGAGTAACTGCCTGGCTGCTTAAGGCCAAGTGTTCTTTGCCACGTCCTCAACATTTTTTCTTACCTCTGTCTGATTTTTGTTGGTGGTGTTTTGGTGTTTTGTTTTGTTTGAAGTGAAAAATGCTGCTGCACTACATATTTTACTATATTGATATTTTATTGAAGATCTTCATCCCCACATAAGAAATATATCAGTAGCATGTGAATACTAAGCTAACCGCAATGGCCAAGGAAATTGTCATTTCCTAAGAAAAATTCATATAAAGTAATTATTCAAGAGGCTCAGCATGTCACCCGAAGGGAGAAAAAATGGAATAGCTTATAGTGAGTTTTATATCTACTTGACAGGGAAATCAAGATTGGCAAGCAGCTTCTAATATACTACTCCCCTGCATATCATATAACAAAAGCAAATTATATTTATAGGAGAAATAATAAAATGTGATCTGTTTGTTATTTCATTAAAAAACAATTACTAATGTAAAACTCTATTTCTCTCTTGCCTTCTCACTTTAATCATAAAGTCAAGGTCATGGAACATGTTTGAATTATTTCAAATATCATGATTACTTTTCCAAATGCTTTCTAAATTGAATCTCTGGCTTAGTCTATCCATCCCAGGTGATTTTTTTTTTGTTTACAGCAATTACAGCATATTTATAGTGTTATACTTCCATACTCTGGAACGTTTTCACGTATTTCTATCTACTTTGGAAATGCAAAAAGCCCAACAAGAAATTAGGAAGAGCTGTAATTAAGGAATTATATTTTTAAAAATCTAGCTCAGCTAGTCCCTGAGCACACTGTTTATCCAAACAGTCCAGCCCTAAAGGTAATGAATGCTAGCCAGGGTAAGCAAAACTCTAATGGAGGACATCCTTATCCCCTTTCTCCATTGTTAAATCCCATACCCTGAAAACGTAACCTGAGGTTGGTTGTTAACTGTGACACTAGAGAAGCAGGAAGGACATAATAGTACTTTTGTGGAAGGTTCAAGAACAAAGGGCAGCTTTGAGCCCCTTCTTTTTCATTTCCTATGAAATCACTATTCCATCGTCAGTTCCAGTCTTTGTTCCTAGAGGTTTGTGTCTGCTCTCTTTAGCTAACTGAGACTGGAGGATCCGCTCACTGTTGACAAAAACTGCTTCTCCACAATTCTCGTAAAAAAAAATTTAAAGGAAGTCCTCTTGGAGAGAGTTATTTGCTCTCCCACTGACGCTTTATGGTAGCCTAAAAATCTTCCTCCAACTCCATATTTGGAGTAAGGTTAGCCAAGACACTAGTCAAGGATCTGAGTGGTTGGGAAGCAGCCTGACAGGAGAGTGTTTCCATCGTGTTCTTGGGTGTAAAGACTGTAGACAGGAGCTTTATATTCTAGAACCAGTCATTAAAGCTCACCTTCCCATGATTCCACACGAGAGGGCTATCAGGGTCATAATCAGTGTGGTATGCAGAGATGACAACTGTGGTTATTTCAGGACTCTGGGCAGCTGGGAACCAACAAGCGGCCTTACTACAACACGTGTGTGTGTGTGTGTGTGTGTGTGTGTGTGTGTGTGTAGTAAATGGCACAAGCATGTAAATATCAAATAGACTGCTCTTTGGAGTCAGTTTTCTTATTCCACCTTTTGAGTCTTGAGGATTGATCTCAGCTTATTAGGCCTAGTGGTAAGTACCTTTATCCAGTGAGCCGTCTCTTTAGCCCCTCCCCTTTTTTGCTAACTAGAGAATTATACTGGTTAACAAGATCACTTTGCCTCATACATGGCGCTGCTATTATCCAGGTATGAGACCACCCCAACACAACACACACACACACACAAACCTGTCTCTTGTTGCAACCTTCCACAAGTTGGTCCTTATTCAGCTAGCTTTTCTGTTCAGACTCCCTCAGGAATTCCCTCCTCCAACCTTGCTAGTCTCTCTCTCACTCCCAACCTTTGCCTACATTTTTTCTTTTATCTGAAATAGCTCGATTCCCCTAAGCAGGCAAACCTCACCCATCCTCCAGATCCCAGTTCAAATTTACCCTGTTGCTTACATTGTCTTTGTCCATGTTTCCACCCGTTCTGAAGCTGACTCCTGGTTCCTGTTGCAGTAAGGTTATTAACATCAGTCCCAGAAAGAAGAGGCTCCTTCATAAAGAACAGGACTTATAAAAGTACTGTGGATGCTGATAGGTGGGTGTGTGCATCTGTCTCTTCTAACATGCAGATCTTTCTATTTTGATGACTTCAAGTGATTTTGGAAGGGAGCGATAGAGGGAGGAAGATGGGGAAAGGGGAGGGGGGATATTCTTACAGGACTAGTGCTCAGCTCCTCACTGATTTCTTTCTGCTACCTGTGCTTCTTTACATTGTAAGGGGGAATTGATAAGCCACCCATAACATGTCATGATATGATGGATATAACAATAGTTCTTGATTACTTCATTTTAGTTTTTGTTTTTTCCTTTGAAATGTGAAAAAAAAGTCAGTAAAAACAAACCATTCGCGTTTACAGGACACATGAGGTACAAACTTTGCCCAGCATCAGTGATCTCTTGGCCAAAATGCTTACACATACATGATCGATAATTTATGTCATATATTTTCCAAGTTTTATTAAAACTTTGTGTTTGTTTTTTTTTTTGTATGTATGGGGGAGTGGCACCCAAATGCATGACATGCATGTGGAGCTCGGAGGATAACTTGTAGAACTTCACTCTTTCCTTCCACCCTTTGGGTTCTAGGACTCAAACTCAGATCATCCTACTGAGCCATCTCACTGTCTCATTCTCCAAGGTTTTAATGAGAAAAGAAGCTTATATAATTACTTCTATGAGTTCTGAATTCTAAAGAAGTCTAATATTTTTCTAATTCTCCAAGATCTGATTTTCTTTTCTTTTTTTTTGTCTAAGCCAATTATAAATCCTGCTCGATTCTTCAGCCTGATGAAGGGGCTTTGGGGTGCTTTTCTTTGGCTATACTACAAATACCTTCATCTTTTAAAAAGTGAAACTTTTTGAAGCCCACTTCTTATGTGAAGTGGGTCATCACGTGGTTAGGGACATCAGATTAGATTCATTTGCTGCATCTTCTCATTAGAAAAGGTTTCCAAACATTCAGTCCTATATATGTGTATATTCGATGAGAGATTTGACGGCTGACTGCCTCTCACCCTACTTTTTCACACATCCACTCTCCTTTTCCCTTCTCCCCATCACAATGGCACTCAGGTCCCTTGAATCCCATTCTAGTTGATAAGCATGCTGTTTCACTAACCTGAAGGTCTTTCCTAGCACTTTTCTTCAGCCTACAAATACTATTGATAGTTGAAGACTCAGTTCAGTTGCAAATCCCTCTTTCTTACCACTCCCCAGCCATCTGCCCCAGTACCATTAAGTCTTCTTTTTCCATACCTCTGCTAAGTTTTAGATACACATACTTGTGTGTCCAAAAGACAGGTAGGCATCCTGCCTCTTTAGACTTTGTGCTGCACACAGAAAAGATAGCTTTCTATTTACTAAATTAAAATGACCTTCTTATGCCCTCCAGAATAGCTTTTACCTGGTGGTCACATTTAAAAATATCTTCACATTTAAAAGTATCTTCACATCTAAAAATACTAGACCATTAAAACAGGACTGGCAGCCAGACAGACCACTCTTAGAACTTCCTGAAGGGGTACCTGTTTATTTACACAGTGATTTGATAGTTTAAAACTGAAGTTTAAGATCTGCCCGTATGCCACAAACAAATTCTCTTTCCAGTACCCCCTCTTCTATAGCACAAATAGCTCCCATCCTGAAAGTGTCACTACCGACGACCATTGTCTGATCCTGAGCTTCTCACCATGGAATCAGACAGTAAACACTCTTCTGTAACTATGCATTTCCATTCAGCGTTTTGTCTGTGTGTTCATCTGTGGAACTGCTCAAGTGGACTGCTAAGCTGTTATTTTTTTTTAAATTATTTAACTTTATTTTATGTGCATTGGTGTGAAGATGTCAGATCTGGAGCTTGAGTTACACACAGTTGTGAGCTGCTGTGTGGGTGCTGGGAATTGAACCTGGGTCCTCTGGAAGGGCTGTCAGAGCTCTTAACCCCTGAGCTATCTCTCCATCCCTAAGCTGTTATTTTTTAGGTCTGTGCCTTGCCTTGCTCTGCACCATCTCATTGTGTGTATTACAGTTTTAGTTTCCATTCCTCTTTGAAGGAATTTTGGTTATTTCCTGTTTTTGCTGTGAATACAAGATGTTTTTATTGAGAATCAAGCTCCAGAGTGCATCTCCAGTGACATACTTGTCTTTATTGAGAATCAAGCTCCAGAGTGCATCTCCAGTGACATACTTACACTCTTCCTCGGGGAGGTGGGGATCATGGCATAAACTGCTCAAGAAGTACTTACTGAGCACTTTTTGTGTGCCGGGTCCTATATATTTATTTCTCTTACGGAATCTTATAGACCACTGGAAAAGCAATTAAAAGCATGAGAATGTTATAGAAAACAAATATAACATGTTTCAGTGCTTATAACAGGAGATGCCATGGCATGGACTTGGGAAGTCTTCCAGCAGGGAGGATGTTCTTGCTGAGATTGGAAAGATAAGAAAATGTTTGCCAGGTAAAGGAGACAGGTGACAGAGCATTGTAGACAATGAGACCATGAAATAGTCATGAGGAATTGAAAGGAATCTGACATAGCTGATCCTTAGATATCTAAAGAGGGAGGATAGGAGGGTGGAAGAATAGGCTGGAGATGAAGAATGGAAGCCATGTTGTGAAGGGCCTTAGGACGTATCTGAAGAACACATTCTGCATATTTAGTGTTTTAATTACTATGTGACACCTGCAAACTTTCTTTTCTGACCCAATCTGGTATTATGTAAGCTTCTTTAGGCTGGGAAAGTTTTCTTTTATGATTTTGTCGGTTATATTTTCTTTGCCTTTGAGTTGGGATTCTTCTCCTTCATATATTCCTACTATTCTTATGTATCTTTTTCATGGTGTCCCAGATTTCCTGGATGTTTTGTGTTAGGAATCTTTTAGAGTTAGCATTTTCTTTGACTGTTTCCTCTACTATATCTTCAGTGCCTGCAGTTCTCTCTCTCATCTCTTGTATTCTGTTGGTGATGCTTACATCTGTATTTCCTGTTTGCTTCCCCAGATTTTCTATTTCCAGAATTCCCTCTATTTGTTTCTACTTTAGGTTTTAAACCATTTCCTTTACCTATTTGATTGGGTTTTTTCTTATATTTCTTGGCATTCTTTAAGGGATTTATTGATTTCTTCCATTTTTTTTTTTTGTCTTTCCCTCGATTTCTTTTAGGGAGTTTTTCATTTCCTCATAAGGGCCTAGATCATCTTCATAAAGTTATTTTAAAGGTCATTTTTTGTACTTGAGCTGTATTGGAATGTTCAGGTCTTGCTGTCGTAGGATCACTTGGTTCCTTTCTGTTATTGACTGTGTTCTCACGCTGGCATTTAGGCATCTGGATTTGGGGTGGTTACAGGTGTAGGTATTGATTCCTGCATTTGTCTTTGTTGTTTGTTCCTTTGTTTTCTGTTTCCTCTCTTGTCTTTTGGCCTGAGTGGCCAGGGATTCTTTTGATAACTGGCAGTCTTCAGGTGCAGTAAGATGTCTCTGCTGAGGTTTACACGTCCTTGGATGCCTGTGTCTAGCCTGGCCTCCTATAAAGTCTTCTTCTGAAGTTGAGGACCAGAATATGGAACCCATTGAAAGGGATGCTCTTCTTCTGACTGTTGTGGGCCGAACCTGTGCCTGTGTAGCCCACTGTTCTCCTGGCTGGTGGTACGGGCTGTACCTGTTCCTGTGGAGTCTGCTGGAGTTGCAGGGAAGGGCTGGCCATGGAGAGGATGATGAGGTTGGTGGGACTGGGCAGCAGAGTGGGCCTTGGGGGAGCGGAATCTAGTGGGTGGTAGTGGTCCAGCTAGCAGGCTGGTCACTCGCCTGCTTGAAGGCAGACATCTTCAGTGCAAAGAAGGTCAGTGTTTTTATTCATGCAGTGGCTGTGCAGTCCACATATTTCAGCACCTAGAAGATCCTTTCCTTCACTCTCAGAATCTACCTCCTTGAAGGGAAGCCACTATTCTAACTGATCTCCTCAACGATTACTCTTGTCTGTGAGTGTGTGTGTGTGTGTGTGTGTGTGTGTGTGTGTTTGTTTTTGCCCACCCCAGACCCCGAATGTACTATGTATTACTTCACTGAATACAATTTATAGATAACTACGGTGTGTGAGCTATTATATGGCCCAGTGTTGGTGATATGAAAAAATGGTCCTTGGCATTATTAAAAAAAAGAAAAAAATGACAGCCAAGTGACATGAGACAGCCAAGTGAGCCAGTGGTTACCAGAGCCCATTTAGATATTGGGCTGACATTGTTTATCCAAGGAGTTTTCATGGCACAGAAGAGGACAGTTAAAGTGGGTAACACGTGCTAATATGTCAAGAAAGGCATTCACAACATAGGAAGAGCACTGTAGACAGATAGATCTAGGGATTTGAAGGCCCGGAGGCAGGGGTTAGCAGGATGCAAGCATGGGATGGATGATTGGTATTCTAGTGTGGCTTAGCAAGGAATGTGCAGGCTCACTGGAACTGAAGAGAAACATAGACAGGTCGAAGAACCAAAGCTAAGCAGGTTTGTAGTATAAGAGAGAAAATGGGTGGATAGGAAACAGAACCCTTAAATTCTCCCTCTGTGTGTTCAAACATGTTATGGGACCTTCCTGTAAGCAAACACTATAATCAAAGAGCTGGAAAAGTCATTCTAAAACTGTAAATGGGTGGGCTATTGCAAATGTTTTTGTGCTGTGAGGAGTTTTTTTAAGTTCATTAATTAGAATAAGATTGCGTACTGTAGTCATCCCCTGAAGATTCATAGTAGCATTAGTATTGTGAAGACTTTCAAACCTCCCAGGAAAGAAACAACTTCAGTTTTCTTTATCTAACCATTTTCTGAAGCATTTGAGAATGGACCCAATTTTTTATAATAGTAATATCATTATCATTTTATAGAGCCCAGTTTTGACAACAGTAATCTGGGTCTCAAGGGAAAGAAAAACCAATGATCTCCATTCATAAGCTTTATTTATTTATTTATTTATTTATCTGTGCAATGATGAGGATCAATTCTGGGACTACCCACATAATAGCAAGCATTCCACCATTGAGTTATACCTTAACACTATGTAATCTTTTTTCCAATGCATAACCAAATTGCTGGTTCTTATATACTCACTTCCATTTTGGAGTGCTCTTGCATCCCTGTAATAAACTTCAGTTGTTTATTTTTCATTGAATTAGCTGTCTGGAATTTTCTTCTTCTTCTTCTTTTTTTTTTTTTTTGTTATGCTCAGACTTTATTACCTGCTAATAAGTTGTAAGAAATGTGAATTTAGCTGTTCCTAAACAAATATAAATCATTTCAAATGTGTTTAATAGGAATTATAATGAATAAAATCACTTTTACTTATTATGAAGTCCTTATGCTCATGGTGGCAAACTTCTAAATTAATAAATAATGAGCCAGTAAATCAATGGTGATGCTAAAGAAATCAAATAAATAAAAATAGTATTGACCTTGTTGAAATTTAATGTTTCCAGCATTTATCTGTCAGAGCCACTGATTTGTAAATTGTTGTGGACCTTTTTTCCCATAAAAATCCCCATCATTGTGCAAAGTGCAGTTCCGCTTTCCTTGAGGAGAATGCAGTGATTGATTATCCAGAGTGCTGTGCTGACAAGGTAAACCAGCCAAAGAGCTGGGAAATTGTATAGAATCATAGAGCATCACATGGATGCCATGTCAAGCACAGCCATTGGAATTAAATTGTGCCTTTCTAGTTAGTCTGTGCCAGTACTCCTGCTCACCCCCAAAACCTCGACCACCAGAGACTATTCAGTCTACCTTTCTCCTCCAAACTCTGTCAGTTCCATTCTTATTACCCCAAAGCACTGTACAGAATAAACCTCCCTCACCCAAAGAGATTGTAAAATACAAGGGCCTGTTTCCCACATGCCTTGCCTATATGACCATCAGGAGAAGTTTTTATATTTCCTACATGAGTACTCTTTTATTAGTTCTGAAGATCCTGGCATGTGATGAGCAAGTGGAAGGATGGGAGATGAACAAAAAGGAAGGAGCATGTTGGTCACTTTTAAGAAGCTGATAATCTAGTTGGGGACACCTACAATAGCCTGAGAACAGCTATACACTAATTCAGCCAGTGTCAAAGCACCAATGCACAGATTGAATACATTAGTCTTGTGGACCAATAAAGGCGCAATCAAATTATCCTTGTGATTAGTGGACTAAATTGAGTCATAATAAAGGAAGGGGCTACCCAAGCTACCCCAGAGCTGATTATCAATCGTGTAATTGAAGACAGAACCAGGCCTTCTCCTAATGACCAAAGTAATCTCCCCATGTTCATCTTGCAATGCTGTAGAATTGAAGCAGGCTCTGTGAGGATTGCTGAGCTCCTCTGCTTTATTAATTGCTGTCCACATTTTGTAGGATATCCTGTGTTCTGAATTGGGATGAGGATTTTAGATGCTTAACGTGGGGACATGTAGCTGGGCAGAATCAATTCCTGTCAGTCACACACAAATACAGAGGAATGGGATTATAGATCAGGGTGAAGCTGCAGTGCTTTAATCTCAAAATCAATACAGAAAAGGAAGTTGAACTTGTGAGGATTCTATAGAGACTGTAATTTGCTTCCCTATGAGGTTAGCCTTACATAATATAATGCTCCTTTCTTCTTTCCTTCTAATTATTTCAGTAGGTGTGGGGAGGGGAGAGGAAGGCATAGTAGGCAGAAGCCTATACCACCAAATCATCACAAATAAGCACACAACTGTAACTCATAATCCAGGCTAATCCTCCATTGTATATACTTTTATCTGTTCTTTTTATTTTGGGGAAACATTATCTAAAACCCTGACCCTATTGTGTATCTTTAAGCATAGTAAAATGCTCTTGATTCCTTGCTAGGTCACAATGAGAGTGGAAAAAAATATTTTTTAATATTTCCTTTATGACTAAGCCTGCTATAGCATGTGTAATTTTATTCAAATAAATATATAACATATTCTTTATTGACCAAAGGATTCCAGACTGCTAAGCATGTGATTAATATTTACCTCAGTATAAATCTGCTCTTTTTGCAAGAGACATGAAATAATGGTTTAAACACCTCAGTCTTTTTTAACCAAAGATTCAGAGTTTATTGAATGTTCCTTTTTTCAGAATTAACACTAATTTGCTTATTTTTCTCTTTGGAAGTTCTTTGATTCAGTTTTAAAGTCTTAGTCTGTGTGGGCCCTTCTCAATGGTACGGACAATTATGCCATTATCTGGCTCCTGACTTCCCTCAAGAACCCACGAGTTAAAGTCTTACTCTCTGAGAAGAGCGATTGGAAGGCTGTGCATGCTCTAGAGTGGAGCATAGCGGGCAGTCCTCAGGCCTCTAGGCGCGTGTCCATGGAGGGGACTGCAGAGTCCAACACCCTTCTCTTCTCTTAGGCTCCAGCCATGGCTTGAACAGTTATTTCACCATGTGATTCCACCATGGTGTGCTGCCTCACCAAAGGCCAAAACAATACAGCAAGTTATGGATTGAAACCTCCAAACTGAGCCAAATAGCCTTTCTCTTGGGAAGCTGGTTATCCCACTTGATTGTTATAGTAACAGGAATAAATGTGAAACACAGTAAATGGGCTATGGACAGAACTCGGGGCAGAACAGTGTTAGATCAGAATGGGATAGAAAAGTGAGCAGAGCCTGGAGCTCTTGCTTTTTTTGTCTCGTCTTTCTCATCCTGTTTACTGCTGTTTTCCTGGATAGGAATTATAGGGGTACTGGAAAGGTTAACAAGCTAAAGCAGGTGGAGTGCCCAGTATTGTGCCCTATACTTGTAAAAACCCTGTAAACGTTCATGATAATTATGATTATTATATGACGTTTAAGTGATTCAAAACATGTTTCAAACACCCTGCAAGCTGTAAGCTATAACCCAAATGTTGTTCTTAGTACAATGATAGTTTCTAAACTTAGAACCAATAATAAAAGCCTTTTTCTCTGTGCTGTCTGTAGTGGGCCTTTATTCTCTAAAGAGAGCCCTGGAGTTGATAAATAAGGTTTCCATTAACTATGAATGCTCTTTCTTAAAACCCATGGAGATTCCAGTAGTGGCTGCAGAATTCTGCAAACCCAGCCCTTGGGAAATGATGGCAATAGGATCAAGAATTTAAGCCATTCTGGGCTATATCATGAGTTCAAGGCCTACCTGAGCTACATAGTCCCCAAAACAGCAAGGAAGCCAGGTGGTGGCGGTGCCCTCCTTTAATCCTAGCACTTGGAAGGCAGAGGCAAGTGAATCTCTGTGAGTTCAAGGCCAGCCTGGACTACAGAGGGAGTTCCAGGGCAGCTTGGGCAACACAGAGAAACCCTGTTTTGAAGACAAAAACAAAACAAATAAACCATTAAGTAATAGAAATTAACCTAGGGATAAAGTGCAAAGTCCTGGTTTTCATCCCTTAATATCATATTTAAAAATAAAATCAGATATAGAGACATCTAGTAGATTCCTTGAAGTTCACAAAGTCTTTTGAAAATCCCTATCCTGTGCAAAACTGGGAACAGACCTTTCAGGTCTTTGAAAGGCTAGCATCATCTGAGATGTTTATTTTGTTGTAAGTGCCACATCCTACAGGAAACTCAAGTGCCTTGAGCGCTCACATCCTAACCATTGTTCTTGCTTGTCCTGTACGTTGTTCTGAACAGAAATCTCACAAGTTTCTGTGTCCTCTCTTTTTTGTTCATTTCCAGAGCACAATCATTGTGGAGAAGACTGTGCAAGACCTCATGAACCTGATGCATGACTTGAGTGCGTATTCAGATCAGTTCCTCAACATGGTGTGTGTGAAGCTCCAGGAGTACAAGGACACCTGCTCCTCAGCCTACAGGTACAGCTGGGGTGGGGGTGGCTCAGTGTGGAGCCTGCTCCTCAGCCTACAGGTATAGCTGGGGGTGGGGGGCTGACTCAGTGAAGCCTGGTGGGGTTGGCAGCACTGCCTTCTTTGCCTCCTTCCCTGCGTTTGTCAAAGGCCCTGGCAAGAAGAAGCACCGCAGAGACAGTCTCTTGGATCCTTGCACAGCCACACTGACAAAGGGAATGAACAGAACACATTGGCAGAGACAATTAAGATGATTACAGTGGCTCAGCTCAAGGGTCAGCCCTGATTTTTGTAGAGACCTAGAACTTCGAGAGTGACTTCCTCAAGCAAACAATTAGATCTGTTTTCAGCATCTGTTGAAGGGAGAGAGACAGTGTTATAAACTTGAAACCTGTTACTTAGACCTCAGATTTCTTTTCTCGGGTTTATCGAATTATCTGGTGCTCATGGAAAGAACATAGCATTTCACATAGAGAACTAATAATAGGAACAAATCATGGCCTGGTTGACAAGACTTGAAACAATTGCAGAAAAAGAGAATATGCAATAAGATACTAAATTATATGTGCTATATAATCAAGGATAGAGAAAGGGGCAGGCCTCCCATGGACTTATACAAAGCATGGCACAGGACCAAGCTCCTCCCCTTAAGTCAAGGTGGGGCCAGGCAATCCAGCATGGGGAACAGGTTACCAAAAGTCAGCTAAACACCAGGGAGAGGTCTCACTCCCACTGTTAGAAGCCTTACTAAGGGACCAAGCTACACAATTATCACACACATGCAGAGGGCCTAGGTCAGTCCCATTCAGACTTCCTAACCGTTGGTTCAGCATCCATGAGTTCTCGGGAACTCAGGTCAGCTCTCTCTGTATTTCTCCATCATGACCTTCCTAGCTGATACAATCCCTCCTCCCTTTCTTCAGCAAGATTCTTAGAGCTCAGTGCAATGGTTGTCTGTGGATTTCTGCCTCTGCTTCCATCATGGAGGGGGAGCAGCTGGGGAGGGGACAGCAGTAGAGGAGGGGTGGGAAACTGGTTGGTATATAAAATAAATGAAAAAATATTATTTAAATAAAAAATTTTAAAAATCTAAAAGACAAACAAAAAATAATTAAGGATAGAGAGGGACAGTCCAGTACATGATCATAATCTATGTGAAAAACAGAAAAGGTGATGATAGACTGGAATGTTTTTGCAGAAGGTGATGTGCTAGACAGGTGACATTCATGGAAGTGGAGAGAACCATAAAGGCATTGCAGTGCAGGAGAGAACACTAGCGTAATGCCCTTCTTTTTGGAGGGGACACAATAAGGGTTTCACAAGTGCAAAGTAGTAAGTAGTAGGAGATAGTGTTACCCAGGAAGAGGGACACAAACCAACAGAGGGTCTGAGAAGACAAGATCTGACATTTAGATGTTTCAAGAGTTGTTCTATGTGAGTCAGGAATCAAAGTTGAAAAACAGTAATCTGAAGGAGTGATATAATATATGTGAAGCAAACCTTCCTCATTCCTGCAGGAACTATTATTTCTCTGTTGTCTCAAAGCTCAATTAAATTTTAGAAAACCCTGATCCCATTGAGTTGTTCTCCCAACAGTATTTACTTTCTGTATTCGTCAAACTGTCAACATATTAGAATATTTCTATATTCAGTTAGATACTAAATAATTATCATGGTAATTCAAAAATATTAAATTCATCATCCTTGTGTTAACAGATAATGTAAATTCTTATTTTTAAAACAAGTTCATACAAATTCGCTTTGCCAAAAATTACAACATAATAAGTAAATGTTTCAAGCTAAAAATATACTCCATTACAATAAAACTTAGTGAAGAGATAAAATACAACTGATATTCAAAGAAAAACGAGAAAGGGTTCATAAAAAGAGCATTTATCATATATTATAAATACACAGTGGAAGAATTCAAATCCCTGTGAGATTGAGATTCCATTAAGTACATTTTTCATTTTTACTTGAAAAGTAGTAATTGAATCTACTTGGGAGACAATGAGCTGTTTCACTGTTTAAATAGATAGTGGTTAAATCAGTCATTACCTAAGCGATAGTCTATCACCTTATAGCTTTTTTAATGTGGGAGGTGTGAACATTTAAAATCTGCTGAGGAATTTTATTTTGTTTTGTTTTAATTTGGTTTGGTTTTGGTTTTCAAGACAGGGTTTCTCTGTGTAGTCTGTCTGTCCTAGAACTCACTCTGACATCAAACTCAGAGATCTGCCTGCTTCTGTGTCCGGACTGCTAGCATTACAGGCACAGGCCTTCACACCTGGTTAATTTTTAATCATATGTGTTATATTTAATGGAGATTGTGTCCTTGATCCAACACCCTCTTTTCCTACCCCTCACACAGCTCAAGTAACCACTTTTTTTACTCTCTACTTCTCAGGATTTGAATTGTAAAGATTCTGCACCTGAAAGAAAACGAGATATTTCTGTTCTTAGCCTATGGAAACATTGAAAATAGTGATTTTATTTTACAAATGTATTTATGATATGTCATAAGTCCTGAGTTTTTTAAGTATTTAAATTCATACCCCAAACAACTATATGTCAGCTTTAATATGCATAGAGGTGACTATAGTTTTTACAGATTATTTTAGTGGGTATACAAATTGCTCAATCCATTGACCTAACATATTTGTTTGAAATTGGAACTTCTGACCCATCCTGTGGATGTTCTATTTTCACGTGTTTTAAAATAAATTTCAAAATGGTTATATCAATATGTCACCTACCAAATTAGAATATAAAAAATTTTAAACACTGAAACTTCAATTTTCTGTAGCGAAAACATTTTAAAGTTAGACTTTAATAACACTGATTTACTTTATGTTTATATGGAACCACCATTAAATATAATTTTTTAAAATATGCATATATCTGATTATGGGCACCAACTAATTTCTCACCAATAATAATGTTGATGAGTATTTCTTATAATTAAACTATAATAAATAACCTATAATAAAATAACTGGCTCTTGATTCTAAATTCTACTGATAGGCGTTGTTAAGTGTTGTTGCTTTAATTATTTTGACAGAAAAATTTTAAGTTCCTAGAGCCCGGCACCTTATTCATCATTTCCTCTCAAGGTGTAATGTGCTTCTGGCCGTTCCAGCCCAAGATAATGTGGTCTCATTCATTGCTGTGAGCCTCTAAAAAATGATTTTATATCAAAGTGGAAATGCCCAATGAAGCCAACAACTTGCATCATGAACCAAGAAGCAGAGAAACATCCAGAGACCGGGGTCCCACAATTTTTTTTTTTTTTGAGAACACATACTCAAAGTCTACTCCTTTTTTTTTTTAAAGATTTATTTATTTATTTATTATGTATACAACATTCTTCCTCGATGTATGCCCGCAGGCCAGAGGAGGGCGCCAGATCTCAGTACAGATGGTTGTGAGCCCCCATGTGGTTGCTGGGAATTGAACTCAGGACCTCTGGAAGAGCAGCCAGTGCTCTTAACCTCTGAGCCATCTCTCCAGTCCCAAAGTCTACTCCTTTTTATTAGAGTGAAATCATTTTTATTCCTTATGTATGAAAATCTTGCCCATTGGTAAAAATGGTTATTGTTGTGAATTGTGGGTTTTGTTGTTTTTGTTTTTGTTTGTTTTAATGTTTTCTCCCCTAGACATCCCAATCATCCTCCATCCATTGTCATAGCCCATCTTAGAAAGGACTGTCCCCAGCCTAGACTGGTTACCCAGATGTACTCTGCATAATAGAACAGCACCATCGCGAGCCTCCTTTAGGAGCGATAGCTAAACCCAGTTCTTCTTGTATCCTGCCACGGCATTGTCTAGAGCTTCCCTGAACATCCACCAAGACACCCTCCTCCCCATGTGTGTGTAAAGAGTTAACCAGTCGCAGACTCTACCTTTAACGGGCCTTGCAGTCTAGGGAAATGAGAGGAAGGGAAGTTTGTGACAAAGAAACAGACTGTATACCCACAGCGTCACGTTGTGAGAGGAGATACAGTCAGTCCGTCAGAGAAGGGCCATGCCGTAGGTGCAGGAGAGGGTTAGAGAAGGACGTGGTCTGGAGTGATGAGGAATGAGGGTGATTGAGACCGAGAGGCTGAAGAAGGGTAGGATGGAACTGCAGCCACATCCAGGAGGTTAGGAGGTGAGGAAAGGAAGAGCGAGCGAACGAGTGTGGGTGACATGAGGAGCTCTGGAACTCCTGCTTTAGAGTTAGGCAGGAGCCAGTGAAGGTGCAAGGGGAGGACCAGGTGCAGAGAGATGCTCGATGGAGGCTCGTCCGCTTTTGTGTTTAGACGGATTGAAGAGAGAAGGAAGAGCTGTAGGGGAGTGCTTGTTAGGAACGAGGTGAGGAAAATAGAGAGAAAGGGACATCCTGGAGGCAGAAGAGGTACCGTTTGTGATTCCAGACCACTGATTGGCTAGAGGGGGTAGAGGGAGGGCTTAGGGGAAACAAGGGTAAAAGCATCTCTCTCTTTACAATTTGTGGTAACTTTTAAACATAGACTCCAGATCTCACATCACCCATTGAGTGTAGTGTTATTTTTAACTCCTCATCTGGGTCTATTGAGATATTTTTGAATCCTCATTCTGTCATCAAAAATTCTGAGCTATTGCTCTAAGTTCCATGCCTCCCTTTAGTTTTTTTCTTTAGAGGAAAGCATTCAACAAAACAGCTTAAGTTGAAAATTTAGGGGTGCCTCTTGGGCCATCCTTACCAGGTGAACATGTATGTGTTATACAGTGTTTCTAGCTAAAACCCAACTTTGGCTCTGAAGCAGGCCATACAGCCCGTGTGAATGCCAAATATCTACCTACTCATCATGTGACTGTGGACAGCTGCACAACCCCTCTGCCCTCACTTCCATTCCCTAAAGGAAGTGGTGTTCCAGAAGTGCCAATCTTTGACACATGTTTTTAGGCAAATGAAATATCATCCAAATTACTTGGCTATGATTTTGGTGGCGGAGGTGGCTGTTTTGGTGGTAGTTCCCTTTACCACTGCTCCTGGCCTCACATTCATAGCCTCGGCTGCTCTTCCAGAAGCATTTTTCTTGTGGGTGCTCCTTGCCCTGACACTTTACATTTATTTTAGAGGCAGGTGTGGAACTTACTGTGTAGCCCAAACTAGCCATGAGCTCAAGATCCTCCTGCTTCCGCCTCAGAAGTACTAGGATTGTAGGCGTGTACAGCTAAGCCTAGACCTCATTCATTTGTTTGTTTGTTTTACGGTCAGACCACAATGTCCCCTCCCCCTCTCCTCCCCCTCCCTACCATCTACTCCCCTGATGGAGGAAGGTCATTGGCTAATAAAGGAACTGCCCTGGCCCATTTTATTGGTTAGAAGATAGGTGGGAGGAGAAAACAGAACAGGATACTGGGAGGAAGAGGAAGTGAGCTCAGAGACTTGACAGCTCTCCTCTAGGGAGCAGACGCCTGAGAGAGACGCCATGCCCCGCTCGCTCCGACCCAGGATGGACTAGGCTAGAATCTTCCCAGTAAGACCGGTTCTCACAGATTATTAGAGATGGGTTGATCGGGATGTGAGAATTAGCCTGTAAGTGCTAGAGCTACAGGGCCAAGCAGTGCTTAAAAGAATACAGTTTGTGTGTTGTTATTTCGGGCATAAGCTAGCCGGGCAGGCGGCTGGGGTGTTGGGGACGCAGCCCCGTCGCCCATATTACTACACTCCCCCTTCATTTCTACTCAGAAAAGGGCAGGCTTACCATGGATATCAACAAAACATGGCATATCAAGTTGCAGTAAGACTAGGCACCTGCCCTGTATTAAGGCTGGGCAAGGTGATCCAGTGTGAGGAAAAGGGTCCCAAAAGCCAATAAAAGGGTTGAAGACATCCACTGCCCACTGTTAGGAGTCTCACAAGAAGACCAAGGTACATGACTATAACTTATATGCAGAGTGCCTAGGTCAGTCCCATTCAGGCTTCCTGGTTATCAATTCAGTTTCAGTAAGACCTGGTTAGTTGCTGGATGAAGCCTCTTCCTGACAGTTGGGTTAGGCACCAATATGGTCACAGAAAACAGTCAGTTCAGGCTACATAGCCACTCTTGATGGGAGTCTTGGCTGGGTTTATCCTTATAGATTTCTGGGAGACTCCCTTGTGACAGGTTTTTACCTGACCCCAAAATGCCCCCCCTTTTTAGTAGTCTCTTCCAGTATTCTCCTCCTTTGCTCATCCCCCAACTGATCACTCATGTTCCCCTTCCCACCTGCCCTCAGTTCATTCACTAAATCTCTTCTATTTCCCCTTCCCAGGGAGACCTAGGTGTCCTGCCCCAATGAACTCTCCTTCTTCTCCTGGCATTTCTGGGTCTGTAGATTGCAGCAGGATTATCTTCTGTTTTACAACTAATATCTACTTATGAATGAGTACATACTATGTTTGTCTTTCCCAGTCTTGTTTACCTAACTCAGGATAATTTTTCTAGTTCTATCCACTTGCCTTCCAATTTCTAGTACCACATTTTAAAAAAAAACAGCTGAGTAATACCCCGTAGTGTAAATCTGCCACATTTTTTATCCATTCCTCAGTTGAGGGACATCTAGGTTGTTTCCAGGTTCTAAACCTAAACATCTTGATGCAGCTCTCCCATCAGCATCTTCCCAAGACAGTGTGGGTGCAAACCCAATATGGATGGTATTCTACATGTTGCCACAGTCCTCCCATCTTTTGATTTTAAATTCTGAATAAATTTCCACTGAGAATAAATTTCCATTGGGGAGGAAAATATTGCAGATCTGGGGACAATTAGTCAGTTGGTCATATAATGAGGAGGTAAAAATCTGCTCCTGAACCAAAGCTGGCTCCCAGCTAGAAACACTATATAACACATACATGTTCACCTGGCAAGGAAGGCCCAAGAGACAATTTAAGCTGTTCTGTTGAATGGTTTGCTATAGAAAACTAAATTTAAAGTTTCTAGTAGACATTCATTTTCACATGGACACATGGCAGTGGTAGTAGATAGGTATCTATCAGCCGCCAGCGTGTGGTATGAGTAGTGTTTGAAGCTCTGGTACTTGGAAAAACCTCCTTGGGATGAGTATGCTAGCTGTGGCACAGATGACAAAAGTGTGGGCCTAAGAAGTTTGCAAAATGAGGAGGAACTGTCAGAGCGGACAGAGAAGCAACAACCAACGAGACAGGAAAATCAGAAGAATGTAATGTGGGAGCCATGAACAAGCAAAGGGAGGAACCAGATGCTGCTGTTAGGTCCAATCAGAGCATGGACAGGGTAGTGTCTTTTCCAAGGAGGGTCTCTGGTGACCATCCCGAGAGCTGTTCCTATAGGGCATTAGGGTGCAAACCAGAATGACATGGATGAGAAAGGAAAATATAGGGGTAGAAATTAAAAATATAGACTAGGCATTTATTTATAATTAGTGCCACTACAGAGGGGAACAGCAATATGGTAGTAGCTAGAGAACTGAGATCACATGGAAGTTTGTTATATTTGGTGTCATTTACAAAGAGGAATACATGCATATCTGTATTTGAAAAGCGTTTGGTAGAAAGAGAAGATTGTTAGTGCATGAAACAGAGAGAGACTGGGAAGTTGTGCTGGGGACAGGTAACTAAGGGTTACCTCTTATGCAGGTAGAGTGGTTGGTTCTAGACAGAAATGACTAATAAGAATAGTTTCATTCACTATAGGAAGTTGATTATTTATCTGTATTTTTATTTCCAAGGAAACCTGTTTTATCATCTACTATTTATTAATTGTGCAGAGTAGCATGCACATGTGCACATACCATGATGCTCACATCGAGCTCAAAGAACTGCTTATGGGAGTCAGTTATTTCCTTCCACTGTGTGGGTGCCCAAGCTGGAACTCAGGCATGCTGGCTAGTTTTGTGTGAATTTGACACAAGCTAAAGTCATGTGAAAGGAAGAAACCTTAATTAAGAAATGTTGGTATCCAGGCATGATGGTGTATGCCTTGAGTCCCAGCACTCAGGAGGCAGAGAGACAGGTGGAACTCTGTGAGTTCGAGGCCAGCCTGGTCTACAAAGCAAGTTCCAGGACAGCCAGGGCTGTTAAACAGAGAAACCCTGTTTTAGGAGACCGGGGTCGGGGGGTGTTAGGGAAGGGGAGCATGCCTCCATAAGATCTGGACTTGTAGGGCATTTTCTTAATTAGTGATTGATGGGGGAAGGCCCATCCAATTAAGGGTGGTACCATTCCTGGGCTGGTGGTCCTGGGTTCTATAAGAAAGCAGGCTGAGCAAAACATGAGGAATAAGCCATTAAGAAAGACCCCTCCATGGCCTCTGCTTTAGTTCCTGCCTCCAGGTTTCTGCCCTGGCTTCCTTTGATGATGGACTAAGATGTGGAAGTGTAAGTCAAATAAACCCTTTACACACTAACTTACTTTTTGGTCATGGTGTTTGATCACAACAATAGAAACCCTAATTAAGACATCAGGTCATCAGGCTTGGCAGCAAACATTTTACCTATTGAGCTCATGTGCTGTTTCTTTCAGAACACAGCCATTGCTTTAGGTTCTTGATCTATGGTACTTCTAAAAATGATCTTGATTCTTTTGTCTAAGAGACCGAGCCACTTTGGAAACACACACACGCTTAATATACAGTCAACGTCTCCAGAATGATGTCCACTTCTTGTTTCCAACTATCAGATTACTGCACACAAGATTGTCTAGGGGTGATGTACATGGCTGCTGAATTATGGGTCTAACTTGAATTCATCTCTGGGTTGGGAAAAGCAAATCAATAAAGCTTTGATAGCAAATAAGTAGAAACCCATCTTTATGCTTGTTTTATAGCAATTCATGGTCATGTGTGTACATTCTCCACACACAACCCCATGGTGTGTGTTTCTGTGACTTAATCAGGTTTTTCGAGTTTAGGAAAAAATGTGTTTTCTTCTTGTGTGACTCTGACGATGCAAAGTGTCCTTACTTCCTCTCTTCCAGTCTGTTGCCCTCCCCCAGATTGGCACCTGCTGAGGAGTAATTAGGGCAGTCCTAATTTGGACAACCAAATCCTGATTACAGTGAGAGGAAAAACAGGAAATGTTCTAGTTTTGCTGCCAGCAAATGACTGACTTAAATAGAAAGCCATGTACAATTCAAATGATCCAAAATGATATAACACTAGGAAGGGAAAGAGGAGGAAGCAGGGAAGCTGCAATCTGACTTTCTCCCACTTGAGTCTCAGCAGATCTCTTACAGAAGCTGTCACATCCCCAAGCTCACAATGCCCTCTGCTGAGAATTAGTTGTCTTCTGAGTCTGCCTGGAGAGCCTGAGCAGAGCTGTAAATTTAAAGATCTGGGGAAAGGTCAGGGCATCTCGCCTGGGTGAGCATAGTGCTCTGGAGAGAAAGACTGCACTGGAATGATGTCATGGTACATGCTTGGGATACAGATGTTCCCCGAAAGGGAAATGAGGGCTAGAAGTGTTTTGCTTAATTAGTCATACCCGTTGGAGCTTCAAGAAAACTCAGTTGTGAGGTCTGAAATGTACCATTTTCCCAATCAGGCAGTCTGTCTATTACTCTGTCACCTCCAAGCGTGTCTCCCCGTGCTTGCCCTCTTTGCCCTGAAATTCAACCAGCAGTTCCATCTGTCCCCAAAGAGTCATTTAATGCTTGAAAGTCACAATTTTCTAAAGCTCCTTTTCATTTTAATTTAGTATCACTTCATTAATATTTTCCCGGGGCTGGTAGAGCGTGCGCACATGCATGCATACACACACACACACATCTTTGGAACTGGTAGAGAATACAAGTAAACCTCTGCGATACACTTAGAGACTCCATTAATATCAGAGATAGCATACTGTTGGGGGTTATAACCAGTTGGGGACTTACCTTTCAGCTATGCACTATGTCTTCCTAAAGGAATCAGAACTTATGCTTAAGTGTGAAGACATACTTGCAAGTTGAGCATGAGGCTCAGTGGAATTGCTGTAGAGCACTTGACTGCATTCAAAGGGCTCTGGACTTGATTTCAGAAGAGTAAGGGGGCACACTGTGCTGGCAAGAAACGAGTCGAACTCAGGACTAAGTTGATCCTGTGGCATGTTTATTGGATAAGTGAGGAAGCTGATTGTGAACGTCTCGCAATGCAGCAGAAGGGATAAATGGATGCACTGGAGGAAGTGAGGAAATAGAAATAAGGGCAGGATGTTTGGATAGGTAGGAAAGGGAAGTTTTGAAATTTTTCTATTTGGAGTCAAACAGAACTAAATGACTGGTATGGGTTGAGGTGGACAACATGGTCCAAGAGGAGCTAAGGAAGGTCGCATTGTGTTAACTGGCAGAAACTGGACATTCATGGATGCCTGCAGACTCAGGAAATACATTTCAATATCCCTGTATAACCAGAAGCCCCTTTCATGCATGACCAAGAACACAATTGAGCTTGTCTTGAACATTTACCAAACTGTAAACATGAGAGAAATCAAAGTAATGAGCCAGAGGAACCCTCTCAGAGGCCCACCCGGCTCTAACTATCCTCTCACTAGGATGACTGTTTTCCTCCCACCTTCTTGGTTCACTCAGCATTGACATTGGTGTTTTAATTACTTTTCTGTTGCTGTGATAAAATATCATGACAAAACAGCTTATAAAAGACAGCATTTAAATGTGCATACAGTTCCAAAGCATTAGCATCCATGGTAGTCGGAACAAAGGCATGATAGTAGCAGCAGCTGGCATCTCACACCTCAGCACAAGCAGTCGGCAGAGAAGGCACACTGAGAATGGCATGCCTCTTTTAAAACCTCACAGGCCACCTCATGGGACACACCTCCTTCAACAAGGCCACACCTCCTAATCCTTGCCAAATAGTTCCGTCAACTGGAGACCAAGTCTTCAAACAAACGAACCAATGGGAGCATCATCATTTAAAACACCACATATCATTTTATTACATATAAAATATATACAAATGAATGTTAGAAAATATGGAGTATCTACTTCCTTAGAAAGCATGAGTCAGATAAGCTTTTGTAATGTGCTTCCGAAGTTGTCCTATGGGCAACTTACATTTCTCTGTGTGTTATTTGATCAGTTGTTGATATGTGTATGTTTATCTTTTCATAACATTATTCTCCAACTGTGGGTTCACATCGAAGTTGTTAGGAAAAATTTTAAGACATTATATTTCCCATAGTTGGTCCACTGAGCATTAGGCCTTGGCAATTGTACTTTTAGAAGTGATCACCGTGTGTGTTTCTGGCTAGAAGTCAGTATCTGAATTCTCAGCTTCTAAAAGGAAGTTACTGTGACTTTTTACACATAATTATCTCTAGAACTTAGCATAACACATCTTCATATCCCAGGCACTCATCGTTGTTGATCAGATGAATCCCTTCACTTTACTTTCCATGCCAGCTGTTCTCATGGCCCCAAATAGTTGTTACAGATGTTGCTCCCTAATCATGTGTCCTGTAAGTTTGGTAGGAAGCAGTGATCCTCATTTCTCCTGCCTGGTTTCCCTGCCATGATTATATTGGAGCCTATTGCAGTAACCTTGATGCCCAGTAATAAGAACCTGGACTGAGGGGAAATAAATACTCAGTAAAGTGCATAGTCACAGTGCAGAGGACTGTATAAGTCATTAGCTTATCTAGTCACTCACACGGATTCCATTAAATTGGATTCTCCTTGCCTTACCATGAGAAACAGAGGTTCAGAAAGGTTAATAATGTGGCAAAGGGCACAGAGTGTGGAAGGCATAGTGCGTGCATTAGAAGCTAACTGTCTGCCTTTAAAGCCCAAATAAGAGTCAAGGGAACTAAAGAAGTAATGAGAAACCTAGACATGTTTCAGGAGGCTTAGAGAAACTACACAGTAATAAGGAGGAGCCATGGGCCTACCTTAGCTCTGCCCCAACAGCCACTGACCAAGGGCAGAGTCTCTAACCTCCATGCCCAGGTGTTTCATCTATCAGATAACTAGCCTACCACCCAGGGTTGTTGTATAGTGAATGAACATGCCTGAAGAGATGACTCAGTGGACAGAAGTGCTTGATATTCTGGCATAAGACTTGCATGAGGACCCAACACCCAAGTAAGAAGTCAGGCATGGCCACGCATGCATCTGTAACTCCAGCACTGAGGAAGAAGGGGTAGAGATAGGAAGAGCTCTGGGTCTTGCTATTGGCCTAGATCCAGATTAAATAAGAATCCTTGTCTCTAAGGAATATGAGGGAGAATGAGAAAGCAAGCCTCCATGAGTGTACATAACAGTCATCCTCACAAGAAAAATGAGCATATACCACACTAAACACCTCCCACAACATACATACACATAGATTCCACACTCACATAAGCATATACACACATACATGCATACATAAATAATATACACACATATATGCACACATACATATACCATACACATACATACAAACATACCACACTCACACATGCAGAGACATGCATTAATATACATATAAAACACATATATGTAAACATGCATGCCACACTCACACATACATAGGCCAATATACATGCATACACACAGGTAGTCATACACAAAACACACACATATATGGATACATACATACATGCCACACTCATACATGTATACTAAGACACATATCACATACATACACATACCATACCATACTCATATACATACATGCATATACACACTAGAAAAAAGCTTTAACACATGTATAGAACTTAGAACAGTGCCTAGACTGTGACAACTACTAGGTTAACACATTTGCTTATTGCTGCATTCATTGATAGCATTGTGAATGTTCGCTGATGTCACGAAAACATACTTTTATGCTTTCTGTTGTGTCCATAGTGTTTATACTGCAAATATATCATTCCATTATTCAATCTGTTACTTTATTTATTCAGCAATTATTGAGACCCTAATACCAAAGACAGGCAGGAACATTACATGAAAAGAAAACCACAGGCCAACCTGTTTAACAAACAGATAAAAAATTTCTCAACAAAGTACTAGCACATCAAATTCAGCAGCACATGAAGAGGATCATTCCCTGTGGTTGAGTGGGATTCATCCCTGGAATGCAGACACATCAGCATCCACAAATCAATAATGTGATGCATGACACTAGCAGGGTGGAGGACAGAAGCTGTGTGATCACCTCTTTAGATGCAAAACAAACGTTTGACAAAACTCAGTGGCCTTTCTTGAGGAAATTACAACAAATGTGCTTTGGAGGGAAATCACCTTAGCACAGTTAAAGCTGTACACAGCAAATCCAGTTAACAGGACACACAGTGGGGAAAATGTAGATCTCCTCCTCAGAGATCTGGGCAGGACAAGATGCTGGGCAGAAAGTGGAAGTGGGGGAGGGAAGAAAGGAAGGAAAGGAAAGGAAGTAGAAAAATTGTTGCCTTTTTAGCGTGATTTGTGACACTGATAGGTGATAAAATCTAAAGCTTCTACCAATACAAACAACTAGGACTAATAAAAATACAGGAAGATTGCAGAGGACAGAAGTCAAACCACTTCCTTATACTGAGAGTAAGCATAATGAAAGTAAGTCAGGAGGACAGTTTATTTACAAAGACTACAACGAATACTTAGGAATAAATGTAACCAAGGAGATGGAAAAGCTATGAACTGAACACTATAAATGTGATAGTGTGACTATAAGAAACGGAAGAAGGCACAAAACTGGAGTGATAATCTACGTTTGTGGAAAGACTGATATTGTGAAAATAGCAAAATGTCCATACTACCAAAAGTAATGTATAGATTTAACATAATGCCTTTTGAAATTCCAGTGTGTGTGTGCGTATGTGTGTGTGTATGTGTGCATTCTCATGAATTGTTCCTAGTATATGCAAATGAGGATGTTGATTCATGCATCTATGCCCATGAATGTGCAACAGGACATCTCTATCTTTGTTTTTCTCTGCCTGTTGCCTGGAGACAGGGTCTCTCACCTGAAGCACACCATTTTGGCTAGTCTGGCAAGCGGCCAAGTTCTTAGAACCCACCTATTTCAGTCCCCCTATCTTGGGGTTCACAGATCCATGCACAGTTATTTCTTTATGTGAGTGCTGGGGGCTCAGGATTAGGGCCTCATGTTGTTTGCAGAACAAGCTTTTTACCCACTGAACCATCTCCTTAGCCCCTACTATATATTTTTATAGAAATATTTTAAAACATCAAATTCATGTGGAAACACAAAAGTTAAACACAAAACAGCCAAGACAGTCATGAGCTAGAAGAACAGAACTGGCAGCATCACACTACCTGATTTCAACCTGTGTTACAAAGTGATAGTAATTAAAACACCACAGTGCCGGCATAAAAACAGACTCATTGACCAGAAGAGTAGAATTGAGCACCCGGAAATGCAGTCATGCATGTCCAGCTAATTTGAGTTTTGACAGAGGTGCCAAGAATTCATATCGGGAGGATGCGACTGTCTTCAGTTGCAGTGTGGGAGCAAACATACACAGGAGAGGAGGTGCAGTGTCTCACATCACGTACAAACGTGAAGTGCAGGTAGTTAGGCCTTCACGTGAGACCCAAAACTACAAAGAGAACACATAGTACAGCTCCATGGTATTTTTTTTAGCTTTACCTCCAATATACAGAAAATGAAAGCAGAAAAAAGAAGATAATTGGAAATACATTTCTAATGAAATAAGGAGTGAGGAAACAACCTCCCCATACAAACAAACACAACAACTAATCCCATTAACAGTGGATGAAGAGTGTGAGGATATAACTTGAGTACGTAATTAAGGTTACTTAAGGCCCTGGATTTGAATCCTACACCACTAACAACAAAACAAAACAAAAGGTAAAAACTACTAAGAATCTCAAATAGGAATTTTTCCAAAGAAGATGTATACATGGCCAACAGGTATGCTTAGAAAAACTGGACATCACTAGTTATTTAATAAGTGCAAACTTTAAAATAACAGAATATCTCCACACTGCTGTCACTAAGGCTGTTACCAAAATGATGAAAATTAATCACTAGTGGGGGTGTCGAGAAAACCTACCACCCTAAGAGTGTAACTTAGTATTGACATTGCAGAAAAATTAAAAAGGGTTTCCTCCAAAAACTGCAAATAAAATTATATCTAGAGATATCACTTCTGGGTGTTTACTACCCAAATTAAAGTTAGCATGCCAAAAAGACGTCTGCAGTCCCTTGTTCACTAAAACACTGTTTACATAGACAAATTATGGAGTCAACCCAAGTGTCCATCAACATATGAATGGATAAGGAAAATGTGGTGCATATCCACAAAGGGTTTCTGTTTAGCTTTTAAGAAAAATTGTCATTTATGACAACACAGATGAAATAGAAAAAAATTACTGTGCTGTGTACAATAAGAAAGACACAAAGACATTTCCTCGTGTCTATGGGAAGAGGGTGCAATGGTGGTTACCAGATGGTTGGAGCGGGAGAAGCTGGAGTAATGGTAACTGGCACAAAGCCTTGATGAGATGGAAAAGTAAGGCATCCCCCATCCTTGTTGAGATGTGTTGTGCAGTGTGGGGAATCTCATAAACAGTTACAACTCAGAGTCATTAAGACTAAGTTTGAAATGTCCTCAATGTTTCTTATCGGTGGATGTGTTAGTTTGCTTCATGTTATAGTCAGAAATTGTAGTATCATTTTGTACTCTATGATTGTAATGTATACAATTATAATTTGTCAATTTATAATATGAAAGAATTGGTTATGCAATGGTTTACTGAGGGCTTAACTTAGAGAAATGAATCTGTTAGGCCCGTTCTTGCGATCATGGCTTTTCCATTCTAATGGAAGGAGACAGAAAATGATCAAGTGACCGAGAAAGAAAAGTGGGCTCCAGCCGGGCCGTGGTGGCGCACGCCTTTAATCCCAGCACTCGGGAGGCAGAGGCAGGAGGATCTCTGTGAGTTCGAGACCAGCCTGGTCTACAAGAGCTAGTTCCAGGACAGGCTCCAAAACCACAGAGAAACCCTGTCTCGAAAAACCAAAAAAAAAAAAGTGGGCTCCAGTAATAAGAATTATCTGACTGCGAAATCAAGTTTTCTAAGTAAGGAACAGGAAGCCCTCCCTGAGGCTTGGTGCTTGCACTGGGCTGGGAAGGATGGGAAGAAAGGCTGTGGAGAGGGGAAAGACATTCCAGGCAGAGACAGACGCCAGTGTGACAAGATGGGCTAGGAGCCAGCCAGCAGTCAGTTCCCAGGTCTTCTCTGACTGTACAGTAGAATGGTGTGAGCACTTTTCCTCCCAGTCCAGGCCCAGCTTCTGACTGTGAGCCTGATAGATATATTTAAATGTTTTTTAGGTATTTTAATATATAGCCAGGTTTAAGAGCCCTTGATAAAGGAACTTAAAACCAGAGATTTGGATTTTATCCTAAGTTTAATGAGAGGACATGGGAAGTTTAAAAGGGGGCTACCTGGTCTGTCTTTCTATAAACATCTGAAGGATGTTCAAACATAGACTGTATGTGAATATGAACATTGACAGTTGGAGCACATTTCACATTAATTTTTGCTCCACTGTCTATGCTACAGTGTAATTCTTTTCCTTAAAAAGTCAGTCAGTTATTAACAGTATCGTGCAAACTTACCTCTTTGAAGATTGTTGTTAAATTATCTCCAAGAGTTACCTTCTGCAAACTCTCAAACCCTAGCCCCCCTAAAGTCCTCTTAACTGTTTCCGTGGACTGTGTGCAATGTCACCCCATACTTCTTAGGTTGTATCTCCTGGGAAGAAGTAGGCACCCTGTATTGGTTATATTTATGTCAACTGGACGCAAGCTGGAGTTATCAGAGTACAGCCTCAATCAAGGAAATGCTCCCATAAGATTCAGCTGTGAGCTAGCCTGTAGGGCACTTTCTTACTTAGTGACTGATGGAGGAGGAACCAGCCCTTTGTGGGGAGGCCATCTCTAGGCTGGTGGTCTTGGGTTCAATAAGAAAGACTGAACAAATCCTGGGAAGTAAGACAAGAAAACAGCACTCCTCCATGGCCTCAGATCAGCTCCTGCCTCCAGGTTCTTGCTCTGCTTGAGTTCCTGTCCACATGGCTTTTGATGATGGACTGTGGTGTGGAACCACGAGTGAAATAAACCCTGTCCTTCCCATCTTGCTCTGGTCATGGTGTTTCGTCACAGCCGTAGTAACTTGAACGAAGACACCCACCACCCACAGCTCTGGGACGAGCCTGAAGACCTACTGATATTTCTATCTCTTCTTAAGTACTATGGTCCAACCTTATTATGATGACAATTATTACCATTATTATCTTCCTTCTCCCTCTTCTACAGTCTCCTCCTTCTTTCAGTTAATTGTATTTTTCTTTGCTACTTTCATGTGCATATATAGTGCACACTGATAACTTAACCCCTACCGTCTTCCATCCCTATTCACTCTCCCACCCCGAAAATTTCTTTCTCACATTCATGTCTGTCTGTTTTGTTTGGTTATCTACTGAGTTTTAACCAGGCCTGTGTTACCATGAACTTGGAGCTATCCAGGGGAACCCGCAGGCTCAATAGTAGATACACAACAGACAACAGTGACTTCCACTCTCACAGAATCTATCAGTAACCAGTATTTTAGAACCATTAATTTTCTTTGGTTTTCTTCTGCAGCATGATGCTAACTCTTCCTGCATCTCTATCTTTATCATTTGGTTGGGGGATGTTTGGCTTGATGCATGCTCAAGCCTTGCTAGTCTATAAACTGGACTAACATGGCAGCTTCATTTGAGCTAACCTTGTCCTTGGTTCATTTGTCTAAATTGGCTTCTAGCTTTGAAGCGTCTGGAAGATTCAGTCTGGGAAAGTAAGCATCACGCCCTGGCTGTCACAAAACAGTTGAATCCAGTTAGCCCCACCTGCCCCTGGTTGCTTACCTAATGAAAGCCCCAGCACTCCAGCTGTGTCTAGGGACTGTGCACACTTGCACTTCCTAATTGTTTCAGTGCAAGAAACGTGCGTCTGAGCCAGTTGACATGAGCAGATGTTTTCTGATGAAATCCACTCAGCCATGTCTGGAGGGGAGACTCTTCTCATGGCACCCCATCACCTGTTTGAAGAGACACACCTATTTTCCTCTCCCCTGGGAAGGCAGATGGCTCTGTCCATTGCCCGTCAAACTGTGAATTAATTGGTAGATTATGGTTCAGGTTGGAATGATCAACCCCATTCCCCTTACCAGAATACTTGTTGGGAATGCTCGGGTCCTTTTTTAAAGCTGTTTAGATATGTCCTGGAATTTTATAGCCCACCTGATTTGCTTCGTTACTAAATGAAAAATTAATAAAGACAGTTTTTTAAATGAAAAATTTCCTTTAGGGCAATTATTTCCTACAAGATGTCAGTATTTCAAGTTAGGTAATAGGAATTGCTTTTTTGGCTTTGTCTTTATTCCAATATGAATTAATATATTGTCTTTTGAGAGCAGTATATATTAGCAATTGGATTAATTAAGATTACTGTTTCTTAATAAAATGATACCAGGTAGTAATATATTATTGAACTTTTAAAAGCAGTGTTTTTTAAGTAAATAATCTGAGTACCTTTAACACAATGACTATCTTAGATATTGTTTCTTTTGTTCCATGAAGTACTAAAATAAAAGATTGTAGCAACAACTATCCAAAACGTATAATACCCTCTTACAGGTGTGGATACATTCACTTTCCTTGGACAGGCTCGGGTTTAAGAATTGGAAAAATGAGTCTGGCTTTCTAACTCTGCAAAATAGCATTTCACCTATAATGGGTCTCTAAAGGGAACTGAACTACTCAGCCAAGGTTCCTTATAGATATGGCATTGAAATTTACATTGCAAATAATTTACCCACATTACAAAATACTATTCTTTAACACTGGAAACCATTAAAAGTGACAACCTTGAAATGAGCTCTAGTACCTAAAAGGACAACTGGCGTGCAGGTGGAATCCACAGGCCAGTTTCTTTGATTGAATGAAATACTGAGAGGTAGGCGATCCATACAAAAGCAAAGGCTTTTGCTTTGTGTCTTTTCCAAGGAGAGAAATCCTTATATGTCATGGTCAACAAACTCACAGAGAAAGCAAGGTTTTGAAGAGGCTTTCCACATAATAGACCACCTAGAAGGAAGTGGAGTGCAGGGCAAGGCTTATCAACAATTGCTCCTTGGTTCATTTGTTTTCTGTGTGAGTACTTTGCTTCTGTTGAGTTTTTAGAGGAGACACATATATTCGTTATTCACAGCTTCTGATCCTAGTGATTTAGAGAGGCATAGAGTAAATCTGTGCTTTGGCCGAAACCACTGACTTAGTGAATGGTCTGAGCTAAGTACTGGGAAAAGAAACCCACTAAAATGGCCTCAGATGAATGAGTTACCTAGACTAGTGCAAGAAGTATTTTTATCTCCTGTTCAGTTTTTATATTTTTATACATATCATGCTAGGTACTAAGAAAACTGACAAGCAGTTAAGTACCCTCAAAACACTCAGTTTGTGATCCTAGTTTGATTGTTAAAAAAAAAAAAAAAAAAAGCAGCGGTGAGAGGAGAGATATTGATAACCCTGGCATGAGAAATTTAAAGATTCCATCCCAGACATGCTGCCTCCCCCAGGTTCTGAATTGTTTAGTCTTAGATATGCCCCGGGCATCCTGGGGGGGGGGGAGGGTTTGTTTGTTTGTTTTTGTGTGTTTGTTGTTGTTATTGTTTTTTAAGAGCTTCCCTAAGTGATTCTAGCGCACAGTCAAGACCAAAACCTCTACCTTAAGGACAACAGGACACAAAAAGATACACATAGTAATAGCAAGGATAGAACCAAAGTAACCTTTAATGAGTAAAACCATGCAAACAGGATATGATAGCGTAAAGAAGAGGAGACAGTACCTCCCACTTTGGAACTATGCTTCTGGATAGGATGTCTAGCCAGCATGCCAGCCTGTGTAGGGGAGGCCTGGAGTAGTGAGCAGGGACAAAGGAGGTAGCACAGAACAGGTAGATGTTCACACGCTGCTGTCTGGTTCTGAAAAGGGGACTAGCATTGTATTTTAATTTACAGAGATGACCCTTCTGCCATGATAAGCACAACTAATGATCTCATAACTCCAGGCAAGGTGCCAAGTTACTGAGTCATTGCCAAGTTCACATGAGAAATGATTAGGGCTTAAATGCCAATTAGTGGCAATGAATCTAGACAGGAAATGACTATTCATAAGATATTAAAGACATGGAATTAACAGGATGTGGTCACTGTTGGTGATTAAGAAGACTATATTCTTGATTGGAATTACAGGATGGCTAGAATAGGGGATGCCAGGTGTCTAACGAGAAGAGAGAAATGAAAATTACTGAATTCCTTTTAATTCATTTGCTTTGAAACAAAGCAAACTGTCAACAAAGAATTCTCTAGTTAACCTTTCAAATGTAGGAACCAGAGTGAGAAGTGATGGAAGAATCACCAGTCTGTGCAGAAGACAAGCTTGCCCAAGTGAGGAATGCATTGACCTGAATGACTCTGCATGTAAGGAGTGGGCACAGGAAAGGAACTATCACTTTGGCTTCCTAGTAGGTTCTGGTTGCACTAATAGAACCAGGAGGGAATGGTGTAAAAAGAATAAGCAGATGTAGAAGAGAAAAGAGGAATAAAAACATTAGAACCTTGAGAACAGTCAAAGAGCCTCACGATTTAAGACATGCCAATAGGGTAGATCAACACGGGAATGCTGGTTTGAGAAATCTACAAGATAGATATTTTAAATGGCCACTAAATCAAATATGGATAATGTTGGCTTAAGACTAAATTTTAACTACCTGTCAAAAATGTGGAGAGAATAGATTTGGGAAGCCCTTGTCCTGTTAACATTTACAAAATTGTTAAAAATCTTTAGCTTTAGAAGTATTTCTGAATGGTAACCAAACTCAGAAAGAAACTAAGTCTCCATATTTCCTGAATGGAAAGGAATTAAAAACCACAGGAACAAGTAAGGACTGATGCTGAGAGGACCACATTGGTATCAGACTACAGGTAGAGGCAAAAAAAAAAAAAAAGATGATACTTCCTGCAACACACAGAGGTGGAGATTTAATCTGTGCAGAAGTTATACACAGGCTGGGCTCATCCCTGGGTACAGCCAGGATGCTCCGGCCAATCATTCTATGGAAAGCTTTTAAAGAGAGAGGAGAACTTTGGAAAAGAGCGATTCTGGGTCAGGAAGAAAATCGTGTATGCTTTATTTAGAAAACTAACAGAGACTAGGGAATTGTGTCATGGAGAGACGTGAAATATAGGAAGAAAGAGCAAGAATGGCCTGGGATTCCTAAGAGCCTAAGTAGAGGGATAACTAGAAACAAAGGAAGATATATATCTGAATATGCTGCTGAAGACAGAAACTCAAGTGTGTAAAGTGTGCTCTCTGTTCTCAGATATAAAGGATCTAGAGGTGGGCAATGAGGATATATAAGACAAATGTTTTAAATGGCCACTAATTAAATATGGAGAGAAAGCGGATCAGAGACACATTTTCATACTACCAAAGAATATTCAGGGCTTGCCTGCAATGGGATGTTAGAAATCTGAGGGGGTATCGTGCTGCATGATGCTGTCATAAGTTTATACCTCTGACCACAGTTTTTATCTGAAAACCTCTGCTTGAGGTGAGCTAGAAAAATCCCAGCCATCACCCATAGTTCTCCTAAGCTGTCTTACTTAAAAAGAACCAGGGCAGTATTGTTGCAATAGGAAACCAAAGGGTCAGGCTGCAACGAGTCAAGGTTTGTAAGCCTCGCCTTTTCTTGTTTGTCATAGTGAATTGTCTGTTGGGTCAAGGCACTTTTCCTACAGGTACGTATGCACCGTTTATATTTGTCTAAAGATGTGTGCTGTATCTCAGCATGGTTCTTAGCACTGAAAGATATCCTTGCCAGTGATGAGAGAAGACTCCAGAGATTGGAGATTTAATCATCATTAGAAGAATGTCCAGCTCATGAACATCCCATAAGTAAATGTCACTTCTGTCAGGAAGGACTGCTGAGGAGAATTTTTAGACCCTTAAAATTTTTTAGCAGAAATGTTGAGTAGAAAGAGAATCTTTTTAATTAAGTTGAAATTGAACATTTAAGGTGACTTTTCAGGAACGTTCTGGGAAGGGCAGAATTAATAGTGAGCCCATGGGTCCTATTAAAGGACTAGAAGCCTGTCAACTCTAGGTCAGTAGCCAAAGCCCAGTAGAGTTAGCTATAATCAAAGGTTTTCCCTGCCTGACATTTGGGGTGCAGGCTTTCTTTATGATAGTAGGTTTGCTTTGAATAGAGGGATGTTTGTCCAGCATCATCCAAAAGCTACCTTCACAAAGAACTAATTGATAGCATAAACCAAAAAAGTCAGAGAACAGTCTATCATAACACTTATGTCACCTTTCAGGTGCCACTATTTTGTCATTTAAATAGCATTTTAAAAATATGATTGTCCTACTTTTTATTTTCTGAATATTTCTTGAAAGGTCCAACCCAAACTTTCCATACATTTGTGTTTGACATAAAATATTAACAATCATAAGATAGTCAACCAATATTATCAGCTTATGATTATTCAACAAATTGGAAACTGAAACCTGGGGATGTCATTTCCCAGCAATATGACAGGTGATGGACTGTGTGAAGAAGAGGTGGCCATACCATCTTTTTTACAGCAAAGCAGAAGAAAACACTCACTGTATATGGTGCTAAAGTGTCCGTTTCTTTGTGGCCATTTTCAGGGGCATTGTCCAGTCAGAAGAGAAACTTGTCATTAGTGCATCGTGGGCGAAAGATGACGACATCAGCAGGCTCTTGAAGTCACTGCCAAACTGGACTAACATGGCTCAGCCCAAACAGTTGAGGCCCAAGAGGGAAGAAGAAGAAGACTTCATAAGGTAAATACCTACTTTCTAAGCTATGTTAGATAAAGGGAGGAAACCCATGCATTCAGCAAATCCTTTCTCAGATGAAATGGTGCTGATTCTAAAGATCAAGCAGCAGTTGCTTGAACTTGGAAAATCTGTTTTCCTTTCTCATGCAACTGTACCTTGGGCTCAAATGTCAGCAAGGAGAAGTTGTGAACCCAGCTAAAGCATTGCCAAGTTGGGCTAGCACGCCTCAACTTATGGACAGGTACGATACAGTCCTTTGTCCATCCATTCATTCTGCAAAGCGCTACTGACTCTGTCCCTTGACAAACTGATGGAAGGTAAAGTTCAGCTCGGAGTATGTCAAACCCTGCAAGCATGTTCTGTAATTCCCATGTTCATTCACACATACTGTACTGTCCCTGCTATTTCCATTTGTTTTGACAAAAGTAAGGAGGTCTCTCTTAACTTTATCACTCAGCATTTGTCTTTGTACAATTTATTGACTTAACACATGGAATTTGATGAAGCTGGACATTTTCCTATGTCTGCCTTGCAAGAGTAAACTGTTCTCACTTAGGTCATCGTTGAGCTGTGTACAGTAGAAAAGTGATGGCAACAGTGCTTAGGTTCATCCTTCTTATCTCCTGTCTATCTAAGTGAAACATCAGATGGTACAATAAAATAAAAACACTTTTAAAAAGCAAAGACCAAGAGCTGGGAAAGCAAGGCTTATCTGGAATCATAGCACTCAGGAGATGAAGGCAGGAAGGTCTGGAGTCCCCTTTCACCACACAGCGATTTCCAAGCTGGCCTGGACAATGAGACCCAGAGTCACACACACACACACACACACACACACACACACACACACACACACACGGAAGAAGCAGCAAAGGACAAAAAATAAAATTAAATAGTTTTTAAAAGTAAGGACCATGATCTTATTTTCAGTTTCTGATGAAGCAGTAGCTCATCTCTGTCCGAATGTAGATTGAAACTGTAACTGTAGACAACGTGGCTTGAAGGACAATGTCCCCCATATACTAGGTATTTGAATACTTGGTTCATTGTTTGGGGTTTGGGAGGTACAGCCCAGGAGCAGGCTTTAAGAGCTCATAGGCTTGTCTCACTTCCAGTTCATTCTCTCAGCTTTGTGTTTGCGGTTGAAGATGTGATCTCTAAGCTTCCTATAACTGCCCTCTGCTGCCATGCTTCTCCTGCCATCATGAAGTCTCCCTCTGGAACCATTAATAGATTTTCTGTATCTCAGTAATGGGTTTCTCTACCTACACAGTAAGCCAGATCAAGCTGAAATGAAAAAGTAAAAGAACAGGTTTATTTGAGCAAAGCAACTCCCAGGTAAGTTCTTCAACCCCAGAGATCAAAGCAGAAGAAGTCACACACCCAAACTAAAGTAGGGACTTATACAGCCTGTAGGCAAGGGGTGATGATGTATCCACCACAAGCTAGGTTTGTGCCCAAGTATCCTCAAAAGCTGAGTGCTTTAGGCCTGGACTTGGGTTTCTGGCAACTTTGGGGAGGAGCTGCCACAGCCACCAAGAATGCAGAACTGGGTTTATGGCACCTTTTCTTTGTGGGAGATTCTCTGAGAGGACAGGGTTTAGGGAGAGAGATGGGGCTTCCCAGACTCTGCAGGAGTGAGCTAGAGGTCCCAACAAAACAACCATAACCAAAATAAACTCTTCTTCCCATTAGTTGCTTTTGGTCATGGTATTTTACCACAGCAACAGAAAGTAAGTGATACAGACAGTGTCTTTGTTGTTCATACAGTTAACTCTCCACACCTATATAGCTATTTTCACTGACAGTAGGTAAAATTTTCCTGATACTAGCTTATATATAGTTACAATTGAAAAGTTGTAGGTTATTAAATTTAGCAAGCTTTCTTTTGGCTGTCAACCAGCTCCGCAATAAAGACATGGAGACTTCCTAGTTATGAGTGCTTAGCCTTATCCTATGCTTGTCCTACTAGCTCTTGTAACTTAATTTAACCTGTTTCTCTTCATCTATGTTTTGCCTCGGGGCTTTTTACCTCTCTTTCCTCCTATATGTCCTACTCTCCTCCTTCTATCATGTCTGCCTGGTGGCTGCCTGGGAGTCTCCCTTTCTCCCTCTCTCTCTACCAGAGCCTAGAGATCTCCTACTTACTCTCTCTGCTTGCCAGTCCTGCCTATCCCTCTTCTGCCTATCTATTGACCGTTCAGCTTTTTATTAGACCAGTCAAGTGCCATAGGCAGGCAAGGTAAAACAGCAACACATCTTTACATAGTTAAACAAATGCAGCATGAACAAATGTAACACACCTTGATAGTTAAAGTAATATTCCCCAACAGTTAAGTAGAGTGAGATGTGTATGCATGTCTGTTGGACATATGTTAGGACTTGAATTGATGGGTAATAGTGTGTGCAAGTTTTAAGGGTCCACAATATCAATTTTCTAAAGTATTCCTAAGGAGCCTGAAATATATGACTCAGCCATTAAGAACACAAACTGTCCTTACAGAGGATCCAAGTTTTATCCCCAGCACCTACAACTGCCTGTAACTCCAGTTCCAGACGATCTGACACCTTCTTTTGGCCTCTTCAGACACCCATACTGGCACAATATCTCCCCCACCTCACACACACAGAGACGCACACATGCACCTTAAAATAAGTTTCTTAAGAAAAAGTCAGAAGCAGAGTAGGCCTAAAAGTTTGCATCCTCAGAGTGGTCTGAGTTCCCGTTGGCCTATGTGTCATCAGGACTGGGTATCTTCCATCTGTTGATAGCAGCCATTCTAATGTGAGCACTAGGTAATTTGATGTCATTTGGTATACATTTCTCTCATGACTGATGCTGGGCCATTCTCTGTATTTTTATATATGTATGTATTGGTCTTCATGATTTGCACACGTGTGTGTGTGTGTGTGTGTGTGTGTGTGTGTGTGTGTGTGTGTGTGTGTTTCAGAGCTGTTGCTTAATTTTGGTTATGTTTTGAGTGAGGGGTTTTCCTAGTGATTTGTAAAAGTGATCTGTATACCAGATTGTTATTCCTTTTTACAGAAAACCTTGTTATAGTCTTCTCCAACATAACAGATTGTCTTTCTACTCACTCACTCAGCCTTTCACAGAAGAGACTTTCTATAGTAAATGAGTGCAGTTTATTGTTTATTGTATGGATGGAGCATTTTGTAAGAATGATTGCTTATACAAAAGTCACAGAGGAAACTTGGAAACTTTGGTGTAGTGGTTCCCCAGCATGTAAAAAAAAAAAAAAAAAAAAAAACCCTTAATTTTTAATTTTACTCTTCTGTAACCTAAACTTTCCTCAACTGAGATTATGTTCATGTGACTTTAATAGTAAAATATTCTCATATCTACCAGCACAAGAGATAATGAATGATTCAGTGATTGATTAACACTCAAGTAGATATAACCAACTGACCTTAATACAGAAAGCAAGCCCCTAAGGTGCTTTCACAGAATTACTGTCAAATCATCATTTTACTGTATTCTCAAGTGGTCTGAGTAAGCACATTCCTACCCCTTCTTCTAACTCTGTTCGTTTAACTGTATGTATTAACCTCAGTAGTTGAATTACAAGCAATTTCTGGATGATAATTTCCTTTGTACCCGTATTTCAAATGATCGTGTGTCTTATTGTTCCTCATATAAGAACTTCATTGTAATGTATGCTTGCAAAAGATTGTTAATCAGCTGCATTAGTTATCTTCAGTAGCTCAGTGTAAAAGGAAACAGTTCTATTCCAGAAGAGATGCTGAGGCAGGAATGCAGCTTCTCTCTGACCCTGCCTTGGATTTCGAAGAGCTAGAATTAAGGATCCAGCTTTCTTTACTCTTTTTTTGATCAATCAAACTACTTGCCATATTAAACTCAAAGGAAAAGCCAGTTGCATAAATATTTTTTCATTTTTGGTCTCAGTGAAATATGCCCATATAACTAGATCAAAATATCAAATCTTCCTAGTATCCTCCAAAGATCTACCATCAAAATAAGCCCCGTTCCAACTCTACCATCAAAGTTTAGTTTTGCTTGTCCTCATGTTTTTTCATAAATTTGGCTACAATGTCTGGTTTATTTTGCTGATTTAAACCTGAGATATTTGTTCATGTTTTGCATGTGAATATGGTTTGAAACGCATCATAAGAGAATAAAATTTTGGTCAGTGGTGGTAACACCCCTTTAATTGTAGCACCCAGGAGGCAGAAGCAGGTAGATCTCTTTGAGTTCAAGACCAGCCTGGTCTACAAAGTGAGTTACAGAATAGCTAGGGCTACACGGTGAAAATGGCACGTACAAGAGAGAAAGAAGGAGAGGGAAAATTTTCATTTTTGTTTTCTTTAGTTTTGGTTGGTTCTTTCTTTTAACCTGTCGCATTCTGTATCTAGATTAGAAATTGAAACCAAGTAAGTAGGAGAGAGACCCCTCAATGATACTCCAATGTAGCAGAGTTTACAGAGGGCCTGTCTTAGCATATTAAAGTACCAGGTAGCACTGCATGAGCCCAAAAGACTGGAAGGTCACTCTTCTCCTATAATTAGTTTTTAAAGCTCAGAAGACTATTTAGCGAAGAGATGAATATAGAATCCAGTGCCCTTTGCATTGAATAAAGGCTATGCTCTCTTCATTATTAAATGAGTCCTTTTTCTATTCTTGTTTTTTTTTAACTAAAAAAATAAAATGTATTATTTCCCAGTTTAGCTTTGAATAGAAGGAGGAAAAAAACTAGGTCAAGCTAGGGCTTTGATAGGGGAGGAAAAAAGCTAATACCCTTTTGTTCCCAAGGAAGCTAAAAGCAGGCTCTCTGGCCCATTGTCTTTGCACCTGTCATCATCATACATTTATATATATATTTCTTTTGTGATAAAAGCTATCCACGGATAAAAAGAGTTTGCTTTTGGGGGGATGTAATTAACAGGAGGACAGTGTTGGTGGAAGTAAAAGAAACAGGAGTTGGGTAGATCATAAGGAGACACCCAAAACCTGGTATGCTTTTCACTTATGGCTCCTGCATTTTAAAGAATAAGAATCATTTCTCTAGAGCCAGCTCTGAAAACTTTTAAGTTTGTTTAGTAGACCAGGATCTGATTATTCACGTGATAAAGGTCAAACAAGAAGTATGAAACCTACAGATTAGTTTTGAATTATAGCAGACTGATGGCAGATGATAAAACGTAATTCTCTATTTTTTTAATTAAATAACTCTTTTCATTTATTTTACATACCAACCAGTGTCCCCTCCCTTCTTTTCTCCTTGTTCCCTCCCCTTTCCCATCTTCTCCCTACTCTATCCCCATCCACTCCTCCTTCATCTCCATTCAGAAAGGGACAGAACTCCCATGGGCCATTTCAAGTTGAGGCAAGAACGAGCTCCTCCCCTTTCCTCAAGGTGGGGTCAGGTAATCTAGCATGGAAAACAGGATACCAAAAGCCAGGGAAAGGTCCTGCTGTCACTGTTAGAAGCCTTACTAAAAGACCAAGCTACCGGATTGTCACACACATGCAGAGGGCCTAGGTAGATCCCATACAGGGTTCCTGACTGTTGGACCAACATCCTGGAGCTCCAGCGAGCTCAGGTCACCTGTCTCTGTGGGTTCACCCATCATGACCCTCCTGGCTAGTACAATCCCTCCTCCCTTTCTTCATCAAGACTCTCAGAGCTCAGCATAGTACATTCTGAGTCTCTAAATGTTAGCATTTCCATTCAACAAATGAGGAAACTCGGAGAAAGAAACTACTTCATCTACACAGCCATCATTAAGTGATAGAACTGTGGTTTAAACAGAAGTTTAAAACTGTGGTTTAAATGGGTAGTCTGGCCTGCCAAGACCACTGTAGTCAGCCAAGCTAAAATTGGATCAAGAATGTATGGTTTTGGACTCCTAATCTTGACTCATAGATTTTTTTTTTTTTGCAAATGTCACAGGCATGCATCATGATGGCACTTTGACTATATTTTTTATTATTGTATTTTCAATATACTGCATTTTGGTGGATTCTATCCATTCCATTAGCAAGTGTTTAAAGAGTATGTGCCCAGATGTGTCTGGGAGGACTGTGTGTTAAACACTGTACTGTGCTTTAAAACACTTTCTCTTCGTTCCCTCTGTCTAGTCAAAGAAAACAGAAATGATCATTGTTGGGAAGTGAAGGGAGATACAAAAAGATAAAATGTAAAAAACAGATAAAAATTAGTTGCTTAAATTTGGGGAAGAAGATGCTGCGGTTCTGAGTAGGAGAGAAGACTAAGCAGAGCTGTGGCTCTGTATTCTTAGAACTGCGCTGTCTAGATGACACCCTTCTCAAGCCTCATCGCAGGCTCAGATGGCTGGTGTAGTCACTGTCAGGGTCTTTTGTTGTATGAATTGGAGACAAGATGATTAAATAACAGGAAAATATTGTTTCAGTGCTCAGGGGTTGGTTCTAATAATTTCTAAGTTTCTATTCATTTGGAGTTCTACCGACTATGTTTAAAGAGTCAGAGCTAAAGCAGAGCAGTTGGCCCTTGTCTTCCTCCTGTGGAATCCTCACAGCACAGTGTAGACTCGGTCAGTGTTAAGTGGATGAAACTGCCATTAGGCTGGAGAATCCAGCTCGACTTCCAGTGAGGAGCACACAGTGGAAGCTGGGGGATGCCACCAGCTGGGAGAAGTAGTTTCCTCTGGAAGCCCACAGGCCTGAGTGCCTTCTGCTAGCTAGTGCACTTTGTTTTTCTTTTCAGTTCTTTCTTATCCCTCATAACTTTCTTCATGTAGCTCAGCCTAGACAGTTGTGAAAGAAGCAGAAACCTAGCAAGGCCAGAAATATATTCAGATATAGAAATTATATGAATAAAGCAGAACAATTTTCTGAGAAGTTACACTTGAAATTGAAAAGGGTCCCAATATAATGTAAGCAATGGCTATAGAAAGGCCTCAGCAAACTGCAGCTGCTGGAAATCTCTAGATAAATCTCTGAAGGAGCAAAGAGGCGATACAGTGAGCAAAGCCTTCAGCTATCTCTCAAATTGTTCTGTAGAATGCAGACACTTATCTCACTATCTCTGGATGCCTAATATGACTTTTAAAATGCAATTAGAAAAGGAAAGATGAATCAGACTCATGAATACATTAAGTGCAAGGGTAGAAAATGCTTTGCTAAAAATTTTTTTCATCCCTCAATTAAACAAGATGAAGGTCATGGATAGATATGGGACACTGTCAAGCAAGTCAGGGTGAGAAGCAGACTTAAGTCTCAAAATTAAACAAAAGAGATAGGTCGTTAACCAGAAACTCAGCTACAAACATATCAGTGTTCAAGATGATTTAATTGAGTGCTTTATTCTTATATCAAAACTCCTATTAGCAATAAATGAAAAATAAAATCTCCCATATAGTAAATGAAGAATAAAATAAAATCTCCCACAGAGGTTGTAAAATTTTAGTCTTCCTAGACAATTATTTGAGACTTATAATTTTATTAATTCTTTTTGAAAAGTACTAATTTGTTGTTTTATATGCTGTGTATATAATTTATTTAATTTCAGGTCATGGGATTATTTAATAATTTCCATTTAGGTGTTAACACTATTTCTCTCTCTCATTTGACATCTTAATAAAAGATTTTAAATTCTGTCCTTCTGATGTAGTCCATCTTGGTCCTTGAAGTTGAGAAATCCACTTCAAGCCATCATGATGGTGGGTAGGATGCATGTGATGGAATCCAAGCAGGTGAGTCAGGCAAGGGCTGAGCAATGAAACTACAGGTTGAATTTCCTGCTAGGTGATAAAGAACCACTTGCCTGCTGACCTCTATTTTTCTATTCTTACTAGACTTTTCCAGACTCCCAGTCTGCCATGTTTTCAGCCCTCCTTATTGATCATCCCCAACTTTTCTTCTTGGCATAGCCTCTCGTCACCCACTGTCCCTTCTTTTTCTCCTGTGCCTGCCCAGCTCAACTTTCTAGATTCAGCTCAGGTATCAGCTCTGCCTATCTCTTTCACAAATCCTCACCTCTCCCCACCTCCTATAAGCCTCCCATTTCCATTTTATAGGAGTAAAGGCAGGGAGGGTATCAACGATGTGAGCAGTGACAGTCAGGGCATCACAGGTGTGAACAGTCAGGGCATCACAGGTGTGAGCAGTGAGCAGTCAGAGCGACACAGGTGTGAGCAGTGAGCAGACTATCTAGTACGGTGAGTAGTGTTCTCCAAGGAAAAGTGTTTTAAACACACAAAAGCCACAACTCAAAACATAATAGGGAGGTAAGAAGATGTATTGTCTAAATAAATAAATAAAATATCTAAAATCAGTACAGTAATGTTAGCGGTTTCAACAGATGGTTTAGTGAGAAATATAATCACTGGAAGAATTTGGAGAAATAAATTTTAAACCATTGATGTGAGTTTTTCTGAGGCACAGAACTAAAGCTGGGAAAAGGTGAGACATTAGGCCAACATTCATTGTGATAGGTTATTTAGCCATGTAACTATTAATTTATGTTAAGAATTTTACCTGCTTAAGTATTTCCCCATACACCCTCAATTCCTGTTACTATTTTTTTGCCAGTTCACTGATTCCCCAAAAATACACTCACCCTAGTACTTTTCCCTTGAAAAAAAAAATCTTCATCTTACTCTATCTTCATTTTTCTCCATATTTTATGACAGCCTCCTCTTTTCGCTGTGCTATCTTCATAGTCACACACGTTCCCATTTCTCTGTGTCTTTTCCCACCTTCTTCGTCCCATCTCTCTCCCTATTCTGAATGCTACAAGAATACTGGACTCTTAGTGTACCTTGCTTCTAGTAGATTCCTAAGTGTCTCTGCTAAGCAAAGACATAAGTTCTTCTGAGGAGAACCAACCGGAGGGGAAGACATCACAAATGTCAATACAGTGGGATCCTCAGAGGAGGCTCTGCAGTGCTATATCAACATCAGCTGTACTCCATTCCTGTAGTTGAAAGCCAAGGTACATCAGGCCCGACTCACAAGTGATTATTGATTATTTTAATTCTATACTGACAAAGTTCTGAAGCTTACAGCATGTTCTTGGCGGGAAACTCTTACTGTCTGTATGAGTGAGTAACATCATGTCTCCTGGAAGAAAACCTGCGTGACCATATGGATCCTTGTAACTAAAGAGACAAGATGGAGTCCACTGCTTACACCTGGTGTTCCTCCTCATCCATGAAGGAAACACTAAGAACATGCTTGGAATGCTTAAGTTAGAAATGAATGTTTAAAACTCGTGGATGCACTTGTATTGCAAGTTGAGCCACTGCCCTAAAGTATGACCCCTAAGTAATACACTGTTGATTTTTGCTTATTGGGACCTGTGTCAGTTTTCATGGAAGTTCTTAGTCTACTCATGGACGTATCCAATACTTGGATGCTTAGTACCAAAAAAAGAGATGTAGGACATATGGAGTAAGGCCTGAGATGAGCCTATGATCTTGCCCTACTCTGTTTGCTCTTCAGAGTCTTCCATGCATGTGTCAACAAGCATATGTGCATATAGCATATGCCCTGGGAATTTGTTTGTTTTGTTTTTTAGTGATTGTAGGTATGTGTTATTTCTTCATTTAAACTAGCCTATCAGAGAGGAACAGGGGCGGGGCAGTTAAAGGGGGCTCTAAGGAAAGCTAAGAAAGCTAAGTTGATAGAGTGCACAGAATAACTGAGCATAGTGGTACACACTTGTGACCCCATCACTCAGGAGGTAGAGGCAGGAAAGTTGCCTACATAGTAAATTTGAGGCTAACAAGGGACACATAAACCTATGTCTCAAAAGAAGGAAAAAGCAAACACATACATAAAAAAAAGTAAAGTGTCCAATACTCAGATGAAGCTGAAAGATCTGATATGCAGTATGGGGCTATGCCTGATAGAGCTCTGCTGTGCTGGGGAGTTTTACTACAAGCATAGATCATAGGAACTCTTAATTGGTCTCACAATTGTGAGATAATGGGCATGTTTAATCTCTTAAATACATAATAAAATTTTTGACAACTTTTTTACAAAACCCCCCTAGAAGAACTGATAAAGTGTTCATAAAAATCAGAAACTACGTAGAATAGGTTTTGAAACCATCAAGTTCCAAAATTAAATCAGGATCCCCCTGGTGAGAGAGGTGTGTGTTTCTGAGCAGTCCTTCGTGCGAGCATCACTCTCTCACTGGCTGAATGACACACATTGAATTGACCGCACAGTAGCTGTTAAAGACAGGTTTATTGAAAACTCAGATTTCTTTCTTCATTCATTTCTTATTACCCAAGTAATGCCATCCAGAGAATGGGAAGCCTAGAAATCTTCGGGGTACAGTACACAGACCCTGACAGAACAACCTGCACTGCAGTTTTACATTTGCAATTGGAAATTCGGTCACGAGGCACACTTTGTAATCCCAGCACTTGAATATAGAGGAGTTTGACCCAGGTTTAAGGCCAGGCCAGCATTATCTGCATAACCTATTCCAGGCCAGCCAGGGTTCCATAGTGAGACCCTGTTTCAAAAAATAAAAATTGGAAATTAACTAGAAATTTAAAACATGACTCTTTAATGTATTATATATATTGTTAGTAATACAGGCCAAAGAACAAAAGTTGCACTGCTGGGGAAGAAAATAGCAGCTTAAAATAAAACTAATTACAGAGAACTTTTAAAGAATTCCTTGCATAGAAATTCTGTGGGGATGAGTCAAATAGGAGTGGGGATTTTTAACATAATGCATCTCCCATAATAATGCACTTGAACTTATCACTAAGTTACCTACCTTGACCTGTGATTAAAATCTCAGCCTCTAATTGGAAAGCAGCTCTTTGAACTTGGTGGTTTGCTGCCAAACTCGCTCCATAAAAGATGCTGGTTTTTGTGTCCTCTGCATAGCAAGCCCACATGATGGTAAGGCTGCCCCTAACATGCTGGAGCCTTCACTCTAATGTCTGGAACTTTACCCCAAAGCTTAGCAACCCTGGCCTTTTTCCTTCTGGAAAAGCTCAGTTGTGTACAGTAATTTCTCTGTGCTCATCCCCAGTGAGCGCATAACAGACAAGCCATCCCTTCTTCCTCTTTCTCACACACTTGCTGTGCTGTAGGTGTGCATTTTCACTTTATTACATTATTACCAGGACTGTGTCTCTTGTATGATCTTAATGAAATACATGGAAATGCAGTGAAATGCAGCTGACCTTAGCGTGCAGTTTGATGAGTCTTGACAAATTCACCCTCTCTCCCTCTCTCTTCCCCTTTCTCTCCTCTCCTTCTCCCCACCTCTCTCTATCACACACATACACACATACACATAACGTATACTCCTCTGAATATGGAATATCTATCCATTACTCCAAGAAAGATTCCTTGCCCCCCTCCTCATTAGAGGCATTCCCATTTCTGATGCATTCACCGTAAATTCGCTTTGCCTATTGTAGAATTTCATATTAGTAGACTCATACCGAGCACATTCTTCTCTATCTTTTCTTTCACTTGCCTTACTGGCTTGAGCCTTTTCCACATCCATGGTTGTTAGAACACAGCCCAGGAATGGAGTCATGTGGGGTGAATTCCAAGTGCTTGTGAGAACACACCAAGAAAACAAGACAGGAGTCTTGTGAGCTCAGTTTCTTCCAAACATGGAGTTGTTCTTGAAGGTGTTTGTGTGTTCCTCGCGGGTGCAGTGGGTAGGAGTGAGTTTGCTTCAGGTTGCTCATTACTGCTTGATGCTATTATTCAATTATACCTTTGTGAAAAGACATGTTTTTGCCGTGTGTGTTTGCCCTTGTGATTGTATACAGCTTGAACTCTTGAGGACTTTACTGTGAGCTTTCTTAGCCCTCAGAGTATAAACTGTCTGAGGCTTTGCATAAAGTTGGCTATTGCATGAGGCTTTAGTCTGTCTCATTGGCTCCACCCTCCCAGGTCCTCCCACCTCTAGAGTAGTAACAGTTGTTCTCATTAGTAATTTATGTTTATGGTTGAGTTGTATTCTGTTGTATGGATATAGTATTTTTCCATACTTATATTAACAGGCATTTGAGTTGTGTGCAGTCTTATTCCCTCATAGCTAAAGCTGATGCTGTCTTGCTCATTAATTCTTAAAAAATTCCTTTGGTCTTTATATGCCAGTATTCCCTTGAATAATCACATGGAAGAAGAGTGGCTGCATCATAGGATCAGTACATAGTTAACGTTACAGGAAATTTCTAGGAGCCCTCATTGCTTCCCTTTCTTGTCAGCATTTTGTCTGTTTTTTATGTGCTCTATGAGTTTACATAAAACTAGTATTTTTTCTTTAAGTGTGATAGGATTCTATAGTGACGTCATCTGTTCTTTTTCCCTTTTGAGAACCTTTAGTTACTATTTTGTTCTCTTCAATGTGCATGCATATGTGTGTATTTATAGATCCTATTATTTCTGAATCCCTGTTATAAATTAAACATTTCAGGGAATTTATTCGTTTCTTTGATCTGAGTTACTGAAGTCAAGGACCTGAGACAGGTTTGACTATTCCCATGTGTTCCTCTACCATAGGTTCTGTGGAAGTAGCCCCCATTTATTTTCTAATATTAACAGTATATGTCCCCCCACTTTTTTATTCATCAATTTATTTAGGACAGAAAAGCATAGACAGTGAGCATTTTTGCCTTTATGAGCCATATAGTTTCATTTTCACCTGCTTTACTCTGTTGTCGTATGAATGCAACCATAGTACACGGCACATAGGTAATGAGAGCAGCTGTGTTCAAGTAATGCTTCATTTACTATATAGGCAGTGGATGTGATTTCACTGTAGATGTTAATCACCAAGCTCCGATTTTATTAATAATTGAGGGGTTTATTATATTAATTTTTACAATGAACCTTCTTTGTTGTTTCATTAACTTTACTGATTAGATGTTTCACTTCTCTACCTTTTGCTTTCTGCTAACTTCAGGTTAATTTGCTCTTTGTATAGCACTGTAAGACAACACCTAAGGGTGAGAGCTGGCCTCACTGATCCTGCTTTTCCTTTCTGATGTGAGCATTTGCAGTTGTACATTCCTCTCTAAGTTCTGCTTTAGCTGTGTCCCACAAATGTTGACGTACTGCATTTTCCTCATCATTCAGCTCAAAGTATCTTCTCTTTCCCTGGTGGTGCTTGTGTGAGCTGCGAAGGATGGTCCTTAAATTTCATCTGTGCAGCAATATCCCAGATATGTTTTGTTACTGGTTTTATCGTCAGATGGTATACTCCAAAAGGAATTTAGTTCTTTTAAATTCATTGTACTTGTTATAATGGCCCAGAATGCCATCCGTCTTCATCACTCCTCAAAAGTATTGTAGTAATGGATGTATATTTCTCTGTACTTTGGTGATACATACATAATTATTACTTAAAAGATGTATGTATAGATACTGCCATATATATACATATATTGCAGATGAATTTATGCCTGTATATGCACACACAGAGACATACGTATTTACTGCACTGTCATCTAAATAATGTCACCTGCTGGTAAGCTGGGATGGCTACTTCCTTGCTTTTCTTCTCTCAGGCATCACACTTGCCTCTTGTTCAACATCTGTTTAGTTATTTCTCCCATTTGTGACTGGCCCATGGCCAGGGAGCTAATTCAATACCATTTCCTCTTTCATAGCTAAAGAAAAGTCAGTATTATTTTTACTCTTTTGAGGGGGCTTCTCAAATTGTCTGAACTGTAGACAAGGATATATTGTTTTCTTCTGACATGACCCTATTAATCTTTTTTCTTTTATTTTTTAATTTCATTTTATATTCCATCCACAGTTATCCCCACCCCCTGCCTTCCTTCTGCTCCCCCCACAGCCCACCCCCACCTCATCCGTTCCTCCCATGGGAAGTCAGTAAATCTGGCACATTAAGTTGGAGAAAGACCAAGCCCCTCCCCCCTGCATTAAGGGTGAGCATGGTATCCCACCATAAGGAGTGGCCCCAATAAACTAGCTCATGCACCAGGGATGGATCCTGGTCCTACTGCCAGCTGCCTCACAGATACTCTAAGCTTCACCACTGTCTCCCACATATGGAGGGTCTAATGTGGTCTCATGGAGGCGCCATAGCTGTCAGTCTGGAGTTCTGAGTTTCCACGAGCTTGGTCAGCTGTCTCTGTAGATTTTTATTCTCATGATCTTGATCTTCCTTGCTCATAAATTCCCTCTTCCCTCTCTTCGATTGGATTCTGGGAGCTCAGCCTAGTGCTTGGTTGTGAATCTCTGCATTTGGTTCTGTCAGTGCTGAATGAAGGCTCTATGATGATAGTTGGGGTAGTCACCAATCTGATTTCAGGCCAAGGCCAGTTCAGACTCCCTTTCCACTGTCGTTTGGAGTCTTAGCTGGGGTATTGTTTTGGATTCTTGAGAATTTCCCTAACACCAGGTTTCTCCCCAACCCCACAGTGCCACTCTCTATCAAGATCCTTCATTGATCTTCCACTCTGTCCCTCTTCACCCTCAACCACCCATTCTCATCTCCAACTGCTCCCTTCCCCCCCCCCCCGTTTACCCTTGAGATGGCATCTAATTCTCCCTCCCTGGGCGATCCATGTAATCCCTCTTAGGGTCCCCATTGATACCTCTGGAGCTGTGAATTGTAGCCTTACATCTAGTATCCACTTATGAGTGGGTACATACCATGTTTGTCTTCTGAGTCTGGGTTATCTCACCTGGGATGGTTTTTTTCTAGTTTCGTCCATTTGCCTGCAAATTTTATGATGCCATTGTTTTTTTATAGCTAAGTAATACTCCATTGAGTAAATGTATTACATTTTCTTTATCCATTCTTCAGTTGAGGGGCATATTTCCAGGATCACATTAATCTTTAATCACCACAAAATATCCTAAGCCTGTCTCTTCCAAGAGTTCTGGTTCCTCTTACTGAGTGTGATGTTTTGTTTAGAAACCAATCTCTGAGCATTAGCTCTGCTCATTTCTGTAAGGTGGCTTTGAATCAATGATGCAGGATAGGTCAGAACCTGCAGGAAGGCAAATTTGCTGTACATTTCTGCTTAAAAAAATAGAAACTTTAATAACAAAACAACCAAGTTTAAAGTATAAACAAAGACTCAAACATTTCTCTAAAGAACATAATACAGATGGTTGACAGGGACACAAAAAGATCATTAGCTGTCCAGAAAGTGCAAATCAAACTACTGTTCTCCCAGACCAACACTGCAATTTTAAAAGGCAGAAGATAATAGCAAGTGTTGGCAATGATACAGAGCATTGAATCCTTAAACATTCCCTCAGAAGTTAAAGGTTGCATTGTCACCGGGTCCAGCTAGTACACAGTGAAGACACATTTATGTGTACACACAAAATGTGTACAAGATAGTGGTGCAACTGCACATGTTGGCACAGCCTGTAATCCCAGCTAATCTAGAAGCTGATGGAGGAGTATACAAGCTAGTTCAGACCCTGGGAAACCTAGTAAGACCTTAGATCAGAACTGAGAGTAAAACAGGGCTGCAGAATGAGTACTTACCAAACCATACAAGCGCCTGAGTGAATCTGCAGTGCTGGGGAGGGAAGAAAAGTTGTGACACCCATCTCTCCAGTCTCAGCACCCAGGAAGCAAATGCAGAAGAATCATGAGTTCCAGGCCAGCCTAAGCTTTATAGCAAGATCATGTCACAGAAAAAAATAAACATAAAAAATTGTGCACACTAATGTTTTTAGCCGCATCATATTAATTACTCAAAGTTGAAAACCACCCACATACACCCACATGCTGAGTAAATGAATGTGGTCTATAAGATGATATATTCTTATTTCCTAATATAAAAATATTAAAGTACTGCTACATCCTTAAATATGGGTGAACCCTGAAAATATCCAAAATAAAAGAAAACAGTGACTCTGGATGTGCGTAGAAATTCTACATGCATCTCCAAAATGAGGAAATCCATAGAAATAGAAAGTAAAATCTTAGTTAGTTAAAGATTGGGGGGAGGGTAAATGTGGAATTTAAAGTATATAGGCCATCATAAATCACTAAGTCTAGTGCTTTGTGTCCAGTAAACAAGCTGATTTAATGACAGAAGGGGACAAGCCGGCATCCCCATCCACCCATGCCTTCATTGCAGCCATGGTCAGTTTCTGGCTATTACCCCTGAATGAGCAAATCCCAGTTTATTTTTTTTAACTGTAAAAATATAATAAAATGAATAGTGTTCTCAATGTCTAGCAAAATGCAAGAAAGAAAAGCTGCTGCTGTTTTCACACATACGACTGGCATGTTTCTCCCAGTTCAGGCTCAGAGCACTTGTACATTGCATAGCCTCATCAGCCAGTCAAAAGTATAGTATGTGTGCATGTGTGTGTGTGTGTGTGTGTGTGAGAGAGAGAGAGAGAGAGAGAGAGAGAGAGAGAGAGAGAGAGAGAGACAGAGACAGAGACAGAGAGAAAGACCAGGAACATGTGCACATGGAAGCCACGGGTTGACGTCAACTAACTTCCCAAATTGCTCTCCACCTTATTTTCAGAGACAGGGTCTCACAAAGCTTGCCAATCCAGGTACACTGTCAGGCCAGCAAGCCCCTGGGATCCTCCTGTACCTGCCCCCACAGTGCTAGGCACACAGGCATGTGTTGTTCTGCCGACCTTCTTCATCTGGATGCTAGAGACTTGAACTCGGGTTCTCATGCCTGGACAGCGAGCATTCTACCAGCTTAGCCATCTCCTCGGCCCCGCTGTGATTTTTTTCTAAGTGGTAGAAGAACAATGGGTGAAGAAAAGAAATGGAAAATTATTGTAACCATTGAAAGAAGAGACAGACATCTAGAGAGGATTAGTTCTTTACTAAAAATAAAAACTAGTTCCTCACATGATAATATATCAGGAACCACATGGCTAAAAATTGTGGAAGGTTAGACTTGGAGGAAAATAATATTGTAATCAAGGTAACTGGACAATTCTATTACTTTTTCATATATTTTATTTTATTTTAAAAAAGAAAACAAACTATATTTTTTTCATTTTACATACCAATCACTGTTCCTCCCATTCCCTCTACCTTCTCCCCACTTCATCCCCCATCCAATCATCAGAGAGGGTAAAGGCATATTGCTTTGGAGAAGGTCCAAGACCTGCTTACTATATCTAAGCTGAGTAAGGTATCCATTCAAAGAGGATGGGTTTCCAAAAAGCCAGTACAAGAAGTAGGGATAAATCCTGATGCCACTGCCAATGACCCCGCAGTCTGCCCCAGCCATACAACTGTCACCCACATTCAGAGGATCTAGTTTGGTCCTATGCTGGTTCCTTTCCTGTCCAGCTAGAGCTGGTGAGCTCCCATTATCCCAGGTAAGCTGTTTCAGTGGGTGTCTCCATCATGGCCTTGACCTGTTTGCTCATATTCTCACTCCTCCCACTCTTCAACTGGACTTTGGAGTTCAGCTCAGTGCTCCCCTGTGGATCTTTGCCTCTGTTTCCGTCAGTTGCTGGATGAAGGTTTATGGTGACATTTAAGATAGTCATCAATCTGACTACAGGGCAAGGCCAGCTCAGGAACCCTCTACACTATTGCTTAGGGTCTTAGCTGCGGTCATCCTTGTGGATTCCTGGGAATTTCTCTAATGCCGGGTTTCTTGCTAGCCCCGTAATGGCTCCTTCAATCAAGATATCTCTTTCCTTGCTCTCATCTCTGTCCTTTCTCCATCTCAACTATCCTGTTTCCTCAATTTCCCCATCCCCTTCTCTGGTCCTCTTCCCCTTCCACCCTTCCTTCTCCCCCGACCCCCACACTCCCAATTTTGTCAGGCGATTCTATTTTCCCTTTACAGGTAGATCTATCTATGTTTTTCTTAGGGTTCACTTTGTTACTTAGATTCTCTAGGATCATGAACTATAGGGTTAGTATCCACTTGTCTCCTGGCTAGGTAAATGGTTTTGCCTGAGATTACGGTTACAGGCTGCCATAGGCCAAAACCAATGGGGCTAACTTCTCATAGACTGAAACCTCAAAAATTAAACCATAACAAGCCTCTTATCTTAATGAGTTGATTATCTTAGGGATTTGTAACAGTGAGAGATAGCTAACCAACACAGCTGAATGGCTCTGTTTTCATAAGCATTATATAATGTTAAATAATATACATTCATCCACTGAAGTAGTAAATTTAGCAAGGCCATAGGGAGACTAAAACCCTTGTACTTATAGTCAACATTAATAAAATAGTAAATGAAATAAAAGCATCAACAATTATGAGTCTGCCTTTGTCTGGATAGTGTTGCTTTACCATGCTATCTCCTGTGAACATGTGAGAAATTCAGAGCAGCCCAATGACAGGCCCTTTTTTCAATTAAACACAGCTGCTATTGTATCTTCCAGCAGGAGCATTCCTTCCTAGGTACTTCCAGGCTGGCTTAGCCCAGAGCTGAAGTGGAAAGAGCAAAAGTTCCATGAGTAATAATACTAATAACAGAAGGAATCCTTTCTAATTTTCCCGAATCCCCAGACTCATCTATTCTTGTTATTAAAGAGTACAATGTGATTGGTCTTTGGGTCAGTTATTCCAACATGCCAGAATTATAAGTAGCTTCCCAACTGGTAAAAGCCAAATTCTGCCTGGGCCATCTTGCTGTTCTACCTTGCCAGCTCCATCTGGATGGTTGAGTGTGTATGGCTGGGGAAGGGAAGGGCAGAAATCTGCACTGTTACACTCTTGGCCAGCAACACTGTTAAACAAGATTCTGTGACTGAATAAGACCCTGAGTAGAACTAACAGGGACTGGTGTAAATCTTTCAGGCAAGGAAGACAACCCCATACTTCAGGTGCCTGTTACATGTGGACATGGCAGACCAGAAAGGAAGGAATCTGTCTATATGTATAGCCGCAAGCATAGGTCCTTGCCCTTCTCTGTTCTTACTTCATTTAACACAGTGGGCTTGTACTTGAGGCAGCATACTCCAGGATCCTTACCTCCAAGCTGAGCTCAGCAATTGGAAGCAGCAGTAAAAGATTAGGAACAGGCACAGGGAAAGACACAGAAATGGGTGTGTGTCATGTCTGATACAGCTCAGATCTTCAAATCAATCACTTTTGAAACCACTTATGATGTTTCTTTCATAATTCCTTGTAGCCTGCTGAAAATGCAGATTTTTTTCCCCTTCCTTTCAGTAGATAACAGAATTATTTAAGTTCTAAATGGAGACAATTTTGTGCATCCTTTGCAAAATTCTTTGAAATGAATTCTTGTCAGATAGACTTTCTTTAAAGATTATAATTGTGCGGTAAAATTAAGTTAAACAGATTTAACACTCTTGGCAAATTTCTCTTAAATGAATCCTTGTCAGATCAAGGTCTTTAAAGATTTTTTTAAAAAGTGTGGTAAAATTTAAACTGAAGAGGCTTACCACACTTCTTCAATTTCATGGTCTGCACGAGCTTGTTGGCCAGCTGGATCTGAAGGGTACTCTTCCCTAGAGATCAGTTCTTTAAACATAGACGTTGTAAGTTTTCTTTTCTGTTTCTGACATCATGTCATCTCTGTGCAGTGATGAGGGAGGACCTGTTACTACCAGGTACCTATTACCCTCACCTTCTCAATATAATTATTCTGTTGCCTGTGGCATTCAAAAGTACGTCTCCATTAAATAACATATTTTTAAAAATAGGAAGAAGATAAATACTGTAAAAATTCAAATCTAGAAAGAGGCAGTAATTCTCATCCAGATGTTGGTAGATATCAGTGTGGTTGTGAGATATTTTCAGGAGCATTGGTTAGGTCTTTAGCAAGCTGGAGGCACAACTCAAGGCCAGCTACAAGCTCACCGCCCTCCCCTAATTTTGTTCTAGTGTCTGTGATTCCTGTGTCCTCCTGTCTCCTCTCCTGGGATTCCTAGACTATACTTGGTGCCTAGTGTAATAATAGTTTATTTGACCCAACTACCTATCATCATTACAAAGAAGCCACACCAAACATTTTCTGTGCTATTAAGAATTCTCCACTGAATAGTTTCTAATGGCCTCACAGTACAGATATGGTATAATTTAATAAATCAGAGTTTAGAAAATAAATCTGCAATCCTAAGGTTATTTTTTAACACATAAAAATCTTCCTCCAGGCTCTTTCACACATACACAAATCCTCAAAGGAATGCTTTTGTATGTGAAATAGTTATAGCTGTCAATCAGTTATTCTCCATGCCATGGTTTCTGTGTGTCTTCCAGGTTGTTAGGGGGTGATTATGGATTCCTGTCAAATGATATGTCTACTATGTATTCAACATGAGGCAGTTTGTGTTTTTCTAAGTCTATTGCTCTCCTGTCTGAGGAGGTTAAGCAAATCTCAGTGATGCAGAGGGAAGAGGACCAGCATCCCGTGCTGTAAGCACACAGTCATGCCTGGGGCTCCTAGACCTGCACACACGGATTAGACTTCTGCATAAATACTCATCTTGATTGTCACATTCCACCCAGAGTTAGACCTACATGCATAAAAGTGGCTCCAAGCCTGGCTTTCAAAGCTCTTCGCCTCCCTTGTTGCTTTTTAACCACCCAGCTCAGAGACATTTTTTGTGTTGTATCTATCAAAGATGATTAAGGTACTGGAAAAGCTGATTTATAAGGACATATTAAGAAAAGTAAATATTTGCAGCCTGGCCCAAGGGAAGATATTATAGATGTTTTCTGGCCTCACATCATGAAGGAGACTTAGGTTTCGCTTTTCCCAGTAACTAGATTTTTAGGGATAACAAAACTCAGAGGAGTTTTTCTGAGTATAACCTCACTTATGCTTATTAGACGATTATGTTAAAAATTGTATTTAACTGCTACTAGCAAAGTAGAAATAACAGTAGCTTAATCAAAGAGGCCTTCATTTTCTGTTCCTCTGACCTGAAAACCAGAAGAAAATGTCTGGGGGGCTGAAGTGTGGTACCTATGATATCACAGTATGCTTCAGCCATCTCACCTTTAGGCTCCATCGTTGTTAGCTGTGACTTCCACTCTCGAGGTCTCCAGTTTGAGAAGAATCAGTGTAGCTCAGTTGCTATGGCAGCATGCCAGAAATGGAGTAGGCAAAATTAGTCCTTATCTACCACGATCCTCCTACACAACTCTGATTTCATATCACATGGCACTTAGTACCACATTTGCAAGTGGGCACTGAAATTTAATGAGATTGTTTGTTTCATAATTTTGACATCAGTCATACTTTCAACCACAATAATAAGAAGGGCCTTTTACCAGGTAAAACTAGAATAGTGAGAACTAGGTGACAGACCAGTGATTCCTGTGACAGTAATTCACTTCTAGAGTAACTGTAGTACTAGAAGTTTCCATCTGTCATACTACCCCTTGAGACTTCGTTCCCACTGCTCACTCTTACTATTTAAGTGTATTTATAAGTACATACCTTGAGTTGATTATAAATAACTAGCCTTATCAATGCCCCTAAGAAAATAATAACTAAAATATAAAATATTATGAATTCTGTTAGGTACCAGGCATTGTGTTAGGCACTTAAATATTCCTGGGCAGAGGATGAGGACAAAGGAAAGATAAAAGACTGTGTGTTCTTAGTGTTGAAACTGGAATGGCCATTGGATTTGTTAATATTCTGCTTTCATGATTATTGATACTTTCCCAATGAAAAGTTTTCAGAATCACCTCAACGAATCCTCATTTTATTTCAGAAGAGGTCAGTGCCATTACCACCAGATGCATCATGCAGGGAAGTCCGACATCTCACCTTCAGCAAGCAGCTGACTAGGGCTTCACACCTTAGTTTTCCAACTCTAAAGCCGCAGCACAACTTTTACACATACGGCTCTTGGAAACTAGTTAGATATATGCCACTTGGGGAGCCAGTTACCCCAAGATCTTTGCTCAGATCACAGGCAGAGTTTGTCAACACACTCAAATATCATATGCTCAGTTCATATGCTTTATTGCCTCTTAACCACAACTTATCCAAATCAGCCAGTCACCTGTAACTTTCCCTTTTAAGAACATAACCCTCTGTTGAAATGAGGTTAATCATGAGTGATGACTTAGTGTCAGACATCTTTAACATTTAATTCACAGCAGGGTTTCTGTTACAATGAACAGCACCTCTTAAGTGCCTGTATGTCCACTAAAAGTCTTTTTATTGTATTTTATGTTACTACTCACTGTTTACTTAAGCTGAAATTGTGGTTTTATATTTAAATAGAGCTTCCTCATCTGTTCACTAAGATTATTTGAGTTTTAAAAGCCTTTAGGACTTAGAAAAGGTTCCAGGCACCTCTCTCAACTTCCTCTGATGTCAGCTCTGCTTATCCACTATGTGTAACCTCACTCCTAGTCATCTCTTCTCATTTTAGCAGTCTCTCCCCTCCCCTTTCTCTCCCCCTCTCCCTCTACACCCTCTTAGAATAAAAGATTTGTGAAAATAAAGCAGTTCATTTTCCAAAATGTTACCCCTGCTGTGTCTGGGCATGTGGTCTCCAGAGTTCCTTTATTGCACTGTGTAACTTCCTCACACCCTTAAGAACATTTGAAGACAATGGGCTCTGGGAAATCCAGTGAGTTAAAAGATGCCTTCATTGCACTACTTTGCTTGTTCCTAGATTTTGTGTCATAACATGAATTAATCTTTTTTTTAAATATTGAGAATAATATTAGTTTAATGATATACAGCTAAGAACAATTTTTCCACATGAGCCCCATATGAATTATAGTCATTTTCAATTACAGTTGTATTTTTTATTTTCAAAAACTTGAAAACAATATTTATTATTACCCCCATGGGGTGGGAGGGAAGAGGGAGTGGTCAGAGGACAACTGTCTAGAGTCCGTTCTTTCCTTCTGTCATGTGGGTCCTAGTGATTAAATAACATGAATTAATCTTATATTTTATTTGCTTCAGATCCTTTTTAAAATAAGTGAATGAAACCTGTCCCCAGCCTTTGTCAAGCAGTAAGTGAGATGTGGCTTTGATTTGCTTTTCAGGGCAGCCTTTGGCAAGGAATCTGAAGTTCTAATTGGGAACCTTGGTGACAAACTTATTCCTCCACAAGACATTCTCCGTGATGTTAGTGACCTCAAAGCCTTGGCCAACATGCACGAAAGCCTGGAATGGCTGGCCGGCAGAACAAAGTCAGCTTTCGCCAACCTCTCCACATCTCAGAGTAGGTAACAAGAAGGGTGACAACTGCTACGGGATTGCAGGGCCAGACTGAGGGCTTCCGTTTGGAACATGAGTGTGTGCTTGTCTCTAATGGAGCATGCTCCAGGGTGTCAGAGCCGTGTGGGAATTTTGTTTACACTGCAACTCTCTCACTTTGAGAATCTGGGGAAGAACTCATCTCTGCTTCCTACTGTGGAGTATGAGAAGCCTGGCTTCATGCTAAACCCTAGAAACACAACATCATGTAAGATGGAAATACTGAGTCTCAAGAAAAAAATAAAACCAATTCCTTTTGTCTTCCTTCCAACAATTTCTCTTAGAGCCTGAATGCATGGTTACATTCTTCCTCTAACTAGATAAAAGTTAATAAAAGGTATCTAAAAAGAGAATAATAGAAGTGATTGAAATAGAAAATAGAGGTAATAAGGATGACTATTATTCTGGAAAAGAAAAAGAGAGATAACAGTTAAAGATTTCTAAGAAATTGAAGATTAGGATATAAAATAAAAATGATAACCCTTTGATCAAGGACCAATTGGTCAAAGGAAAATAATTAGAAAACTTTAAGGCACATGCACTTTAATTGCTATAAAATAAACGCTTTTATGAAGATTTATTTATGTATATGTATTTTTCCTGCATTTATGTATATTTACTGTGTCTGTGCCTAGTACCTGTGGAGGCCAAAAGCTGGTGTGGCGTCCCCTGGGACTGGAGTTACAGGTGGCTGAGTTCCCATGTAGATGTTGGGAACTGAACCTAGGCCTTCTGCAAGAGCAGCGAGTGCTGAACCATTAATAAATGCTCTTTAGAAAGCATTTCACATGTCCATCAGTATGCATGATGTAGAGTAGAGGCTGAGGAACAGTGGTGTGGATAAAGGAGAAGGCAAGCTTCTATGTGCAAATGGAGGGATGGAAGCAGAATAAGGAAAAGCAAACTCTTGGCAGGAAGAGAGCAGTAAGATTATCCCTGTCCTATTAGGGCTAGTAATCAGGTGGTCGTTAGGAAGAAACTGCCCGTGCTTATTGTGACTGTAAACTTTGGAATCAGTTGTTTATCAGTGCCCTGTAAGGTGTTTTTATTTTTTGGATAATCACAATTGCAGCCTAGAAATGCAAAAGGAGTAGATGAAATCTACTGAGGTGAACTGTTCCGTGAGACACAGGCCTGTAGCCTGTAAGAACCCTTGAAGGCTCATTGCTTCTACTCTCTAGTGCGGTCATATCTCCATCCTTACAACTGTTGCAGAAGCATTGTTCAGAGAGGAATCATATCATGTGCTTTGATTTTTTTTTAAAAGGTATACTTTTCACTTACACATTTATTTAAAATACTGTTTTATCTAATTATAAAAGTATACATATTCAGCCTCAGAAATCTGCACAAACAGAAATGTACCTGTTCGGGGTAGTTTGGGCCTGGTATTACACTTGACACGCTGCATAAAGAGCCATCTATGAAAGGCCACTCCAACTTTACAATCCCTAATCACAGTTCCTTCACAAGCAGCCACTGAAATCATCCCTTTTCTCTCCCAGGCCCACTCTGTTCCTCCTCTCTCTTAAAAAGTCAGAGTTAATTTCCTCTTTGCTAACTACAAACAGCTCTGAAAAGGGACCAGGTGTCTCTTTTCCTAGTTTCTTTTGGCTCCTGTGGATGCAGGCTTATTTCTGAGTGATGTTTAGAAGGGATGTGCTTGTTTGGTGGCATATCTATATCTATATATATAGCTACAGATATTATATATATAATATTTTATAATACATTTTTTATTTTGAGTGTCATACCATGCCAGATGTCTAATCTGTCCATTCTAAAAGGGTTTAACAAGACAAAACCGTTTGCAGCTAGCCACTGAGTAATGCAGACAAGCTAAGCTAACTTGACATCAACTGTTTTCTGAAGGAGAAAGATGCTCTCCAAGTTACACTTAACTTTGTAATTGCTCAATTTAGCTGTTGTGTTCATGTCACTGAGAGTACCCAGTGGAGTTGATGTCTAATTCATGTCTTTAATCATCTCTGTTATTCTGACAAAGATTTCTTCAACTACGCCCATTAGTACTGTGTCTAGTGTGCTCAGTTCCATTTTATAATACAAGTTCCACCCTCTCAGTTCCTTTCAGGGTGATTATTCCACCCAGTGAGTGATTTAACTAACTGTCATCAGTTTTAAAATCAGTTCACAACCCAAGTGAACTGTAATCACTACTTCTGGTATCTTTGTTAAAACAAAGCACCAAGCAAGCCTGACTTATCTTGCGAACAGTCAACCCATTTCGCCCCCACTTTCCAGGTTCTTGAATTCCCAGAGAGATGCCCAATGATGTTCGTCATTTGAACAAAGAAGAAGATTGTGTTATTGGCCTACTTTGATTGCCCCATGTCGGTGTGACTCTACATCAGAGTGTGTCTAAAAAAGGACAGCTCTTTATTATTGTTTTGAAAACTAGACCAAAAGATTACATCATCTTAAGTACTTCCAGGTCAAGAGACTAGAAAGCATGAAGCCCAGCAAGATGAGGGGGACCAGGCTTATTTCTTGTTCCGCACCCTGGTAACTCTTTGCTATGGTAAATGCCTTGCTGCATTAAACTCACATTACAACTGTAATGGACTAGAGACAAGTGGCAGAAAGTCATTTTCATTTTAAACATCTCTTCAGTCAAGTACAGCAGGATCCTCACCCATCTGAAACATGCCATGGCCTCCTGAGAAAATTATCATCTGTTGGTGGCAAAGTATGGTTGGTCACAGATTGTCCAGGAGATCAGAGTGAATGGCATTTCCAAGGGTGATTTTTTTCCTATTTATTTTAATATTTTCCTAAATGTCACTCTGTCTCCTTTACATGCGAAGGGATCTCCTTCCCTTTTCTAGATGCTGCCTGCAGAAAATATTGCTGTTACCTTTGGACTTCAACAGTCCATGGTTGCTGTTCCATCTCCTGAGGGTGTTCTCCTCCTCAACTTCTTTGCACATGTTCCCCTTAAGATTGTTTTTCAGTTGGAGAACAGAGAGAGAACCTGTCAATAAAGAGGGCTTGCTGCTCTTGCAGAGGACCTGAGTTTGGTTCCCAGCACCCAGATCAGCAGTGCACAGCTGTCTGCACCTACAGCTCCAGTGGATCCTATGTCCTCTCCTGGCCGCTGGGTTTGTGCGTGTGCTGTGTGTCTGCACACATGAATGTGGCTTGTGCGTGTGCTGTGTGTCTGCACACATGATTGTGGCATGGCATGTGTGTGGAGGTCAGAGGACTGCTTGCAGAAGTCACTCTCTCTTTCTGTCATGTGAGTTCTGGTGATCGAACTCAAGTTCTCAGGCCCGTTGATGAGCAAACGAGTATTCGCATTCACGGTGGACATTGCACATACCTCCTGCCACTCAGCCCTCTTCACCCGGCCTCCAGTAATCACCATTCTTCTCTAAACTTCTCTAAGGTGTTTAAGAAATATCTATTTGGGGATGCTGTACACTTTGTTTTTTATTGCCTTTTTTAAAAATTTCATATGCATTCTATCTGTCAACCCTTATTAGCAGTGTAGTTTGTCTCAATGTGTAAGTTGTCTGTTCACTCTGTTGACTTTGGCTCTTCAGAAGCTTTTTAGCTTAAGTTTAACACAATCCCAGTTGTCTGGTTTTGCCTTTGTTTCCTGTCGAAAGGACTGTCCTTTCTGCAGTATGATTACCATCTGTGTTGAGAATCAGGTGATTGTAAATGCCTGGCTTTATTTCTCGACTCTATATGGATACCTCTGATACACAGACCGGAAGGTGACTCTGGGGCAGGGTCTGCTCCGGCTGCTTTCTCACAGACTTCCTGCATTCTATCATGGATTTTGTTCAAATCTCCAGGATTAAGGATCTACAGCTTCCTTGGTCATAAACTGCATTGTGCTACTTACGCTAAATTCCTACTTAGGAGGCCATATTTTTCTATTAAGGCTATATTCCTTAGTCCTTTATTCATGGTTATGTTTTATTCAAAAATCCAGTGTTCAACATTTTCTCTTTAAACGTATCTAAAGGGCTGGAAATGTAGCTCATTCAGTAAACTATTTGCCTAGCATGCACAGCACCCAGGTTCAATCCCCAGTACCCCATAAAATAGGAATTGTAACACTGGCCTGTAATCCCAAAGTTTCAGAGTTGAAGGCAGGAGGGTCAGAAGTTCAAGGTCCTCTTCAGTTAATTAGTTTTGATCATTTTCTTCTCGTGCCTCAACAAGATTTCTATGTCTTAGGTACATGGAATTATTACATATATCTCTTTTGAAATTCATCTGAGTTGTAATCAATATTAATGTGTCACCCTTTATTTTGTGTTACATTTTCTAATTAGAAACTCTATCTTGTTATGCTACGTAATCTATTCTAGATCTATCACTGCGCCACACTGTCTCCACTAGCCTACAGGGCTATTTCAATTAAGTTAAAATGTCATTTTCTCTTTCTGACCACTTCACTTCATCATCAGCTCACTCTATTAAACATTGCTGCGGCTCGTCCTCCCACCCACTGATGAATGTTTTAACAGTAAGTCCGTATACTCTGCCTTTGCAGCATACTCGAAACCTGAATAACTCTTTGAACTGTTCAGCCCTTAAATCACATATGCACCCCAACAGAGATATATGTTATGGGCCCTCTATTTTCTAAGCTGTTTTTTTCTGTTGGGAAGGGGTAATTGATCACATAATCTCAGTAAACATGGTAGTAAAAACTCATTGAATATGCCTCCCTACCCTAAATCTACAAAGGTTTCCAATGTATTGACTAGGCTACAACAGCAATAAGAGTTTAGCAGACTTATTTCTCATGGGAATCCTCTAGCTGCAAGGGTGCTCACAGACCCTTCCCCTATGAACCAGCTTCTTGGCCTCGCAGTTCAGTCCTATAGGGCTAGGATATGGTTGAGGGCTCCTGTTTCTCCCCTCCTTGTCAGGCACAGAAGTTCCACAGCTGCAGGGACTTAATTCTTTATTTATGACAAATTTGTACAACCCCAGGTGACTTCTCTTAAAATCTAATTATTTCACTATATTCAGTTGTTTGGTTTTTTTTTTTTTATGTTGAAGTCAGCCAATATAAGATGGTTCTTTGTTTTCTCAAACCTTGGCTGTCCTACTGACACTTCTACTCTTTGAGTTCATCTCACAGTCATCAAGTAGGCCAGGCAGTCAGACACCACAGTCATGCTAATAGATCCATCATGGGGAGCCTAAATCAACTTTTATTAAAGTAAAAATAAATGCTTTCGTATATTTAGACTTCAGATTTCAAAGACAGCACAGAGACACCCCCATACACTTCATTCCCAAATGCCCTCTTTGTTAACTCTTCCGTTAAGAAAGACTATTTGTCTTGACTAATGAGCCAGTGCTGATGTATTGGTGTTGACTGAAGTCTATAGTTTAAGTTTTCTTAGTTTTGGTCTAGTGTTCTTTCTCTGTCCCGGGAGCCTGTCCAGGATATCATAGTAAATGTAGCCATCATGTCTCCTTGGCTCATTAAGACCAATGGTTTCCTAGACTTCCCTTGTGGTTTTTCATTGTTTTCAATTATTACTTGAGAATGTTATACATTCATGTATGATTTTTTGATCAAATCCTTCCTACTTCCCTGACCCCCAGTTTCCCAGGTTTTTGTTTGGTTTGGGTTTTTGTTGATTTTGCTTTGTGTATGTCTGTTTTTATACCAATACCAAGCTGTTTTCATTACTGTAACTGTAATAATAGAGCTCTATATCAGGTCAGGGATGGTAATGCCTCCCGAAGTTCCTTTATTGTACAGGATTGTTTTAGCTATCCTTGGTTTTTTGTTTTTTGATATGAAGTTGAGTATTGTTCTTTTGAGGTCTGTGAAGAATTGTGTTGGAATTTTGAAGGAGATTGCATTGAATCTATAGATTACTTTTGGTAGGATTACCATTTTTATTATGTCAATCTTACCTATCCAAGAGCATGGGAGATCTTTCTATTTTCTGATATCTTCAACTTCAAAGGCTTTAAGTTCTTGTACAGGTCTTTCACTTCTTTGGTTAATATTACCCCAAGATATTTTATAATATCTGTGGCTATTGTGAATGGTGATGTTTCTCTGATTTCTTCTTCAGCCCCTTTGTCATTTGTGTATAGGAGAGCTACTGATTTTTTTTAGTTGATCTTGTATCCTGCCACATTACTGAAGGTGTTGGTTGTAGGGGGCCATTGGTTCATTTTCCGGCCACCCAGACTCCCAAAATAACCACACAGAAACTGTATTAATTAAATCACTGCTTAGCCTATTAGCTCTAATTTCTTATCAGCTAGCTCTTAAATATTAATTTAACCCATTTCTATTAATCTGCATATCGCCACGTGGCTGTGGCTTACTGGGTAAAGTTCTCTCCAGTCCAGCGTCTGACTCTGGCCGGGCTACATGGCTTCTCTCTGACTCTGCCTTCTTTCTCCCAGCATTCATGTTAGTTTTCCCCACCTAGTTCTGTTCTACCCTGTCAGGCAAAGACAGTTTCTTTATTAACCAGTGGTAATCACAGCACACAGACGGGAATCCCACATCAGGTGTTTATCAGCTGTAAGAGTTCCCTCATTGAATTTTTAGAGTCACTTATGCATACTATCATATCATCTGCAAATAGCAAAAATTTGACTTTTTCCTTTCCAATTTGTATCCCCTTGATCTCCTTTTGTTGTCTTATTTCTCTGGCTATTCAACATAGTACTCAAAGATTGGACAGACTTGTCTTGTTCCTGATTTTAGTGGAATCACTTTTAGTTTCTCTACAGTTAATTTGATGTTGGCTGTCAACTTGCTGTATACTGGATTTATGTTTTGACACATTCCTTGTATCCCTGATATCTCCAAGACCTTTATCATAAAGGGGTGTTGGATTTTGTGGAATGCTTTTTTAGCATCTAGTGAGATTATCATATAGGTTTTTTCCTTTCAGTTTATTTATATGATGGATTACATTGATCATAAATAAATTTTCTTATGTTGAACCATCTCTGAATCTCTGGGATGAAGCCAACTTGATCATAGTGGATGACTTTTTGATGTGTTCTTGGATTCAGTTTGCCAATATTTTATTGAGTATTTTTTGCATCAATGTTCATGAGGGAGATTGGTCTGTAATTTTCTTTCTTGGTTGAGTCTTTGTGTGGCTTCAGTATCAAGGTAACTGTAGCCTCATACAAAGAGTTTGGCAATGTTCCTTCTGTATGGAATAATTTGAGGAGTATTGTATTAGCTCTTCTTGGAAGTTCTGGTATAATTCTGTGCTGAAACCATCGGGGCCCTAGGCTTTTTTTGGTTGGGAGGCTTTTGTTAACTGCTTCTTTTTCCTTAGGGGTTATAGGTCTATTTAAATTGTTCATCTGGTCTTGATTTAATTTTGGTATATGGTACATATCCAGAAAATTGTTAATTTTTTTTACATTTTATTTTGAAGTATGATCTAATGATTCTCTGGATTTCCTCAGTGTCTGTTGTTATGTCCTTCGTTTCTGATTTTGTCAATTTGGATGTTCTCTCTCTGCTTTTTCATTAGTTTGGATAGTTTGTCTATCTTGTTGATTTTCTCAAAGAACCAACTCTTTGTTTTATCGATTCTTTGTATTGTTTTCTTGTTTCAATTCTGTTGATTTCAGCCCTCAATTTGATTATTTCCTGTCATATACTCCTCTAGGTGAGTTTGCTTCTTTTTGTTCTAGAGCATTCAGGTGTGCTGTTAAGTTGCTGGTGTGAGATTTCTCCACTTTCTCTATGTAGGCACTTAGGGCAATGAACTTTCCTCTTCACACTGCTTTCATAGTGTCCCATGGGTTTGGGTATGTTGTATATTCATTTTTGTTGAATTCTAGGAAGTCTTTCATTTCTTTCTGCATTTCTTCCTTAACTCAGGAGTGACTTAATTGAGCACTGTTGAATTTCCATAAGATTGTAGGCTTTCTGAAATTAGTGTTGTTGAATTCTAACTTTAAGGCTCGGTCATCCAGTAAGATACAGAGGATTATTCCAATTTTTTGTGTATGTTGAGGTTTCTTTTGTTACTGAGTATGTGGTCAGTTTTAGAGAAGGTTCCATGAGGTGCTGAGAAGAAGGAATATTCTTTTGTGTTTGGATGGAATATTCTATAGATGTCTCTTAAGTCCATTTGAGTCATGACATCTGTTAGTTCTTTTATTTGTCTCTTAAGTTTCTGTCTGGTTGACCTATCCATTGGGGAGAGTGGGGTGTTGTACTCTCCTACTATTACTGTGTGGGGTTTGATGTGCAATTTAAACTTCAGTAATGTTTCCTTTACATATGTGGGTGCTCTTGTATTTGGGGCATAGATGTTCAGGATTGAGACTTTATCTTGATGGATTTTTCCTGTGATGAATATGAAGTGTCCTTCTCCATCTCTTCTGTTTGAAGTCTGTTTTGTTAGATATTAGGATAGCTACACCCACTTGTTTCTTAGGTCCATTTGATTGAAAAATCTTTTCTCAAGCCTTTACTCTGAGGTAGTGTCTGTCTTTGAGGTTGAGGTGTGTTTTTTGTATGCAGCAGGATGGATCCTGTTTTTGTATCCATTCTGTTAGTCTGTCTTTTTATATGTGAATTGATTCCATTGATATTAAGACATATTAATGACCACAAAGCTACAGAGAAACCCTGTCTCAAAAAAAAACAGAAAAAACGATTATTAATATCAGTGGTTGCTAATTCCTCTTATTTTTCAGTGATAGTGTTTGTGTGTTTGCCTTCTTTGGTGTTTGCTGGTGGGAGGTTATCTATTGCCTGTGTTTTTGTGGGTGCACGAAACTTCTTTGGGTTGAAGTTTTCCTTCTAGTACTTTCTGTAAGGCTGGATTTGCGGACAGATGTTGTTTAGATCTGGTTTTGTCATGGAATATCTTGTTTTCTCCATCAATGGTTATTGAAAGTTTTGCTAGGCATAGTAGTCTGGGCTTGTGTCCATGGTCTCTTAGTGTCTGCAGCACATCTGTCCAGGACCTTCTGACCTTCAGGGTTTCCATTGAGAAGTCAGGTGTAATTCTGATAGGTCTGCCTTTAAATCTTACTTGGCCTTTTTTCCTTTGCAGCTCTTAATATTCTTTCTTTATTCTGTATGTTGGGTGTTTTGATTATTATATGGAAAGGGACCTTTTTTCTTTTGGTCCAATATGTATGGTGTTCTATAAGCTTCTTATATGTTCATAGGCATATCCTTCTTTAAGTTCGGAAAGTTTTCATCTATGATTTTGTTGAATATATTTCCTGTGCCTTTGGGCTGGAATTCTTCTTTCTTCTATCCCTATTCTAAAGTTTGGTCTTTTCATGGTGTCCCAGATTTCCGGGATGTTAAGAATTTGTTGAATTCAACATTTTCTTTTACCAATGAATCTATTTCCCCTCATATCTTCAATGCCTGAGATTCTCTCTTTCATCTCTTGTATTTTGTTGGTTATGCTTGCTTCTGTAGTTCTTGTTAATTTACCCAGAATTCCCTCAGTTTGTGTTTTCTTTAATGCCTTTATTTCTGTTTTCAATTGTTGAACAATTTGAACTGTTTGCTTCACCTGGTTGATTGTTTTTTCTTGATTTTTTGGGGGGGGGGGTCTTTAAGAGATTTAATAATTTCTTCCAATTTTTTGTTTTCCTTTTCTTCATTTCTTTAAGGCAATTTTTAATTTCCTCTTTAAGGATCTTTATCATCTTCATAAAGTTATAGTTAAGATAGTTTTCTTCTGCTTCTTCTAGGTTAGGATGATCAGGTCTTCCTGTTGTATGACCACTGGGTTCTGGTGTTAGCATGTTGCTTTTAAGTTGTTGAATGAATTCTTGCACTGGTGTCTATCCATCTCTTCCTCCAATTGGTCCTGGCAGTATCTTTGCCTCTTGGTCCAATCCTTGCAATCAGTATCTGTGTCTCAGGGATCCTCTCTTGAACCGATTATTGCGATTGCTGTCTGTGTCTCACAGAGTCGCTGAGGTCTCCGGGGATGGGTGGGTGTGGGGGTGGAGTGGATCTTTTAAGCTACAGGATCTGGTTAATGGGGTGGTGTTGGAGCAGCCTGCCTGTAGGTGGCTTGCCTGCTGGGGGGCTAGTGCAGCTAAGGCAAGTGGGGAAGGGGCCCGGGGTCTTGCCACAGTACCAAGGGCCTAGAGACTGGGCTGTCCAGCAGGGGAGCTGGTCATTCACCTCTTGTTCCTGCTCTGTGCAGTCATAGTGTGTGTGTGTGTGTGTGTGTGTGTGTGTGTGTGTGTGTGTGTCAGAGATTCTCTGAGGTCATGGATATGGGTGGGTTTCATGGTGGAGTGGGATTTGTAGCTTATAGGGTCTGATTGATGGGGAAGGGTGTTGGAGCAACCTACCCACAGGAGGCTTGCCTGCTGGCTGGCTAATGAAGCTGAGGCAGGTGGGGGAGGAGCCCGGGGTTTTGCCCTGGTACCTAGAGTCTAGATACTGGGGTGTCCAGCTGGGTGGCTGATCACTCACCTTTTGGTTCGCTCTGTGTCGTCACAGACTGTGTGTAGAGATAAGGTCAGCACAGTGACTCATTTGGACTTAGCAGTTATTAGCCTGCTGCCCAAAATGGTTGATAATTAAAATGTTCTTTTTATATTTCTGAAGGTGCTAAATGAGAACAGGAGTTTCTCCTAACACAAAAGGCTTCAGTTGCCAAACCTGTTGAATGAATATAGAAACAGGTACCAGGCAATTGTATCATTGAAAATATAGTTAGAAGGGGTGCAGATATGGTACTCCAGTACATGCTCAGATATTACCTACTATATGCTTTAACACCTTCTAAAGTGGAATCTGGATTCTTTCGCTCAAGAATTCACTATCTTGGACTTCTTGTGCCCTGCTGGTTAACAAAAATGAGATGCTAATTTCCCAGATGTTCTGAAATGACACAAATGAGAATAATAGTGTCCCATGGGCTATTGTCCCATTTCAGTTTTGCTTTTGGTAAACCAGTAAGCCAGCATTCCCCTGGTCCTAATCACATTTTTACAAGTTCCAAATACTTGTGCTGTATTATCAGACATCCCCCTTTGGTCTGCCTGAGCCTACCTCTGTATGTTTAGAGTCTTTAATCATCTCTCTGTGCTTGCATTTTCTAGTCCCATCATCATTTTCTGGTGTTAGTAGCTGTCATTCCCTAAAATGGATTCATTCTATCTCTACTTCCTATCATTCTTCTTTTCTTGATGGTAGTTTTCAAAATCATTGTTTAATTTCATGGTTGTGCTGTTTACTAAGAAAATTATTACCATTGGTGACATATTTCGTTCATGAGTTTCCGACCCACTGGCCATCTCTGAGTTTGTTTGGGGCTTCTCTAATTAACATTTTTTATAGTTCTGTATACGCCTTCCTTTCATTAAATGAACATCCAAATACAGTTCCATGTTATACCTGACTTAACAACTAATCCTGTTCTGTTGAGGCAAAAACACCAACTGATAATTTTTGCTCATTCTCAGGCTTACTTATGCTGTGTTGATTTTTACAAACGCATTGAAACTTATAACAAGAGAACTGTTGCAGGGAACACCCAAGAACGGCATAAAAGTTGCTGTGGTCAGGGTATTTGGTTGTTAGACTCTGCCTTCTGAGATTAGTGGAGATGATGCTTCCCCTGAGTGTAATAAGGAGTACCACCTGGCTGCTGGCTGCTTCTTATTGGTATGTGTTATGACTGTGGATTGATGCCAAGCTTCGGGGGAACTCTTGGGGACTTCCTATGGGTTTTTTGTTTCTTTGTTTGTTTTAAGCAATCCTCACATAGCTTCTTTCTAGTTAATATAGAATGTGTCCTGCTCTTCTTTGTCCTGAGGACCTAAGCTAGTTCTCTGTTGTCAGTGTGATGATGTTTTATAATGTTCTTTGTCTTGTCCCAAGTCCTGATTGGGGAGCAGAGCCTCCACCCACTCTGTAAGGAGGCAGTTATCAATGGTAGAGCTAGAGGAGGCTAGTGCTGTGGGCGTTCCAGTGTAATTACAAAGTCCCAAGTATCTGCCCATAAAGAATTATTTGGCTATTTCTTTGTAAGTGCCAACATTTGTATCCATAAGGGAAATATTTTATTAAAATATGATAATATCATGGCTGCTTAAGTATGGTGGCTGGAAGCTTCCAGCTGAATGATTGTATCTGCAAACAAAACTATAAAATGGAAACGGGAAGAATAAACATAAATGAAAATCTCTGGCAAAAATGGGAGGCAGAAGTTGGAAAATAAAAGAGCTCTAAAATGAACTGAAGTTGCAGGCCCACCCTAAAAGAGGGTGCAAACTTCCCGGGGCTAAACAGACACCCTGTAGAAGAGCAAGGAGGGATGGCTTCTGTGGTGGCACAGCTTAAACCATAAATCTGAAGGGACCAATTTGAATGCCAAATGGTCCAAGTGTTACAGTGAGGAACATAAAGCCAGGACCTGCAGGCACTCATTGTACTGTTAAATCTCAGCTCCTGTGGATGACTCGGTGCTTAAAGCTTGGCATAAGCCTAAGAGCCAGTGTAAATTTGTGACTTAATGAACGCCACTGGAGAAAGACGTGCTTTTTAGTGTCTTCACCTTTGACACAGTTTGTCTCTGCTAGAAAATGTATTGGGTGAAGAGAGATGAATCTCGACAGGAACTTAAGAAGTGGAGGGGGGGCAGGGAGAAGGACTGACTGATTTCATGCAAGAAATCTCCATCACTGAGTAGGACTGAATTTAGGAAAACGCTCTAAATTTAAACAGGATCTGCTTCAGAAAACTTCTGTGTTCATTGGTGGTACACACGAAACTCTCCTAACCTGCCAGAGGAGGGTGTTTGAGACAGCCGCAAAGGACGGCATGATGATGTTAGTGGCACTACACGGAGTGTATGGTTTAAGAGACCTTTAGAGACATTAATTCTTAATCACACAGCCCTGCCTGCAGCTCTAGTTGGCAGGCCAGCTTTTATTCTCTTAGTTTAACAAAGAATGATCATGGAGCGCAGAAGTTTGATCTTTTGCCCAAGGTCAAAAAAAGGGTGATTAAATCTGTTTTCAGAGTGTGGCATGATGTCCAGCAGTCGCCTGTGATAGGGGCCTCTGTTTTGACACATAAACAAAGAGGACCATTCTCAAGCTGCCCCATAATTACAGCAACAAGGTGGAGACTCTGCGGTGTCTGTGGCCTCCCTAAGTGGCATCATGTACCCTGAAAGGAAGGGTGGGAGGAATCAACCTCGGCATCCCTGCACCAGCTTTGAAGCTGGAGCGCTGTGGCTGGCCCCACCCCCAGAGGACAGGTTTCGAAAGACTCTTTGTCATGTGTTCAAGGAAAGTTTCTTTTATTATCTTAAATCCAACAATATAATTTATGTTAGAAATTATGCAGAAAAATGTAAAAGACCTCCATGTTCTTATAAGGAAAAGGAATGTCAGGTGTAAGTCTCCAAGGCACCATGTTGCTTGCTAATAGCAGTTAATTCTGGGCACTAATGCCTTTAAACTCTGGTTGTTGAGTCCTGAGTGGATTTGACTGAGTTTTTACCTAACAACTTAATTCAATTTTTATGAAAGGAAGAATAATGGGGACTTTTCTAGAAGGCTGATGAAAAAACAAAGAGATTCATAGAAACCCAGACTATCTGATCTGATCCTTGAGAAAAGCAGAATCCCGCAAATATCAGAGAGATGCTACATGCCGGAAAACCCCTTTGGACAAATTCATCTAAAGAAGGTGCTATTTGTAGGTGACTTTTCTAGCAAGTCTGTCAAAAGCTTTTTCTGCAGATAAAAATTCAATAACCTTTCACTGTGGATGTGCCACAATTATCACTCATTTAAAGCAGCCCCTCTAATGGAGCATTTTATCACACTGGACAGTCTCTGCATTGTTCATTATTTAGTGTTTGCTAAGCTGATGGTTCTTCCACTGCACTTTCCTTATCTCTGCTTCTTCAGAATTGGATTTTATATTTCTAAACCAGCCAGATATGACAAGTCATTTTCTTTCCTCTTGTCTTTAAAAAAAAAACCGCAAACTTGATTTCTTTTTTTTCCCAACAATCACCACTTAGAGATTAAAGTTATTGGAAGTGCCTGTATTAACTTGCACCGGGACATAGGTGAAGGGCTGCTGCATTTTAATTGCAGTTGGGGATTTCCCCCTTTTTTTTATCCTCTTTATTTTAGCAACGTATGCATATCCCGTACCTCCTTGGACCCCCGCATCCCTCCCTTGCTGCTAAAACACACAGCGTGTGGTGGTTAAAGATGAGGGTGTTGCAAAGTCTGATGTGCTTAGAAGACAAGACAGGTATTATCAGAATTATTATATTATAGAACCTCAGAGTGGTGCTGATAAGCAGTGTAAGTGGATCTCTCTGTAAACACAGACGTTCTCAGATGAGAAAGTTCCTGAAAGGAGGATGATAAAGTCATTAGCCCGACACCCAGGAGGAGATGCCCATTCAAACAGCAGCGCCTTCCTGCCATGAGTAGCTCATTACTGAGAACGTTAACTGTTTTCATTCTGAGCACTCAGGCCATCTATGGTTCTGGAAGGGTTGTTTTAAAGCAGCCATGTACTTTATCTGCCTCTGAGCCAGGCCTAGAACACATACCTTAAGTGTTTGTATTTTGTTCAGGGTTTCTAACTGAGGCGAAATCCCTTCTTTCTAGTGAGAACTCACTAAGGCAATGGGTCAGAATAAAATGGCCACAGCTTCCTCCACCGGGAGCTCTCTCCTGGGCCTGCTGAGGACCTGTGTATTGCAAGATAGTGTCTCCCATTTTTTAGAGAAATAATAAAAAATAAGTTTATGGCAGGTATATTTGTACAGTGACATCTCCTCAAAGACCAGAAAAAGAAAAAAGCATTTTAATTTTAAGTTTTATGAATTTTATTAACAAAATAAAAATGACTTTGTAGTCCTTTTTTTACTGATAATAAGAACTTTGGCAATTGGCTATATAAGAATGGTTTTTGTTCAAACTCTATTCAGGGGCGGGATGTGCCTAGGGCTTCCTTCTAGTTTGCTTTCAGAAGGCAGTGTACCCAAGGTCTACCATCACATGTCATCCGGTCAACGGCATCACAAACCTAATTAACACATTTGCTCAGGCCAACAGTCGTTTGCATTTTCACAGAAATCTTGGAAGTGTGCTGGAGAAACACCCCTACGTGAGTTCTGCATGTGCTGCTGCATCAGCCTCTCTGGAAAGCAGAGCATGGGTCACCCACGGACAGATGGCTGCCTCAAGAATCACTGTTGGCCAAACTCTCCCCACACACACCTGCTGTCATTTTCTTAAACACCATGTCCCAATTTTCCCCCACTGGCCCAGCCCCACCCATGAAACACTGAAACCAACTCAGCACCTAATTTTGTACCGCCCTGCCTGACTTGCATTTTGGTACCAACATATCCCAACAGGTGAAGTGGGCAAAGTACTTACCATTGCTAAATGTGTCATCCATATTTTAAAGCCCTGGTAGGATTTCTTGGAGTTTCAAGCCAACTAATGTATGCACAACACCTATTCCAGTGCCCAGCAAACAGTGAACTCAATAAACGGTAATGTCTGTCTTCTTCTGCTTCCTATTGAAGCTCTCCTCCTCCTGAGACCATTTTAGTTGTGACTTTCCCACTGTACTGCCAGTGTTTGCCCACAGTGTCTTTGGAGAAATGCCCCGATCTGTATCCTGTTTTTGTCTCTTACCCTCCCACTGATGGCTGAGACTTTCTGCTTGCTATCTTGACGTCACTGTCTAGAGATCGTTGATGTATTGCAACTCTAACTAGATTTCCTTGAGCTCTTAAGTTTAGCAGCTTTCCAAGCTCCATGTGGCCTGGGAACTCAGGCATGAGGGAGGTGTTGTTTATTCATAACCACAATAAGTGGAGCTCGATGTTAAACCCCTAATTCTCATGAGTAACTTCTGTAAACTTTTACTTCAGTATGTCAAGCCATGAGGAACTGAAAAAGCTGCTGTATTATTGTAACAAGAAGATAAAGTGCAGTCTATTTCCCGAGCCCCTATTTGCTCTAGAGCTCTGAGCCTTTAACATCAGGAGTTCTATCTGCATTGGAGTAAGCTTATATAATCACTGTTATTAAAACATGCCAGTGCTTCAACCGGGCCTGGCTCGCAGGAGAGACAGATGATGCAGCTCCCTGCTGACCCCTTCTCTGCTGCCTTCCCGGTCACAAAACATGAGTTCAGATTCCTCTCCCCTTTTAAGAGCTTTAGCTAGGAATGGAACTTACTCTTTTTTGTTACTATTTCAGCCATTGTTAATGGCAGTTCAAGGGTATTAGGTATATTTACAACTGTAAAAGTTGTACAAACATTGTCATCATCTGTCTGCAGGACTTTTCTCTCTTTTGAAAACAGGAAAGCTAGGTACCTGTTAAATTGTTCCTTCTTTTTTCCCAGCCTCTAGCAACCAGTATTCTACTCTCTGAAAGTGGAATTCTATAGAGTTTTTGTTTTGTGGCTAGCTTATTTTAGGAAACTTAAAGATCCGTCCTTATGTGATGTGTGTCAGAATATCTTTGTTTTGGAGACTGAATAATAGTCTATTGTGTGAATATGCCATCTTTTGTTTTTCCGCTCATCCACCAAGGGACACTTAGGGTTGTTTACACATTTTGGCTATTGCCAGTCATGCTATGAAAATGAGTATGTAAACATTCAAGTATAAATAGAATTTTCTGTTCCACCTAGTCCCATAGCCATTTAGCCCCAAAGAAACATACTGAGGCTTATATTAATTATAAACTGTTTGGCCTATTAGCTCAGACTTATTATTAACTAGCTCTTGCAACTTAAATTAACCCATAATTCCTGTCTGTGTTTAGCCACACGGCTTGGTACCTTTTCTCAGGCATTCTCTTCTTGCTTCTATGTGTCTGGCTGGTGACTGCTTTTCTGCCTTTCCTCTTCCCGGAATTCTCCTAGTCTGGTTGCCCCGCCTATAATTCCTTCTTGGCTACTGACCAATCAACATTTTATAAAACCAAGAGAAGTGACAAATCTTTACAGGGTACAAGAGAATTATCCCACAGCATCCAGATTTCTGCTTTGAGTTCTTTTGGGTATATACACAGAAATGGAGCTATAGACATTAATATTTTGACACCAAGTGTCCTTCATGTTTTTGTACTTATTACTTGCCTCACAGCTCCCTTATTGCTTGATGTCTTCTGAAGAAAAGCTTAGTATTTTTTCTTATAAATGAAAACAATGATAGTGTTTATACATTCCCAGATCTATATGTTCTACACATTTTTCCTGACCTGGTGTATAGGGTTCATTATTTGGTTCATAAGTAGTGGTGTTTGCATAAGTGCACATTTGACTAACAATGGGGCTTATGCCTCCTAACTGCTGTCCTTTCAAATAAATAGTTATTCCTTTTCTCCTCTTGTAATAAAAATTAAAATAAAAACTTATGGATGATGCTTTCTTTTTTCACTTCTAAGAAATTTAATATTTATAATTAAACTTTAAATTGCCTGTTCCTTTATCAGTATGGACTACATACCTTCTAGGAATATGTGATACAATATATTAGGCCACAGGAACCAAAACGTGAGACTATTATTTGTATATGCTTTTAAAAACTAAAACAGTAAATAAATTATATAAAATTCACTGGTCTTAATTATTAGAAATTGCATAGGATTTTCATTTAGGCCATATATTGAGCACTGTTAGTAAAGTATCTTGAGAGAAAATGAAGCTAAGGATTCTGAAACAAATAGGCTAACTATGGCATCCTTTGACTGTTTGTTTTTGTTGTTGTTTTCCTTTTGGGAAAGTGTCTAGTGAACTAGATTTCTACATTTTCTGTCGTATATTTAATTTTATGTTTGTTTGGTTGGTTGGTTGGTTGGTTGACTTGAGATTATAATACAATAATATAATTTCCTTTTCCCCCCACTCCAAGCCTTCCTATATACCCTCCCTTTTCTTCAAATTCATGGCCTCTTTTCCCATTAATGGTTGTTGTACATGTACATATATTTTTATATACATATATATTCCTATATATAACCTATTGAGGCTATAGCATATGACTTGTATGTCTGTTTGGGAGGATGACCATTTGGTTCTGAACAATCAATTTGTGTGCTCTTTCCTGAGAAAGACTATCTTTCTGTTCCCAGATTTCCTCAGTTGCCTTTAGTTTTTTGTTAGGATTGAGGCATTATGGGCTTTTCTCCATCCCATGTGGCATGTTCATCTTTGTTCGTCCTTGTTCATCTCAACATTTCAGTGGTCGTGAGACTTTATTTGTATAGCTTCTGAGGATAGCAGGAAACAAAACTGAAATAGTCCTGATCTTCTGGCTCTTACAATCTTTCTGCACCCTCTTTCACAGTGTTCCCTGAATCGTAGGTAGAGGAGTGTTTGCTAATGTTCCATATTTAGTTTTTACTAAGTTCACTTTCCTAAATTGCTCACAGGAAAACCATGAATTAAAGATCCAATCTTACACTTAGTAGGGCCCTTTGTGAGTTTTCTGTGTCTGATTAGTAAAACAGACGAATCAAATAGCTGAAAATTGGCCAAGAACTTAAATGAGTCAAAAGCATTACCTGAAATAAGGATTTTTATTTAAAATCAACATGAATCTTGCTTGTCCTAAGATTATATATGCCCTGAGCTATTGGGCAATGTGACTTAAAGCTCTTATGGTTGGGTAGACATTTAAGAACTTTATTTGCCCCATTTTAACTTGTCTGAGAATGGTTTTTTTTTTCAGGTTTTGGAAGGGTGTATATTCATAACATAATAAACACGTATAAATTGTAAATGACTAGATGTACACACACTAGTAATCTGGACTTCAAAATCACTTCTGTTAGGGTATGTAGTGAAAGGCCCGGAAAGGCTAAGGACTAGGGTAACAGCACTGCCCCCCACATACACAACAGGGTCTCTACCTAGCCTTGGCCATCCTAGAGCTTACTAAATAAACCAGATGGCCTTGAACTCACAGAGATTCTTTTGCCTCCACCTCCTGAGTGTTGGGATTAAAGGTGTGCTCTACCATGCCCAGTACTGCCATTGCTTTTCATGATCTTACTCTTTGGATTCTTTACTGCATGAGGTCTGTGAATTGTCTCAGAAAGTCTGGCATAATTAGACATAACTTCCAGTGAGTAGAAGAGGAAAGGCTGCTAGGTAGGAAAGAATGCTTCCACAGTGAAGCAGAGGATGGCCTGTGTCCTTCCAGTGAGTAGAAGAGGAAAGGCTGCTAGGTAGGAAAGAATGCTTCCACAGTGAAGCAGAGGATGGCCTGTGTCCTTCCAGTGAGTAGAAGAGGAAAGGCTGCTAGGTAGGAAAGAATGCTTCCACAGTGAAGCAGAGGATGGCCTGTGTCCTTCCAGTGAGTAGAAGAGGAAAGGCTGCTAGGTAGGAACGAATGCTTCCACAGTGAAGCAGAGGATGGCCTGTGTCCTTCCAGTGAGTAGAAGAGGAAAGGCTGCTAGGTAGGAAAGAATGCTTCCACAGTGAAGCAGAGGATGGCCTGTGTCCTTCCAGTGAGTAGAAGAGGAAAGGCTGCTAGGTAGGAAAGAATGCTTCCACAGTGAAGCAGAGGATAGCCTGTGTCCTTCCAGTGAGTAGAAGAGGAAAGGCTGCTAGGTAGGAAAGAATGCTTCCACAGTGAAGCAGAGGATAGCCTGTGTCCTTCCAGTGAGTAGAAGAGGAAAGGCTGCTAGGTAGGAGAGAATGCTTCCACAGTGAAGCAGAGGATAGCCTGTGTCCTTCCAGTGAGTAGAAGAGGAAAGGCTGCTAGGTAGGAACGAATGCTTCCACAGTGAAGCAGAGGATGGCCTGTGTCCTTCCAGTGAGTAGAAGAGGAAAGGCTGCTAGGTAGGAACGAATGCTTCCACAGTGAAGCAGAGGATAGCCTGTGTCCTTCCAGTGAGTAGAAGAGGAAAGGCTGCTAGGTAGGAGAGAATGCTTCCACAGTGAAGCAGAGGATAGCCTGTGTCCTTCCTGCCTGAAAGCTCTTCTGTATGCCTTAGTCTTTGCAGAGTGAAGCATGGCAGGGCCAAAAACAAGCAAAACATGGCTTTTGAGTGTGTGGGAACCCAAGATTTTGGTCGTTTGTCTGCGAAGCAAATATTTACCAGAGTTCAGTGAGCCTCCTGACCACTTTTTATCTTCCATGATCCTCAGACAGCTGGGCACCTCAGCTGGGGCTACCTCACCCGCCTTCCCTGTGGTCTTTCATCCTGGACTGCTGAAATGTAGCAAAGACTCGGGAAAATTTCATGAAGGCAAACCTAAGCTTAGGTTCTTGAATTTGTCCAACCTAACTTCAGCCATATCTTGTCAGCCAATGTCACCCAGCCACTGTAGGGTCAAGAGACAGGAAAAGATTATTTCTTTGTAGAAAAATTGCGAACAATTGTGACTATGTATGTTCTACTCCAGTAGAACATGATGAGGAAAACCACGTTTCTTAGTTATAGTTAGTCAATTTGACCACACAGAATGTTTTCTATCCATTTTCTTACCCCTCCCCCCCAAAAAAACCTACCTTTTTGACTGGTAGTCCACTATACTTTTTTTTCTCCTAATGTGACAACTATGGAGAATAAAATGTATGATTAAAATTATGCTTCCTTTTGGTATTTCTCTGTGGTGTATTCAAAACAGTCTTCATATCCTTGATCTAGAATTAAGTGTTTTCACCATTATAATATTTCCCTAAAGCCATGGTTTTTGTTACTTTCTTACTAGATACTAACTTGTAGCATGTCTTCTTGAAAGTATTGCTCATAGGTTTTTCTCCAGTTAGCTCTCTCTTAAATAATTTTATTTTTAAAAAGAGAATAATTTTATGTAAGCCTGAGTGACCCTGAGCAGCTTGGGAAAGGTGGGCTGAATACTAACAGGCCAATAACACTATACATACCAGACATCTTCAAATAAATATGCATTAACTTAAAACATCTACCATAACTTTCAAGTCCTTAATTTTGAATAACTGTAGTCTTTAGTCTTTAATTAATTCCTGGTAGAAAAACATAACTTAAACTAAATTAGCATTTTTTCTTATATAGGTCCCAAGAGTTCAAGGTATTCTGGATTTTAGATTAGGAAGTCAAGATTCCTAAATGTTAATGAGGTGTTTTCTGTGCCCTCTACATGGATGATGGATTAGCCCATGCATTCCTGTATATGCTAACCCTCTCCTAAGGCTTGACATACATCATGGAACAGCAGAAGTCGTATCAGAAGCATGTGCTGATTTCAGCAGAATTGCTCCAAACCCTTAAAGGGTTGAGAAGTGCATCTACTTCAAGTATTTGGAAAGCCTGGGAAACAAGAATAGTGAAAGGTAGCTATTTAGCTGGAACTAATTAAAGACCAATTGCCTATATTGCAGTCCACTCTGTTTCCTGCTTTCTGAATGGAAGTAGACATGTGAGCTCCCTATCAAACAAGCCACTGTGACAGGTTGTTCCAGGTACTAGTCCTTTTTCTCACCAGCACTTCACCTCCACTTAGATTGTAAACCAATAGCACAAGCAACAGTCAGGGCCAACCTGAGTGTCTTCCCTGGGACCTACTAGCATTGATACTGATCTCAATGTTAACAAGGTCAGTATGAGTGTCACTGTCTGCAACAAAACAGCTCATGATGTGAGATAGAGGTAGTCAGCAAAATCCAGCAGACTGACCTCTGTTCACAAATGCAGAGAGAGAGAGAGAGAGGGGGGGGGGACACTCCTCCCACTTCCATTTGCGGAACTGATGCCAAAATCAAATGAGCCTTTTCCTGGTTTTCACAAAGTCTATCATTTCCTTGTTCTCCTCACATAAGACTAATAACAATTATAGCATAGAAAGGTTTTTTTTTAAGTTTTCTATTTACCTCCTAGGATTAAATAGTATGGTTATCTTTAAATTCCCATCATACTTTAGTCATTTAAGTTCATCATTTGATATAATATATTTGATTATATTTCTGATTTTCCTTTGGGAATTTTATTTATTAAAGGTGTTCCCTCTTGCCTTCCACTTTGGTTTGTTTTTCCTTACACAGTTTTTTTTTTCTGCACTATCTTTGGCACAAATGTGCAGTAGATGAACATTACTTATGTAATGTTCCAGTTCTTTAAAAAAAAATTCAGGATTTGGCATAGAAAATTACATTGAAAGAAGAAATAATGAGAAGGCTAAAAATAAGAATTGTTAGAACATGCCTTTGGGAGATGCATAAGCTCAGCTTTTCTCCCTACTTCACCTACCTATGCCATTATTTGTATCAAAACCATAGTAGAAGGCATAGCAGGATGATTTAGTGAGTATAACGCTTGCTGTGCAAACATGAGGACCTGAGTTCAACTCTCAGTACCCATTTAAAAAACGGGCATGCTAGTGCAAGCTTGTAATCCCATTGCTGTAGAGGCAGAGACAGAAGGATCCCTTGGGCTTGCTGGCTGCCCAGTGCATCCAGTCAGTGAGCTCCAGGTTCACTGAGCAGGCTGTCTCACATGTCCACCCTCTGGAAGGGAAGGGAGTCCATCTACCCTGTTGTTGATGATAGTGTCATCCTTTGCTAAAATCTGAACCCAGCTTCTTTGGTCTTCCAACATGGACCCAAATGTGAGCAGCTCCCCAGGAGTCCCCCCAGCCTCCAGTACCAGATTAGGCCTGCTGAGCAGCCACCATGCCCTCCACCCCTTCGGCTTTCAGATGGCATGGTTTCACTACTCGGAGAATATCTTTTAAGGCAATCTAAGTAAATCCCCTTTCCTAATGAGAAACATAAGATGGAGGGCGAATGAGGAACAACCCAATGCCAACAAGTACACACACAAACACTCAAGATTTAGTCTCTAAAACGGATAGAATAGAAATCCCACTGACTAAAATGTATGAGTCATGGCTGAAATTAGGCAAAGTTTATGCTGATTACCGTTGAGACCTCCCTTATGGCCTAGCATGTGAGTATATAACTTCAGGCAAGAAAATAAAGGAATATAAACATCCCCCAAAGAAGGCAGAGCAGCCAAAGACAGGGTCAGTAGTTCTTCCTGCCACAAGAAGGAGAAGAGGCAACAGAGGTATGTGTCATAGAGAGGAACTTTAACAGAGGGAGCTCAGGGACCAGCAGGAGTGAGCAGAGGGATGAGGAATGGCAGTGTGGAGGAGGAACTGCAAAACCAAAAAATGTGCATGAAAATACCACCTTAACCTATGACTTGGTATGCTGATTTTTTAAAAAATATTTTCACATGTATTTACTTATGTGTGAGTATATGGATTCACACATGTGTCATGACATATATGTGGACGTTCTTCCACCATGTGGGTTCTGGGACTCAAGTCATCATGGTTTAGTGGCAAGTGCCCTTATCTACTAAATAAATCTCACCACCCCTAAAAATATCATTTTAAAAATAAAAAGAGATCTGTCAGGTCATCAGCAAGGATGACTGCAGTCCATCAGCTCTACCTGCCCAAACACAGAGCTTTACTTCGCCCCTCTTAAATGTGACAACCAGGGGCAGTAGATATCTTTGAAGAATATGTAATACAAAGCAAAGAGAGCAAGTCAAGCAGAAATAGTAACCTAGAGGAGACTTGGATTATCCAGAGAGTGTGGAGAGGGGCTTGGAAAAATTATAGTTAGAGATAAGTAAAAACATCCCATCCATGAAACAACATCAATATGCAGTATGCAGAAACAACCATAATATAAGAAACCTTAGAAATAACACTTATGAAAGTGAAATTAAAATCTTAGGGAGATTAGAAAAAATAAAACTGAAAAAAGCAAAAAAAAAAATAGGACAACAAAAAAAGAAAGAAAAGACAGAAGACCCCCCCTCCCCCCAAGGAACAGTACAAGATCTTTGACAAGTGAGTGACAAGACCACAGAGAGAAAAAAGAGAGAAGGAAGGAACAAAAGCCATTCAAAAATATTTGGAAACTTCCTAAAGTGGAAAATAGAAAATTTCAAAGTAAAATGGCAAAGTAGATAGAAACAAACCTACATTCTCACCAACACAGTCATTTCAACATAACAGAACCCTCAAAATAAAGAAAAATATTATTCTGTCAAAGAGAAATTTTTCCTAAGAAGACCAAGAAACAGAAAGGCAATGATAAAAAATGTCACAGGAAAGCAGTGTATAATAGAAAAATACTTTTAAGAGTCTAAGAAAAGGACCTAGGGTTATGTATCCAATCAATCATACCAATTCAGTGTGTGAGAAGGTACAGTTATTTTCAGTCATGCAAGTCTCAGAAAACTAGTATACCAGGTAAACCCAAGCTTTAGCTATAGGAAAGAGATTCTAGAATTCTCTCAGAGAGCTCCTCAGAATGGAGATAGGAGAGGCTGAGCTAACAGCACTCCCTCTGCCCCAGTGAGAGCATAGCACACCTCAGGAGAGCACAGCCAGGACCCTCTGAGTAGATGGAGTGAAAGGAGAACTGTTCTCTCTGGAAAGAGCTTGAGGTTGGGTGACCCCCCCCCCCCTCAGTACACAGAACAGTTTTTAAAATAAAAACAATACAGACATCCAAGGTGCCTGTGCCCAAATCTCCAGAACCTGGGAATCTACTAGGCAGAGAGGAATTAAAGCTGCTCCTGAACTCACTTCATGCTCATGCATGGGAGTCCGGTGCCCTCACAAGAGGAAGAAGGTGAAAGTAGGTTAGTGGGATGCATGCACCGTGAGAGAGATTCTCCTCTGCTGGCTTTGAGGATGAGGGGTGAGGCGGGGGTAGCAATGTGACAAGGCAGTGGTGGGCAGTCTCTGCGGGGTCGCTGGCACCTGCTTAGGATGGGAAGGGCCACGTGTACTCCATTTAGCTCTGCAGTCACTATAGTGGTAAGATACTAAGAACGCAGACACTTGTCACAACAGCAGGAGGGAGCATAGCAGTAAGTATTTATGCCTCCCATTTTTTCCAGAAAACAAAAATAAGTCCAAAGATAAAACAACTTTTCTAAGAGCTGAGATAGCAGGAGCCAAAGCCAGGGCTGGACCCTAAAGCAGCCTGTTCCCAGCTCAGAGTTTTGATTGTCATTGTGACTGGCGTTTCCTGGATAGCAGCCAGTGTGAGACAGGTTGTGCCATCTTGTCTGAGCCTTATGGAAGCCTGCAAGGTATGGGATGGGTACCCTCATTTCTCAGAGGAGGAAATGGAGTCCAGGAGTGGTGGAGGCCAGCCCTAAACAGCACTGAAGCCCAGTGCTTGTCCTCTTCCTCTTACCTCACAACATCTCCTGAGACAGGTCACTAGGTGATGCCACAACCAGGAGCAGAGCCCAGAGGCCTCCTGCTTATCTGGAGTCTTCTGTTCTTGAAAGTGTGTGGAAACATCACAGCAAGAAAACAAAAATGCACCCTGTAAGTGCAAAGCCACACATTTACCCTCTCATCTCTGTCTCCTGAGAGATGGTACAGGAACTTGGGCTTCCTGTCAAAATGATCTGTGCAGACCCCAATGGCTGTCCTTCCTTGACTTTGTTAGTTGGGCTCAATAACAAGCCTTCACCTGAGATTGGATTAAATTCATTTAGAGAGGACTGCAGTCCCTATCTGGCACTAGTTCTAGCAGTCGGATACTAGCTACTGTGACCCTCTTGTTCCCTGTGGTTCCCCAGTGGTGTCTGCCGGGGACCCACACTGAAACATTTGAAAGGTCGTGTGCTTATTTTCTGACACTGTGCACACCCCTGATCTCACACAAACAGCAAGTCAGACATTCACATCCGAGCAAACGGAGTGTCGCCACATGTGCTTAGGCTGCATCTCTACAATGCTCTTGAGGCTTCCGGAAACATGAACCCACCATTTGTGCTTCATAGAAACAGATTATATCATTTGAAATCCTCGATAAAAATGCACTCTCATAGTCTACAGATGAGTGTCATTTAATTATAATATGTATTTAAAATGCAAAGGGCTACATTAATTCTGTACTATGGTTGAGATTTTAATTGCACTCAAGTTAGAAAATTCTGAGTTAATGTTCCCCTGGTATCTCCCATTCAGCCTCTTGGAACAGATGTGTTGTGATATGAAGAGGATTTCAATATGTTTTCACATGCTGTACATACAGGAAAGCCTTTGCAACACAGGGGTGGCAGGCATTGCAACAACAGGGAGTTAGGTGATCCCGCATAGAGTGTACACAGCAGCCCATGACTGTCTTTCAAAGCTCTTCCACTTGACAAGGTGTCTTTGGCCAACCCCTCACTGCAGCTGTGGCTCCTCTTACTGCCAATGGTAGTTTTTCAGGAAGGTTCTAAAGGGGCTTCTACTTTTGTTGGGCATTAGGGAGAAGCAACCATGTTTAAAGTGTTCAGAACCTGAAACTGTTCAGAAATTTTTTAAAAAGTTCTGATCACAATCAGTGTATTTCAGAGCACATACTTAATGTTTAAGAAAGGTAATCAGCCCACAATAAAATCATCAGCTTCACTTAAGAATTATTGTGATATACTGAATTTTTTTTTAAAAAAGTATGGTGTGTATTTCACAATGGAGCAGCAAAATTTCGAACCCTTAGGAACTGAACTTCTCTATAAACTGGAGATAGCCCAAGGGCAAAAGAAGTGTCATCACCAAGGATGTTTCTGACAAGCAAGGCCAGCAGTGAAGGCAAAGTGACAGCACATTAGGTGTGAGGCCCAGCACCCGTGGGATAAGCGCAAGGTGGAAGATGGCGGGGGATGATTCTACACTTAAATGCATGACATTACAGTGTCAAAAAGGACAGAGGTGAGAGCTCCCATGGAGGGAGAGGTGAAGATAAAATTGGCACTAGACAAGAAGCAAAATTGCCTCTTTCTTTATTCTTGGTGTCGTCATGCAGCTTGCTCTGTGCCCAGAACTGTGCACAACATGGGTGATGCAGGGGATGTTACAATGTGGGGGAATCGTGGAGAACATTAGAAACAGAGTTCTATACACTGTCCACTTCAGGGTTTACAGCCTAGCCGAGCTGTTGTCTGTATATAGCTGTGTGAGTTAAGTTAAATTAATGTGGGGATTTTTCTTATTGCTTTATTTTTAGTAGTTAGCTTAAGAAATAAATACTGAGTGTTCTAGAAAGAAGAAAAAGGTAGTTCCTATTGAAGGGGTGGAAATTAAGAATGTTAAGTGTAGAAACAAAAACTTGACTTATATACTTTATGAGAATGTTTTTCTTATGTATGTGTGCCCCTGTGAAATCTTTTTAATTAAAATCTGCAAGGCTAATAAGAGGTGATATATGAGAAAGAACATCAAGTTCTTAGGAAAATAGGCTGTACATAAATCCCAAACCCTCTTAGAAAAGTCAGCAAAGGAACCAGTCATAGAACTGAGACCTTCTGCCTCCCTGTCTAGGTCTTTATGCCAGACTTGCAGCTCTATATACACATATACATACTCATACACATATACATATATACATGCATATACAAAGGTTTTTACGCTTAGCTTCATCAGCCTGTGCTTCAGTGGTTTAAGATCATCAACAGTAGAGTAACTGTCACCACCAGAAGAGTCTGGTTTCTTAACTACCATCCCCAGAACCATCTTCCTTTTTTTCAATCTGATGACTTTTCTGCAGACCTTGAAATCATTGACAGATGACTTCTGCATCATCAGGCACATCTTCCAGATGAGAAGCTGGCTAAGGTTGAGAAGAGCCTCTAAACATAACTGCACAGTTCTTTCTAAGATGCAGGAAGAGTACTAGACCCCAGACACTGAAACACTGTTATGGGCATAGACCTAGCCTTAAGCTTCTAATTCTGCCAAGTAGAGAAGATATAGACATTCTCAACAGATGGAGAAAACCTTGTTATTGCCAGGTAATATGTAAGACTCAACTAAGAAGAAACTGGCTTCCCTCTATTGCTATGGAAGACACACAAATAGGTCTTCAGAGTTCAGTTGGTTTGGCTTTGATATCTTGCTTTTCCAACACAGGGTTTGGCTATTAGCCTGGTTAGGCTAGAACTCTCAGCATCAACCAAGCTGTCTTCAAGCTGTGGTATTCTCTTACCTCTTCTTTGAGTGCAGGGATAACAGGTGTATGCCACCACACCCAGCTAATTTGTTAGGTTTTGTTTGAGGGAGTGGGGTGATTTTTTTTTTATTCCAACTCATACCTGGGCCCTTATGTAGGATGGGTGGATGGATGGATGGATGGATGGATGGAGTCCAATGAGGGATTATTTTATTTTTTCTTTTCTATAAACTACACCAATTTATAAGAAACCAGTAAATTCTCTTATTGTTTTATTAAGCTATATTATTTTCTTCACTCTCTTCCCTTCCTTCCCCAGACTTTCTACCCTCTATCATGATCCCCATGCTCCCAATTTACTCAGGAGAGCTTGTCTTTTTCAACTTCCCAGGTAGATTGGATCCATGTATGTCTCTCTTAGGGTCCTACTTGTTGTCTAGGTTCTCTGGGGTTGTGAATTGTAGGCTGGTTTTTCTTTGCTTTATGTCTAAAAGCCAGTTATGAGTGAGTACATATTATATTTGTCTTTCTGTGTTTGTGTTACCTCACTCAGTATTATGTTTTCTACATCCATACATTTGCCCACAAATTTCAAGATGTATTTTTTTCCACTGTGTAGTACTCCTTTATGTAAATGTACCACGTTTTCTTTATCCATTCTTCTGTTAAGGAGCATCTAAGTTGTTTCCAGGTTCTAGCTATGACAAATAATGCTACTATGAATGTAGTTGAGCACATGTCCCTGTGGTGTGATTGAGCAGCCATTGGATATATACCCAAAAATAGTATTGCTGGGTCTTGAGGTAGGTTGTTTCCCAATTTTCTGAGAAATTGCCATACACATTTCCAAAGTGGCTGTACCAGTTTGCACTCCCACCAGCAATGGAGGAAAGTTCCTGTTATCCCACGTCCTCTCCAGCATAAGCTGTCATCAGTGTTTTTGATCTTAGCCATTCTTTTTTTTATTTATTTATTTATTTATTAAAGATTTCTGCCTCCTCCCCACCACCGCCTCCCATTTCCCTCCCCTTCCCCCAATCAAGTCCCCCTCCCTCATCAGCCCGAAGAGCAGTCAGGGTTCCCTGCCCTGTGGGAAGTCCAAGGACCACCCACCTTCTTCCAGGTCTAGTAAGGTGAGCATCCAAACTGCCTAGGCTCCCACAAAGCCATTATGTGCAATAGGATCAAAACTCAGTGCCATTGTTCTTGAGTTCTCAGTAGTCCTCACTGTCTGCTATGTTCAGCGAGTCCGGTTTTATCCCATGCTTTTTCATGGGATGTACTCAGTCATATCTGGTTTCTAGCCATAAATAAAGGACATTGAGCCTATAATTCGTGATCCTAGAGAAGCTAAATAAGAAGGTGAACCCAAAGAAAAACATATAGTCATCCTCCTGGATATTAACCTTCATCAGGCGATGAAATGAGACAGAGACAGAGTCCCACATTGGAGCACCGGACTACAACCCCAAGGTCCAAATCAGGAGCAGAAGGAGAGAGAGCACGAGCAAGGAACTCAGGACTGCGAGGGGTGCACCCACACACTGAGACAATGGGGATGTTCTATTGTGAACTCACCAAGGCCAGCTGGCCTGGGTCTGAAAAAGCATGGGATCTTAGCCATTCTTACATGTGTAAGATGGACTCAGAGTCATTTTGATTTGCATTTTCCTGATGGCTAAGGTTGTTGAGCATTTCCTTAAATGTCTTTTAGCCTTTTTAGACTCCTCTGTTGAGAGTTTTCTGTTTAGGTCTGTACCCCATTTTTTATTGGATTATTTGTTCTTTTGAAGACCAATTTCTTAAGTTCTTTGTATATTTTAGAGATCAGCCCTGTGTCCAATGTGGGGATGGTGAAGATCTTTTTCTCATTCGGTAGGCTGCCATTTTGTCTTGTTGACCATGTCCTTTGCTTTACAGAAGCTTCTCAGTTTCAGGAGGTCCCATTTATTGTTTCTTGCAATATCTATGCTACTAGGGGAAAACAGTAGATTTTCTTAAAGCAAGATGTTTGCAGAGACTTATAGAAAACTCTTTTAAGGAATGATTGCTTCCTTAAAAGCACTAATTTCCAAGTGAAATTTATGCCTCCTTGCAGAGTCAGTGAGGAGTACCCCAGGCAGCTGGAAGAAGACAATTCATTACCGGTTAGTGTACACTCCATGAAGGACATTAATTCACAAAATGAAAAACTAATCGAGTGTTTAGCTGGCCCTTTATCACTGGTGGCGGTCTGTACCAGCTCTGCCCTTGGTGTTTACTGAGCTGATAGGACTGTGGGCAGGCCTGCTTATCACATCTCATCTCAAATGAGTTTTCATCCTCTCTGAGCTTCACTGGGCATTCCTGTTTTCTTCTTCCAAATCAAGAATCCAGGGGTGCCAAGGAGACAGAGCAGAAAGTTAGAAATGGGCCCAGTCCTTGACTTCTTGATGCATCTTAGCCAAACCTCTCTCGCCCTGCACATATATACCATATAGTAGTCGTACAGAATCTAGTCCTCAGAGCGCTCAGCTAATTAGAAGGCTAGCTTTTTCTTCTCATATTACAAATGATAAACTTGAAAGCATGAACGGTGCCTGTGATTGACAGTCATCACTGGGAATGAGAGCTTGCCTGCCTTGATTCTCCTCCTTCTCCTGCTCTGTGCTTCCCATTGTCTCTGCACCCTGCATTGTAGACATTTGGTCTATCCCTGTGCTATGGTTTCTGAGTTGATGTCATTGTTACTTCCCAGAGATGAGAACATTTGGAAACATAGTACAGTACTCTGTATTTTTGAAGGATTCTGTCTATATTTTTATATTTGAATAAGCCCCTCTGAGATAAACACTTAAAATGCAAAAATTTGAAGATGCTCTCTGTCTACTTAGGGGGTTTTTGTTTTTTTTTTCTTTTTTAATTCTATACTGTAAGTTCTTTGAGTTGCAGATAGTGAGGGAAATGCTAAAATTGATCTTACTTGGAGGGATGAATTTTGCTTTCCTCTTTTTGCCTTTTGCCTGACTTGTCTGTTGTGCTTTTCTGCTTTACCAGTTGTTTCCATGCCCTCTCCAGTGGGCATCGTAGCTGAACCAAGAAATGGACATGTAGCCAACCAGCTTAATAATCACAATGGTCACATGCACAGACAAGGACTCATATTTCACGTGTTCCTTGGAACTTTCCCAGTAGCAGTTAATTGACATTGGTGGAGCACTAGCTTATGGGACCATCAGGGAAGATATTCTTTCCAGGGATATTTCTGTATTAAGACCTTAATAGCAGCAATACCTACTATGTGCTAAGACATAGACCCAGGAGCATACAGGACCCAGTCTTTGCTTGTAGGGGCTAGTAAGTCATGAAAAGACAGCTAGCTGTGAATGTAGTTAAGTAGAAATGATCAACTATCAAAAATACAGTATGATATAGAGTATTCTTTTTTTTTTTTTTTTGAAAGATTTATTAATTTATTATGTATGTATCGCTGCATGACAGAAGAGGGAACCAGATCTCATTACAGATGGTGGTGAGCCACCATGTGGTTGCTGGGAATTGAACTCAGGACCTTTGGAAGACCAGGCAGTGCTCTTAACCTCTGAGCCATCTCTCCAGCCCCGATATAGAGTATTCTAACATGCACATCTGTACACATAAATATACATTGGACATTTTATCTCCATAATAACTAATTACATAAATTCTGTAGTTATTACTGTTTTGAGGGGAGGGGAGAAAAGGTATATTTGGCTTTCATATCTTGATCACAGTTCGTTATTGTGGGAAGTCAGGAGAAGAACTCGAGCAGAAACAGAGGCAGTGCTGGGCTTACAGATTTGCCCACTATCCCTTGTTTCGTTTCCTTCCTTCCTTTTTTTTTTCCTTTCTTCCTCTCTTCCTTTTTTAACTTTATTGATTCTCTGTGAATTTCACATTATGAATTCCAATCCCCCTTATCTCCCTGTCCCCTCAATCCTCCCTCCACCCTTGCAACCTCCCCCAATAGACAAAATCAAAATCCAAACGAAACAACAGCAAGAATCTTACCATGGAGGCTGTAGCCCATTGAGTTACACAGTTTATCCTTTACTTGCAAGTGTTCATTGCCAGGAGTCATTGGTCGGCCTAGGCCTCTGGTTTCTGCTGCACTACCAATAATGGGCTTTCACTGGGGCTCCTCTTGGATAGCCTGTTGTTGCCCTGGGTCATAGAGTATCATTCAGTTCATCCCCTAGTCATCATCGCTTTTAAGTACAGGGGAAGTGTGGCCCTACGGAGTGAGATAACTTAACTGGCACACATAGCTGTTGAAATATTGAGCTACTAGCAGCATTTGATCCTATTCCGTATTCCTTGTAGCACATATGTTAAATAGCTCACCACTTGGGTGTCATCCAGAGCAAACTTTGGTGTGGACAAATGGGAAATGTTGACTAAAACCTGAGAGAAAAGATGTGTCGCTGTAGATGAGTGCCGGGCATGCACTCAGCATGTGCTCCGAACCATCGGTGCAGTGGCAGAAGCAAGCTCAGCACACTAACAACCCTGTGCTGCTGAGGACAGGAAGGTGCAGTCTGTGGCTTCCTTCACACACAGAGCAAGGGATAGAGAGGCACCATCGTGTGGTGCTAATAGACACCAACCTCCTTCTCTTTTGTTCTGCCTGCTGCAGAAAAGAGAGTGTTCATCAAACAAATGACCGGAACAGGTCATGGTGAGATTCAATGACACCTAGCTACTTTAAAAGTAACCTCAAATGGATTTAAGAGTGTTAAGGAAATTTGCTAAAGTTGAAAATTGTAGATTATGGAAATATAGCACAGAACTAGATGATAGCAAGTATCCTTGTTCTCAGCACAATGAAAGAACTCTGAAAACTATGAACTCCACTGAGCACAATTAGACAGCCATCCCTGCAGCCAGTGTAGTTGCAGGGTGCAGAAGAGCTGTGACGGTAACCAGAGCCAGCATAGTTCACAAAAAGCAGTGTCTACAAGGCCCCTGAAAGAGGGCACATGGAACTTAGGAAGAAGAAACAGGGTCTGAATCAGTTCAGCTTGTATGTCCTTTAGAAATACCAACTCATTATTTCTCCGATAATGAAAATCTACTTAATCACCCAGAAGAGGAAACTGTGAGAGTTTGGATGCTGTTGAGCATCACGAATCTAACACTCCTAAAAAGTCAAAGTGATATACAGCCTGATGGGCAAGCAGTTCCAGACTTTGGAGCATTTCAGATTTTCTGCAGGCTGTTCAGCCAGTAAAGCACACAAATGTTCCAGAATCCCTACAAATCTGAAATGAAAACACTTGTGGTCCCAAGTGTCTTGGAAGGGATGCTCACCCGGTATTCACTGTTAAAGGCGAGTAGTCTGACGAACAAGCACAGCTAAACTTGTCTGCTTCAGTACGTCATTCATTCTTAATGCCCAACGTTTAAACCAGTTGCTACAAGATTGGCGTGTAAGTCACAAACCCTAAAAGCTGTAACCACCCTTGTGTCCTCAAGAACAAGCAGTTTGACAGGAAGATGCATTCAGTTTTGCAGGGAAACCTTTACAGAGCCACTGCAAGAAGGTCCATGGAGGTGACCTTGGAATATGCTTAGCTGAGGTCTGCCTCTTTGGGGTATGTAGCACTCACATAACACATGTATACAAGCACATACATCCAGTCGGGGCAGTATGTTCCGCCTCCTTTATTTGTATTTGGCACTTCTCTCAGGCCTCTTCCAGGCCCTCATAAAATACATAATAGGCTGTCGTGCACTCTAGTTTCTTCCTGCGGCATGAGCACTAGATGCTGTTGTCCAGCCTCCCTCTAGCCCCTCAGCCCCCATTCCATTCTCTTCCGTAGTAGCTACTGTTTGATGTTTAGTTCCCGTGTATGAGAGAAAGCATGCAGCCTTTCTGTATCTGGCTTATTTCACTTAACATAACATCCTTCACTTCTAACCATTTTGCTGCAGAGGACAGGATGTGTCCTTCCTTATGACTGAGTAAGCCCCGAATAGGCGGAGAGCGGGAGACAGAGGGACATGTCTTAACCCAGTCAGCCAGTACGTTGCTTCCTCAAAAAACTAAAAACATATCTTTCGTTTGTTTGATTCAGATACCCCATTTCTGGGCACATATCCAAAGGCAAGGAAGTCAGCATATTAAAGCTGCACCTGTCCATGTCCATGCTGATGACAGCAATATTCATAGTCGAGAGATAGTATCGACCTAGCTATCCGTTTTCCTGCATCTTCAACTTGGTGTGTGTTTAGAAATAGCAGGGAAACTTTGGGCACAATCTTCTAGAAAACCAGAAAGCAGAGTGTCTCTGTAAATACTTTTCTGAAGTAAAGGCTGAATCTTTTTTGCAAAGAAATGCTACAAAGTGTTATTGAGAATAAACGTAATTCATAATTTGTGAGTATTAAATAAATACAGAAAAGAGAAAGAAAAACAGTGTAGAAAAGGGAGATTGCACAATTCAAATAATGAGGGAAAAGAAGAAAACAGATCCCTTATTTCTGATATATATTATTTATGTTTTGCCTCTCCTCCTCAGCCTGTGACACTTGAACCTAATTTAAATGTTAATCTTACACACACAAACACACACACAGGCACACACACAGGCACGCCGCTTTGACTGACAACATGGAAAGTACAGCGGAAACCTGTTCACTTATACCCAAAGTCTTCCTTTTCAAGATCCATGACTTAGAAATCCTTGGGTTTTTTGTTGGTTAGCAGCATTCTCCTTCCGGATCTTACCAGGTTAGACAATGTTAGCACATCTTCCCTGAAGGTGAGGAGCTATGGGGTGCAGGATAGAGAACCTTAGAGAGCACTCTCAGGAAGTCTAGCCTAGAGTTTACAGCATTCCATAAAAGAGGAAGTCGAGGAATCTTTTTTCCCCTTTGAGATAAGATTTCATGTATCCCAAGCTGGCCTTAAACTTACCTTGTAGCCAAAGATAGCTTTAACTTCTCCTCTTACTGCCTCAGTGTTCCAAGTGCTGGAATTACAGGCATGTGCCGCCATGCGTGCCTTATGTAGTACTACTGCACGTCAAACCCATGACTTTTTGTGCTTAGCAGGCACTTTACTTTCATTCCCAACCCAGAAGTCCTTGGTGACCCTTCACGCCACTCTTTCCTGTTCCAAATTTTCCATAGTTCACAAATATCTCACAAGGAGAAGGTTATCTTCATTCGTCAAGGCACAGTGAAGAATACGAAAAGCAGTTTAGCTATTTCAAGCAAGAAAAAATTAGATGTTTTAAAAATTGCTGAGAGAGCTTAGAAAACAGTTGGAAGGAAGCGAGAAGCCAGGAAAGTGGATGTCATCTTTCAGGAAATCAGGAAATGCAACCCAGGGTTCCGCCTACCTAGAGCTAGGAAGCAGATGTTTGCAGTGGGAACTGCCGCAGCCTCTTCCCTGCCAGCTGCCAACATGTCTGTTGTTAGCCCTGCAAGAGGAGAATGGTGTTTTCCTTTTCTTACACATCTTTGGGGAGCAGTTTTAGTGGCAGAACCCAAATCCCGAACCCTACTTGCAAGAGTTGGAAAATTTCCCTGTGCTTCCGGGAAAGCAGCTGGGAAAGTTGCCATGTTGTCGGCAGACAAATGTACACGGGTGTCCCCACTCCACTCCTGTGGCATATGCAGTCTAAGGTGATATGAGGGGAAACCGTTTCCAACAAAGCAGATGACATAGCCAGACTCGGAGCCGGGAGGTGACTCAGACAGTACCTGTCACACAAGCATGGGATCTGAAGATTCCCTTCTTATTAGATGGAAAGATGATTCCGCTCTGCCATCGCTAGTCCCCTTCTCCCTATATCACTGTTCTCATAGGTTTGCGATCCGGTCCAAAAGGTCACGATTTTATACAGTACAAACGTCTTATCTCTCTATCATTTTTTTCTGGCCACCACCCCTGTGAACAGTAAGTTCCCCGTCCTCCAGAGTTTTTAATGGAATCTAGGAATCTCAGTCTCCTGGGTGCCTAGCAGGAGGCTTAACAGCAATAACTTAGGTTTACTGAGCATTTACTAATGTACTGTCATTGTTTCAAGTACTGCTATGTTTTTAAATCTCACTGCATCTTTATAGTGACTGAAATCATCACTCTTGTTCACAAGTTTTACTGCTTTGTCCAAGGTTATAGTAAGTGTTTGAAATCAGAGTTCAGCCATTGTTTTCTAGGACGTTCCAGAAGATAAGGACTTGGTTTATAACTAAATATAAGAACATTCACATATGTGGAGCATAGTAGTGCATGACTTTAATCCCACTACTCAGGAAGCAGAGGCAGGAAGAGCTCTGTGAATTCAAGATCAGCCTGGCCTATATAGTGAGTTACTGAACAGCCAGCCAGGGCTACATAGAGACACCCCGTCTCAAAGGAAGGAACAAAGGAAAAGGAAAACCACTCATATATTGTTTGAGAAAAGTAGTTAGATTTTGAAAGTATTTTTTTTTTAAGATTTCTTTACTTTTGCCAGGCAGTGGTGGCACATGCACACCTTTAATCCCAGCACTTTGGAGGCAAAGGCAAGAAAATCTCTGAGTTTGAGGCCAGCCTGGTCTACACAGTGAGTTTCAAGATAGCTAGGGATATAGAGAGAAACCCTGTGTCAAACAAAACAAAACAGCAAAAGGATTTATTTTATGTGTATGAGTACTTTACCTATGCATATGTTTCGGTACCACTTACATGTCTAGTTCCTGTAGAGGCCAAAGGATGGCATCAAAAATGGTTGTGAGCCACCATGTGGATGCTGGGAATTGTGAAGAGCAATCAGTTAGCCACTGAGCTGTCTCTCCAGCCACTTGAGAATAGTTTTTAATTATATAAACCAGCTGATAAACAACTGCATCCTCATAAAGGATTTAAACTCAGATTGATAACATTTTAGCTGTTTGTTTTGTTAGGGTTTTTTTTGGGGGGGGGTTGTTTTTTTTTTCAAGACAGGGTTTCTCTGTAGCTTTGGAGTCTATCCTGGAACTAGCTCTTGTAGACCAGGCTGGCCTCAAACTCACAGAGATCAGCCTGCCTCTGCCTCCCAAGTGCTAGCATTAAAGGTGTGTGATACCACTGCCCCGCCTAATATTTTATTTTTTTTATTTTTTTTTTACTTGAAAGTTGTATTTATTAAAGAGCCCAAAGGCATTTGAACCTCAATTTACATTTTTCTTTTTTTTTAAATTTATTTATTTATTAAGGATTTCTGCCTCGTCCCCACAACCGCTTCCCATTTCCCTCCCCCTCCCCCCGATCAAGTCCCCCCCCTCATCTGCTCGAAGAGCAATCAGGGTTCCCTGACCTGTGGGAAGCCCAAGGACTGCCCACCTCTATCCAGGTCTCATAAGGTGAGCATTCAAACTGCCTAGGCTCCCACGATCTGGAGAAGACAATAATCAACTTTATATGGAAAAACAAAAAACCCGCCTAATATTTTAGTTTTTAAGAAAGTTGGTTGTGCTAGTTCCAGGACAGGCTCCAAAACCACAGAGAAACCCTGTCTCGAAAAAAAAAAAAAAAAAAAAAAAAGAAAGTTGGTTGTGGAGACATATACATGAACTGTGAATTATTCTATGGATGACATGGGAATAAATACATGAACAATTTTCATGTGTTACTAATGTAAAAAGACAGAAATGTGGTCATACATTATTAACTTTCAGAAGGCACTAGTCCATGTGTGTATGGCTAGCACATTTGACACATGAGAGATTGAAGGGAAATATACAGCTGTAATATTTGCTACATGCTAGAGAGGTAGTCACTGAAGAAAAATAGTAGCAGGATTAATGCCTGAGGGTTCTGCTCTGTGTATACAGGTCAATTCTCTCTGCATCCCTGACTGCCAAGATGCAGCAGAGAAGCCGCTGCCAGTACATAGCTAGTCACAGTGATGTCACGTGTCTTTCTATCTTCCATAAACCAGCTATTTGCATATTGTCCTGATGATAGGCAGGGATCTGAGGACCAAGTTTCTAGGCTTCTGGCTGGCTGTTCCCTGAAGTCAGTTATTCTCAGGCTTTAGCATGAAAAGGAAAGCTGACCAAATGGTCCAATGTATACATTACGCTAGAGGGAGGGTATCTTCCATCTACCGTATCTTTGTTAGGTAAATAATAATATTAGTAACAGGAATACCATGACTAAGCGTCATGCATCCAACTCTGTTCTAGTCTTTTATGAATTTTCTTATTTAATCATCAGAATCTTGTGAGGATGATAATCCTTTTCATATTGGTTAAGAACCTGTTTTGGCATTATACATATATCTGAAATTCTCAAGAATAAAAAAAAATTACCTCGTAATCTGTTATGGAGAAGGTGATCCAAATAATATATGAGACAGTGAGAATTTGAACCCGGGTCTTTCTGAGGGCATCTCATTCAATGTGTTTGATACTTTCTTGTTCTAGGAACCATGTTATTTGCTGAGGACACCAAGATAAAAATGAGATTGTTCCTACTGCCAATCAAGAAAGTCATGATTATTTCCTATTTCCGTCCCAGTTTATGAGTGATATGACTGCCTGGAAAGCGGGAACTGTAACGCATTCAGTAGAAGAGGATCCAGGATGGGTTATCAGGCTGTTTACTTCATTTTGTCCCCATTTGTAGGGCTTGCCATCTGGCCTGTGTATTGGGAACCATACTTAGTGTTGTTTCCTGTTTCACCATTTGCAAATAAGCCTAATGTTTTCATTTGCAGAGTGAATTAATCATGCTCTAAAGCTCTTTGGAAGATTTGCAGGCAATAAGCTTTAAGAATCCTGTCTGACCCTTTGATGTACAGTGCTGTCCTGTCTGCACATGTTCTAGTGCAATGGTGGAACAAAGCTTGTAGGAGTAAACAAACAACTCCACCAGATGGACCCCATAGCTGACAGTGCTTGGGTGACCAAGACCCTGAGACTAGTTAACCCAGGGACCTAGTGTAAAACCAAGTACCACCGTCCTTAAAAATAAATAAATACATTTTTAAGAAGCATTAAAATGACTTCTCATGACATTCTGAAATACTCATAAATCATAAATCCTCCTACAATAGAGGAGAACAATACAAAGATCCAAGCCAGATATTATTCAGGGAATGAGAGACCATGGAACACCACTCTAAATGGAAGAATGTCTCAATCAAATTCCTCTCCTCAGGGCTCAGTTAACTCTGTGGAGGAAGAGGCAGAAAGAATGTAAGAGCCAGAGGAATAGAAGACACTAAGAAAACAAGGCCTCCTAAACACAGTAGACCTGACATACATATGAACTCACAGAGACTGGGCATGCACAGGGCCTGCAGGGGTCTGTACCACATAGCGTCATAGGGTCCTAGAGCCTAAAGAAGCAGACACATGCCCACAACTGTAACCCAGAAGTTTTCTCCAATTAGTAACCACTTGCAAATGAAAATTCAGTTTTCTCCAAGGAAGTCTCACTGGGGAAACAAGCACTTTCAAGGCTACTTGCCCAGCAGGAGGTGGCCAGCAAAGAAAATGCAACAGCACCATTGGAGGTTCCTTGTCTCATAACATTGTGTCAGAGCTTTTGGTTTTGTTTTCTTTTTCATTTTTATTTTATTCTATTTATATATTTTCTCCCGCTCATAGGTTCTTTGCATATATATTATGCTTTCAGTTCAGTGTTTTTATGGGATTCCTGAGTGTGTAAACAAGTAACTCTCTGAATCTGTCTGTTTCATGGGCCTTTTCTTAGACTTTTTTCCTTTTGTTTGTTTGTTTTGTCTTAGTCTGATGTATTAGTTTTTATTTTATTATACTTTATTTTATTATTTCTAGAAGCCTGTTTTCTAATGAGAGAAAGAAAGGGGCTAGATCTGGATGGGAGGAGAGGTGGAGAGGAACTGGGAGGAACAGAGGAAAACCTAATTAGAATACATTATGTGAGAATGAAACTATATTCAATAAGAGGGGGAAAGCAGAGTAATTCCAATATAGAGGAAAGTCCATGTAATAATAATATAGGAAAAATTACAATATAATAAGTTGGTGGTTACTCCCCCTAGTATGTCAGCCATGATTTGGTTGATCAGATATCCCTAGCAGTAGACTGATATATGGTTGCTGGTTTCACATAAAATAATGTTCCAAGTCCTGCCTCCTACATATGGCTTTCTTGTTAATGGCAAAAAGCAGTATCTTTCATTTCAACCTTAGGCTTTATCCATATGTTTGAAGGACACTTGTCTGGTTGAGTTTTGTCAAGTTGACACAGGCCTAGACATATCAGAGAAGAGGGGATGTTAACTGAGAAAATGGCTCCAATCATCTTGCCTTCTGAGCAAGTTGTGAGGCATTTTCTTACATAATGAATAGTATATGCAGGCCCAACCTGTTACGGATGGTGCCAACCCTGGTAGATGACTGTGTGATGTTGTAATAGGAGCAGCGGGTTGCGTTCCTGCCGCCCCAGCTCTTGGTTGCCTGGCAAGCTTATGCCCCGAAATAACAACACACAAACTGTATTCTTTTAAACACTGCTTGGCCCATTAACTCTAGCCCTTACAGGCTAATTCTCATATCCCGATCAACCCATCTCTAATAATCTGTGTAGCATCAGTCTTACCGGGAAAGATTCAGCATATCTGACCTGGCAGCTTGCTTCATGGCATCTGCCCGGGAGAGGGGAGCATGACCTCTAGTCCAGAGAGTCTGAGTTCACTTCCTCTTCCTCCCAGCATTCTGTTCTGTTTACTCCACCCACCTATGTTCTAACCAATAAAATGGGCCAAGGCAGTTTCTTTATTAGCCAATGACCTTCCTCCATCAGTGTGATATATAAGAAAGCAGCCTGAGCAAGCCAGGAGGAGTTAGCCAATAAGCAGCACTTCTCTATGACTGTCTGCTTCAGTTCCTGCTCCAGGTTCCTGCCCTGACTCCCTCAGTGATGGATGTGACCCGAGAGTGTAGGCTGAGACCACCAGGAATCCTGTTTGAACAAAGACAAATGTTTTCTCTCTGCCAATCAATGTTTTTTGCCTCAAAAATTACCTTAAAATGGAAACCTGTCCCTTTTTCACCTAACACTGGGGATGCTCTGTGATTTGGGGTTTTATGCAGTCATGGACTTAACATAGCTCCATAATTGTGCAATCCACAGGACCAGAGCTGTTCCGTAGCTGCCCCTCCCTGGTTGCTCTTTAATATCTGCAGAAGCTAAATTGGCCACACCACAAGCCTTTTTAGTAGATAATGAGGTTTTCTTGGTTTCTTTTTTCTTTTCTTTTTTTTTTTTTTCAGCCAAGCCTCCAGGAAGATTATTTAGAATTAAAAGGGGGGGAAAAATCAATCTCAATGTTCTGCCCAGGGCTGAAATAGGTGAGGTCTGTACTGTCAATCACATGCTATAAACATCATGTGTCCACACTGGTCTGCACTGTATGTAGATAGGACCCTGCAGCTAACTGCTCCGAGGACCTAGAACTTGCTCAGACTTGTAACCATCAAGCAGTGTTTTATGAGTACTGAATACAGCAGCCTCTCTACAGAACCCTGCTGTGCGCATTGTGCATTTCAGACTCAGAGTTGGCCCCTTATCCCATGGTCGCCTAGGGGAACTACAATCCATTTTTAAGTTGGCTCTTATTTTTGTTTCACTCTTCAGAAGGCCTCACATGAGTCCCCTTTGTAATTTTTCACTCAGATGCTCACACTCCCGGAACTTCAGGTTTCTTCCCTGAAACAGAATTATAAGCTTGACTAATGACTGTTAGGGAGACATGAGATTGAAACAATTGTAAAGATACAGTTTTGGTTTGTTTTTTTTTTTTTTGTAATGGATGTAAAATTCTTTGGTTTGTCCTTAACTTGAAGGTTAAATTCAGCAAGTATTATTGGGAATCTGCTGGTTGTAAACAAGAGCTGTATATTGTGAATCATGCTGAGAAGAAAGGGCTAATATTTTATTGACACATATCTAAGCATTTCCTAGGGATTTTACAGGTGGATAAAGTAAAAAATGAAATAGGCCAAGTATACAATAGAGAGACAGAGGAATATACTCAGAAAGGCGAAGGATCAAAACCACAGCCACCTTACCTCTCAACTTCCCAGCCAAAAAAAGAGTGAGCTTCATTTTCCTCGCACCTTATCACTTCCCTTCTCTGCCTAGACATATCACTTCCTGTCTGTCTGTACAGGCCTCCAGACCTCTATGGTTAGCTAGTGGCTAGCTCTGCCCTCTGACTTTTAGGCAAGCTTTAGTTGTACAAACAAGATTTCACCACATTTCCCCTTTTTTGTCTAAAAACTTGAAAAGGTTGTAACTAGCATAAGAAAAACTACATACAACAAGTACAATAATTATATATGATGATGAATACTTCAACAATGTCTAGCTATGTCTCTCAACCTTATACACTTTATATTGCTTTAGTGAATTTCTTTTCTGAATCTCATAACAAGGAAAACAATAACTATAAAGTCTTCAACTCCATCTGACCCAAGAAGGAAATAATATTACCTGAGTAAGCAGGAAATGCAAGCAAGCAACTTCCAAAAACTGTGAGAAATGACAGAAATAGCTGACTGCATAGACAGTCTCCCAAGGTTCCTCTGCAACGTTGGGGCATCCATCTTCGGCTTACAGGACTATCGTATCTGACAGACCTTAATGTGGTAATATCTTGTTTGTACAAATAAAACTTGCCTAAAAATCAGAGAACAGAGCTAGCCACTAGCTAAACATAGAGGTCTAGAGGCCTGTACAAACAGAGAGGTAAGGTGGCTTTGGTTTTCTACTTTCATCTCTCTGATCTCTCAGCATTTTCCCCAATATCTGACTCTGGGCTTTTATTATTAAGACCCATTAAAACTCATGCTACAATAATATCTCAAATAAATGTTACAGACATCTGAAATATTAAGCTTCTACAGTGAGTAGAACAGACATATGTTCGTCACCAGACTTTATATATAAAATAATATATGGCTTCTCAAAAAAAAAACATTCCATGAAACACTTAGAAGTTACCATATCCCTGGTCTATGATCAATAGTAGTAAGAGATGTAAAGTTCAGTCATTTAAACAGCAAATAGTACTGTAGGAAAGGAAAAACTCTGCCTCGTATACCCACATAAAGTGTTCCCTTCAGAGTCAGGGAGTACCTGTCTGTAGCATAAATACGTCATCAACTAAGTGACTGCATTAAAGGAAAGCAGAGAAGAATGTTGTACCTTCCCCCAGGCTCCCACATCCTTACTACTTTTTTCTTTCCTGGTAATGAACTTCTACTTTTCTCCACTGTAATTTTTATATCAGGCTTTTTTGTACCACCAGCCTCCAAATCATGACACAGAGACTTATTATTAATTATGAAAGCTTGGCCTATAGCTTAGGCTTGTCCCACTAGCTCTTATAACTTAAATTAACCCATTTCTATTCATCTATGCCCTGCCACATGGCTCATGGCTTTTACCTCTGTTCCTGTATGTCTTGCTTTCTCCCTGTCTAGCTGGAGACCCTGCCTTTCCTCTTCCCAGCGCTCTCTCTGTCCAGAAGTCTCACCTTTATTTCCTGCCTAACTATTGGCCATTTAGCTTTTTATTAAACACCCACAATGATACATCTTCACATAATGTAAAGGAATATCCACAACAATCTTTATTTTTGAGAATCCCTTCAGTTTTCCCAGTTCTTCCATGAGAATGGACCAAAGAGAGCCCCCATGTACAGTGATCATTGTGTTGCTATGACCAAACACCTGAGAGAAACAGCTGTGGGGAAAAGGTCTGTTTTGACTCACAACTTCAGAGGGTTCTCAGTCCATCAGGACAGGGTAAACATGGAGCTCAGGTGAGAAGTGTTTGACAGAGATGCCTTACATTACAGCAGACCAAGAAGAAAAATCAGAACTGGAACCAGGGGCCAAGGCTGTGAATTTAAAGGCCCACCCACCTCTCGTGACCAGCTTCTACCAGCTAGGTCCTATGGCTGAAGGTTCCACACTCTCCCCTCTCCCCCATATAGCACCACCTGCTGGGAAACAAGCATTCCAAACCCAGTCTGGAATGTAATGAACTGCTAGGAGTTGGCCTGCATATTGACTGGCAGTCTCATAGGAAAGCTGTATTTCTAGAACTGGTTACAAGCTTTTCCGTGTGTGGGGGCTAATCTGAACAATGGGGATATGTTGCCATTCTTTGAAGTCAGAATGATATTGGTTAAAGAACATGCCAGTCCACACTTTGGTTTCAGAGTCAATTGACTTTGCTAGTTTAAACTGAATTGCTACTTATATTTGCAAGAAATGAGCCTTTGAAATAGGAAGTAAGATGAGAGAACTTCCCATGCATATACCTTAGCTTTGTCTTTATTTGTAATCACTAGATTGCCTGAGCTTAGTGTGGTGGTACACATCTGTTATCCTTGTTCTCAGAAGACAACAGCAGGAAGATCAGTTCAAGGCCGTCTTCAGCTCTACCAAATTCAAAGTTAAGACTACTTAAGGTCCTGTCCCCCCCCCAAAAAAAAACCAAAAATCTAGAAAATACATAATTTGGAAGGGGAGGAAAGAGCAATAAATGAACTAAATGAGCCAAGAACATACCTGTAATCCAAGCACTCGTTAAACCAGGAAGATTATAGCAAAATTCAGCTTGGTCTACATGTGAACTCCGGCCACCTAGGGCCGCTGACCAAGACCTTATCTTAAAGACAGACAGACAGACAGAGTAAACCATTAGTTAATTAAAGATAAATGAATAACCTAGTTGTGGAAATAAATGTTTATCATAAAAGAGTAATCCTGAAGTTACTAAGAGGGCTCAGTCAGTAAAGTGCTTATCTCAGAAGCATGAAAGACAGAATTAATTTCCCAGAACCTATATAGTTCTGCAGGGGAGGGGCCAGGAGGAGCCCTAGGGCCCACTGGCCAAACAGTCTATCCTAATGAGTGAGTTCCAAGCCAAAGAGAGATCCCCATAAGTAGACAGCATTCCTGAAGATGACACCCAGGGTTGTCCTCTGATCTCCACACATGCACATACATGTACACACGTTCATGAAAAATGTTGCCAAGAAATTTCCATTTAGAATAGAGTAAAAGGTACCTAAGGTGAAGTTAATTGGATAAGAGATACTTGATCCAGTGAAGATCACTTGCATTTTTCAGATGCCAAGAAGCTTTGTAAATAACTAAATCACTTAACAGTTATAAAAATGTCTACAGAGCCCAGAGCATTGGAGTGGAGGAAGTTAAGCTTGAATGTGTTTGCAAGTATTCCAAGGGCATGGATAAAAACTGTGGGTAGTGGTGCAAAGTTTATAAAGACAACAAATAACGCTAGCTGCATTGAAGTGTAGCCTGGAACTGGAAGTAGCTGACATTTGGAAGTCCACCAGCAGTGGTAGGCTCACTAGCGGCAGGTTACATAGGCATCTGAGGACTGGGAAGAAGCAGGATGGAGGGGCTGCTCTCACTGTCCCCACTGACTGAGTTTCACACCCTGTCATCATTCCAAAGTGTTCAGCCTGATAACACCATCAAAGGATCTCAAAGTTATTTACAAGACCTAATAACGTATTACTTTCAGAGCAAGGAAGATGTAATTGCCACAATTTTCTAAATAGGAAAACTGAAGACTGGAAATTAAGTAATTTGATCTCAGGTGAGAGCAGACATCATTACGTGGTGGCTGTCATCTCTGTACACATAAGAACAGGATTCAGAAATAATTACTCTACCAAAATTTGATTTCCTAAGCTGTTCCCAATGAGAAGTCTCCTGAGATCATTCTCCCGTGTCTTTTTCTATCCTCTAAAAGATTTGCGTTTACAGGGTTAACCTTTCTTTTTCTGCCATGATAACTATCTCTCTTTTTTCAGTTTATCCCTTTCCTGACAGCTGATAGCAGCCTAAGCTAATATTGTAACAATTTTAGATATTACAGATGTATGAGGATGTCCTCCCACGAATCAATTAAAGAAGCCACAGTAAGTCACCACTGAAAGTGTGGCAGCTGCATCCTGGAAAGCAGATGCTCCTCCGGGTGTGAATGAGTCCAATTTTGACTAATTTTAAGACCTAAACAGATTTCAGTCTGGTTAATATTGGGCTGCGGAGCCACTTGAGACATCCTAATGCCCTCGACTGATTGCTTCTCCATGACAGTTACTGGGTTGGCTTTCCTTGAGAGAAACTGGGTATTTGACAAGCCAAGGATTTTATGTCGACAGAAAAAGAGGGGCCCAAATCTCTGTTGTAGCAAGGTGGACTAACTAATTCTAAAAATAAGGAGGCTTCAAGAGGCAGTGCTGCCTATAGGGAAAGCTCATGAGCTGTAGGAATTAGCTAGAATTGAATAAAACTTTATTTCTGTAAGATTCCTAAACAGTCCCCCCATAAAAACATCTATAACAAGTGACTTCCTCATCCCCACTCTTTACCTATAGTGTACCCAGAAAACTAAAGAGAAAGACAGAGTAGTAAATGGTCAGTTGTTCTTTCTTTTTCTGGTCTTTACAGCCAGTTACTGTGTGCATTCTTTATTGTTTTATGCTGGTCAATTAAAGTCACTCCATCAGTTTAACTAAAAGCATAATGTTAAATTATATAATGCCTTCAGTTATTCTTCTTACTTTGATTATGGAAAATGCATGAGTAATTAGTGGTGTGGTTAAGAGACAAGCATAAATAAATGATCGGTGAATGGGACATGATCATTGCTCGACTAGAGTTAGATGGAGAAAATGCAGACGAGTCACTGGCCCCACCCTCGGATGAATGAGAAATTTTGAAAAGATATAAAAACCATCACAGCAGCTGGGTGGTGGTGGCGCACGCCTTTAATCCCAGTACTCGGGAGGCAGAGGCAGGTGGATCTCTGTGAGTTCGAGGCCAGCCTGGTCTACAAGAGCTATTTCGGGGACAGGCACCAAAGCTACAGAGAAACCCTGTCTCGAAAAACAAAACAAAACAAAACAAAATCACAGCTATTGATTAATAGAACCTCATGATAGAATTAAGAGATTTGCTTTAAAGTATGGCAGGCAAAAGGTAAGGTTTGGGGGAAGGGATGAGTTGAAGAAAAGAAAATTGTGCGCATTTAAGAAAAACTGGAGTCAGTACTCGGGAGGCAGAGGCAGGCGGATCTCTGTGAGTTCGAGACCAGCCTGGTCTACAAGAGCTAGTTCCAGGACAGGAACCAAAAGCTACGGAGAAACCCTGTCTCGAAAATTAAAAAAAAAAAAAAGAAAGAAAGAAAGAAAGAAAAACTGGAGTATTTTGCCAGATAAATTATAGAGAGCTGGGGTACAGCATAGTGCTGCAACTTGTGCCTGGTGTGAAAAGCTCTAGGCTTGATCCCCAGCACTGAAAAGACAGCAGCCATTAAAAGCTGTCTAAGGAGCCAGGGCTTGATCACACAAGCACTAGAAAATGCAGTGAAATTAGCATCACTATACTTACATTTTGGGTAATTAGCTCCTACCTGCTTCATGTTTTGTTGCATTTAAAAGGTCAAACATGAAACAGACCTCAGAAGATCCATGAAAAAGAGAAGTCTGAACCAAGGAAGAGGCAGTTGATGTAGAAAAGAGAAAACAAATATTGGGAAAATATTTGCTAATTAGAATAAGTAAAAACTGGCCTTTAGTGGAAAAAAAAGTCAAAGATAAAACAGTTTATATTTCACTGGTAGGAAGGCAATTTAAATAAATTTTCCAAGGAACCATAACGTGTTTAGTTTTGAGATGCCTATGTAATGTGCACAAGTAGAGAGGTTTTTATAAAGGATTAAATGAAGTTTTTAGAGCCCTGAATTTATGAATTCATAAATAATAGGAGTGTCGAAAATGGATGAGCTCCACTCTCAGGTCCAGGAAAGCCTGGCAGTTATAGTAGGCTAAACGAAAAGGACGCAGCCTCGGGAATGCCAGAGAGACCGAAGAGTATTCACGAGAACATGGTGTGACATCAGCCGGAGCAGATGTAATTTCAAGAAGTAAATGGCCGGTGGTGCTCTATGTAGCAGAAAGCTCAGGTGGCATTAGCATCGAAAAGCATCCCACGAATTTGGAAATTTGAATTTCATAGAGTGATATCAGAATAACTTTTACTAAAGTAGTGAAAGGAGAAATCAAATTGTGGCCCACTGAGGAGTTAATACTAGGCAGGCCTGTAGATCAAGTAGCTGGTGGAAGTTCTCTCAGCCAGCCCGCAAGAATCTGAGATCTCCTGAGAGAAGTGGGAAGGACTGGAAGGGCCGTGAGTGGGGAAGTCACTGAGAAGGGGTAGCTAGCTGGCTGATACAATGGCTGAGAAGTAATGGGCGGCACTTTTTAATTTAAAAAATATTAGACAATACATTTTGATCATGTTTTCCTCCTTCTCCAACTCCTCCCAGATTGTCCCCACCTCCCTACCACACAACTTTCTGTTCTCTCTCTGAGTGCTCCAGAGTCACTCACTCTTCTGAACATTGACCAGTGGTGGTGTCCGTGTTGGTGCCCATCTACAGCAAGGAGAAGCTTTGCTATTGAGGGCTGAGTGAGGCACTGGTCTGTGAGTGTAGTAATATGTCATTAGAAGTGATGTTATTTTTGTTTTATTTTGCAGAATAATAGCATTAGGTTTTCTTCTACACCCATGACCTAACTAGTCTCGGGTTCTTAGGCACTTTAGCACTGTTGGATATCCTGATATGAATTCCATCTCATGAAGTGAACCTTAGATCCAGTCACATAGTGGTTGATTACTACTATGATGTTTGTATTGCGGTTGTACCAGTGTATCTTGCAGCTGGCTGACTGTTGTAGTTGCTGGATTGTAATACTGACTACCTTCCTCCTCCAGTAACACCATAAACACTGGGCTGCGGGCGTGAAGCCTCTAACTGTGCACCATTCTCAACAGAGCCTTACCATCAACTTTGGAAAGCTTTTTTGAGATTAGAATCAAGAACTTCCTATTGGCAATGTTCTGCTCTTTGATTTTTCTTTTGTTTTCATGACAGTGGGTGTAAGACTGGCCCAGGGCCAAAGGGAGCCTTAAGGCAATAGAACAAAAGAAGACAGAGGGAATCGTGCTTTCTGGTGGAAGGGTGTCTTGAGGCCTCAGCTCTGCCATCCATGCTGAGGGCCTTCAAAGGAGAAAGTGGAGGGATTTCTGAGTTGTAGCTGCGTGGCTGGTGTATTGCAAACAAGCAAGCAGAGGAGAGAATGAAAGAGGAACGCTCTTGAACTGGTTGTGGTGTTAGGACCTACCATTTCAGAAGCTGGACACAGAGCAGACTCACCAGCCAGCTGCTATTCTTTCATTCCAGGGCTTTGAGAGGGTGTGTATTTTCCTGATAGGGCAAGAAGTTTAGAGTCAGTGCCACTGCTGGCCATAGTTCCCAAATCAGGAAGAGGCAGAGCAGGAGAGAAAGGAGTGGCACCAGCATAGCCCTTTCTTTTTATCAGAAAAGCAGGAGTCTCTGAGGGGCGGCACAGAATTCTGCTGGAGGGCTTCCCAGACTGTGACACAGGGCCACTTCTTTCTGTAATTCCAGGGCTTCAAATAGTGTACATTTCATATGCTAGAGTGAAGGTGGGACATGAAATTGCCCTGTCCAGTGTCTCAGCAAAAAGCACAAGGTTCATCTTCCTCCCATTAGACCAGTGGACTTAATAGAGGAAGCCCCAGTAACGTCAGCATGAGGGTGAACTAGAAATCTTAAAAGAGACATGCTTGTATATAGTGGTCACATTATGGATGATCAGATATCAACCTTCCCCCAGGCTAGAAACAGCTGCTCAGGGTGCATGTCTTAAAGAGGTGATCAACTGCTAACATTTTAAAAGTTCAGTACCCATGGGGCTGTGGCAGAATGAAGAGAAGCCTCCAAGACAGATAGATAATCACTTAGTCTCTAGAAGGGTGTGTGCAGAGGTGTGTGCGGTGTGGTGTGGTGAGTGAGTGGCTAAGGATGATGCGTGTAGATGTGGGGGTGTGGTGTAGTGTTTTGTGGTATGTGGGGGGTGTTGTCCAGTAATCTCATTTCTTTACTATAAACAAAATCTATCAACACTGTCACTTGACATTTAAGAGCCAGTTAATTGTTCTCTGCTGCCTTTGCCATGCTCAGCATTTCTTTGCTCGGTATATTTCTTATTTTAGAAAGCTTCGTAAACTTGAGGGAGCTCTCAGGAATTGACAAGCCAGCATTTCAGGGAAGCTGTAGACATAAGTTACTATGTTACTTTAATATCACGCCACAGCTTTGCTGTACCATACAGTCAGACACAACGCAGTTTCCGTTATTCCACACTGCTCCTGCCATGCCCATTGCAAGCTTTACTTGGCAGCTGAACCTGCCGTTTGTGCATTTTATTTTGGGTTTTAGTTTTGTTGTATGTATTTTTGTTTCTGATACTTTGGGGAGTGGTCAGTTTTCACATGGTGAAGTTAGTTGTTTGTATGATAAAAAAAAAAGGGGGAAATTTCTAGCTTTTTAATGGATTTTACCCAAAATATTTTTGATAGTATTTGGTCAGTTATAGTGTTTGGGAGCTTGAGATCATGAGTACAATGTCAGAGTGATCTCTGCCTCTTCTCATTGATGTGTATAGATAACTCTGTAGACCAGAGTTTGTATCACATACAAAATGAATTCAGAGCCTTAAAAGCCCTAAAGTGATTTGAAATATTCTAATAATGTCACTTGAAGTTGCTTTCATCTGGCCTGCCACATGAAACGTTGTGATGGCAGTGATGCTGCATTGCCACAAAGCACCATGAATAGCAGTAACATTTGAGGGGACATGCAGTATTTTACAGCCACTCTCTGGCAGATGGAGTTTGTGAACAGCTAGGACAGTTCAGGGATTATTGGAATTTTAAATCTCCGTGACTATATTCTCCTCCTGACAGGCCAGTTCCTGTGAATGACATTCACTTGTTTATGCTCATGTGATGCTGTTTTAATTTCTTAGGGTGCGGATCCAAAGGAAACTTTAGCCTTAAAAGTTACATGCCTGGATCACATGTCTGGCCCTCACCTGGGCTTGATAGTACAGGAAAAGACATAATCATAATAGACTTGACTTGGGCAGGTGGTGACCACTATCCTATAAAATGAGTTATTGATGTCTCTGGGTCCTATGGTGTGCTCTAAGCCCACAGATCTCTTCTGCAAAGATCCACATCCTCCAACAGGGAAAAGGCTTCTCTGCCAAAGAAGCAAAACTGTACAGACGACTAGAAACTGAACTTTGACATGGATGGGATTGTTTCTGGATGTAATTATTAAGATTTCACTTGAACAAATAAAAGATTAAGGAAGAGTAACAACTGTTTATGTTTCTGACTTAAATGAATACTGAGAAAACTTCATGTGCTAATATTGTATTTTTCCTATGTCAATCCATTTATCAGTATGTGACCAAGTTGTCCCTATTTTACACAAAAGACTAAGGCAGAAATGTTTAAAGAGATTGGCTCTTGCTATACGGTAGCGAGAAGACAATGTACAGCAGTTGAGAATCCAGAGAGCTAAAAAGTCTTGGCTAATGTGGCCCAAATTCTGTTGATGATCTCCAAGAAACTGGAGAAGCTCAAGTAAACAACACTCCCGCTACCGCAGCTCAGTATTTTCTTAAGGAATCTATTTAAGTGTTTTAATATTTTATTTAGTATTAATATATACATGTAACTTTGGATCAAATCTACTGTCCAACTTTTCCCTTGTCCTCAACTTTTCCCTCCCAACTTCATGTACACTCTCCTTTCTTTTTAAGTTTTTTAATACCCTTCGTCCACTTAGTACTACCTGACATGCTCGGTGTAGGACCATGTACAGGAGGATGAGTAGCTACTCAAAACCCTCATACTACCCACAGAAAGCTGGCTTTCCCTCCCCAACACCCATCAGATGCCAATAGCTCTTCAGAGAGAGGTGGAATTTCATGAGCACCTGCCCCATCCATTCTAGAATTGTCTGACTTGAGCGTGTACGAGCCTTGTGAATACACAGTTCTAGCCACTGTGAGTTTATGTGTGCAGCTGTGCTACATGTCCAGCAAACACTGTTTCTCTGCAGACGTCTACTCTCTCAGAGTCCTACAGTCCTTCCGTGCCTTCTTCCTCAGTGAGCCTCAAACCTTTATAGAAAAGGATATGATTTAGATATCCCATTTAGACACTGCTTGGGCAATCATTGGTTCCCTGTTTCTGGAGTTAGTGGTGTCTCAGCACTGAGGCAGGCCTCAAGTCCAGGGATCCTTTTTCCAGAAGACCCAAGTTCTCTGGCAGAGAGAAGGATTTTCAGACAGAGAAGCAATGCTGAGATTTAGACCTGAGCACTCCGTAGACTCTGCATGTTGGCCAGTTGTGGGTCTTTGTATTAATTGCCACTACTGCAAAAGGAAGCTTGTGTAATAAAAGTTAAGCAGGAAATCGGCCTATGGATATAAAGATAAAAACTTAGGGATGCATAGTACTATGTTGATTTAGCACAATAATAGTAGTAGGTTATCTTCTTATACCTTTGACTTAATCAGTCAAAGATTTTTGGTCCAGTTGATGGTACTAGGAATGAGGTCCATCTTGTGGGATGAGCTAAGTCCAAGCAGAAAGTAGTTGGTTATGCCCATGATAATCCTGCCACTATTGCATTGTTCCATATATCTTGCCAGCCCAGCTATAAGGTTCAGTAGGTGAGACCATTGATGACTTTTCTCATTTCATAGCATGCATAGAACCTTCCAGCACTATGAACTCTAGCCAGTAGGGATGAAACTACCAGGTCATTATCAGCTTGATTTTTCCATGTCCTATAACTCAGGTATACAGTGTGTTCAGCAGTACGGTCTTATCAAGTAACCAATAGCAATAACAGTAGCCTGTAATGTTTGGGAACATGTATGAGATGTTATTGACTAACAAATCAAAAAAGAGGCAACCAATACCTGGCACTGGCTTTTTCATTTAAACTTCATGTGGTGTGTGTGTGTGTGTGTGTGTGTGTGTGTGTGTACGTTTCTATATTAGTAGATTTCTATATGGTGTTTTCAACGGACTTCAGTGTTATTCTTCCCCTTACTCCCTTTTCCACCCTCATCTCCTACCTTAGTCCTCCTGCTGTTATTCCTCCTCCCACCTTCATATCACTCACATTCTATCCCCCTCTCCTTGAAATCCCCTTGACTTTTTGTTAGTTCCCCAGCTTCTATGGGTTCTCCAGGTTAAATATGCATACCTAAGATTCAAAGCTAACACCTGCATCTGAGTGGAAACGTGGCAGTTGTCTTTCTTGATCTAGGTTTCCTCACTCAGAGGGATTATTTCCAACTCCATTCATTTACCTGGGAATTTCAAAATTTAATTTTTCTTTATGGCTGAATGTCCCATTGTGTAATTAAGCACATTATCATTATCAATACGATAGACATCTGTTTGATTCTATTCCCTGGATTTTGCAAATATAGCAGCAATGAATATGGATGCCCAAGTATCTCTGTAGTTAAGAAATGGCGTCCTTTGGAAAGTTAGCAAAATTAGCTATACCAGTATCCTAAAAAGCCCTTCTAGGGCCTGTCATTGCTCATAAGTTACATGTGAATTAAAGAGACATACAGCCCATCACCACCTCCCTCTATCTCATCACCCAGATGGCACAAGTGTCTCAGCCTCCACTCCTTGTAGACATATTAGTCTGTAATGTTGATTCTGCAACCTTCATTTCAGGAGTGATCTACCACAGAGAGAATACTTGGTCAGTAGACTTTGAGAATTATGAAGCAAGTTAGTCCATTCATTTGAAGAGTAATTCATTCTTTAGAATAGGGGAAATTTAGCCTGGAAAAGGAAAGATTTCATAGAAGCCGAAAGAAGTGTCTTCCATACTTAGTTCTGTCATGTTTGCGAATGACTACAGAGCTAAGCAGAAATTCTTGGAAGTTAATGAAGACAGGCCCAGGATTTTGATGCAGAATCAGCTGGCTCAGAGGTACCGATACTCTCTTCACAGGCACTGCCATGAGTGTGCAGCTAGAAGCTGAACAGCAACTTGAACAATGTACAGGAGACGCAGCCACAGGCCACACAGCTCTAGAGCTGCTTCTCTGTCAGTAAACTGACGGAGGCAGGCGACTGTTTAAGGAAGAACACAGCAGGACAGACGTGCTGCCGCAGTAGATAGAGGTGCTTGCTGTGCAGACCTGACAACCTCAGTTTGATCCCTAAAACCCATGATGAAAGAAGAGAATGCACTCTCCGGAGTTTGCCTCTGACCACGACACACACTGTGACAACACAGACCCATGCATCCATACTCACACACAGCAGGAATAATAAGTAAAATAAATTTTAAAGTAAAACCAGAGTCTAATGTATCTTAGACTTGTAATGCTGCCAAAGTAATAAAAACAGCAAGATGAATAAATAATATACATTCTGGTGTTTAATAAAATGATCCCTTTTTCCTGTCCTCTTCTAGTGCTGTCTCCTGCTCAAGAGAGCCATGTGAACATGGACCTTCCACCAGTATCTGAGCAGATCATGCAGACACTGAGTGAACTTGCCAAGTCCTTCCAGGATATGGCTGACCGCTGCCTGCTTGTCTTACATCTGGAAGTGAGGTATGACCCAAATAAGCACAGGACATTGTGGTGTCAGAGCCCCCCGTGACATGTCAGGTGCTGTCTCTGGATGCATGGCGGACCACCACAGTCTTCAGTTTTTGCTGTTGATTCTGTGTCCTATGGTGAGCATGATGTTTAGCAGTATCCAGTGTCCTTGCAGGATGTGAGCATAAGCTGGACCGTGAGTGTGGAGACTCAAGGGTGGTGTGGCCTATGTGGATTTGCATGTGCACACCAACCATGTAGGTGATCTGAAGGTCAGCTAGCTGGCTATTTTTGCAAAGCTTCAGTTTCCTCTTATAGTGAAAATAGCAGTTTCTACCATAGATGTTATGGAGAAATCTTGAGTCATTTGTGCCGTATCTGTCACATACTAAAGTCAAAATGTGTGGACTTTATTGTTGCTATTTTTGCACATCAGAAAGGAAGCCTCCCGTCAACAAACTTAAAACCCAGCTGAGGAGAATGAGGAAAAGAATGGTCCAAGAGAAGGGTTTCAGGGATGCCGTGTTCCTTCGCCTGCAGCAGGAAGACACTGGCCATGTAGATGTGTGTAATAAAGTGAGAGACGAGAGGAAGAGGCAGAGCATCTTCGGCTGTCCTGTCGTTGTGAAGCAGCTGAACGGGTCTCTAAACATTGCGATATAGCAACAAGCAAAATATCCTGGGTCCCCATACCTTCCAGTCACAGATAAGACAAAAACGATACTTTCAGACAATCATAGCTGAAATGATAAAATAATATGATGCGAGGCCAGCAAGGTGGTTCAGAGGGTAAGCCACCTGCCACTGAAGACCTGAGCGCTGTCCTCAGTTCGCATAGTGAGAGACCTGACTCTGAAAAGCTATCCTCTGAGCTCCACACTCATTAGCTCATGGGTGTGCTCACACAAACAAATTAATAAATAAATATTTTAACTAATAATATCCTGACATTATTATTTAGATAACATAACTGCAAACGCAAGCCATGTAGGTCATATAAAGTTTTTCTAGAGATTGAATGTCCTTAATCCAGAAATTCAAATCTGGAACTGTTCTTCAGATTTAAGAGCATTTCAGAGGCTCGGCCAAATAAGTGTAAGCACGTGTTCTGAAATTTAAAAACTTTTGATCCCAAATATTTTGGATAAGAGATACTCAAACAGTAGTTGCATTTGAAAATATAGAGAGAAGCAGATAAAATGAATTATATATATATATATACATACATATATATATATATATATATATATATATATATATATATATATATTAAAGGGAGAGGGAGAGAGAGAGAGGCAGAGACCTGCTTGAGTCTTCAGAAGAAGAGTAGGGAATGGGAGGAGCTTATCTCTCTCTCTCTCTCTCTTTTTTTGGTTTTTCGAGACAGGGTTTCTCTGCAGCTTTGGAGCCTGTCCTGGAACTAGCTCTTGTAGACCAGGCTGGCCTCAAACTCACAGAGATCCTTCTGCCTCTGTCTTCCGAGTGCTGGGATTAAAGGTGTACACCACCCCCACCCAGCATGAATTATATTTTTAATGCTGTGGGGGGGGGTATTACTGTGTCAACACAGAAACAGTGAGCTACTTTTCATTCTCTGTGGTAAGCCTTGGCATAATCATAGCTTATCCTTAGAGTACATCATGGTGAGGACACTTTGTGGGCTCAGTAGCTACATGTGGCAGACAGGCAATGGAAAATGCATTATATGGGTTAACCAGGAAGGGAGTTGCTTAGACAGAGGACTGTGGCAGAGTGACCAAAGCCATCCAAACAAAAACCTAGAGGAAGGAAATTCAGGCAGGGAGCAGCACTCAGAAAGGTCCTGAGATGCAGTTATTCCAGGCAAGTTGGAGGCACGGAAAAGAACCTATTACATTTGTAACCAGATGAATGAGGCAGGTGTGAAGGGGGGGTAGAGTAAGTAAGGTAAAGACGGGCTAGGGCCTGATCGTGGCAGTTGTAAGCCTGATACACTGGGGGTCTTCAGGTCCAAGGGGTCTTGTCCATTCATGTTCGAAGTGCTTTAGGAAGCTTCGGCGAGGCTTTGTATAGAGGACAGATGTTAGTTGATATTTTTAAAAGACTGCTCTGGCTACTGTATAGACATGTGTCTGCACAGGAAACAGGGTGACCAGTTGAGACCAATTAGGAGCGTCAAAGTGACAAGGTGGAAGTATGGAAGATGTAGGACTTGAACCATATGCTGGAGTAGAAATCCTAGAACTTACTGACAGATTAGGTTGGGTTCAGGATTTGGCGGCACTGAGAAAAAGACTCACAGAAACCCACCAGTTGAGAGTCTTAGAATTTGTGGCTGCAGAGTCTATGAATACCAGTAGGCAAATACTGAAGAGGGCAAGGCAGGAGCATTATGAGTTTGAGAGCATCCTGTACTGTACCTTTGCCGGTGGCCGCACCGCCCTAGATGTGCCTAAAGTCATTTAACTGAAACAGGACAGTCTGAAGGAACAGAAAGTTCGGGGTGTGGGTTAGAGGTTTCGAAAGCAAGTACTCAGGTGTTCACTGTGAGGAGCTTTTCTGATATCTAGGTAGCAACGCCAACTAGACCCCTGCATAAATACTTCTGAAAGCCCAGGATCAGGAAGCCTGGCATGGTTTGTAGTGCATTTTCTTCTGTGTATTTTTAACAATATTAAAGTTGGATAAATGTTTTCTTTTCATTTGAATTTTCTATGACGTCCATGTTTTAAAACTATAACATGAGTTTGGTTCATAGTTAAGACTTTGGAATGTGTTTAGATTCCAGTTAAAAGTTGGATGGCTTCGAGGCATGTTAATGGCACTTCCTTTTTATGTCCCTTGCTTTTGGCATTCTTCTGTTTCCCCCAATGAGCTACTTCTCTGCTGCTTGTTAGCACCCTGGGAGTAGAACAAAAGAAGGAGCCTGCAGGTTTGGAAGCTGTCGTGCTCAGCATTATTCCTGAGTTTATTTCTTGCATTAACTTGTCCAGAAATAAAGCATCTCACTGTGTGTTTTCTGATTTGTTTTACGATAATTTTTAGATTTGTTTTCTATTTATTTTCAAGCTGATAATGAAATAAAGCAGACATTTTCTATGAATAGATAAATGCAGTAGACACCGAAGGAAAGAAGAAAAAACACGCAGTAATATTCTGAGGCTGCTGTTACCCCGGGTTGCAAAGCAAAACAAGAGAACAGCAAATTAATTACTCTCACAACTCCTGGAATTTATGCTATTGATTGTGCATTCTCAGGACATGTTCTACATTCGGAATCACCGACTTGTGTGCAGTTAATTCCAGGCGGGATGTTTTCAGCACGTTTCAGTAAAATCTTTGAAATCCTTAACCCCTGTCCTGTCTTTTTTTTTTATTTTTTGTACTTCTTAGCAATACTATTCTTACGATGTCAGACATGTTTTGTCAACTTTATAAGAAATCACACAGTTGTAATATTCATTTCCATACTTCCTTTAATATTAATTTTAAAACAGGAAAGGGTAATTTCAGCCTGAGTTCTAGTGCTCTAGATACAGAATTATTTTTCCTTTACTTTGAGACCACTAAGTTCATTTTTTTTTATTTCTTCCTATAACCTGGTTCCCACATTCAGTTTGTTTTCTATGAATGTGTCTCCATTTTGTCTTTGTTCTTAATGTGTGGTTCACAAAACAGACTTCTCTGTTTATGACTTAGATGGTGAATGCTGGCACTCTGTTCTGGCCTGTCACATTGCCAGTAGAGGTGGGGGAACAGTGGTGAGGTTAGAAGAGGAACAAAACGGATGCCAGGCCAGTCATCACGTTGGTAGGGTATGGGTGTTATACCAGAACAAGCCGTCAGATTCTATGGGACCCATAGTGCAAGGTTGTGGAAGAAACCACTCATTCTTCTGGTGTGTCTTGTTCGTTATTATAAATGGTCACAGAAATTGAGCCAGTCATGATGCCTGTATGATTTCTATTTAAGAACGAGCTGACTTTAAACCAAACCCAGATATAAAAAAATAAGCTCAGTTCTCCTAAACAAAATGTGTTCTTGAAAGTCAGTGAGTTGGTTTATAAATAGCATTTTCACATGATAGTCCACTTGCAAGTCAACCACATATGTCTGCAAGTACAGGGGTGTATTAGTCACTTCTCTGTTGGTGCGATAAAAGGTCATGGCCAAAAGCAACTTAAGGAAGAGTTCATTTTAGCTTACAGTTCCAGTCATGGATGGCAGCAGGAGCAGACAACAGAGAGTTCATATTTCATCTACACATAGGAAACAGAAAGAGAAAAGCGGTGCATGGAGACTATAAACCCTCGAGGCCCACCCCTAGTAATAAACTTTCTCCAGCCAGGCTCCACCCCCTAAAGATTCCATAAACTCCCCAAATAGCACCACCAACTGGTGATCAAATATTCAAATCCACAAACCTGTGAGGGACATTCCTCACCAAACCACTACAGAGAGACTGTGGCCAACCTCATGCTCATTCTGATAATTCACTAATACTTATTTTATCCATAGCATATCGTGAAAGAGAATCACAACTGAGGCCCTGTCCAGGAGCTGGCATGATGTAAAGTGATACTCTCTCTGGCATTTTATAACCGCGGAAACTCTGCAATGGGAACCAAAGAAAAATGAAAGCCATGTAAAGTATATGAATGGGTTGGCCCAGCAAAGCTCCAGAAGAACTTCACATGCCAGACTCTGTCTTACTTTCAGAATATCTTTATAACCATAGCCCATATTTTTCTTTAACACTGTTAAAAAGGTTCTCAAATCTGGCAGGTTCTGTGTTGAAGAACCCATCCAAACAGCATTTGACTTTTATTCATGTCCTTGTAGGTCACATTTAACCACCATGCACTATCTTTCCATAGTTTGAGGCAGAAGGCAGATGACACCCACCCTGCCCCCCCCCCCCCACACCAAGAAATGAAAGACATGGTGAGACCATTAAAAGTTGTTGAGGTTTTTTTTTTTTCATCTTTGAACTTTAGAAAAAGAAAATTAAGTTGCCATTTGAGTCCACAATGCCAAAAATGTCACCTTTATCAGCTGATTTCCCTTAGCATCAGGAGGGCTCTAAGTGGGTTCAACAGCAACTGCCTGTCACTGTTGGGATCCTGAGTGTGCACTGTGTGAAAACTACCCATCCTGCTGTGCAATCAGCAGTGTTTGCAGAAACTGTAATGCCAAAGTCAGACGAAGGTCAGCAGTGCCACACCAGAACCCAGAGGAAAATAAAACCTTAGTGAATCTGATCCTCACCAGTGACAGTTCTTTCTGACCATTTGGGGAAAATAAAGTAGTGCCGTGACAGCAGTTGTCCCTCCTCTCCGGCTGCAGCCGTAGACCCTCACGAGCACTGACCTCCGTCCGGTGTATCCGAGTCTTCAGAAGCCCGTCTCTTCTTTGATTGCTCTCCGTGTTCCACCATCAGTCTACCCTTTCTTTGTGCCAAAGCTATTATTTGATTTTATCAATTTACTACTTAAAGTTCTCTGGGGGCTGGAGAAAGGGCTTATTGATTATTAGTAGGTACAAAGGACCCAGGTTCAGTTCCCAGCACCCATATCAGGTAACACATCAGCTTTGGACACCTGCATTCATGTGCATATACCCACACAAGGACAATCATACACATTCTTAAATTTTTTTAAATTTTTAATTAATCTGTAAAGTTCTCTTAGGGTTCCCTAAACCTCCTTGCATAAAATCCACATTCCTTTAATGGCCTCTGAAGCCTAGGATGACATTTTACCGCCCATGTCTCTCTCTCCTGTGATCTATATGGAACAAAAAGGAACTTCTCACTATTGGCCAGAGCCATTGCCCGTGTCCAACTTCATGCCTTTTAGCATGATCTTCCTACTGTGTGTGACTGTGCTACCATAACTTAAAGTTTCTTTAGTGTAGGTGGCTGTATTTCAGCTAATGCTACTTCATTTTAATTTCTGCAAGGTAGTGATTAATTTCTCTAGTCAAGAGTCCTACTCCCACGTGGGTCATCTTTGATTACATCAGAGAGATCACATTGGAGAGGGTCTGTGGCCAGAGCCATTAGTTGAATCTTCATCCAAAGTGTTCTCTTTGCCAAGTGACTTAGAAATGTCAGATTGGGCTTTTTAACGGTGGCGTTGCTTATTAGTTAGCAGCTGTGAGAATAAGCACATATCAGTAAAAGATGAGCTACAGTCATATTATATTTAGATTTCCTTAAAAATCCTAGGGATATTTCTTGAGCCTGTGAAGATTGCTCGCTGATATGAGCATTTGTATAAACATGAGAACTTGATTTTAATCCCCAGAACCCATGTAAGGTAAAAAGTCAGATGTAGCTATGAGTACCTATAACCCTAGCACTGGGGGCAGAGGGTAAAGATAGGTTGATTCTTGGATCTTGCTGACTGGTCAGTAGAGCCAAAACAGTCTCCAGTTCACTGAGAGACCTTGTCTCAATATAATAAAGTAGAGAGCAGTAGAAGACTCACAGTGGCTTTTTCTCGGTTGTTTTCTGTTATCAGCTTGCACAACCTAGTGTCACTGCATTGTCTTGCTTGCTAATTGATACAGAAGGACTCGGCCCACTGTTGGAAGTGCTATAACACCATAGATGGGTAGAAAGAACTACATGAAATCCAACATTGTTGCTCTTTAGAATATGGAAATTAAAATCACTATGAGATACTATAATTCATGTGCATGACCAAACAAAAAAACAAACAACAAAAACATTCTTTTTAACTGGCGCACTGAGTGCTTATTAAGATACAAATGACTAGAATAGTCGTGTGTTGCTAGTAGGGGGCACAGCTCATTAATACGGGAGTTTGTTGCTTCCAACGCTGGAGGTGCCTTTAGCCTCTGACTCAGTGAAGCCTACTTCTAAGTAATTACTCAGGAGAATGAAAATTTATGTTTACATAAAGCTGGAAGCACTTTAAGGGAAAATGGATTCTTTCAGCTCACCATTTGAAGGGATATAGTCTGTCATGAACAGGAAGGCATGGTAACAAGAACAGTTCCAGGTTTTAGCATAGTCTCTAGCAGATTTCTTTTTGATTTGTTTATTGACTTTTTTGTTTTGGTTTGGTTTGGTTTGGTTTTGGATTTTCAAGACAGGTTTCTCTGTTTAGTCCTTGCTATCCCGGAACTCAATTTGTAGACCAGGCTGACCTTGAACTCAGAGATCCACCTGAGTGCTGGGATTAAAGGTGTGTACCACCCATGACTTAGTCACATGATAAATTAGCAATGATTAACATAAAACTAGTGACATAACAATTTTTACTGTGTGCTTTCTTCACATCAGACTCTTTGTTATATGCTTTGCATGGCCCTTTGAGGCAGAAGTTATTATTGTGCCTAGTTCAGGGGAAACTGAGGCATAGAAAGACTCCGGTATATTCCTTAAAGTTACACAGTTTATAAGTGCCAAAAATAGGAAACAAAAATCAGTGGTCTCCACAAAAGCATAGCATTGAGGATGGAAATTCAACCTCTCATTGTCATCATAACAACATCTGTTGAAGGATACCCCCTGGCTCTGCTACTGTACACAGTCTTTTTTTTTTTTTTTTTTTTTTTTTTGATTTTCGAGACAGGGTTTCTCCATAGTTTTTGGTTCCTGTCCTGGAACTAGCTCTTGTAGACCAGGCTGGCCTCGAACTCACAGAAATCCGCCTGCCTCTGCCTCCCGAGTGCTGGGATTAAAGGCGTGCGCCACCACCACCCGGCCACACAGTCTTGGCATTGAAAGAATTCCAGAAGTCATCTACTGCTTATCAAGTATTAAATGAAAAAAACCTCATAGATGCCTGCTTGCTTCAAATCTCTCGAAATGGGGCACGGGGAGGAGGCAGAAATTTTTTCAATTAAAAAAAAAATCTCTCAACTGTATAGCTAAGATAGCATTTTGGTTAAAAAAAAAAAAAAAACCCTGCTGGGAGTCTAGGTGCAATGCACAAGGCCACAGCTGCTTCAGATAGTTTGGTGCTCCTTCCTAAGCAGACCCTTGTCTTCATGGGGAAATTTTCATTTTCATTTGCTCTCCTTTTTCTCTTTCAGAGTTCATTGTTTCCACTATCTCATCCCTCTGGCCAAGGAGGGGAACTATGCCATTGTTGCCAATGTGGAAAGTATGGATTATGACCCTCTGGTGGTCAAGCTCAACAAAGACATCAGTGCCATGGAAGAGGCCATGAGCTCCAGCCTTCAGCAGCACAAGTTCCAGTATATCTTTGAAGGTTAGAGCTTGCCGTTGTGTCTAGGAGCGGGAGGGTACTTTTGAAAGGTACTTACGTATAACTATTTTATGTAGTATTGAACCATCCATCATTCCTCAGTCTATATGTCCTATCCAAAGGAGTCCTGGGGCTAGAAGGTTGGCTCAGCCACTAAAGGCGAGATTCACAACCAGCAAGGCCAAAGGAGTCCTTTTAGGTTTACTGATGTCTTCAGATACCCTCTGCCAAATTTCATAGACTATAAGGCAGTCCTTAAGGGCTGGAAATTTGGCTCAGTTGGTAGAATATTTGGCCTAGTGTACACAAAAAGCCTTAGATCAATCTTTAGCATATATACACCTACCTAGCATGCTAACACATGCATGTAATCCCAGCATTTGAGAGGTGGAGGCAGGAGGGTCAGGGTTTGATGCCAGCCCATAATATGTAAGACTCTATCTATCTATCTATCTATCTATCCAAACAAACAAAGCAAGATAATAGGACAGTCCTTCAAATGTAAGAACAAACCATTTACAGGACCCCAGAGCTATCTGTAAATGTCTGTTGAGAATTTAGCACTCAACTCACAATCTATTTTTCCTAAATGCTCTGTTTCTATCTGTTACTGTGTTACATATTCACCCTATTGCCAATGCTGAAATCTATTAGCATTGTTGCCAGGAGCCCATATTTTATTGATTGATTCTTTTTAAAATTGACATTTTTGTTGTTTGTTTGTTTGTTTACCATCCAGGTCCTTTATTTCTTTTTATACTTTCATATACAATGGGTTCCAGCTGTTCATGCTCCTTTCTGTTAGATCTCACAAGGTGTGCTTCTCTGGGTGGAGCAGGTTGGTGCTTCAACTGAAGCTGGGTGCCTTTGGTTTTCCTTTTCTTCTGATTGTTTTCCTTCACCCACTTCAGAAAGCTGTTTCAGCTCTTCGCATCCTTGGTGTGCTCAGTCTGCACATTAATTCTCTTGGCAAGAATCTAACCCTTAACTTGTTTGTTCACAGTGATGCCCATGGCATGCTGGGTGACACTAGAAAACTCTTCTGGTTTTGCTGTGGTAACACTTATGGGCCTCTTTTTTGTACAGTATCCATTTCCTTGATGTCTACAATATCACCTTTCTTGTAGGTTTGTATGTGTATGGCCAAAGGAACAACTCCATGTTACCTAAAAGGCCCAGAGAACATACAGTAGGCGCCCCTCCTTTCTCCCCTGTGTTCGTCATTTTGACGAGTTACTAGAAGACGGCTAATGATGGAAAGCAAGTTGTTAGCATTTTTGTTTAGAGTGCTCAACTTAGGACTGATTTGCTTTTATATATGTAGGCTCCCAATTATGTTCAGAGCCAAATGTGTATTTTCCTCTGTTTCATGAGTAGAGGAGACCAAACAGATCTCTCCAAATATCTGCACACACAGTACAGTTCCTTTGTATGTCCTTAGCTTATAGCACCCTGGCTTTTTCTTGAAGCCCTTATGGTAAGACTTTTAGGTGAACATTACAGTGCTGGGCTGGGAATATGCCAAATTTAGCTGACTACGGTAGGTTTTCCATTCTGTGTAGAAGTATCATAAAATTATTATAAGATTTGCTATGGCAATTGGGCTACATGTTTTCTTGAGTCACTTAAATCTGTGCAGGATGAAAAAGAATAATCGTATATACAAGTTTAAGCAAGATGCCACTAATAGTATCTTTCTTGTCTTCTCGCTATACTGTGCTGACCCCTCAGGTCTGGGACACCTCATCTCCTGCATCCTCATTAATGGGGCCCAGTACTTCCGGCGCATCAGTGAGTCTGGCATCAAGAAAATGTGTAGGAACATTTTTGTTCTTCAGCAGAATTTGACCAACATCACTATGTCACGGGAAGCAGACTTGGACTTTGCAAGGTACAGGGAAATACTGGGCTAGGTTTCTTACTCTGAAGCTCATTGCCTATAATGAGCTGCTCTTTGCTAAAAACCTTATTTAAAAAAAAACAAACAAACAAGAAATGTGGCTGGAGAAATAGTTCAGCAGTTAAAGCACTTGTGCAAGCAGGAGGACCAGAGTTTAAATCTTTTTTACTTTATTTTATGACAGAGGCAGGGAAGAGCGGGATAGGGGAGTGTATACCATAGAGCGTTTGTGAAGATAGACCAGAGGAGAACCTGTGGTTCTGTCCTTCCACCATGGAGGTTCTCGGATTGAGATTGCATCATCAGTCTTGGTGACAAGACTTTGCCTGCTGAGCTGCCTCGCTGGCCTCAAACTTAAGTTTTTCATACTATTACATTGGTGACTTTTTACTGAGTAAAAGAGTAATATAAAACATTTCACAGTAAATGTAAGGTGATAATCCTTTGGCCTACAGATAGTGATATCTGGCCTATCTTCTCCTGCCTTTGCGTATATGTAAACAATACAAACATACGTGACTTTTCACACATACACATGCATATGATTTCCCTTTTTACAAATTTGTGACTATGTTAACGTAACTTAAACTGTATTCCTTGCATTCTACCATATCAATAATAATCTTTGAAAACATGATTTTTCAAATACTAATGCTTCTAGAAAATACTACTTTCAATAAGTGAACAAAATCCATGGTATAAATTAACAGGAGTTTGTTTTCTAATCACTTTGGCTGTCAGCAGTTTTGCGTTTTGTTTGTCAAATGACAAACGACAAGCAAGTACTGGGGTCAGCTTTGCATGTGCCTGTTCTGACGCTGCTTCTCATTTGACCCAGTTGAGACCCGTCCAGTTTTCTTCCAACAGGGAGACGAGTCATTGCCCTTTTTCTCCTCAAGGTTTACTTGTCTCAATTCTTAATGCTCTCTTTTAAAGACACTGTTTCAAATATTAGGGTTAATTTTATTTTACTCCAGTTGGTCTCCACATTGTACATTAAATAATCAGACCTTTGGTGCTTTACTGACAGGTCAAGCTGTTTTGTAGAATGTGGATAACAGTACATTAGCAAACCCTCCACTTTCCCCCCATGCTCTGTTACTTACAGTTAGGTGAACTAGTCCATAAACTTCATTTTTTAAAGCTTTTTTAGCTGGGAAAATGTTTTTTTTTTAGTAGTCTGGAATGTTTCTGCTTATTTGTTATTTCTGGTTTTTCCATTTGACTTTGAGATTCCTCTAGAAGTTCAGGAAAAATTGAAACAGTTTTTGAGTACTTAAGAGAATTATACAGCACCATGTAACTTTGACAGGGACTCTTTGCTTTGAAAGTAGCCCACATATAATCCTTTTATATTGTATCACTACCCATTTGCTTCTCTGCTCCTCTCTTCCCCTATATTTTTTTTCTCTATTTGCAGGAGTGAGAGTGTGTGTGTGTGTGTGTGTGTGTGTTTTCATTAAATTCCATGTTTTAGGATAGATTTGGTGGAAAGCCTTCCTTGTTCAAATTAGAGAAACCAGGTGTGACTGAATGCTGCATTTATTTGGCCGCTCTTAGGGGAAATGATCTCATTATTGAATTAGTCTATCCATAATAACATTGACAAGGGGAAGTTAAGAACATGGAGGCCTGAGGGATACAAAGAGCCATTACTAATTCTCTGAGGAATATAATTCCTAAATTCAATCATCTTTTTTTAAATGATTTTTTTTTATTTAGCTGAAATAAGTAAATTAACACAGTTCTTGGCAGACAGTATGGGGCCCAAACACGTACTGAAAACACAGCGTCTGCATCCTGAGCACTGCCGGGGCAGCACTGAGATTGGCATCAGCGGCCGTGTCCAGTGAGGGGCTTCTGCAGGATGTAATTGATGGCAACTCAGTCATGCCTTTCACAGTTGGATTTCTGAGTTATGTCCAAGGAGTACGTAAAAGGTGGACATCACCACCAGGGAGAGAGTGTCCAATGTTACCCCTATTCTGTAATGGATTATGTAAGCTGGTATGAGCATGTAGCATGGATTCTATGCTCCAGGAGATTCAGAGACTGTCTCTCCTTACTAAATGGGCAGTTTCACACAGTTTCCTCAGTGTTTGGAACAGAGTGAACAATCACTAGATATGGTGAGAACGTGAGTAGATGCCAGCTCAAGGCTGACAAAGAGTTTATAAAATGTCAGCAAATATAGTTGACTTTCTATCCACTCCTAAGGAACAAGAGTGTGTCAATTTTATAAAAACAGAAGACAGTACCAAAAGTAGTAATGTAGCCCTGCCAGTCCATGCTCTCTTCCTTTCTTATTTGCGCTTGTTCTCATGGGAACGTATTTTAGAGCCTTATTTTCCCCTCCTTTTTGAGTTAGGAGTTGGTTTTCTGAAATGGGCCCCATCAATTCTACCAAATTTGAAGTTGTGTAAAACAGATACCAAAATCGCCAGAATTAACAGCCTGCAGCAGTGTGCCTCGGTATTCCTCCAGCAGTGTCTAATCAAGCATGGATAAAGGCATTTGTGTTTCCAGGGACTCTATAGAAATGTTATCTTCTAACAAGTAATTAATCACCAGTCGCCATGCGTCAGAAAACTGACTTAACAAGAAGGTGTATAGCACTTGTGGGGTTTTTTTTCTTTCTGCAGCTGCCTTCCTGGCCAGTCAAAAATATAGCATCCTTCTGTACTAAAGAATTAATGGATATGGAATGATTCTACTTCTGTTGATTCTCCTGATGGGACATGGCCCAGGATTACTGAGGGCTCTGTCCTCCATGGTGATGATCACTTCGGTTTTGCTGTTGTTTTGACTCTTTATCCCACTGTTGATTTTTGGAATCAAAAAGAACTTCTTACCAAGAAAATTATAGCAGATTAACTGGAAATTTTTGGGTCTCTAAATGTGTGTGTGTGTGGTGTGCGCGTGCCCGTGCGTGCATGCATGTCAGTGTGTGTGTGTGTGTGTTTACATCCACCACAGCTCATCTGAACTTGAGCTACAGTGTGCATTTACAGAAAGAAGCCACCAAAGCCACCATGGGCCATGCAGTAGGAAGATAGAGAATGGAGCAAGAGTGTATCATGGTCCCTGATAGGATTTGTCTTGCAGTCTTTGTAGATGAGGCGAAGCCCTTGTTCGATAAGAATGCCCCAGAGTTTTCCCCCCAGGTTCTCTCCTCTTTCTCAAGTCTTCCTTCTTTTGGGAATAGATAATAATTTGTTTGGATTTGGTATGGGTTTTGTTGGATGTTTTTGTTTGTTTGTTTGGTTGGTTGGTTTTGGTTTTGGTTTGTTTGGATATCTATAGTTTTTGTTTGGGGCATTTTTTTGGTTTTTGTTTTTATTTAGGATTTTGGAGATAGGGTCTCAATACATAGCACTGGCTGTCCTGGAACTTGCTATGCAAACCAGGCTGCCCTGGAACTCACTGGTGTCCGAGTGCTGGCTTTGAAGGCATAGCTACTAAGCCTGGCAATTCTTTCTTTTGTTCTGCATTTCCCACACCGCTTTGTTTCCTGTTTTATGGCCACTTCCTCCCCCCACCCACACACACACTATTTTTTGCATTTCTTTAAACAAATGTCTTCATTTAAACATCACAAAGAGAAGGAAATGAAAGCCGAGGTTCAGAAGTGGCAAGGAACCCAATTCTAAAATGGAGAATACAACATTTCTTTACATTATTATCCCTGTAGTCAGTGAACAGATAGTTCTTGAAAGTGTGTCCTCTCTGGGTCATGCCCTGGAGGAACTTGCATTGTTGTGAGGCAAAGTATAAACTAATAGATAGGCAAACTGCAAAGTAATTCAGAAGATGAGTGTGTAATTCTGATGAACCTGCATTTCTGTGAGGCGAAATACAAACTAGCAGATAGAATGCAAAATGTGTCAGTTTTTCAGACATGCTGTTATAAAAAACCAAGCTTAGAAATAAAAATTGAGAGTGCCAGGGTATAATTTCAGTGTTTATGAAAGCCCTAGAGGGAACATGTGTTTAGTGTATCTAGGGAAAGACCATATAAGAAAGGGAGTCTAAGGATGCAGACCCGGGGCGGGGGTGGGGTGGGGGGAGGATGCTTGACTGGGAAAGCAGTAGGAAGGTGAGTGTGGCTAGAACAAGCAGGGAGAGGTAAGATCATAAATGTGTGCAAAGGAGCTCAGAATCTTGAAGGTCATTGTAATGTCATCCACTTTTACTGGGAAGTAGAAAACTGCTAATGAGTTGAAGGCAGAGATTACCACAGTCTGAATCCTGTCTGCTCCTATGAAAATCAGCACTGGGGAGTAGAAGTTGAAAGCTAGCACATAAACAGAAGGATCCATTAGAAAATCACCAGATGAACAGCGGTGATCCAAACCAAGTCAGAACTGGGGAAAAGAGGAGAGGTCAGCTAGGTTGCTCTCAATCTAGTCTAGACAGGGTGAACCAGTGACTCTGTTTTCTTCTGAGCAAGTCAAAGCAACGAGTGTTTAATGCCCTGAAGCAGACTATGGGTAAAGCTAGTTGAGTTTGGGTAGATGAGGGGGATACCAAGAGCTTGAGTTTGATACATTCAGTTTGATATGCCTCCTATAGATATGAATGGAGATAGGAGGAAAGGCTTGAGTAAGAAACTTGGAGTATAGGAGAGTCTGGCCTAGAGAGAAGAGCTTGGGAACCATTAGCTTATACATGGAATTTGAAGTCAGAAGACAAAAGTAAGAAGTAAGGTCTTGCTAGGAGAACAAGTAGAGAAAAAAAAAAAGATGCTGTCTGAGAACTGGGCCTAGTCACTGCCTTGCGTTTGGATGCTGGGTGCTGAAAAAGAGGCAGCAGAGAGTGAGGGAACAGCTGCAGAGGGAGGTGAGTGGCTCGGGAAAGGGGATGTCTGGGAGTCCAGATGAGAGCTTGGAAAGGGTGCTTTGTGTCGAGTGTCGTTCCTGGGTTACATTAGCTCAGTGCAGAGAACTGGCTGCTCTTAGACTTGACCAGAGACTTAAAATATCTTGGTTTGTAGTCCTTCATCTTTCCTATGTAATTTGTCTAGAGTGGGCATCATCCTCAAGTGAAACAGGTTTCTCTTATTTTGTAGTAGCATAGATGTGATTAGAGCAAATGAAATGAAACCAAAATGTCTGTACTACAACATAATAAAGGGCATATTGTTAGCCTCTCATTTATCCAGGTCAACATCAACATGCATGAATCATGTTCACAATATGTGACTTTGATACCATGTGATGAAATTGGTACTTTACCTCTGTAGTCTTTCCCCAAGCCCATGTTACATTCAAATCATGAGAAAGACACGAGAATGATTCTTATGCAAGGGAAGCTATAAAATACTTGACTAGCACTCCTCTGTAGCATCAAAGTCATTAGAAACAAAATAAACAAAAAAGTTAGTGAAGCTATCTCAGCCATAGAAGCCCAGGAGACATGACAGCTAAATCTGTCCTATCCTGGACGGGGTCTGAGAATAGAAAGAATGTACAGTAAACACAAAGGAAGTCTGAATGAAGTTGGACTGTAGTTGATGATGGCATATTAATATTGGTTCATTAGTTGTGATAAATGTGCCATACTAATATAAGATGTTATTAATGGGAATAATGAATATAAATTACTTGAGAAGTCTGTACTAACTTCTCAACTTTTTGTGATTCAAATCTATTATAAATAATAGTCTCTTAAATCATTGTCAAAGATATTTATGCCATGAAGATCTACAAGTGGATGATATATGTTGAGCATGAAAAGATGGTCAGCATCATTTGAGATTAGGGAAATGAAAGCCAAAACCACAGTGAGTGCCACTCATACCCATAGGACTCCAACAACTAAGAAGAAGGAAAAGAAAGACGTGCATAGAGCTGCATCTTTGGTTAAGAGTACTGGTTGCTCTTCCAGAGGACCCAGGTTCAATTCCCACCATCCACAGAGTGGCTTAAAACCATCCGTAACTCCAGTTCCAGGAGAAATCTAATGCCCTCTTCGGGCTTCTATGGGCAGTGCACACTCAAAGGGCAGATATACATGTAGGCAAACACCCATATACATAAAATCAAGATAAATAGGTTTTAAGTATTGAAAGGATAATAGAGAAACTAGAAGCCTCATTCATACTACTGGGAAAATAAAAGGTGCAATAGCTTTGAAAAACAGTTTATCGTTTCTTCAAAACAGTTATCATATGACTCAAAAATTCTACCCAAGAGAAAGGAAAAAAGAGAAAAGAAAAAATTTTCTACCCAAATTTCATAGTAATGCTATTCATAATTAACTGGTGGATAAACAAAATGTGATGCCATAAAATAGATATTATCTGGCCATAAAATAAGATGAAATATAGCCACATAATATATGATGAACCTTTAAACATGAGGCCAATTGGAAGAAGCTAGTCATGAATGACTACAGTGTGTGTGATTGTATGAAATGTACAAAATAGGCAAATCTGTAGAGCTAGCAGTCACTACTGTTTTGGGGTTGTGAGGAAATGAAGATGTGGATTGAAGGGGGAATGACTAACATGTTCAAAGTGGATTCTGCAGGTGGTTGTGCAACCCTATGAACATATTAGATGATCTTGAACTCTGTACTTCAAATATGGAAATTATGTGGGAGCTGCATTATATTGCAGCGAGTTTTTTTTAATGTTGAGCTTTAAAGCTTTGAATATCCCAAATGATTTTCCACAGAAAATGAGTAGCTCAGGTTTTATATTCACAGTAATAGAGAACTTTGTCATGGAAATATCCTATGCATTTTTGTATTTCCCTAATCATCCTGAGAGGTGAACAATCAAGGAAGGACTTATAAGGAAGTGATACCTAATTTTAATACCAAGTGGAATTATCCAGAGTTGGGGAAAGAGCCATTCAAGCGTAAGTGAGGGACAGTGAAAGATGAGGCCTACAACTCAAAACATACTCCTTATCATCTCCCTGCCCTAATTCATTTCTTCTTATGAGCCTAACACATTTCATATCTGCTTGTCCATACCTTGTCTCCCCCAGCAGAATGAAAGTTTCATAGGCAAGGCTTCATCCCAGGACCCACACTAGGTAAATGTCCTCAACTGGAAAGTGATTGCTGAAGCTGTGGTGTATAGGTGATGAGTAGGCTTGAGCTGGCTGGATGAAAACACAGTTGGGAAGTGTGAAGGACTTAAACAAACCTGCTGGACTTGAGGAATGGCTAAATGGTGAAGGCAGAGAACAGGAATTCAAGTGTGACTCTGGAGAGTCTGGCATGGGCACAGCATCAGCAAGTAAGATGAGCACAATGGGAAGACTGGGCTTGATGTGGGAAGGGTCTTCAGTCCAGCACGAGGGTAAGATGTCTGTGGGACTGTGGAACAGAAATGTCTCAGGCACAGCTAGGAGCTCAACAGACCAGGGAAGCGTCAGCGTGGAGCCCTCTACAGCTCTTAGAGAAGAGAAAGAAAAGACAGAGAACAGTCTGAGGAAGACCTGACAGTAAAGGGTATGGGAAGGAGGGAGCTCCAGGAGAACATAGGAAAGGAAGGGCCCACAGGACAAGACAGAAAGAGAATGATACAAAAAAAAAAAAGCCAACAAAGCACACAGCTGGGCGTAGCCTCCTCCCTCCCAATGAAGACAATAGGTATCTCTTTTTAAGTCCTCCACATCCCCAGTGAGGTCACCTACCCAGATTCTTCCTCAAAGTAACAGAACGAGTTAGGAGGCCAGCCTGGACACCTAACATGCTAAGTGGGACCCTTGCTTTGTCCTTGAACTTTGTCCAGGAATGATCTCTGTCATGACTGAGAATATTGAATTCCTCCGGAGAGAGTTGAATGGGGCCTGTTATGAACATGTATATTCCATAGGCTTGCTCCAGAGGGATGTTGTGGGTTTTGCAGAAGGTTAGCTTTTCCTATCTGGAGTGACCAGGGCATAGCTTGCTAGAGAATTAGCGATGACACACTGCCACCTACTGGAAACATCGTGATCTGAAGTGACTTTAGGGATGGAGCTGAACTGCCTCCCCTTGCTTGGCCAGAAGAGAAATTTTGTTTCTAAGAAGCAAAATGTTCTCTGCACTCTTCTCACCAGCCACTTTTAAGCCAGTTCTACCCTGCTGCCAGTCACGTCTTCCTGGCTCCTGCCTCTTTTGCAAGTCTCCCTCTAGTGCGTCATTTGACCTCTAGCCATTTGGATCTGTGATCAAATACGAGCAGCTAGTCTTCCACAAAAAGTTCTCTTAATGAGGATGACCTCTAAAAGTTCTGGGAAGTGATAAAAAGCTAGCCCTGACTCCTAGCAGCCAGGAAAAGCTGGCAAGTGATGAGTTTTGTAGCTTTTACTACCTAGTAAAAAGAATTAATTAATTACCTATTAATAAAATTCAGTCATAAAACAAAAATGTGTGTAATTTGATTTCTGAAAGTGTTTTCTTGAGGATCTTTTCTTAAGTATATTTAAATAATGTTACTTTTCTTTAATTTATCCTCCTTTTGACTTTTGATCCCAATCTGCCTATATTATTTTCTTCTAGTCTTGCCTTTCTAAGTTAATTATACTTATGTAGACCCCATACATTGTAGCAACTAATTGGTCTCTAATTAATCATTTAATTGGGGCTCTTTGCATGCAGGTGAGCATGCCTCACCAGCCTGCATATCCTCCACAGAGCGCCCGAGAACAATGAGTACTCCTAATCTTCCCAGAAAAATGCCTGTCTGTAATTAATGTTTGAGTTCCCATAGACATGCCGTGTGTGTGAAGACCTTGATTAAATAAGATTTCCCTAAATTATCCGTTCTTGTCATGATAATCTACAGTCAGTTTATAACTTGGGGTTCTTCAAGATTATTGGCAGACAGTGACAGTCTTTCCATTGTTGCTTATGTAACCCTGCCAATGAGGCCATGTTTTTACCAGGAAAGGGCTGAGTTAGACTGTTCTATGGCCACGTATTACTCTAGTAGAATTCTTACTAAAACCTGGAAGTTGACCCCTTTCTTGTTTTCTGAATCAAGATGTAGTGTTGAATTTTACATGCTTGAAATTCAGACGCACAGACCAAAGAGACAGTCCATTCAGTGATTTAGGGTGTAGGACCTGAGTTCAATCCCCAGAACACATATAAAAATATCTGAGTGTAGTGGCCCACACTTGTCATTCCAGCGTTGAGGAGGTGGAGACAGATTCCTGCGGCTTGTCCAGCCTCACTAACTTAATAAGTTCTGTATTTTTCAAAAAGAAGTTGGATGACAACTGAGGAATGAGGTCTAAAGTTGTTCTCTAGACTAAATCATATACGCACGCGCGCGCGCGCACACACACACACACACACACACACACACACGGGACGTACCCTCTCATCCCTTCCTCTCCCTCTTTGCTTTCCCCCTTTCCTGATCTTGAAAGACCAAACCCCGATGCTGAAAGGAAGCCACATAGTCATGGTGAACAAACAGCTTTGCTCTCAGGTCTTCCATAATGTGGGATATTGTCCTCTCCCTTTTTAATCTAGATTGTTCTGATTATCTGGATTCTGAAATTAATGGTTTATGTGGTTCATTTTCACTTTTCCCTGCATTTTAATATTTTATTGCTCACAGTTTTTATTAGTACATTCTCTCTTCTCACAGAACCATTAAGTTCTTGTGACTAGTCACCAGGAGTCTGTTTAGTGTTCGTTTCTGGCTGTCTACAGTTTGTCTCATAATTTACTCTCTTCTTTGTAATATGCTCACATAAATTGAAAGTATTTATAAACGTGTTCTGGGCTTGAAAATATATTTGTATAGATGAATTTGTATTTGTTTCAGAGAGCATTCATCAACAAATGCAAATAGATTGCCCAGAAATAATTTTTATACCTAACCTTATTGACCTGTGGTAATAAAGTGCTTTCTCTAAAACAAGGGCAGCTCCTAAAAGACAATTGAATTTGGTGTAAATTATCTTCAAGGTTAAATTTGTTACTTTTGTGTATGATAATGAAGATACGCTACTGTGGTAAATAAAGTGAGGGTGCTTATTGTTGCTGTTCTTTAGCTGAGCTGGGTGTATGCACTGTAGTGAATACTTTCTCCACCTTGGTTCTTTAAGAATGTGTGTGTAGCTGTTATTACCACATCTTATAGATAAAAAGGGAGACATTTCAGAGGTTAAGTAAATCCGCAGTTCATATAATAATAGATATAGGATAACACTTGGGGTACTGGACTTCAATAAGCCATATGAAGTTAAGGCTATCATCTTGGTAAAACATCAGGTTTCTGTTTTATATATTTTTCAAGTAGACTCTTAACATACAAATATACTCTTTTCCTTTATTTTTTTCTAGTTATGTTTTCCCCCACTCATTTCTATGGCATTTGCTGACTAGATTTTTTCATTAATATTCCCATTACATACAAGGAGAGAGGGAGAGAGAGAGAAATGTATAAATACAACTGTCTGAGTCCATTGATGTTGCTCATAGGTATGCTGATTAACTGGTATTAGATACCCAGATGCTGACCCCTGCGGAAGACTAATCCCCCCATGTCAGCAGTCATTAATTGCCTATAGCTATTCATTTAGGAGTGGACTCTTGTGATATGTCCCTCATCCACACTGCATATCAAATGGTGTTCCAAGTCTTGTCAGCTTTCCTGTCCTTTAGAGAAGACAGGCTCCCCGCAGACATTCTGGCCCTCTGGCCCGTACATCTTTCAGCCCCGTCTTCCATGTTTCCTGAGTTATGTTGGGGTTTCACTGTAGAGTGTCCACTAGTGCTGGACATCCCACCGTTATTTGTTCTTTGCTTTGTGACAGTTATGGCTTGCTATACTAGTTTCCATCTGCTGCGAAAAGAGACTGCTTGATAAGGGATGAGAGCTACATTCATCCGTGGATATAAGGCTAAGTATTTAGAAGGCAGGTAGAAATTAAATTGGTAATTTTAAATAGCTTTATTTAGCAATTTCAAGAGAGTTCTGCAGATTCCTCCCACCCTGACCTGTGTTACAGGGTTAGTTTAGCTCAGCCTTCCTCTGTTGTCTTCCCAGATGCCTGTCATGGAGTAGCACTTGCTTACTGCCCTAGACCCTGCCTCACTGCCATAGCACCAGTTAGAGCCAGCACTTGCTCATCCATTTTCCTGACAAACTTTGCTTTGCTCCCAAATGCATACACCTGCACTGCTAAGACAACAAGCAGCTAACAAGTGATTCCCAAAGGCAAGAGAAGGGATACTGGTTTCCATGGAGTCTTTGGACTCTGTCCCTAAAAATTCTAGACAGATGGTTGAGAGTTTACCTAGGTGTCTGTATGTAGCATGAGAGTCCTCCTGTGAACGGTTCCTGGACAGCCCAGGAGAAATACTGACTGACCTCCTGGTGCAATCCATACAAACCCTACTATCAAAGCCCACCCTCTTATTCTTGTTTAAGGCTTGCTCATGTTCTCCCTCTCCCTCACTCTGTTTCCTTGCCCTCCTTCCACTACCACAAAGGCAAAGAAAGTCAAAATGACTAAAAGTGCTAACCTGGATTAAGTTAAATATTCTTGAAACTGGCCTGCAGGGCATTCACGTTATTGTCTTCTGCATCTGTGTGCAGAAATGAAGACAGTCCGAGTGTGTGCCTGGAACACTGGAGTTGAGTAAAGGCCTCCAGCCAACAATGGCTTGATATAGGTTTTACAACTTTGTGGTGGTGGCAAAGTATATCTAAGCCAGAATTTCTGTTTTTCTGGTATTGGGGGGCGGGGGGATGGGTTCATGCTCAGGATTTCTCCCAAGGCTTCTTCCTTTCATCAATTCTGTTTTTCACTTTGAGTAACACACTCAGTAATGTACCCGAGATACAAAGCACTATTGAAAAACAGAGATGTTGTGTCATGACTCTGCCCAACTGGAGGTGAGTGTTACAATTACAATTAAGGCTGGCTAGGCTAAGTGAGCTATTACAAACCATTAGTTAGTATAGTAAATGCATTTGCATCTTACAGTACAATTGATTCATGGGAGCATAACTCTGTTACAAGGAAAGATGTGTCTATTTCATTTGCCTAGTGGGTGACTAGCAAATTTAGCCCTTAATCGTTATATAAACTTAAGTGAGTGATCTCGCTCTTTTGGCTGAAGTTTTTCCATCTATAAAATGATTTTGACTAGATCAGCTGTCACATGACATACACCAGAGATGGGATTCAGAGGCTTGGTGCTCTGCTTCTGCCTCTAGTTCTTGAAAGAGCTTATCAAAGAAAAGCAGTCCATTCCAGTCTGCTTCCATAAAGAAGCCGAAGATTTCTGAGAGGTGCAGTGCTTTATTGGCTCTCCAATTAATGCACGTGTGAATTAATTAATTAATTAGGGAGGAAGTTGTATAGGCCTGTGTCTATCCATAGTCAAAACCGTGCACGTAGCATTTTCTCAAATACCTGCATAAGAGCAAGACAGATAGATACACCCGGCGGTAGCTACTGCCTGCCTATGACCTATAAAGGTCTTAGTAGGCTCCAAACAGTAATTGACAAAATAAACATAAATGTCACATCCACCGAAGTTCTTCATCTGCTGTGCTGTGCTGTGCTTTTCCAGCTGATGGAAAGGTTTTATTCAGATCAGCCACTGCACTTTTCCCCCGGAGGCACTCTTAATCTTTGTGTTCTAACCTTTAAAGACACAGGCTTCAGTTGCTGCTGTAATGATTTCTGTTGCCCGGCATCTGCATGTTCAAATTCCTCCAAAGAACTGTGCCTTCTATTTTCCTCACCTGCAGATGGAGTGAAATGAGAGAAGCCCAAGTGGGGGTAGGAGAGGCCAGCACTTGATTGACTTCCCTGTCTCGATACCCAGAGTCGGGAAGATGGATCAATGGCCCCAACTTTTGAGCAGGCCTGAGCACTGTGTCTCACTCCCCTTTAGGCAATCTGTTTCACAGAGAAGCTGATTAAATATTTTGGAGGTATCGGGGATTGGGGGAGGAGGGAGAGGCTGGGGATTTTTAGTGGCTAGAGCCTTTTATTGACAACATTAAAGGCTTTGTGATATATTTGACCAGAAATTAATTACAGCCCAGTTCCCCGTTTCTCCCTTAGGTGACAGTCTTCTGTTGATGTGCGCTGCTGTGAAAGTAATAATAGGTTTCAAATGTTTGTGAAAAACATAAAGTAATTACTTGCTGTGGTAAATCAGTCATTTGAAGCCTCTCAGCTTCTCTCTGCTCCGTAGATGTGGCAGTCTGTCTGTTTTCTTTTGTTAACTTTAATTATGGGGTAGAGGAATTTTTTTCCAGAAATTTGGATTTTTTTTCCATTTCTTGGTTTTCTTAGTTCTCCAGGGACGTAGGTATTGAAATGATAATGACACCTAAATAGCATCTGAACAAGAGAAGCATATGTCTGCCAGGGAGTTGATTGCCTTAGTTAAAAGCTCTGTAGCTATTGGCTAGCAGCTATTGGCCAGCTCCCCTAATGAGCCTCCACTATGTACCCGGTGCTGTGCAGAAGGGTGCATTGGTTCTCAGGAGTCCTCGGCCTCTTTTCACCAGAAACAGTGCTCTCTTAAACCACAGCCTGGAGTTGTTCTCCCCCCGTTTTAAATGAAAAGTAACGCAGGTTTCCAACAGTTCTCGCAGCTTCTTTCTTCAGCCCCTCCCTTCCACTAGGACCTGTACTGATCAGCTTGGAAAATCCTGACCTCTCAGTTTGCTCACCTGGGCAAAGAGAGAGATTCCTTTTGCCAGCTGTGTATAGGGGCCCTCACCAGGCGGATGTGTCGCGGGGAGCTCACGCTAACCAACATAAAGTGTCAGCACATGGCGGCGTCCTGCTGCCTGCACTGAAGTTGGCCGAACACTAACAATATGAGCCGTTCATGTTCACACGCCTTCTCAGTGGAGCTTGTATTGTGCTCTCCTGTCCTGTCTAAGCTGCCCTGCCCATTCCTGAGCAGTGTTGGCTAGCCTCAGCTCATAGACCACACCTGCCTTTCTTGAAATGGTAAGTTATTCTTTTTCTAATACTAATCTCTTTCTTTGAATTATTACTTATGATCAGAACCAAGCATGAAAAGAGAATGGTGCTGACAGGGGCTGTAGAACCTTTTCACTGCAGTGATAACTGGAGTGTGTGATGTTTTCCCTTGAATGGAGAAGACCTCTCTATCAAGGACAGGTATGACTACATAGAGATGCTTGAATCATTGAGTAGAGTTTACTGTATCCTGTCAGTGGTAAGCCAGCATGATACTCCAGCATGAGCAGTGTATCCCCTTTCCCTTCTATACCTCTGTCAGAACATTTCACGTTTTCTCTATACCCTGGATAGTAACAATAGAGCTTTAAATAAGTATTTGGTATTACTTTGTTACTGCAGTTCTATTAATGACAGTATGGATTAAGCACATACTCTGTGGAAGGCACCCTACTTATGTGATTTGCATGTGTTATCTCAGTGAAGCCCTCACTAACCTCATGTGCTTACGAATTAGCTTTAGCTTTTTCTTTCTTTTCTTTTTTTTTCTTTTTTGCAAGTGCAAAAAATCAGGTCTCTGAAAGAGTAGCACAGGATCTAAACTAGTAGTAGATGGCAGGACCATGATTCACTGGCAGGTCTGCCTGCAGCTAAGTCATGTTAGATGGCTTATGGTGATGCACTATATTTCAAGAAGACAACCATAGCCCTGGTGCCTTTACTGACTCTACTAAAGAGTGGTGATGGGGTGTTTCTAGTGCTTAAGTGAGGTGTGTAGTAGCCTTTTCTCATCTCCGAGAGGAACTGGAAGGAGACAGTGGTCAGAAGGATAGAGGGATGTAATGGCAAATAGTGATCATGAGCTTGACAGGTTTTAGAGTTACCTTGGAGATAAACCTCTGGAAATGTTTGTGAGATCATTTCCAAAGAGGTTTACCCGAGGAGGGAAGACCCCCTCCAAATATAGGAGCACCATTCTACTGACTGGATAGAAGGGAGAAACCATGAATGGCAGCCCTCAGATGCTTTCCCCTTTGCTGTGGAGGCAATATAACCAGCCACCTCACACTTCCCCGCCAAAGAGTGAGCCAAAGTAAACCCTCTTTAAATTGCTTTATTATGTGTCTACTCCTGCAATGAGAAAAAAAAATACAAGGGTAAACAAAACACATTCAAAAGATTATGAGAAATGATTTTAGCATAACACCTAAGTCCAATCTTGAAGTGACTACCATCATTGATGGATCAAGTGAGACATGAAAGGGTATGAGATCTCAAAAGGGCCTGATATTGCAGCAGCATTGACAGTGTCCAAGTCAGGGAGGAAACTGAGCCAGGCGATCTGAAGAGAGTGAGGCTGCCACCAAGAGCAATTCCCAAAGAATCAGTAAACTCCTAGGGAGTAATGGTGACTGCTGAGATTCTCAAGGACGCTAGTGTTTTTAGTCTAAATCACAAGGAACTATATCTTTTGTTTTACCAGTAATAAACCAAGTCCCTTTTAAAAGAAATATGCTACATATGATTGACAGAATTGCTTAGCACCTGGGTTTGGAAAGAGACAGAGTTTGCCTTCTATCTTAAAAACCTAGAAATCAAGACCTGAATCCTGTATGGAATCCAGTCTAGACCAGTTGAGTGCACCTACTGCAAACTCTGGTCAGGCAGCTGGACCCTCAGAGCACAGAGCAACTTTTGGTTAACTGTTGGTAGCAGCAACCGTGGCTATGGGATGCTGGAACAGAGCAAGACATGGCCCTCTCTCTGCAGCAGCAGTGCTAACTGCAAAAATGAATTTTGAAGTTATTTGATTCTAGCTGCTATGTGGATTGACTTATTCTTGCTCACTTCTTAAGTCCCATTCTTTTGGACTATGAGTTTCCCAATGCCCTTTTAATAAACCCTTCTCTAACTGAGGACCCTGACTATGGCATACACACATACACATATGCACAGAAAAAGCCAGTTTATCCATACTATTCATTGCCATTAAAACTTTGATCCTATCCTTTTTCTTTATCTTGGTTAAAAATATAATGCCCTTATAAATAACTATCAAGAATTTTCTTTTTCTTGAAGAGCAAAATGGACTTAATTGTACCCATAAAGGTTGACTATCCAACCAAAACTTAATTTTTCAATCTATACATTTATTCCTGTTGTCATTTCGGTGTAATAAATCACCCCATTTACTCAGTACCTACAAAACCACCAGTATCCATTCTCTTGAAACAGCCGTCACTGAAGTCCACTGTAAACTTCTGTAGATAGCCTGGCCTCTCCAGTGACTGTAGTCTGATGGCAGCGGGGCTAAAATGTCTGGAGTGGCTTGCCTCACGTGTATGGTGACTTGCTGGGGCTAACTGTAGTTCCGGGCTCAACAGGGAAGCAGGATCCTTAGGCCCCCACTCCCTTTACACTGTCTCACAGTGCCGCCTTCTCCATGAAGCTTTCAGTGTCTGTTAGGGCACCACACTCTTGACAGTGTGGGCTCTGAAAGGATGAAGCAGAAACCACTAGGCTTTATGAAGCTTGAGCTGCACTACCTGCACCAGGTCACTTCTACCATTCCTGAGCAAGTCACAGAGCTTGCCAGGTTTGCCATAGAGGCGATTAATTGAAGGCATAATGGTGGGAGACATGGCTTGTTAGGGTTTATCTTTGGACAGGATCCAGGTCAGATGCCCTTAGCTCAGCCAGATACGGTTAGACCCACCCAATATTTTTGTCAAGACTCTTTCAGTTTCATGGAATAGAAACCTAATTCAAAGTCCCTTAAGCCAAAAGGAAAAAAAAATGTACTAAATCATGAAACTGAGATTTACAAGAAATAGTTGGTTTTAGCCTTGCTTTTATCCCAGGATTCTAACTATATCAGCTAGACTCCTTTTCTCCCCGCATCTCATGCATTTATTCGAATCTACTTATCTGTACCGCATAGCCTGCCTCCCCGTGGTGGCAAGATAGTAGCCAAAACGCACATTACATGCATAGCTTGAATTCAGGTAGTTACCTTCTCTCTTCCAAAGACACAGAGCAAGTCCTTTTTCCTCTCTGTGTCCATTTCTGAACAAGTTGCTAGAAGCAGGCGGGATGTACACCGTGGTGGGACTGGCCAAGTTCCTGTACACGTCTGATGGGGAGATCTGATCAGTCTAACCTGGACCTCAGAGAACACGCTTCAAAGATAAGGTTCAGTCACCAAGCAAGAGGGGCTGATGCCTGATGGCGGGCACACAGGAAGGAGCCGTGAGGCCGCACCCAGCAGCGGTGTGCTGCATGGACACAGTTTAGCCAGGAAAGGGCACTAAAGCGCAGACTGGGTTGATGCGGTGTCAAAGGCAACACACGCTTCGGAGCAGTCACATTTCTTTTACAATTTCTTTTTTGAATCTTCGGGATTTTCACACCACACACCCTAATGCCATTCACCTCCCAGTCCCTCCATATCCTCCCTTCACCTCAGCAGCGCCTTCTCCCACCCGGAAAATTTTAGAATATCAAACCAAACAAAAGAAAACAAAGCAAAACAAAAGCCCTCTTTGCTCCTCCATCTCTCCCACCTCTCCAGTACCTCTTTATTTGTTCTGGTGGTGCCGGGGGGGGGGGGGGGGGGGGGGCCTTGGTGTGCCACACAGTACACCCTTTGTCCAGTCAGCTTTGCTGTCCTGTGTTCATGGCAGTGAGTCACTGGCATGGTCCAAGGCCTCTGGTTTCTGGTCCACCATCATCCCTAAATCCTCACCGCAACTCCTCTCAGATACCCTACAGCCACCCCAAGTCATGGAGACCCTGCAGCTGTCATTCCCAGGACCAGTCCCTTCCTGAGCTCCGGCAGATCCTAGATGAGGTAGATGTTAGGGTGGGCCGACCCCAGGCTTGACTGTGGGTCAGTCCGCACCATCGGGGCCACCCCCCTTAGATAAGGGGCAGAGCCAGCTCCCCTATGCGTAGGCCCTCAGGGTCAGTTCTTCCTCCCCACTCCCTGTGTGGTGAGGGGTGGGAGGGGGCAGCTCTCCCTTGAGGGTTCGGGATCAGCTCCGATAGAGACATTTTTACGGAAAGAAAGAGGATGCTGGGTACACTGTTCGGAGTTGATTGAAGTAATTCAGAGACGTGAAGAAGCATGTTTGGGACTGTACTGTGACTGTTAAGACTGAAAAGGAAGGAGGATAAAATAGTCAGAGGAAACGCTGGGGTGAGTTTCCGGGACCCTTTCAGCAACCGGTCCTCTGCAGCTGGGGCCCTGACGCTACCTATGCACACACAGCAAAAGCCTGACTGTTCAGATTATGTACTGTAAGGAGAGCTTTCTCCTAATGCCATAAAATAGAATTTGCTAAGTGTAATTTGGAGGTTTCTTTATCTGCCTTTCTAACACTGCTAGACCTGTAGGAGAAATCAAGAGTTGGTCAATTGTGCTGTGTTACACGGTATTGTTTCAGATTCAGTCAATTCCAAGAAACATAAAATTAACCCTGAATGTGACAAGTGAGTGTTTCAGGGTTTGAGAGGCTCACACAAAAATAATGCGTTTGAGGTGATTGCTGTCAAAGAAAAGCTTTTTCCAAAGTGTATTCATTTTTTTTCTCCTCTGTCACTTTGACTAACAACATATACTTAAATTACCAGAAATAATAGTTTCCTGTGTTCTAGCCCTCCTGTGAAGCTGAAGGCTGCCAGGAATGTGAATTCATTTAACACCTCTCCTGAGTTAAGGAAGTAAAATGCAAACTCCTTCTCCTCCTGCCTCCCCCTATATCCTTTCCTCCTGCCCTTTCTTCTTCTTCTTCACCAACAGATCTTCACCCCCAGTGTTCCTGCATTTAGTCTGTACTCAACTTATTCTAGTATAGGAAGTTTTTCTTTCTCTTTCTTCCATGGAATCTTTTTCTTCTGTAAAACCTGCTTTCAGGGCTTAAGAACAGTTTGTCTCTTAAAAAAAAAATCAATTATTTATTTATTTGTGTGTGTTTGTGTGTGTGTGTGTGTGTGTGTGTGTGTGTGTGTGTGAAGGTGTTTTACCTGCATTTCTGTTTGCATACCACATGCATGCCTGGTACCTACAAAGACCAGGAGAGGGTGCTAGACCCCCTCGGACTGGAGGTACAGATGGTTATAAGCAGCCATGTAGGTGCTGGGAATTGAACATAGGTTTTCCAGAAGAGCAACCAGTGCTCTTAACTGCTGAATCATCTCTCCAGCTCCTCAGTTTGTTCCTTTTCAGTAGGGATTATTTGTCTTGCTGTGGCAGGGGAACTCTGATGAATTACTCCCATCATGAAGCTGAAAAAATATTCTTTAATTCCGTTTAGAAACACACACACACACACACACACACACACACGCCAAACAACCCAGAACGATAAAAGAATTGTTGGGAGGTCTTATTCCTAAAAATATGGGGGGTTCCCCCTGCCCGGCAGGCTCACAGAGCAGCAGCAAACTCCGGCGGGTCCCCAGCGGTGCTGGCTCCAGAGTCTGGCACCCGAGAAGTGGCAAAGTTCCCATCAGCGGGAAGCCACCGGCAGAATTTCCAATGCGCGGTGGATGTGAGCAGATCCATGGACACAGAAAAGTAGCCATAAAAGCAGCTGCTAGCCCCGAAGAGATGGTTGTCGGTCCCCAGGGTGGGCTGGCGGAGTCACCATGCAACAATCGGCTACAGTTTCCCACCAGTGGGAGGGCACGCGCCGTGCAGGCGGTGGCGGTGGGTAACAGACACATAGACACAAAAGATAGGCATAGGTATTTATTAAGAAAGAGAGAGAGGGAGAGAAAGAGAGAGAGAGAGGCAAAGCCCCGTGTGTACAAGGGGAGAGAAAACAGGAAGAGAGAGCGATGGCGGGCGAGGTCAGAGGTTAAAAAGGAGTGGGCGTGGCTAGGGCAGGGACCGAAAGAATAACAGGAGGTATCATCATCCCTGGGTTTGAGTTATACTACAGAGCTGTAATAATAAAAATAGCATGATGCTGATATAAAAACACTAGAATTGAGGACCAATTCTAGTTCACTCACCTATGGCCACCTGGCTTTTGACAAAGAAGCCAAAAATACACACTGGAAAAAAGATAGCATCTTCAACAAATGCTGGTCAATCTGCATAACTATATAAAAGAATGAACTAGATCCCTATCTCTCAGCTTGCACAAAATTTAATTCCAAGTGGATCAAGGACCTTGACATAAGACCTGATACCCCAAATCTTATAAAGAAGAAAGTGGAGACTATGTATACTTCAGCATATAGGCATGACAAAGACTTTCTGATCAGGGAGGGCCCTGTAGTACTGGCATTAGGTCTAACGGTTGGCAAATTGGACCATGTGAAACTAATAATCTTCTGTGCATTAAAGGCAATTCAAGTCGAGAGGCAAACTACAGAATGAGAAAATCTGTACCAGCCATACACCCGGCAGGGGGAGTAGTGTCAACAGTATACAAAGAACTAAAAAACTAAACACCAAGAAAACAAACATCCTAATTTAAAAATAAGGCATGGATCTAGACAAAGAGTTCTCAAAAGAAGAAAGGCAAATAGTTGAGGGAGACTTAAAAAAATGTTCAATATGTTTAGCTATCAGTAAAATACAAATTAAAACTACTTAGAAATTTCATTTTAACCCAGTCAAAATGGGCAAAAGAAACAGATGGCAATAGATATGGGCATGGATGTGGGACAAAGGGAGTGAATAACTCCCGTTAGGAGTGCAAACTGCTGCAGCCACTAGTTCACCCCCCCCCCCCATTCAGTCTGGGACCCCAGGGCATGGGTTGGTACTGCCAACATTCAGGATGGTGACCTGGACTTGGAGGTAATTCATTAATGACAGAGTCCTGAGAGAGAGAGAGAACCAGGATTTCAGAAAGATAAGGAGATAGGTAAGTTTGGGATCAGGAGGTCTTAAATAAGCTTATGTAAGTTTATTATGCCAAGCAAAGTTTATTAAGAAGTACAGTGTCTTATATTCTATTTCCAGGGAAGAAACAGGACAAAGGCAGCAGAAACTAGCTAATTAAACAACGTTGCGTAAGGTAAATACAGTATCTCAAGAGCATTATAGACTGAGCACACAGCAGCCTTGGGACTGATACCCATAGCTCTGTACAGTGGGGAGAGTCGGGTTCCTAAGATCTGCAGTCACAGCTCCCCCAAGGCCCTGGCCCCAGGCAGAGACAGAGCAGTGTTTCTTCTCTATACATCAGGTCCTCAGAGAAAGCCTGAGCTGATCATCCCTAAGCAAATGCAGGCGTTTTCAGTTTCATTAGCTTTGATATTGCTATGGCCCTGTTCTCACTCAGCTATAAAATATCTGCTCTGCCCACATCAATTTGAATCTTTTTTTTCCTAAGGAAATTAAAAATTGAAACTGTAGTACAATTAATTACTATCTAAATTCTACTAAACTATAAGTCAAAACAAATATAAGAGCTGTGATTATGTGAAGATAAGAGGTCATAGAAAAGAATTCTTTCCAGGAAAATAAAATCAAATCTTAAGCAGAGCATGGGGCTCTTAAATTAGCCTGGATAGAAACTGGCTTAGTTCTGAAGGTGTTGCCCATGAGAACATGAGTGTGATCACTTATCTTGGCAGGTGTAACCTGGTACTTGTCTCCTGTCTCCAGTGACAAGTCCTTCCCAGGGTGAGCAGGTGCTGGTCCTGAGCCCCAGAGTTTATGATCATAATGTAAAAATGCCCCCTTAAATGCCTGGATAAAGAGAGAAAATGTATCACTGATCAGTTCAAAGAAGAGTGATGTTTAGGTGGGCAGTGGTGCGCAGGCCTTTAATCCCAGCACTTGGGAGGCAGAGGCAGGCAGATCTATGTAAGTTCAAGGCCAGCCTGGTCTACAACAGCTAGTTCCAGGACATCCTTCAAAGCTACAGAGAAACCCTGTCTCAAAAAAAAAAAAAAAAAAAAAGTGAGGTTTATCTGCAAAGTTTTACTGTCTCTCTGGTTTAATCTAACACCTTTGATTGTCAACTGAGATTGTTCTGTGTTGGCCAATCTAATGTATAAATATGAGAGGGTCTTGGGCCCCTTCAGCAGTGTTTCAGATGACTTGGGAGGGACTAGAGGAAAGCAGACCTCATGGCCACAAGATACACACAGTAGTTTTATTACTACACTAAGGGAAAAGCATTGCCTAGACCAAGGTCTTCATCTATTGGGTAATCATTTTCCATGAAGAGATGCTGTATCCCCGTTATATAAAGTGCATTCTTTGCTGTACAGTCGGCCTCTCCCGCATTTGTAGACCCTGTTGAATTTGCCCATTCTCAGGCTTTTACATCTTGGGAGTCATCTATCATTAGGAGCATCTTAACACAAATTTGCCTACTAGACAGAGCCAAATATAACCAAGTTATGTCAATTATTTTAACATCTAAAGCAGTTCCTGGAAAATTCACTTCTTTGGGGTACACAGGACAGGTCAGCTAGAAATGAGTCATTGCATTTATATTAACTGTCCATTGAAGGTATACATTGATGAATAAAAATTCACTTTATTCTTGGAGTTGGAAAGACAAATATATGGCCCCTACTTGTCCACAGTAATATGAACACACTGTACACAGTGATGTGAGCAGTAGATTCCTAAGAATAAAGTGGATCAAATACAGCTCACAAGATTCACTCCCAGGTACATACCCAAGAGAAATGAAAGTGTAGTTCCATGCAGAAGCATCTGAAAATGGGAGAACAAGCCTTATGTCCACCCATGGTAAGTTGACTTTAAAATGTGATGTAGCCGGGCGGTGGTGGCACACGCCTTTAATCCCAGCACTCGGGAGGCAGAGGCAGGAGGATCTCTGTGAGTTCGAGACCAGCCTGGTCTACAGAGCTAGTTCCAGGACAGGCTCCAAAGCCACAGAGAAACCCTGTCTCGAAAAACCAAAAACTAAAAAATAAGTAAAATGTGATGTAGCCATTCATCACAGCAATATGTGGGTGTAATAAGACTGAAGCACTAATAGGTTCTGTAAGTACATGGCAAGATTATGAAATATTATTCTGAGTGAATAAGAAAAAGACTACATTTCTTCAGTTGTAAAAAGACCAGAAAAGGGAAAAACCTGTAGGAGACAGAAAGTAAACTAGTGTTTACATAAGGTGGATGGGAATGGAGGCAGGATGGTGGTAGCTATAGGATACAGGATTTCTTTTAGGGAAATAAAAATGTAAAATTCCCTGTGGTGATGATTCCATACACATACTTTAAATATGTAACCCACTGGTTAATTGGACACACGAGATGGGGGTTGTGTGTTAGGAGGATCTTATATCAATAAAGCTGTTTACCTGGAGAAAATTAGAGGAAGAGAAATTGAGTGATAAAGAACTATCCTTCCACTCCCACCCTGCAAAGAGAGCCGGGAGTGGGAGGAGCACAAACTTGCGTGGTTGCGGCAAGGCAGACAGACTGGAAATGAAGGAATTCGTTCAGTAATCCTGTTATTAAGAATTGCGTGTGAAGCTAAATAGGATGGAACAACTTGGAGCTAAAGGAAGAGGGCACCATGCTTGGGAGAGTAGGGCAGCTGTCGCCAGTTCCAAGTCTCACAGGCAGCTCCAAGGATCTGGAGGACCATCTTACACCAGAACAGGGAAACTTATTTGCAAATGGAGGAATTCTCCTTATATTAATAAATCCATCGAGTTCAAACAGCTAATGAAGTATGACAGAATGCCTTTGTTTTCTGTTTGCAATGATTTTTTTGTTGTGTGCTTTCGTGTGTTGCTGAATCTCTCAGTTTTATCATTTTAATAAGTCAATAGTAAGTTTACAGGCATGCTAGGGAATGTTCCAGGTGTGATTCCCTAATTTTATTGAGCTCTACCTTTTTCTCTGCTTTCCTACCTACCTCTCCCATCTCCTTCAACCCTCACCCATGGTCCCCATGCTCCCAATTTACTCAGAAGATCTTGTCTTTTTCTACTTCCCATGTAGATTAGATCCATGTAGATCTAAGAGATGTTGATCTCTTAGAGTTCTCATTATTGTCTAGGTTCTCTGGGATTGTGATTTGTAAGCTGGTTTTCTTTGCTTTATGTTTAAAAATCACTTATGAGTGAGTACATATGATAATTATCTTTTAGGGTCTGGGTAACCTTACTCAAAATGATGTTTTCTAGCTCCATCCATTTGTCTGCAAATTTCAGGATGTCGTTATTTTTTTCTTCTGTGTAGTACTCCATCATATAAATGTACCACATTTTCCTTATCCATTCTTCAGTCAAGGGACTTTAGGTTGTTTCCAGGTTCTGGCTATGACAAACAATGCTGTTATGAACATAGTTGAGTACATGTCCTTGTGGCACAATTGAGCATCCTTTGGATATATACTCAAAAGTGGTATTACTGGGTCTTGAGGAAGGTTGTTTCCTAATTTTCTGAGAAATCACCATACTGATATCCAAAGGGGTTGTACCAGCTTGCATTCCCACCAGCAGTACAGGAGTGTTCCCTTTACCCCACAACCTCTCCAGCATAAGTTGTCATCAGTTTTTGATCTTGGCCATTCTTACAGGTGTAAGATGAGATCTCAGTGTTGACTGAGGTTTCTATCCTGTCTGGCTCCCACAGTCATTAAGTACAAAAGAATCACACAGATGTCTACATTATTTACAAGCTGATTGGCCTATTAGCTCAGGCTTCTTATTAACTCTTATAACTTAAATTAGCCCATAATTCTTGTCTGTATTAGCCATGTGGCTTGATACCTCTTTTTTGGCAAGGCAGTCACGTCTTGCTTGCTCTGTATCTGGCTTCCTCTCTGTCAAGGTGACGACTGCAGACTGAAACTTTGCTCTTCCCAGAGTTCTCATTGCCCTGCCTCTTGTTCCTGCCTGGTTGCCCCACCTCTACTTCCTGCCTGTCTACTGGCCAATCCGTGTTTATTTAAAATACAAGTGGCAGGACAGACCACTGTCCCACAGCATCTCAGAGTTGTTTTGATTTGCATTTCTCTGATGACTAAGGATGTTTAGCATTTCCTTAAGTGTCTTTCAGCCATTTTAGATTCCTCTGTTGAGAGTTCTCTGTTTAGGACTGTACTCCATTTTCTTACTGGATTATTTGTTCTTTTGATAACCAATTTCTTGGATTTTTTTGTATATTTTGAAGATCAGTCCTCTGTCTGATGTGGGGTTGGTAAAGATCTTTACCCATTCTGTAGTCTGTTGTTTTGTATTGTTAACTGTGTCCTTTGCTTTACAGAAGCTCTTCAGTTTTAGAAGGTCCCATTTATTAATTGTTGCTCTCAGTGTCTGTGTTACTGGGGTTATATTTAGGAAGTAGTCTCCTGTGCCAATGCGTTCAAGTATACTTCCCACTTTCTCTTCTATAAAGTTCAGTGTGGCTGGCTTTATGTTGAGGTCTTTGATCCATTTGGACTTGAGTTTTGTGCATGGTGATAGATATGGGTCTATTTTCATTTTTCTACACGTTGATATTCAGATATGCCAGCACTGCTTGTTAAATATGCTTTCTTTTTTCCATTTGATATTTTTTTGCTTCTTTGTCAAAAATCAGGCATTCGAAGGTTTGTGGATTGATATCCGGGTCTTCGTCAAGCCCTGACTCTCTATTGCCACCTGCTGACAACAAAGAGCACCTCCCAGTACAAGACTGACTTTCCTAGAGACGAGTTAGCTCTCCCAGAGGTGGACTGGGGATTCACGATGCAGAGATGGAAATAATGGGTTTTTTTTTTTTATAATGTCTTCTGGCTTTGAAGTCAGAAAACAGCTCCTTGTCAAGGCATCTTTTGAACTGCTGAAGTCTTCTCCTCTAACCACATCACCTAGAAAGCAATATCCTATGTATGGAAAGCAATTTTGCTTTATTACATTAAGGCATTAGGTGTGCGTTGCCTGTGTCTGTCAGCACTTTCTCCTGTGGATGCAGCTGCTGTCATTGTCCAGGGGCTGTTTCTCAGTATCCGTGGCTCCCAGCCTGCTCTCACTGTTTGTGACTGTCATCACCCTCACATACAAGCTGTTGCCCCTGCCACCATCTTCCTGCTGCTAATGGAACTGACTGGCAGCTCTCCATGCCACATCAAGGTGCAGATGTTGTCACCCTGCCAGGCACAGAGCCAGCTGACACCCTTTCCTGGCACTGTTCGTTCTCACCTTCCCAGCAATGTTGCGAGCTGAGACCAGCCCAGCCTAAGCTGGCCAGCCTTTCGATGGCGGGAATGTGGTAGTCACCTTGCTACCTGTTAGGCTGGTGACTCAGTGAGGCTGCACCTAGGGAATCACAGAATCATTCCTGTTTAGGTATTATCATTGCAGACCCCAGCCGTTTCTTTATTGGTTTCTGGATGAAGTGAAGCTCTTCTGTATAACTCCAATGGCCTCTTTGTCCTCCTCAGTGTTCCAACTTAGATACCACCAGGAAGCAGTAATCTCTCCTCCTTGACCACTGGGAGATACGTGACAGTTGGCGTGGTGGAGCACACCTTTAATCCCAGCCCAGAGAGTCAGGTGGATCTTTGTGAGTTCTAGGCTAGCCTGGTCTACATAATGAGTTCAAGGGCAGCCAGAGCTATATAGTGAGACACTGTCAGAAAGAGAGAGTTAGTGACAGCATCTTATATCATCTTTGACACTTTTAACGATGCCTATGAGGCCTAAACTAATGCTGGGTACAATATGGCAGGCTCTATGGAGAACCAACAAGGAGTGAGTTCACACGTGACCACAAACAGGAAGTGTTTACTTGTGAACCAGAGATACAGACAGGTTTCTGGGAGGCCAGAGGAATATGGGACACAGTTAGTAGATGAAGCAACAAGGAAAAGTGCAGGAAGTTCGAAGCTCATCACCTAAAACTGGAAGAGTCAGTGGAGAGCTGTGAGGCTGCTCTCCTCCGTCTGGAAGGTTAGGACGTTTACTTTGAAAGATCCGTGTTAAGAAACACATGGAGAGCATCAAGACTTCAGATAGGAAGGTCAGTGCTCCAGAATAAAGCTCTCCTAATCCAACACGGAAGGGAAAAATGGCCAGACGGTTGGGATCCATTGCTCCCCCCAGACCCCTGCCTGTTGCCACCATTCACGTCACTCACATCGCCCTCCCAAGCACAGGAGCACCCTGGTCCGGGGGGCCTTGGGTCACATGAACCTTCCCTGCGCTTAGAGGCCAAGAGCCAACAATTTGGAATCCAGTAAAGGATGACAGACAATGGAGAGAGGTGAAATTCCTGGAGAACAGCAGAAGTGCCTTTCTAAGCCAGAAGAAGGTCACAAGTTCCATTAAGGATCTTGTGTTGCCTGGAGCTGTGACTGGAAAACCAGCCTCGTGAATTTTCAGGATGCCAGAAGTAAAACAAACTACTAAGAGCCTCCAAAAAGCTCAAACAGGTCAGGTAGCATCAGAGTCGTGATTGAAAAGTGCTAAGTGCCCAGAGATAATGGAGCAGCCTTCCAGCTCTGAGGTAGAATCAAGAAAATAGATAATATTACTAAGGGGCTAAAAACAAGCAAGTCATGATAAATATAAGAAGGATAAGAAAAAGAAAAGCAGATCAAGGTTCCTGTTCAGCATAGCAACCTATTCTGGGCCAGGACAGGCCCTTCCAGAAGTATAAGGAGCTAGGAAGCCTCTCATGTTCTCCTAGGGAACTAAGAATCAAAGGGGGGTTATATTCAAGCAAAGCAAGGAAGGAAGTCAAAGAAACAAAAATAACAACAACAACAAAAAAGGAAATAGGAATGAGCAAACATGGGAACCTTCTCTCAGAAAGAGTGCAAGCAGAACCATGAAGCAGCTCAGAGATGAACCTGTCCATGTTGAAAAAGAAAGGTATAATTCCCCTGGGAAAGGTCTCTAGGGAGGGGAAAGAGGCTCAAGAAAATAGATAATATTACTAAGGGGCTAAAAACAAGCAAGTCATGATAAATATAAGAAGGATAAGAAAAAGAAAAGCAGATTGGAAATGATCAAAAGAAAAACTATTCAATTCATATGAAACAAACTTTTGGGATGATTGTCTTTGAGAGACTTAGGGCTTGTGTCTGGCCATGGAGGAACACAGCCCTTCCCCTCACCAGTGTGTATGTTCATGGTGACATCAGTCCTTTCGGTTTTCATGGATCCTCGTGCAGCCAAGGCTCAAGACTCTGCTGTGCTTGTAGGACAGTGCAAAGTGCTGACCTTCCTGCAGAAAAAGGGACATGAGTAAAGAGAAAACAGAGGAGTAAAAGACACGGAGGCTGAGGTACGGGTAGGCAGGAAAAGGAGGGAGAAGGGTTGAGAGAGTCAGTGGTAGCCTCACCGCAAACTCGGGAACAGCTAAGTTGGGAACAAATTGTGCAGCTAAATTTCAAAGAATAACATCTTCACGCTAACCCATGAAATACTTACTAAAAGGGCTCAGCATCATGGCCAACCAGATCTTTCTCATCCACTGAAATGCTTTCTTGATGTTTTTTCATTTAATTTTTATTTTATGTGAATGTGTGGTTTGTCTGCATATATATCTGTGCACCTCATGTGTCGAGAACCTTCAGAGGTCAGAAGAAAGCATCAGATCCTCTGGGACTAGAATTACAAGTGGTTGTAAGCCACTATGTAGGTGCTGAGAATCAAATCCAGATCCTCTTCGTCTCTCCGGCCCCTATTAGGGTGCTTCTGACTGCTTGTGGCAGAAACCCTGACTTGAAGCTTTTTCCAGGGCAGTCTCAGGGTGCTGCCCAGGCTGGCTTCAGGTGCTGCATTGCAGGTGATGTGCAAGCCTGCCGCAGACTCGTTCCTGGGCCGACAGTCACATTCTACCACGTCTGACTGAAATGTACAGTTCAAATGTAGATGTTTCCTCTCCTGTAATTTGAAGTCCCAAAGTAGGAGGGCTTGAAGGCCTGCTAATTCATTGTCCCGTTGATGTCATTAAGGAACCAGGTTCGTACCATCTCTTTAGCTCTTCCTCCTCCTGGAAGAGCCTTCATTCATCACAGAGGCTTCTGTGGTCCGAGGTTAGCAGCTGAATACCCAAGTGTCAAAACCATCTCCTGGAAGAGAAGTCTTCCTTTTCTGTGTTTTATTTTTGCCAGCAGGGGAACATTTTCTAGAAGTCCCTCAGCTGATTTCTCATGACTCATCCTGGTCAAAATTTTATCACATGCGAACCCCGATCTAGTTGCTAACAAAACTGGAAGCTGCCTTCTTGAAGCCAGTCCCCAGTCGTCAGTGGACTGGATTCTGTAGGAAGAAGTCCCTGGAGACAGTGATGTCTATCTCAGCACAAGTTGTCTTATAATTGTATGCTCCTTAACTGATTAGTGTTCATGCCAGCAGACTTGTTCAAGACATGGTTGTCTGTGTTAGCTTTGTACTCAGTTATGGAACTAATTTGGAACAAAACATGGCCAGTGTCTAGTTTCTTGTTCCGAAATCCTCCCTTGAAATACAGGTTAATTAAGTAAGTAAGGTTAATATCAACTCAGGATCCTCAGAACTTCTGAGTGAATTTTTTCTTTGAGTATCTTTATATAATTCATACACATTAAAGGACCCTTCACCTCTTTCTGTAATCTATCAATGTTTTGTACAATAGGAATGCTATAGACATAGCTTCTTGGTTTGTCTTCACAAAGCTGGTGGTTTGCCCCAGAGCCCTGTGTGTGCTAACAGCTGCATAACCACCAAAATTTCTTAAGCTTTTAAAGTTTTACTTGCCTTCTTCATAGCTTGGAGTTACCCTATTTATACTCTAGGCAAGGTGTGATCATTAAATATGCAATAGGAAACTGTACAGTGGACTGGAGAGATGGCTCCGTGTTTAAGAGCACTGGGTACTCTTCCAAAAGTACCAAAAGATTCTCAGCATCCAGATAGTGGCAAACAAGTCTGTAATTCTGGTTCCAGGGGATATGTCGCCCTCTTCTGGCCACCTTGAGCAATCCATGAGCATGGTGCACAAAAGTAAAACACTCAGACAACAATGGGAACCCTAAGAGAGACATACATGTATCTAATCTACATGGGATGTAGAAAAAGACAAGATCTCCTTTGTAAATTGGGAGCATGGAGACCATGTGAGAGGGTAGAAGGGAAGGGGAGAGGAAGGGAGGTGGCAGAGGAAAAATGTATAGCTCAATAAAATCAATAAAAAATTAAAAATATCTTTAAGAAAACAGTACATATACAAAGAGGAGGTGATTCACTGTCCAGTCTCCTTCCTACTGTAATATGCATGGGATACCTAGTCTTAAGTTCCCTAGTTTCTGTATAGAAGACTGATACTATTGGAAAGTGAGTCAAATTAGGGACAAGACATATTTAACTCCCATTGAAGCATGAATGTAGCAACAAGAAGAAAGATGAAAAGCAGAAAGGATAAAGACCAAAGGGAGGCGATACCATGCTTTTGAGTATATTTCTCAATCAAAGAGCAGGCTGCTCTCACTGTGTGCCCTGAACTAGACCCTGCCGAGCCCCACCGAAGGCGCTTTGGTGGGATGGCTTCCTCCCAGAAGGAGATCAGGGCAGCTTTGTTTCTTCACGGAAAGACTTTGAATCATAAAAGGAAATCAGATGATCAAAAGGTGTGAGATGGTGGATAAAATGTGTTGTAAGATTCTAATTCAATAATCATTGATTCTCTAGCATTCTCTCCTGGCAGAAGGGTGCAGAGGAGTTCAAATTAGCATCTTAGCTACTCACTCACAGCATCCATTAGTGGAGATGAGGGCTTGTGTTGGCTTCTGCATTCTTCTCAGCCTACCAAGGCCATGGGACTGAGCAACATGCCTGCAGCTCTGTCACCTGCAGCTTTATGATTGCCACTAACATCTGGACACAGTTCAGAACTGGATTGCCCCCTCCCTCCTCAGGAGCATTCCTGGTCCCGAAACTCATCCTCCTGGTTCCTTCACTGCCTGTCTTCAGGTGAGAAGCCCTAGATTCCGTTTGTAGAACAAAGCGCCACAACATAACAGAACGGGGTGTCCTGACTCACCTGTGCAAGTTTCTTCTGACTCAGAATCAAGGGGGTTCTTCTCTAAATACCTAGAATGAACAGGTGACCCCTCTTTCCTCTGTCTGCCTTTAAAAGGTCCAGTAGGGATGGGATGCAGTGCAGGCGGGTCTCCTCCACCTCTGCCACAGCTACACAATGGAGCAGATGTTCCATCTCCTGAGGCAGAGAAGCCCCAGCTAAGCAGCCACAGTATTGATTGGAGAGGGATTAGCTCCCCTGGCAGGTGAGGGCTGCATCCAACAGAGGCTAGGTGAACTGGCCTTTCTGGACTTCCACAGGGCAGATTTAGGATTTTAATATGCAATCTAAAGGGCCTGAGCCTGGGACTTCTCCCATGGAAAGAGCTGGTGATCACAATAAAAGTTTTAATCTTTTATTAGTTCCAGAGATGTGTTAGGAGTACAGAATAAAAATATTTCCCCAAATGCTGTACTGATACTCTGGGCACCACTATCTACATGCCTTCTCTTTGAGAGCCCCTGTGTATAGTCAGGTATTAGGAGCTATTGGCCCCTCTGGTTTGTTTTATATCCTATAAATTGCCTTAAGGTGCCAGGCTAGGTTATATGGGTAAGTTAATATCTTTGAGAAATCATTGGTGGTGTGTTAATTTTACTCCCTCTGAACTCCTTCTGATTTGGCATCTCTTTCCAGATTCTCACCTCATAGCTGACACTCACCTTTATGATAGACTTCCTCTGTTTCCTGCCCTGGGTTTCTCTCTCTTAGCCCATGCCCCCAGACCCTCACTCCCCAGGTGGTAGTGTGAACCCAGACCTTGCAGACAGGTGGCGCACAGGCGGACTCCTGTCTGCACCTGCTGCTCCACAGTAGGAGCTCTTCTGTGACCCGTGGCCTTCACAGGCTCTACTTGGGAGAGCCCAGAGACTCAAAGCATTGGGCATGGATAAAGTCTTTGTTCCACTGTCCCATGTTCAGCCCTTACCTGCCTGAGTAAGATCTGCCCACCTTTATATTTTTGCCCCCTTTTGCCTCCTTCCGATCTAGATAAAAATCCAGACTAATCAGAAATAGAAGCGTGTATAACATAAGACCTAGATAGCAGATAGGAAGATGGATCTGAGGAGGTCATTTAGTTAATAAAGTGCTAACCTTGCAAGCATAGAGACCCAAGTTCAACCCCAGAGCCTATGTGAAAATCCTGGCATGATGGAGTGTTTTTATACTGGTGCAGCCAAGAAGAGAGAGACAGGTCTGAGGGTTGCTGGAAATTTCCAGATCATCGAGAGTATTTGTCTCAGAAAAAAGCAAGAAAAGGGCACAAATGCCTAGAGAACAACCCTCACTGAAGGTTGTCTTCTGGCTTACATGTGTACATATGTGCACACACACTTGCACATAGGAATGCACACACATACAAAGACACAAAAGATTAGCTAGGAAAATAGGCTGTAAGCATGAAGATGGGCTATAAGCATTTATATGCACTCATTTAGCTATGGTGCATCTCACGTAGAAAAGTTAAGTGTTTAGATGCATGCATACATATGCATGTGTGTGCTGGTTGACATATAAAATGTACATCCTTAGAGCGAATGGTAGTGCGTCCGAAGTCCATAGCACCTGGTGACCAGATGGAGATCTGTGAGGATATCCATGAATTTTCTTCTGACAGGACAGTTGTGCTTTTAGAAAATTTTCAAATGATGCTATAGGATTCTCAGTCCCTTCTCTTTGATCCTCTGGGTTTACTCTCCTTTCTTTGAATCAAACATCCAGGGATCGGAGCACATAGCCACAAGCATGCTAAAGTAAAGCCACCTTCCAGGCCTGCTAGTGTGCCCTGCTGCCACAGCCCCCATCAGAGTCCTCCAGTTGGCTGATCACACCTCTCCAGCCTTTCACGTACCATTTTGTTTAGCTATCCCATGAGAAGGAACAAACATAAAAAGGCCTCTCATTCCATGAAGGCTTCAGGCCAAACAGAGCCCAGCAACTCTTCTCTGCTTAAACAAGTCCACATGTCTAAGTTTACCAGTACCTTGCTTTCAGGAGAGGAGTCTTGCTGACTCCTGCTGCTGGACCATCTTCCTTACATGGTTCCTAGCTGTTCCTCACCCAGGTCCTGAACTCTTCCTAATAGACCGCAGCCTTATCCACTTTAATTTTGCTTCTCTTTAAAAGCAGCTTCAAAATCTGCCAGAGCTAAACCTAGTTCCAACCCCTATCTTTCAATTACACAAGTCACTAACACCCCTCCATGGACTGTCTTACTCTCTTCCTCTTTCTTCCTCTAAATGGTTCTCATTTCCATCCCAGGAGAAAAAAAAAGACATACGCATGTTTAAGGCTAATGCTTCTAAGATGCAGGCAATTGAGTATGGAACCTCAGCATCAAAGCATTGTTGATCAGATTACATGGTCCATGTGGTTGGCTCCCTAATCGGGTAGTTATTCGCCAGGAACTGCTGTGTGCCATTACCTCCGTGAGAGCAGAGGTATCTGTTTTCTTTTCCCTCCCAGCCTGACAGCAAGTGCCACCCAGTCCGAAGGTAATCTGATGATTATGTCATCAGATGCTTGTGGATGCTTTAATTCCAGTTGGTCCTAAGGGAGGATTCTGCCATTGTGATTGTTGTCCATGGCGAACAACATAAACTGCTTGAGTCAGCAAAAATGTGCCATCTCTTTCACTTGCTTCATGTTGAATTGCTGACTCTTCTTTAGAGCCAGGGGTCATTTTTCAATTCCTTAATTTATGCATGGGTCAAAAATTTTTAAAAACTGAATATTTTTAACTGAATATCATAAAATTTAGGGTTTTTATTATATACAGTGAAATCAAATGTGTGTGGCTTATTTGCAAATGTGGGCATTAATAACTGATATTTAAATAGGCTAGATTAGCAATTTTACTGATATATTTCAGAGATTTTTTTTCCAATAATTTGCACACTCAAAATCAATTTGAATACAACATGTAAATTGAATTTAATTTTTTGATATAAAATTGTAGTTATCAGCTTGAACCATTTAAATTTACTGTTTAATATATGCTTTCCAGCTCACTTGGTTAGAATTTCATTGCTCCTTATCTATATAAATTTAATTAGGCTTGATATCATCAGTATATTATAGAACTAATTAAAGATTTAGATAAGTGCTGAGGGGGCTTATTGAAAACTCCATAAAGTTCCATTTGGAAAATGAGATATTCCTCCTCTAGTCATTGTGAGGGAAGGAAACAGCAAGAAGTATCTCTTGCGCTATTTCTGAAAAAAAAAAATTTTAACTGGATTTAATGGACTTATTCTATTCTTTGAAGAGCTTTTTAATTACTCTGTATCTGTGTGTAGTCCAACAACAGCTACAGTCTTTATTTAAAGGCTTTAAACTCATCCCCTTTCTCCCTTGAGCCAGCCATCAGTGTGAATGCAGGAGCGCCCGTGTGTGTGTGTGTGTGTGTGTGTGTGTGTGTGTGTGTGTGTGTGCGCGCGCGCGCGCGCACGCAGACTAGTGGGTAGAATAGTACACCAAAGTGTGATCACAGATTCCGTAGAGTCCCTGGGGTATTTACTAGGGATAAAACAGAAAGTTCGGGGTGCACCTGCCATAAACACAGTGAGGAAGGAGGACAGATACTCACCCCAGCCCATCTCTGGAAAAAGATGAGAAACCCTGGGCAAAGCCTGGGTGCCCACTTATAGATTTTACTATTCTGGGTGCATCATTTTGTAGAAACCACTTTTGAATTCCCCTGTATCTGCATCTCTGCAATAGAGTAGAAAGCAGATTAGTTTAAAAGACTGTGATTTCCACTAAGTGCTTTGTGTCTTCATTACAAAGCACAGTAAAGCTTTTTATTACAATGAAGCTGCCATTATATCCAATTGAATATACACTGAAGTAAAGCTGCATCACCCACATTTCCCAGCATGCTCTGTGCTCTTGTCAAAGCTGTGTGTGTGTGTGTGTGTGTGTGTGTGCACGCACGCGCCTGTGTGCGTGTGTGTCAACCAAGTAACACAATGCATACTAGAAAAATCAAGTTAGAAGAACAAATAACAAATGGGGGCCATCTGCAACCCATCGTACTGTCGTTTAGTACCGAGGCCCCCGGGAGTCCAGGAAAGCAAATAGATTGCTGTGAGCCAGTGTGATATAATGGAAGGTTACAGGCTTCAGGAGATGCAGATTTAAGACCACCCTCCCACTGATGAGCTATGTGACCCAGGACCTCATCTCTTCATCTCTCTCTGCATAAATTGCGTTTCCTGGAAAATGGAAATAATATTAATCATGCTGCCCCTTTTCCTCATGCTGTCCTCCTGTGGATTACAGTGGTTTTAGATGCCATCTATTGTAACCTTAATCCATTTAGGTCTCCAGAGATGGAAACTGAGGCACACTGGCATCACCCACTAGTGGTGGGACAAGGACTGGAAGAAGCGTATCAGGAATGTCGCACTGTGTGTGCACCCCCACTTAGAATGTGAAAGAACAGACAGGCATCACCCTAAGAGCATCCTGGCTGCGCTTGCTGGGAGTGTCTCCCCTCAGGGGCTCTTCCCGAATACATTCCCCACAGCTTTCCTACCCAGCTGGTTTACAAATATTCACACACCCCAGCCTGAGAAATGTTCTGCAGAAACATTTGGGTCACAAACTAATGTTTGTCTCGCCACATTTGAAATGTTTCCTCTCTGAAAACATTAGAAGTGTGTGCCAGGAAACCCGAGTCCCAGAGAAACGTCAGACTGAAATGAGGATGTAGTCGGATGCTTGCTTTAGGACATTCAAGCACCACTGTCTCCTGCTGACCCATAAGAGACAAGCAGCATCACTGTTATGCAAATTCTAATTGGTCTTAATGATAAAAACCCGGAGACAGATATAGGGGTTAATGCTGAGAGATCAGAGAAACAGAGCAGCCACCCACTAGTTCTTCCCTCTACTGAATCCTCAGACCAAAGGGGCAGTCCTGTCCCTACGAATCCTCGGACTGAATGCTGTCTCTACAGAACTTCAGACTGAATACCTTGAGCTCCTGTCTCCTCCCGCCTTATATTCCCCTCTCTGCCCAGCCATATCCCTTCCTGTCTGCACCTCCCTAGTGCTGGGATTAAAGGCCTGTGACTCCCAATACTGTAATTAAAGGTGTGTGCCACCACTGCCTGGCCTCTATGGCTAACTAGTGTGGCTAGCCCCGCACTCTGATCTTCAAGCAAGCTTTATTTGTTAGATCACGAACAAAATACCACCACATATCACCTTAAACTGTGGCATTGTTTGAGTTGAAACTCTAAAAGGTGTAGAGGCTGGCGCTGCAGTGAGTGAGTCTCCTCTGTCTGGGAGTCTAAAGTCTGTCGAGAAGGAAGTATGGAGCAAGGCGGCAGGACACAGGCCCGAGCAGTATCACAGAAGGGGGCAGGTAGGGCTTTCTTTGTTGCCTCCTCCTTTTTCCCCCACACTCCCCACCATGGCTTCTGCATTGGTGGTGTATAACCCTGGTCTGATCGTGATGGAGCCAGTAACGTGAGTTCTAGGCAGAGTAGGTCCAGCTCTGACTCGATTTCCGACCCATGGATGACTTCAAATAACTCATCCTGCCACTGGATGGAGCATAATGGAAGAGGCTCAGAGGGAGGTGCGCGGCATTTGCTCCAGGAGCCCTTGTCTCCACCTTCCTCCCTGTAGTTTTCTCCCAGAAATGGAGGCCATAAGAGCAACATGTGTGTGACACAGGGAGGTAACAGAGAGGCTCCATCCAGTCATGAGCATCCCCGCTGTACCTGATAAAGTTCTGTATACTTTCTTAAAGCACTACAAGCTGAGACTCTGATTGTGAAGGCCTCATGTACAGGAAACAAGACAGTGCCATCTGTCCTACCCACCACCTTTGGTTGTATTTGAGAAAAACTAGCTCAGGCATCCAGGTGTTTTTGTTACCTTTTAAATGACTTTTTTTTTTTCCTTTTAGGGATCAATAAATGTTTTCTTTAAAAACCTGTATCCTCAGTACTGCAGAGATGTCTCAGCAGCTAAGAGTGGATACTGATCTTTCAGGGGCCTGGGTTCAGTTCTCAGGAGCATCAAGCAGCTCACAATCACCTGTAACTTCAGTCCAGGGAGTTGTGTGCCCTGTGTTGGCCTCTGCAGGCACTGGCATCCACGTAGTGCACACACGTACATGCAGACAGAAGCACGGGCATAACATTTTTAACTTTTAAAATCTGTAACCTCTGGGACCTCAGGCAGCCCTGTCCCCTACTTTTCTCTCTACTACAGCTTAAACTCAACTGTAAAGACTTAGTTACTCCTGGCTGTAAGTATGGGTCTGAAGGCCATCTGTGCAAAAGGCAGATATCTACAAGACGTGACTGTGTTAACGGCAGCACCGCCTCACACTGGTAAGCGTGTGCATTCCCAAAAGGCTGCCACAGATCTGACCTAGGTGCTCTCTTGAGAGGTAAGCAGTTTTTATCTCCTTCAGCTCGATTCTGTTTGTAAACTGTGTACTCATAGGCCGACTCAGGAGTTTGAATAGAATGTTCTGTGGCATCAGGCTAGTATGTTGTTATATAATCAAAACCATCTTGAAAAAGAGAGTTCTGTCTCAGTGCCGGTGACCAGGTGACCTTAGGCAGGTAGTTGGCCCTTCTGAGCCTCTTCGAAGTCAGGTGTTGTCTGAAAAAGAGTACAGCAGGAGTAATTGTCAGCTGCTAATTGCTCCCTTAATTAATGTCCTTCCTAATTATGAGCATTAACACAATCATTACTGAATCTTTGGCTCAATTATGTTTCTATTACTCTGTAATTATGCACACAGAACTGTCCCAATTCGCACCCATTTTTCTAGTAAAGGTTATCCATCATCTGCTACTCTAAAGTTTTCTTGAGAACAACAGTGCACAAGGCTACTAGTCACTTAACCTGCAACAGTGTGCAGGCCTGAGAAATGGCTTCCGTGCATTTCAGGGGCACTTAGTGAAAGTGTTTCCACATCTGTCAGTTTGGGAGATCTTTGCTGCAGTTACCAAAGGGAAGCGCTGAGCAGCAGCCAATGCCCTGATTGATGGGTAAATCCTCGCAGCACTATTGGCTGTGGACTAATGTCTTTTACTTACTTAAGTCAGGGTTGTAGTTCATAAAATTTGCATTTTTGTAATAGCTCTATTGAGTAATAATTTACATGCCATAAATATTAACCCTTTTAAAGTGTGTAATTCACTGGTTTTTAGTCGAGCTGGAGTTGTACAACCATCATCACTGACTAATTTTAGAATATTTTCATTGCCCCACAAAGAAACCCCGTATCCATTAGCAATCACTCCTCATTCCTCTGCAAGCCCTACCCCTGGCAACCACTAATTACTTTCCGTCTCCTCTGGACGTATCATACAAATGGAATCAGGCAGTAAGTGGTCTTTTCCAGCCAGCTTCTTTCAATTAGCATCGCACTTTCAAAGTTCAAAACATTAGCATTTCTTAAAGTTGCAGTATGAAACTGACTGAATTAAATGTGTCTCCAGGGACCCACCCCTACACTCAACCTTTCTCTTTCCTTCCTGGTTCTTGTTGTTTATTTGTGGGGACAGAGCTTAGGGAGTAAGAAGCTAAGGTGGGTTTTGTTCTAACTGTAGAGTTTGCAGAGTAGGAGGTGGATCAGGGCTTCCTGTGTGTTAGGCAGGCAATTCTAACCCCGAGTCACCCTACCCTGTGTCTGTGTTGGCTTGATTGTGGGTTTGTGGTTTTCATTTGTTGGTTGGTCTTTGATTGTTTGTTTGTTTGTTTGTTTTTTGGAGAGGGGTGGGTGTTATTTTGTTTTTACGCAATGTCTCCTGGTATAACCCAGGCTGGCCTTCAACTTACAGTAAAGCCAAGGATGACCTGTACCTCCTAATTCTTCCACTGCTGTCTTCCCCTGTGCTGAGATTAGAGTTGTGTGCCACCGTGTTTGGCATCGTGTTTTGTTGTCCTTGGGGTTTTGTGTTTGTTTTGTTGGTTGGTTGGTGTTGCTGTTTGGTGCTAAGGACTAATTCTTTGTCCTCCTGGTGCTAAGCAGGCATTCCACCTACTGTGCCCTCAGCCCCTGAGAACATGTTTTTATTGAAATGAATAAATTACATGAATAGATGCAGAAACCTAAAGTATACATGAGCTCATGAGCATCACCGGGTGCTAAATATCAAATATCCCCCCAAAGCATCCTTTCGGCCCCCTCCTGGATATCCCAAACAAGGCAGGGTTTTATTTTCCTCAGTGTTCTGGTTTGTTCAGTGTTCATCCGTAGACAGTGCACACCAGTCAAGCTGCGCTGTCTGCCCCAGCTCAGAGCAAGCCTTCCAGCCCTCCACCTGGGCTTCCTCCTTTCATTGCCATCATTCCCAGAGATAAAAAAAAAAGCAGCGCTAACCACTCAAGAGCTCTCCACACATCCTCGTTTCCTCTCTGCCATTCTGAACCAGCTGCCTGCCTTTTGTGCTGCCTCCTTGCTCTTGTCCCTGGCTTTCCTTCCAGACAGCAGAGATCTCTTGATATCATATCAAAGTGGGCAGGGCACACATAACCTCTCTCCCAGGCCAGGTGCCATGAATGCCAAGGCCTAGAGGGGCACCCAGGCAGATAGCCCTGTAACCCCATGCTGGCTTCTCTGGAGTCCCCTCACCTGTCTTGTCACCAGATTACTTTTAAATCTGATCAAAATTATATTAAATTCTATGCCTAGCTTGCTCTTCACAAGTAATAAGCCATTTCTTAAAGAAAGTAAGGTTTTATTTTAAAATTATTTTTAGTCTTTGAAAAAAAATGGGTGTATCATGGATGGAAAGAAATAAAAGGAAAGAACGTGACTGCTTCTGGCTGTGGTGCAGGAGAAAGTTTATTATAGTTAAGAGGCAGAGACATCTGGGGGAATCCAGAGTGGACCTGAGCTATGAGAGGGAGAAGGAAGAGGAGCTGCTAACCACAAGGAGCAGCCTGGACCAAGAGGCCGACCAAGATAATGACATAACCAAGATGGCTGGATTATATAGATGACGGCAGCTGGGGAAGTTTAGGGTAAGGGACAAGATATGCCAGCCATACCCTGTAACAGGTGGGAACTGAAGGGTGCAGGGGGAACCTGGCAGCCAGGCCTACTTTGGTATATTAAATAGGCTCCCTGGCCATTTGTCCCAGGGTTGAGATTTAACATGTCCTAGAGGTGTAGGTTAGGATTAAACAGATAAAGAGAGGCATACAGTTTGCTCCAACTTCCTCACAGTTGCCCTCTTTCTATAGAAGAAATGTAAATGCCATTAAATTTCCTCCCACCAAAGGCCCTTTCCTTATCTATAGACTTAAGAGAGTCGATGAAAAATCCTGGCATTAGTCTTTTTGTATGGAAAGGACTTGTTAAAGAATTGTCTTTCTCTTCAAAGAGCTACCCCAACTCCGTGGCGCTTAAGATGTATCTTCCTCTAGTTCATCTCATCCAACCTGTGTTCTTTATCATCTCAGCCCGTGGGACTGTTTCTCGTCCTGAGAAGAAAAGAAGATGCAGAAAGATTAGCAAATTGTCCAAAGTCAGATAAACCACGGCTACTGGTGACCTTAACCAAGGACCATACCAGGTCTCTACCCCTGGGTACACACACGTACCCTGGAGGATGGAAACAGATGTAGTAGCGTACATTTGGATGAGAAAGAGGCAGGCGAGAGGGGAACCCCCACTTATTCACGGGCTACATCAGAACAGAAACTGAGCTAAATCTTTTCATTGGTCTCCAGCCCTTTGTCCCTTTGCTTCCTTTTGATGTTCCTTTCTGAGCTTGTTTTATTTGGCTTATGTAGGTACAAATGAAAAAGAGCTGAAGCACACCAAAGAAAGGATTGCCATAGCTTCTTTGCCCTGAAACTGGCCTCCCCACCATCCTCGACCAGACTGGCTCCCAAGGCTGCTCTCACTTCTGCCAACCTTTGAAAGCAGAGGTTAGAATTCCTCTTGCCATGGTCATGTGGGCCTAAGATGGACCTCCTTTTGTTATGATTCTGAATTCTCTGGAGTCCATTCTGTGTTTCTCCTTTGTTGCTGTTTCCTAACATTTGACCTTTCCTCTGCTCCCTTCTCGTCCTGCACACGAATTAAGGCATTAAGTGAGACCAGTTGCAAAGCCAATGTCCTCGATATTCCACAGAAGCTTCCTTCTCTGAGGTTGTTGACTTGCATTTATCACTACCCTTTGTTGGGCTTTCTGCCTGTGTCCTGTCATGGGTAGCCATTCAGAAGAAATTCATTTTACTAGGGACAATTTTTAGACTCACTGTATCAAACAGTTTGCTGACAGCCAAATATGTCTCAGCCACAGTGGTCTTTTCACCCACCAAACCCACAGTTCCCACAGCTATCCATCACACTTGTCAGCGTCTCTGGGTCTTTAATTAAGCCCTGCTGGATGCTGTACATACTTCCATTAGCTCCCCCTCCTTACTCCATTACTTTCCTAATTGACAGCCTTCCAGAGTCACATGTTCTTGAATCTCAGGTGGCCCATTTTGGAGCTTTGGTTTATTTAGGTTTTTCTCTCCTTCATAAATAACCTAAGCATTTAGTTAATACACCCTCAAGTGTTTGCTATTGGGACCTGCTGATTTGCATATGCTTACACTTCTCAAATAATTGTGAATTTCAGAGGGGGCTGGGTTTCCTCCAGCAACCCTCCCCCTCCCCACCCCGTGTGTGTGTGTGTGTGTGTGTGTGTTAGATAGTCTCATGAAAGTCAGAACTACTGATTCTCCTGCCTCTACTTCCCAAGTGGCGATCACAGGTGTGGACCACCATACCCAGGTGCCAACCTTTTCCCCCAATAGAGATCTTTTAATCATAAAATAGATGGTCTTTGTGTCAACAAAGTGGAGAATCCCCCAATAGTTCTGCCAAGTGTTCAGATTTCTAAGTAGAAGTGAGAGGCTGAGTGAGTGAAGAGTCCAGCGAATGCTAGCTGAGCAGCAGCGAGAGAGTGATGCTGGGTTGCAGCAGGCCGTCCTGTCATGCCCCACCCAGCCTGTCTTGACAGCTGTGAGGCTGGATGGGACTGACATGGCTGTCGTCTGCTATAATCAAGTCATTCCCTTGGTCTCTTCAGAGGGTTTTCTGAGCAAAGCCATGCGATCCCGTGCAGTTCCACGATCTTTTTTCCCAAATAGCTCCAGGTAGGCAGGATCTCCACGTTATAAATGCAGACAGCAAGCTTGCTCTACATAGCTCAGCAGTATAGCCCTTGCTTAGAATGCATGAGAGGCTCTGGGTTCAATCCCCAGCACTATAGAAGGTAGGCAGGTGGATGGACAGATGGACAGATGGACAGATGGGCAGATAGATGCAGGAACCATAATCTCATTAACACGTTCACTTCTCCATCCCATCATTACTTGGCACCAAACCCTAGTTTTGTCTCTTGTCTATGGTCTCTAACTTTTCTACCATTTCCCAAGAATCAGTACATGAGGAATGGCCCGGGCCAGCAGGTAGACTAGCAAGCCCTAGCTTGGCTTGGCTTTAAACTTAAACATTTGACTTCTGCTGTGGATGCTTTTGACCCAGGCCTAGACTAGATGTTATGTTTGTTTGTTTGTTTTTCGAGATAGTGTTGACTAGATGTTATTTTTAAAGAGCAAATAAAAGAAGCTTCTTAAAAGCAAGGGCCATGCCTTCCCTGTGATGTTGTCCTTTGTAGTATTACTGGACTTCTCGGCGTTGGTAACAAGGTCCGTTCTCCCTTGAAGCAACACTTTGCATTACCTTTTGAAAAGTTATAGCTTCTGTTGCCTTACTTAAAGATGAAAAAGCCATTGGGTCTCTGAATTATCTTTCAGCTTACACCAGCAGTTGCCTCCAGATTTCCAGTCTATGAAATATAGATAATAGACAATTTAAGATTTTCTTACTAATTAGTAAACAATCTGCAGCTCCGTGACTGCCGGAGGGCAGTACGCTATGTGCCTTTTTCAGTCTGTGATATTAGACAAATTATTTTTTAAAATTGAAAGCTCTCCAAAGTGCTATCTGATAAACTATTTTAATTGAAAAGACTCTAAACTGCTATTCAGCCCAGCACAGCTCACCTTAACCCAGGCTCACCTTTGGATAATCAAAAGAACATTTACAGAAGTATGAGACAAACACAATTATGAAAGTAAAATGAAGGACCTAAATAAAAAATCATGGAACAAGAGGGTAATTCTATTCACTCTTTCATATTTCATTATTTGATAACATCAGACGATGAATCCATCAGAATTGCTTTGGCAAGTGCAAACAAAAATGGCCCTGATCAATATTTATTAAAACCTTCAGAATAGGAGAAGGACTTGAGCTGACTTCTTAATGTAGTAAATAATTATTCATATAAATGGGCTTTACCAAGGGTAGTGCCAGACTGAAGAGACATAGTTTTAATTGTACTGAATTTAAAATCTAGATTGTCTTCTAGCTCTGTTGTAGAAGCCTTAATTTAAAACATTGTCTGTTGTAGTGAAGAGTGACACGAACCCTTAAGTTGCTGGTGTGGGATTTCAGCTTAGATATTTATAGATTCAGAAATGTTGCAAAGGTAAAATGAGGACAGTGTTGCTAAGAGCATGGGGAGGCATCCTCTCCCCGCCTCAGCCACCGTGACAGGAACGCCACCGTCACCTCAGCAGTGACAGGGATGGATGGACTCAGTGGGATTCCTTTGTTTTAAGCAACTGTGTTTTCTGAAGAGAAATAAAGCTCTGACTGCAGCTGCCCATTGGTAGTGCAGAGATGAGGGACACACCTGCGGGGAGGAGTGAACACAGCTGATGTGGGCACCCCAGAACTGCAGATGTGTGGAGGTTATCAGAATAAGACCGCTAAATAACTGCTTATTGCCCCCCCCCTTCCCCAGCTTTGGGCATCGCACTTGAGGAAGTGCTCTGCCACTGAGCTACATCCCCAGTCATTTCGGTATTGATCATGGGAGTGAACAATGCAAATGAACAAACGAGCCTCCAAAAAGACAAAGCAAATCTTCCAAACTCAAAATTCTAAATTGTATCCATCTGCTGCCATCAGCTGAGAGAATATGGGCAACGTATTTTCTAAAATCTTTTCTACAGCAACATGCCCCAGACAAAAACCAGGTTAATCTGCTGAGGCTATTAAAGACTATCCCAACATAAAATACTCATCCAAACCTGCCATTAACTGCCTGAAACTTATTTAGCTTTTCTCTACCTTTTCTCATTCCTGAAATGGAAATAACTTCGCTGCATCTCAAATTAAAATTTTCAATCATGTCTGTAATAAACTCTAAGCTCTTTGAAGGAGAAGACAAATAACAACTGTGTTCTATTTTTAATACACTAATGTGTTCTTCTGATACACAGGATTATTATCTGTTTTATTATTGGTCTGGAAAGTATCTGGGCTAAGCCTCCCTTGTTGAGAGTGTTTGCAGGTAACTGGTAATCCTTGCCTGCCATTGCTGGGCAGCAGTTAGCAGCAGTGAGCCTGATGACAGCCCGTGTTGTGAAAGGACCAAGCAGGGGGCAGGGGACTTTGTATCAGTATAAAACCCAAAAGAGCACCTACCATAGCCTCTCAGGTTCTCAGCTGGGAAGCAAATGACAGCATTTGTCCAAAGGCACATGACCAATTAAGATGGTTGGCAAGACAGTCAGAACCTCTGCCTGGCTGCTGAGTGAGGCTCCCCACTGTAAGAGACTCTTCTCGGTTATTTATGGGTTAATCAATTCCTTTCTCTTCTTTTGTCCCATTTCTGTGTTTGTTGTTATAGTTACAATCAAGGAAGCAGAATTCAGTGTTTAGCCTGCTCATTTAGTTACCTTTTACTACTGGGTCTTTATTAAAGTGCTTGAAATACTCCAGTTTCAGGTTAAACACCCTTAATCTGAAATCTGAAACCTAAAATGTTTTAAACTCCAAAATCTTTTGGGTACTAACCTGATGCCACAAGTGGAGAATCCCACCTCCAACCTTGTAAAGGGATTGCAGTCAGAACATAGCCTCACTAAAACACTGCACAAAATTGCCTTCCCAAGAGCCAGCTTTTCATTACTATAATGAAGTACTTGAGGCAAGTTCCTAATGAGGAAAAGAGCTTCATTTACGAGTTTAAATATACCATGCCTGCGTCATCTCTGGTAAGGATGTCCTCAGATCCATCAATCACAACAGATAGCAATGGTTGCAGTTTATATAGAAACAAGAGATCTGAGACAGAGAAAAATAAGAACAACCTGGAGATCAGGCTCTGGCTTTTGTAAGGACTGTGTTTATAAAACAGCAGTCCGTTGAGAGGGCAGTACCACCAGGCACCCAAGAACCTGCCCTTAGTCACTGGCTCTTAAAGAGCCCACCACTCCCAGTACTGCCATCTTGAGGACAAAGCCTTCTTACATAGGAGCCTTCAAAGAGCCTCAGGCCATAAGCTACACCGTAACAGATGTGTAGGAAACATGTTAATTGAGAATCAAGTCCCATTGCCAAGATATCTCACTATGTATATGCATATAGTCCCCAACCCGAAATCACCTGAGGCCAAACATTTCTGATTCTAAATGTGTTAGAAAAGCAATGCCCAGCTTGCAAACCCACTTAGCCACAGTGCTCATGTAGTAATACGAGCAGTGGGCTGGGCTGCGTCCCGCCACCCAGCTAGCTTTACCCGAAATAATTACACGGAAACTGTATCCTTTTAAACACTGCTTGGCCCATAGTTTCAGCCTCTTATTGGCTAGCTCTTACATATTGATCTAACCCATTTCTAATAATCTGTGTAGCCCACGAAATGGCTTACCAAGGAAGATCTTAACCTGCGTCTGTCTGGAGTGGGAGAACCATGGCAACTGACTGATTCAGCTTTTTTCTCCCAGCATTCTGTTCTGTTTTCTCCGCCTACCTAAGGGTTGGCCTATCAAATGGGCCTAGGCAGTTTCTTTATTAATAAGAAATCACTCCCACATCATGCTCATGTGGGGATCAAAGGACAAGTGGTAGAAGCCAGTTCTTTCCTTCTATCATGTGGGTCCCAGGAATTCAACTCTGGTCGCCAGGGTTGGCAGCAAGCACCTTTTTACCTACTGAGCCATCTCATTGTCCCCACCAAAAAGTAATTTGGGGAGCTCCAGTCAATACTGTTAGATTCAGGCCAGCCCATCATGTCAGGATCTTATTTTTTCTTATGTAATAACCTGTTAGGTATATACACTGTACTCTCCTCATTCATACATTCAGTGATAGACACTGTAATCAATTCTGTATTTTGCCTATTATGAATACTGCTGCAATAAAGAAGAAAGTGCAAGTACAACTTTGATGTAATTAATGATTTAATGTCCTTTAGGTATAGAACTCAGAGTGGGATGCTGGGTCATAGGAGAGTCCTGTGTGTTTTAAAAACTCTCAATATCTTCTGACTCCCATAATAGCTGTACTAATTTCCATTGCCACCACCAATGCGTGAAAATTCCCTTCCTAAAGCACCACACTGAAAACACATGATTATCTGCCTCCTCAAGGAAGTAATCAATCAGAAAGGTGACCAACTTTTAAAAAGAATGTTCACCTATCCATTACCACCTTGGACAGACAAACAGGGAAAAATAAAGTAGGTATCAAAATGAAAAGCCCCTGAGTTAAATGCTAAAGTTTAGGTTTGGAGTCCTGGATTTCAGATCTAGAGAGAGCTTTTCCTCTGTAACTGTCAGGTCTGTCTAAACAAAGTGTGGACAGCCACAGTGCAGGCTCACTGCACAACAGAAGACTTAGCTGGAGTGAGTCCGGGAATTGTATTCAGTTGTACAAAAGCCTGGCTGAATGTCGTTAGCTAGACAGACTATTGGCAGCTGGTACTCTTGCTTTCTGTGCTTTCAAATATCTGTATTACCTTGGCTTTGGAGGGCTTAGGTCTTAAGATCCTTTCGTTTGAGACCTGGAACAAATCACTCATGTTCTACAACTGAGTTGCTTCTGTGTACAATGTGAATTGTGACACCTGTTTCAGAAGGTTGAATACACAGATGTATCTACAAGTTAAATATTGCCAATATTACTACAATAAATACAGCTCCAAAACACAGCAGGAGCCCATAGCTGTTGACATTTAGCCATCTTTATGCACAGGTTCTTATCCATAGATTCTGCCATCTGTGGTTTTAGCTAACAAAAGATCAGACATATTCAGGAAAAAAATATGTGCAGACTCTGATATTGTTCTCACAACACTATATTGTAACAGCTATTTGCACTGTGTGCACATTGTGCTGCGTGCATAACCTAGACAGGATTTTAAAATGTGTGGAAGAGCCAGGCATGGTGGTGCACGCCTGTAATTCCAGCACTTGAGAGGCAGAAGCAGGAGGAACTACGTGAATTCAAGGTGAACCTGGTCTGCATAGTGTGTTCCAGACCTTCCAGGGCTACATAGTGAGACTGTGTCTCAAAATATTAAAATGTACAGGAAGACTGTATAAGTTTTATGCAAATATTATGTTATTTATGTTATATATTATATAATATAATTTTATTTGATATATATTTTTAATAATACAATGTTATTCTATAACACATATAATATTATGTTATTTATGTTATATAGAGAATTTGACCTGGGGATACTGGCACTAATGCCCCCAGATGTCCAGAGTAACTTAGAGACATTTAGAAATGAATCTTGTACTCTGGATTTTACTAAGTTAAAAAAAAGGCAGATGGTAAAAGTATACCCGGGGATTTAGGTCAGCCCCCAGCAGGGCCCTGCTGTCTGTCACCTGCACACACACCTGCTGTGAGAGGCTATAGGCACAGGAAAAATGTCTGTGGCTATAAGAGATGGCCTGAGGGAGGGCATTCTTCCCCCCGGTTTACCTACAGGAAACCCATAACTATTTGCAGTAAGCTCAGGACACGAGAGACATGAGCTGAGGATGCCAGAGTGGGAAGTGGACAGGGGTGGACTGAAACTCTTCCTGAACCTTGTGTGTGAAACGTGCAAGGGGCGTGTAAAGGGCAGTCAAAAGGGTCCTAACCCTAACAGTGAAGGCTCAAGCAGTTTGTATGTGCACACATGCCTGACTGCATGCACTGAAATGTTGTGCGGCTCCACGGCAGAACTGTGTGCAAAAATAGTCTTCCTTCACGTACCCCTCTGGGTCAGTACAGCCCAGCATCAGAAAAGTCATTCATACGCCATGTCTGCTCATGACACTGGGAGGTGCTACCAAAAGGCACACAGCAAAGGGCAAGAGGAACTATCGGAAGGCACAGACTTGATCACAGAATTCCAGTCATCACCAGGATGACGCCATACTCCTTTGGTCCTGAGAATAGGCTATTCAAACCACAGCTAGCAGCTGGCCTCTAAATGTTAAGGGGTTCTCATAAAGCGACCCCCTCTGTGAGTTGTGAGCTAGGCCACATCTGCAGCACACGCGTGTTCACGAATGCAGCCCAGGCAGCCACATACAATCCCATCTGCTGGAAGCTAGGGTACCCTGGAAGCTATGGCTACGGTTTTAGTGCTTGATGGTAAAAACCATGCTTTTATTTTCCTGAAGTCTCATACGTACCCATCAATTATTTATTACTGTTGGGTTACATGATTTCATTTCAATCTGTCAGTGTTTATCATGGAAGCTCATTTTAATTGCATGGTCTGGGGCATTTTCCCACTTTCTCTTCAGGGCATCATGTAGCACCTTCCCACATCTGTGCCAGTTGTTCCGCCCATTTATTAGGCTGTGCTACTGGGTGAGGTAGCGTTCTGAAAGATAAATGAATTTCATTCTGTCTTTAAATATTTATGTTTCTTTATGATCTAATATATCATCATGGTTATAGGGGAATTTTCCCCTAACTATAGAAAATATGCCATCAGTTACCTGTCAATTTTGTTTAATAACTCAGCTTTGCAATTCTGGTGCACTGTTCATCGGAGACTCTTAAGAACTCCTTTAGTCTCTCCGTTGCCTTCAGAGTGTCACTCTGGGGTTTATGAAGGTCGTGAGTGCACAGAGGATATTGAAGCATTAAGTACTTTAGTGGGGTGCTCTTCGTCACTCATCACACTGGAAGATCCAGGCCTAGAGATCTTCGTGTCTTTGTCTTGTTTTTTCCCAGGGTGGGATGGCAGTCTCTGTAGAAAACCAGTCTCCCTGAAACAATCCATCAGACTTTTCAAAAGAAATTCAATTTTGTCTGGGCTGATGGACGTTAAAAGCATTGCTTTTAAAGATAAATGATGAAAATATCAATATCATAATGCAAAGAACTCCAATTCTTTTGGCTTAATCTCAGCAAGAAGTATGATAAACCAGTTACTGCCTCAATAGCAGCCTCTGCTTAGGTGCTGGGCATCTTGGAGGTGGGAGTGGCTTTGACAATTCCACTGCCAGGGTGTGAGGCTCCTGTACTCCTAGGTGGTCCCCAGTGAAGCACTCTGAAGTCTGGGAGCATCTAGGCTAGAAAGTCCAGGTTTCAAAGGGCCCTAAGGTCTTAGTCCATATGGTAATTCCAAATTTGTACATGTCTTCTTCTTGAGCAATATTTAAAATGGATGTTTTCAGGAAGCGTCCTAAGCAGACAGCTTTATCTCACACCTGTGCACCTAAGGGAAACAGAACTATGTAGCATAGGTCCTTAACTCAGAGAATAAGGAAAGTGTCAGGGAGGAAGCTGCTGTGCCCCACAAAGCATGCGCTGCTGTTGGACAGTATGAAACATCTTCTTACAGCATAATTTTTCTCTAAAATATTTTGTTGGTTTATTCAGAAATTTATTGAGCAGCTAAGGATACAAATGTATTAAAACATGGCCAAAGATGAGGCATAAGTACAAGTGTAGAAAGCAGTAGAGATCTCTGCATCACAAGAGTGGAAGAAAAATGCTTTAGGAAAACAAGAGATTGCTTCCAGCCTGCAAGGGGGAATGGGCAGCCAATCAGGAAAGGGCACAGAGCTGAAACTACAGGACTGCAGTAGGATTGTTGATGGTCCTCAGTATGGACTAAGTTGTTTCTCCTTTTCCTCTTTCCCCATCTTTGGGCTTAATTTACCAGTAGTGCCCAGAACTATTCAATGCGCTTCTTCTCTGCTCGCATGCATTTTTGCCTTAATGTCTTCTCCAGAACTACGTCCTTTTTGGTGTTTTAGGAGTTTTTGAGTCATTGATCTTGGTGTTGATGATTTTTAAGTCTTTTCCATTTTGGCTTGATTTATGTGCATTTTTGGCTGGGCTATCTTGTACGGATTTCCTCACTGGAACTTTTTCTTCAGCTTCCTCGTCATCTTCATCATCCTCGTCATCATCGTCATCGTCTTCTTCTTTTTCTTCTTCCTCTCATCCTCATCATCTTCATCATCATCCTCATCATCCTCGAGTTTTACTTCTTTTTGTGGAACCTTGTTGCCACCTCCAGGAGCAGATCACTTTCTAGACAAACTCAAGACCTTTGTGTCCTCCTCCTCTTCATCTTCTGACTGCATCTTCCTCTACAGCTACTAGGTGCTGTCCACTCGTGTGCACAGGCCCCGTCCACACTTCAACCACAGCTGGTGTCATCTCAGAGTTCCCAAGAGAAACTGCTGGCTGTACAGACATTTTCTAAGTTGTCAGTGTTTCTTTAATTGGACTGCCTTCACGGTTCATTGCTTCTCCCTCTGCGATGTGTCATTCGTCTTTTGCCCCAGCACCTGAACTAATCGTCTGAGTGCTCATTCTCATCATTCCCCACCTTAAGATGGTGATCAGTTTTTAGTTCACAACTGAACAGGTAGTTCTGAGGCCTAAGAGGGCTCGTGTCCATGTCAGTGTCCATCGAGTCTTCCATAAGGTGGAGGCCTGCACTTTGGTGGGAGAGAAGTCAGGTGGAGAGTAGTGCCTGCTGCTCTTCAGAACAGACACGCAGGACGGAATCACGCTAGGGAAACTTACTGAAATATTTTTAACTATAACAATTATGTTGAAGACTATAACATAAAGCTCATGGATTTTATGCTAAACGTGCAACCTCAAAAGGTTTCCTGGTTATTGTTACTGTTTTCCCAGAATCCTCCAAGTGACTTTATCCTCTTCTTTCAAAAAGATACTTCTGTCCACATCCAAGGATATGCTTAGGCAGTGCTTTCTGAATAACTGGTTATGTGTCCCATTACTTTTCTGTAGTGACCAAATACCAATAGAAGCATCCTAAAAGTGGAAGGGTGATATTTGTGCTTCCAGCTGAAGGAGTGCCGTCCGTCCTAGTGGACAAGGCATGGCTCTTCACTCTGGGGCAATGAGAGCTCACTACTGCCACATCTTCGTATCTCCACGGATCATGAAGCAGAGAGTGTTGGGAAGACACAGAGCTGGTCTGTAACTCCCATAGACCCACCGCTGATGTCCTGCATCTGCCAGCTAGTTCCTGCAGTCAGACCTTCCACAGCCTGCGAAAACAATCCCAGCAGCTTGGGATACAATGTTCAGATATATGAACCTGTAGGAGCATTTCACAGTCATGCAATAGCAGGTCTCGTGAGGCTGAAATACGTCCTCATTTGAAACCACAACAGAACACTAATCTTCAGAGGACACAACAGGACCAAACTGTGCTCCCAGGACGCTCATGAAGTTGCCCATCTGAAAAAACCAGGCTCATTTCACCCCTTCTAGGTACCATTCAAGGGCATCATTTCCCCTGTTCTAATGGAATAGCAATGGAAAAGAAAAGCTAGTAGACATCAAAGCCCTTCATGAACACTCCCTCTTTGAAACAGCACTCAGCTCTTGAAATATATTCCCATACCCAAGAATGGCTTCCTTTCCCCCATAAAAATGGAGGTTTGGAGGGTTTTTTGTTTTGGTTTGCTTTGGTGTTTGGTTTTTCTTTCCCCAAGATATTCTTGATGCAGAAGAAACAAACTCAAGGCCCAGAGTGCAGGAACACAAGTTTCTGGGTCAGCAGTCCTGATGACTTTACTGCCCACATCTCCTTGGCACACGCTGCTCGCTTCTAGCCCCTCCACCTTAGTAAAGCTTCATGGCAGGAAGGAGGTGACCCACGTGCTTGGAAGCCTCTTCTGTCCCTTACTGTTACTGTGTTCCTATTGTTGTTTTAAGAGTTCATCTTCATGGAACACCATATTCTAAGTGCTTTATATGAAACCTGAAGAAGTAGGCAGCATTTCATCCCATTTCAGTGGGGAAGAAAGTTATCTTTGTTTCCCAGAGTCTCCAATAATAATTGAGTGAGTGAGTGACGGAGAGGTTGAGTGGGGCAGAACTTGCCCTCCAGGTAATCAGTAGTTGTTGGTGAACTAAGCAAACATATTAGCATACAATTACCAGCATGTGCATGTCCCCAGCCACCATGCTGATAGAGGAAACACTCAACCAGGCTCTGTCTTGCTTCCCCAGGCAGTACTACGAGATGCTGTACAACACAGCAGATGAGCTCCTGAACCTGGTGGTGGACCAGGGCGTGAAGTACACAGAGCTGGAGTACATCCATGCCCTGACCCTGCTGCACCGCAGCCAGACCGGCGTCGGGGACCAGACCGTCCAGAACACCAGGCTGCAGAGGCTCAAGGAGATCATCTGTGAGCAGGCTGCCATCAAGCAAGCCACCAAGGATAAGAAAATAACCACCGTCTGATGGTGTTCCCTGTTGCGGGTGTGGGTGGGGCTCGCTGTGTGTGCAGCCACAGGCTCTATCCACCCAGCATAGCGTGAGCTGACTTGGTTTTGTCTACACTGATGCTTAGTGGATGAAGGTGGATTACTTCCTCCTTAGTTTTGCTTTTCTATATGAACTCTAAGGAAGTTTGCAGTACAGAATGCTTTGCCTAGTGACTACTTTAGTGCTGTCTATTCCCAAGGGCTGAGGGTGGAATCAGACGGAGGGCATGCCAAGTTGCTGCACCCCGAGAAAGCAATGAAGGAAAGCTAGCTGCTACCTGAGTTTCTGGACCATCCTGAAACTGCTTAGTAAGGTCTATGGCATAAGCAGGGGGCTTTTTATTCTCTTATCTTTGTCAGTTTGTAGTTCAGTGAGGTGAGTGTGTGCACATTACTTTGTCTCCATTGCCAAAATCAAATTAAGAGGCTTCTCAGCTGGCTTCCCTACCAAAAACAGATCTCCTCAAGGCTGGGGAGGAAGCCCTTTCTCCCTGACCAGGGATGGACAGTACTCTAGAGCTTGTACACAGGGTGCTAGTTGGTTTTATAACCTTTTTGTTTTATTCCTTCTGCATTAAAGCCAAGAGTCAGGGCTGGAGGGGTGGCTTAGCAATTAGGAGCACTTGGCTGCCCTTCCAGAGGACCAGAGTTCAGTTCTCAGCCCCTGCCCATGGAGGCTCACAACCATCTGTAACTTCAGTTCCCCCTGACCTGAAGCCCTTTCCTGACTCAGCAAGTACCATGTGTATGTGGTGCACAAACACGCATGCAGGCCAGAATACTCAACACATAAAGTAGGAAAAACATCAAGTCAAAACTTATGCTGAAAGTGGAAGGGTGAAAGGTGATCCACCCTCCCCTGACTTGACCCTATAAATACATTAATAATAGCTGGAGAGCTTCCTACCTCTCACTTCACAGAGGGTAAATTTGAGGGGCATCCTGATGTTCCCGTGCACACCATGTTAGTAACTTGTCTTGTTGCTGTGACAAAAGTTCCCCAGGAAAGGAAGGTTTCTGGCTAACAGTAAGGGTAAACCCGTCATAACCAGGAGGCCGTGGCAGCCAGAGCTCACAGTTGCTCACACTGCCTCTGCGTTCAGGAAACAGTAGCGGATGCTTGTGTTCGGTGGCTTTCTCCTTTTGATGGAGTCCAGGACCCCAGAATGGTTCCCCCACATTCCGAGTGGGACTGCTCACCTCAGTTAATCTGATTTAAATTCGCAGACAAGTCCTAGTTGGTCGCTGTTGCTGTGATAAACCACGAGCCAAAACCAACACACACACACACACACCAGCTACACAGACACACAAAAATAAAAGGTTTCAAAGAATTTGACAATGAAAAAGTAAAGCAATTATCATTACAATAAACATTGAATCTACTTAAAAATTCAGAGAGGAATATAGCAATACAAGTATTTAATATTAAGCAATAGAGTTCAGGCCTGCTCAACTGAAAGCAAGGAAGACAGGACATTTTTTTTGTGTCGCTACCAATGAAGACTTTGAAATTTTTGTTTGTTTGTTTGTTTGTTTGTTTGTTTGTTTGAGACAGAGTTTCTCTGTGTGGCTCTGACTGTCCTGAACTTGCCCTGTAGACCAGGTTGGCCTCGAACTCAGAGATCTGTCTGGGATGGAAGGTATATGCCACCACCCCCGGCTGCAAAGCCTCTTGTTGAATTGCCCTTTTCTAATATGGTACCTGCAATGTTTGCGGCAGTATGGATCTTGCCACTGCCCCGGGTCCCCACATCATCCTGCTGCTCAAGGGTCACAAGTCACAGGAGGCATGAGTGCAAAGACAAGGAAGCCTCTGGAACATACATGGGAAGAAGAGACAGAAAGGCTGGTGCCATTCAAAGTCTCTTAGGCCCCGTGGGAGGGAATCTTCACACCTGCTTGTAACAGCTTTGGTCTGGATGGGAATAAGCAAAAATTAAAAACTGTTTTGAGAAGCTTAAATGTTGTTTGTTGTTTTTCTTATAATCTTTATTCAGCAAACATTTCCTGGGATCCGAACATATGGTACGTGCTGCTACACTTGGGCCATGTCTTAGAATTGATTGCTATTGATGTGAAGAAACACCATGTCCAAGTCGGCTCTTAGAAAGGAAAACATTTAATTGGGTGGCTTACAGTTCTGAGGTTTGGTTCATTATCATCATGGAGGGACATGGCAGCATGCAGGCAGACATGGTGCTGGAGAGGCATCTTGTACAGGCAACAGGAAGTGAACTGAGTCACTGGGTGTGGATTGAACATATATGAGACCTCAAAGGTGGCCTCCACAGTGACCCACTTCCTTCAACAAGGCCATACTCCCTAATAGTGCCTTTCCCTCTGGGACCATTTTCTTTCAAACCACCACAGGCCAGATACAGAGACAGAAGACACCCTTATCTAGCATTTAGAAACTGGACTTGAAACCCAACAAGTTCATACCCAAAACTGAACTGGAAACCAGGTCAGCAGTAAGACAAGACACCAGCAGGCAGCTGCAGAATAACTTTCCAGTACCTTCTGAGAGGAAGGAGGGCTCCACAACTGTGTGGTTTAGCATCCTGACGGGTAAGAAGTTGAATACACACAGGAGACAATCATGGAGAAGCACAGTGTCTGGAACCAGGTTCTCATAAGTCTACCCAAGAAGCAAGAGTGGCCAGAGTGGCAGAGAGCTATTGGATGGGACCACTTGTGTTTGGAAGCTTTGCTGTAGTGGTCATGGCCACTTAACTTAGAACTTGGCTTCTCCTTTTCTCCTTGCCTATTCTGAAGGCTTGGGATCTTTGTTTTGTTTTCTGGTTTTTTGAGACAGGGTTTCTCTGTGTAACAGCCATGGCTGTCCTGGAACTGTGGAAAGGGACAGTGGAACCATGAGAGCCAGCAATACCAGGCCCAGGAGCTGCTGCAGAGAGTATTGTGAGAGTGGATCCCCACCTTGCTACAACAGTGGCAGACCACAAAGGCCAGTTTTATACAGAAAAGGTCATAGGGGCCTTTGTCCAAGACTTTCAAGCACAAGTCTTTGGTAATTCGCTGATATTTATTCTGCAAATAGTCAAAACCAATGACACAGTCCGTAGCTGGTTAAGTGGATACAGTTGGATGGCATGGCCACCTCAGAAGCTGCCCCCTCTGGGGACACACTGAATGTTTCTACATGGTATGGCCCTACTTCAGGGATGGTCTGTGAGAAGGATTCTGTGTCCTTCACGGTCATTACTAGAATGTCCCAGAGTCAGTACAGAGAGCCCAGCCACACACATAGCCTCAAGAGTTTACATTGTACCATGACAACCACTCCCTGAAAAGTACTGCTGCAGGAGAGAAAACTACTAATAAGCCTCAGCAGGAGGGCACTGAAAGCAGAGCTCACCCTTTTCTCTTAAATGTGGGGCAGATGAGATGGGCCTAGGCTAGCTCACAGAGCTTCCCATGATCCCCCTCCACAGACTCAACCAAATGTGGAACAGACTATCCCTTAGACAAATAACAAGTGCCAGCGAGGACATGGGTGGAAGGAAACCTTGATACACTGCTGGTGGGAATGACTGTCCAGTCACTGTGAAAACACTGCGAAGACCCAAAACAGTAGGAACAGATCGGCCAGTCTGTCTGGGGCCCTTGCCCTGCACCTCCTCTCCACACCCAGAAGCTGCTGTATCCCACACTTTCTCAGGTGTAGCCCTCACTCCTCATCAAAGAACCTTCTTGTGGAGAGCAGACAGAGGCTACTAAATAGATTCACAACTGGTCAAAGTGCAGATAAGGTGACCGTGAGGTGCCCAGCCCCCGCTGGGTTAGCTGCACTTAACCCCTGCACTTAAGGCTTGGAGAACATCACGGAAGAGAGAGCAGGAACAGTGTAAGAGTTAGAGGGCCAAGGGGCTACTGCAAGGCAGGAGATGCTGCACCAATGGCTACCTACGCAAGACATGCATGGACAACAGCAGCTGACATACCAGCCTGGATGAGGGAGAAATTCACAAGGCCTTCCCCCTGCTGAAGAACCACACGTGGTCAATGGCTACTAAGAGAGGGAGAATCAGACTTCTCTAGGATTATTCAGTCACAAGGGGTCAGCCCTAAAGACGTGTACATACAAACAGAACTAATCAGACTCGTTAGGGTGTGTATATAACAATTATAGAAGAAGGGACCATGGATTCAAGGAGGAGGAGGGGAGGAACACAGGAGGAGTTAGAAGGGGAAGGGGGTGGAGATGAGATAAATACAGTGTGCTCATTAGGAAAGTCTAAAAAAGTTTAGAAATGCAAAAGAAGTGAAATAGATCTATGATATGATCCAGCTATACCGCTCCTGGGTACTTTCCTGAAGGACTCAAGTCCACAAACCCAGCTGTACCGCTCCTGGGTACTTTCCTGAAGGGCCAAAGTCCAACATGTCACAAGGCTGTGATCCTCGAACAGCACTGATTATTGCAGCATATTCACACTGCCTAGGGTGGAACCAGCCCAGGTCCCCAACAACGGAGGAGTGGGTAAAGGAGCCATGCTGCGCTGCACGATGGGTGTCTTGTGACTCCAGAGAACATTTTACAGCAGTTACTCAGCCATATTTTCATCAGCAGCTCCTCAGAGCCAGGGGCTTTGGTGAAGGTTAAACCAAAATTCAAGGAGTTTTCGGTGTTATTGCTTTGCAAATAAAGTGGTTGTCTTTTGCTGTAGATTTTCACAATACTGACTCCCTTTCTGTTACATATTTGGGAATTAATTTCCACAGTTCAGAACTTTCCTATGCTTTGGGGGTTTACTGATCACATTTCCCTAGCAAGTGTGAAATGTTTCCCACTGCCAGGCCTGCGTTCCTCTCTCCTAGACGAATGCAGAGATCTGTCTTCCTGCAGCCAACAGGCATTTGGCCAGCGTTTAGGGTCCAGGCAAGAGCATTCCATTTAAGATATTCACAGCTATCCAAGGACACAGAATTACTACCTACCCGAAGCTGCTGATTCATGGCTGCTCAGATAGAAGAATAAGATGCCCTGGTTTTACCTCACTTAAAAGATTCCTAACTCCTCACCTTCACCTCAGTTTATTGATGATTTTAGTTCAGGAAATTTACTGCTTGTGTTTTACTCTCAAGAACAGCAGAAGAGATTATTAACCACAACCCAGAGAAAGACTTCCTGGTGGCGCCACAGACCCACACACCCACAATCAGAACGGCTGATGAGAGCATACCCCAGAACTGATAATTTAGAGACCTGAGTCTCCTCTTTGTTTCTACTGCTTAGAGCAATAAGTGCAAACTCCAGACCTAGGCCCGTAGAAATTGTAGTGTCTGGTGAATGTGCTATCAAGAGCCATTAGCTTCCCCCCGACTGTTTACGTAGGTTGCCTGGTTACCCAATATCCTCTATGCATGCTGGGAGAAAACACAAACAGCATACTGATTTAAAAAACAATCCGTGCCCTATTCATAATTTTATTGAAAATAAACCTTTTAGCTCATTACCTAACTACCTAAAAATATAGTGTAGTATACTAGTCTTCCCCTCTAGAATTTCCTGATTATTTAATTCCTTTCTTAACTAACTTTCTCCATTAAGGAGTTCACCAGATGTGCCAGTGAACCAGAGTTCACTAAGTCACTACCATCTTTGAGCTGACAGCTAGGGATCTCTCTCTCTCTCTCTCTCTCTCTCTCTCTCCTCTCCTCTCCTCTCCTCTCTCTCTCTCTCTCTCTCTCTCTCTCTCTCTCTCTCTCTGTGTGTGTGTGTGTGTGTCTGTCTGTCTGTCTGTCTCTGTCTCTGTGTGTGTGTGTAAACTCTTATCTGATTTTTTTTATGGGAGACAAGAATTCCAGCCCTGGAACCTGAGAGGGCTGGGAAATTGCTGGTTTTAAGGGTATATATTACTGGAGGAGGAGGATGAAGAGGAGGACGAAGAAGAGAAGAGTTTTTGTTTTTCAAGACAGGGTTTTTCTTGTAACAATGGCTACCATGGTACACGCTCTGTAGACCAGGCTGGCCTCAAACTCAGAGATTTGCCCGCGTCTGGGACTAAAGGCTTGTGCCACCACTGCCTGGCTCACAATGGGGGTCTTTTAATCTCACTGCCCACCTAGAACTTTCCCCCTCTCCCAGCTGGAAAAGTCCTGGAGATTTGGCAAGGACACTGTTTGCGGCCTCTTGCCCTCGAAGAGCTGTTTGCTCTCAAAGGCAACGTTATTCACGCGTGTTCCACTCAGACCCTGTGGTGGGACCCTCCCTGAAGAGGCTTCACTCAGAGTCCCAGGCCCTCTCCATGACTGCACTCTTGTCTGAATGTTTTCTGAACCTGATAGTCATTATTCTATGTTTCAAATAGCTTGAGAAAGAAAGCCTCACCACAGAGAAGTCAAATTGGCAAGCAAACCCTGATGTCTCTCACCGTCAAGTTGTTTCCATGATTTCTTAGCACTGAGGCAGCCGTTCAGTCAAAAGGGTGTGGCTGCCTGTTACGGCTCGGTGACACGGGATCTCTACAGTGGCAACCTTGTGGTGTGATCTGCTGCTTCCACTGGCTTCTTAGACCGCTCACTGTGATCCTGCTTTTGCTGAAGTCCGCACTTCCCACTCCAATCCAGCTCAGATTTCCCACTCCAATCCCCTAACACTAGCCTTTCATTTAGGAAGCCATCGCATAGGACTGAGAACCGAAAGTCTTTAGCCCGACTCCCTGCTGCCTGCTGCGAGGCTGAGTTGTAGGAAGTTTTGGAGGCTCAGAACTGCCATTTTCAGGGCGCTTTCCCTCACCAGCACAGCCTGGCAGCTCATGCCTCACCAACTCCTGATGGAACAAATGAATTCCTGCCTCACAGGCTCTGCGAATGGACCCGGGCCATTCCAGTCAAGATTCTTGATCTGAGACGGGTGGTGTCTGCTTCCCCGGGACCAGGGCACAGAAATAGGTGGACAAGGAAGAAGAAGGCCAGAGTCCAGCCCTGGGGTTCAGCAAATCTGAGCTGGATTCATTCCATCCAGGGAAAATGTGAGCAGAGACCACAAAATGGCTAACCTTCCATAGGCTGTGGGAACGAGGAGTGTGCTGGTCAAGAAAGTCTGGATTGAAAAGCAGAGCGTGCGTTGTAGCGCACACCTGAGAGCAATTGTCTTAATGTGGCATGGATGTAAAACAAATTGGGCGTAATTTGGAGGGAAGGTAATGAGGTACCAAGAATGAGAAAACATAAGGAATCGCTGGGCTCCGCGGAGGTCTCCGCTCTGTCCTAATTAGACACAGTTGTTATGAGAAGTGCATAATTAATAAGCATGTGACCAGATGTGGAATACAGCGGAGTTCTCTTCCTGACACGGACGTGGTAATGAACTGTACGTGGCTGGAAGTGGTTGTCTTGCCTCGGCTGCGAAAGCAGACCTGCCTGGAATTTTGAAGAGGTGTATGCGCCGCGCAGGTTCACACCTGGAAACAAGTCATCGTGTTCCAGCCAGGCTGGGGTAATGAGATGGAGCTAATCACCAAGAGTGTAATGAGATGCGAGAGTCACCGGAGCCGAGCTGGAAATCTCTCTGAAATTGAACCAAGACGCAAACAGCAGAAAGGACTTCGGTGAACAGAACAAGGTGGTGGTGGTGGGGGGGGGGAGGCGTGTGACCCGAGGGGTTACTGGGACATTCCTAGCCAAAGACATGTCTGCAGTAGAAAATAATGCCAGGGCATTCACACACCTGGAGCAGAGGTCCCTGGGATCCCAAGGATTCACTGACCTGTAAAAACCATGTAAGAATGTGGAAATGTGTATACAGTTTGTGTGCATAAACAGCTGAAAAAAAGATGAGCCTGGGTATTTGCAGGTAAGCAGAGTTCTCATTATCAGTGATCCCTTGCAGAAGGTGGCCTCAGACGCCTGCTGACTCTGCACAGATGTCCCAGGAGGAACCAGACTGCACTCAGAAAAAGCATGCTCCCTCCCCCACCCAGTAAGGATTTACTTACTGTGAGAGATCAGGAAAGCGTTATGAGCTGGCTTCTGTTGTTTTTAGTTTGTGATTGATTGCTAGTGCATTATGGGAAACAACATTTCTTGAACATGTAATACGTCCACTATGCGTTAAATGTTTGACCACACTATTTCACCAAATCTCCACAACAGTCCTGTGAGAGACACCATCATCCCCACTTGACTGGGGACACATGGAGACTTAGATCAGGACTATACGGGAGACCCAGAAAGTATGTGAACTTGCTCTGCTTGGCGCCAAGGCTCAAGTTAGGAGCCCCTCTCACCTTCTCTACTCTGTCCAGTGTGGTAAAGAAAAAGAGCATCACCAACTCTGAGCTCCAGTGACGTTCTCTGGCAGTCCGGCTCTTCTAGTCCCTCTGTCCTCTCTATGACTCCCTGAGGGACGCACACTGGGCTTAATTTGAGAAGCCATTTCCCCATCTCTGCCTCTCTCTGGGCCTAGCTATCTAGGAATAACGTGGGGTGAGAACACCTACGAAGAAAAAAATATCTAAGAAACACAAACCTCCGAAGGACTGGCTGAAAATGACCCCCACTCCATCCAAAGGCAGCAGAGGCCGTGGTTCTAGAACCATGGCTCAGAATGTCACTTTAGCCTGTACAGGGGAGAAAAGGCTCCTTGGCTGTGGCATCTGTGTCAAAAGGCGCAGGCAAACATGCAGGCGTGCTCAAGTTTTATAAGGCATGAGAATCTTTGCAGAAAAGAGTGAGCAGATGGTTGGGGTTTGTTCTGTCCTGCCTGTGGAGAGCTCTCCCGCAGAGTTAACAGGCCCATCTCCATCAGAGCAGCTATGACCACTGCCAGAGTCCCTTGTGGTGAACTCTGTTGAATGCCAAGTTTCCCTCAGAAAGAAGGTGCTGGACTGTCATTGGACCACCCCAAGAGAGTCCAGCCACGCCCTCCTACACCTCCGTGCACTGTGTGTAATTCTGCCCCAGTTGACCTTGGCCCCATGGTCTTTGGAGGTGGCCGAGTACATAGTGTATGGACGCTACCTGAAGGGGGAGGTGTCGATCTATACAGCTGCGGGGAAGTCATCATTCAGCCCTGGTGAGACTTCCCAGGGGTGCAGCTGCTTTGGGGTCACCCACACTCCTGTTAGGAACCCCTCATCCATGCTCTGTAAGTAAGCCCAATAAACTCATTATTTCCACAACTTGGACTTTGGTAGATGATGCTTTGGACTGTAACTGGTACCCCGTTAAGAAGGTAAGATATACTTGTTCACATCACCCCACGGAGTACTGGACAAGGGACATGGATCAACTGGGGGAAACAGGAAGGCCCATTTGTTCCACTTCCTTGCTGTACTCCTGCATCTTCAAAAATATGGAAGCTCCAAACCTCTAGGTATAGGGAAGGTGTCTCTCAGAGAAGGTCAGAGATGCCTGCCCTGGGGAACAAGATAAGTAAGGCCAGAAAGACTGTCCTTCATAGGGCTCCTCGGATTCTACATCCTTTGAACATTTGCTCTTCCTAGAAGAGAGTTGGGCTAGTATGTCCCAGGCTATCTTCTGCAAGGGGTTTGTCTCTAAGTTTGACATCCTTACCTGTAACATGGGAGGGCGTGACAATAGCTCCCGGTCAATAGCAATGCTGTATAAAGCATATGTGTTCACTGCCAGACATGTAACAAATATTATGTATTTATATTATGTGTGTTTAACCGACAGTATTGCTACTACCACGTTTATTTTTTGAGGAGCCTTGGACACGCCTGAAAAGACTTGTTCATTTCTGGTGGCTAAAGAATAAAGAGTAAAACCACTTCCGGTTAGAAAGACCAAGGGTCCTCAAACACCTGTTGTGTCTCCATGCCTGAAACAACCAGAGAATTGGAAGAGCTAGGCCAGGCCAAACACACAGAATGTCCTAATTTTTGCTATGTGATTGTCTCAGCCCCACCCTTCCTCCAGACAGGACAACTTAGGTGACTGATTCCTTGCGCCTTCTTCCTTTAATTTGTTAGTGGGATTTTGCGTCTCATGGCCAATCAATGTATTTCCATACATCTCATTAACTCTCGGGGCTTCACTTCCCTGGAGGAGCCAGGCCTTGGCAAGCTGAATGGCCTTCTGCTTGGGCATGAAGTTTGGTTTGCTTGTCCCATCTTTGCTGAGAAAAGTTTGATTGCAATTGCTAATCATAAACATTGCAGGTTGGATGGAAAGGGATCCTGGCATTCGGGAGCTAAGGAATACTAAGTGCTACAGCTCGGATGGAAGAGTATTCTGGCAATGGGGGACCAGAGAATAGCACAGGTCACAGTAGGCGTAGTAGCTTACAGCCCTGCCCTAGGGAAAGGTTTCTTCAATGTAACACCTCTGTACCCGCAGGAGAGGCTTCCCCAGAGAAGCTGTTACATTTCAACTCTGGTGTCCCAGAGTGTAAGAACTCCACTCTGCTAGGGGAAGTTTTCCCCAGAGAAAGTGTTACAGCCCTGCTCTGCTCTGCTCCTCCATCTCTGATTTCCCCAGTGAAGCTGTAGCATCTGGTGCTGCTAGGGAAAGGCTTCCCCAGTGAAACTGTTGCAACCGTTCTCTGCTCCGGAGAAAGAAGGTCATCATCCAAACTTCATTTATTGAGAGGGAAGAATCCAGGAGAGTGGCTGCCTTTCCAGGGTACAGAGCAGCTGCAAACTGGACAGGTACAGGGCTTATATTGGGTTTCTTAGGGACAGAGTTTTTCCAGGGAAAATTTTTAGGGTGTATTATTAACTTGGTGGGTTGCAAGGTCTGCAAAGTTCAGTCTCTGAAGGCAAGAGGTATTTTCAGAAAAAGATGTACCCTGGGAAGGTAAACTTCCCCAGGAAAGAGCATACATTCAATGGCTGCCCAGTGCTAAGTGGTCAACCCTGAAAACATACATAAAGGTAACATTATATGGACTGAACATATATGTTATGTAGGTTAAATGTAGGAATATATATACATATATATGTATGTATATATAATTGCAACAACAATTAGTAAAAAAAAAAAGGCCATAAATTTCAAGGAGAATATGGAAGGGTTTGGAGGGAGGGAAGGGGAATGTAATTAAATTATAATTTCAAAAATAAAATAAATACGAGGAGAAGGGGAATTAATGCTTCCTCAGAGATTGGCTTTCTTAGCAGTCTGTCATTTTTTTCATTGTCACTTCATGACAGCCAGAAAGCACAGACAGACAGACAGACAGACAGACCAAGATAGACTGAGACAGAGAGCACAAGACACCAGAGTATCCTCCAGGAGCAAAGTCCCAGTATCCTAGCTCCTTGCATAAAGGCCTCCTCGGGGTTCAGCTACCTCCAACAGTGCCAAGCTGAAGACCAAGGCTCTAATGGAAGGGACTGTGTGGGACATCTCTGAGCAAGCTATCCTGGTGTGTTACCCGCTGTGGGTAGAAAGCACTGGATGGACTTACAGAGCTTTGGTCCCAACCATCAAACTTCTCAGAGCAACAAAATGCCAAAGTCCAAGGGAAGAGAGCCGAGATGTCTACTCAGTGATTGAGCCAGGACTAGCATCCAGGGCTCATGGCCTTGACACCCCAGGGATGTTGCATTTGGGGACCCTGCATGTTTTAGGTGAAAAGAAGAAAACTAGAAGGCAAGGCCCCATCCATCTCATAGAAAGAACTAGACCATGGATAAGCTAAGGAGTACTGTAGCCAGCACCCCAAAGTAAGGGCACTGTGGACCAGGCTAAACCCTTGCAGAATCCAGCAAGAAGATCAATGGCTGTAGTTAACTGTTAGCCTAATACAACTTAATGGAGGTGCCTGTGGTTAGACATTTCAATACATTAGGTATTGAAAAGGATGTGGGGTTGGGATGTCAGCTGAGGTCCTTGAGATGAAGGATGCACTTTGACAGCCGCACAGTTACCATAGTGAGATGTGAAGGCGAACCTGAAGAGCCGCTCGGTACAAGGGGCTCAGCAGAGTGAACTTGTGAGAACTCAAGAGAGAGGAACCCCTGGCTTTCTGCACTGTGATGACAGAATTCCGGGAGCCAGGTAATTTATAAGGAGCAAGAACGTGTTTCTCACAGTTTTGGCAACTGGGAAGTTCAAAACAAAGGGGCTGGCAACTGGCAAAGGTCATCTTGCCCTGTTGCCACACAGTGGGAAGCAGAAAGGCAAGAGCTGAAAAGAGACAAGAACGAAAACTAAGCATCGTGACTCAGGCTTGTGATCCCAGAACTCAGGAGGCTGAGATAGAAGGAGCATCGGGCTACAGAGCAAGTTCCAGGTCAGCCTACACTAAAAGAAAAACTTGCATTAAAAAGAGGCTTATTATTCTCCAGAGCCCTCGACAGACTGGACAGTGCCCTCCCAAAATGATAAGGGCAGATGTCCTCTGGCTGTAATAAGGTGGTGCTAATCTTCAGGTGAACCAGAAACAGCGTTTATGGGCTACCCAGGTCTCTCCGGCCAGTCAGCATCACAAGCACTGACCCTGGATCTCAGTTCACAGGCCTTCCCATCCTCTGTCTCCTTGTTTCGTTTTTAGCTCAGTTAGTGTTTGCAAGCCCGCACGCATAGGTCTGGGGTCATTTTGAATTATTCATAGGAAACCTTCTATAAAAAAATCCAATATATAATTTTAAAAACTTGCTATCTAGAATAAGTAATTGCTACCAAAGCCTGAAGGCCCCAACAAGAGGCCATACGTCTCTACTCCCACGTTCTAATCCGGCAGAACCGCCCCCTTTTTCCGTATGGCGTGTCTCTGTTATTCACCATGCGATGTCATCCCTCACAATTGAGAATTTTGTCCTCTAGAAACCCGGAGCGCATTCACCACCCATGAAAGTACTGGTAGAAAGCTCCATCTTCTGCTTTTTTACCCTCCTCCCCAACAGCTGCGACTTCCTTACTTCTCTGATGTCCCAAAGGAAGCAAATGTTACTGCAATTTAAATAAGATCGAAACCTGCCACTTTTTTAAAAAGCCAAAGAGCTGCTGACGTGGCCAGCTCTAAGAAGAAGGCTCCAGGTGGTAGCTTTTGGCCCTGAGACCGCTGTGGCTTGCTACTTTGTTACACAGCTGACCAGCGTCTGCGCATGCGTGATTGACTTCATTAGGCTTGAGCTTGTGTTAGCTGTCAGTCCGTTCTTATATGTTTTTCACTTCTGTGGTTTCTCGATGCAGACAGACCCTATCCAGCAGACACCCATGGTGGTCACTCACTCTCCTGGCCCCCACTCAGAGTTCAGAAGGGAAGTGAGCTTCTGCTTTGCTCCATGGCCCGAGCCTCCAGGAAGGACCATTTTACAGCATTGCAGCATCCTCGGATGGGCTGGCTAAACATCGTTAGCTTCCGCTGTGAGGAGAGATGGCAGAGATGTCTCCTCCCCACAACTTTGGCCGCAGGTAGCAAGCTACAAAGTGAGCCATCCACAGACAGCATGTCAGCAAGCAAGCACACAGGTCACCTTTCAACGCGCTGTAAGCCTGTCCTACTCTCTGGCCACCGGGCCGTTGGAACATCTACTCCAAAGCAAACACGAAGATATTCTGTCAGTAGGATGAGACCCACCTCCTAGTCAGAGCAGGCACCAGACTGTTCCATCGGTTCTGGGAGGTCAGGGTCCTCGGGTACAGCTGCATCACATTCAGCGAATTAATTTATTTTTAGCTTCATTCAAAAAAACCCAGCAAAGCCCATAAAATCTAACCTGACAACTGCATGTATTAAACACTCTTCATACTCACTTATAATGCATCTATTTTGCCAGCACTTTGGTATTGTTCCAGTTTAGATGTCAATTCTGGAGAAACTGGCTCATGTCCACTCCAGTAGTGAGAGTTCGGAAAGAAACTCTGGAGTTCACCTTCCTGCGGGGAACTGCCAGCCTGGGCTGATCGGCCCCTCATTAGTATCCCACCCTATAGTTCCTCTAGTCCCCCAAATGGGGCATCTACTAATTGTTACCTTCCTGGTTACGGGCACTCGCTTGCCTGTGTCCTTGGAAACCACGGCTCAGATTTACAAAATAGGATCTAGGATGCAGTCCCAGCCTGTGTCACTGCACAAAGATGAGGATAAGCTCCTCGGAAAACAAGGCTCTGCCTTGTCTCTGTGGCTGTTGCTCCCCCAACTCACTGAACTCTCCAGTCACGCGTGCGCGCACACACACACACACCCCATCAAATCTGGAAGTCTGACCAAAAGATCTTGCGAACTGGTTCAGATAACTTGGGTGCAAATTCCCCTCCTGCCCCCCCCCCCAAAAAAAACAAGAAAGAAATGGAAAGAGAGAGAGAGAGAGAGAGAGAGAGAGGGAGGAAGGGAGGGAGGGAAGGAGGGAGGGAAGGGAGGAAGGAAAAAAGGAAGGAAGGAAGGAAGGAAGGAAGGAAGGAAGGAAGGAAAAGAGAAGCCATTCCTGCAGGTTCCCTTTCCAGGGGGCTGAGCTTGCACACACCATGGCAAGCCTTGGTGTCCATCTAGCTGGAGCTATTAATAGCCAGGCCATGACACCAGTCCTCGACTTATTAATAATGCATGTCGATTCCTGACTGCATTAAGACAAAACGTCGCTCATCTGCATGATTAGCTCTTAGCTTTCTGATTAGAAACTTCATCCTGTCACAAACCTGCCCTTTCTGAACGAATGTCTCTTTGAAAGGGAGCCAGGTTCTCTAAGGTGCGTCTCAAACCCAAGTGAAAAAGACAATCAACATATGAACAACAAAGGCCCCTTATTTTCTTTGTGTAATGAGAAAAAAGAAAAACAAAAACAGACTCAAGAGTGTTGGGGGGGGGGAGTTGTTTGTTTGTTTTTTAAGTTCTATGCAAGGACGCTGGGATACTTGGGCGATATAAAGCTGGAGACAGACGCAAGGGCTCATAGGTGACAATATTTAATGAATTTGAATTCTGTACTCTGGGGAATCACAAAATGATTGTAAGCAAGAGCAGGGCATGAGATTTTGATTTAGGAATATGGCGCTGGAAAGGAGGACATACAACGAAAGTGGGTATCCGGAAGACGAGAGATATAGGGCTAAGACTGAGGTCATGGCACGGAAAAGGAGAGTAGTGAACACATTTAGGAAATACCTAAACATGACCACTCCTCCATCATCTTCGGTCTCTACTGAGATTTTGCCCTCTAAGTGAGTCCTTACTGGGCCACTATTTAAAGCAGCAGGTCCTTCCGGTATCTCAGCCTTCTTGTTCCTCACGGCTTCATTGCCGTCTGACATGCTCTGTAACTGAACTGTGGGGTGGGGCCTTCTCCCTTCTCCACTGTGTCCTCAGATCTTAGCTCAATCACTGGCACACAGAGGATGTCCAATAACTATGTCGAGACTGACCTACGGTGGAGGCGAATCGACCAGACTGGTTGACGTCACTGGTTGGACAGGAGCAGGTGAGTGGGAGAGTGTGGCTAGGGGGCAGAGGAGGCTGTCCAGCTGTGCTTGTGTTAAAACACCATGACCCAGCATTTCCCCTTCTACATACTGACTTGACAGTCACACATACAAGATTTGCTGTCCACAAAGAGGACTTGGGTGTGATCAGCTTGCACACCCAACTAGGTTCTAGGAGGACCATTTTGTGATGCAGAGAAAGTGTCTGCCTCTGAGCCCTTGCCCATGACTAGGGCATATCCTCTCACAGAAGGGCTGTTCCAGTCGGTGTCTGGATAACTCAAGACAATGTGTCTTTTTTTTTTTTTTTGTGGCTTTTTTGGTTTTTCGAGACAGGGTTTCTCTGTTGTTTTGGAGCCTGTCCTGGAACTAGCTCTTGTAGACCAGGCTGGTCTCAAACTCACAGAGATCCGCCTGCCTTTGCCTCCCGAGTGCTGGGATTAAAGGGTGCGCCACCACTGCCCGGCGACAATGTGTCTTAAAACCGTTATTATATTCCATGATTCTGATGGTCGGAAATTTAACAAGATAAAATAGATGATCCTTTAACCCCATGTGATGCCCACTGGAGTCCTTTAATGTTACTGGGCCAATCTAGAGTACCCAGGATGGTTGTTCTCACAAATTTGAAACCCTAGTGGATACCAATCTCAAGGTAACTCTAGCCGAGGTTCTTATCCTCACCTCCTTCACTCTCTCTCTCTCTCTCTCTCTCTCTCCTTCCCCTCCCCACCCCGCTGTGTGTGTGTGTGTGTGTGTGTGTGTGTGTGTGTGTGTGATCCCATGGCATCTCCAAATGATCTCTCCAGCATATGCCAGGTTTTATAAGGACTTCCATTTTGGTTTTGCTTTCTTGAGAGTAATGTGCTATTATATAGGAAGCTCAATTCCTCCAAGGCATATGCATCACTCTGGATATACTCTAAAGGTCAAAAGATAATAGGGTAGTGAAACATCTTACCTCTCTTTAGGAGAGGTCAGTGAATCTGTCTATGCTCATGCATATGTACACATAAAAAATATTTTTTTAAAGAGATAGAGAATGATAGAGAAAGACACTTGGCATTGACCTTCGGCCTTCACATGTACACCTATAGATGAACTATCCCCGACACACACACACACGGGGGGGGAGGCGGGGGGAGAAGGAGAGAGAGAACAAATTTTTTTTATTTTGACTTGTTTTGCTCAGAAAATAAGTAAGTTTGCTTAAGTTTGCTTTATACTCCCACGAGAGGCAATATGTGTTGAAAGCTCCTCAAAATGCACATTCCCTAGAATTGTCCCCGTGGTGATCTGTCTCAGCTCCCTGGTAAAGTCCCTCTCGTGAGATATTATTTGAGCCCATTCAACTTTTGGGGTCAAAAACAGCAACAGAAATGTTCGGACACGGTAGCTGTCTGAGCCTACAGTAGCTACTGGACAAACATGAGCGTGACCAAACATTAAAAAGAAGCTCTTGGGGGGCTGGAGAGATGGCTCAGAGGTTAAGAGCACAGATTGCTCTTCCGGAGGTCCTGAGTTCAATTCCCAGCAACCACATGGTGGCTCACAACCATCTGTAATGAGATCTGATGCCCTCTTCTGGCCTGCAGGCATGGAGGCTGAACACTTTGTACATAATAAATAAATAAACCTTAAAAAAAAAAAAAGAAGAAGCTCTTGGGAAGGAGATGTTCACAGAGACTTTTGAAAAGCTCCGACACATGGCTGATGGGCTAGAGTTCATGTACAAATACAGAATTGGGTGTGCTGCGGAGAGATCCGACTGTAACGCCCCACCTCTGGCTCCCCTGGAACTCACACAGAAAGTTACAAAGGTCTGGGGCATCCAAAGCGTAGCCCAAGATACAAACAAGCCTTTGGAAAAGACACAAGACTTGTGGGTTCAGTAATCTGAGGAAGTCACCCTTCCCTTCGTCGGCTGAGCGAGACTTAACTTAGAGAAGTCATCTGGAAAAGTGTGAAAAATAGCAATAGCGTCAGAATACAGCAGCATTCTGGGTGCACCGTTTTCTTTTCTTTTTTTTTAAATTTTTTAATTAATTTATTTATTTACTAAAGATGTCTGCCTCCTCCCCGCCACCGCCTCCCATTTCCCTCCCCCTCCCCCATCAAGTCCCCCTCCCTCATCAGCTCGAAGAGCAATCAGGGTTCCCTGATGTGTGGGAAGTCCAAGGACCACCCACCTCCATCCTGGTCTAGTAAGGTGAGCATCCAAACTGCCTAGGCTCCCACAAAGCCAGTACGTGCAGTAGGATCAAAAACCCACTATCCTGAGTGAGGTAAGCCAGACCCAAAAAGAGGAACATGGGATGTACTCACTCATATTTGGTTTCTAGCCATAAATAAAGGACATTGAGCCTATAATTCGCGATCCTAGAGAAGCTAAATAAGAAGGTGAATCCAAAGACAAACATATACGTATCCTCCTGAATATTAACCTTCATCAGGTGATGAAAGGAGACAGAGACAGAGACCCACATTGGAGCACTGGACTGAAATCTCAAGGTCCAAATCAGGAGCAGAAGGTGCACTGTTTTCATAGCCGATTTTGCAATGGCTGGGCGTGGATTTCTTTTTAGGACAGTAAAGCACTCTGGAGGTAGATGGCGGTAATATTGTACAATCTGTGTACACTAAAATCCATCACATTACATACAGTCTCTAAAGTGTGGAGAGGGGACGGGGGGGGGGGGGGGGGGGGGGCGGGGACGGGGACGGGACACACACCCAGTGTACTGGTCTATTTGTATCTTGCCTGAAGACCAGAGGCAAAGCTAAAGCCACTAGAGGTCAGGCAATGGTGACACACACCTTTAATCCCAGGATTTGGGAGACAGAGTCAGGTGGAACTCTGTGAGTTCAAGGCCACCCTGGGCTACACAAGATCAGTGCAGGAACAAATCCCCAGGTGGTGGTGGTACTAGAGAGTCACACGCCCTTAATCTCAGCACTAGAGGGAATATAAAATGGGAGGAGAGAGAGCCTTAGTCTGCTTAGTTTGTCGTCTCCCAGTCTTGGTAGAGGTAAGACTTCTCTAGTGGCTTGACTCCTTTGCTGTTCTGGTTTTGGGGTTGAATCCCAATTTCTGTCTCTGAGTTTTTATTATTTATGGGTAAGAATAATAAAGAAGAAGAAGCTCATTGGGTAAGAGGCTTGCTGTACAAGCCTGACGACCTGAGTTCGAACCTAGGAATCCACAGTGGAAGGAGCAGATGGACTCCCAAAGGTTACAGCTGCAATCCCTCCCTTACACACGCATCTTACACGTACGCGCACACACAATAATAGTAATAAGATGAAAATTTTTAAATGTAATCAACCAATGAAAACATGCTTGAGGAATAAAGGAAATTGTGTCTACAGAATTAAAGGAAAGCACAAAACTGATATCTCACCAAAGAGAGAATATCAGTAACATGGTAGAACACATTTAAAAGATAAAACTTTAAAATGGAGTTTGATGGTGGCGCACGCCTTTAATCCCAGCACTCGGGAGGCAGAGGCAGGCGGATCTCTGTGAGTTCGAGACCAGCCTGGTCTACAAGAGCTAGTTCCAGGACAGGCTCCAAAGCCACAGAGAAACCCTGTCTCGAAAAACCAAAAAAAAAATAAATAAATAAAAAAATAAAAAAAAATTAAAAATAAAATGGAGTTTGAATGTCCTTCCCCTTTCATTGCTTGTAGCCCACAGCTCAGTTCTGGAATGTGACAGCGATGACAGAATACAAGAGTTGGCCGTTGCAGTCCTTGTGGTTACTGCTTGCTCAGCCTCCTTGGGAAGCTGGCACCATGCATCCGAGACCCAAGTCAACCTCATGGAGAAGGCCCATGAAAATGGAATGGCCTCCTACCAGGAACCAGCAAATAATTGAATGAAGCCTCCTCCCCTCGGCCAGTTAAGTGGGGCACCTTGTGAGCAGGCCGTCCAGCTCCGGCCAATCCCCAGAGAGTTCAGGAGAAAGGCTCAGATAGAACTACACCCGTTCTGTCTGCACTTGGGCCCTGACCCTCAGAAGCTGTGTATGGATCCCAGAAGTCATGTTTGTTGGTCCTGAAGTAGCTAGAGCTTGGAATGACTTGTTATGCAGAAATCATAACCAATACAAGCTAAGAGGAAGAATTCTCTAGACAATCAAAGGACAGAATTAAATAGGGAAAACATTACCACGCTGCTAATTGCGTTTTAATGCAAGGAAGAATTTCACACCCTCTGAGCGGCTCACAATGGAATCCTTACCATTCTAAAGTACTGCGATACTGGTCAGCCGAAGACGGATGGCAACTGGCTGGAGACATTGAATGTGGTTTTCTTTTCTGGTCCCTGGAGGAACTTTTCTAGAGGAGCCCTCTGAGTTCACAGCTACTCACAGTTTGATCCTGCCTGCACCATCTGCTTTCCAGAAAGACTGTAAAGTAGTCTGGATTGTGAAAGAGATACACAAAGATTCAAAAAACTAAGAGTAAGCCAGGTGCAGTGGTATGTGCCTATCACTCAAGAGGCAAGGGGATCGATTGAGTGCGTGGACGTTGAAGGCCAACCTGAGTGACGCAGTAAAGCCAGCCTCAAGATTAACAAAATAGAAGAAATGTGAGCAGCGATCAAAGATGACGGAAAAAAGTAGGAGAGTTGCAGCAAACAGAAACTTGATATCACAAAACCGCAAGGGAGAAAGCACTGAAGTCCCCAGAAGCGAGAGTCTGTGGATCACAGCAGAACCTGGGGGTGCAAAGCTAACTTTGATTTGACTTAGACCATACCACCACCCCCCGTAACTACATCATCTCAGTGCTTCTGTTAGAAGCTAAACACGGTGCAAAGTCAGCTGCAGATTCCTTAACATGGATAGAAGAAACGGCCGCAGGCAGGTGATCCTAAAAAGCGGATGTGTGGAGGCCAGGGCCCACCTTCTTGGACAGTGGCAAGTTCACTGTTGTTGATACGGGCTGCCCTGCAGTGCCTTAAAGCTAAACTGTAGGTCAAGCAGTCTTCTGGGCTCATCCCACTGGAACATGGGGAAGTTGCTTTTGACTCATGGATGCTCCCAAGTGAGACTAACTAACATCTGAGTGGCCCCAAACAAGAGTCAACTAAATCCCAAGGCTTCTTACCTATCACCTGGGGATCCTCCTTCACTCCTATATGGGACAGAAACACCCTAGCTGCCAGATGAGCATTTTTGATCTATAAGCTATAAGCCCCCCCACCAACCTTGCCTCACCCTTCCTGGGGAGCTCCACGAAGATGTCATGGGCATTTGAAGAGTTATTTGAGATCTAGATCTGTGGTGATAACAGCCGACCATCTCAGTCATAAACGTTTCTAAGAAATAAACTTTGAGTTGTCATTGGCCTACCTAGAAAACTCAACTGATCTGTTTTCTCCAACTTCTCAGTAACTACTGGAGGGTCAGATTCCAATACCTTAAGAACTGGCACCAAATGTGTGGGACCAGCCCGCTAAGGAGAAAGAGGGGCTCACACCCATTCATCAGCACACGACTGAGGCAAATGTGGAAAGACAGCACCTGGTGCTCTTTCCAGCTCAGGTCCCTGCTTAATTCTGAACAGATTCTGCAGGCTGGGTGTCAGGCACAAGAAGGATGCTCAGTCTGCACTAGAATTAGACCCTGCTGTGATGTTAATGAAGATCCGCCCGTGGGCTCGCTGGAAGGCAATTTAGATCTACATAATTATGACTTAATCCCTCACCCCGTGACATCAAAAAGGTCTTTACCAAGTGCACACTGCCTGGTTGTGTGCCACAAAGAGTACAGCTGTGCACTCCTGTTCCCTTTTGTGTGTCACGCTCGCATTGGCCATGATAGCTTTATTAAATGGTGTGACCCGACCTAGTTCTCGTGCACGGGGCGCTATCTCCTGATCGGAACTGCAAAGGAGCTGAGCGGGCCGTGAAAAGGAATCAGAAGCTGCATCTAAAACATCAGATTAACTGCTGTAGATGAGGATGGCTCCCTTTGGGGGGAGCAACGGGAGGGGCTGCCTTCAGCAATCAGGGTTCTAGGAGTCTGCAAGGCTGTCTTTAGAATGTAATGCTACCTCTTAGGACAAATGTCATGGCAGAGAATGGCCACGAACACGCAGGTTTTAGGGCCAAGTAGAATTCCTGTTGGAGAAGCAATGTTTCTTGTCCTATGCCCTCCAAGAGACCAGTCTCTGGCTGTGACTCTTAAGGACTTCCTGGTGAAGGTCATTAGCATCCCCTTTAGAAAACAGCTTAGCCGGGCAGTGGTGGCGCACGCCTTTAATCCCAGCACCCGGGAGGCAGAGGCAGGCGGATCTCTGTGCGTTCGAGACCAGCCTGGTCTACAGAGCTAGTTCCAGGACAGGCTCCAAAGCCACAGAGAAACCCTGTCTCGAAAAAAAAAAAAAAAAAAAAGAAAAGAAAACAGCTTAAACCTCACAGTTGTCTGAACCAGGTGCCATGTCAAGGTTGTTCCTAGAGATTTTAGGATTCGCGTCCAGGTTCCAGCACCACTAAAACAAGGCAGACTTAGCCACTCATCGCCATATGCCTGCTGAAGAGATGAAGGAAGGCAAAAAGCCTTCAATTCAATATGGACGCATAGGGAAGCAATCCAGTGACGCCCACATCTTCTGGGAACTGAGATGAGGTTTAGGCTGAAACAAGGGACGAGGTATGCATAATGTCCTGCCCATCACTGACCCAACATTATCTCAACTCCACTCTATCCTGCAAGGTGGGCCAATACATTGCTACCCCAACTGTTGCCCAATAAATCTTCGCAGAGCTAATTGCTGAGGGTGCAGTCTTCCTTTCTTGGGTAATTGTCCTCATCTGGAGGCGGAGGCAGTCTGTTCTTTCTGGGCGCTTTTCCTGGAATTCAAGGTGACTTAAGAGGAAAGATTAAGGACTACAATTTATCTGAGTACTCTCAGCCAAGCACAGGCATAAAATACAAGCGGAGATGTCACACTGGACTTTGATTCGGTCACAGTTACCTTGTGTGTCCAAGACAATGATGTTCAGCTAAAGCGACTGCTTTAAGTGCTATTTCAGTGTTTTCTGTTATGAAACTTGGAGGCATTATGACGTCACAGGTATGCAGGGAACGATAGAGATTATGTTCAAATTTAGGGTGGAAAATATGGAAAGGGCCAGGAAGTGCAAGGCATTTGGACTTGGCCAAAAGCATGGTGCTGTGGGTTCAACGGCATCTCTTAACATTTGTATACTGAAAAGATAACCCTTTGGTACAAAGAACATCGTTTAGGTAGGTCAGCTTGGTAGGACTGACCATCACCATGGAATCAAACCTAAGGGTAGCCCCAGAGGGAGTATCTGGATCGGGTTAATTGAGATGAGAAGACCCACCCTAATTGTGAGCGGCAGTCTTCCAGGGGCTGGAGTCTGAGATGGAGTGAAAAGGGGAAAGGGTTGATGGGCAGGAGCATCGGCCACCTCCTGCTTCCAGACTGCTTCCCGCTCCTGCTGCCCCGCCTCCCCATCCATGGATGGCTCAGAACTTCACACTGAGCCAGACAAAACAAACCCTTTCTTCTTTCCGTTGCTTTTGACCAGTGTTTTGACCCAGCTATGGGAAAGTAACTAAGACCTCAGAGCACGCTCTCATCTGGAGACTGGGCAACGTAGCAGCATGGGTGAGGATCCTGCTTCCCCCAACCATGGCGTCTTGACATCTGAGGAAAGCGGAAGCGGGAAAGCTACTCTCCCTTGCCCCGCACCCTCGGCTCTGAAGCAGGCCATAGAACACAAGGAGGCCGCTCTCCACCTCCTCTCCATTTGAAGACCTTAATGGGACAGGTGTCCTGCCTCAGGCTGGAGGGAAGGAACTTCATACACATCTGGACGTCGAGAAGAATCTATGTAAGCAGGCCCTGCCGCGTTCCCACACCCACCCCGGTCTATGACCTTCGGAGCTTATTCTTATTCCATAAAGGTTTATGCACATCCATTTCCCCCTGCATTTATAGAGGCACTCCTGTCACATAAATATGTGACGTAAGCCTAATATATTTGTTAAATTTTTAAGTATATGTTTTGCAATTATTTAAGAATTTCACCCATGCCTACTCTGTATTTTGACAATATACACTCCATTCTTCCCAAGGTCATCTCTGCTGCTCTTTTTCCTCTCCCAACTTGAAGACAGTGTGGAGAAAGTTGAAATGTCATAGGTCCTAACAGCCTTGTCTTGGGCTAGCCTTAGCTAGGAATAGTCATTCTTTGCCCATTTCTGCGTTGGAACTAACATCCTGTGACTAACACATAAAAACCTTTTGGGATATATTAACTAAGCAGACCACTGGCTTCCCTGACCACAAAACTAAAAACACACCATCAGACGGAATCTCAGGTCTGTGGAAAAGCCTCTTTCTCCCCTCTTGCTGTAACAACCACCCTGACGTACCCACCACTGTAGAAACTTCCTTGACTCAGGACTTTCTAAAAATCCAGGAAAACTAAGAAACTGCTTCTACCTTGGAACATGGGATTGGGATAACCCAAGCCTGTTCCTGGGCCGTGCTCACTCAAATGGCCCCTCTTACTCTCTTTCCAATAAGAACTGTACTGTTTGTTGTGTTGACAGGGTCAGCAGAAGTTTGCAAGCAAGGTCAAGGGATAGGGTTGGCTCAGTCTAATCAGTGCTCTGAGCTGGGACACCAGGAGAGCATGGGCGTGGTCAGCTCTAAGGAGGAAGTGGGCACCGTGGGGGATTTTAAAGCGGCCTTTTGTATAGACTGATTTGGAGGTGTCTGTAGGTCTAAAGCAGAGGAATCCAATGAGCAAGTGAACTTGAGCAAAAATACTGTTTTTTTTGTTTTGTTTTTGTTTTTTGTTTTTTGTCTCAGAGAGAAGCAAGTGTTGAAGTCAGATGGAAAACAGCAGTCTACTCTACAGGAAATGAAATGGAAGGTGTAATGAGCATGGAAGCAGATTCCTCTGAATGAATAAAAACGGGGAATCTGTAGTGTAGATAGAGCAGGAAATTTATAGAATAAGAATGAATGTAACTTGGTGTAATGTAAAAGCATTTCTGCTTGTGTGTGGTGTGGAAAATTACTAAGGTGAAATATTAAGAGAACATTTGCCCACTTGAAGGCTGCCACACTCATCTGGTCCTGCCAGATGGAGGGGAGGCTGCACCCAGCAACCGTGGTAACGAAGTAATCTTGCCACACAAAATGGACCCCCACCCTTCTGTGGCCAGTAGATACTGATAACCTAGGATACCTGGCTATCAGAGGGATCAAACGAGGGGCAATGTCAAACTGAAATAAAAGAGAGGGCTGAAGCAGGACGGTTATCTCACTTCTCACAATGGCTCTGGCATCAGGCCTCTGTGGAAAGAGAGATCCTCCTAGTCTGCCTCCCGAAAAGCAGAAATATTAAACGCCTTATCCAAACATTTAATGCTCTGTCTCCTGAGTACAGAGCTTCATCTCCTGAAAACAGACATTTAATGCCTTGCATCCCGAATGCAAAGCCTTATTTCCTGAGAGTGAACATTGAAGGTCTGTCTCCTGAGAACAGACTAGATACTCTGCCTTTCAGAATGCTTTGCCATCCCGAGAGCAAAGCTTCGTCTTTGAGAGTAGAGAACTAAAAGCCTTGGTCACCCGAAAAAGCTGAGTCCAAAGGTCACAGACTATGTGGTCAAGGATTGATCCAGCACCCGATACCAGCCCGGAACAGGACATCGGAACCTTATCTCCTGAGCGCAGACTACGGGGTCAAGAGTAGAGCCTCGCTATCCAGCCCCCGGTGCAATCAGGCGTCCAGCCTGAAGAAATTCAAAAAGTCCTTTTTAAGCTGAAGAATACCAGGTGGTATTTCATGCGTGTATGAGATGTTAAGAGAAGAGCATAGACGCTCTTAATATAACATTAATACATATGTTTAGTGTGTGAAATGTTAAGAGATATCTTATGGATATTGATAAGATTAGGAAATGTTAATGGATAAGTTAAGGTTAAGAAGTGTTTTATAGATAAGTAATGGATAGATGTATTAAGGTTAAGAAGTGTTTTATGGATAAGTGATAAGTTAGATTAGGTTATGAATTGGTTTTATGTATTAGGTTTAGTAGGATTAATAATTGTGATATTGAAGTGCCTGTGTGTTGCCCATTATCAATCCCACATACCTATTAAGATTGTAACCCCCATTGATGTATTGGATATTGAAGTTGCTAGTAAAGAATCATAAAAACAATTCTCTTGCTTGGTCTGGTTACTCATCACTCTCTGGGGAGAAGGGCACAGAGTCCTCATAGATATTACTTGAAAAGAACCTGGAGCTGAAGTCCCCCAGCTCGTAACAGAAGGGGAGGAGGTGTTGGCCTGTGTCGCTCAAGTTATCGAAATGTGTTGTTTCTCTGTTATTCCAAATACTGCTGACAAGAACAGGAGACAGAAACTACTCAGGGACCCTAAAAGAAAACAGTTTTCCCCTGGATAAAAGCTAGATGTGCCCCTGATGCTGTCATAGTTCTGTCCTTAGAGAATATCAGAGCTGCCGGGAAGGTTTAAACCCAAGTATCTCTACCTCTGCCTTGGCAGGAGGCCAGGGATACCAGAGGGCCTGGAAGTTGTATGCCAGAATGTGACCCAAAGTAAGAGAAGGCACCCACACCTCCTGGTCGGGCTAACTGGATTGCACAGCTCTTGCCTATGTCCATAAGTCACTGTGGCTTGTGCTAGGAGCCCGTAGCAGACCAGGAGCGTCCGTCCCATTCCCAGGGCTCACTGGGACTGCGCAGGAGCTCCCTGCTTTCTTACTCTTAATTGTTGTGTCCAAATCCACGAAGTCCCGCCAAAGCCAACAAAGAGACCGAGTCCTGTATGTAAAAGCAAAGTCCCGTATTTTAATCAAGTTTGCAATCTCGGTCTCTCCGCATGTCCAACATATTGGAATAAACGGAGAGCCCCGAGCTCAGTTAGAATTGGGTTTTTAGAGTAGTGAAGGTAGAGGGGAGGGGTTTTTGAGATTCAGGATCTCTGATTGGCTGACATTTGTCTAGGTCCTGGTGAGATGTACTGGCAGGTGATCCTACCTACAGCAGTTGGAATGTTAGGCATTTCCTTTGGATGGTCTGTCTTTGGATGGTGCTAGGTAATCTCAGTTTGTGGTTCCTCCTACAACCAGATATTGCCTCAGGGTAAACTACTGAGACTCAGGCCTCTTATTAAACTTATCGATGGCTGAGTTCTACTCTGGCAGGTGGTAAAGAACTTCCTTTGGGTGACCTGCCCAGACTTAGCTTGTCCTGACTTAAACTTTCATCGCAGATCCGTAACAAGACTCCTCTCTGAACCCATCTTCTCATTCTCTCTAAATCCCATTCTTTTTTTTTTAATATTTATTTATTTATTATGTATACAATATTCTGTGTGTATTCCTGAAGGCCAGAAGAGGGCGCCAGACCTCTTTACAGATGGTTGTGAGCCACCATGTGGTTGCTGGGAATCGAACTCAGGACCTCTGGAAGAGCAGGCAATGCTCTTAACCACTGAGCCATCTCTCCAGCCCTCTAAATCCCATTCTTTGAATTCATGAGACAAGAACCCAGAGACCACTGACCCAGTGGAAGTTTTGCGTGACCATGAGCATCCAGGGTCTTAACCCCCCTGAGGCACAGCTCACTTGAGGCGAGAGGCAAATCCCATTGAACTCAAGCACTGTTTCCTCTCCTCACTGTCCACAAAGGCCCTGACACTTGCAAACACTGAAATGAACATTTAACGAGTTGTCCGTCTGTCTCTCCTTTTGGAAGGACAAAAGTATACAGGAAGTGTTGTTTGTCCTGACAGGTCTGGACCCAAACTAAAAGCAGCATCTCCAGCAGGACCCTCTGCGTCACTCTCCCCTGTGGAAACAGACACAGAAAGCTCCAAGGTGAGGTGGCTCCTGGCTTTCTTCAGAGAGTTAATTAGCTGGTGAGTGTGAGCTCTGGGCCAGAGAGGGAGCTGGATCATCAAAGCATTTTTAATTGCTGCATCCGGAGAAAGGACAAAAGAGGCAGCCTCCTGCAGATCTTGGATGCTTTTAGCTCCACAAGTCCCTTCTTGATGGCAGTGTAGGAGAAGAAGTCATGGGTAAGGGAAGCAGCGAAGGGTCCTAGAATATCACTACCTCGGACCCCACCACAAACGCCTCAGTACTTACGTGTTTCTGTAGCCAGGTTTGGGTGAATCATGTCTGACCCCCTTGTCACTAAAGTTTGTCAAGCCAAACAGCTGTGACTGATGCCACAGGAATGGTCTGTCACCGAAACTGCTCAACAGTGCAGAACAATCCAACGAAAGGAAGTAGTAACCACGTGTAACTTCAAATAGTCTAATAACCCCATTCAAATGGTAAAGAGAAACTGAAACTACGTTTAATCTTATCTGGCTTTATATATAAAAATCTTATTGTTTCAGTACTCAGCTTTAAATTATTGAAGCTTTTTTTTTTTTTTGGTGTTGTTTTCGTAAACCAGGGTGCGTTTTACCCCAAAAGTACATGTCAATCATATTGACCACATTTTGGGTAGTCAGTGGTTGTGAGTGGCCAGTCGCCACCTACTGCACAACCTGGCCCTTGAGTTAGACTAGCGCTCAAGGCCTGTTAAGGGAACGCTGTTGCCTCCTGGCTCCAAGAATGAAATCCACCTGAAGGTGGTGATGTGCCATTGTCTTCCATGAGACTCATCCAGTTGGGCCTGTCAGTTGCCTGGTCAAGAAACTAAGAACCCCAAGAGGGGACCCTGATTCCTCCATAAAAATAACACAGGAACTCAGGCAGCATGCCCCAAACTTCAGTAACCAAGTGATTTGTATTTATCAGCTCTCTACTTAAGGGATTCAGCCTTGCCTTCAAAACGGGTGATGATTTGCTTCTAGGACAAGTTTTCAACAAAATGAACTTAGCGGAGTTTGAGCAAAGAATGAGTCACGAATCAGAGAAAGAAAAATGCCAGAGTGTGACCAGGTCTGGAAGGGTGGATAAAGGGTTCAGGACGATGATGGGAACTTTGAGGTGTTCTAGGAAAGGAAAACAAAGGAGGAGGCTGGGTTCTGCTTAGCCAAGACAGAGCAGGAGGTGAGAGTCAGGCTGATGGAGGAGCGTTGCCTCAATTCTGCTTCTGCAAGGGATTCCTGTGAACACCATGCTGGAAGCGACAGCCCGGGTAGAAGTATTTCTCAGACTAGAATTGATATAAAATGTTTAATAAAGACTAGACAATGGACAGAAGCACAGTAAGCAAATTCATGGCAAGAATCGCACCCCTGAGAGGGAATTTATGATGGTTATTTTACTCCTAGGCCAATTGTGGGGAGTCATATTTGAGTAAATAAGAGGTGAGTAATTCCTGGTTGGGTAGTAAATGTTATAATATCATTTGTCTTTTCTGAAACTGATCATTTGAGATGAGGCACCAGGGGTTGGGATGAGGCATGTGAGGTCATTAGGAATTGGACTCTATTTATGTAGGGTATCACAAGTCACTGGGTCAGGCTCTAAGCAGTCAGGATCCCTTACTAGAAAGTGGGGCAATTTGCCTTTGTTTCTTTGTTTGTTTTACCTGTTTGTTTATTTTGACTTTTTTGTCTTCAAAGGAGTTGTTATCATAGCCATCACTCTCAGGGAGAAATCTGGTACCCATGAGATAACTCCTTTTCCAGGGTGCAGTCTCTCCATTGTGAATGACTTTGAGGGGAGGAATACCATTATGATCTGTCCTGTGAGGTTCACTGTTGCTTGAGTTTTTGCTGGCTCTCGTCAGAGAGATGTTTATTGATCAGCCTCATCATTTGTGGAATCCAAGGTCACTGCAGAAAAGAATGATTCAGCCCTTCAATAAAGGGAGGCAAAGATGGAGTCTAAAAGAGATAAAAAAAAAAAAAAGAGTCAGCTAGTGTGGTGGTTTGAATGGGAATGGCCCCCATAGACTCATCTATTTGGTGCTTGGTGAGCAGTTGGTGAAAATGTCTGGGAAGGATTAGCAGGTGTGGCCCTGTTGGAGGAGGTGTGTCACTGGGGGGGTGGGCTTTAAGGTTTCAAAAGATCCATGCTTTCAGAGGCTGCTCTCTCTACTTCCTGCTTATGGATCAAGATGTGAGCTCTCGGCTACCACTCCAGCACCATGCCTGTCTCCTTGCTGCCATGCTCCCCACCATGATGGACTCTTCCCTCTGGACCTGTACCCTCCTTTCTGTAAGCTGCCTAGGCCAAGGTGTTTAGTCGCAGCAAGAGAAAAGTAATTAAGACAGCTGGGCTGGTGAGCAACGCTGCCGTTCTTTGGAGCCTGAAGCTGTCCTATGTGAGGTCCGCAGCTCCATCCGCAGCATAGGAAAGCATTATAATGAAGGAAAATACAGGAGGGGAAAGACAGGGGAGATATGAGAGCTGGTCATGCTCTACAGGCTGGGAAAGGGGTGGCACCTGCTACTGTGCTTTCTCTCCAGCCTCTTTCACCTCTGCTGCCTGAAGATGCAGTCCTGGTTTACACTTTGCCCACCTGTTCTCTAACAGCTACCATATTAGAGTGCGTGTGTAGACCCATGCATGACTGATGCTCACGTTTCTGGCGTGTGCTGTCCTTCTACTGTCGCTGTAATGGATTAATCCGAGTCATGGATTAAGTAAAATTCTGCAGCTCCTCGAGTGACTTCAGCGGCAGAAACGCTGCAGGTCTCCAAGCAGTGGTAGTGGGCATCAGGTCTTGAGAGTAGTCAGTCCCAGGCAGGGATGGCCCAGTTCCCCGAGTGGCTGCAGCCATGATTCCCAGGCAGGGAGCCACGTGGTGGGTGAGACACCTTGATGGGGCAGCCAGTCTCACAAAGAGAGACAGACAGATGGGCATGCCATGAGACCATGCCCCAGATCTCTGAAGGTGGCTGATGGTCCTGGGCAGGGAGCCACATGGTGGGTGAGAGACACGCCATGCAGAGTGAGGTTGGATATTTATTTAGTGGGTTATGGAAGAGAAGGGGAGGGGTGTAAGGGGAGAAGGGGGAAGAACAGAGAGAAACAGGGTGGGGAGTGGGGAGAATGGAGTGAGGAATGCCTCTTAGGGGAGAGACTTGGACTGCAAGCAGGAAGAAAGATCTGCCTGCCTCAGGAGGTGGGAGAGGGAGTGGGAGGGGCTTGCCTCTTAAAGGGACAGAACAGATCATTACATGATCATTACAGTCGCCATCACACATCTCTGAGTATAGTAGGCACTGGACAGCTTCTGGTGAGTTGAATGACAAAAATCTTAAGTATCTTGTAAAAGGACTAAAAGCCGCAAAGAACACAGACCATGGAGAAATGTTTTGGTCCTTGAAAGAGGCAAGTCAGGGAGGATACTGAAAAGACCAAACTGGGAGGAAGTGTAGACAGGATGCTGTCCACAGACCCATGAAGAGACCCTGGGATGTCTGAGACTAATATTATCGTATTTTCACACTGGAGAGCCTGAGCACAGGATGACTGCCCTTTGTTGACAGACACCTATTTGATCTCACAAAGAAGAAAGCAGGGGGAGAAAAGTTCCCTGTGGCTCCCTTCGAAATCACGCTGCATTTCACAGAGAAGGCTCTCTAGATTACAAATGAGAGATGAATAGGAAGTGATTAACTGTGCCAGAGTAGGAAAAAAGAAGGCAAAATAGCTTAAGTCACTGTTTAAGCCCTGGAAATATCCAAAGGCAGTTACCACCAAGGGACATGATGAAAGATCCAAGCCAGCCTTTGGCCTAAACAAAGGCAGCCATTTTCAGAATCCCAGGTGACCTCCTGTGGACCCAAAGCCCATCCTGTGACTAAGAAAGTAGCTAGTGAGTTCGAGGAGCTTAGAAGCTAGGTTGCTAAACCAGTGGGAGGAAATAATGCCTCTGAGGAGGAACACGCTCTTCCATCAGGGAAACTTCCCCATCTTGAAGTTGTTGTATCATTTCTCCTGAGGCTCCTTGACAAAACTCAAAACTTTGCTGACCCACGAAGTACTATGGCTGATGAACAAGCATCTCCTGCCCCCCCACCTCCCACCCCATGCTTCAGAGAAAACAAAATGAGTCACAGCATATGAACAGGGAGAGTTTAGTCTCCATGAACTTCAAGAACAAAGGAGGGCTAGAGAGAGATTGTTCAGCAGCTGACTGTCCTTGTGTAGGCACAAGGATCTGAGTTCAAATCCCAGCACTTATGTGAAAAAATCAGGGGTGTGATGGCAGGAGCACCTGAACTCCAGTGCTGTGGGGCTGGAGAGAGGAGAAGCATGTGAGTCTTCTGATCACCCAGGCTCTAGGAGGGATCCTGTCTCAGAGGAAGGAGGTAGTAAGCAAGACACAGATGACCTCCTCTGTCTTCCACATGCGGATACAGACGTTAGATTTTGCCTCCTGAGTTCCCGATTCCTCGTGAAATCTTAATCCTTTGGGACCTATTGTTTTAGGGATTGTTTTACAGTAGGCCAGTAGGGTGACATCTCTGACTTATTTTCAGGAGAAACACATTAAACAACTTATAGTTCCATAAAGGGGTAAACTTTTTACAATGGTAACAACAAATACCTGACATAACACGAAAGAGCAAGGGGTTGTTGTTTGGGCTCACATTTCCAGAGAATTCAGTCCATGGTCCCTCGACCCATGGTGAGAATGTCTGTGGTGGATGTGGGGAGGATATAGATTGATTATCTAGATAAGATAGATTTTATATAGATATGATTTATAGATAAATTTTTTTGAGATACATTCTCACTACGCTTTTGGAAAAACCTTGACTTACCTGGAAATCACTCTATAGAGCAGGCTAGCCTCAAACACATAGAGCCCCACCTGCTTCTGTCACTTGAGTGCTTGGATTAAAGGCAAGTGCCACCACACCAATCGACATTTCCTTATTTATGTATTTATGTACATATTTATATGTGAGGCTGTTTTGCTTACATGTATGTGTATGCCTGCTGCCTGAAGAAGTCCTGAGACTGGAATTACATATGACTGTAAGCCACTATATAGGTGCTAAAAATTGAAGCCAGGTCTTTTGGAAGAGCAGCCAGAGCTCTTAACCATTGAGCCATCTTTCCAGCCCCTAGATACTTTGATAGATAAATAGAGAGATAAATAGACAGACAGACAGACAGACAGACAGACAGACAGACAGAGTACAGGGCACTCTGCTGGTATTCGCAGAGGCAGAGGTCTGCTGTTGGTGCTTTTGGCTTGGTTTTATTGCTTTGAGGCAGGGTCGTGGTAAGTAGCCCAGGCTGGCCTTTATTTTGCCATTCTCTTGCTCTGTCCACCTCCCCTGTGGCTGGCATTCTTGGCAAGCACCACCTCCCCTTGGTCCTTCTGGGTGCCTCTCATCTGCTGTCTGACCCCTGGAGACAGCATGGCTGAGTTAGCTCACCCTGCCCAGATGACGGTTCTCATATTCTCCCATCTTCTCTTTGTGCGTGTCTTTTCCTGTCTGGGCAGTTCAGATGACAACCACATCACTGTAATGGCAGCCTTTTGGGTGGGGACAGTTGTAAAACAATATAGGTCTCTTTCCCTCTTTACTCAGGAAAACTAATGTCTTCTGCGGCCGAAAGAAAATTAGTAGCAGCCGAAAGTGGAATTTTAATGACACCAAAGTCTAATTGTTATGCAGCTTTAACTTAAAACCCTACCTCCTCTCCACAAGCTCCCATTAATTCATCAGCTAAATAATGTGACTGCTCCCGACGCCCGTGACATCCAATTCTCTGCCGGTGCAGCTTTATTGCCACAGTGAAAAATACTTTGTCTTTTTATTTTCATTTTAAAAAACAAGCATAATGAAAATGTAAAATATTGTTTAGGATTTATCTAAGACGATGTGGCAGCTCCTTTGAGAAATGGTCAGATGGGTAGATATGAATCAAACTCAGAAGTCTTCTCTTACTTTAAATCATTATTTGAGTAAGGAGGAGCTTAGTGGTCAGGGATACGATTTTTAAACTGTGATTCGTAGCTATTAAATTTTTTTTAAAGGAGTGAATAATTTTGGAGAGATCAAAGGATTAAGATTTACTCATGTAACTTTTGGAAGAGGTTAGTTAGGCTTACAAAATGTCCCGCACATGGTAGGTTATTTCCATTAAGGACAGGTGATTCTGGCTGTCAGCTTGATTGGAGTCGAAATGCCTAGTGCCTTAAGGGGCTACATCATGGGGCTAGAGACATGGTTCAGTGGTTAGGAGCACAGGCTGCTCTTCCAAAGGACTTGGGTTCAGTTCCCAGCTCTCACAAGGCAGCTCACAACTGTCTGTACTCCAGTCCCAGGAGATCTGCTCCCTCTTCTGGGCTCCTCAGGAACTGTACGCACAGACGTATATGCAGACAAAACACCAGTACACATTATATATACATACATATATATATATATATATATATATATATATATAGAGAGAGAGAGAGAGAGAGAGAGAGAGAGAGAGAGATTGTTTTTTTTGAAAAAGGAGCTATAACGTTGGGTGTTTATCTGTGAAGATGTTTCCAGAGATGATTTACTGAAGGGGTAAGACCAGCCCTGCATGTCCCTGCACCCTGGAACTTTCTACTGCCATCCTTTTCTGCCACAGTGGCCAAGATAAATCCCTCCTCTCTTCAGCTGCTTTTGTCAAGCATTTGATAACCACAGCAAGCAAAGTAACTAATATACCATCTGAGGTTTGACTCAGCCGTGTGGTTTTGATTGCTGTTACTGGAGATGGTGAGGTTGTCTATGAGGGTGGGAGTCACATGCATCATAGGACTGAGTTAGCAATCAGCACGGCTGCTAGGCACGGCGGATGCTGCAGTTCTGTCTACAGGTGTGCCCAGGAGTCAGCCTCATGTTAGAAGCTTCTGGATGTGACTTATGCTATGATTTAGTTCTAATTTCATTTTAGACTAACTTAGTCACCCTGATCACTAACCGAGGCAGGCCTGATCGTGAATGGCCTGACTGATGCCCAGTTAGTCAGTTCACATGCATAGGAGAGACATGAACCAGAAGATGCCATAGCCCCTGTGAGAAGGTTGACGAAATGAGCAAGACTGAATGAGCCAGGCCGTCCCAGATTGATGCCGTCTTTGCCTGTGATGTCTGACGGGGGAGGCAGAGCATTTCCTGTGCTCACAGATAAGCACTAGGGGAGCCAGGCTTGTTAAACACGCAGGGTTGTCACCGCGAATGGAGTGTGGATAATCTTTTATTTCCGCAGAAGGCTGGGAGGGGACTTGGTTGATAGCCTGGGAACCTTTTCTGTATCTGTATGGTCAAGACCACACTGGATATCTCCCTCCTGCCCCTCCGATCTTTATCATGAGCTTGTCAATCTATAGAACCCATCGTCATGGACGACATCACGTGAACTTTACAGAGAGTTCTGATGTGGTCACATCGTAAGCTTTATTGTGTTCACGGGAGTGAGTCAATGATCACCAGGAAAATTTCCTCCAAGGTGTCCCATGCTTAGAATATGTCCAGAATAAACTACTTAGGGCCAGACTCCCAAAGTTTGAACCAGCTGCTTAGCCGCGTTGAACTGAGCTACCTTCTTGCGTCTCTCTGATCATTACTCTGCTGGCCGTGATGGTTGCAGAGACCCCTGCATTCTGATAGGACATATAATGTAATGTAACCCAGCCACGAGTTGGCCTTTCATGCCTGATTTGTGAACATATTTCCATGCCTGAGTGGTATATAAACAATGATTAAAACCTCACTCTCTCTGGGCAGTGGTGACACACACCTTTAATCTCAGTCATCGCGAGGCAGAGGCAGGCGGATCTCTGTGAGTTCGAGACCAGCCTGGTCTACAGAGCTAGTTCCAGGACAGGCTCCAAAGCTACAGAGAAATCTTGTCTTGGAAAAAAAAAAAAAAAAAAAAAACAAACCAAAACCTCACTCTCCCAAACCCCACTTGGTGCTAGGATTTGAGCCAGGGCTTGGGCATGCTGGGTAAGTGTTGGACTTGGGAGCCACACTCCAGCCTGATGCTTAATCCAAGAAGCCTGTGTGTTATTTTTAATTGCATCAGATCTCGGATAGTATAAAATCTTATTATTAGCCAGCTTTTAATAAGTACTTTAATCAGTGCTCACCAGGGGCGCTCACTCTTTCATATTATGTTTTCCCTTTGAAATCTTAGCCATCACAAGGAAAAATATTAGATACTTACACGGAAGCGACCTTATGTAACTCAATACAATAAGAAAAGGAAAACATTAGTGTCTCCCATTCCTTACTTCTCCATTGGTGCTTTCCCCCATGCAAAGAAATAAAAAGAAGAGACAGAAAGAGAGGAGAAAAAGAAGAGAAAGGATTAAGAAAGAAAACAAGTGGGATGGCCGAGCAGGTGGACACACCTACCACACCCCAGGACCCGAGTTTGAGCCCCAGGATCCACACGTGGAACGAAAGAACAGAGTCACACAAATTGTCCTCTCACTGCCACATATGTGCTACAGGAGGGACATGCACACACACACACACACACACACACACACACACACACACACACACACGTACATAGTCGCTAAATGTAGAAGAGGAAAAGGAGGAGGAATGGTGTAGGAGGTCCTTCTGCCTATGTGTTGCTTGTATTGGTTAATGAATAAAGAAACCACCTTGGCCTAGTTGATAGGGCAGAACTTAGGTAGGCAGGGAAGACAGAACTGAATGCTGGGAGGAAGAAAGGTGGAGTGACAGAGAGACACCATGGAGCCACCAGAGACAGACATGCCGAATCTTTCCCAGTAGGCCACTGCCACGTGGTGATATACAGATTAATAGAAATGGGTAAAACTACGATGTAAGAGTTAGCCAATAAGAAGTTAGAACTAATGGGCCAAGCAGTGTTTTAATGAATACAGTTTCTGTGTGGTTATTTTAGGTGTAAGCTAGCCAGGTGGTCGGGATGAACAAGCGGGCCCTCTCCTTGCAACAGAGGAAGAAGAGGAGGAAGGAAAAAATAAAGAGGTGATTTCTGGCCTCTGTCACTAAACCCACAGCTTCAAAACAGGATGTCAAGTGCCAGGGTGAATATCTCTTTGGACTAATTACTTCCCCTGACTCCTTTCAAACACCATGTTTATGTTTATGTTCACTTAGCATTCCTATCAGGCAGGGCCTGGCAGGAAGCATTAGACTTGCTCAGAATTCTGTAGAGAATTTGACTATTAAGGAGGGAAGGTCAGGGCTAAGGTTGCTGGCAAGTATTGTTTAATATTAAAACTAACATATGACCAGAATGAACAAAGTAAACTATGACATATATACACATCATACTTACATACATACATACACACATAATACCCACAATCAATACCATGGGTGAATCTGGAGTAAATAGGTTAGACATTGAAAGACAAATTATGCACAATCTCATATGGTGACTTTCAAGAAATCAAATCAAACTAACAGAGTTAAATGGCCATTTTCATGGGCTTTAGGGAGAGGGCAAGAAGAGGGATGCAGGTCACAGGGTACAGTTTCAGGCAAGATGAATAAGTTCTAGTATTCTAACATATAATATGACAATCGTAGTTAATAAAACTGTATCACATTTTTAAATTTGCAATTTAAAAGAGTAGAAGGTAGCTGTTATGTACATACACACAGAAATGGGAAGGGGGGAGAGGAAGGACAAAAGGAAAGCAAAATAACTATTGGAAGCGGTGGATGTGCTAATAAGCTTGACCATGGTGATCATTTCATATACCTTCAATGTCTGACAAAATGTATAGCCGAGCTATACAGGATTGTTGTCAATTATGTAAGTTGAAACTGAAATTTTTAAATAGAAAGAGACAAATCTTTGTGTTATTGGATTTGGCAGTTCTTTTTCTGAATATGACATTAAAAACACAGATAACAAAGTAAAAGTAGATAAAGTAGACTATGGGGAATACCGCCATCCCAAAAAAACACTATTCCACCTCAAAAGATGTAATCTATGGGTAAAAACAAAACCCACTGACTAGAAGGAAGTGCTCACAAACCATAGATCTGCCAAGAGTTAGTATAAAACTATATAAAGAAATCCTAGAACTAAAAAGAAAAACCAAATTTAAAAATGGAAAGGATTTGAAAAAACGCTTTGCCAAGGAAGATCTATACATGGCCAATAAGCACAAAAAATTATTGTGTACCAGCACTCATTAAGAAAATTAGATCAAAGTCACAATCTGATACAACTTCATACTCCTTAGGATTGCTGCAAGGGAAATAGAAAATAATAAGCATTGGTGAAGATGTTAAGAAAATTTATAAACTTGAGGCTGGAGAGAAGGCTCGGTGGTTGAGAGCACTTGATGCCCTTCCAGAGAGCCCAAGTCTGAGTCCCTGCGCCCACATGATAACTCATCACTATTGTGATGTCTTAAGCTCCAGGAGATCCAGCGCCCTCTTCTGAACTCCAAGCACACATGTGATGCAAGAATACATGGAAACAAAACACTCTTGCACATAAAATAAGTAAATAAAAAAATTGGAAATCTTGTGCAATTTGGTTAGGATTGTGTTCGTGTAATTACGTGTGGTCTGGCAATTGCACTTCTCATTCATGCTAGGATCTTGAAGAGATCTTGGCCAACCCATCTTCATCACAGTCTTTAAGTAGAAGCAATTTGTGGTAGTTTGAATGAGAAATGTGCCCCCCGTAGGCCCGTGCATCGAACACTCGGTCCCCATTTGATGATGCTTTTTGGGAGACTTGAGTACTCTACCCTCACTGGAGGAACTGTGTCACTAGGGGTGGGCTTTGAGATTAAAAGCAGCACACCACTTACAGTTAGCTCTCCCTGCTCTGTGCACAGAGTTGAGGATGTCAGCTCTCTGTCCCCTGCTTTGGCAGCTGTGCCCTCTGCCATGTTCAAGGCAGCTGGTCACATTGCATCCACACATAGTCGGGAAGCAGAGAGAGATTAGTGTTTGTGCTTAGCTCTCTTTCCCTCCTTTTATTCAGTCCAGGCCCCTAACCCATAGAATGGTACCTCTCACAATTAGGGTGGGTCCTTCCACCTCAGTTATCCGACTCTAGATAATCACCTTACAGACACACCCAGAGGGCTGTCTTTTCAGTGAGTCTGGAGCCTGTTGAGTTGACCACATTAACCATCACAGCACTAAATTCCCAGAGACAGAAAGTAGGATGAAGAAAATGGGATCGTTGCCTAATTGGTATAGAGCTTCAGCTTGGGAAGATGAGAGCGCTCGGGAGATGGATGGTGCTGATGGTGCTGCAGCAGCGCAAATGCATGGATGCCAGTGAAGTGCACACTTAAAGATGCTCACATGATAAACCCCACGTTTCTTTAAAGCATACTACGAAGAGCTGCTTAGTATCGAAAGAGGCAAAATTCAATTTCTCCAAAATGATTTTTATTTAGAATTTTGAAGAGGCCATAAATTACTTCCTAAATAAGTTCGGTCATGCTGGACTCTTGAGTACTTTTTATTTGGCCAGGAACAAAAAAAAAAAAAATCAAACCATGCCAACGAGAGCTGCTAGAGGCAGTCTCAATAATTAATGAACTTTGAAAAATACCCTAAGCCTCTAGTTATTTATAACGAAAATATTATGCATACCCAGAGCTTTTTCGTGTCTGCACATCTCTTTATAAATCAGATAAATAATTCAAACACAAATTTTCCCACTTGGGTATCTAAGGGCAATGAAGGGCCATGGCCAGGCTTCTATCTACTCTGATGGCTGCAGATTTTTGTTCGCTGCAAATGTATGCTGGCAATGTAATGTCCTCTGACTCACCAAGACCCTACGGCACAGCCCGGGGTCAGGCATCTCTCCGAATCATCCATTTTCTTTTTGAAATCCTAATGTGTAATTTGAAGGGAAAAAGAAGTGCAGGTTGCCTGTTTTCTGTTGTATTTCTCCATGCAAGCATGGCTCTTCTGAGACTTATTTTTATTTATGTAGCTGTGTCTGTTGGAAAGTCTGCCATGCAGGTGCTTCTGGAAACCAGAGAGGGTCTCGGATCCCATGGAGCTGGAGGTAGAAAGGCAATTGTGAGCTCTCCAGTGTGGGTTCTGAGAGCCGAACTTATGTTCTCAGATAGAACAGTAAGAACTCTTAACACCTCTCCTCTCCAAGCATGGCTCTTATTGTTATTTATTCTGTGTGCATCTTAGTTATGGTGTGCATATAAATCCCCCCCCCCCCGCACGTAACACCAGGCTAATGCTTTGACTGTTCAGTCTTCAAATAGTGGCAAGATTTGGGGATGGATGTTCTAGTACTTTTAGTAGGTGAGACTTATTTGGAAAAAGCAGGTCCCTGGGAATAGGTGTCTTAGGGTACCTTGTTCCTGGTCCCTTTCCTGTCTCTCACTCTCATTTTCTGTTTGGCCATGAAGAAACAAGCTGTCTTCTCCTAGGTAATTTTGTACCCATAACATTTCTACCACTAAGTGCATGGGACCTAACAACCAGGGATTGAATAAACCCTCCGAAAACACGAGCCAAGATTCTTCCTTTAAGTTGCTTCTCTCAGGTACTTTGGTTATAATGGTGATAAAGGTAACTAAGTGATACAGTCCTAGGACTGTTAATATTGATAGTGGTTTGCATCTTCAGAAACCTAAAGAAAGGCAGGAGTGTTATGTATATTGTGGTGCAGGAAATGGCAGAGTGTTCAGGCAAAACATCTTTGAGCCTAGCTGGTCGGCAAGGAGGCCACTAGAGCAGCAGATACGTCAGGTTCTTCCCCTCTCATGAATTCCGTCATTTACTCAGAGCTGCGCTTGCGAGGTTAGCCATTTTTCTGTTTTGGCTGGGCCATGGGACGCATAGATATTTGGTCAAATGCTTTTCTATGTGGATCTGTGAGTGTGTTGCCGGATGAGATGAATTCATGAATCGGTGGGCTGTGCAGCACAGACTGCCTTCTTCAGCATGCGGGTGTGTTCAACCAACTGAAGACCTGAATGTGGCAAAAGGCCTGGGTAGGAGGGGATTTCTTATATGGCCTATTTGAGCGGGACTTTGATTTGCCCCGTCCTTGAACTTACACCACCAGGAGCCTTGGTTCTTAGACTTTCAAATACTCCAAGGGCTTCACTTGCTCCTTGGGTCTCTAGCTTGTCGCCTGCAGGTTGTTGACTTCAAAGGCTTCATACCTGTGCAAGTTAAGTTCTTATTTTTATCTATCAATTCATTAACATACCTAGATCTTGCACACGCACAACTGTGCTGTGTTCATGTGCATGTGGCATACATATTTATTACCCATTCCATTTTTCTGAAGAACCTCAACTACCAATTCATTCACTTAGGAAGATGGGTAGCTTCTTTTTGGAGTTGATATTAGCAAAGACGCATTTAGTATAAAAGATAGTGCCTACAGTATCCAAGGCTAATATGGGATTAGTCACTTCAGTGAGACTTATGAGATAAAGGTCTTAATCTCAATTTGTTGGACAGGACAGTGGACAACAGAAACGCTGTTTGTATAAGGTAATTTCTGCTGCCTTTCAAACCCCTAGAGCTCAGTGGCTTACAGCCACATGTGTGTCGCCACGATTCTTTCAATTGTCTGGAATGTTCTTTTGGGTCATTTTTGATCTATAAATCTGGATTGGCTGGCGAGTCTTCTGGTACAGATGGTCTAGACTGCCCGTATTCACATACCCATTGACAGAAGGCCAGTGGCTAAGACCGTGGAGATGTTGAAGCCAGTGTTTTTGATGTCCAGTAACTCCCCCAAGTGATTCCACAGGATAATCGCAGAATAGCCAGTAGTCACAGGAAACCTAATGGCCAGTTATGCCCAAGCCTCTGTTGGTGCCACACTGGCTGAAGTTCTGCTGACCAATGCAAATGACATGGCCAAGCTCAGAGTCCCACACCATCGTGGCAGCACCGGAAAATGATAGAACTGTGGCGAGCTCATGTCCTGAACCACACTGAAGACACAGAGAGAGCCAACCGAGAAAGAGAGCAGGCTTCTGAAACCTCAAAGTCCGGCTCCCAGTAATTCACTTCCTCCAGCAGGGCCATGCCTCCTAAACCTACCTAAACAGGGCCACCAACTGGGGACCACGTATTCAAATGCCAGAGCCTATGGGGGAATATTTTCAGTCAAACCACCACAGGAAATTCATCCCTCATATTCTCTCTCTCTCTCTCTCTCTCTCTCTCTCTCTCTCTCTCTCTGCAACCATTAATTGCCTATAGCTCTTCATCTCAGAGTGGGCCTTGTGAGATTTTCCCATCCACATTGCCTATTATATTTATAGAGAAAGGTGTATATGTAAAACATTAAATAATTGAAGAAGATGCCATGGATTTGAGGAGGAGTGCTGAGGGCCTGGGGGGAACTGGAGGTGAGAGAGGGAGAGGAGGAAATAATGTAAATACAGTACTCATGTACAAAACTTTCAAAATAAAATAAATGTTAAGAAACGTGTGGTGGTTTGAAAGAAAATGGTCTCCATAGGTCCATAGGGAGTGGCACTTTTAGGAGGCCTTGTTGGAATAGGTGTGGCCTTGGGAGGAAGTGTGTCACTGGGGACAGGCTTAGAGGTCTCAGATGCTCAAGCCAGGCCCATTGTGGCATTCTCTCTTTCTGTTACCTGCCAATCTGGATGTAGAACTCTCCGCTCCTTCTCCAGCACTATGTCTGTCTGCATGCTGCCGCGGTTCCTGCCATGACCATGATGGGCTATCTGAAATTGTGAGCCAGCCCCCATTAAGGGTTTTCCTTTATGAGTTGCCATGATTATGGTGTCACTTCACACCAATAGAAACCCTAAGATAAAATCTTTAAAACCCAGAAATAGTACCCTCCAACACACAATTACCTTGAGTTTAAAGTGTTTCGGTCCTAACATACTCAGGAAGCACCACTTTCCCTAATACAGAATGGGGAAAGGGGAGCGGTGTGCGGAGAAGAAGGTGATCCACTTCCTCTGCTTTGCTCAAGGCCCACATTCCAGGCCTGCGTCCATGTTTAAATTTAGGCAGTGGAGAACCCACCTTGTCTTCTCTCTATTTCCAGCAAGGTAATGTCTTACATTAGAGTGCCAGATCCAGAAAGGGGGAACCACCAGCTGCACTTATTAAAATGAGGGGAAGCCAGGAAGCAGTCAGAGCCAGGATTAGCAAACTCTGTCCAACAGGGGGTTAACTGGGTTCTCTGCCAACAGCTTCCTGCCCTGGGCGCCTCCTTGAGAGAAGTTAAAGGGTCATGGTGCCATCTGTGTTCTCATTTCTCCCAGTGAGGAAGGGTACAGAGCTAACAGAAGACCCTGTGCTGCCAGCTGACTGTCCTACTGCCTTGGTCTAGCACAAGACTTCCCTGACCTTGGCACCTACACACACACACACACACACACACACACACACACACCCCCAATCTCTCACAGTTGTGGTTTATTAAAAGCTGTGCATACACGGATGTAATTACTGGTGTTTTATACTGAGAGTTTCAACAAATACCCTGTTCCCTCACAGCCTACCCTCTGCTTAGTGCTGTTCTCTTTACCTGTTATCTCGGGGCTGCTATTGCCGTGGCAAAACACCATCACCAAAAGCAAAGTTGAGAAGAAAGAGGTTTATTTCCGCTTCTCAGGTCACATTCCACCACTTAGGGAAGTCAGGGCAGGTATTCCGGGCAAGGAACCAGGAGACACGAACTGAAGTAGAGGCCATGGAAGAAAACTTTGCTCAGCCTGCATACGCAACTCAGGATCACTTGCCCAGGAGTGGTACCCTCCCTCATGGGATGGGACCTCCCACATCAATCAAGACAGAACCCCACAGACTTGCCTATGGACCAGTCTTATAGAGGCAATTTCTCCGTTAAGATCCTCTCTTCCCAGAAATGCCTAAGTCTCTGTCAAGTCAACTTACTTTATTTTATAAAGACAAAACCTTCCATTTTGGTGTACAGAATTATAATTAAGTCATCAATAAGTATAATTCCAGTTTGGCAGGCACATTAGTGAGCACCAAGCAGTTCAAGCGTAGGCAGTCTGAGGACAGTCACTGCTCCTAGAGGACCATCAGTTCGTTCTGTGGAAGGAGTTGGTTTTCAGATAGATGTTTTGGTTCCTCCTCAGTATAATGTGTCCTGAGTCCACATGGAAGAGTGATTCTTGGAGTGAATTTGTGGATTCTTTAGTTATACTGAAGAACCTTGACTGAAAGGATTTATTTATTTATGATTGTTTATTTTGTTTTTGGATTTTGTTTGTTTTGTTTTTCAAGACAGGGTTTCTCTGTGTAGCAGTTCTGGTTGTCTTGAAACTTGCTCTGTAGATCAGGCTGGCCTGAAACTCACAGAGATCTGCCTCCTGAATGCTGGGATTAGAGGTATGTGCCACCACCACCTGACTGTAAATTTCTTATGATCAGCCTTCCAGAGAAGCTTTTCTTTCTTTGTTTCTTTCTTTCTCCCTCCCTCTCTCTCTCTTTCTCCGTCCCTCTACTTTTGCCTTCCTTCTTTCTTGCTTGCTTTTTTACATCTGCAGAAAGTTGTACTGAAGGCAGCCCGTGGAGATGGTCACTCTAAATCAGGCTTTCTGCGCAAGCATGCACATGCGTGCACACACACACACCTACCTTAGGCCAGTTGTTGAATTTCCTTGAACCTCAGGGGCTCCATTCATCACATGAAGACAAAGGTAGCTGTGAAAATGAAGAAATGAAGAGACCAAATGCATAGCAATATTACATGCCAAAGACTAGGTTTTATTGTGTTGTAGGGATTAACCCGTTTTGTCTCTGTAAGAAATATTACAGAGTTTTTTTCTATTGAGCAACTATGAAACTTGTTTTAGGACAAGAAATTCAGATCTTTTATCTTCCCCACCCAGTAAGACTTTTTGTTTTCCATGACAGGGTTTCTTCATGTAGTCCTGGTTGTTCTGGAACTCACTTTGTAGACCAGGCTGATCTTGACCTCACAGAAATCCTCCTGTCTCTGCCTTCCAAGTGCAGGGATTAAAGTCGTGTGCCATCACCACCCAGTTCCCATAACTTTTATGCAAACGTTTTAGTACCCCTTACCCAATAAAACCTTTGTTTACACAAAGACCCTCTCCACATTCTCAGATTAAAATCTTTGACCCCCCTGGCACCTTCATTTATCTTGCTCCAATTTTTTTAAAACTATGCACTGTTGGGAGTCTGAAGTCAGACCTCAGCCAATGGGGAAAAGATACAGTTACCACTTGAGTCAAAATAAGCACATCTATACTTCCTGTCTCTGTGTGTCTCTGTGTTCGTTCTTTCTAGTTCACCCTCCTGAACAAGAGTAAAGTTTTGCCTTGTTGAGACACTTCAATTGTAGTGATGGTCTCTGTCTTTGGAACCTCAAATTTATTTCTAACAGTAGACTTAGCAAAGTTGTATCAGAATTTCTTCTCTTATTTGTAACATGTGGGCCTGCTCATTGGAGTTTCTGTATGAGGGCCGGCTTGTTGGGGTTTCTGTCCCGCCTGGTTCCCACAGCTGGCAAGTCCCAAAGAAAATCAGAGATCTCCATAAGTTATAAAACTGATTGATCCATTAGCTCAGATTACTTATTAGCTCTGGTAGCTTATATTAACCCATTATTCTTATCTATGTTAGCCACATGGCTTGGTACCTTTCTCAGCTTGCCTTTCGATGGTCTGGGCAGGAATGGAAGGAATTGGCTTCTTCCTTCCTAGAATTCTCCTGTTCTCATCGCCCCGCCTCTACTTCCTGTCTGGTTGACCCGCCTATACTTCCTGCCTGGCCAATCGGTGTTTATTCAAAATATGATTGACAGAATACACACAATTCTCTGGCACCAGTTATGGATTCTGAATACAGTTGCCATCTTTAGCATTCTCCTATCGACTGACTTGAAGAGTGTGTTTCCCTGTGTTCCACTCTAGTGTTTGTATGACAAACATCTTTTTGGAATATACTTTGATAGACTACGAATCTACCACTTTTCTCAACAGGTAGCCATTGGCAAAGTTCTTCCCGCTGTAAATGCTAGTTAAGTTACTGGAAGCACACATAGGATTTACATTTTTATAATTTCTGCAAGGGGTGAGCAAACTGTCTAACCTTCCTAGTTAGGTGGAACCAGACCCTGAGGCAATGAGGTTGGAAAGAAATCCCTTGTCAGGATCTGTACCTACTAGAAAAAGGAATAAGAAGCAAGGCAAACCTAGCAGAGAGACATTTTCATTGTGTCCTTTCCAGTTATGAGCACAAGATAATGAAGGAAGGTAATTTTGAAAGCTTTATGTCAGTTTTAATAGTCCCTCAAGCACTAAAAAAGATAATAGTCAATGGATAGTGCCCATAAGGATTTTTTTCTCCTTCTCTCTTGATAACCATTGGCAGGGATCATTTTGTATTTGTAACTGCTGTCACTGAAGCGTGGAGAAAAGGCCCTGGAAGGCCAGAGGATGAGGACAACTTCCTTGTACGGATCTCTGTTGTCATCATTGCGGCAATAATAGTTATCACCGTTTTGTGGAGCTTAAGCCTATAGGATTTGGGTTTCATCAAATCACACTAGCATAAAACCATGCTTTAAATCCTGCAAGAACATTTTATAAAGAGATCTATCCAACAGGATGAAAATAATTACCAATGCAGGTCACTTGACCAATACAGTTATTTATGGGATGCTAATAGCTCTTCAGAGGCTTTCAGATACACTGCTAGTCTGATGCACCCTCTCGTCCCTTCCCCTCCCCTCCCTCGTCCTCCCTCCCCTTCCCTCCCCTCCCTAGTCCTCCCTCCCCCCAAGGACTAGGCTTAGAGATGGATAGGAATGTAAATTACTGCAGATGAGCTTTCAGAAGTCATTGGTAGTTTCCCTTCATTATCCACAATGCGAGGAAAAGGAGTGGAGTCAGGTCTTCTAAGTCATCTCCGTTACACCCTCATCTCCTCCCGCCGAGCTCTGCGTAGTGTTAAACTAGCCTTACTAGTTTTCCCACGGACAGAAGTAGGGATGCCAAATCCTTCCTGTATTGACTAGTGTTACATCAGCTTGACACAAATTAGAGTCATCAGAGAGGAACGAGCCTCAGTTGAGGAAATGCCTTCAGAAGATCCAGCTATAAGGCTTTTCTTTTCTCAATTTGTGATCAATAGGGAAGGGCCCAGCCCATGGTGGGTGGTGCTGTCCCTGGGCTGGTGGCCATGGGTTCTATAAAAAAGCAGACTGAGCAAATCATGGGGAACAAATCAGTACGCAACACCCCTCCATAGCTCATGCCTCTAGAATCCTATGGTTTGATTTACTATCCTGACTTCCTTCAGTGATGACCAACAATATGGAAATGTAAGCCAAATAAATCCTTTGTCCCCCACAACTTGCCTTTTGGTTATGGTGCTTTGTCGTAGCAATAGAAACACTAACTGAGTCTCTTTCAAAGTTCGATGGTATGCATGAAACAAGACTGGAGATGCTTGTATGATGTCATCAAAGGCAGACAGTAGGAGACAAAGAAAAGGAGTGAAAAGGAGGACAAAAACACAATCAAAAGGAACAAAACTAGCGACTGAACGTAGGGAAGAGAGGAAAATAAAAGAAGCGGCAGGGAAAAGTACTGCAAAAGTGACTGCCCGCATAGATGCCAATAGCCTGAGTGAGCCCGGAGGGTGGGACTACAACCCCCAGAAGTCTTTGCGGCGCCGCTGGTCAGGACGTCAATCTCCTAGGTAACGCATATAAACAATATGGCTGCCTACGAGAAAGGTCCCTCGAGAGGGAAAGGGCCCTCTTTCCAGCAGGGCTTGGGCGCCCCTCGCGCTGTAATCCAGGCAATACTATCGCTCGCAGCAGAACGTCGTCGGACACAATGGCCTTCTTTTCCCATGGGACAGAGAACAAGAGGGACTTTCAAAAGCCCCTCCTCCCACCTCCTCCAACAGCTCATCCGCCGCTCTCAGGAAACGGAGACGGACGCACCGGGCGAAGAGGAATCTTCGGAAGAGTCAGAGGAGTCCGAAATGCTGAATTTGGAGGTGTGCCTTCTCCCACTCCCATCTGCATCCTCACCCCAGCCCCGGGCTTCCTCCAGCTTCCAAACCTGGCTGCCTCCGTTGCAGCTCGCTTCTGCACTTCTGCACCCCACTCATTCTGGCCAGGCGCCCCTTTCCCAGATGGCGAGGACTTTCTTTGCTGCTCATTTCTGTTCTGTTTCTGGTGTTCTTCACCTCCTCTCTGGGGTCGGAGCGGGGTGGGGGCACAGGGGTTTGAGAGGACAGAAACCCTCTAAATATCTGCTTTCTTTTCGTGATTTCTTATATGTCAGATTACCCATTGCCATTATGAAAAATTATCTGTGTTATTTGTATGGAGGTTATGGGGTTAATGCTTTCAAAATTACCCCTTGCTAAAGTTGCTACCTTAGCATCAAGAGGTTTTTTTTATATCCCCAATGTGTCTCTCCAAACTGAAGTCCTTCTGTACTCTTCCCAGTTGTGGGCTCACCTTCCTCCTTCCTCCAGGGTGAAAAATTGCCTTTTTGAAATAATCCATATCCTCCGACAAAGTCCAAATAACTTAAAAGTTTTACATATTGCATCTCCTAGGGTATAAGCCTACTAAAGCACTCGCCACACTTCCTGGTCAAGAAGGGAACCATAGCATGATCAGAGAGACAGCTTACCCTCACTCGTGAGAATATTTGGGTTGTGGGAGTGCTCTCAACATTCCCAACTCTTAGCTGGTTTTCTACATACTTTTCCCCTCTACTCACCCAGTCCCATTTTCAACACTTGACTGTATTCCCACACACTTGGCTGCCTTTTCTTACCCTAGTCTCCTTTTTCACTGCGTTCCACTTCTTCCTTCTATTGGCTTCTAATAATTGCTCTTTTTTCAAAATCATAAATTGATTTGTTCCTCTCCCCCACACACTTTTCTCTTTGTTTTAGCTACGCAGAATCAATATTTTTCTTAATTTCAATTCTTACCTTTCTATTGGACCCCTTCTTTTCCTTTGGCGTAGAAATCAATCGCTTCAGCTTCTTGACCTCTGTGTCATCTCCTAGTCACCTTTCTCCCTGATGTCAAACATTTTTCTTCTCAGTATTCCTTGAATAAGCTCCTTTCCTGGTTTGTCTTATTTTCTTATTCTTCCTCCACTAACCTTCTGTTACTCTGATTCTGCTCTTCTTTGGGCTCTTGTCTGTAATGCCTTTTTGTTCACTTTGAATATTGGATTGATTTTCCCCCACCCTCATCCCTCATTTTGTCTCTTTTTACACTTCTCTCTTTGTGGTCTAGTTCCCTCCTGATTTTGCTTGATGTTGGCCTTAGAAGGGTACCAGAAATTGTGTGCCTACCTACACTCCCAGCACTGGAGGTAGAGATAGGAAGGTAGTCCTGAGTTAGAGGTCATCGTGGTCTACACCCTGCCTTAAAAATAATAATAAAAGAATAAAAACAAACTTAAACAAACAAAAGACCATTATTTATTTTATTCTTCCTTTGTTGGTTAATTTTGCTGCCTTCAGCTTGTGACTACCACAAATGCAGCGGTGTTTTTGCTCCTTTGAAATGTTTGTATGGTTTCCACCACCTTCTACCCCAGAGGAATTCACAAATGAACCACCAGCATACTTTATGATTCTAATTAGCAAAAGCTCCTTGGCTCTGGGTTCATTAGTGCCATCGTTAATCTGTCTTCAGCACGTCATTAACAAGCCATAGAAGGGGCCATTCAACTGGTTCGTCCTTGCTGGTTCGGTGAATACACTGAGAAAGAAAAGTTTATTATGTATTCTAGTTACATTCTAGGTATTGATACTGACTTTGGCTTTTCATGGTATGGCTTAGGCTTTAAAATGTGGAATGAAAAGTTATAAACTGAACTGAAGAGTTATAAAGAAGTGTGCATTCGTGTTGAGTGGTTTATTTCCCACATCTTATGGGTAATAATGTGGTAGTCATAAGCAACAATGCAGCTAGCTTCAAACTCCAGGAGCCCTAATGAATTTAAGAGAAGCAGTTGAGACCAGCTGCTTGGAGCAAGCACCCACTGTCTTTGGGATGAAAGGCTTTATGGTCGAGACCTGGGTTAACCTTTTGTTAGTAGCAAGATTTTGAATAAGTTACTTAGCTTATCTAGTAACCTCAAATACAGGTTTGCTAGTCATCGCTGTCTCATAAGAGGACTAAATGATATCCTATATGTAAGTAAAGTGCTTAGCGTAAGGCCCATGAGAAAGCTTTGCCGGTAAAGATACTTGCTGCCAAGCCTGATGACCTGTGTTCAATCGATTCCTTGACCCTGTGGGTGGAAGAAGAGAATTGGCTCCTCAAATTGTCCTATGATATCCAGACATGTGCAAACACACATACAAATAAAAACTTAATAAAACTTTAAATACTTGACACAATATAGTCCTGATACTATAATAGTAACTCCCATGTTTTAACTGCTACCTGTCACAGGTATCGCAGTGCGGATGTGTAGGTTCATGCGGGTCGGTGAAATGAAGACTCCATGACGCTTTTAGAATGAACTTAGCTTTTGCAGCCGCAGGGACTTGCAGCCGCAGGGACCTCCAATCTCCGTGGACTGAAGCCCTTTCCCTTAGCTCTGTGTTTACACTTTAGCCAGTAGATTTTCATATGCTCAAAACAATCTGAATGCAGCTTTCAAAAATACGCTGCCAAGTGCAAATACCTGACTCATGAGGTACACCACAATTTTCCGGGTTTTCCTTAACCAAGTTTTGCATCGGCTTTGTATCCATGGGAAACTCTCAGACAAGATTTGCATAGGGCATTTTTGATCTTAGCCATTGTGACTGGTGTAAGATGGTATCACAGAGTCATTTTGATTTGCACACCCTGATGGCTAAGGATGTTGAACATTTCCTTAAGTATCTTTTGGCCATTTGAGATTCTTCTGTTGAGAATTCTCTGTTTAGATCTGTACCCCATTTTTTAAATTGGATTATTTAGAATTTTGATTTCTAATTTCTTGAGTTCTTTATACATTTTGGAGCGCAGTCCTCTGTCTGATGTGGGGTTGGTGAAGATCTTTTCCCATTCAGTAGGCTGCCTTATTGTCTTATTGACTGTGTCCTTTGCTTTACAGAAGCTTCTCAGTTTCAGGAGGTCCCATTTATTGTTGCTCTCAGTGTCTGTCTTACTGGTGTTATATTTAGGAAGTAGTCTCCTGTGCCCATGCATTCAACGCTACTTCCCACTTTGTCTTCTATCAGGTTCATTGTGGCTGGATTTATTTATATTGAGGTCTTTAATCCATTTGGACTTGAGTTTTGTGCATGGGGATAGATATGGGTCTATTTGCATTCTTCAGCATGTTGATATCTAGTTATGCCAGCACCATTTGTTGAAGATGCTTTCTTTTTACATTGTATAATTTTAGCCTTCTTTGTCAAAAGTCAGGTGTTCATGGTATATGGATTAATATCCAGGTCTTCGATTTGATTCCATTGGTCAGCCATTCTGTTTTTATGCCAATACAAAGCTGTTTTAATTACTGTAGCTCTATAATAGAGCTTGATGTCAGGGATGGTGATGCTTCTGAAAGTTCCTTTATTGTGCAGGATTGTTTTGGCTATCCTGGGTTTTTTGTTTTTCCATATGAAGTTGATTATTGTTCTTTTAAGGTCTGTGAAGAATTGTGTTGGGGATTGCATTGAATTTATAGATTAATTTTGTTAGGATTACAACATCAACAATAGCTTATGCTGGAGAGGATGTGGAGTAATGTGAGCACTCCTCCATTGCTGGTGGGAGTGCAAACTTGTACCACCACTCTGGAAATCAGTATTGTGGTTTCTCTGAAAATTGGGAATCCACCTACCTCAGGACCCAGCAATATCACTCTTGGGCATATGCCCAAAGGATACTCAATCATACTACAAGGACATTTGTTCACCTATGTTCATAGCAGCATTATTTGTAATAGCCAGAACCTGGAAACAACCCTAGATGCCCCTCAACCGAAGAATGGATAAAGAAAATGTGGTACATTTACATAATGGAGTACTTACTACTCAGTGGTAAAAAAAAAAAAAAAAAACAATGACATCTTGAAATTTACATGCAAATGGAGGAACTAGAAAAAAGCCATTCTGAGTAGGTAACCCAGATCCAGAAAGGTGAACATGGCATGCAGTCACTCATAAGTGGATGCTAGCTGTAGAGCAAAGGATAACGAGCCTATAGTCCATGACCCTGGAGTAGCTAAGCAACAAGGTGAACCCCAATAAAAATGTATATACATCCCCCTGGGAAGGGGAAATAGACAAGATCTCCTGACAAAATTGGAATCATGGGGGTGGGGAGGGGAGGGTAGAAGGGGAGGAGAAGGGGAGAAAGGGAGTGGGAGAACTTGAGGGAAAGGGATAGTCAAGATGGGGTAAGAACAGGGACGGAGAGCAAGGAAGAGATACTTTGATTGAGGGAACCATTATGGAGCTAGCAAGAAACCTGGCTCTAGAGAAACTCACAGGAATCCACAAGGATGACCGCAGCTAAGGCCCTAAACTATAGTGGAGAGGGTGCCTGAACTGGCCTTGCCCTGTACTTAGATCTTAAATGTCACCATAAACCTTCATCCAGCAACTGATGGAAACAGAGGCAGAGATCCACAGCAGAGCACTGGGCTGAGCTTTCAAAGTCCAGCCGAAGAGTGGGAGGAGTGAGAATATGAGCAAAGAGGTTAAGACCATGATGGGGACACCCCCTGAAACAGTTTACCTGAACTAATGGGAGCTCACCAACTCTGGCTGGACAAGGAAGGAACCAGCATAGGATCAAACTAGACCCTCTGAATGTGGGTGACAGTTGTATGGCTGGGGCAGACTGAGGGGCCACTGGTAGTGGCACAGGATTTACCCCTACTGCTTGTACTGGCTTTTTGGGAACCCATTCTCTTTGGATGGATACCTTGCTCAGCCTAGATATAGTAGTACAAAGGGCCTAGGTCCTTCCTCAAAGCAATGTGCCTTATCCTCTCTAAGGACCACTCCTTAGTGGGGGTGGGGTGGGGCTGGGGTGGGGTGGAAGGTGGAGGGAATGGGAGGAGAAGAGGGAGTGGGAATTGAGATTTATATGTAAAATGAAAAAAGATAATTTGTTTTCTTTTTTTAAAAAAAATTTAAAACAATCTCAAAAAGGAAAGAAAAAAAAGATTCACATAGGGCAACAAAAGATATCTGTAACACAAAGGATTGATTAGGGCTGGGTGTGACTCATAGCTCGCCACTTATGGCCCAGCGAGGGTTTATAGCTGGGGGGGGGGGTTTCTTGCTATTCCTCCGACGCCAGGCCAACAGGACATTCTGACACAGCTACCTAGAGCTTATTAAGTGATTTTCGCCTTATTGAACAAACATTTATGGAGTGATTGTTTAATAGAAAGCACACTTTGACCGTGTCTTGGCCCAAAATTTGACACACCCTTTGCCAATAACTCGAGGCGTGCGATAACGCCTGTTCAGCGGGATAGTTAGATACTTCAAATTTAGTAAGAGACTACTTTAAAGTCTCCAATATAATATCTGGTAGCTAGAGTAGACTCTCAGAAGTTACAGATGTAATAAATGATAGCAGCTATTAAGATAGAAGATGAAAATCTGATTGAAGACATATGGTCCCTGCTCTCAGCGTGACATAAGAGTAAGACAGCAATTAGCACCTAAAGTGTCACATCCAGAGATCGGTACAGCTGCACGCAGGGGTTACAGGCAAGAGCAGAAAAAGTACCTAAGGTAGGGTAGGCTGTAGAGGGCTGCGTGCCCTGCCTGGGCACACACTTGATAAGCGGTTCCTGGTGACCACGTACATTTAGATGAGAGGATAGTAGGGTTCTAGCAATATCTATAGGGGAGCAGGAAGAGTCTGGACTAAGGCAGTTCCTGGGATTACAAAGTAGGCTATAGAGGGGCTTACTATGTGGAGCCTTGCCTTAGGGATCTGAGAAAATGCTGGCACTTGTGTCCACCCTGATGTCCACAGCTATGGTGACAAGCAGGTCTCCCTACTGGAATAAGTACGGAAGTGGAGTGGGGTGAGGTCAGATGACCTGTGGAGCTCTGGGTGGGAAGTTCGGAAGGAAGGCAGCATTCCTTCCACCCCACTACCTCCTATGTTTTACATAGGCCAGCAGTATTTTATGTATAGGCATGAATGCTTTCCCCACTTGTGAGCAGTGAGACAGCTATGGGACATTGGCACATAGGACATTTATTGAAACATTTAATGTGTTCCAGGCACTGTGCCAAGAGCTTTCTGTATATTACTTTTCTTTCTCTTTAAAACATTAAAAGAAGGGATAGGAGAGAAATGATGACCTTCCCAATCTTCTAGCTTTCATAGCTGGACCTATGAAATAAAGTGACAATGGACAGGTTAACAGACTAGGACATGGCCATATTGGTTTTAATATTACATCCATCGGAGATATCATAGGAAAAGATTTTTTTAAAAAATTTATTACACAGGCTGGGTGGTAGTGGTGCATGCCTTTAATCCCAGAACTCTCAGAGTTTGAGGCTTAGCCTGGTCTACAGAGTGAGTTCCAGTATAGTCAGAGCTATACAGAGAAGCCCTGTCTGGAAAAAAAGCAAACCAACCCCCCAAAACTCATTATTACAGTTTTTTTTTGGTGGTCTCCATGGTGAAGGGTGAAGACTGTATGTATCTGTGGTTGTATAAGGACAGGTGTTTATAGATTGTTGATAGGGGTTTTGCTGGGTTAGTACATTGCTGGTTGTAGATTCTCCTCCAATAGTCACAACTTCACTAGCAATGAGTACTTAGTTAGATTTCCAGTACCAAATAAGGAAGGGTTGGGGCTACTGACATGGCTCAGTGGTTAAGAGCACTGACTGCTCTTCCAGAGGACCCAGGTTTGATTTCTAACACCCACATTGTGGCTCATAACCCCATCTGTAACTCTAGCTCTGTTGTAATGCAAGTGGCCGGGCTACGTTCCCAGTGCCCGACCGCCAGCATGGCTAGCTTTATCCGAAATAATTACACGGAAACTGTATTCTTGTAAACACTGCCTGGCCCATTAGTTCCAGCCTCTTATTGGCTAGCTCTTACATATCGATCTAACCCATTTCTAATAATCTGTGTAGCCCACGAGGTGGCTTACCAGGGAAGATCTTAACCTGCATCTGTCTGGAGTGGGAGAATCATGGCGACTGCCTGACTCAGCTTCTTTCTCCCAGCATTCTGTTCTGTTTACTCCACCCACCTAAGGGTTGGCCTATCAAATGGGCCTAGGCAGTTTCTTTATTAATTAACCAATGAAAGCAACAGATTAGAAAGAAATCACTCCCACATCATAGCTCCAGGGAATCTAAAGCCCTTTTCTGACTTGCATGGGCACTAGGTATGTATATGGTACACAGACATATACATGCAGATAAATCATTCATGCATATAAAAATAAACAAATAAGAAGACAGGTAAACAGATGCTAGATAGATAGATAGATAGATAGATAGACAGATATGTAGATAGATAAATAGACAGACAGACAAATGTTTACAGGGTCTGGACTCATCAGTTAGAGCACTTGCAGAGGACCCTGGTTTGGTTCCCAGCACCCAGCTGGTTGCTCACAACCATCCATAACTTGAGTTACGTGGCTTCCAACACCCTCTTCTGTCCTCCTTGGGCACGGGATGTGTGTGGTGCACATACTTATGTACAGGCAAAACACTCATACACATAAGATAAATGAATGTCAAAAAATTGATTATAGTGATTTATCCAAGTGTGTGCCACACATGTGGAGGTCAGAGAGCAGATTGTAGGAACTGATTCTCTTCTTCTGCCACGTGGCTCTTGATGATGAAACCCAGGTCCTCGGGACTGGAGGTGAGTGCCTCCACCTACGGAGTCACCAGCTGACCTGGGAAATTTTTTATGTGGGATTTGAGTGCTTCCACACCATGTTAACAGGGGAACAAGGGTAGAGGGAATGTAGGTCACTAAAGGGGGTGGGGATCGGGGAGGGGGCAGATGCTTTTGTGGCAGGATTCACAGGCTCTTAGAATAGATGGGAGCCATGAGGGGCTGTGACAAAGCTCACCTCATGGTGGTGTCAGTCTCTCTCTGCTCCTGTGCTAAGGGTCAATCTCCTCCAGTTGATGAAACTCCCGGGGAGGGGATTTCTAACAATCGAGTTCCTTTTGAAGGATCTGCCTCTGTAGATAAAAGCAGTTCGGAGAAAGCCTCCCCTTGCATTTACTGTTTTTTTTTCAAGTGCCTTCAACTCAAAACAATCAATATCCCCAAAAGCAGCCTACTTTGGAGGAACGGTGTGTCTAGAACGTCTTTAAAGAAAAACATACTTTCTGTTTATAGGTAGAGAAGTGAGGCTCAGAGAAAGCTTTACCTCCCCCAAGTCACGTGGCAGAGGTGAGGTTCAAACCGAGTGCAGCTGATTCCAAAGGACAATGTACTATCTCCATGTAGGCAATAGTCCCTGTGGAGAAAAACTCTTAGAGCAACACCATTCTATATACTTAGGTCCTCAGGACCAACAACCCAAATAGCATTCTTGGCTCCTGGGTTGGTAAAGAACTAAAGAGTGTATGTTTTCCCATCACGATTAATACACTCATCGTGGTTAAGTACCGTAGACTGGCTGCCATGACGACTGTTTTCTGCCATCGTGCTGATGTCGGTGTCCTTGCTGGCCATTATAGAGTTCAAGGCAGTGGACATGCAGCATAGACTAGCGTGTCGTCTCTTCTGTCTGCCACCACAGGGGAAATGCCATGCCCATCCGTCGGCTATAGACCAAAGGGCGAGCCTCCTCCTGGAAGTGACAGGCACCCACGACATCATCTTGTAAATTGGATGGATCTGACAAAAACAGCTTCTGGAAAGTGAGCTGAGGACTTGGTTTGTTCAGCAAGAATACCAGATTTTGAGACATTAGTGCCTTCATTTGATGCATCCTTTGAGGTGTGGGCAGGTAGCCCAGTACAGAATCGCCTTGGGGGCAGACAGATTGGGTTTTTATTCCAGCTCTGTCACATGCCGTTATGTCATTTTGAGCAATGTAACCTCTTAGTTACTTCCTCTGTAAAATGGAGATGAGAATTGCCTACTCCGGGCTGTCAGGAGCTCTTACACAGGACCACGAAATCTGACGTTCCTCTGGCCACAGTGTTGTCTCAGCATCAAGCACCACATGGAAGTGACCAGCCAATAAGTCAGTGGCAGCAAGACATGACTTTGATGTGGGCATTCACTTAGCCATGTGGAGTATGTAATGTCTTCTATGCAGTCAGATTTTCCCTGGGAGCGGGGTAGGACAAAGCAGATGGTTGCCTTTCTAATACACATTCTGTGTCCACCATTTTCTTTCTGCAGGCGGAGTTTGATGGGATCCTGAGAGAGGAGGCTGTGGCCGAAGCACTCAATGAGTTGGGGTGGTCGGGCCCTGGGACGGAGCAGGTCTACCTCAACCTGAATTTATCAGTGAGTATGACAGAGTCATTGCAGGGCAGCAACACGGACAGATGGCATTCACCTTCTTTGGTACTCACAGCTTTTGTCGTGGCGGCAAACCTCAGGGCCTTGTGTTCGATGGAGATGCATGTGTAAGTGTTAGGCTTCAGGGAACCACGGCCGTCCCAGGATCAGCTCCCCAAATTCCTTTGGTTCCATTTTCTCCGCACTCGCTTTCATCCTAAGTAGTCTATATTATAGTAATCAATGCTTTCTTCAGGAGGTTGAGTTTGGATTTGTAAAACCAATCAAAAACCCTGTAAGAATTTTCCCTCTGATCGGCCAAAGCAGAGCTAAATTTCGTGTCTGAATCCCCGGAACCGAGTATTTTGATAATCGATGTTCCTCTCATGTCGAGAAATGAGTAGCTCTGAGCTGTCCTTTATTTTCATAGATGCCTGCCGTCAAAGCCAAAGAATCCATTGTTATTCTCCAGTCTTCAAGATTTCAGTCCTAGTCCCAGAGCAGCACAGGATCGGGCTCAGCTTTGACGGCGTGGGGGTGCAAGAGCCGGCCACCCACAGTTCAGCCTCTCTGCTGTTCATAGTCCTAGAAAAATAATTGAACTCTTTTTGCCTCCATTAAAAATAAAAAAAAGACATCGAGGGGCTGGGGAGCTGGCTCAGCGGGCACAGTGCTTGCTGTGTAATGCGAAGGCTGGGGTTCGGATCCCAGGCGTGCTGGCACGGCAGCCTTGTCTAGATGGACAGGTGAACGCCAGGTTCACTGAGAGAGGCGGCTTCCGTATAGCAGGTGAGGGGCAAGTGAAGAAGACTCCTCCATAGGCTCATTACACACATGCATGTGCACCGGTTGCACACATGTGTTCCCACACCTGTACAGATATACCCTCTACACGTACTTTTATTTTAAAAGCACATGGAAAATTTGCTACAGCTTCCTGACCTGGCTCACTCCCGACTGGGCTAATGCATTGCCAAAGTGTTCTGCCGTGGATTTGAACTATCCAGTGACTACTGAGGTGTTGTCCTCTGTGCTGGCTTCGTAGCATGTCCTTCGGGGTCAGCATACCAAGCTCAGCTTTTCCCTCCCTGGCAGTGGCTAGCCTTCTGTAGAGGGCTCAGGCACTCAGCTGTGGCAGGAGTACCCAGTACACACAGCACTGTGTAAGACATTGAGATAGTGTGATTCTAGCAGCCAGTTCTGCCGCGTCAAGGCTCATTGTAACCAATAGTCTATTTATGTATGTAGCGCCAGGCCTTAAATTGATCTGCCAAAAAACCAATCCTTTAAATCTTATTTCAGCCAGAGGGATGGAGCTTAACTTATTTTGCCCCTGACCTCCGTACTGTTGAGATATTACGTGCTGAATTACTTGGCCTCTATAAACTGTCTCACTGAGTACACTCACTGGTTCAGTGATTTTCCCCCTCCTCATATCTTACTTAGGCTACACACAATATTATTACTATATAATTATATATTATGTGTAATATATAATATGCATCACACAGTAGTATTATATATTAATATTGTTATATAATTATGTATGATATTATATAATATCATTGTATATAATAATTATATAATGATTATTATTGTTTATTTGACTTCCTCTAATTACTTGTATACACATCTCCTCCCCTGCCCAAGTCCTAAATTCTTAAAGGCACACTAGAACTCAGCCCCTCCCTGTCTCCTGACTAGGCACAATGATGCACACAGTAGGCACTCAGTACTGACCTGTCTCTTGCAGCAGCCTCCCTTAAACAGCCATCACTCCCCGAAGTGAGAACTTGCTGTCAAAAGGCTTTTTTTTTTTTTATTAGCCGCCTTTGGCTTTGTTGTCTGCCCGCGACAGAATGACATATGCCTCCAGCAGAAGTCGTCATCCCGTGGGCTCAGATTCTCTCCCAGCTCCACCAGAACTTCCCATGACTACCTTGCTGGCATGAGCTTTGGACAGAGCCTCAGCGGAGCTGGAGACTGCGACTCCCAAGCTGCTTTGCGGCTTCAGGCTTGGCCACACCCCTCTCTGTGTTTCCCCTGTCTGCTCTGCTGCTGCTGTTGGATCTGCTGGGATCGCTGTGTGGTTAACAGTCTCCTGGTGACCTGTAGCATATCCCTAAAACGTCACTTACATGCTTGGCACTGGCTTCTCTTTGGCGAGATGAAAACGTGGTCTTTACTGCTGTACTTTATTTCATTTCAGACTGTTATAAAGGCTCCCGTGAACACCGCTGTCCTTTACCTTTTCATGTGGTGTGTCCTTGCTGCTAACACTAATTTCTTAGGCTAATAATTTCTTTCTTCTTCTATTGGAGACAGGGTTTGACTGTGCAGTCCTGGCCAACCTCAGACTCACAGAGATTCACTTGCCTCTACCTTGATTAAAAGCATGTGCTACCACGCCCAACTGACTAGAATTTCTTCAGAAGGAATACATTTTTTTCGTGGGGTTTTGAGATCTCATTAATAGCAGGCCTTAGAGTTTATTCTCTCTTTTCTATCCTTCGGTAGAAACTCTTGCTTTCTTTCCGTCGGCGTTGTTTCTAGCTGTTGCGGGAAGGCTCCCATGAACGCGGTAAAAGCCATATTAAAGCCTTCCCCCTTTCCTTCCTCTCAGCACTGCGATTTAATCGACATCAGCATTCTGTGTAACTATGTTCACCTACAGAAGTTGAATCTTTCAGCGAACAAAATCGAAGGTACGTGATTGTCAGTCAAGAGGATTGATCACTGAAGTAGTGCGAAAATTTACCATCTACAGATTTTAATGTGGTTTTATAATACTGAGCTTGATAAAAGTGATTTGTAGATCAATTTAAATATTGACTTATTGCTTTCTTTGGAGAAAGAGAGCGATAGAACGAGGGAGAGAGAGAGAGAGAGAGAGAGAGAGAGAACAATGATCTGCCAGGGAAGAGCAGGTAGGCCTTCAGTGTTTCGACAGCGGGGCACCCAGGGAGCCCCACGGGAGTTGGTATCCCTTCAGTACCCACAGAACGTTTGATGACACCCTTTTCTTCAGCTAGCTATTTAGCTCAGATGAATTAGCTACCCCGCCCTCTCATGGACATTTTATTTGGCTTTTACACTTCTGTTTCATCCTGGCTAGCTCTCTGTATTATGGGTTAAGCCCCAGGGCTTCCTGGTGTCAGCCCTGGCCCCTCTCTGTCGGTTTAGCTGACTCTTCTGACCACACCATCTGACTGTGTTTGCCATTACGCCTTCCTTCCTTCACACTTAATGAACATAGTTCTGAAATCATCGTATTTTCTTTAAAGCCTGGTCCTTGTTTTGAATTTTCAGATCTTATTTGATTTTAACACTATATATCTTTTCCTTTAGACTTCTAGAGACACAGGCAAATACTTATTTCTGATCTCTCTCCACTGAGCGTCTTTCTGCTTGCTGCTTCCAGCTGCCTTAGAGCAGACCTCACTGCTGCTGTTAATGGTCTCTCAATTTCTTTTTCCAGTTCCTCTCATCTGACTCTGATAATTAAAGTCCGGCCCCTGAGTGCAGACAAGCGTCAGATCCTACTCCAAATACCACTGTTGGAGAGACTGTGACATGCTTTTCCAAACCCATTTTAGAAAATAGCAAACACGAACAGAGAAAATTCTGGAATGAATACTGAGCAGTAATAGCTGGGGTCCCGTCTTGTTCTCTCTGAATCCCCGCCCTGTCCCTCTTCCTCCAAGTTACTTAAAGCAAGGCTCAGATGTGTGGTGACCCAACCTCCAGGAAGGCATTTAGCTGCTACTGGCAGGACTGCTCTGCCCACCCCACCCCTACAAGGCTGATTGTGCTCTGCCCACGCCATCCTTGCAAGGCTGATTGTGCTCTGCCCACCCCACCCCTACAAGGCTGATTGTGCTCTGCCCACCCAACCCCTACAAGGCTGATTGTGCTCTTCCCACCCCACCCCTGCAAAGTTGATTGTGTCTTCCCATCCCACACCTACAAGGCTGATTGTGCTCTGCCCACCCCACCCCTGCAAAGCTGATTGTGTCTTCCCACCCCACACCTACAAGGCTGATTGTGCTCTGCCCACCCCACCCCTGCAAGGCTGATTGTGCTCTGCCCACCCCACCCCTACAAGGCTGATTGTGCTCTGCCCACCCCACCCCTGCAAGGCTGATTGTGCTCTGCCCACCCCACCCCTGCAAAGCTGATTGTGTCTTCCCACCCCACACCTACAAGGCTGATTGTGCTCTGCCCACCCCACCCCTACAAGGCTGATTGTGCTCTGCCCACCCCACCCCTGCAAGGCTGATTGTGCTCTTCCCACCCCACCCCTACAAGGCTGATTGTGTCTTCCCACCCCACCCCTACAAGGCTGATTGTGCTCTGCCCACCCCACCCCTACAAGGCTGTTGTGCTCTGCTCATCTCAGTCTCTGAGATTGATTTTTCACTCTTACTGAATAAGAAATTGCAGCCTCATGGAAGGCTCTGATGATGTTCAATGTCAATAGCAAGAAGAGACCTAGCTTCATAGCCTGCCACTCAAGGCAGTCTCTATGCAGACCACACTTTCTTGATTCTTTATGACCCTCTCTATTGTGTGTATTGGTATGGCAGTGTGTTTTTCTTTGGGGGATGTCAGCTTTACAGGAGTTCAGAGGTAGACCACATTTCAGTTTTCAGCAGAATAGCTTGTGTGTAACAGGGACTGTTAGTGCATAGATGGCTGAATCCCACCCTCAGAGTTTCTGACTGAACTGGGGTAAGGGTTGGTTTGAGGTAAACAAGGATAAGGCTGATGCTGCTGGTCCAGAACCATTAGTGAAGCCGTAAGGTGCTCCTGCCATCTGGTGGACGAAGAGGTTACTGCACCAAGGAGTGACTGCGTGGAAGTCGGCACTGTCACAGTGATTTTTAAAGCCCCAGCTATGTACAGAGCATGAGGTTTTGTTACCATCTCATTGTATTGGTCTAAATATTAGCTGATGCTTCTCCTTTAAAACAAATACCCATGCGATTGGCATTAAAGATGAACTCCTAAGCCCAAACACTGCCACCAGGAAGCCCAAGATGACAGTTTCTCATCCAAACTATCACCAAATGCAAGATGGCACAGCCATCCCTGCCAGCCCGGCCCAAGACACAGCTGTGTGCCACCTCCTCCCACTCTGCATTTGTCTGCACCACTTGGCATGGTCTCGCTTTGCCTGTGGTTGGCATGGCTGTCCTGGTTCTCTGTGTCCTTCAGAATGAGAGAGAAAAGGGGCGCTACCACCAAACCCCTTACTGAAAGGAACCACCTATAGCAAGAAGGCTAGAGAAACCCCGCCATGTGGATTCTTTCATTCCAATGCCCAGTGTGCATCTCCTGTAGAGAGAGAGAGAGAGAATGGCAAACGCTGAGTCAGAATCACAGTTTGCGTGGGATTCTGTGTGTGGCCTCCACTAGCACGGTGTTTTATTTAGCACCAAGTCTGGGAATAGAATGCTTAAGATAAAATGCAGAACTCAGATGCACTTTTGGACTGATCCAGAGTCAAAGCACAGTAACAAGAAAGGGGTCTAAATCACCTCAAATAATTAATGGGATTTAGGATTAAGTCCAACTAAAACAAAATTGAATTAGCAACAGAGTTCCCTAATTGTGTTATTTTCAGTCTTCTGAAAAGGCCTAATTCAGTTATTTAGGAGCTGATTACCAAGAGGAGCATCTAATGCTTTAGCTTCGCATCCTTTTCTGGAAGGCTGGTGCTGTTGGAAGCACATGGGGTTGGCAGATTGTGGGAACATGAGTGGGGGTGCAAGAGGCTTCAGCCATGGGTTACTCAGACATCTCGGAAATAGAAGAGATGGAAGAAGTGGGCAGGGCCTGGGGGAGAAGGAGAAGTTACTGCCTTATAGAGAGTTTTACACATTTTTTTAAAAAAAATGATTGTAACATGAGGGCCTGCTTGTTGGAGTTTCTGTCCTGCCCAGTTCCCGCAGCCATTTAACCCCAAAGAAAATCACACAGAGGTCTCCATAATTTAGAAACTGATTGACCCATTAGCTCAGGCTTCTTATTAGCTCTTATATTAACCCATTATTCTTATCTATGTTAGCCACATGGCTCGGTACCTTTTTCAGCAGGGTAGGTCACATCTTCCTTCTCCAGTGTCTGGGCGGGACTGCAGAAAGAGCTTCCTTCTTCCCAGAATATTCCTGTTCTCCTTGCCCCGCCTCTACTTCCTGTCTGGTTGTCTTGCCTATACTTCCTGCCTGGCTACTGACTGACCAGTCAGCATTTATTTAAAGCATAATTGACAGAATACAGATTGTCCCACACCAAATGATTTTTTAAGTCAACTTATAATGTGGTGGATACTGTTACGACATTAGAACAAGGTGCGTTTTGTGGTTCGTCTACCCCTTGTCTCCCCCTCCCTCCTCCTACACCCTGCTCTCCTCTGTTCTACACTTTAAAAGAGTACTTCACACATCGTTCATTTTTATTAATTTGACTCAGCTGAAATATTTGAGATGTGCTTGCAATGGGCATAATTCAAAGTTATTCTAATTTGGCCAGGTGTGGTAGCACCTTTAATCCGAGCACTTGGGAGACAGAAAGCTGGTGAATCTAAGTTCTAGACCAGCCTGGCCTACATAGTGAATTCCAGGCCAACCAGGACTGAACAATGCGATCGTGTCTGGAAAAAAAAAATGTGTGTTCTGATATAACATGCTTAATGATTTTTTTCTAGTATCTTATTGATTCACCTTTTCTGCTCCCAGATTTGTCTTGTGTGAGCTGCATGCCGTATCTTCTGGAACTAAATGCTTCTCAGAACAGGCTGACTACCTTCTTCAATTTCAAGCCACCCAAAAATCTCAAGGTATACTTATCAATACTCTAATAATCTACAGTAAGGGCTTGCCACTTAAACAAGCAAGAGAGAACTAATAGAGAGGAGTCAGGGGGATAGCTTCCAGTGTGAGTCAGGAGGATAGCTTCCAGTGTGAGTCAGGGGGATAGCTTCCAGTGTGAATCTGAGGGATAGCTTACAGTGTGAGTCGGGGGATGCCTACAGTGTGAGTCAGGGGGATAGCTTCCAGTGTGAGTCAGGGGGGATAGCTTCCAGTGTGAATCTGGGGGATAGCTCCCAGTGTGAGTCAGGGGGGGTGGGTGACAGTGTGAGTCAGGGGGATAGCTCCCAGTGTGAGTCAGGAGGATAGCTTACAGTGCAGGTGTCTGAACTGAAATACAGACAAGTGTGTCACCGAGATGCTCTGTCAGCATATGGTCCTTGAGAGCTCTTTGCTGAAACCTCACATTCAAGGAACCAGCTTCCTTCTGTCCTCTTGGCCATATTTATGCCATTTTCTTAGTTAAAAAAGAAGATTTTAATTGATTGTTATTTCTTTGGGCTGGGGCGGTAGGTCTTTCCATGCAGTCCAGGCTGGCCTCAAACTCCTGCCCTTCCTGCTTTTGCCTCCTGACTGCTGCAGGTCCAGACATGTGCCGCCACACGCAGCCCCTTTGCCCTTGTAGTAGTGGCTCTTGTGTCTCTTTTGTTATAGCAGCGTGGTTCTAGCTGAGACAGTGGTAAAGCGTTTCCTGGGTGCAAACTTTGTCCTCTCCCTTATCCAACCTTTGCTTTTAAAGAAACTAGTACTTTTTTATATTCATTCCCTGGCTCTGCCCAGATGGTAACTGTGGCTGAGCAGTGCAGGCTCTTTCAGTGCTCCTGTCTGGAAGCTTTTGTCCCTCGTAGTGTCCACCAGCAGCATGCCACAGGCAGGAGCAGCGGCAGGTAGCCCCCTCGGCTGCTGAGCTCCTGCAAGCCTGTGTATCTGACCCTTGTGCAGCCTGGGAAGTTGGAGCTCCACAGCCTTTGGCAGTAGCTGGCAGCATCCATTACATAAGGCCTGGATAGTGGGATTCCTTCCAGCCTTTGAGAGTGACTTGCGTTAGAGTTCCAGGGCCTTCAGCCTCTGACTATGGACCCTGAAGACTCAGCAGCACTCTAAAATTCTTCAGCGACAGTGGCCAGAATCTCCCCTCCCTGGCTCATATAGCCTCCTTCAACCCCAGCACATCGTCTCCTCTAGTTTCTCTGTCACCCTATTCCGGTGCTTGTCATTCTCTCAAACTGCCCAGCCGCCTCCTCTTCAGCTACCAAGGAGCCACCTTTTGTAACCTGGCTCGTTAACTGCCCAGCTGTTGCAACTGCTGTCACTTTGATGACCCAGCCGTCACTGCTGCTACTCCTCTGCTGCTGCTTTCTCCAATGTCACCAGCTCGCCCCACACTACCAGAGCAGGCAGAAACAAAAGCCGTCCCAGAGAAGCCTTTTGTGGGGCCTGCTGCTGGGAAAACAATGGCATGAGCATAGGTAAAGTCTCTCAGGCAGCTTGTCCTGGTGTAGTAATAGGAGCGGCGGGGCTGCGTTCCCAGCACCCCGGCCGCCTGCCCGGCTTATGCCCCGAAATAACAACACACAAACTGTATTCATTTAAATCACTGCTTGGCCCATTTCTATCTAACCTCTTCTAGGCTAATTCTCACATATTAATTTAGCCCATTTCTAATCATCTGTGTTGCGCCCCTAGGTGCGCTTACCGGGAAGATTCTAGCCTATGTCCATCCTGGGTCGGAGCTTCATCCTGGGAGCAGGGCATGACGTCTCTCTCAGGTGTCTGCTCCAGAGAGGAGAGCTGTTGAGTCTGACCTCACTTCCTGTTCCTCCCAGCGTTCTGTTCTGTTTACTCCTCCCACCTATCTTCTAACCAATAAAATGGGCCAAGGCAGTTCCTTTATTAGACAATGACCTTCCTCCATCATCCTGGGAACCTGAACCTCCGCTTATATAAGCAGAGAAGGCATGTTGGGCCAATCAGGGCCCATCTTGCACGTAAATGAAGGCTTGTGTTTTTACCGATAAGTAGCCTTTCTACTTTCCCACTGGTTAGAACAGCCTCTCAGCTAGGTCATCAGGGACATGGGCCCCCTCATTCACAGAAACTTTGTGCCCCAAAAAAGTCTGATGCAAAAGTGAAACAGCCCTGGAGGAGGCTGTGCCTTCAGGAACTGGAGCATCCAGTTTTGACTGTTAGGTAGTTTTTGCAAGGCTTCTATGGGATGCTCAAAATGACTGGCGCTGGCATAGGCGTAGACTGGTCCTTTAGACGGCTTGCGCTGTTCCTTTCCAGGCTCTGTCAGCTCGGGTCTTACTGACCACGTAATCCCCGTCCCACCCCTGTTATGTTTGTAATGGTCTTCACCAGTTGTCTACTCCTGCCTTCTGGTTCCTTCTAGGACTTAGTGTAGGGAAGTATCGTTTAGTAAGTTTGGGGAGTGCAGTCGCTGTTTCAAAGGGCACAGGAGGGACAGTGTTTATTCAGCATCTTCTTGACTACCTTCTGGAGGGAGGTTACAACACCCTCATCAAGTGCCCAATATAGTGTTCCAAAACCTTGAGTTTTCTTACCTTTTGTTTAAAAAAGATATTTTCCCCAGTAGATGAATTAAGCAAAGCTTTTTATTTAATTAGTTAGTATGTATGTATGTATGTATGTATTCTCATTGTAGAACAGGGTCCACAGATGTTGCTGAAAATGCCTGTCTAAATGAGTCAATTTTGAGAAAGGGTACTGTGGTAGTTTGAATGTGGTTGGCCCCCATAATCTCGTAGGGAGTGGCACTCTTAGCAGGTGTGGCTCTGTTGGAGTGGATTTGACCTTATTGGAGGAAGCGTGCCACTCTGGGGAGTGGGCTTTGAGGATTCCTATGCTCAGGACACTGCCCAGTGTCTCAGTTGACTTCCCATTGCCTGCATGAAGGAGCACTCTCAGCTCCAGCACCACGTCTGTCTGCCTGCACACCGCCATGCTCCCCTTCATGATCATAATGGGCTGAACCTTTGAAACCAAGTGAGCCGCCCTCACTTAGCATGCTTTCTTTATAAGAGTTGCCTTGGTCATGGTGTCTCAGCAATCAAAAAAAAAAAAAACCCCAAACTAAGGCAGATACAACTGAAGCCGTGCAGCCTGAGGGATAAAGAAGGACTGTCCTGGCGGTGAGGGGCGGCGTGTGAGACTCTCTGGAGAACAGAACAATCAGATGCACACCCGAGTGAAGCTACTGTGGTCTGTTGGGCGTTAGAAGAAATAGGAAGTGTGGTGATATAGGCGAAACTGAATCCTGCAGGAGACCAGGAGATTTAAAATAACCGCGGAACACGTGAGAGTCGATGGGGCGTGGTGGCACACGCCTTCAATCCCAGCCCATCTCTGCAGGTTTGCGGCCAGCCTCGTCTATAAGAATTTCAGGCCAGCCTTGGCTGCATAGTGAATGAGACCGTGGAGGGGAAGGAAGGGTGGAAAAGGGAGGATCCGCCTCTCGGGGTGGTGACAATAGCATCCCAGCGAGAAAAGGTGGAGAGAGATGCCTGGTTTGGCTGCACAGCCCCTACAGCCATCAGTGCTACGTCTGCGTCCAGAAACCTGTCTTCTGGTTTTGCTGTTAAACACCAGCAAGCCTGAAAGAAAGCAATGTGTAACGTATGTTCTTTTGTCACCAGAAGGTGGATTTTTCCTCCAACCAGATCATGGAAATGTGTGACCTGTCGGCATACCACACTCTGACTCAACTCATTTTGGACCGTATCCTTTGGATGCCGGGAAGGGGAGGCTGTGGGGATTTGCTCCACTGGAGAGGGTGTTCCAGTCTACACGAAGTGGTATCAGATAAGTGATTGCCCTGAAGTGTGTGGCTCATGTAACTGAATAAGAACCAGTAGTCATAAAACACGGAAAGAGATTTGCTTACCAAGGACCCGTTCTACAGGCCAAAGCTTGCCGTGGCCTTCTGATCCCGGCAAGCAGAGACAGACGGTCCTTGACATGAATGTTAAGCTTGTTTCTTGATTATAGACCTAGGGAAGTTCTGTTAAATGAACACGTATCTTCAAATTTATTTAAAATTTTGCCTTATTTTTTTTTATACAAATTCAGAGTCTGAAAAACCTAGATTTGTCATGAGGAAAATTGGTAGGAGTTCATATTGCTGCCTTTAAATAAAGCAAGGCATTCTACTGTGTTATTTATTTATCTTGTTGGGGGAATCAAACCTGGGATCTCACACATGCTTGGCAAGTGCTCTACCCCAGACCCTATAGCTCCAGCTAAAATGTCTTTAACTAAAAACAAAAGAAAGGCCCAGTTTTTGATTGCCTCCAGGAACATACATGTATGCATTGCATGAACCACGCTCCCGTGCAAGCAGAATGCCAGCTTCCACTTGTGGAGCCTGAGCCTAAAAGGTTAACTCAAGACCTTTGTGTCTAATGAGCTTGAATCTCCTCTGTACACCAGAGACTGGTGTTCTCTGGGTAATAAGCCAGCAGGGCTCTCTGTTGCTCAGCAAGCGTCTTTCTCCCCCCTTGAGAATTTGGGGAGCAGAACGGCGCATGGGTTGACTTCCCCTGAGTGTCTCATTCCAGGGATGAGGCAGCGGCCTTGTTTGTAGTATGTCTAAGTTTGCAGAGGTGGTGATCCAGGAGGCGGACTTTGTAGAGAAAGTCTCTACTCATGAGGAATGCTCAAGCCCATCCCCACTCCCTTTCAAACTCATCGATGAAATAAGCAGCGAGTGAGCTGTTAGGTGGTGCTCATGAGTAGCCCAACAGAGGCATCAGATCACGATGTCAACGAAATGTTTCCACGGCAGATCAGAGGCACACACATACGCAACACCTTCCTATAGAACCTTGGCTTTATGCTTGACCATGGTATGTAAGGAATGTTCAGAGAGAGAGAGAGAGAGAGAGAGAGAGAGAAGAGAGAGAGGGGGGAAGAGAGAGAGAGAGAGAGAGAGAGAGAGAGAGAGAGAGAAAGAGAGAGAGAACTCAGAAGCCACCTGGCTTGGAAATCCACTTGCCTCTGACCATGTGGGAGAATGCTGCCCAGAGGGACCAGCATAGCATAGCATGGAACTTGTAGAAATTTAGATTCTTTTGTTCTGCCCAAGGCCTATTTGAACCAAGTATCTGGACAATTGGAGTGTAGGTTAAAGCGGACAATGAGGACTACTGAGAACTCAAGAACAATGGCAATGGGTTTCTGATCCTACTGCACGCACTGGCTTTGTGGGAGCCTAGGCAGTTTGGATGCTCAACTTACTAGACCTGGATGGAGGTGGGGGTTCCTTGGACTTCCCACAGGACAGGGAACCCTGATTGCTTTTCGGGCTGAGGGGGGGGACTTAATTGGGGGAGGGGGAGGGAAATGGGAGGCGGTGGCGGGGAAGAGACAGAAATCTTTAATAAATAAATAAATTAAAAAACAAAACAAAACAAAAAACAAAACAAAACAAAAAAAAGCTAAGAAACTGGCTATATTCTAAAGCCCTGCCTGTCAGAGGGGCTCGGCACTCAGAGGCCCTGCCTGTGCCTCAGGGTACCTGGAGAACAGAACGGAGCTGGATATGGATAACTTCTGCTCTGGAAAGATACTTCACTGTGCAGCCCGGAATTGCCAGCAAAAACAACTCTCACGTATTGTAGAAGCAAAATATGGGATTTTGTTTAAAACATTGCTATTGCCGGGCGGTGGGTGGCGCACGCCTTTAATCCCAGCACTTGGGAGGCAGAGGCAGGCGGATCTCTGTGAGTTCGAGACCATCCTGGTCTACAAGAGCTAGTTCTAGGATAGGCTCCAAAACCACAGAGAAACCCTGTCTCGAAAAAAAAAATTGCTATCATGGGGGTTTTAAATTTTTTAAAATAAATTTAGCTTTCCATGTATAAAAGTAGAATATTAGAACTTTGTGACTGTCAAATAATGTAGTGATAAAGAATTAGGTTTTCTTTTTAAAATGTTGACGTTAGATGTAACAGTTGAGTCTTATCACTGACGTATAGAGAGTAATTATATCAAGACTTATGGAAATCCAGAGCCTGGGCATATAGGGTATATTCTAGCATCTTTACCTGTATTTGAAAAACTGCAGAGGCAAATAGCCAAAACAAACGCTCTTCTTGAGTTATTAATGAAACAAAATTACAAGTAGTTTAATATCAGAAACTTTACAATTATAATTAATACTAACAGATTCAGGAAAATAAATCTTTTTTCCCTAAAAAAGAAACCTCAAGTGATATATAAAATTTAATGAAATCTAGTACTCTTTAATTTTTATCACATTTTATAATTTATTTTGTATGCATGCATGTTTGTGGGTGCACACAGCATGTGTCCACATGGAGGTCAGAGGACAACTTTTGGGAGTTAGTTTTCTCTCTTTCCACAATGTGGGTATCAGGGATCCAACGCAGGCCACCAAGCTTGGTGCCCGGTGCCTTTAGGCATCTTCCCAGCTCCCAAATCCAGTACCCTTTCACAGTGCAACTCAGGAAACTAAAGTGTTTTCTCTGAGTATGTTCTCTACACAAGTATTTTAAGCACTCGAATCTAAAAATATCAGCTGCTGGGGAGCACATGGAGAAGATCTCTTTGGCACTTGTCTGTGCTCATGACATTGGCTCAACCACTTTGAGAAGACAGCCTTAAGTTCTCCGATAAAGGTGAGCGTCTACACTCACTATGACCTGGCGCTTCCGACTCCTACAGGAAGTCACATGTGCCAGGAGGCTTGCAGAGCGATGCTTATTGTGGTGTTGGCTGCAATGACAGAAATGCAAACACACCAATTGCTCATCAGTAGGAGATGTAAATAAATTACGCTCTTGTCTGGTCATAGCAAATGATATAGGAGGGAAGATGGGTGAGATATACCAACGGGTTCGGCAGAGATGAATTCTTAAGGTTTCTTAAGTCTTTGTTTTATTTTATGTTTGTGAATGTTCTACCGGCATGTATGAATGTATATGCACTTCATGTATGCCTGGTGCCCGGGGAGGTCAGAAAAGGGAATCAGATCCCCTGGAACTAGAGTAACAGATGTTTGCGAGCCTCCATGTGAGTACTGGGAATTGAATCTGCGTCCTCTGCAAGAGCAGCTCCTTTTAATCTATGAGCCATCTCTCCATCCCAGAGATGAATTCTAATAAAAATAAATATAACCTAGGTATAAAGGGGAAAGACACAATTCAAGCATAGTATATATTTTTGAGAGGCAGACACAAAGATTGAACAGGAGGTGTGTGTGTGTGTGTGTGTGTGTGTGAGGTGTGTGTGTGTGTGTGCACATGTGCAAATGTGTGTACATCCACACATGCTTGCTTTTCTGTAAGTGTACATGTGTGCAGGTCCACAGAGGCCAGAGGAGAGTGTTGTGTGCCCCAGAACTGGAATTACAGGCAGTTGTGAGCTGCCTCATGTGGGTGCTGGGAGCCAAACTCAGGTTCTCTGCAAGAGCAGTACATATTCTTAACTGCTGAGCCATCTCTCCAGTCCCAAACTGGGGAAAGTCTTAATTGAGTCTTTTGAAAATAAACTAATTATGCTTGTAATATAAAGTGATTATAGTAGATTATATTAGTATCTTGAACTACATTGTTAACTATAAGGAATCAATTTTTTAGTTTATCATATTAGATTATTTTATCTTTCCCAGTGTAGATAATTGATGATTACTTGATAATCATCCTGAATTACAAGGTGAGAAATTTAGTCAAGGTTAAGTAGATTTGCTTATTATTAAGTAAAGATGTAGTTTATTTTCTACCTTACAAGTATTGATGGGTCATTAATAAATTAAAAACATGATTCATAGAATTTGAGAGCTTATTTTATGGTAAAGGAGCTGGAGACCCAGGGAAGGTCAACTTGTTGGAGCTCTCTGGAAAATCACTCTGAAGTTACCATTCTGAATCTTATTAGTTTGCGCACGCTATAATCCACTGAGTGATTACTGTTTTTATAACACTGCTGTTTAAGCTATATGCATATTTCCTTTCCCCTTTAACACTCACTTCTGTGGCAGAGACCACCTTCTAAGGTGGTAGAGATCTCTTAGGATGGGCTGTGGTTAAAGCCACCGTCATGACTCTCCACTAAGAGAATCCTGATGGATTTCGGCCTCAGTTCTCAGTTACTGTTTTCTGTACACCCAAACCATGTTTTATGATTGTAGACAAATGAATAAGAGCAAATGCCGAACTGGTGAATAATTCACACCGAGCATTTATGAACTGCTGACAGCAATGCCGGAATGTAAAAATATATTCTTGGGTTCCCCAGGCCCCAGTCATAAAGTTACGCTTAAGTGCCACAGGGTTCCTTCACTTGGCTTCCATAACAATCTAAAATCCCACTGTCAGTGATTTATTCACAAAAATGGTAAAACTTCAGAGCTGGAAAGCGAGGCAGCGATTGCGAGTTCTTGGAGGCTTTCTCCTGATAGCCCTCCTTTAATATTATAATGCCCTTAAGAGGATTAATGCAGTAAGCTAATTCATCGAAATAGTTTAGTGATTTATCAGATTGTATTTCTTCTTATCAGAAACTTCCCAGACCTCGGGAAGAATGTGAAATAATAATGTTACGAGGAAGGGCAAGAAGCTCTCCGTGAAGGATCTTAAAATAAGAAGACAGGAGATTAGAGGGTTGAAGGTATTCTGCCTGGGAAGTGTGCCTAGCTGGGAACGGAGAGCTGCTCACAGCCACGCGTACTAATTGTAATCAGCACCGCAGTGCTGTGTAATGTGACTGCTGGAATAAGGAGGGGAAGAGGCATGGCCATGTAAAGGGTGTGGTCATTCCTGGGAAGTGTATCCCAGGACTCCTCAGATGTCCAAGCCATGGATGCGCAAATCCCTTGTATGTCATGAGATAGATGCTATGTCACATGCTGTTACGACATGCTGTTGGGAATAATAACAAGGAAAAAGCCGTATGACTTCGATACAGTTGTATGGTTTTCGCATCAAGCGTTTTCATCATGTGGTTGATTGGCTGAATAAAAGGGTGTAGAATCTATGCAGATGCAGGGCCAGCATAACTGGAGGTTTCTCTCCCACCTGCCAGCTTCCAAACAACCACTCTGAGGCTTACTATTTATTTACTATAATGGCTTGGCCGATGGCTCAGGCTTCTTACTGGCTAGCTCTACATATTTAAATTAACCCGTTTCTATTAGTTTGTATTTTACTGTGGCCTTATGACTTGTTAGCTCACATCTTGTTTCTATGGCAGCTGCTGGTGTCTTCCAGACTCCACCTTCTTTTTTTCCCTTTCCCTTTGCTTAGATTTCCCACCTGGCTCTATTCTGCCTCGCTGTTCGCCAAATAAGCTTCATTATTAACCAATGGCAGCAAAACATATTCACAACATACAGACGGGCATCCCACACCAGGCCAGCATATCCTTTACTTGTGAGCTCAAGTAACTTATGGTGCCTGAAAGTCCTTCAGTGTTAAGGGGAGTGAGACTTGGGAAGTGGGAGGAGACGGTAGGGAATGAGCAGTGGTCTCCACAGGGATGCTGGTTGAACTCAGTTTTTGCAGAACCCCTTGAGCAGCCACAGCGGGATCTGTTGGAGCCAGGGCCGTGGTTGCAATGAGGCACCGTGTTTCTCCTTTCTCTCCTCTCAGTTCTCATTTCAAAAAACTTGACACGTAGCAGTGACAGGGAGAGAGGAAGCTGGAGGCACCAGAAGAGTTGAGACAGTCTCTGGGGTCTTAGAAATAAGCTTTTCCAATTCCCGATGTCACTGTCATGGCTAGGACTCCTATGTTCCAGCTCCTGGCTCTTGCCTGCTTCTAGGAGGCTGATTCTGGCAGCTGCCCACTGCATCCGTTCACTCTGCTGTGATTCGGAGCATCTTCTTCTGGTTGGGATAGAGTTTCCAGGACACCATTGTTTCTGTTAAACCGGGCTTAAATACTTTGTTCTCTCTGACACCGAGCAGATGGCTATTTGAAGTTTTCATGGCTTAGTTTTTGTTACCAAAGATTGCTTACTGCAGAGATATTTCATACACAGCTGTGTGAGATAATTTAATCTCTCATTTCCTATATTTCATGCGCATCTTTCATGATAGCCTGTATCTACAAAGAGCTGGCCTTCATCTGTTTCCAAAACCATTGTTTAGCCAGCCTAGAGAAAATGGGATCTGAAAGACAGTGTTTGTGGGTAAGTATCTGTTTGTATGGCTGTTTTGGCAGAGACCCTACTCATAGGAGATTTGAAATGGCATATTGACCTCCACAAAACTGTGTGGTTTTGCCCATGGCTGGAATCTGGAACCAGCAAGAGAAGCCTAGAAATTTCTGCTACATTTGGTAACATTATCCGATTTTGGTAACATTATCCAATTTTCTTATTTATCTCTATCCTTAGTCCAGCTCTTTTTGGATTCAGTCCCAGCCTTGATTCATCCATTTCCATGCTACACATTAGAGAATGTGATGCTTGGCCATGTGTCTGTAATGTAGTTATGATATGAGAACCTTAGAGTTTTGAAGAATAGCTCATTCACATCCTTTTAAAAACAAATGAGTTCTCAGACAATTCCATGCATGTATATCATATTTTCTGGCTATTCTTATCCCCACCTTCTCTCTTCCATTCCACTCCGGTCAGTACCCTCTCTCCCCAACATGTCCCTTCTTGACATTCTTGTCTTTTTGTTTGATGACTCACTTAGTTTAGCAGAGCTGTCTGTGTGGTCATGAGCTTAAAACAACCTGCTGGAACCAGTGAGTACACAACTCACGGAAAAGAGTGACCAACACTCCCCCACTCCCAAAATATATCAGTAGCCAGCATTTTAAGAGAGAGGGTTAGGGCTCCATGAGCTCCTTCTTCGCCTTGACTGTTGACAAGGCCAGTCTTACGCAGCCCAGTGCAGGCTCAAAGAGCTATTGTGAGACCACGATTGTAATGGCTGTGTTATGGCCTGAAGACAATTCTGCAGCCCTTCCCCTGTCTTCCAGCCCTCACTTTTCTTTCCTCTTTCACTTACCAAGCCCAAGAGGGGTGGTGTAAACATCCTTTTCAGGACTGCACACCCAACCATCGCTGACTTTCAACACCATGATCAGCCACGAGGCTCCGTGTTCGCAGTCATTCCCTGCAGAGAGGAGCTTCTCTCACTAAGACTGAACGTTGTGTTTGTTTATGGGCATGAATGTGAACATTTTGAAGGAAGTTTGATTCCATGTCAAGTTAGCTAAACAATAGCAGTTAAGTTCCCCTGGAGCCTAACCATGGGTTTTCAGTCAAGTGTTCGTACCAAGCATGAATTCTCTCCTGTGAAGTGCGCCTCAAATAAAGAGACAGTTGGTTACCCCATAATCATCGTGCCATTATTGCTCCAGTATCACACCCAATCTTTATTTATTTTTCCCCATGTCTTAACTCCTAGCCTCATACCAACTCAGTGTTATCACCATGTTACAAGTGCAAACCTGATAGTGAAGGGTTGTGTAAACCAGATCAGGGTTTTGTATTTATCCTATTAAAATTAAAAATGTTTGATTTATGTGTGTTTATGTATTTGTGTGGGTATGTGCACATGAGTGTAGATCCCACTGAAGGCACTGGATTTTCTGGTGCTGACATTGCAGGTGATTGTGAACCGTCTGATGTGGGGGCTGGTATCCAAGTTCAGGTCACCTGCAAAAGCAGCACACACTTTTAACCAGTAAGCCACCACTCCCACCTACTCTGTGACAATTTTTTTTTTAAATTAGACAGAACATCCAATCAACATTTTGAAATAATTAACCTGATTTTAGCCTGTGAGGCTCTTGAGGGCAGAAAGTGATGGTTGTAAAAGCAACCCATTGATGCTAAAGGGGAGTGGAGTTGGCAACTGGGTGAAAACCAAGGACACCTAAAGACAGGTTTCAGAGCATCAATATCCGGTCTTAGTGATTAACTAGATGCTGTAAAGAATGAGAGAAAATGGTGATGTTAGCTTATAATTCATGTTCCTAGAGAAGCTAAATAAGGTGAATCCAAAGACAAACACATAGGCATCCTCAGGAATATTAACCTTCATCAGGCGATGAAAGGAGACAGAGACAGAGACCCACACGGGAGCACCGGACAGAAATCTCAAGGTCCAAATCAGGAGCAGAAGGAGACGGAGCACGAGCAAGGAACTCAGGACCATGAGGGGTGCACCCACACACTAAGACAATGGGGATGTTCTATTGGGATCTCACCAAGGCCAGCTGGCCTAGGTCTGAAAAAGCATGGGATAAATACGGACTAGCTGAACATAGCAGACAATGAGGAATACTGAGAATTCAAGAACAATTGCAGTGGGTTTTTGATCCTACTGCACGTACTGGCTTTGTGGGAGCCTAGGCAGTTTGAATGCTCACCTTACGAGACCTGGATAGAGGTGGGCAGTCCTTGGGCTTCCCACAGGTCAGGGAACCCTGATTGCTCTTCGAGCAGATGAGGGAGGGGGACTTGATCGGGGGAGGGGGAGGGAAATGGGAAGCGGTTGTGGGGACGAGGCAGAAATCCTTAATAAATAAATAAATTAAAAAAAAAAGAAAATGGTGATGTTACAGCTACTTAAGAGGCAAAGCTGGGCCCTGATGGAGCAGTGGCATTCATTCCTGGGAACTAGTCAGGCAGTTTGAGGACGGAAAAGGCCTAGCTGAACACTCAGCTTTGGAATTGCTGTCTGGACCGACTGCAAACCTGGGACACGAGATAAACTTTAAAAATGTGATCAGTGAGAACAGACACAGCACATGGTGATATTAGAGCAGACTTCTAAGCTTCCTGTATTTGAACAGGAGAAGGGAAGCCAATACCAGTGGGAAGAAAGGGCTGGTCCCCTCCCTGAGAGGGTGTTGGCCGCCCAGACACGCCCATTTGCTGTTGAGACATTGCAAAGATGATCTATCTATCTATCTATCTATCTATCTATCTATCTATCTATCTATCATCTATCCCTGTTCACATTGCCTCGGGGTGACCCTGCCTTCCAAACTCCTGCTTGAGGTGAGCCACATGAGTTCCCCCATGGAGACCATTAACTAACCCAGAGAAACACCACCCATGAGACAGCTCTGAACTGATGTTTTCATCCATAGTATTAAATGAATCACATGTGGATACAAATCCTATGCCTTTAAAATTTTATAGAAGTGATGTTTTCTCCTATATGAAAAACCTAAGATTTAGTTAGGTAGGGCTCGTCCTATATGGGGCATAAAATATTCATTTATTCAAACTCTTGTTTGATTTTTCTAGTGATAATTTAACACTGATTTTATTTTATATTTTTATTTTTTTGAGTATATATTTATGTATGTGTGTCTGTGTTTCGCCAAGGTGCCTGTGTGAAGGTCAGTAGATCATTTTTAGGCATTGATCCTCTCCTCCCATCATGTGAGACCTAGGGATTGACATCAAGTAACTTTACCTGCTCAGCCATCTCCCTGGCCCAGCACTGATGTGTGTGTGTGTGTGTGTGTGTGTGTGTGTGTGTGTAACGTTTCCAAAGACTCTGAATAACATTTTCCTTAAACATAGTTGTCATATACAGACAACGAGATAGAAGAAATCACTGGGTTAGAGAACTGTATCAGCCTGACCCACCTCAGTCTGGCTGACAACAAGATCACAACCATCAGCGGCTTGGGAACACTACCCATCAAAGTGCTTTGTTTGGTGAGTCCAACAAGATGCCGTTCTTTGTAGAAGTAGTGGCTATTGTTTAAGAAGTACGTGAATTATGACGACTAGGATTTTTCTTTGCGCCTTATAGCGTCTGGTGTGCATTCCTGCCCCTGTGTGTAGGATCAGTAGCCCCTGCTCAAGTAAAGCCAGTTTCAAATTCCATATGCAGATTAAACATTTAGATAGTCAGTTTTCTAGTCTGTGGAAGGAAGTGTATTTTGACAAGTAGTTTTTAATATTATATATTTCGTTGGTGAAAATAACAGTTGAGCATAGTAAGCGTGCTCAAATTTATGCATGCAGATGTTTCCCAGGCTCTGAACTCAAGCAGCCCATCTATACAAGTGCATGCTGGTCTCCCAGACTGGAAATCATAAGCTGTGCAGAGAGGAAATGCATAGTGCAGTCAGAAAGACCATCCGATTGCTGTTTTCCCAAGGACAGCGCCTTTTTGAAGTCCTGTGATATGCCATGTGACCAAAACACAAATGAAAGCTGAGACTGTTGGCCAACAAGTCAGCAGGATCCCAATAGTCCCAAAGATGCACGCGATCTTTATAAATTAACAGTATGGGTCACTAGTGTGTGTGTGAGCGTGCTAATGCTCTGTGTACAGGATTCTTCCTTCTCTTCCCCTCCCTCCTCGCCTTAGATGGCTCTGTTGGCCTTTATCATACCCATCAGAGGGTGGGCAGGGAGCTTTTCAATGAGGCTTGTGTCTTAACCATGTTTATGTCTCTCTCCCAGGAAGCTGTGTTAAATGACATATTGGGTTATGTGTACATTTTTTAAATTTGATTTTTTAAATTTAAAAACAAGATTTTTCATTTTACATACCAATCCTAGTTCCTCCTCTCTCTCCTCCTTCTGCTACCCCCCGCCTTTCCCCCACCCCATTCCCCTCACTCCTCAGAGAGGGTAAGGCCTCCCAAGAGGAGTCAACAAAGTCTGGCACATCAAATTGAGGCTGGACCAAGGCCTTCCCCCCATATCTAGACTGAGCAAGGTCTCCCTCCATAGGGAATGGGCTCCAAAAAGCCAGTTCATGCACTAGGGATAAATCCTGATGCCACTGACAGTTCCCCACAGACTGTCACTCACATTCAGAGGGCCTAGTTCAGTCCCACGCGGATTCCCCAGCTGTCGGTTCAGACTCAGTGAGCTCCCACCTGCATGCATACATTTTTTTTAACTTAAAAATTATTTTTTATTCTATGTCTTTGCCTACATGAGTATTTATGAAACACTTTCATGCCTGGTGCTCAGGGAGTCAAGGAGGTGGCACAGGATCCCCTAGGACTGGAGTTACAGACAGTCGTGAGCCACCATGTGGGACCTGGGGATTGAAACTGGAAAAGCAGCCGGTGCTCTTAACTATCGAGTCATTTCTCCAGTCCTACGTGCACATCTTTGAACATGCACATAGGAATTCCTTATTTAACCACAGATCACTGAGGTTTGGCTCTGTGATGATGTTTCTTCCTCTTAAAGCTCAAAATACTTCTCGCCCTCCATGGAGTTCAGAGAGGGTGGAGGACTGGCCTTCCAGCGCCATTCAGAGAAAAGCTTCACGAATCCCCTGAGAGTTTATGTTTTCTGTGCTCAAGGAGTGACAAATATTACTAAAACTGTGCATTTTACTTTCATCCTGTGTCTCGTTAATCACATGACCCTTGCTGGCACTAGCATTCTTGCTATTTTTTTTCTGCCAATAAATGAGATAAGTAAGTAGTTCTAGTTCCTGCACCCAGCACCAAGACGGGCCAGAAAATACAGAATATGCCGTTACTCATTTTCACTGAAGTTCTGAGAGTTAGAAAGTTGCCTTTTCCAAATTTGAATAAAATTCATAACCCAAATGATGCACACTTGCTTCAGCAGTATTTATTGACTTCATTTTTAATTTATGGAATCAGAACATCATTTGGTTTTGTTATTGACAAGAACTCAGTGTACAGTACAGTAAGAAGAGCAAACCAACCGCTAATACTCTGCCTTCATCCTCTGTGGGAGATGTAAAAGATGGCTTGCCGGTGGGCCATTCTGTCCTTAGAAGCTTGACAGCGTCGGGCAGTGATGAAGCTTGAACTTCACCGTGTGGGAGGAAAGGCCAGTTGGGTTCCCTGACAGACTGGCAGATGAGGAATGCTTCCTAATTGAATTTACTGCTCTCAAAGTGCTTTTTCTGCTATTCACTGCAAGGTTGGAGGAGCTGTGTGCAGAAACTTCTTAAGTCCACAATCCCGAGCGGGCCTTTGGCTCTCAGTGCCCGACAAAGGCCCTGCCTGCCTGGCTTTCAGTCAGAGATTCCGTGATTCTCAGCTTCTCTCAGTCTGCCCTCTTTTACGACCATAGGCTATCCAATTAAGCTTTTCTATGCCTCGCTCTGCTCAGACCATCTCCCACTCTGAAAGCCATCAGAGCCCCTGAAGAATACTACATCTGTCCAGCGTATAGAAAGTGCTTCACAGTCCTTCATGGAGAAGTGCACTGTATATAAATTTGATCTGTGGGCAGTGTTTGAATGGGAGATTGAGCCCTCATTTCAATACATTAAATTGATATGGATATGATGGTGAGCTCAGCAGGGTCTCTTTCCTATTACTTTTCACTTTTTATAACTTTTTTGAACTTTAAACAGGAAAATTTGATTTCACTTTGGCAAATAAGGTTATGAAGTTTTTTTTCTTTTTATTACATTTTTTCAAATACATAGAAGTAAAAAGAATAGTATAATAAGCTCTCATGGGCTGTAACCCACCTTTAAAGGTTATTAACATTCTATTATGATATTTTAAGGAGCTATAGAATTATAGTAGTGAGCGTAAATCTAGTTCATTATTGAAAAAGGATGAAAATGGGTTTCTTGCTATTCAGTGTGCCAGTGAACATTACCGGTGAAAATATTCAAACGAAAGGGAATACAGCAATTTAAGTTTTCAGTTATTAAGTTATTCAAATATTAAGTTATATTGAAAGTTTTGAGTGTTTTTTTATATTTTATTTTATTTTTGAGACAGGCTCTCTCTGGGTAGCCCAAGCTGTCCTGGAACTTACTATGTAGACCAGGCTGGTCTTGAACTTACAGAGATCTGCCTGCCTCTGTATCACCATGCCCAGCCTGAAAACTTTAAATGTGTTAAAGATAAGTAAAACATAGTATTAACTCAAAATTTGAACTTTATGATACTTTTCGACTTAAACCGAAGGCTAAATTTTACTGTGATATTTTTCTGTTCCTTAAGGCAAAGGGGCTAAGGATTGCAGAGTATATTGGGAAGTCCTCAAAAATGAAAATTATTGTTATTGCTATTATTGCCATGGGTGTATGGAGACTGAGAAAGAGGACAACTTTCCCCCGTTATCAATGTCTGAGAGATGCTTGTATGTCAACTATTGAAGAAGTAGATGTGGTTATCATGATGTAGTAGGCTACCCAGTGGTAATGGCATTGAGGGAGTAACCATTGTTTTAACTAACAGTTGTGCACCCTGGACTGGATCAGAGGGCTGTTTCTTCCGATGGGCTTGCTGGAATGTTGGGTGGTGGGGTCAGCTCATCCGGATTGCTTTGATGGCTATTAGTCTCGGGGTATTGACTCATAGGTACCAGTCTGTAAGTCTCCTATTTAGTCTCAGGGTATTTTCCCACGTGATTTGGGATTTCTGCTTGTCCAGGTGATGTTTCCATAGTAGGATGGCTGGAACATGGTATCTGTATCTAGAGCTCCTAGGATCTGAAAGCAGGCGTGACTTGGTCATCCTGTATCTTAGAATTAGAATCAGTACGTTTCTTTCATACTCTTTGGTTAAGGGAGGTTTTATAGGCTACCATAGGTTAAAGAGGAGGAATGACACAAGCACAGACTCTACCAACTCAACCTTCAACAGACTTTGTGAGATGATGTCACTTGAGAATATTTCTGGAAACCGAGTATAGGTTTACCACGATGGAGCTGAAGGAGCGCATTCAGGCCATGACTTCAGAGACCAGCATGCAGCTGTACTGATGTTTAGGTTTCAGGGGTGTGGCCTTAGTGTCTTTTCCAGTTGTGCTGAGAAACCACTGCAACAAAAGCAACCTCAGTGGGAAAGAGTTTCTTCAGCTCACAGTTCTGGGCCGCAGTCCATCGTAGCAGGGGAACCACAGCCCAGGGGCCTGAGAGAGCATGTCTTCGGGATCCACAGAAGTCACGGAAGCAGAGAACAATGAGTAGATCATGCTTGGGTGTGTTCAACTCCATGTCTTCAGTCTTATACAATTTAGAATCCTCTGCCTAGGGGATGGTGGTACCCACAGTGGGTGGGGCCTCCCGCCGTAGTCATTATAATCCATCTCATGTATGCCCACAGGACAGCCCATCTCACCAATCCCTTGCTGAGATTCTCTTCTCAGGCAATATGTTTGTAGTAAAACTTAATGAAAAAAAAGAGGCCACAGATTTGCTAGAGAGCAAGGAGGGGCATATGGGAGGGTTTGGAAGGAAGAGAGAGAAGAGGGGAAATGATATATTATAATCTCAAAAATAAATTTAATAATTTGAAAAATCAAAGGACTAACATCATAGCATACATTGTTAAAAGCTTATATTACTTAGTGTTTGACTATCTTACTGACTGGAAAGTTCATCCTGAAGATGAAAATATTAAAATTCTAATGAAAATATTATACCTCGAGCTTTCAGGTGCAAAGCTAGGATTTTCTTCTTGGGCCGCTGTGTAGATGTTTAGATAGGCGAATGATGGAAATGGGGGCAGGAAAAGAACAATTTATTGTTTTCATTTTTAAAGAATGTGGGGTCCATGTCCAAATATGAAGATTTCTTGCATATTGCTTTAAAACACAAACTGTGTTTTATCCATTTCAGAGCAACAACCAGATTGAGAACATCACAGGTCTGGAGGAACTGAAAGCCTTGCAGAAGCTGGATCTCTCCAACAATCGGATCAGTAGTCTCCAGGGCTTGGAGAACCATGATCTCCTGGAAGTGATCAACCTAGAGGAGAACAAGGTGGATAACGTAGGGCGTGGCTTCCGTGGGTAACGTGGGGGGTGGCTCCCGTGGGTAATGTAGGGCGTGGCTCCCGTGGGTAACATAGGGCGTGGCTTCTGTGGCTCTGTGAAGTGATCCTGTATTGGCTTTTCAAGGCTTACATGGAATGCCCTCTAGCAAACTTTCTGGGGCAGTTCTTAGAGTATGACTTTTTGAAAAACACCACCATTCTAAACATCTGATGATTCTTAGTCACAGTATTTTAAAGGTTGAAATTGTCATCATGTGTGTGTAACTTTCTGAAGTTGTGTTCACACAACATTTTCTGTAGAAAGAAAGTGTTCAGAAAATTCAAAATGTCCAAGCAAGAAGAGACAAGAGACTATCCACAGGCAGATGTCTCCTCTTGCCTACATTCAGAAATTCAGACTACTGGTGGGAAAGGCGTGGGGAAGATGCTGTTAAAAAGGATACAAAGCTTCAGCTAGAGGCTGGGCAGAGGGATGCTTCAGCTAGAGGCTGGGCAGAGGGATGCTTCAGCTAGAGGCTGGGCAGAGGGATGCTTCAGTTAGAGGCTAGGCAGAGGGATGCATTCCAAAATCTATTTAGTACCACCAACTGCAGTTAACAATATAGTGTTTTGCATGTGTCTTAGTGTGGGGGAGGGTAGATGTTGAGACAGGGTGTCAGGTAGCCTAAGCTGGCCTTGAACTTGCTATGTAGCCAAAACCAGCTTTGAACATTGGTCCTCCTGCCTCTACCTCCAAAGTGCTAGAATTTATAGACATGAGCCACCACTAGTTATCAATAGTGGTCTTGAAAAATGCTGAGAATGAGTTTTTAATGTTCTTAACCCCAAAACAATAGCCTTTAGGAAATAATAGATTATTAGCTATATTTAGCCTTTCTACAATATGTGTATATATATATGTATGTATATATATATCATATTGAACATGTTAAATATAAATATATACAGTTGTATCTGTAATCTAATAAATGTAAATGCCACAAGAAAGGCTTAACCATAAAAATTAAGCAAAATGAACAGACATAGAAATGATTTCTTATATACTGCTATAGCAACAGTGTCTCTTCAATGGGTTGGGAAATGAATTTGTTTGCTTATCTGGCTCAATGTACCCTTTACTTTCAAAATTATATTCATATTCTCTTTCTCTCTTGAACTCCAAATTAATTAATTTAGTTAGTTGTCCCTCCCTCCCTGCCTTTCTTCTTTGTTTCCTGGTTCTTTTTTTTTTTCATTCTTCCTTCCTTGCACAGTACTGGGACCTCTCACAAGCCCATGACTAAGCTATATTCCAAGGAACTTTTTCCGACCAAGCTTGCATTCTTCATTAGGTTGTAAACAAATCAACAAAAGTCAGTTGCTACAGTCTAGAATAAGCACAGTTGTAATCTTAGACAAGACAGTTGATCTTCACCTCACTTTATCTGTTAGCTGAGTTGATTTAGTGACTTCTTACAAGGTAAATGATTCTATTAGATGACATTGGTCCATGTATCTTGTGTCGCAGGAAGACAGTACAATTTCTATTCCAAATGGCTTTAGCATCCTTTTTATGAATTGCCGTTGAGGATTGACTTAAGAAATATTTTGTGCTTAAAATGGCTCTCATATTTATATAGGGGATGTTGAGAAGGTAGAACAAGCTCATTAAATGCAAGCTCAGTACATCATCTAAGAATTTAAGAGAAGTAACAGCAGTAGTAGATGAGAACCTAGGGCCTTGCCTTCAGAAATGGGAGTGGAGTTAGACTTGAGAACCCAAGCTGTAGACAGAGACCGGGCTTTTGTTTCCCTGCTGCCCAGACCTGGATAATCAAGCAGAAACTATATTAATCACAACAGTGTTTGGCTTCTTAGCTCAGGCTTATTATAACTAACTCTTACAAATTAAATTATGTGATCCACGTGGCTTGGTACCTTTTCTCAGTGAGGCATTCTTATCTTGCTTCCTCTGCATCTGGCTGGTGACTGCATCTCTGCCTTTCCTCTTCCCAGAATTCTCTTAGTCTTGTTGCCCTGCCTATACTTCCTTCCTGGCTACTGGCCAATCCGCGTTCCATTAAACCAATACGAGTGACAAATCTTTACAGTGTACAAGAGCATTATCCCACAGCAACAAGGCTTGGATGTGCCATGGGTGTAAAGTTACCCGCACTAATAAAAGGGAAAAAGAAACAGGAGATGTTAACTTTAATGATATACATTATTAACTAGGTATCTCTGAAATGCAGTTTTAGCACATAATCTACATATGAAATTATTATTGAGCTATTTTGTCTCCTACTGTCTTATACCAGACTTTTGGCACTGGGTGTTTATGTTATAGTTGGGAGTACATCTCACTTCGTTTAGCCAGAATGTGGGTCCGGAGTCACCCCACACAGAGTATATCTCTCTCTTGCTTTTCAAGTCACTTTCAAAACTACACTGGAAAAGGGTGAAAGAAAAAGAGGTATGTTCAAATGAAGAAAGGCGTTTATAATTTCCTAATGTTAGAGATTCTGTTCTGTAAAAAAGTGGACACTCGCCCTACAGGGGACTCCTTTGGCAAATCAATCTTTGACAGTAACATAATTCCCTGTCCCCCACTGGGCATGGTGGGAGTAACCTACAATCCTTTGAAATGTTATTTGAACCCTCTGACGAGTCCCTCAGGGGTTTCTATAGGATGGTTGAGAATTTTTTGATTCGGGGGTGGAAAATATATTTGTAAAGGGAGCACCACATAGGTATGCTGCTTCCTCTATGATTCAGTGCGATGTGAGAAGGACTGTTTTCTCGGCAGCCATTTCCTCAGTGTTATTCTGTGTATACCCCCGTACATGCCTGCCCTTTGCCAGTGTTTGCTGTCTGCTGATTAGGGGGCCCCTGCCATCTTCCACTCTGTGGTCCCTGTGACATTGTAAATCATGGCTAGCGCTTAAAGTTGACCCAAACTTTCAATGCCACCACAGCCTCCACACACTCCCAGCTGTGGGATACTTGCCAGGGCGAACTCAGGGAACGCCAGGCTGCTTCTGAATCTTGGTGCTATACCTCCGAGTTTCTATGTGTCAGGAGGCTGTTGTTTTTCAAGACAAGAGTTTGTCTGTGTAGCCCTGGCTGTTCTGGAACTTGCTTTGTAGGCCCAGCTTGCCTCAAGCTCACAGATTCACCTGCCTCTGGGATTAAAGGTGTGTACCACCAAGCCCAGCTAATACCTTAGAATTTATTATCAGCATTTCTTGTCCATTTTTGCAAGGAGTCACAATGCAATACTTAAAACCACAGATGCGAGGAAAGAGCTTCACTTGTAGATAACTTCAGCACTCTGTTGAGCCAGTCTGGTCTTCTCCATTAGTTACGCTGCCTTAGACAGTCTCCCTCGATGTGGATGGAGGTGGTAACAGCGAGGCATCATTTTCATAGTGCTATAGATGGTATGGGTTCCAAGGTAAAGGGTTTCTTGCTTCTCATTGTTCAGCAATAGACTCTTTTTAATGTCTCAGGCAAGCAGGGAAAGGACATTGTCCCCGCCTTCTTGGATCCCAGTTCACACTTTTGTTCTTGTGTATGTAGTAACATAAAGAATTTGTGGGGATTTGACTGCTAAGTGAACTTGACCTCTCTTTGGTTTTCCACTTATTAGACCTGAAAAGGGGAGCACTGGGTATATGATCTGGGGGTCTCCTGTCTTATGCAGGGCCAACGCTGAAGCAGAGGCAGCCGGGTCTGGGTTGGTGGAGATGTTGGTGTGGTCACGTCACTGTTAAAGTCAGTCTCCATTCTACTCCTGCCGTTGGACACATGCAAGAAGGAGGCCCCTTGGGCGCTTGTGGTCTCTACACCCCAAAAGGCCAGCCAGGGCTAGGTAGCCTGAGCTGCTATCCAGCCCCCGAAGTAATAGAACTAGAAACTGCTCATGGTTCTCTGCAGAATGCCATGGTGTTCACTTGCAGCCTTGGTTCTTAAGCTGCTTCATTGCTTCTTCAGAACATTTGAGCTTTCAGGCCAGGCCTAATATCACTTTCCCTATAATCATGGCCCTTAATGCCTGCTCCAGAATGGCCAAGTTGGCCTACTTCTTGTTAACCTACTCAGTGGAGCTGGAGTAAGCCTGCTAAAAAAGTCAAGGACTTGACTGAGATCATTAGGCCATCGATAGAGAAAAGAAGACCTGATATGATCAGTCCACATAACTTAGGGCAGAGACCAGTAGGCTTAGGGGTGAGCGTGGGGCCATGTGCTTTCTGGTTAGGGATTTGGGAGGTGGGGCGTCATCACTTTCTTTTTGTCTACTTCCAGGGCTCCATACAGCTAGCCTCTCCAGCACCTCCTCCGTGTGTTCTTGAGCCTCCACACTGTCTTTCATCATTAGTATTTACTATTGCCCACGTGCTATGGAATAATTCTTCCATACACTGTGAAAATTTGTTGCTTTCCTTGTTAATAAAAAGCTGATTGGCCAATAAATAACTAGGCAGGATTTTCAGGGCAGAGAGAATGCTGGGAAGAAGGGCAGAGTCTGAGGAGTCTCTAGGCAGAGTCAGAAGAAGCAACATGGGAAGTTCATAGATGAGGTAAACAAGCCTTGGTGCAGCACACAGACTAATGGAAATGGGTTAATTTAAGTTGTAAGAGCTGCCTGGAGATAAGCCTAAGCTACGGATCAAGCATCTATAATTAATATTAAGTCTCTCTGCATTTATTGGGGGAACTGGCAGTCCCAATGAAAAGCTTCACCTATACCCAAGATTATAGCATGCCATACTTCATTCTTTATATCTTGAAGAATTATTTTCTTCCCTCTAGGACAGTGGTTCTCAACCTGTGGGCCACGACCCCTTTGGGAGTCGAATGACCCTTTCACAGGAGTCACCCAAGATCATCGGGAAACACAGATGTTTACATCATGATTCAGAACAGTAGCAAAATAACAGTTATGAAGTAGCAACACAAATAATTTTATGCTTGGGGTCACTGCAACATGAAGAGCTGTATTAAAGTGTTGGAAAACCACCCTTTAGGAAGGTTGAGAACCACCTCTCTAAGATGTTACCTTCTTGACCTTGGAGGGTTTATCTTGTTCAAACTGTGCCACGCTTGATTTATGGTTGGCACTCAAGAATATTGTTGGGTGAAAATATGACTCTCAAGAGTCCTCAGTCCCTCACCTATGAAGGGTGTGGATGGTGTCTAAGGTGCAGTAAAATTCTGGGAAAACCGTGCGTGCATACGCAGGTGGCTCACCTGGCCCCCTCCTGGGTGAAGAAAGGTAAATGGGCAAAGGTCACCAGTTGTTTGAGTGGAGACTGTGAGGCCACAGTGAGTCAGAGGCAGTAAAAAGGAAGGTCCCGGAGGGGAACCCTCTGAGGCAGAAATCGCGAGGCAGCATGGACTGAAGACGCTAGGTCTCTGTCAGGTGATGGGTGACTGGATGGCAGTGGTGCCAACCAGCATCATGGCGAGGCATGACATTCACTTTCTCTTAATATTGTAGAGGCAGGATCCCACTCCAGCGTAGGGAACTGCACTATGTCGCCATCTCTCTCAGAATGTAAATGCGGCCTAGACGCAGCTTCTCGGAAGCTAATCCTGTGAGGTAGAAGGTCCACTAACCCTTCCCTGCCTCCCTTGTTTAGAAAAGGGTTTCTACAGGTGAAGTTAATGATCTCAACATGAGATCATGCTGGTATTAGGATGACCTGAAGGCCTGAGAGACAGAAGGGGAGAGAACAGACATGGAGACCAGGTTTATGTTGCTTTAAGTCAAGGCTGTCTGGCTTCACGAGAAGCTGGAAGAGGCAAGGAAGGATTCTCTTTTGGCGCCTTCAGAGGAATCACCGCTTGCCAGCCTTTGATTGCACCCTCATCTTCAGAGCCGTAAGAATTAGCTCCTGCCGTTTTCAGCCTCCTGGTTTTGGGTTTGTCATGAACCCTCCAGGGCTGGAAGAGTGTGCTGCTGTGTGTCTGTGGAATGGAGGGGAGGATGAGAGTTATTTTTAACGCCAATCACTTGTCTTTTCTGATTTTTGCGTTTTAATAAAATTTCCTTACCTTAATTTTAAAAGTATTCTTATGGATTTTTTTTTTTTTTTCTTATTAGTACAGTATTTATTTGTCTTCTCTCTGTCAAACCCTGAGCCAATCACTTTCCCCAGACTTCCTGGGGAGGTACAGGAAAAGGAACATACAGGGCAGACGGGACACAAAAGAACTACGGGAGGTGAAGTGGAGACAGCTGCGTCACATGGCGAAGAGGATGAGAAAGGCCACCATTAGACAAAAGAGCCCCATGGCCTCCGAGAGGGCAAAGCCCAGAATGGCGTAGGAGAAGAGCTGTTGCTTCAGAGAAGGGTTCCTGGCATAACCAATGATGAGGCTCCCAAAAACAGTTCCAATCCCAGCCCCAGAGCCAGCCACCCCAACAGTAGCAGCCCCAGCCCCAATGAACTTGGCGGCTGTGTCGATGTCCCTGGAAATGACACTGGTTTGGAAGCTGCGGCTAGGGACGAGTGAGGTCAAAGGACGAGGGACTGCTAAGCTGCTGAGGGCCTCATCTCTCCGTGTCTGTGGGTTCAGCTCCACTGCAGACAGAGGACGGCTCAGACGCTGAGAGGTGCTCCTGACCAAGGAGCGGGTGGAGATGAACCTGGAACAGGCATACATTTTCAGGGGTGAGGGGCCAAGGCAAGAGAGCTATCTTCTCTTATGGATTTTTTATTTCAAATTTTGGATTAGTTTTTCATTGTTTAGTCTTTAACTAGGACTTGCGTGTGCACATGTGTGGGGAGCAGTGTTCAATAGGAATTGAATTCCCATATAGAAAACAAATAGTCCCAATATTTCAAAAATCTGATTTAATAGCATAAGATAATCTATTAATGGATATGTCAGGATTTATTGAATTATTTACTTATTGAAATTTGTTGTGTTTACAACTAACTTGCTATTAAAATAATGTTGAAGTATATATTCTCACACATAAATCTATCGTTACATGCATTTTTTATCATTTCCTCATGATGGATTTTTGGAAATGCCATTACTGGGCATAGGTGTCATAAAGCACATTCATGCTTATGCCTCCCACTGCAGTTATAAAGTTCGGATAACGTATTGTAGACATCTCTGGCTCTTCATCGGTCAATACAATCATTTAAAATTGCCAATCTGGAAGTGAAAACTCATGTTTTGTATACTGTTTTATATATATTTCTTTGATTCTAAATGAGGTTAAACATTTTTGTTGAATTTTATTTCCTTTTTAAAAATTATCTGCCCATCCTCTTAGCCACCGTTTTCTTTATGATAGTTGTTCTTTGATTCTCATTGTATGTAAGGTCCGTTAGCTGTATATTTAAAATAATGTATGGACTATGCTACATTTCCTGTAGTATATTCCTTTATTGTTTTTATGTTTGTGAAAAATCTTTTTCATTCTGGATCTGATAGATGCTTATCATAAACTATTTCCCCTGTGTTGTTTTTACTATTTTCAACTTTTTTTCTTCTTCACCTTTTTTAAACAGTTATGAGACTGGGTGACTTTCATTTCCCCCTCTCATCTTTTCGTGTATTTATCTGTTTGTTTTTATGTGGATGGATGTTTTGTGTATTTATCTGTTTGTTTTTATGTGGATGGATGTTTTGCCTCCACATACGTATGTGCACCGTATGCATGCAGTGTCGCTGGGACCAGAAGAGGGAGTCAGATCCCCTGGGACTGGAGATGCAGCCATGAGCAGCCACGTGCCAGCTGGGAGTTGATTCCTGGTTCCCTGGAAGAGCAGCCAGCGTTCTTAATCACTGAGCCATCTTCCCAGCCCCTTCACTCTTGTTCTTGAGATAGGTTCTCACGATATCTCCAGCACTAGCTGGCCTGAAGCTCACTATCTAGACCAAGCTGGCCTTGAGATCTTAGAGCTCTGTCTGCCTTTGCTGGGGTTAAAGTCATGTGTCAACACACTCAACTACCTTCAACTCTTAATCCATAATTTAATTTGTATTATAACTGATATAGAGATTAAATTCACATTTTTATGCTAAAAAATCTCCATAGTAATTTTTTTTTGCAGAATTAGAGTTTAGTTTTAATTTATGCTTCATTGCTTCACCTGTTCATTTTTATTTCAGCAATGCATTTATTGCTATCATTATCCTCGGTTTATCCATCCCCCAGCTGCTTTTCTGCACAAATTCTTATGTATGCAGCAGTGGAAAACACTTTAAGTCATTGTATCAATAGTTTCCCAAGGACAGAATACAGGCCTGTCTGTCTGTCTGTCTGTCTGTCTGTCTCTCTCTCTCTCACACACACACACACACACACACACACACTGTGTATTATCACTTTTTAAAAGGCTAGTTAGTGATGCTTAGAAAACATTGGCAAGAAATAAATGGCAAAAACAGAAATAAATAAAGAAAAACAACTTAGTGGGCTTCTCGGGGTGAGAGGGTGGCTACCAGGGTCCAAGTCCATTAGTGGGCTGAAGTTTTGAAAACAGTATGACTTTTTCAGTGTTTTACTTTGGTGATTCTGGGTGCTGTGGAAGTCTTAGGTCTGGGGGCCCGTGGAGAGCCCTCATGAGGCCGTGAGGAGAGGGTACACAGAAAGAACAGCCAGCACTGCTGCATGTTACCAGCTTGACAGGAAGCCTGCCCCTTGCTGGTCTCACCCTACCTTGGAAAGACTGAGAAAGATGCTGCTTCCTCTGTTATTCACAAAGACGTGTTGATGGCCCACAACATCTTGGTGGTAAACTTATATGATACATGGTTATTCTAGCCATGGCATTTGAAAGTCATCGAGATCCTTCTGTGTCAATTACCACACATACGATTTTCTAAAATGAGTACATAGTATTCCACCTATAGGACAGTGTTGTGACTCATTCAGTCACATAAGGATGGATAAAATTCTTAGGAAAAGGGGAACGCTTTTACTAACAGAATTAGACTGAATATTCTTGTATGTAATTTTGGCCTGTGTGACGATCTCTTCAGTAAGTCTCGGGGAGTGGGATGGCAGGATACAATGTAAAAGTCTCGGGGAGTGGGATGGCTGGATACAATGTAACTCGTCAGATTGCCTGTTAGGAAGAAGGCTCACTTTCCTCTCTCACTGGGTACGGCCAGGCCTTGTGGGTGAGACACGGTGGATGCAAGAACAAGAACTGTATGCCAGACGGAAATCAAGCCCATTGCTCAGAAATTCTGATGGAAAAATACAAGCCAAGTTTACTGTCTACCTTCCTGAAAAAAAAATCAATATAAAAACAATTTTATTTTTCTTATAGATGGTACACATGTCAGTCTGAAGGACAATTTCATTATCTTATATGGGGAAAAGCTAATATAATAGCTTGCTACTTCTCCAGCTAGCTTATTTTTTTGTGCATGGGGGACACACACTGTATGCTGCAACTTTGGAGTTTGCCTTTCTGATGACAGTTTTGGAAATGGCATCCTTGACTGTGGTTAGTGTGACTCACCACCCGACTTAGTTTTGGACTAATTTGCATTTTGGTGTCACTGGGGTTTGGATGACTTAGAAATTATCAGTGAACCTCTTGGTAGAATGCTTCAATGAGACATGCAGAAATACTAATTTATTATAAAATCCACTATTGCCCCTGGACTAAGATTGTAATCGTTTACTGTAGAAATCTTAAGCCTATTTGTCATTACAGTGGTGGAGAGCGGAGGGCTGCTGCAACCCAGGCTGAACCCCTGGCTAAATCAAGCCACGTTTCGACCTGGGGAGCCCCTTCTGGTTTTGCAAATTGCAAACTAGAGCCTGCGCACAGAAATGCTTAGTCAGCAGGCGCATCCTTGGACACTCACCACTAATTGGTCACACAACCGACGGCGGGCGGGGCAGGGTAGAGTGGGTGGTGTGGCACATACCTTTAATGCCAGTGCTCAGGAGGCAGGGCCAGGAGGATCTCTGTGAGTTCGAGGCCAGGCTGGTCTACACAGTGAGTTCAAGGCCAGTGAGGGTTACGTTGAAGAGACCCTGTCTCAAAATAAACAAACAAATTATACAGTTTCTGCTGTGACGCAATCCTTACGGAAAAGGCGTAGAAGGCTGGCCTGTCTCCTACAGTGGAAGGCTTAGGCAGTCACAGGCAGCAGTGGGAAGAAACTGGGTTGGGCAGAAAGTCTGAGCCTGGAGGGCTGGAACAAGGTGACTGTTCTGTTTCTCTCACTTTACTTTACGAGCTATTTTAGTTCTACTCAAAATCAGCATGCATGAGGAGATTACTGTTCTCCAGCCTGAAGGAAAGGGAGAAGATGGGGCCCCGTGTGCTCTCATCTCCCGAGGTCATGCAGCAATTCCCGCCTCCTCCAATGACTTTAGAGCATTCTCCTTGGCAAGCTGCGTATTCAACCGGACACATTTGAACTAAATTAGATTTAAAGGAACCAATTATATTGGCTCCTGTTATATTGTGTTCCCTATTGTCTTCGCTGGCTGTTGATAATGGATTTATTTATTTTGATCAAATAGATTGAGGAGCTGAGTGAAATAGAATATATTGAAAATCTTCCTATCCTTCGAGTTCTCAATCTGCTAAAGAATCCAGTTCAGGTGAGAGTTTATTTCCCTCGGGGAGGGGGAAGGGAAGGGAGCAAGGACCAGTCTTAGAGTTCCCTTTCAGCCCATGCTGTTGATAGGGAGCATCAGGGATGTGAGTGCAGCCCCCACCTTTGGAAATCATTACAACAGCTACATGAACTAGCATTGTAAACGGCTTGTTTTAGAGAAGTGTGGTTGTCTTTCAGGGCTAACAATCTGTCAACTGCCCCAGTTCCTGTAAAGCCTGCAGTTGAAAGTCTCTTACCTGGCCCTTTAAGTCATGTGGTGGGTGGAGCTAAACGTTACAGCAGAGGATGAATAATAAGATTGTAAAGCAATGTTCTTGACCTTTCATATTGGAGAATCAAGAGCCCAGGGGTCCGGACAGAATGTGGTTTCTGTTTTGTAACAGCAAAGGCAGTGTTAGCATGGACGCCCAAAGTAATTTGCCTGAAGAGAGCCATGGAATTGGCATGGATATAAAATAACTATAGACTAAAATAACATAGTCCCTAAGGGTTTGCAACCTTTGCGCTCTAAGGGTCAGGGACAGTTTTCCAGGCTCCTCTTTTCCTCCATTGCTCATGCCCTTCTCCTGCCCCCTTCCTTCACTCGTTGTCTATCTTTGTTTGGTGTTTGTATCCATGGTCTCCCCTCTTGCCTCCACAGAGTCCCAGCTAAGTCAGCTCCTCTTGTGTTTGCCTTGTTTACATCTTGACGAGTATGTCTAGACAAATAAAAACTGGCTTTGTGGGAGCCTAGGCAGTTTGGATGCTCACCTTACGAGACCTGGATAGAGGTGGGCAGTCCTTGGGCTTCCCACAGGTCAGGGAACCCTGATTGCTCTTCGAGCAGATGAGGGAGGGGGACTTGATCGGGGGAGGGGGAGGGAAATGGGAAGCAGTTGTGGGGACGAGGCAGAAATCCTTAATAAATAAATAAATTTAAAAAAAAAGAAATAAAAAAGAGATATTGAAAAATAAAAGCATATGGGGGGGGGGGGGGGGGACAGTGGCCGGCAAGGTAAAAGCCTCCCAGGGGAAGCCGTGAGGAGCAAGACTGAGTGGCCCCAAAGCCCCAGGCTCGGGCCCTCAGAGAGTGGTCTGTGCCTACAGGAACCCCTCCCGCCAGTGAATTCACCTATAAACAAACAGTCACAGCCCTTGCATTGTGAAGCGTGCAAGAGAAGCTTTACAAATGCATCAGTTGGTGCATGATAATCATCCAGGGGTCGGGGCCTGGCAGCTCCCTCATACATACAACACGGAGTGACTCGTCAGGGTAACTAGCAGTCTGTCTCCTGTGTCTCTGTGTGGGGACCCTAAGGAGTGATCCTGTTATGTATTTACTACTCTTGCATTCCCATCAGTGAAAGGCATCTTCCACCTGTATCTCGCTATTCACAGAGACGAAGCATCCTATACCAGAAACAAAAACGAAACAAAACACCCTCAGTTACCACTTTTAAAGTCAGGCAATCCTAACAGTTGGCAGGGAGTAAAGAGGAATTTGTTCATAAGCCAAGTCTCATTTTATTATTGCAAGGTAAGTTCATAATGAATGATCCCAGCTAATACAAAAGAACACACTAAATAATAAAGACATGATGAAATAATAAGAAATAGCCAAATGTCATTATTTTCAGTAATGAAACTCTTTGGCATTAGAAGAGAGAAGCTTGGCATCTTAGATGGGGTGCCCCACCTCGTCAAGGCTTCACCTCTACCCCTGAGGATAATCCTGCTACCCTGCTTATCTCACAGGGAAATTAGTGAGATCCGAACATGTGAAGCGATTTATCAATTATAGGACACATTTTGCATCTTTGTTGTTAATTTAAGGGGCTGGTGAACGTGAAAATGCAGAGCCCTGTGGGGGTGGAGGGAGCGTGGAAGACAGAGTCATGGCAACGGGTCTCGAAAAGGCCCAACTAGAACAGAAAGGCCCCTGAGAATAGGTTGGTGTTCGCTGACCTGGGGAAGGGAAAAAGCCATTGAATAGTCTCCTCTTGCTTTAAATAGAGCAAATCCGAATACTGGTTCTTCGTAATATTTATACTGCTACGGCTGACAGAGTTAGATCAGCAGAAGATTAAAGTGGAAGAGAAGGTACGTATGTAATCATACATGTGCTCCGTGTGTTTTCCGGTTAGTATGTTCAAAACTCGCGTGCTGATTGTAGCAGGGTTAGTGCAACCAATCAGCAAGACGCATAGCAGTATGCAGATTAATCCTTTCCAGGACGGATCTCCTTGTCCCGGGTTTGTCAGTTGAACCCCCTGTTGAGCTGGGTCTCAGCACATGCACTGACAGGCGGTCCATGGGTGCGGTGGGCAATCTGTCAGTGCGGAAGGTGCACAGGCGCCCCCTCCTGCTGCCCACTCCCGGTTGTTGCTGACAGCAGTATACGCCACTTTCCTATCTAATGGCAGACTCTGAAATTGTCTGTTATTTTGAAAATTAACAACGAAATGTATCGTGTCTTTTGATGTAATCGAAAGGCGTGCAAATCACTATCGGCTATTGTAGTGTCTCTTCTTCTTCTGCTCTCTACGGTGATCTGTCTGGTCCAGAGTTGCGGAGGAATGAGCTCTTGAGTGCTAGCCAGCACCAGCTCCCTCCTCCCATGGCCGCTGCTTATACCAGATCCAATTTGAGAAGGGAATGAAGAAAGGTATAGAGGTGGGCACCTATTCCATCCCAAAGATGCCTTTCTGCAGCCCAGACTAAGAGTTCCAGATGCCTCCCCATCCTTATTTCCACACTCCCAGCTGCCAGGCTCAGGCCTCTTTTGACATTTTACAAGTAGAATTAAAATGAAAATCACCGTTAAATAAAGGGTCACGTACTTAGGAGGCCAGTAAAAACAGAGACCTTTACACCAAGGAAAGGGCCTGTATCCTTGGCTCGAGAGAGCCAGAGGAAAGTGGAGCAAGTCTGGGAGATGTGAGGGGGTGGGAACAGTCCTGAGCAGGAAGATACCAGAAAACAGTCCAATGGCGTCGACGACATAGAATCTTGAACAATGCATTTTATTCCTTCTTCTCGTACTAGAAGTTGGATTGTTTATTGTATTAAAATTAATCACCTGCTTCAGAGATATTGTTTTGTCTTTAGCTTGCCCCAAACCGGAGAATATAAAGGAAATGAGGATTTAAGGACCTGGCCCAGCTTTTTACAGTAACAGCCATTATTGGAATTTTAGGGAAGTTAGAGTGATAGGAAGAATGAGTGCAGGGCCAGGGAGCATGTGACTTACCTGGTCAATCTCTCTAAGCGCAGGCCAACCCTCATGTTCTTTTGGGAGCAAACACATCTCCTTTTTACTTTCCTCCTTCTGGAAAAGGTTTCTGCCGTGAATCTATATGACCCTCCCCCTGAAGTGGTCGCTGTCCGAGATCACATGATCCATGTTGTCAACAGCATGTCGCAACCACAGAGGATCTTTGACAGGTATTTATTAGGACCCTCTACAGGTAGAACGCGTGCCAGAAACAGACAGGATTGCTGTTTCCTCTAGCCCTCCTTCCCGTGTGAGTCACTCCTTCGCTAGAGAAGCGACTTCCTCAGGGCTGGAGAGAAGGCTCACAGGCTAAGAGCACTGGCTGCTCTTCCACGGGACCTGGTTCAATTCCCAGACCTACATGTGAGCTCACAACTGTCTGTAACTCCAGTCCCAGGGGATCTGACTCTCTCCTGGCATCCATGAACATCAGTCACACACATAGCCCATGGACGACAGACTCCGTGCAGGCAAAACACGTGTACATAAGACAGTAAAAAAAAAGTTTGTAGTTTCTTTCTTCCTTCTCTGCGGTAAGGGGCCATGTCTCCCACTGTGGCTGCTAACTGTGCACTTGGCTGTGTTTTCCCTTTGGTGGCTTTCCCAGGCATGATGGTGATCTGACTCCCTCCATTCTATCTTCAGGACCCTTGCATTTTAGCTGCCAAAGCGAATCAGGGGTAGAGGGTAGACTGAGAGGATATGGTCCATCATCGTGATGCAGAATAAAGAACTCGCAGCAGCGGCAGAGGGGTTTTCTTATGTCTGGGCAGATCGGGAAGTGGGGACGAGAAGGCAGGCTCTCAGTCCTGGGTGGTACCAGTGTTGGTTTGAATGAGAAATGTCCCCTATGTTCATGTATTTGAACACCTGCTCCTCAGTTGCGGTGCTGTTTAGGAAAGATTATGGAACCTCGGGAGGTACGGCCTTGCTGGAAGAAGTCTGTCATTGGGGGAGGACTTTGAGGATGTACAGCTCTGCCCAGCTTCAAGCTTGTCTTCTCTGCTTTGTATTTCCCATTGAAGATGTGATCCCTGAGCTACCTTCTCTAGCTGCTTGCTGCTGTCCCTCCCCTGCCGGGATGGACTGTTCCTCGAGACCTGTGAACGCAAAGTGAACCCCCCCCCTTTTTAGTTGCTTTTTGTCATGATAGCTTATCACAGCAAAAAGTAGCCAATACAACGCTGTACACATGCCATTCCCCTCAGTTAACCCTCTCTGGAAAACCCCTCAAAATGCACCCAACAGTGTGCCTCATTAATGTCCTAGACAAGCTGAGGGTCACAGTTAACATCACCCCGTCCCTTGGAAACCCTTCCTTAACTGCGGGCAGATGCTAAATATTCCTGCCAGAGAGCTTTCCCTGGATTCTGATCTTGAGGGGAGTACCTAGAAGGAAGCCCAGCTCACCCCGGAGAAACCTGAATTGTCTCTGCTGGGATGCCACCAGCGCAGCAGGGAGGAGCCACCATGCTTGGCTGCACGCAGGAGTCTCTCACCTCCACATCCGAAGACAGATTTACCACGGTTTCTCCATTTCTCTTGAAGCAGTCTGTCAGAGCAGATGGCCATTTACGCCACAAGTATAACACAGAAATTCTATCAATACCCACAGGCGTTTTAAAAATACTTGTAAAGCTCTTGGATATAAGTGCTTCTTTTCTTCCTGCGGTGTTTGCTCCTGCACCTCACAGTTGGCTTCCCGCAAGAGAGCAGAATGTTTGATTTCCCGATCCAGGACGCGGTTTTTGCAAACAATGTCGTCATGTCGACATTGGCAGTTTTGCATGTTCATGAGAGCCGTCCAGGCGAGATGATTTAGCCTTCCATTGTGTACATCAGAAGTACATTTGACTTTGAGAAGGTCTCTGTCTTGATTTGCCGCTGCTTGCTCGATGCTTTAGGGTGTATTTATGTACGAGCACGTATCAAAGACATCAGTAGTCGTGTTTGAGGAACATACTTCCTAGTCACATCTGGCTGCCAGACAAACAAGGGCAGAGGCCAAGGAGGTGTGGATCATGGCTCACAGTTCTGCCTCAGTGGCTGCCGGGAAGACCAGCCATTGCAGCTGGAGGAGGGCACCAGGGGGCTGCAGGCACCTGGTCTGTCAATGGTATACTGACATTGCCGGAAAATCAGTGTTTCCTGAATGGGGTGAGGATGCCTGATTGAAATGATGCAGACAAACTGTGAGTGGCCTGGTAGTCACTGATAGCTCTGCCCTTTAGTATGCTCGACTTCCCCAGAACCGTCTTATGCATGCTTTCCCCCAATTCTGGCCCTAGGCATTTCTTCAAGAGGCCTTGGTTTTGTTCTGGCATACTTTGGACGTAATATATGCCTTCATAATTTTTTTTTGCTTATGGAGAATTTTTGAATTGTCTAACACTTTTCTGGCTCCATGGCTTTGATTTTCTCGGTCAGGAAAACTTCCTTTTTGGCTATTTTCAATATTTGTCACTATCTGTCATATATTTTTTTCTTGAAAATTGAGGGTGTCACTATGTGCATGCCATTGTAGGAAATAGTATACAAGGGACTCTGTACCTTTCCCCCACATCCCACGACAGTGTTGCCCTGGACAACAGTGAGTCAAGTACCAAAACCAGAAGACTTACCCAGAAGCCTTCTGAGTCACCGGGTTTCTCTCGTCCCTCCGGGGCTCCTGTGTGCTCAGTCCTGTATGCTTTTGTGCGGCTCTATCGGGAGTCTGTCAGCTGGCAAGCACCACATTCAGGACTTAGCAGTTTCATCCCAGGCCTCCCCGTGGTGCCTTTAGATAGGTGTGTGTGACTCTTCTATCTATCCCTCTCTCCCTCCACATCTTCTCTCACCGCAGAAGCCATGATCTGCTCCCATATCGTAAGATGGTCAGGATTTATGATGTATGATGTACAAGATCAAGAGTATGATGTACAGCGATCACACAGTGTAACTTCCCAACGCTCTCGTCCTCCCACCCCATGCAGGGCACCTTCCTGGAGATTCATCCACGGGGGTGAATCCTTTTATTTATTGTTAAGTAGTATTCCAGGGCATAGATGTATCAGCATCAGCCATTCACACATTAAAGGTGTTTACGCTGATTCCAGTTTGGGGTGCCGCTAATAAAGTTGCTGTGAGCACCCGTGAGTAGGTTTTGCGTGTGACACTTTCAACCCATCTGTTTCCAGTGGGCGCCTAGAGATGTTCGGAGGGCTTCTGTCCTTCGATCTGTCGGATGGCGTCCACTGCTTCCTTTTCCAGTGCCAGCTCCAGTCCCAGGCAGCCGGCACATTGCTGGAGACTCGTACCTCCTTCTGTGGCACGTGTTCTCCGTGGGCGCTTGCGTTTAAGCTTCCCCCATTTTTATGGTTATCCACGGAGATTAGAAACCCATGCGGTTTCCTGGACGTCATAGACTCTTCCCTGAACCCACAGCTCAGCTATGCAATCAAACATTTCATTCTGTTTCTACGGTTTATCTCACAAAGAGTGTGCACCATTGGCAGTGTGTGATGTAGGACACCATGTTGATAAATTCGTTCCTGTTTAAGGTCGGGGTCTCTCTACGTAACTCTCGCTGTCCTGAAACACACCCTGTAGAACAAGCTGGCCTTCAGCTCAAAGAGCCCTTCCTGCCTCCGTCTCCCGAGTGCTGGGATGAAGGGACTGTGCCACTCTGGCAGGCAATACTTTCATTCTTTATTCCGGTCTTCCAGCCTAGAGTCACATGCCAGCCCTTTGAGCATGTCAGTCTGCCTTCCCTTACTCCAGTTTGTGTTAAGTGAGGATTAATAGAAACAGCCTCCTTAGCGCTGCGCTATTTACCTGAGGGTGTGTAGGAGTCTAGCGCGCTGCCTGGCAGGCGGTGAGCACTCTGGTGTGACTTCACTGTTATGCTGAAGCCTGCTTTGCATGCCTGTGTTCTAAGGCGGGGGATAGGGATGCTAAACACTGACCTCAGAATTCCCTCACTGTGCTCAATGGTAAATTCCGGGAGGAAGGAATACTTAGCAACCAGGAACTAATGTGTCCTACCATATTTCTCCTTTAGAAAAGCTTGGTAAAGGAAATTGAGGGAAATTTGTATTTTACCTTATCTATCCTTTGAATGAAAGTTATATTTTATTTTATGTTGTATATGTGTGTGTGCCTGAGTGTATATATGTGCATAGTGTGTGTGTGTTGGGGGGAGGTGCCTGTGAAGGCGAAAGGAGGATATCAGATTCCCCTAGAACTGGAGTTATGAGCTGCTACATGTGGGTGCTGGAAACCCAACCTGGGTCTTCTTGGAAGGGCACTTAAGTTCTCTTAACTTCTGGTCTGTCTCTCCAGCCCTAGTATTATTTTTGATATATTACAATCTTGTTCCAGAGAGTGGGACCATCCTTCTGCTTGTCTGTATTCAGTGAGCGCTTGTCAGTTCTGACTGTGAGTTAGAAACCCCGCCTGTGCAGGGAGCTAATGTCTCTGCGGGTTCTTGTTGCAGCACTCTGCCAAGTCTGGATGCCCCTTACCCCATGCTGATCCTAACTGGTCCTGCAGCGTGTGGGAAACGAGAACTCGCCCACCGCCTCTGCAGACAGTTTAATACTTACTTCAGATACGGGTAAGTTTTCCGTTGCGTGTAAGTCTGGGAGATTCCCCTGCCTTGTTGAGGGCAGCAATAGTTTCTTTACAAGGTTCTCAGATGTTGGTAATTCTGTCTGCTTTAAGCAAATTCTTAGATGGAAGCACAATTTATTTAAGTTATACTTAAAAGCTAGAAGTGATAAGTAAGTGAAGTGGATGTCAGGTGTATGACAAGTCCGCGGATGTCCCAACCGCCATATTGCTACGATTAGATTGGTACAATTACTTGGTCTTGCATGATGTGGAGTCTTGTTTCTCCCACCATCCTAAATGATATAGTAGAGATGATTATTAGCATATATTCCAGTTGCAGAACTTACAAATTAGTGAAAAGAAACAACAAGATTTTGTCTTTGGTGAGACCAGTAGTAAATAGATCTCAGTGACCAAACACGTAGACAAGCAGGGCACACTTGGTCCTTTATACACCTTCCCCACGCAAGGTCTTTTAGCCTCTTTGCCATTAATCGTACTGTAATCTACACAGGGTTCTATATGTAACCCTTCTAATGTTTAAATTCGTTCTCCAAGACCTGAAAATACTGATTGCTTTAACTGAGTGCAATGGTGTTGGAAGGAAGTGTCCCTCTACTATCTTGCTGTTGTGTGACCAAAGTAGTGAGTCTCCTGGAGACCTATTTATTGAACCAATGAGTTTACTGGGGTCACTTACAGTAGTGTGGAGACCCAAAGGCGACTCCATCACCATCTCTGCGTCCATCTCCACATAGGCGGGACCCTCCGCTCACTACACCACTTCCAGGCGCCTCAGCAAGCCCTCAGCAGACCTTCCTGAATATATATAACCTCAGAGAAATGGAGGTGTCAGGGAGCAGGGGTGGGTATGGCAGTGGGGTGGAGGATGGAAGCACAGCTTGTAGTAGGATGTTTCACTCTTTTGGTTTTTTGAGCCCCCAAATAAATCACACACAGAGCCTTATTCTTAGTTATGAATGCCCGAGCTTAGCTTGACTTGTTTCTTGCCAATTTTCCTTAACCTAAGTTAACCCGACTACTTTTTGCCTCTGGGCTTTTATTTTTCTCTATTTCTGTACACCTTTCTTTGCTTCTCTCTCCGTGGCTTGCTGTGTAGCTGGGTGGCTGGCCCCTGGTGCCCCCCCCCTCCTTGTTCTCGCCTTTGCTCCTTGCGCTCCTCATTTCTCCTATTTATCCTCTCTGCCCGCCAGCCCCGCCTATCCTTGCTCCTGCCTCGCTATTGACTGTTTATCTCTTTATTAGGACTCTGAGGTGTTTTAGACAGGCACAGTAACACAGCTTCACAGAGTTAAACACATGCAGCGTAAACAAAAGTCACACACCCGAAAGTAATATTCCAACAACTGTTTATGAATCTCATGTCTGGAACTTCCTGGGATTTACTTCCTGAGTCTTGAGGCACATCCCTTCAGCACTCCATGAGTCTTCTGAGCTTCCTTCCAGGATGGACTGTTAGCAGTTTGGAAGGGACTTGCTAGACAGCACATGCACTTTGACAGGGTGCTGTTGCTGTTACCTGCTGGGCTGTCTTCCAGGGACAGCCTTCCCCCAGCTGGCTTTGGGTCCCATGCTCTGGAGCTCTGTGTCTCCTCTCCAGACAACACTAGTGTGTGTGTGTGTGTGTGTGTGTGTGTGTGTGTGTGTGTGTGTACACATACATACATACATATACACATCTGAGAAAACCAGCCTGTCAGACTGGTATGTATGTATCTTAGATATATACATACACATCTGAGAAAACCAGCCCACAAGACTTAGAGGTGTTTTAGATGTTTCTGGAAGTCACATTTAGAATTGAACTGTCTGAACTGTTTCCTCTTTGATGTATATATCTTAGATATATACATACACACATCTGAGAAAACCAGGCCACCAGACTTACAGGTGTTTTAGAAGTTTATAGAAGTCACATTTAGAATGGAACTGTCTGACCTGTTTCCTCTTTGGTCTTTACATGTGGCAAAGGAACTGCTTTGGGATTAGTGGTATCTGCCAGTGAGTTGAAGATGTAACTACAAAGCTGTATAGGCCAGTAAGAAAAATTAGTTTCTAATGCTGTTACAGAAAAAGTCCCCTCCTGAAGCTGTATGTGTTAAACAATGCAAATGGCATCTTTAAAAGGCCCATTTATGTAGATACTTAAAATTGCAACACACATTTGGACATTTCTAGACACAAATACTATAGAATATAAATATCACAAAGTAACAAAAATAAGCTAAAAAGTTAGTACTAGCATTGAAAAGCTTAGTGTGCTGTTATGTTCACGCGGGGACACCAGCCTGCTTTCAAAGATAAGCTGAGCGCAGCGAGTAGAAGGTCAAGCTAGGGCAGTAGGGTGTATGCTGATCATTGTGCCAGGGCATAAATTTGGAACCTTTTAGCAAACCAAAGCGACCTAGGGAGCCAGGGCTTTCACTTATTGTTGTCGTGTCTGTAGCGGCATCTGGCAGTAGTGGTGGCCTGGTCCTCTTTATTTACTGGTGATATGCTCTTGCCAATGTGTGTTTGGCCTGATATGTTTTGGAAATACTTATTGACATACAATCAACATTTCTAGTTCAATCTGCTTGCATATTCTTATCTGGTTCAGTTCCTCATCGCCACCCAATCCTATATGTCCCTTATTAAAATGCTTACCCATCCTGATTCGATTGGTTCACTTAGTGTCTTTTTCCCTGGCTTGTCTAAGCCAGCCAGAGGAGTGACCACATCAGCCTTGTTCACCAATGAGCTTCCGCTGCCTAACATATGCCCAGGTGCTTATTACATGTGTAATGAATATTTTTTTAAATGACTGACAGACTGATTGAACAAATGGACAGCCAGGTTAATGGCCGTGTATGCAAATTTAGTTGAAGTTGCGGTGACAGGAAGCAATGATGACTTTCCTGATGGATCTGTGGAGAAATGGATGGATGGATGAACTCATTCATCAAGTACTGAGTTCCTCCAATGTTCTAGTCTGTGATGATATGAGAAAGACGGCTGAGGTCCTTTCCTCTGTGTGGTGTATGCTCTGGTGAGGAGCCCCTCTGCCTTAGATCACAGACTGTGTGGCCTCTGTGTGCAAGTGTGAGGTGACAAAGCAAGCCCCACAGAATGAACGCCGTGTGTAAGCAGAAACTGCATGTTCATCTCCCAGCCTTTCAGACCCGAATAATCACACAGAAACTATATTAATTACAACACTGTTTGGCCCAGTAGCTTAGGCATTTTCTGGGTAGCTCTTATATCTTAAATTAGCCCATGTCTATTAATCTGTATATTATCACGAGGCTGTGCCCTACTGGTGTAGTTCTGGCGTCCTTCTCCTTTGGCAGATACATTGGAATTTCCTGACTCCACCTTCTTTTTCTCTATATCGCTATTTCAATTTCCCGTCTAACCTTATTCTGTTCTGCCATCGGCCAAAGCAGCTTCTTTATTAACCAGTGGTAATAAAACGTATTCACAGCATACAGAGGGGAATCCCACAACAGCCATGCTTGGTGCTGCCACTGTGGTTCTTCTCTTCTGACTGGAAGTGATGCGTGTCAAGATGCTACCCACTGACAGCTCCTACCACCGTCTCTCTTGTCTCCCTCCCTCATAGGCTCAGAACTGGGTTCACCCACTGTGCCTCAGCATCCTCCTGGAGACAGATAGCCAGGCATGGTCAGTGGCAAATCATTCTAAGAATTCCACCCAAGACCATGTCCTTGGATGATAAAGACAGACCTTGGATAGCTAGGGATTTCATCCATCTAGAAAACTAAGATAGTTCTGTCGTTATATGAAGCCACTTTCTGATTAAAACTATAGATAAACATCTCAAGGGACAACCCATTGCTCTCAGTTAGAGGTGATTTTTATATCTTCCTTATCCCGCATAGACTGTAGATTTTTAGTTAAATGAAAGAAGGCATGGATACAATCTCATTGGGCAACATTTTCCTGACTGTTTATTTGGCTCTTCTCTTTCCCTCCTTTTTTCTTTCTTTCTTTTTTTTCTTTCTTTCTTTCTTTCTTTCTTTTTTTTTTAAATGGCATTCGCCAAGATCAAAATGTTCAGTGGCATTCTCACATGCTAGGTTGCATGTACAGAGATATGAATAAAGAACATAGTTCTGCTGTATAGTGAACAGTGGTGGGGCTGTGTGTTACAATCTATTGTGATTGTGCCCTGATTTTACTATTTCTTCTTGGCTTAGAAATCAATCAGATTTCTTTCTTTACGTGTGTTAGTTACTAGTGATCGAGAGATAAAAGTGCACTGCTTTCAAAGTCTATTTCTTTATTTTGTTTTTGTTTTTTTAATACAGGGTTTCTCTGTGTAGCCTTGGCTATCCTGGAACTCACTCTGCAGACCAGGACAGCCTCGAACTTAAGGATCTGCCTGCCTCTGCTTCCCTACTGCTAGGATTAAAGGCGTGTGCCACAGCCACCTGGCTGTCTATTTCTAACTTCATATTACCATACAAGCCAGTGACTTCCTGGAAAAGCACTGGATGAAGGAGGCCCCACCAAACGAGACTATCTTCCAGTTTTAAGGCCAGTCACGTGATCTGAAGCATCCTTAAAGACAAACTTTATTCTTCCCTCCATCTTTATTGTCACTCCAGCTTTCATGGCTACACATTGAGAGAAACCCTAACCACGTGTCATATGATCACACGCGTGAATCGTGGGTGCACGGCCAAGCTCTGCCTGAACATCAGCATAGGACTAGCTGTCCTGCTCACCGTTTCCTGAGGCACTCCAGTCGAGAACTGAGCTTCTAAATCTGTCTCTGAGTCACACTCAACCACCTGCCCACTCTTGGTTCTTGGACATCTTTTCTTCCTGTCACCTTGTCCTAGATGCTTTGGAATGCCATGAATAGGAATGGCCATCCAAATTCCTTTCCTTCCTGACGGTGACCTTTGCACAGGTGTGGTGTGTTGGGAGCTTCGTTGAGAGTTCTCTCTGGAATGCCAAAGCCCCCCTAGTCCTTTATCACCAGACACGGAGTCCCTAACTTTGTCTTTTTGTGGTTAAGAGAAACTAACAAGGAGTGTGGCTCCCATTATAAGTTGTGATAAAATCACGTATCATGGTTTCACCAGTAAATTAATTAGCAAGTAATAGAATCACAGAAATATGCAAAGGAGGGAGTCGATGCTGAAGAGGAGGGGCCGAAGAAGCCCATTTCCCTTAAACTTGGTGCTGGTTTTCCCTAAGCGAACTTGGGAACATTGCTTTTACCGTGAAGTATTTCCTTTGCTGCACATTCATAATCAGGCTGCACACACAGTGGAGGTTTCTGTGTGTAAAACTGGATGACAGATTGAAAAGCCCACAGGTCATCTTGGGTCCTTCGTAGTAGAAGGTCCCACAGCGGTCACCAGTCTTCCCCTTTCTCCACACAAATGGAGCCATCTCTTTGTTTACCTGCCCAGTTGCTTCAAATTGCTTCTTTGTCTCTTCAGAAATTCTTCCCAACTCCCGCCACTCAATCCCTTTGTTGGGAAATGTAAATTCAGTGTAACGGGTAAAGACATTGCTGAGAGTGTCCAGCCAGGGATGCCAGGCCACAGCTTTATCTCCTCTGTCAGGGACACCAATAGACAGAGGGTCCCAGGGCTCTGCCCAGGCACGGGGAGAAATGCCAGTGTGTTCCAACAACAAAACAAATGTCACCATGTTTTGACTGTTCTCTCTTTCTGGCGTCTACAGTGTAAATGTAACATTGAGACCTGAAATTTTCCTGCTACGGTTAATTCTTGATTATAATATAAAGAGAGCCATCCTATGAATTTTAAATTGCGTTTTTGACTTCGTAATGTCTAGGTTTTGGAGGCTCCACCTGACTCTCTTAACTGGTGTGTTGTTACAGAAGTTGGCTAGAGTCATCCTGGCATGTCTGCTTAGTTCCACGTAAATCACCGTGTTCAGCTTGTCATCTGTAAAATAAGAAATAATATCTACTCAGTGGTTTTTTTTCTTTTTGGTAAATGATTTAGCATGTCAAGTATCTGTCAATTCTCATTTCCTATTTTAGCACTATTAGATAATCTAAAATTCACTTTTATTACCAGAACTTAAAACTGGGAAATCAGAAGGCTGTCATTGGTTTTTTTTCTCTTTTGGGGGCCTCTACCCAGCTCCCAAATAAAGACATGGAGACTTATTCTTAGTTACAAATGGCTGGCCTTCGTTTAGCTTTTTTCTAGCCAGCTTTTCTAACTTAAATTAACTTTTTTTTTACATTTTTGCCTCTGGGTTTTTTTCCCTTTCTTTATTCTATATGTCTGTCTTTCCTTCTTAGTCTGTGGCTTGCCCCTGGCATCTTCCTCTCTCTTCTTCTTTCGTTCTTCTCCTGTTTATTCTCTCTGCCTGTGAGCGTCAGTTATTCTTTCTCATTAGCTTTCAGCTTTTTGTTAGAATCGGGTGCCTTCTGCAGGGAAGGTGAAACAGATGTAACACATCTCTACATGGTTAAAGGAATATTCTGCAGCATAAAGAAATGGAACACGTCTTTACACAGTTAAAATAATATCCCACAACAGAAAGATATGAGATCAAGAGTCTGGGGCATTGAGAACTTTGTGTTTTGGTTTTCTGGAGCCAGCACCATCCTGCAGGGTGACCTTGGACAGGTCACATTGGTTGTCAGCTTTATAATGGTGGGCTGTTACCACTTTACACTTTTTACTTTCCCTTGATGTCACAATCAATTCAGTGAATGCCTGCTTTGCGCTAGGTGTTGGTAATGCAGTGACAAAGTAGGGGACCAAGGTATTCCAGCTGCATAATGTGCTGGGAAGACAGGAAGAACTATGAAAGTAAGTTTCAGTGTAAGGGTGCGTATGTGTGTGTGTGTATGTGTATGTATGTGTGTTTGTATTTGTGTATATATACATGTATGTATATGTATGTGTGTATGTATATCTATGTGTATATGTGCATGTGTATGTATGTATGTATGTATGTATATATGTGTGCTTAGGGATGCTATCTCAAGACAGTGGATAGACAAGGCCTCTCTGGTTAAGAATTCATTCACTACTTGAACTGTGTGTTCCCATAGAGGCTCATGTCTAATTCTAGTACAAAGCCATAGTCCAGGGAGAATGAGATGTTTCTGCCCTCATGCAGAGGGGGAGATGGGTCCTGAACAAGCAGTTGGGAATGCAGGGGTGTTGGCTGAGGCTGTGGGGGTACGAAGACCTGCATACTATACCAGAGGACATGGGGAGGTTGACACTTAAACCTAGTCCTGACAACCAACTGGCCTTGTGGAGAGAGAGGAGAGGAGCCGGCAGGAGATGCTCATGCATCAAGAGAATGTGGAAGCAGCTGGGTGAACAATCAATACTGTGATACTTCTTAAACTGTTCTCATGTGGCAGCAGAGGGGGCGTTCCAAAAGGCGATAACTAGGTAAGTAAAAATTGGATATTGATGAGCCAAAACTTGTATAATCCACATAGATGCTTGTGATTAACTACAGCCTAACACTTACTTCTAAGACACTGTTTTCACAATTACATTACTTTATGATTTATGATCTGTGGGTCAGTTTCATTTCTTAAACACCCTTCACGATGAAAGCGTTTCCACTGTGACTTTCAAGTCCCTAAGAATGGCTGGCGCTCTGTTTCTGTGACTTCAGGGCCTGCCACACCACACGACCGCCGTACTTTGGTGAAGGGGATCGAGTTGATTATCACTTCATCTCTCAAGAAGTTTTTGATGAAATGCTCAACATGGTAAGGCTGCTCCCTGCTATTTTCTTTTTATCAGAGAAGAGATACATGTTCTTTGTCAGAAATACGAGGAGGCCGTGATTTAAAAAGATGAAATGCTGTGCACTTTGGAAATCTGGTTCAATTTGAAAGTTTTCTACACCCTGTTGGGCTCATCTGGAGGGTGGTGCAAATCCCCTTGGCTTTACATGCATTTTCTTAAACAACATTTCTTCTTTCCTTTTACACGGAAGGGAACCCACACAGAGAATGTGTTTCACCGGTTGTAAGTATACGTGAATGCAGCACTGACCCGCCCCGACTGCATTACCCTGAAAGGGCATCTCTGGGCCCCAAACTCCTAGCAACTCTGTGCCTCTTGCTTTTTCTTCACACGAACCTTACTTTTGCTTCCACCACGGTGTCCTTCCTTCTGTCACCAAGTGAAGCATGCACCGCTTCATACTCTTACGAAGCTTACTGAAGACCAGTCTTTCTTTGTGCCACAAGCGGTCAGCTACCTCTCCTCACCCTCTTTTCTCTTCTTCCTCCCTTCTCTGTCTGTCTGTACCCTAAAAGAACAGATCTGGCTAAGCCTCCAGTGTGTACATTGCCAGGGGGCATCTAGGCTTGGGCAGTACAATTACATTAGCTGAGTTTTGAACAACCAACTCTACTGTGGTGTGTGTTCTCAGGGCTCATCTTGTCCTCACAGAAATGCAAGTGAACAAGTTCTGTACTCCCGAGGCTGCTCTCCCTGCAGCTCTGTCAAAAGAATGTCTTGGACATCAGATGCCTTCTCATAGAACTGTCTTGGTTTATTAAGAGTTTTCTGAAACTTCATATTTCTTTATTTTTTTCTCTTTACTTTTTTTTTTTTTTTTTTTTTTGAGGCAGGGTTTCTCTGTGTTGCTTTGGAGCCAGTCCTGGAACTAGCTCTTTTAGACCAGGCTGACCTCGAACTCACAGAGATCCACCTGTCTCTGCTTCCCGAGTGCTGGGATTAAAGGCATGCGCTACCACCGCCTGGCCTGAAACTTTATATTTCTAAACGCCTTTAAAAGAGATTTGAGATTTGCCTTCACAGTACTGAGAAGTATTTCCTCCTTAGGATGGAAGCCCTCTCCCTCTCACCATGAATGTTAGTTTCTGCTCTAGTGGGGCATTTTCTCCGGGAGTTTGGTCTTTCTGTTCTCCAGATGCACCCCCTGCTCTCTGGTGTTCATAGCTTATTGGGTCTGTAGTGAAGTTAGTCTGGTTCAGTCCCCAACCTGCGAAATCACCGCACTTCTAGGCTCTAGTTAGCCTTACAGTTTAATACACCACAGAAATCCCCATGGATTTGAGAAGAACTCATTTTTCCTCTTTCTGCCAACATGTATTACTTTGATGTAATTTCCATCAACTTGAATTTCACCTCCAATCTCCTTTTCTTTAGAGTGTGGCCCTGTTACATGAAGAGAGCTGAGTCTAGAGAGTCATAGATTCAGGAAACATTGTCAGCCTTCTGATCATGCCCACACTGTCGGCCTCCTGCACATGGAACACCCCTCCGCACACCACCCGCCCAGACAGCCAGGCTCTTGTGATAGACACTCTGGCCTGGGCACTCCACACACTGACTGTGAGCAGCCACACCTAGCTGCTAGCTGGATAAAGCATACGAACCTCCACCCTCTCCCGTGTTCACGCGTCTTTTCAGCCAACACTTCCTCCAACCCACAGACCATTCTCCTACCCATCCACAGATAGCTACATTCTCCCTTTCGTGAGGAACCATGCTTAGTCATTTCCCTACAGAAGCACTCCCTCTCCTGTGGAAATGGAACCACTGGAGACTTTGGTTGTGTGGCCATTGCTACTTAACTAGGAAACCCACACGCACTAGGAAATGAAGGGAGTGTGACCAGCCAGAGCTGGGGGAGCTACATCATCTCAATGCTTAACAAATCAGTTGAATGGGATATCTTTTATATTATATGCACAATACAAGGTCTCTTCCAACCATGCATGCTTCCAGAAAGTGTTTATGAGGCCTGTAGAGGAAGTAAACAAACATATATCTGAAAAATTATTCAGATATGCATACACATACAAACAGGGCTCACAATAGAATACTAAGAATTCTCCAGAGAAACAGAACCAGTAAATAGTCTCTCTGTGTATGTGTATATATGTATGTCTATGTGTATATGTTTATGTATGTATATATACACATACACTTATACACACACATATATGTATATACACATACATATATACACGCACACACATGTACACACGTATACACACAACATATATATGTATATATACACACATACACTCATAAGTATACACACACATGCAGATTGGTCTGGTAGATGTATCATCACATGGATGTGGATATTGACAAGCCAGAACTTTCTGTGTGTGGGGGCAGCATGGAGACTTAGAAGGTCCAGCAGTGAAGGTGCTTACTTACCTTTCTGTTCTGTACAAACCTTAGAGGGACTGGGTGCAGTCCACCCACACTTCAGGGCAGTCTGCTTCTTCCAAGTTCACCAGTGTCATTGTTAATCTCACCCCTAAATATTCTCCAAGTTGACCCACGAACTTACCCATCACTCGTGGTAAATAAGCAAACACATGAAAGATAAGCCATAGCCACGTTGTCTCCATTCATAGGTGTACATATTTAAATGCACGCATACGTATGGGAAAGGATCAGAACATTTGTTTCCAAAGAAGAAAGAGACTGTGGCATCGAAAGAGTAAAAGACTGAAGACATATGTTGTTGGGTTTTTAACTTTGATTATAATGGTTTTCCTCATTACCCCAGCACACATAGTTCCCAGAAACCCACCCAGCCTCAAAAGGCACCCTGCGTCTCCTGCCTAACCCTCTCTGGCACACAGCCAGGCTGTCGTCTATACATATCTCCAGAACATCTGGAGCCAGGAGGATAGCAAGAAGCTCCGCTGCTGCTGCTGCTGCTGCTGTTGCTGTTAATGACGACAGTATTAACTCCTGACTGCTTGCTATTTTTAATGAGGCACCAGCCATTTAACAGGGTTGGATGCATCCCCGAACGTTATTTATTTTAAAGCCGTGCGTTTCAGAAGGCACACTTACCAAGGTCACACATTCTTATTCTCTCTGCTCTTATTCTCTCTTCTCACCAGCTCTCCAGTTTTGATTAGGCCTAATGATTTAATAAATAGTCAAAGGAAACGTCACAATTTGAAGGGTATATTTTTACCTGCATTTTCTTCTCTTTTCCTTTTGCAAGGGAATGCAGCTGTCACAGGAAATGGGGCTCCGGAATACACAGAGAGGGTGGTATTTAGAGATAAGGGACTATAGGGCACAGCCATTCTGTTGACTAACATTTGGGGCAGTTTCAACCAAAAGTCGTCTTTAGGAGGAAAACCAGGCTGGGTCTACTTTTCCAAGCTTTTAGGATGCCCACAGCCTTCAGGATTACCTGTTCCTCGTGGCTTATCTTGAAATGCAAGGAGTTTAGGATCGGGGTCCTTTTCGAGAAGCCTGGGATGCTGGCATAGCCGCAAGGGACAGGGCAAGCCATCAGTTTTACTCCCTTGACAGTGAAGGTTTGTGGTGTGGATTTGGCAGGAAATAGGTAAGCAATTATCATGGTCTGTCTTACCAGAAGCTTCCACTCATAACTTTCCTCAGACATTTTGTCAATAGATTATTTCAATAAACCTTATTTTCATCAGGAAGAATTCTGAGTAGCCCCCATCAGAGTTTGGTGGTGTCCCACCACCTGTTACCGTTGTGACGTTCTGTACTTCCTAACACTTTAATTTGTATGGAATTAGGTGAAAGTTAAGACATCAAGTGATTTTATCATTGCATTACAGCACCTGCTATGTGGAAATCTTTGTATTTTTCTAATTCCAGGGGAAATTTATCCTAACATTTAATTACGGTAACCACAGTTATGGATTAAATAGGGACACTGTAGAAGGTATTGCAAGAGATGGACTAGCAAGCTGCATTCATATGGAACTAGAAGTAAGTATTCTTCATTGAGCTGTTAGTACCTGTGCTCGTGTGTGTGTGTGTGTGTGTGTGTGTGTGTGTGTGTGTGTGTGTGGCATGTCAAGTTGGGGCTACAATATCTGGATAACATACTGCTGGGCACAAGAGAGATGCTACAGAGGCATGAAGTGTTAAGTTTATCGTCAGTGGGGAGGGAAGATCTATGAAAGTCCAGTGACATTTAGGTCATAGCTTCATTCAAGACTTACTGTCTCTTCCTCACTAGTGCATCCCTCTGCTGTTGCAGCGTGCCTTCATTTATATGGAGTGGGTACAGGCGTGGGTGGCTCCTCTCCACTCGGGACTGTGTCAGCCTGAGTGGTCACTCTGTTCCTTCATTCTTCACAGGGGCAGGGTGGGCAGGCGGTGCTGTCATTTGGCACTGGTTGTTCACTGGATGCAATGTCTTTATACTTCTGCAAGCTCGACTTGCGGGTTTCAGATTTTTGTCCCCCTTCTCAAATTAGAATGTATAGACATTTTTTCAAAATTCTGAACCCATGAATTTCCTATCCTCTTGTCTGAAGAATGAACATGTAACTTAGCCAAACAAATCAGGTCTTCAGTGATGGCTGATTTTTTTAAAAAAAAAAAATACTTTTACTAAGCAATATAAATCTTATGATCAGACAAAATAAATTAATTAAAACAAACATAAAACAAAACTTCACAAGGCGGTTCTTTCCTGTTGACTGAACGTTAGCTTCGTCTTCCTTTGTAATGCCAGAGGAGGAGACAGTGGCCCCTTTTGGCGTCTAGTATTGGTTAACTGTTCCCCACCTTTATTGAAGCTGAGCATACTTGTGTCAGCTCTTTAACTTCCTGTATCATTATCCATTCTTTTTGCAGTTGACTGGTTCTGTACCTTTAAGAAAAGTCTTCTTTACTCTTTAAAAAAAAAATCAGTTCTAAAAAATATTTGCCTTGGACAGAGGAAACAAAAACTAATGCATGTTTGAGCGAAGCAGCGCTCCGTCTTATTGTGTCCACCTTTTTCCAGTGCAACAGTTTCCTGAGTGACAGCTCCTGCTTCCCTTTCTTTCCCTCCTGAGAGCTTACCACTCCTCATATCCAGGAGGTCAAATCTATAAACTGTTTTGTTTCCCTGCTTCTCCCCAGCTGAGGTATTTTTTTCCCTGACTGCCCTTGTCACCGACTTTTTCAGACACTGTTTTAAAAGCAGCCTGTATTTCTTCCCACTGAATCGTTAAAGCAGAAATTTTGAACTTGAGTTAAACCGATGATGCTAGAATTGAGATGGAAGGGACTTCATAGTCCACTTGGAACAACTCTTCCACGTCACCCAATGAGGAAACTTCTGCCCAGAGAGTTTGAGGGATGTGTGCAGAATCCTTAGGATCTACGAAGCTGAAGTCACAGCCCAGAGCTCCCAGTTTGCAGGCCATACCACGTCACCCTGTGGCCATCTGGTAGCAGGCTGTGCTGACTCTGGTCTCTACCCTCCAGAAAGAGGCTAGAAGACGTGGAACCACAATGGTGTTGGCGGTTATTCCAACCAGTCTTTGAATTTTGCATCTACAATGGGAGGAAGTGTTGGAGGTAGAAGCTCTGGCCCTAGATAAGGGAGGCTAATACTTTGACAAACCATGAAAGCAAGGTAGCCTCGGTGGTTCTAGCAGCAGCAGCAGTAGCTATGGTGGTATCAGGAGAGTCTCTGAACTCAGCCAAGTACAGTGGTAGCAAGGTCTAACTGCTACAAAGAAGACATGTTTGCCAACTCCTTCCCCAACTCCCCCCAAGCTCAAGGACTGTGTTCGTGACCACAGTAGTCTGATCGTGGTGCTAAAGCTCTCTCTCTCTCTCTCTCTCTCTCTCTCTCTCTCTCTCTCTCTCCCCCTCCCTTCCTCCCTCCCCCTCTCTCTCTCTCTCTCTCTCTCTCTCTCTCATGTGTATGTATGTATGTATGTGTGTATGTACATATGTATGTATGCCTTTTTGAGTTGCTGACTTAGAAACAAGAATGGTATCAAAGTGATGGATGGCAGAGGAATACCAGGGGAGCCTTTATCCCTGGGAAGATCTCTATCTTCTATTGCTTCAAGATACCTATTGAAATATGGAATTGAATTACTCTTTGATAATAACGTGGCAGTACTGCCATGAATATCCCCATTTTATGCCCGGCAATTTTCTTTTCTAACAGCCGTATTCACTAGAACAATTAACTTGAGGACAACCAGGTGGAATGAGTTGTAATGGTTCCTACCATAATTTAATATTTGATGAAGAAAGGAAAGTAATCCAACCCTGGAATATTGATAGGAAAATAGCAGCTGATCCTACAGACAAAATGTGTTCTTCGGTGTGATTCTGTGTGCGCCCTCTGACTGTCACTTTCCGCAGTGATGGCCCCAGAGGGGAGCTGCTTCTCACTCGCCTTTTCTCTTCTTTCCCAGGGCGTAAGAAGTTTGAAATATTCCTATTTCGAGCCTCGCTATATCTTGGTGGTGCCCATGGACAAGGAAAAATACGAAGGATACTTACGGAGAAAGGGATTGTTTAGTCGAGCAGAAATTGACTTTGCTGTCTCCAGGGTGGACCTTTACATTAAAATTAATCAGAAATTTCCAGGGTATTTCGATGCAGTGATTAATGCAGGTCAGTAATGCCCAGCAGATTTTTATTTATTTTTTTAACATGCTTTCTTGTTGGAAGTATATAATCACTGCACTTTTAATTTATGCCCTGGAAAGAAAAGTCTTAGGAAACATAGATATTTATTGTAATTAGAAGCTGCAAAAAGCTGCAGAAGGGGGTAAGAACCTGTGAGCTCTCATCTCCCACAGTTTCCATCAGAAGGTTGAATCGTGTTGGTCCATAAAGTTGTGACTAATAAAGTTGGTATAAAATGGGCCCACATAGATTCCTCCCCCTGGGGACACTGCGATAACAAAGATGGATAATATCTCATTTAAAATATATGTTTAAGCTTCTAAAGGCATATGAAGCTCACATAATTTTTATCATAATCTGTTTATACAAAGAAATACAACTACTGAAAATATTGGAAATTTGAAAGTATCTGAGTAAAACATGTTCAAAAACTACCTCAGAATAAAGCATGCTATTTTTTTAGCCCAGATATTTTCCAATTTTATCACCACAGAGAAATAATGAGTGTTTGAGGTAAAGGATATGATAATTACCCACATGTATATATGTGTTGTGTTTCATAAGTGTGTGCAATTATGTAGATTCAAATTTTATATAAGCCAGATAGTGGTGGTGCACGCCTTTACTCCCAGCACTTGGGAGGCAAAGCAGGTCAAAACAAAACAAAACAAAAATTATTAAATAAAAAAGGCTACTAGATTTGGAACAGAAGCCAAAGAGAGAAAGATAGAGAAATTATTGAAATATGGAACTTTCTGTTTTTAATTATACGGTCTCATACATCTATGAAGGGATGGTAAATGCTGTGTATAGATGAGAAGATACCTAGGAGCCGTGAGATGGCTCTGCAGGTCACACCACCTGCTGCCAGACCAGTTCACTCCCTCAGACTTGTGTGGTGGAAGGAGAGAACTGGCTTTTAGGGGCAGCGTGTTTGAGACAGGGTTTCTCCACGTAGCCCTGGCTGTCCTGGAACTCACTCTGCAGACCATGCTGGCCTTGAACTCAGAGACCCGCCTGCTTCTGCCTCCCACGGGGCGTGCTGGGATTAAAGGCGTGCACCACCACCGCCCAGTGAAAACTGACTTCTGTGACTTGTCCTCTGACTGCTACATGCAGCCCCCTCCAACTAATAAAGAAATGCAATAATTAAAAAAGGGGGCTGTTATGGTACATGCCTTATAGTCTCAACACTCAGGTGGTGCAGGCAGGCAGATCTCCATGAGTTCAGAGCCAGCCTGGTCTACATAGAGTTCCAGGCTGGCCAAGACTGCACAGTAAGACTCTGTCTCAAACAAACAAATAAAATAAATAAATTTCTAACCACCTTTTGGTGAGATATTGGATAGAAAGGGGGACATTAAATTGAGCCATATGATATTGCTGGTATTCAACTACTACGCAAATGACAATTTTATATGGTTCACATAATGATATTTTCAAACCTCTGAATTTGTTACTGTGTTGCATATCCATATTGGTTTTATACAGCTGCATGCAGATACTCACAGTGAATGCTTAACGCAGTGCCTGCTCAGCAGGTTAGGACAGCATAGCAGGGCATGCAGTCAGTGCCTCGAGGCTGAGATTAAGGAATCAGCTGAGTTGAGGTCTTGTCTGAAGGCTCTGGGGGCAATCTTAGCACCCGGGTCCCTTCTTTCTTTTTTAAATTTATTTATTTATTAAGGATTTCTGCCTCCTCCCCGCCACCGCCTCCCATTTCCCTCCCCCTCCCCCGATCAAGTCCCCCTCCCTCATCTGCTCGAAGAGCAATCAGGGTTCCCTGATCTGTGGGAAGTCCAAGGACCGCCCACCTCTATCCAGGTTTAGTAAGGTGAGCATCCAAACTGCCTAGGCTCCCCCAAAGCCAGTACATGCAGTAGGATCAAAAACCCACTGCCATTGTTCTTGAGTTCTCAGTATTCCTCATTGTCCACTCTGTTCAGCTAGTCCGGATTTATCCCAGGTTTTTTCAGACCCAGGCCAGCTGGCCTTGGTGAGTTCACAATAGAACATCCCCATTGTCTCAGTGTGTGGGTGCACCCCTCGCGGTCCTGAGTTCCTTGCTCATGCTCCCTCTCCTTCTGCTCCTGATTTGGACCTTGAGATTTCTGTCCGGTGCTCCCATGTGGGTCTCTGTCTCTGTCTCCTTTCATCGCCTGATGAAGGTTAATATTCAGGAGGATGCCTATGTGTTTTTCTTTGTATTGGCAGAATGCTTTTCCTTGGGGTGTGGGCCTGAGCTCCCACTTCTTGGCTGGCTGCCTCTTGAAGGCTATGCATAGTCCCTGAGGATTCTCTTTGGCATTGTCTATACACTTCTGGCCCTCTTCTACCACAAAGAGCGCATTGAATCCTCTCTGTGCTTTGAGCCTCTGACTTCTGATCTGCCACTGACTAGACAAATCTATCCTTCTGTGGCTATGATTTGAGGGAAGTCCCCTTCACGGTAGCCTACAACACTTGTGCCATTAGTAACCTTAATTATACCTGCACATCCCTTTTATATATGACGTAATGTAATCACGGGCATGAACCCTCTTCATCTCCGTGGGTTCTACCCACACGTGCGGAGTGGAGACTACAGGAGAGGGAAGTGTCACTAGGCTCATCTAGAATGGTACCTGCCACAGCAGTAATAAAATGGGGTGCAGTTAGCAAACTAGTTCGCTCGCCATTGAACGCTGACTGTGTTTGGACATGATCCTGGTATAGTAAGATGTTCTCTTGTTTGTTGTAGACGATCTGGACATTGCCTACAAAAAGCTAAGTGAGCTCATTCGAGAATACCTGGGATTGACCGAGGATGGCACTAAGGGTTTGGCTCCAACTGCAGGTACCAGCCAGTCTCCTCTGTATCAAGTTTATTCCCTGTTGTTGCTTGGGTATTCATTAGCTCGGCTAAAGCTGGTTCGCACTATTTACTTCCTGCATTTTTTCTGGGGTGTAGGAATCAGCCCTTTGGGTGTTTAACTCTGAATGTCTCTATGCCTGTAGTGGGACACTCCCCCACCCCCAGGGAGACACTAGGCAGTGCCTTGGATGTGGACAATAGAGAAGAGTTGGTCTCATGCTCAGAACTCAAAAGTTCTTCCAAAAGTCTATTCCCTTATGGAACTAGAGTATCGGACCTATCAAGTATCTATTTAGTCTAAGAATTTTAGTGTGAGAGTTTTCTTCCTCTTTTTCTTTGGACTGCCAGTCCTGAAAAAGTTGCACTGCAGAGAACAGTGGGTACTCACTGGCCAGAACATGTGATGGGGGGGCAGGTGGCTAGCTCTACTGCTCCCTTGGCTAAGCTGCCTAGCTGTTCCGGGCTTCAGCTTCTCCTCCTGAAGAATAGAAACCACACTTCCCTCCTGCCTTGTGGACTCTGAGCAGCAAATGCCGAGAGATGTGTGAGAGCCTTGACTTGGAATCTGGGCATTCTGAGCCTAGAATTTGGGGACATGACTATTCCGAGATGTATTTGAAATGTTCGCCCCATTCATAGCAGTGCCAACAGCTGACGCCCCCGGAGTCCAGGGATGGCTGAGTGGATGAAGGAGGCGTTGTATACAGTCATTGATGTTATTTCCTCTTTAAAAGGGAAGGAAATTTTGACACACGCTATTACATGAACCTTGAAGACAGTGTGGTGAATTAAAGGATCAGAGAGGAACAGATACCATACGGTTGTCTTCTATGAGGTATTTAGAGCAGTCAAATTCACAGTCAGAAAACAGAAATGGAGATCAGAGCCAAGTGGAGGATGGAGCATTGTTGTTGGGTGGGTAGAGTTTAAGATTGCAGAAGATGGAATGAGCTCTGGAGATGAACAGTGAGGATGCCACAGCAATGTCAGTGACTTAACGCATTGAATAGTACTCACTACGTGGGGGAAGATGGCAAACTGTCTGTACCGCTACCACAACAGGGATCTTTCCTAAAGGTCCCTCCGGGGCAGAACTGCAGTCACACAGACGTATTTGCAGCGTGGTGGTTCCCCCTAGGATCCTGTTTGCCTGGTGGCGCTCTGACAGACTGTGACGGAGTTCAGACTCTCCAGCTTACTGCACTGTGTGCGGTTCTGAGCACTCTTCTTAGGTCGCTTAGTCCTTGCATTTCGGGCTGAGGTCAGCGCAGCACCAGTAAACTCACGGTTATTAGCAGACTTTCCTGCTGTGAGTGTCTCGCGTGTTAAAGGAACTAAGGGACGGCATGGCAAACAGAAAATACTTGAAGTAAGCCTGGTCTATCAAATAGGCTTCACTCCAGTGCGCCTCGTGCGGTTTGAACCTCACGGAGCTTTCTCTTGAGGAAACAGGGCTCTCTTTGCTTTAATTCTTTGCTATCCAAGCAACCTTGTGATGTTTAATTTAGTCTCCTGGGTGGCCCTGGCCCCCGTGGAGGCTGTACCTTACGTGAGAGCACACTGCCCTGCTCCCTGTACCCGAGCCATGTCCCACTGTAAATTAATAAATTGGTGTGCTGGCTTTTACATCACCCTCTTCTTGTGAATTTGGATAAACACCAAGTCCCCCGAGTAACTGAAAAATGGTCCTGATCTGCATGGTGCTTCTGAACAGAGGAGCAGTGAGCAAGGCCTAGCACAGCAGCCGCAGCCTCCGCCATGCTGTTCTGTAGCTCTTCTTATTTCTACAGTGATCAGGACCCTAACTATAGCATGCAGTTACTCTTTGGCAAATTAAGAGGCAAGATACTGTGTGCACAGGACAATAGACTCCCGCTTTAAAGCATATAATAAAATCTTACTTATTTGGAATAATTAGGTTAGGCTTATCTGATTCAATGAAAGGTATAAATTATAGAATTTATAAAAATGTCACAACTCTCAGAAACACTTACTAATCGAAACCGAAGCATCTAGTTATTGAATAATGGAATTCTAGCTTGCAAAGTAGACAGGATGGATTGCAATCAATCATCAGATCTATATCCTCGACAAAACCTGATTTTCTGAAAGGTTTAATATTCTGAAACAGACCGTGTTTTCTTAAGGCAAAAACCTTATCTCATGTTTACAGTTAATTTGCAGAGGGAGTTATTTTTTCAGCTGATAATTAAAGATAAACTTCCCCTTCAGTGACAGTGCACACATCAGACAGTATTCAAGGGAGGATATGTGAAATGCTAATGAATATAGTCCTTATTAATAAGCTTTTAGGGTATCTCTAGTGCCCCCAAGGAGCCAAGCCAATGGCTTCTGTGAATGCCAGGACTGTGAACTCCTTGCCAAGGGTGAGGGTCACCTGGCTATAGGGTCAATACAGACGAGTGGGGCCTGTTCTTGTTTTGTTTCTGCTGCTGTGGTTAATTGCCCTGACAAAGAAGCAATTGGGAAAAAGAGTCTCACAATTTCAGGCAATAGTTCATCACTGGGCAAAGTCCAGGCAGCAGCCACTTCAAGCATCTCATCACATCACATCTACTGTCAAGAGCAGAGAGAAATGGATGAGTGTGTCTCGCTTGCTTGCTAGTCCTAAGCTTGACTCCTCTGTTCTTACATAGCTCAGGAACCCCTGCCTAGAGAATGGGGCGTCCACAGGGAGCTGCTGAGTTTTCTCACACAGTTAACATGCAGTCCCTCACAGACAAGTCCACAGGTCAACCCAATGTATACAATTCTTCACTGAGACTTTCTTCCCAGGAGAGTCTAGGGTTTGTGTCTTGTTGACAAAAATAATCATCCTGGGGCACAGACTTAATTGCCTCCCCCTGAAACTGTAAAGACTCCATGAAAAGGGAGCAGAAGTACCATCCTCGGCCTAGTTGGGGCCTTGCCTCTTTACCTCTATTCTGGGGTGAGTTGTTCAGATCTCTTTTCTATAATATATATGTCATATATATTCATTTGTTATATATTCATATATACGTATGTATATATATATATATATATATATATCTCCTAAAAACTAAAACAAACATCTTAGTATAGGGGATTTAAAAAAATAATTAAAATGTCAAAAGAGAGAAAGTGAAATAAATATTTACAATTCTATGAGAGGTTAGTCTGAACAATTGCATAACTGACTGGATGGGTATCTGAAGCCTTACTTTTCTGTCTTAAATTTATGAATTTGCAAAATCATCTTTTTCTTAAAACATAAAAGAAAACTTATGCAATATTGTGACGCATTACTAAAGTCGGGCTTGGAGAGCTGAGGCTTTCCCCAGCTGGATTATGGGTATCTGTGTGTTGAGCTTCAGTACAAACAGAAATCTTATGCCCATGGCACCATCTTTCCAAAAGAGATAGTCTGGTGCCAGTGCAACCTAAAGACAATTCCCAAATATTTGGAGTAATAATATACGGCTTCACCCCTGGGTATCATAAGCTGCTCGCCTGTCACTGGGAATACAGTGATAACATCCAGGTCACAATGAGGATGCAGAACAGTGAGAGAAAACCCAAGAGCTGTGTGCTCCGAGGAAAGCATCCACCACCTAAGCTTAGAGCATTGAACCTTCACCAGGATGGGCTAGCTGAATTATCACCGAATGCATGCATTACTAGCTTCAGGTATTTAGTGCAGAGAAGCTCCTACGACTTTAAATGCGCCATCAATCTTAAATGCAGACCAGTTAAGTGCAGAACTGTCCAGTTTTTCCCCAGGGTAATGTAGGAAATATTTGTTTCTAAAGCATGAAGTTAGCAGTATGGTTTCTATGAAGTAAGGAGACGCTCACTCATTTGCAGCTCGGTGCAAGGGTATGCTCACCCTCCATCTCTATAGAGCAGTGGTTCTCGGCCTTCCTAAAGCTGCGACCCTTTAATACAGCTCTTCATAAAATTATTTTCATTGCTGCTCCATAACTGTAATTTGCTACTGTAATTAATCATAATGTAAACAGCTGTGTGTTTCCATGGTCTTAGGCAAGCCCGTGGAAAAGGGTCATTTGACAAAAGGGGGCGCGACCCACAGGCTGAGAAGTGCTGCTTTAGCTCCCGTGTCCCGGCTTGCCACTGCTTCCAGCGAGCCTTTAAGGCAGGGGAGCTAATGAGCAATCTGAGTTCTTGCCATAAAGGTTATGAAATGAAATTATATTTTTCCTATTTCTGATTAATGATAAAGGGAAAAATGGAGCAATTTGCCAGTCCATAAAATGGCACTTTTATCTTCTAGTAAAGGGCATGGTGTCAGTTAACCAAATTTTCTAAATCGTTAAATCATCAAAGTAGAAAAAGAAAACCTGTGTGTCTGCCCATGCATGTAAAAGGAGAGAGAGAACCTTCAGCACCGAGTGTCATTGGCCTTTTGCTTTGCTTTGTAATTCATTTACATGTCTTGCATGCATCGTGTAAGCATACATAATTTGCCATTTTTTATCCTTTAGAACTTTTTGCGTTTATTTCCGTGTGTGCGCGCGCGCATGTGTGCATGTGTGTACCACAGCATGTGCATGAAGGCAAAAGGACAACTTGTGGGAATTGATTGTCCCCTCCACCACGTGGGTTCCAGGGATCAAACTTGGGTCATTGATCTTGGCAGCAGGAGCTTTAACCACCGGGTCGTCTTGCCAGCTCCAGTTTGCCATTTTAATTACGTTAAGTGTGAATTTCAGCGCCATTAACTACTTTCTCAGTGTTGTGTAACCATCACTACCACCGATTTCCAAAGCTTTTCACTGTTTAAAAAAGAAACTCTAGGGGCTGGGGAGATGGCTTAGTGGTTAAGAACACTGACTGATCTTCCAGAGGACCTGGGTTCAATTCCCAGCACCCACATGACAGCTCACAACTGTCTGTAACTACAAGATCTGACACCGTCCCACAGACATGCATGTAGGCAAAACACCAATGCAAATAAAATAAAAATAAATTATTAAGAAAAAAAAAACGAAGTCTATACTCAGTAGCCATCCCCTACCCCTGGCAACCTCTGACCTACTTTCTAGTCTCTGTAAATTTACCTGTTTTAAATTTAACCTTGTTTCTTGTCTAAAGTTGTGTTTTAGTTTGTATCTGTGGTAAATTTGGTGATAAAAACGATGAACAGAGGGTGGCATTAGAAGCCTCACGGGGGAGGCGGTTCACTCAGCTAGCTTGTCCCCGTCCACTCTCATGAGACGTCTAGTTTGACTGGGTACAAAAGAGGACCAGACTAGAAAGGCACATTGTGAATTTAGAGTAGCACCTACCCACCCCTCTTTAGTGGGGGGACAGTGGTCAGGGACACATTTACTGCTGGAGATGGACCACTCTGGGGCCACCAAAGTATCCCCCAAGTTGAACTCAGAGTAGTTTCTTCAAGGTTGCTCCAGACTGATGCATCATGTCTGACCACTGCACGGTTCAGAGCTATGCTGTTTGTGTGTAGGTCCCCAGAAGGATGTCAAGGCTTCTATCATTTATACATGAATGCCAGATGGGGGTGACTGTGTCCAGGGCACCAGAGAACTCTAAGAAGATGTAACTGATGGAAACAGGCCCTCTCTATAGTACCAGTATTGCCAGTAGCATCTGGGAGCCATTTCTGGAGCCAGGGAGATCTGGGTGATGGTGAACTTGAGGACAGCAGCGTGGACCCTTGATCTTCAGGAGCCGACCCTGGTGTCTTAGGCCATCCTTGAACCCATGCCTTCCTTCTCCCATTCCTTTCCCACTGAGCTCCTGCTGGACACTGAGCCTGGAGGGTGTTAGTAAAGAGACAGGACTGCTCTCAGTGGTCACAGCTTACGTCTTAACTGTTAACCAGCAAAACCAGCCAAAACCAGTCTCATTCATCTGGAAACTCTCTTTACCACCCACAGATCCAAACTCGATTTCAACATCTGAATGCTTATTCATTAATGTTTGTTTTTTCAGTTCCCTAAAAATGGTCCTAACGTCTTTCAGAGAACTGTAGCTACTTAGTCTCCACAAGGAAAAGGGAAGTCCTACCTGGGGTTTTCTTTTAAAGGTCCTTTGTGCGACACAAAGGGAAATGGGCTTTTCTTGTTGTTTGATTTCTGGCAGTAACGAGTCTTTGTAGCTAACTCTCTTTATATTAAAGCAGGGGCTCCCTCTAACAAGAAGACCATCTCTGGGGTCCCGGCACATCTGGTCCCCTCCCCCAGGCGCTTGGCAAGACTGCAAGTAGACGGCCAAGACTCAGAGGCTCTCCCGGAAGTGCAGACTCTTGCAACGACCTCTCAAAGTCAGAACCCAGCTCCCCCACAGAGCCAAGAGTTAACGGAGGAGGGAGAACCCCCTAAGAAGGATCCTTCTCCCAGCAGCCACCTGGATCCCCCTCAGGAGGTCAGTTCTTCAACCCTTGGTATTCCTCAGGAAGCCCAAGACATACCACCAAAGGAGAAGGAAGGGGATGGCCGGCCAGCCGACCTTCCTCCGAAGATAACCACTGACATGGACGGCTCTGAAGATGAGCCTGGACCACATGAGGTAGAAGCAGAAGGACAGTCTTCTACTGTTGCATCTCAAGAGCCATCACAGCATCCTGACCCCTCCCCCCGACCCAGACCTCAGTCAGACCAGGATAAGGAATCCGGAGAGCTCAAAGGAGCCCCTAACAAGCCACCCCTCTCTGAATCTGCACAGGGACCTGACCCAGCTTCTGTGCAGGATAAGGGAACTGAGCCAACTAACCCTGTGCCCAGCAGTTCCGCTCACAGTGCTTCAGAAGATCCTACCCCCTCTGATGTGGTGAAGCCTGCTGGGGGCTCTCAAACACCTCCGAAGGAGGGAACCCCCAAAGCAGAAGTTCCCCGGGCTGGTACTCCTTACCCAGAAATTCCCCCTCCCCAGGACTCATCCACAAACTCAAAACATACCCAGGTCAGGGAACAGCCAGTGGCCTTGCTCCCTAAAAGCCGGCTGGCTCCTACCAGGCTTCCCCAGCCCCAGACCCTGGCTCCTCTCCAGAGCAGAAGACCCACACCCAAGCTTCTCTCTCCCAGCAGGGAAGAGACTTTGGGGACGAGCTCAGATCAGACCCCAGCTCCATCTCCAAGGTCTCTTCCAACTCAGGATGGAGACCCCAGTAAGCTTCCTCCCATCAGCCCTCCCCAGTCCAAACCACCCCCAAACCCAAGCCCCGACACAGCACACAGTCCACAGCAAGCCCACGTTGGGAAAGGCCACAGTGAGATGAAGCTCCCGCTTATCAGCCCGCAGGAACAAGCCCAGCGGCACTCCCCCAATCCTCCCCAGGAAGAGGAGGCACCCAAAGTCCGCCTCCCTCATATTCCTGCTCCCTCTGTGGAACCTCAGCCGCCTCAGAACACCGGGCCAAGGTCTGCTTCGAAGCCTACAAAGGAGAAGAAGACTCCTAAAGTAGGCCATGCCTCCGGCAAGAAGATTCCAGATCTGCAGGCCTCAACTCACAGCCAGGAGGCTGCTAAGCAGAAAGACGCTAGGAAAAAAAACCTCAGGCAGAGAGAGATAGCTAAAGGGTCGCCACACCCAAGAAAGATGCCGGCGGGAAAGTCTCAGACTAACCAGCAGTCAGAGTCCCATAGTAAGTCAACTCCTAGGAATGTGTCTGTCCCGCTTGCCACCACGTCCCCTCTGAGCCACGCTGAAGCAGCGCCAGCAGACCCCCAGAACCGGGAGGAGAAAACCCACAAAGCCCACCATTCCAGAAAGAAGGACCTGGCTCAGTCTGTAGGTGCATCCCAGAACCCAGTAATGTCTGAAGGGGTAGTTCAAGAAAATGAGATGGCCTTCGGTGAGAATCAGCCAACCCGAGAAGGTCAACCCCCGCAGCCCACCTCCAAGTCGGCACAGGAGGGTTCTGCTCCTGCGGTGCATCCCGGGGGAAGAGAACAGCCTCAAAAGAAGGAAAGGTCTCAGAAGAGAGAGGGGGTGGGGAAACCTCCAGAGCAGGAGACTGCAGCCCCTAGCCAGCCGCGGGCCAAAGAGACCCAAGCCCACAGAGACACCAGTGAGCTCAGACAGGGCTATGCCCAGAGGCACAACATCCTTATGTCTAAGCAGCAACCCAAAGAAAAACGAGCTCGAAAAAATGGGGCTGTGCCAGAGAACAGAAGCCCTGCTGCTGCCCCCCAGAATCAGGTGTTAGAGGAGGAGCAGGGCAGCCGGACAGGAAGACTCCGAGCCAGGGGCAGCCAGAGCATCAAAGTTTAAGCCTTGGTTCCTGAGAAGCTGTGAGGTCTGGTGCTGTCAGGCTTGGAGATGCGCCTCTGGTGCTGGTTTCCTTCTGCCACCACCAGTCAACGCCTTGCCTGGGGTGGGAGGTCTCAGAAGCCTTTGTAGCTCTGTTCCCCTTGTGGCAGCAGCCAGGGGAGACAGCTGGTTTGTTGCTGGTGCCATCAAGGGGCTCTTATGAATTTCAGTAGCACTGATGGCTGAAGAAGGGCAGATTACCATAATGTTTTGTTTTCTTCATTAGGAAAGCTCACTTCTAGGCTGGAAAATTTCTAATTTCTTCATGCTTTTTTGCATTATTGGAGGGGCCTGCAGAAAAAGAAAAAAATAAAACAAAAAACAAACAAACAAAAAACCCTTGCTGTTTTTTAGAGATTCCCAGCACGTTCACTTAACTCGTGAGGACCCATCTTTGCGAGCCAGATACTGGCCAGTCAAGCACTCGAGGTCTGAATTGGCATCTGTTTTGTTTGTACATTTCAAAACGAGTGTCTTCTTTCTGTCTTTTAATAGAAATCTCACAGTCCACGTCTTCAGTATGCCAAAGCATCTGGTCGAATCACCTAAAAGAATGTGTGGGGAGGAAATTCAGGGGAATCGGTTTTTCATTCATCTATCCATATTTATTGTTATGTTATACTTCTGGCAATGACTAAGGGACAGCCAAAACCAGCCTATTGGAAATCTATTAGATGAAAGTATGTGTTCTTCTCACACAACCAAACTGTGGGAAGGGCCAGGGTGCAGCCGTCTCTCAGAGGCAAGGGGTCAGCTACTGATCATCACCAAGGTTCTCATCATCTTCCCGACTAAGCAAGAGTCTAGACTGCCGTCATTTCTCACCTCTGCCATTCTCCACGCTGATTCCAGTCTTTGAACTGCAAATGGTTGTATGCCATTCTCTCTGCATAGCGGGGACATGCCTGCCAACAGCTCTTAAGTTACATCTGATGGTATCTCTCACCACTGCTACAACGGAATTCATCCAAATCATCCTTAATCCTGAGTTTAAAAAGAACATCCAGAGAAAGGCCGATCGCCCTGTTGGATCAGGCGTTCATTTAGAACAATCAGCTCTGGCCTGGGCATGGTTATCATGACCTATCACCCACTGGGTTCACTGCTCCATATGGAGACTATGTTTCCAGGGGGGATAATTGCAGTCTACTGCAATTCTACTCTTTAAAAAAAAGTTAGAAGATGATCATTGAGTCCTTACTGTGTGTACAGGCAATGTATCGAAGCTCTGTCTGATATCCTGTATTTAGTATATAGCCAGTGACTAGTGCCTGTGTTTTATCTTATACAAAAGGTACGTGCTCACAAACCTGTATGAATAGCAAATATTATCCCAAGTGCAATAGAGGACACTGATATTTTTAAAAATCAGCGACATAGGGAGTGAACAAGACTCTTCTCAGAACTATGGAATATTAGTGGTTATCCTCTGATTTATCTGCCTTCTCTAAGATAAAAGTTATAGGATGATTTTTAAGTAATTTCTAATTACTAAGTGAAGTCATCACCAAGAAGGCTTTATTGAGCATTTTCTATGTACCAGACAAAGCAATGGTTGCTAGGTATAGCATAAGATGATGCCGGTACTTCAGGGAACTATGACAAAACGGCCCATGACTGCACCATGTAATTGGGGTACCTGGAGATGCCAAAGCCGGCTTAGCTGTAGTTGGCATCCCACGGGTAAGAAAACCTGATCATTTACTTTTCTAGATTGATGTAAGGGCACTCCCTCTCGAGTGCCAAGGAAGGGCACCAAGTTCCACCTCCTAGAACTGCACCAGGAAACACTTCAGAGAGAAGCTCGTTCCTCAGCTGAGGCTTCAGGGCTGCAGAACTGGTCAGTAGACGGATGCAGGAAGAGATGCTTGCTGTTGCCTAAATGCACAGGCAGGGGAAGATAGTGTCTCCTTAGACCCAGCTGCCAGGTGGACCACAGGCCAATCTAATCTGTGACGGGTCTTTGGAAGCCTCATCTTGTTACAACATGGGGAGGGCAGAGTGCTTAAATTTGTACTTTAGCGATAAAGATAAGGAAGACAATGCTAGAGACAGAACGACCCACATGGTACGACAGGAGTCAGGATAGGGCTGGTAAGGGCCTGGAGGATGGCACCGCTGTCAGGGGAGGTCAAAGCCGGTTGGTAATTAGCTTGGCTGTGGAGAGGGTAGATTATGAAAGACAGCAAGCAAAGAATTGCCGCCCCCCCCTTCTTTGAGACCATCTCATTATGTAGCCCTGGCTGGACTAGAACTTGCTATGTAGATCAGATTGGCTTTGAACTCACAGGAATCCACCTGTCTCTGCCTCCTGAATGTTCAGATTAAAGGTGTGCACTGTGATGCCCAGTACACCGTTCATTTTCTATATATGGAGATTGGAGTGCTTTGTGGGCCGGAGCCTCGCCTGGATTTGAGTTTTGGAACCATGTTGGGGTGTCCTCTTTGGCTGCTGTTTTGGAGATGTTTGGAGCTGCATTTTTCTTTAGTGTCTGAGTGAGATGCCTTATGCAAGGTTCCCTCTGCTGCGGAGGAGGCTCTAACCACTGGGATTCACAATAAGACAGTTTTTTTTTTCTTTTTGGTTTTCTGTGGTTTGAAGTTCTATTCACTGCTGTTGGACATTTTGAAAGGAGAGGCTTTTACTGCTAGTATTGATTATCTTGCCACAAGGAAAAGCTTCACTTTTTCAATGCAGAGCATAAATATATAAAGTGACCGCTTTTCCATCTACACTAACAGGCAAAGTTCACATTGCTTCCGCCTGGGGTTTATCACAAAGCAATCCTGAGAGAGAGAGAAAAGCCATGGTGAGCTTTAAAAGTCACCACGTTCATAATGTCACCTTCTTATGGAAGTCTGGTGTTTAGCATTCAGTTCAACAGAGATCGCTTCCACCAGCTGTAAAGAGCCTTCTTCACGTATGTAAAGAGCCAAGCCCCCTAAAGATAGAGAAGGCACAATCAAACAGCTCACAAAAGAGGAAGTAAAGATGTCCAATAAGCATGTCAGAAGCAATTTAACCACACTCTAAGTTAAAAGCAGAACAGACTTTTTGATACCAGATATAAAACAGATGAAGCTTTATTGGGTGAAGTGTTGGTGTCAACAGTGAGGAAGCAAATTGGCTTGCCTTTTCTGGGGAACAGTTTCCCACCCCGTCAAAGAGTTACACTTTGCAGACCTTTAATCTGATCATTTAGATCCAAGAATTATGATGAGGAAAAGTATGTAAGAATGTTCATACCCAATTTTATAACGAAGGATAGCAATACTCCACCTAATGGGATTTTTGAAATGCATTTACAACACAGCCATCTGCTAGAGGCATCTGCCTGGTGTTGCCCTTATAATACTGTAGACTCTTTACTTAGAAGATAGTGTTCATTACACACGAGGAGGAAGGGGATTAAGGAGGGAGTCAATGTGGCTCTTGTGTTGGCTATGGGACACTAGATTGAGATTAGTTTTCTTCTCTTGTTTACGTTTTTGGTATTTTCTACAAGTTCATGTTTATTCTAAAAGGGAAAACAGAATTAACGCATGTACACACACACACACACACACACACACACACTTTGGAGAGCTGCCACATCTATTTGACGTAATAAATGACTTTCTGAGAGTCAGGTGGCTTGCAGACATGAGGTGCATCATCTTACAATGGAGCCTCCGTGTGTTGGGCGACTTCATAGAGTGGATGGAACCGAAGTTTCTCTTTCTGGTTTATGGTTCACTTACAACAACTGGTCTCCTTGTTATGAAGAATCCAGCCGCCTTTTCCATGAAGTAGCATGCTTTTGTAATGGAAATGGAGTGGTTCTTGTATTCATTGGCTCACTGGCTTAAAACATTTTTGAGCAGGCTCCAGAGGGAGAAGAGTACATGTCGCAGTATCGCAGCCCAGGAAGCACATCCACATATAGGAAATAATTTTATTACACTTTTCATAGATGATGTACTCACATTTTCTATGGTGCTGAGTTTAAATTTTCTAAATTCAGGTTGTAGCTCACTAAATCAGTTTTACAATGTAGTTTGTACTCCACTGAGCCTTCTGGATCTCGACTTTGTCCTGTTCCTAGGGCCTGCTTGCCAGGTCACCTACTTTCTCTATCTGCCTTCTGGTTGGTTGGATAGGCTAGCCTCAACTTACTCTGAATTCTTTTCTGAGAACAGGATCTGGTATATTGGCAGTTAAGTCTTTTGTTATTGGTTGGCCTTAGGCTGGATATTATCCTAACTTCCTATACATAGCTATAAGTTCTTTTATAAAGCTTACAAAACACTTTAAAACACGTTTGATCAGTGGTGATGCTCCCAGTAAGTAATTAGACAGCTCCCTTGCCCTTAGCTCCATGGCAACCCTCTAAACAGTCTGGCTTTTACTTCTAGATCTACCAACTCTTGGTTTTTGAGAGCAAAGCTAAACTGAAGAAAAGCAGGAAAACCTTTGCTGGGGAAAGCGACCGATGAAGTGGGGACTTAGGGACAGTTGCTCAAAAGGCTAAATAGTGGCCAGGTGCAACAGCACGTGCCTGGGTACCAGCTACTCCAGAGGCAGAGAAAAGAAGCTCCCTTAAATCAAGGGAGGCTAGCAAACAAGGGATGTTTTGGCTGGTGGCAATGCAGTGCATCAGCAAGATTTATTCAAGCATGTTGGTCAACGCAGAGGAAACTTTCTGCCTGTGCTAAAGCTCCCTGTAGGTTTCTGTCCCTTCCTGCCTGTCACTGCTTCCTCTCCTTGTCTCCAGCTTCCTGTAGAATGCAGCTTAGATACTAAGTTTCCACTCTTGACATTTGGTCCCCTCTACATTTTATTTCCTTCAAAGCATCAACTAACAACTTCATGACAAATTTACTCATTTTGTAAAAAGATCTGGCATTACCATAACTTTCGTCAGAGTGTTCTGGAGTCGGTGTCTAGATGTTGGCTTGTTAGTTGAGCTCCACGGAAGACATTACACAAAACAAAGTCCAGAAGGAAGAAAAGGTTTCAAACTTTATTTTCACTGTGTATGAATATTTTTTCACAAGCGTTCTTTTTTTTCCCGGTGTGGAGTCTGTTTCTGTTTAAGTAGCTGGTTATCCCTCTGCGAGGACACCAAAGAATAGAGCATCCCACTCGTCCAGTAGTTTAGCGGATGTATTCATCTTGCCATAGAAATATGAACATTATTACTCTATTTCATTGGACTGAGGAGATAGCTTTCTGCGTAGTATCCTATTTTGCTATGGAAAATTATCATGGGTATTATACGAAATGAATTTTCTGCTTGCTGTTATTCCTTTCTCAGAACACAAACAGACACGATGTGTTGCAATACAATTCTGTCTTGGAAAAAATGGCTTCTTTTGGTTCCTTCAGCTTTGTGAAAATACTCCCTAATGATGAACTCATTGCTTTTCTTTACTTTCTACCACAAATTGTGTAACTATTCTATTAGAAATAAATATTTTACATTCTATAGTCCATTGTGTGTTTTAAGTTGTCTTAAGCCTTTTTTTCATGGCTGTATATATTTCATGATGTATATTTCTTGTTGTGGGAATTTACTTGTGTTTATATATTAATCGTGGCATTGATAAATTACTCTTAGTTAAAAGAAAACCGCATGTTTTTAGAGCCGCCTTTGTGTGGGAGAAAAAAAAATGAATGCTTTTGGAGTTATTGGGTAGTGAGTATTTATTTCTCAAAATGGGAGCCTGTCTCCCAAGTCATCCATTCCAGAGACTGTTTCTTTCAAAGAGAGAAAAACTAGTGGGAATACAATTCCTTTTCAAAATTTTATTTAAATATCCACAGGCTTTCCTATTGAAAGATGACCAGCCCTCTGTGTATGGAGAGTGGCCACATGAATACGCTACCCGAGTCATCCTGCTGCTCTACTCAGTTATTAAATGGCCTCTCTCTTCTCATATTATTCACAGCCTCGCCCCCACATGGCAATTTAATTAGTGCTTCCTGACCTGGATGTTTTCCTGTGATAGCATATCCTTGGCATAGATTATTTTCCTCTTTCCTCTGTGTGAGATATCCTGTGTTGCCTGTATGATACAACATTAAACACATTCATGGTCTGTTCCTAGTGTGTTGTCTCCACCACGTGTGCTGGTTGGATTGGAGTCTGTGCTTCTTCCTTTAAAGTGCATTGGCCAAATAGTATTTAAGTCATCTGGCTTCAAGGGAATGTGTCTAAGTGCAAGGTGCAAGCCTTTTAAGATCATCTGGAAATGAATTCCAGTTGTTCCACATCCTTCTGCGTTCTCCTGCGTCTGGTGATGCTGCTCCCCATCAACAGCTCTAAGATCCGCCATGCTTCATTACACTCACTTATGCTTCATTGTAGGCATTTAAATAAATTTAACCGGCCTACATAATGACGAGCTTGTGTCTTTCGTGGACTATAAAGTAGTCTGCATGCTTTTTAAGCATCGCCTCAAGGCACACCTAAATATAGATGCTCTGACTCAAGATGACACCCAGGAAGTTGGAGGCGGTGCCTTGGAACGTGGGTAGTTCTGTCGGGTTTCAGCCAAGAAGGAAGGCCTTTTGTCTTCTGATGTATGAAAAATACATTTTAAGTGATGTGAAGTGCTAGTCCATATCACTACAGTGGTGGCGTTCTAATGTAGTTTCAGTAATATAAACACATTATCTGTGCCTCAGATGCTGCATTGCTAATTTGTAAGACATTGACTGTCAGGACTGCAGCTGCTCTGTAGCGTCAGATCGAGCGTGGCTTCGTTATACCACAGTACAGATGGCTGATAGAAAGCAAGAGAAAGGAGCCCATGCAAAAACCATATTTTGAATTAGCTTATATATAATATGTTTCCACAGAAAAGACCAAGTAGGTAGGAAAATATATGCATGTACACACATGATCTATCATCTTCTCTGTGGCAGTTATTTCAGGAAATGTGGTCTCCAGTTTTTAATCTTTTAAAAATATTTGTACTAATTCTTTGAGAATCTTCTACACTGCTTTGATCATATTCACCTCCCTTCCTGCTCTTCCCAGATCCACACCCTCTTCCATATCCGCCCAGCCCTCTGTCCCCATTGGTTTTTACTCTTGGGCATGTGGCTGCCTGCTGGAGCACAGTCAACCAAATGGGACCCATACCTTAAAACAACAACAACAAAATACCTTTCCACTCCTGTTGTTCCTCAGCTTGGCCATGGGGCTTCATGCCCACCTCCACATCCTTCCTGACTTGTGCACACTGTCACAGATGCTGAGTTCATGCGTGCATCTGCCCCTTGTGTCCAGAAAACAGTTTTTGTTTTACTCATTCACTGCCCCTGGCTCTTACCATCTTTCCCTCCCCTCTTCCACAGTGACCCCTGAGCCTTGGAGGGAGTGAACGTGATGTAGGGATTCCGCGGCCTCTTATTCTCTATGTCTTGACTGGTGCTGAGGTTTGAGGGATGCGCTAGTGTATAATGGTAAATCACATGGGCTCAGCTTAAACCACTAGGTCCACTAAACAGAGTAAAGAAGGCTCTGCCCCGACCTGTGATCTGTCTAGCCACAGGACCTGATAACACTGCCAGCTTTGGGATTACAAGCAGGTGCTGCCACCCAGAATTTTATGTGGGCACTGGGGAACCAAACTGAGGTTTTCATGCATCTGTAGCAAACACCAACTGAGCCATCTCTCCAGCCTTAGAGGTGAATTCTATTTTTTTTTATTGAAAATAGATTTTTCATACAATAAAGTCTGATTACGGTTTCCCCTCCCAGATCCTCCCCCATCTCGACACCCACCCAAGTCTGCACCCTTTCTTTCTTTCTCTCATTAGAAAACAAGCGAGTATCGAAAAATAATAAAAACAAACAAACCAGAATGAGACCAAACAAAGGAGCTAAAGCATGTGCAACACATGGCTGCAGAGTCAGGCACGTTTGCACACATGGAAATCCCGTACAAACACAGAATTGGAAACTGAATGTTATATAACATAGTGTGTAAGCGACAGACCTGTAAAGAAAATAAATCCCACACAAAGCTTTGTGAGACAAAACAATAACAACAATAAAAACCCTCTTCTGGCCCTTCATATAAAACTGACCTCCCTGCCTGGTGCTCATGTTTGATCTCTTTATCTCTTCAAACTTCTGACAGTGTCTCCAGCTTGCAGAGAATTTCCTTCTGTCCCCTCCCCTCCTCAGAGGACTTCTTTTGACCACCATGCCATCTCTTTCTGTCCCTTTATCTGACTTCATTGTGTTTATTACCTAACATTTGAAATTGTGTTGTCTGTCTCCAGCTTTAATCCCCCGGGTCAAGGAGTTCTGTTTATTGCTTTATCTGCAGCATCCAGAACTACATCCTCTGCATGGCAGGTGCTCAATAAATATGGATCAAATCAATATTCTCAAGAAGATTTAACAAAGAATGCTCCCACACACGGTGCCTTTTGATCAGTTTGGTTGTGATAAGTACGGTTACTTTAACATGCCTCTCGAGATTCCTCCTGACCTAGAATTCCCGGATATGTCCCGACCACTTACTGCACACCAATCTCTCCGCTTTGAAGACAGGTGCTAGGATATGGACTCTGGATTCTCCGGCCAGGATTACTTGGCGACAACATTCACTTTCCTTTATTGGTTTGGGATCAGCACAGTTTGTCTTAAGTTCATGTTCATTCAGTCCCAGCACACAGCAGAGAGTAGAGAGGTCACTCTTCTGCCCTCAGCCCCACATCACCCTACCTCCTGCCCCTAACTCACCTCCCTTCTCCTTTGGTCTCTTTTTCTTGAGACAGTATCTCACACATCCCAGCCTGGCCTCAAGTTCTGTTTTTGCTGAGGATGACCTTGAACTTCTGACCCTCCTATCTCCACCTCCCAAATGCTGGGCTCATCCAGATCCTTCATGCCCCGCTGATGAGAGCTTTGTACATGTTAAGTTACCATTCTGAGAACGAGCCTTGAGGTCTCATGTTTTTTTTACGGGATTTCTGTCTTCAGGCTGGGTGAGGCTCTGTGTGTAAAGTTCTGTCTCTGGGCTGAATGCCAGATACCTCACTGCAGCATCTCATCAGACCCAGGAGCCCAGGCCTTGCCTCCTAAGCTCAGAGACCTTGCCTTCCATCTTAGTTCAGGGACACAAGCTTTAGCCCCTGGTACCTCTGGCTTCTTGGCATCTATTCTGTTTCTGACCTCTTCACCTTGAAGTTTTTCTTTTCAGACTCTATTTTGCATATATATTAAAAACAAAACATACTTCTGCGATACATTCATGCTTCCTTATGTCTTTGGGGTGGGATAGTTTCCCACATCTGCTCAATCAAGCATGTCAATTAAAGATGTGTGGGAAAGTTACTGTTTTAGCATTTTATAAGCAATGCTCCTGAAATGCTTGCTGCTCCCAAGGACCTATCTGCATGAGCAAGACCTGAAGTGTGTATTCTATACCTCTAGATGTTCTGATGTTTTGAGGAAAGGCTTGGTGTTAATCATGGATAATTCTTGTTCCATTGAACTTTAACACTTCTTAGAACTGTATCTTTTAATTTTTTCTAAGATTTTTGCAGACTTTTGTTTTCAAATGGAATGTAATTATAAGGGTGACTTTAAATATTAAGAGCCATTGTTTTGATATGTTTCATATTAATGTGAACACCAAGCCATGCTGACTGAATACTGGTTACCTTCCGAGGTGTTGTACCTCCTGGATGCTATCGGCTGACTTACTAATATCATCAATACAGTAAGATGTGTCTTATGTATCTTCAAGTTGAAACGCACAAAGTTTATACAGTTTCATGTGTTTGGACAAATAAAATTGGAAACATAGTGGTCAAATCAGGAAATTTACTCTGTTATGTGGTTTTCATTGACAAATTCATCTTTTTCTTGCCAGCTATTAAGACATCTTACCTGAAATCTGAAGACTTTTCCAGGAAGCCCATTGCTCCCAGTACCAGTGAGTTCTTGGATTCAACAGACAGAAACTACTATGCGAAATTATGGGCCAAGCTTTCATCCAAAAAGTCACCTGTGGTAAGGGTGGGGCAAGTGGAATACATTATCATAGGAACTACTCTGTCCAAGGTTAAAAAAGGGAGGGGGTAAGGGACCATCGGCCAAGCATGGTAGCCCGTGTCTTTAATCCCAGCACTCGGGAAGCAAAGACAGGTGGATTTCTCTGAGTTTGAGGCCAGTCTGGACTACATAATGAGACTCTGCCTTAGAAACGGGGGGATAGCTGGGCTGTGGTGGCGCATCCCTTTAATCCCAGCACACAGGAGGCAGAGGCAGGTGGATCTCTGTGAGTTCAAGACCAGCCTGGTCTACAAGAGCTAGTTCCAGGACAGGCTCCAGAGCTCCAGAGAAACCCTATCTCAATGCTGTCCCTCCCCCCAAAAAGCAAAAAAGAATTTGGAGATTATTAAGTTTTCCCAAACTGTTCTTTTACATCTATGAGCTGAGGACAGAATTCCTTCTCCCCTGACCTCTAGGAACAGTTCCTATTCCTAAAATTGAATTTTCAGTGTGAGTAAAGTTTTTGAGTACCTCAGGTTCCCAGCAAAACCCCTGGCATTCTGCTCCTTTGTTTGCAGTAGAAAAACAGCACAATAAAACAAACCCGGGAAAATGTCTATTTCAGGGGTCGAGTTCTCTGAGTTGGGTGTGACTATGAGTATCTGAGAGCTGGACTGGAAAACTAAGTCCACTTCAGAGTGTGCTTCATGTAACACTATGTGAAGCGGGCCCCTAACTTTACCCCAACGTGTCCAGAAACCAGCCCAGGTAGGAGTGCCTAACGCACAGCAGGGCCTGTGTTCAGAGTAGGCTCTACTCATTTCCGTGTGTAATGGTTTTTATGTAATGATCTGGGAATGCAGAGACTTAAAAAATTGCAGTTGCAGAATATACCTAACTTCTAGTTGGTCAACTCAAGGCCTGCTTGTTCAAAGCAAGTTACAACACCACCTTCCATAGTCAACCATGGTCAGTGGTCAGAAGAATCAGTGGTACCAGACTTGTGCCTAAGCATTCTACCGGAAGACATGGCAGGTGTCAGGGACTCTAAGTGCAGGAAGTAGATGTTTCTGCTTTGCTTTTCTGGGTGACCTCTTGCTCTAACTGGAAACAGGCCTACCTCTCTCGCCCACTCCCTTAGATGCAGTCTCCCACATCCCCACAAGCGTCCCGCTAGCTCTTCAGTTCGTATTGCTGAAGGCAAGAGTATAGTCAGCCTGTCTGACTCCTTAGCCATGCTTCTAAGGCCTTACAGAGTCTGCAGCCCCCGCCCCATCCCAAAGACTCCAGATTCGGGCAGCGTCAAGGCAGCAGGACGTGCATAAGCTCTTAAACCTCTACAAGTGACATGATACTTGAGCACAGAGACGTTGTTTGACCAAAGCCAACCATGTCTAGACTTCTCCCCCACCCACCAGGAGTTATGAGAAGTCAAACATTAGCCATTAGTAATGGAGATCACGTTCCATCTTTGGATCGACTTAAGGATTCAAAGGCCTCTGGCTGTTCTGGGAGGTTTCAGAAGGACCTGTAAATCACATGGTAACCTTGGAGATGTTCCTCTTGCAAGTGCCTGGATTCCTCTTCAATCCACTGGCTCTGGTGTTTCCTACATTCTCTCTTCTCCAGCTGGTAGGTTGGTTTTCTTTTTTTCCCAGCTAAGGCTTAGGTAGCCCTGAAATCTTACCATCTCCTGGATAACGGTTAGAAATCAACAGAAAAGGCATTTAATGGGAGTGCCCACTGCTCTCTGCCATTCTGGTTCTGGGAAACACAGGACCCTTCAAGTCAGTCTCCAGTTTCTTCATTTGCCCTCGACACCCCGGTTCTCTTGAAAGGTATGGCTTGTTGCTTCTAAGAGCTGAGGCTCCCAGACATAAGTTTTTTTTTTTCTCCCTTTGTAGCCTTGGGCATCTGGAGTTTAGAGATAATTTTTTTTTAAAAAAAAAATATGATTTGGGCTAGACTTGGTGGTGCAGAGACCCTGTCTCAAATAAACAGACTACAACAACAACAAAAGAATAAATTTAATGAAGAAGTGAACATCCTCTATAAAAACTTTAAAACGTTGAAACATCGATTAAAAAGACACTAGAAAATGGCAATGTCTCCCATGGTCATGAACTGGCAAAATTAGTACTGTCAAAATGACTATATTACAGAAAGCAATCTTTACGCTAAATGAAATTTTCATCAGAATTCTAATAGTGTTCTTCACAAAACTAGAAAAAAAATTAATCCAAAATTCATATGGAAGCACAAAGACCCTGAAAAGCCCAAGCAATCTTCAGGAGAAGGAGCCTTGCTGACAATCTCACAGTGACTCATCTCACGGTATATGCCATGGAGCTATGGCAACAAAATCAAGATGGTTCACACAAGCAAACACATAGACCAGTGGAATAGAATAGAGGACTCAGAAATAAACGCACCCAGCTAAGGTACAGCCGCCTGATCTTTGACGAAGGTGTCAAAAACACATTGCCAAAAAAGACAGCACGTTCGGAAAATGCCTGGAATGCTGGGTGTTCTCGTGTGAAAGGATGGGGACAGTGAGCTGGGAATGCGGCTCCATTGCTGGAGGTCTTGCCCAGCATACATAAAGCCCCGAGTTCAGTCCCAGCACTACGTGAAACTGGACACGGCAGCGCATGTCTACAATCCCAACACTTGGCAGGTCAGGGGAGGAGATCAGAAGTTCAGCGTCATTTCAGTTGCAAGGGCAGCTTGGACTACATGACACCCTGAAAAAAGAAACTAGATGCCCATCCCTTGCCCTGCACAGAAATCAATCCTAAATGAGTGACCTGGATTCTGAACCTGCTAGATGCACAGGGGAAAGGCTCAAGGTGGCATCGGAAAAGGGAGGCAGGGGCACAGGAAACAGCTCAAGAGTTTACTAGTGGGTCTACGTGAAATGAAAACTCTTAGTTAGCAAAGGAAACATTTATATCCAGCAGAACAGAGAGTCAGTCTCAGAGTGGGAAACAACCTTTGTCAATTACACACCAGGCGGTGGATTGATAGCTACACCTGATCTTAGCTAGTAAGGCTAGTAAGCAATTAGATTATTATCTAGGATCTATTTTTTTAAAACTCCAAAGGTTAAACACACACACACACACACACACACACACACACACACACACACACACACACACTCTATCCAGTCAGTAAATGCAATAATGAAATAAATAGGCAATACTCAAAGAAAAAAAATGTACATGACCAAAATATACTTGAAATGTGTTCCACATCCTTAGTTTAGGAAAATACAGATTAAAACTGCCCTGGAATTCTCTCTTGTCCAAATCAGAATGGCTAGTAGCAATAAAACGAATAACAGTAAATGCTGCCAAGGATGGGGATGGACAGGTCCCATACATGCCAGTGGGAATGTGAACTAGGGCAGGCACTATTGTTGTCAATATGGAAACTTGTCAAATAGCTACAGATAGAACGACCATGTGACCCAACAATTCATCCCCTGACTAAGCCAGCGTCCCGCAGAGTTATTTACACATCTGAGTTTATTGCCACGTGATTCACAATAGGCACAATATGGACCCATGCTGGATGTTCATCAAAAGATGAGTAGATGGAATAAAGCAATGTGGGGACGTGCACAGTATAAGTTCAGTCATCTCTAGAGGAGAATGGAATAATGATACTCCTAGAAGACTCAAGACTCAGACAATACTGAATGTTCCAACTGTGGGATCTGTTGGATTGTACATGTATCTTTCTGTGTCTCTGCCTCCCTCTCTATGCATATGCATGTGTGTGTGCGTGCCTGTGTGTGCGTGCATGTGTGTGCATGCATGTGTGCATGTGCGCATGTGTGTGTGTGACATGAAAGTAGAAGGGATTATGAGAGGAGGAAGAGATCTAATGAAGCAGGAAAGAGGAACAAGAGAGGGTAGTGGAATAAATGTCATGAAAAGCGAAAGGGGGAAGAAGATGAGAGGGCTGAGAAAGAAGAAAGGGGGAAGAATAAGAACCAGTTACATAAAATGTCATAATGAAATTATGTTTTTGTATACTAATAAAACTATGTTTGTATAAAAGGAAAAGAAAGAAAATATAAAAGAAGCCCGGCATGTGGTGCATATCTTTATCTCAGTACCGGTGGTGAGGCCCTGCAGAGGCAGATGGATTTCTGTGAGTTAGAGGTCAGCCTGGTCTACTGAACTAGTTTCAGAACAGCCAGGGCTATACAGAGAGGCCTCGTGTGTGTGTGTGTGTGTGTGTGTGTGTGTGTGTGTGTGTACAGACAGAGAGAGATGCACATATATATGTATGGATGTATACCTATATACACACACGCATGGTGGAATGGTGGGGGGATTGGAAAAGGAAAGCCCTTGACAGTGATAGACCAAGTAGAATTTGCACCCCACTTGCTTTGGGGTGTTTTGAAATTCTATTTCTCTGAAGCATATTTCTCACCCGTGTTGAAGATTGCATTCTTGTGGTTTTGATCAAACCCACCTTGAAATGCATTGTTCAGCGAGGCCTCTTCAGCACGGCCCCTCCAGTTGAGCATTCTGCTCTGACCGGGGCTAGAGTTTGGCTGCAGTGTGCCAGTCATGTGGGTCAAGGTGTGGTCACAAGATAATGAGGCCAGTTTCGTCTGTGACATGAAAATGGTCTGATTCCTTAGGCATTTCTAATGGTACATGCCATGGGCAGCTGAGTAAGATATACGTAACTCTGTACTTTTGGTCTGTGTTTCTTTCTACTGTTTTTTTTTTAAATATTGTCTTTTTCTATAAGACAATAAATGCACTCACTTCTGTGACAGTCTCTCACAAACGAAACTTATTTGCCATGGGATGTCACTTTCTCTTCTGAACATTCCAAATCCTGTCTACTTTATGACATCATTGTAAATGCACATGAAATGTCTTCATAAATTAATGACTTATGAAACAGATGTTCGTCATTGCCCTGTTGGTGACGGTTGGCAGGGAGTGGGGAAGAGCTAAGGCCTTCAGCTATCCTGGTCCACGTTCAGAAACAGCAGCTCTTCCTTCGTGAGATCATCAACAGCCTTGTATCACCCCAGGCTTCAGCCAGTTTCGGGGACTTATGCTTCTGCCACAGTAGGCCTGGTAATTCTGATAAACCCTCCTGCCCAAGACAACTAGAAAATGTGGATTTAAAAAGAAATCTACTTAAAGGCATCAGAGAAAAAACAGAAGAATGGAAAGTGGCCTGGCCTGGAATTGGGGCTGGGGGGTGGGGTGGGAATTCCCGAGATGCAGGTAGTTAAGCCTGTACCAGAGGTAGCTTATCACCTTTGACCTTTGGTTGAGGGTCGGAAGTCACTGTTGACCTTCCTGTGGAACGACAGCAGCATTGAACTCTGGGCACCTTGAAGAAATGCAGCCTAGAGAGCCGGGCCTGGGCTGGTAAGTGAAGGGCTCTCACTTGGGGCAGAAGTACATAGGACTTCACAGTCCCTCGCTCCTGCAAGCATACCTGCTTCCAGCAATGTCGCCAGGTACCCACGGCAATGTTTCTATGAGCCATTTTGAAAATGCAGTGTCTAGTATATAATAAGAAAATTATCAGGTGTGAAAAGAGATGGGAAAATATGAGGCAAAAATAACAGAATCAACAGATACAGAAATAAACCTCCAGGACTTCCTGATACTAGAGGCAGCAAATGCAGAGTCTGAAACCTCCAAAATCTAATATGACTCTACTTGCAGCCCCCAATGCATGGGAAAATCAATCCGAAAAGTAGAGATCATGAAGTATGAGTGGAAGTTAGGAAACCTGGGACAGAGGACAGTAACTGAAATTAGTACCCGATTAGATACAGCTCAGGATAGAAATCACTAGACGGGGAAATCAGTAAGAAAAATTATTCTTAGACAATATGACAAAAATATGGCGAAAGGGAAGATGCATAAAAGCCAAGAGTGAGAAACCCCAGCCATGTTACTGGGTCCTAAAAGGAGAGACAAGAGCGAGAACACAGGCCCCACTTGGAGAGGTATCTCATGGAAGGAAGTCATCAAGAATTGGAGAATTCTCAAAAATCCAACTTAGATACATATTTGTATTGAAATCATACTGCACTAAAATGAAAGATTCCTTTTCATCTAAAAAATAATCAAACGGGGAAAGATTGTTGTCTACGGTACAGCATTTTAGGTAGATAGTAACTTTGCAAACAACATCACCGAAGATTGTTAAAGTGATCAGTTGTTGCTAGCCAAGAATTTCATCCCTAGTGACATATTAGCAGGGATGTGAACTAAGGATAATTCCAGACAACACCACAGAAGACCGGACACAGGAAACCTACCTGAGAGGGGACACTTGAGAGGGGACACTTGAGAATGTAATTCAGACAGAATGCAGGGGCCAGCAAGATGGCTCATTGGGCAAAGGTACTTGCTGCCAGGCCTGGCAGTCTGAGTTTGATCCCCTGAGCCCACATGCTGGAAAGAAAGAACTGAGTCCAGCAAGCTTTCATTTGGCCTCACACACATGCCATGCTACACAAGTGTGCACAAACTGATAAATGTCACAAAGAGATGTTGCTAATATGAAATACTAATGATCTTTCTTTACATGTACATATCATTAAGATTTTTGATATAAAAATTTAAGTAAACTATTTGTTGTACCTCAGTTATAATGAAGACACAGGGGTCTAGAATTTATATCCATCAGCCTCTAAATGACGAGAGTAGAGTGGTGGCTTAGTGGTTAAAGCAGTTGCTGCTCTTGCAGAGGGCCCAGATTCACGTCTCAGCAACCCCATGTTGGCTCAGAATCCCCTGTAATTCCAAGTCCAGGAGATCCAATGCCCTCTTTGGCCTCCAACAACAATATGCATGTGGTCCATGCCCACACTCAGGTGTTCACACATCTACATAAAATAAAAAATCTTAAAGGAGAAAAGAGAGGAGAAGGAGAAGGGTTTAAATGGAGATGGGACGTCCAAAGATCTCTCTATCTGAAGTCCAGGTAGAGGACAAAAGCCCATCAGACTGTGGTGACTCAAGGACACATAACTTACTTAGTGTCTGGGAAGTCACTAGAAGAGGAGTAAGAGAAACACAGCTTTTAATCTAATTGGCTACGGGACCGGAATGACAAATAGTGTAACATTGTATCAGCCTTGCTAACCAGCGGGACAAAGAAACAGGAAGAAAACAGTGCCAGGTTCAGAAACAGCTCAGAAAGCCCTTGACCATCCAGGCTGCCTCCGAGGGGCCTCGTCTTAGTCCGTGACTACAGTCAGTGGCCATGTCTGTGCGTGATGTCACACGTGCAAAACCATGGTCTGGAAATGCCTGCTGACTGTAAAAAGCAATGAAGCTACTCTGGCAGTGACAGCAATGACTACAGACACACACAGCTGAAAAAGAAGAACATGGGAGGCTTTCGTGACAACTCTACTCCCACAGTGACCACCCAACCCCCTAAAAAAGTAACAGCCTAAACAGCAAGCTGTCAAAGAGAACACTTAGTGTGGTAAGGATGTTACCTTACCACAAATGATTGCTCTGGTGGGGTAGGGGGGAGAAGGACTCAGTTTGATTTAAGGAGCAGGCCCCTGAGAGTTTGACCATGCTCCATTGAGTATATAGATAACACAAATTGGACTCTTTTCTTTTTCTGTTTATTTTTATTTTTTAGGGGGTCACAACAGTAGGGGGATGGACATGGAAGGACTGGCTAGTGAGTGTGATTGGAGTGCAGGATGTGAAATTCCCAGAGAATCAATAAAAATATGTTAAAAAAAGGAACGCACTTGACAAAGCTATCATTTATTCAATAAGCATAAAAAAGTACAAGGAATTTCAATATAACAACAATAATTAAATATCTTTAAAATTGAAGAATACTTTTTCTTCCTTTTAAAAAAGATATTTCTTAGTTAGTTATAGTAGCTCTCCTTTAATCCCAGCACTCAGGAGGCAGAGGTAGGAGGATCTCTGTGAGTTCAAGGCCAACCTGGTCTGCAGAGTGAGTTCCAGGACAGCCAGAACTACAAAGAGAAACTCTTTTGAAAAACAAAACAAAAAGGCTATCTTTTATTATTTTATGTATTTGGGTGTTTTGCCTGCATGGATGTATGTATACCACATGTATACATTGCCTGTGAAGCCCAGAAGAGAGCTGGAATTACAGATGGTAGTGAGCTGCCCTGTGGGTGCTGGGAACCCAACCTAGTGGCTCCTACAAGAGCAGCAATGCTCTTAACTCCTGAACCATCTCTGCAGCTGCCTAAAATGTGTTCTGACTAGCATCTAAAAATAAAAGGGTTAGGGAGTTGCCATGATTCTCCCACTCCAGACAGACACAGGTTAAGATCATTCCTGAGGACCAGACCCTGTGGATTGCATCTATCCTGATATGGTATGATAGACCACGACCTCCCGAAAAGTTCCTGTGAACACCCTCAAAAAATTACTTCACTCAACTGCCACCTGAGATAAACCTGGCACACAGGTTACACCCTAAATGATCTGATTAACAGCGCCCCTATTCAGCAGGAAGCAGTTTGGAGAGAAAAAACTGCGCCCATGTTCCCAAAATATTGTTTATAAATGTTCTTTTACATTTAAAGGGGGAAATGATATAGGTATGAATAATTTGCATTGGTATGGATTTTAAGGTCAATTTTGTTATATGTATATGTATTTCTGATCTTGATTAAGATATTGTGATTGTACAGTTCATTTAAAATGTACTGTATAATTAAGAAATATAGGTTGTTAATGGATAATCATCGATAATAGTAAAGCTTGTAGTCATGTTAGTTAGATTTTCTAGATATATAGAGATATATTTCAGATAGGCATTCTTCATATCTCTCAAAGGCTGCAGAATATGGCATTTTAAATATTTTAATAACTTAGGACTTTTCATGACAATGAGACACAACTGCTCCTGGCAGCACCAATCTACTTAAAGAGGAAGATGGGCATCGAAGAGGATCCTTATGGAGTTTGATAGCCATTTGGGCAAGAAACTGCTCTTGCCTGGACTGTTGCATAAAATGGACACAGAGAACCCGCAGAGAGAGGACTGCTGAACTTGCCTAAAGGTGAGATGGTCTTTCGGGGTTCCTGATTCATGAAAGAGTCTGCGAGACATTCTGCAGAACACAACAGATAGTGACTGAACTGACTTTGAAATGTCCTGCTTCATGGAAATGTCTCTGGATACCATGGGCCTGTAGGCTGAAGATGGATGCCCCAACGGTACAGAGGAACTTTGGGTGACTGTCCAGGCAGCAAAATGTCTCTGTCATTTCTAGAGTTTTGGATTTCTTGTTTACTTAGGTAATATTATATTCTTCTGGAGTCTATGATAAACTTGAAGAATAGATAGATAGTTATAGTTTTCCATTGTTATGATAAAAGATAAAATAGATATAAATATTGTAACTGTAATTCTTGATAACTGTTTTGTTATTTGTAATTTTGCTATGTTAAAGTTAAAGCCTTCCTTTTTTGTTTAAACAGAAAAAGGGGAAGTGATGTGGGAGTGTCATATATCAATCTGTTGATTTCATTGGTTAAGGAATAAAGAAACTGCCTAGGCCCCTTGATAGGCCAACCCTTAGGTGGGTGGAGTAAACAGAACAGAAGGCTGGGAGAAAGAAGCTGAGTCAAGGAGTCGCCATGATTCTCCCACTCCAGACAGACGCAGGTTAAGATCATTCCTGGTAAACCAGCTCGTGGGCTACACAGATTATAAGAAATGGGCTAGTCCAGGTGCGAGAGCCGAGAAAAGGCTAGATATAATGGGCCAAGTGGTGTTTAAAAGAAAAAAAAAATAAAAGGGCTAATAATGAATCTGATAAAAGATGTATAATGTCTCTGCATAGAAAAAATATAAAAATATTATTTAAAAACCTAAATAAGCAAAGAGGTCACAGTTAAGAATTACAAGCATTGCTGCTGTACATACGCCAGCTTTCTTCAAGTCCATAGTTATGATGCAAGCCAGTCAAAAATTCCCACAACTCTTTGAGAAACTTGACAAGTTGAACTTAATATTTCTGTGGGGATGCTGGCAGCATCGTAGAGGACTAAGAACATACTGGATGAGAGCCCTACACAAACCTCTTCACAGATGGGACCAACTTAGGAGGAGGCTGGCACTGGTGGACAGGAAGAAGATGAGGTCTTTGCCTAGCATTAGCTGCATGCAAACGGGGGAGGAGGGTTAAGTTTAATTCCAGCCTTACACCATGTGCAAAACCTAAGGGGTGTAGTGCATAAATATGAAGAACACCACCATACTCCTGAAAGATTATGACAAATTTTTATGGCTATGACATGGTGAATAGTGTCTTCAATATAAACACAAACAATGCTAACTACAATGCAATTTGGAAACACTGAATTCCATTAAAATTAAGGACTTCTGATCAGGGGAAATAGCTCCGCCACTACGCATGGGGACCTGAGTTCAATACGTGCAAGGAGAGAACCAAGTCCTGAAAGTTGTTCCTTGAGCTCCACATGTACCCTGAGGCATGTACGCATGCATACATACATGCATACACACATACATACACAAATGCATATATACTATATAAATAAATGTAATAAAAATTTAAGAACTTATATTAATAAAAGTGGCATTAATTTTTAAAAAGGCAAAACTCGCAAAGATACTCGTGAGGTATAAGTGGCGGAATATTTGTATCCACAATATATAAAGAACTCTTACAGGAAACTCAGGACAAAACAGGTCCTTTACAAAGAAAACACCCAGGTGCCCAGTGATGGTATGAGAGATACATATCACCAAGAGACAATGCAGGTTATAATCATAACAAGATGCTCCTAAGAATAAACTAAAAGTGCTAAAATTATCAACCAGACTCAACACATGATAGTGAAAATTCTTATACAGCTCATGGGAGGTTAGACAGCATGCTTAGACAGCAGTTGAACATATTTACATATGTTGTACATACATGTGGCCTATGCTTCGTTATGCAAAGAGGGCCATACACACCACACCAGGAGCTCAGGACTGTTTACAATAGCATCGGCCACAGTGGGCCTAAATGGGAAATCCAAATGTGTAACTGTTAAATACACAATGAACTATGTACAGTAATGGAAATGAACGTATTTTGATTTAAGCATATTTGAAAGACACTAACTTCTTGCAGTTTTCATCCCTATCTGAATTCAAATAATCTCACCTTTGGTCAGTGATGTCTCTTCCGGCTGTGTCTCTGAAGAGTTGGAGTCTTTGATGCTACTTTGCCATTTACCATGACAACCCCAGAGGCTGTTTGAATACTTGGTCCCCAGCTGGTGGCGCTGTTTGGGAAAGTTGTGGAGCCACTCTCTGATCATAGTCACTGTGATGTGACCAGCCAGCCCCTACTCCTGCCACCATGCCTTCTCTGCCTACTGCTATATCTTTCCGTGGTGCAGAGATGTCCCTCTGGAACCAAATAGACCCTTTCTCCCTTAAGGTGCTTCTGTCAGGGAATGTATCACAGCCACAGGTAAATGACAAAGATATCTCGGAGCTGTTTCCACTCGACAGTTTTCCTTCAGTGACAGGTCATGGTCCAACAACACAGTGTGGTGATCAGGGATGCCCGTTGCGATTGGAGTGGCCATTACTTCTGGAACTCTGTTTAGGAGAAAAGACACTAGGGACCAAATCCAGGGCGTTGTTCTTGCTAGTCAAGCTTCTACCACTGGGTTATAGTCTCTATCCTCTGGTTCTTGGAACTAGATAAAATATTCCATGAGTTCAACTTGATATTTCTAATTAAAATTCAGGGCCTCGTGAGATTTGCTTCTTCTATTATACCTTTATCTTTCTTCCACACTGAGAAGCCTTCCCAAAGGCTTCTCAAGAACCTGGGCGATGATAGGATTATGATAGCCTGCTAAATTACTCTCTGGCTTTATCCCACATCATGAGAACAGCCTCTGAATAGCGATGCTAATACAACCAGCCCCCATGAGGAAAACTGAACCATGGTTTTCAAATGTCATTTTCTTTCTTTTTCTCATTTTTATTAGTTCTTTGAGAATTTCCTAGAAAGCATTTTGGTCATATTCACCCCCTCCTCCCTGACCCCTCCTCTCTTCCCTACCCAACTAATTTTGTGTTTATTTTTCAAACCCCATTAAGTACAGTTTGTGTTGCCTGAATATTCTTGGCTATGTGGTCTTCACTGGAGGGTAGTCAACCCACCCTGAGCCCTTGCAGACTCTCCTCTCAGCATCTTCAACTACAGGCGTCTTCTCAGCTAGGGCTGGCTCGTTTTCATGGTCCACTACATTGTTTAAGGCTGCATGACAGCTACATGTTATTATTCTGTATTCTTCATTTGTATTAACTCTGAAATCCGCATCCACTTAAGACCCTTCATTAGCTATAGCTCAGTATCTGGCTTTTGTATCAATCACTCTGTATACAGAAAGAGCCATTAAAACAGTTCCCTGAGTTCTTCTAGGCGGATATCAAGTCTGTTTCATGCTGAGGCACTGTATTCAAATCATGGTTTTCCTTGTTTTCGTCACGTGTTCTCAGCATTTGTTAGATCTCCACATCGGAAATATTTGTCCTTTTTTTCCAAATCCCTTGACCTCTTTCTTTCTTTTGGATTTTCAGGTTTTTTTTTTCTTTACCCACTTTCTAGTTCTCTTAAGCTATTCTCTCTCTCTCTCTCTCTCTCTCTCTCTCATACTTGTATTTCTTCTGGTTTAGTTGTTTCTGTAATCATCTTTTTCTGTGTATTTCTAGTTCATTCCAGAGTTCTGCCACCTCATTTGTGGGTTTTGGTTATAATATATCTGTTCTGTAATGCCATGTGTCTTTTACTTCTGTCTTTGCGTTTACTTTGAAGTACCAGATTACAGGTTTCACCTGCTTTGTGTGTAAGCGTTGTCTGAAAAGGAGGTGTTCGCCTATGTTTTCCCCTTGGGATAACGTGTGAAATTGGACTAGATGCTTTCTGATGCCCACTATGTGAAGTTAGTTTTCTCAGAGTTTCTGAAGTGACCATGGTTTCTTCAAACAACCCTAAATATATGGCAGTTCCCCTCCCGAGCTCTCCTGGCAGTGTCCGCTGCCTGAGCTCTACCTCAGTCTAAAACTTCCTTTCTTCCTGTTGATGCTGTCCCGTGAAATGTGTATCCCGTGCTCCTGGTGTCTCTTGTGGGTGGCGCTTTGAATGAGATGTCTCCGCCTTCGCAGGCATCTGAATCCTCGGGTCTCAGTTGGATCTCTCTATGGGCAGGTTTAGGAGGTGTGGCCTTAATAGAGGAAATATACCACTTGGAGGCCTGCTTCGAGGTTTTAAAAAGGCATTTCCGGTATGCCCTCACCCCCCTCTCCTGTGTTTGGTGAAGATGTGAGCCCCGGCTCTCAGCTTCCAGCTCCCACCAAGTGTCTGCCGCCTCTTGTCATTCCGTTCTCATCAGATGGACCCTCTGGAGTCATAAACCCCAAGTAAGGGCTTCCATTGGCCATGGTGTCCTGTCACAGCAACAGAAAAATAGCTAAGGCAGGGCGGGAGCAGTCCTCAGAAAAGTCTGAAAATCTTAGTTAATTCACTTCCTTTAACTGTGGAGGTCCTTCCTCACCCCCCTGGAGAGCGGGGCACCCCTGCTGTGTTTCAGCTGTGGGCTTGAAGGGATATTTGAACACCTGGTTTTCTTGCAAATTTTTTAATCTGGTTTTGATTTCACTATTTGGCTCCTAGTTTTTTTTTTTTTTTTTTTTGGTTTTTTTTTGATGCTTCCGTATATGGCTGTGATGAATCTGAATAGTTTTCACCCTCCCCTCCCCTCTGCCCCTCCCCCTTTCCCCACGGAAGCCTTTCTTCTTCCTAATAAGACCGGTTCCTGCCTCCGCATGTACTGGGTGTGTGTGGCCCACTGCGTGTAATTAGAGCCGCCTGTGTGAGCGCAGCTATAGTTAAGGCTGCCGTGTATTTTCACGCAGAGGCCGTGGGAGATCCAAAACTTACTTTGGGACTTGGAGTGGGGAGGGGTTAGCACAGAGATTGAGCACTGCCGAGCATGTGAGCCTGAGATTTTTATCCCCAGCACCTCCAAAGAAAAACAAAAATAAAACCCATGTTGACATTCCACCGGGAGGAGTTATCTGCCCAGTTACAGCGTAGTTTAAATCAGCATCAAATTATCAAAATAATAAGAAGAGCATAAGAGAAGTCACAGCAGTAAATGTTTGAACCCAGAGTGATTCAGGGCAAAAGAATGTATTATTTTGTATTTACATGACATGGAATAATAACCAAAAAGGAGCCAGCAAGCCTCCTTCAAAATGCTCAGTGGCTAAGGGCATGAGCTGCACAACAGAGACCCAAGCTCAGTCTTTCTTGGCGATACAGAAAGAAAGGCAATTGGCTAGGACTCTCTCAGACCAGAGCACCGCTCGACTCCAGAGAAGCCTCTTGTTGCGGGAGATGATAATCAACACAGAGACCCACTCCGGATCAGTCAATCCTAAAGGAGATGTTTTCATAAAGCCTGTCCTCTCAAGGCTCAGGTATCTATGTTGAAGAGAAGGCTGAAAAAACGGTAAGAGCCATAGGTGGGAGATGAATACAAAGAAACAGCACCTTCAGACACAACAGCCCTGGTGTACATATGAACATACAAACACCGGGACCGCACACACAAGACCCGCACAGCTTCCAACGGGACAGAGAAGGGGAGGGTGGACACAAAGGCCTGCCCCAGCCAAGGAACCGTTTGCCATGATACCTGCTGGGAAAGGGAAATTTTCTGCAATGGAGCATCCCTGGGCATATCAACCACATTCCAGGGCAGGTCCCAGGTCCAGGAGTTGTTGACCAACACAAAATGAGCTCTGTTTTCATGTGCTTCCTTTTACATGTTTGTATTTGTTGTCTTATTTTTTGTTTGTTTATTTTGATTTTCATTTTTTTGCGGTATTTTGAGAGAGATAAAAATCATAAAGTTGGATGGGTAGGGAGGTGGGGAGGAGGGACTTGGGAGAAGTTGAAGGAGAAAAAAGAATATAATGAGAATATATTATATAAAAAAATCTTTAAATAAAAATATGGAAAAAGAACCAACCCCACAAAGTCTTTCAACTTCCCACACAGGTACTGTGGCTTATCCCACCTCTCTCATAGAGTGCACATGTGTACCAATAATGTAAAACATAAATAGTAAATAAATAATCCTAAAAGCAAAATATTCACAGAGTTTGCTGGAGTATAGTTATTTTGTTTCAGTGTGAAGCCATGAAATGCATTTTTGCAGTTACTCACAGATTTTCCTCCGCGGGTTTGAATAGAGCTTGCTTCTCCTTTCTCGTGGTGGTGTAGCCTCCTTCGCCCTTTCTACATACATTTTCTCCTCCCGCCTTTCTAAGAGACACAAGCACTGGCTAGAGGAAGAGGAAATGCTCTTGGTAAGGCGATGCCCCCCAGAGAGCCGGTGTCCAGTGAGCTCCTGAAAACGTCCATGAGTCGGGCTCTAAGACTAATTTTAATTTCCAACACTTAACCTCAGCTTTTTCAAGAAAGGAGCGGCTGACGGCAAGTTCCACTCCCGTTCGTCTTAAAAAGGGAAATAGCATCCATTCTGTTGTTCAGTAAAGACAATTATTGAGCCCTCACTTTGTGCTGTGGGCAGGGCATACAGGAGTGATGCAATAGCCTGAGGGATATGTAGTCTTGGGATGTGCCGGCTTTGGCAGAGATGCCAATTCTGACATTAGTACAGAGCAGAGCCATGCCTATAGGGATGTGCTTGTAACAAAAACACATGTTTAGGATTACATCAGTGTCGTTCTCAAAAAAAAAATCTCCCCAAAGACATTACACCCTTGAAACCATGCCAGTTCCCAAGGCTCGCTGTGACCAGCTGTAGCTTGAACCCTGGCAAGCCTGTTTGCCGCTGTTCCCTCTGGGTTTTAAGTGGAAGCCAACTTACAGTGGGGTCTTGTCAGGAACTAGAGAGCCAAGCAGTGAGGCTTATTTCAGATTAAGTTATGATTAACGTACTTCAGGCGCACTTGCTGTATAAAGTACATGCTGCAACACACCTTAAATAATGGTTTTTATGTCAAATAAATAACCACTTGCTAAGTTTTGTGTAGTAAAGGAAGAACTTTATATCCAGGCACTTCAAGTACGGGGATGCAGTATCTGAATGGTTGCTAAGCAGGTCGCATTCCATTGGGGGATCTGATTATAAACACCTGTAGTGACTATAAAACAGCATGTATACTCTTTTTTCCTTTTTTTCTTTCTTTTTCCTTTTTCTTTTCTTTTTTTTATTGTCTTGTGCTTTTCCAGGTTCCTTTTAATAAAAAATAATAAACCTTTTAGATGAAAAAAATGTGTCTTTTATATTCTTGTATTACCACCCAGTGTTCCCTAAGTCTTTATATTGATCATGATGAGGGTGGAATACAGAAGGAACCCTCGATTTTTACTGTCTTCAAGCCATGCTTCATTATGGTTGAATGTTTGTTCAGTTACTTTATGTGAAAAGATAAAAGCCAACTCCACCTGAATGCCCTTCAGAAGTTTACAATCTCATAAGGAAGTTCTTAAAAAGTCAAGGCCCGACATGATAGCACACACCTGCTTTCCTAGTACGAGAGGCAGAGGCAGGGGGATCACTGCAAACCTGGTCTGTGTAATGAGTTCCAAGCCAGCTAGAATCAGACAGCAAGAACTCGTCTCAAACAAGCATAAAACACGTGATCAAGGAATGAAACTAAAATCTCTCTCTCTCTCTCTCTCTCTCTCTCTCTCTCTCTCTCTCACACACACACACACACACACACACACACACACCCCTTGCCTATCAATGCCTGAGGCAGGTGGATGAGCTGGCCCTGAGGTCAGAAGGGTGAGAGAGCTGCTCCTGCCTGCCACCAGGGGTAACACTCGGGAGAGCAGGCCCTGCACCTGGCTGGGCAGCACAAGGGAGCCAATCCCATTGGCAGAGGTGTGGGCGAGTCAGCCCCAATATGTGAGCATGGAAGAGTGTCCCCATTACTCACCTGTCATGTGGCAACATGGGCAGGAGAGAGATGTGTGCCGTTCCCCCCCCCCCCAATCAATGCCTGAGGCAGGTGGGAGAGCTGGCCCTGAGGTCATAAGAGCTGGAGAGCTATCCCTTGCCTCTTCATCTGCTGTAGCACGGAGGAGAATGGCCCCTACACCTTGTCTGGGCTAAGCAGTAGAGCTGACCTTGAGGACAGAAGGCAGAAGAACTGTCCTGCCCCTTGCTCATCTCTGCAATGGTCATCCAGGCAATGCAGGAGAACTCACCCCGGTGGGGAGGACAAGGGAGAGCTGGCAGGCTGACCAACCCTAGCCAGGCCCAGAATCAGGGTTATGAGTTGGCCCACCTCAATATTCACCCCATATATGATCTGCTGGGGCACATGAAGGGTTTAATCCCTAGTACAGATGGGCATGGAGGCACACGCCTATAATCCTAGCATTGAGAGATGATGGTAGGAGGGTCAGAAGTTCAGGGTCATTTTTTACTACTTAGTGTATTTGAAACCAGGCCACATGCATTAAATCCTGTATCTGAATAAATAAAAAGTAAAATTACAAATTAAAGATATTGTTATTGGTCAAATAAAATTTCCCTATTAAATTTTAGTGTCTGAAAAGTATTTGGCTTGTTTATAAAATTTGCTTTAATCTTTCACTAAAGAGCTATCGATTGTTTTTATGTCTGTCCGCCCTGTTCCCCCTTTCCTCTCATGTATCTGGAAATCTCTAGTAAGGAGGAAATGATGATGGCAATTTTGCTCATCTGACATCTTCTTCCCATTAATTTTCTGATCATGTATCTTGCCTAGGAAAGAGAGTCTTTCCAAAGACGGCACGAGACAGCCCGGCAAGCGCTCATGGGAAAGACGCCCCGTGGTCACACGCTCCTGTTTCAAAGGTAGTGATCTCTCACACCGGCTGATGCCTGAGTGATCTCAGATGACGTTCCAGTGTCTACATGTACCAAACGAACCCTCAATCATCCATACAGGCAGAGATCGCTGCACCCAAACGGACACTCGTGGTTCAGTACCAAACTGTTTCTGAAAGTTGGAGATCTTCATTTATATATTATTCTTTTAAGAGGCACTCTATGCCTATAACTGCTAGAACTGATGGGGTTTTTTTTTTGTCTGACTGAAAACAAAATGGCATTTCTAGTAGTGTTTGAATGTACGTATCCACCAGTAGCAAGGCTGTTCATGACTGAAGGTTAATAGCATCCTGTTGAGTTCCCTGTCACCACTGTCCAAACAATGGTAATTGTTTGTGGGGTCATAAATCCCAGAAGTGTGAGGACCATGGTGTCTTTATTAATCCATGAATTTTTGGTCCTGGGTATAAACTGTTCATGCCTGTCACATAGCGAGAGCATCATGGAGATTATGGACTGTGACAGTTATTGTTCTATTAATGACTATGTATGAAAAGGTTTAGGTTTTACTCAAAATAACCAGATAATGGGATAGTTACATATCTCTTGTTATTTTCTCATTAATGTCAAGGGTTTCAATGTTCTGAATTCTCCTTTCTATGTGACCTTTTAGAATATTTGAGTAATGACCATGTCTTAGCCTTTTGGCTGAAATCAGGTGTAGAATATTTGAGTAATGAAGTGGAGAAAGTCCCAGGTTTTATAAAATTGCTAAGATCAATAACCAAATCTCAGAAACAGCATTCAAAAGTGCTTTTTAATAAGCTAAGAATGCAAAGACCCAGGAAGCTGAACCTTAAAAGCCATTTGAAGTTTTCTCTGTGTTGCCTCTTTTGTCCGTGATACGTGTTGGGAATCTTTACTCAGTAGAGACGAAATTAAATTTTTGTCAATTTGCTATAACATCAATGAAAGTAAATTAATTTTCCCCACATTAGGTTATCTTTGAATGGTCCAATTCAAAACACAAGGCTGTGTGATATATATAAAGTGTGCTGGAGGGTTGGGCAGGTGGTAGCTAGAAGATACTGTCTCCCCCACCCCTGCATCTGAAGCCACCGCCTCCGTGAGCACTGGCAGCAGATAGCATGCATCTCCTTCACAGCCATGATCAGAGGACCTAAGCAGTTTTAAATACGAACTCCACATGGACCATCACAGCAGATGGATGCTGGGAACATACGTGCATTTCAGTGGAAGGTGGTCGCTGTGTACACAGCATCTCTAGCAAGGCTGAGGTGAATGCCGCAGGTTTATGCCTAGTTAATGATTATTTTTCTTGCAAGGCAATCTGAGGGAGCAGGCATAGCAATCTGACACATTTGAGAATAGATGAAAGATAATATTTCATAACTAGTATTTAATTCAGAATATAATATTAGAATTTTCAGAAATGTTTTACATGGGGACCGTTTCAAAGAATTCAATTATAACTGAAATAGGGAAATACCTATTTCAGTTTTTCTAGCAATTAGTATATTGCTATTTGGTTAGGCCTAGATGGACTAGGGTTATAATGGAGTGCACATGATTTGCCAGTATCAATGGTTTAATGGATAAGCAATGTTTCCAACAATATCTGTGTGTTTCACCTTCAAGTTAGGCTGCAAAGGGCAAGTTCCGAACTGAGTGATTCCAAGTGGATTCTACTGACATTTGTAGTTCTGTGGATGCAGTGGTCAGTATTTAGGTTTTGCATGTGTGTATACTCCATGGCACTATAGAATTGTTTCTGCTTTCAGGGGCCCAGTACCAATACCTACTGTCAGTGGCCTACAGTATTTTACAACATTAGAGGAATTACAGACAAGTTTTGAGTTCAATGAAGATCATGATAAAACTCCCTTTGGACCATACCCTGAAATAAGGTCAGTTGGGTTGAAACAGTTATTTTCTGCAGGTTTTTTTTTTTTAAATCGCGATTTTTATCTGTAAGCTTCAGAGAAATTCTGAAACGGTGCTGCAGGTCCGCCTGTCACTGTGATGCGCGAGGAGCAGACCTGCAGCGAGACGTGGAGCAGTATGAGGGAGGGGCACAGTAAGGCAGAGCAGGTGGAGATATTGCATCCAGCAGCGGATAAAACAAGAACACGGCAGTGCCACAAGTGTCCCTTCTGGTAGAGCGGAGGGGTATAGCCTCGTCCTGCGGTGACTCAGCGGTGACCTGGACTCCTGGCTTAGCCTTGTCCCTGTTCACCGCCTCTCGGTTCTCTCAGTTTCTCATTCCAAGGTCATCCAGTAGCTTTTCAATAACAGCCTCTTTAATGTGGAAGTGAGCCAGCTTGGTGCCTGTAATTTGCAACCAACGTCTCTAACTAATGCGCCATCGACGGACTGCTGACATTTAAAAGGCCATTTCAAGGTCCTAATGTTCTGATATTTCAAAAGGCGGTACAAATGCTGCATACAACAGGTTGCTTAAAATTTTATTTCGAGAGGGCCGGGGAGGTGACCTAGTGGGTAAAGTGCTTGCCACACAAGCATGAGGACCTGAATTTGGACCCCCAGCCCCCAAAACTGGGCACAGCAGTGCACATCTGTAATCCCACAACCCAGAAGACACAGTCAAAAGGATCCTTGGGCTCTGTGGGCCAGACAGTCTTGCTGAATAAATTTGGTGAGAGACTCTGTCCAAAATAAAGGTGAGGAATAATTGAAAAAGACATCTAGTGGCAACATCAACCTCTGACCCCCACACGCACACACATCAGCACACAGACACATAGACATAGATGCAGACATGCAAGCATGTGTGCGCAAAACACACACTTTTTTTTTTTAAAGAAATTTAAATGCCATTAGGGGCTGGCAAGGTGGCTTAGCAGGGAAAGCGCTTGTGCAAGCCCGATGGCCTGAGTTTGAGCCTCAGAATCCACAGAGAGATGAAACATGAAGAACAGCTCCATGGAGCTGCCCTCCGACCTCCACAGACGCTCTGTGGCTCACACGCGCGCACATGTGCTCTCTCTCACACGCACTGAGAAATGAATTTGACAGTTACTGAAATGTTGTTGGAGTTCTGAAAAATATCGACGAGGAGGCAAAAGCTGTTGTGACTACTTATGCACATTTAAGATTAATAAAAAGTTTGCACAATGTGAGTTGGAAAAAAAACACCAGAGACCTTAACAAATAAGAGAGCAGAAGTTATGCCGTGTTTACAGAGGGCTAATAAATACGTAAGAGGAACACTGTTCAATCTTGCTTGTAATTGGAAAGCAGTTTCGAGTAATGGAGCACTCCCTGCTTGGTGAGTTAACAAAGCCTCTTACTAATTATTTTTTAAGGCAGAGCAGAGAAAGATGCTGTGAGAGGGTCTAGATTTTGTTGGGGGAAAAATCCACAGCGTTTTGGAAATCAGCTTGAAACGGTCTTAGTTTTGCTCTTTGTTCCTGTGGTAGTAACACACAGACATGAAGCAACTTGGGAAGGAAAGGACTTATTTCAGCCTCCACATCCAGGTGACAGTCCTTGGCTGAAGGAAGTCAGGGCAAGAACATGGACGCAGAAGCTGAAGTAGAAGCCATGGAGGGGTACAGCTTATAAGCTTGCTCCCCATGGCTGGCTGAGCTTGCTTTTTTTTATACAATCTAGGATCACCAACCCAAGGAAGGCCCTCCCCTTGGCCAGCAGGGGCTTCCCACATCAATCATTGATGGAGGAGGGTCTATGTGTTACTTTCATTGGTTAATAAAGAAACTGCCTTGGCCCTGATAGGACAGAAAATTAGGTAGGCGGAGTAGACAGAACAGAATGCTGGGAGAAAGAAGCAGATTCAAGCAGATGCCATGCCTCTCTTCTCCAAGATGGACGCAGGTTAAGATCCTTCCTGGTAAAACACCACCTCGTGGTGCTACACAGATTATTAGAAATGGGTTAAGCAAGATGTGAGAATTAGCCAGTAAGAGACTAGAGCCAAGCAGTGTTTAAAAAAATACAATTTGTGTGTTGTTATTTTGGGTATAAAGCTAGCAATGCAGGAGCTGGGCAGCGGGAAATGGCCCGCTGCTCCTCACTAAAGAGTGGAATCAAATGCCCCCATAGACATGCCCCATACCAATCTGATGGAGACAAATTGTGGTTCCCTCTTCATGGGTGACTCCATGTGGCAAACTGACCAGTAGAGATTACTTAGATCAGAAGTCTAAAAATTGTGTTTACTATGGGGCCACTTATTTTACTAGTGGGAATTGATAGTGTCTTGGTCTATTGAGGCTGCCATAGCAAAACACTATGGGTCGATATTATATAAAAACATAATAAATGTATTTCTCATACCCACATACCCACATGAACATACATGCATGTGTGCAGACGACACACATACATACACATACTCATACGAATACAAAAACCACACTTGTTTCTGGACTCCTAGCCATAGGATCTATGCTTGCTTGTTTTCTACACCACAGTTATGGTCCATGCTTTTCTCTTCATGTCCTGCATTGGGTTTGCACAACGGATAAGAAGGTTTTGCCATTGCATGCAGTACTTAGCCACGTCACCTGCTGCAGACACTGTTTAGAACTAGGTCAGTGGAGGCACGTTTGTAAATTACTGACCTGACCTGACAAACGTAACCCATAAAGCCATGGGTGTAAATTCTATGACTATTAGGAGATTTGAATCTCAAGACCATTTTCATTTTTCATGTTTTCTGTAGCAAGGATCCCCATAGTTCTATGAAGTATTCTCAGTTATTTCATGCTTGTCCGTGGTCCAAAGATGTTCCTTATGTCCAGCTCCCAGAGGGAGGGGTTTCTTCACGCCCAGGATCAGCAACAAGCGACGAAGTGGATGGGCCCTTAAAAGGTACGCATTGTTCTATGTGAGGTGTCTGTACTTACTGCCATAATCACGCATCCCCTCTTCTGCCCCTTCCCAGTGATTAGAGGGTCAATGACTGTGTCAAGTCAGAGGTGCCCCACTGTAAGAGATGAGGGACAGAGCTCTGAATGGTTAGTCACTTAGCAACTCAGAGTAGAAGCCACGATGATGGTTACTGGGGTCTAGGCCACAAGCTCTCGGGGGTGGGAGTGGTGGTTCTGAGGTGACTCCACCTAGTGAAAGTGGAGGAAGGCACAGAGGGTTTCAAATCGCTGTCCAGACTCCTGAGGAGGAGGGGTGGACGGGCGGAATTTTGACAGGTTTAGTGTTGAAGGATCCTGCCCATTCTTCCCCTGAACTCTCTTTCTTACTCCGGAGCACACATGCGAATGCGTGTGTCTGTGCAGAGACAGAGTGGTCACTGCACTTTTCCCCAAAGGCTGCGTGGCCGTGTTCACGAGTAACGCTGAGTGGAGAAGCTCTTAAGCAACATGAGAAACTGAAGGGCTACAGGTCAAAACGGGAAGGCCCCAAAGTCAGGATGGAAAGGGGCACTTTCCCAGTCACTGGTAGAGGGATGCTTTAGTTGGCAGAATTCCCCAGAACCTGGAGGATAGGAAGAAAGGAACTATGCCCAGCCCCAGGAGATGTTCTTCCTGGGAACAGGAAGAGAATGCTCTGGCCAAACCCCTACTCATGAGTGACTAGAGGATCTCGAAAGAAGCTAGAGGTCATAGTTTGCCCCAGCCGTGAGGACACAGTGGGTGGTGTTACCTAAGGGAAGGAAAGACTAAGGCAAGGGCCTGCCAAACAAAAGTATACAATCATCTCTGAGTGCATAGGAAGGAGAAGAAAGACCAGGTCAATTGACCATTCTTTCTTCTCCTTCTCGCCTCTATCTCCCTACCTGTCTCTTTCCCAAATCCATGACTTTGGTTTGGTTTTGTCATGCATTTAGATTAGCCAGAGTCATTTGTCTGATCGGTGGATGGGAACTACCCACTGGAGCCTGGGAGCAGGGGTAGGGGCGGGGGAGCTCACCAGTGGGTCCTCAATTGAAGGCAGTGACTCTCCCCCTTTCCCTGGTTCTGTCAGTAGGAAAGAGTTCTAAATAAATATTAAAAGAATTAAAATAAAAAATAAACAACTGTGGTAGATCCCTTGGATCCCTTGGATCCCTTGTCTCACATGTGTGATGCTCCTCCTCCCAAAAAGTTCTGGTCACTGGGCAAATCTGCACAAGTTAATCTTGTCCAACTGTGTGCATAAGATGTCGGGCTTCCTACTTTACCTTAGGATGGTATTTGTCGCTGATCTTTTGTGGTTAAGGAATTCTAAACTTATTTTCTTGGTGTACCAAGGGACTAACGGCATGCACCATCTTTTCTCTTGCTGTTTTCCAGTTCTGCACATACCATCCTCTCTACAGGAAAAAGCACCTGCCCAGTACAAAAGATACTCTGCAGCTCCAATAACTAGCCCAGGTTCCAACATCAAACCTACCCTTCCTCCAATCCCACACGGCCGCAGATAAACCGACGCTGTGAGCTCGGATCTCCACACATAAACCGGCACCATTGGCGTCTGATCTAAACATGAACAGTGGGAACCTTGTTCTAACGAAGTCCAGTCCTTCCATCTTATTCAGCTATGGCTCTCAGCCGTTTCTCATGCAACCAACTCATGACCCAAAAAAGATTCTAAATCCCTCAATCAATTTATATTGTGATTCTCTGAAAAGCATACTTTATTTATTTTTTGTTTGCAATATTAGCTATTCTTAACTTTTAAAAATGTCATTTGAAGTTTTCTTTTCCCACAACTGATTTTCCCAGCCACTTCCTGTTTTGAGATCTAAGATACCAAAATCTCCCAACATATTTCATTTTATGCACAGCATGACCTTTGGGTATATTCAACTAGGATTGTATGATTCAGATTTTCAGCATTATGACGACGTACTCAAGATATTAAGGTTTTTAAATTCTAATTATGAAAACATGATAGAGCACCATTTAACATGTAGTCAACATGGTATCAGTTGCATCTCTCAAAGAGAATGAATCAGTATAATTTGGGGAGCTTGTTAGTACCACTAAGGAATAAAAAAATATCTTAATTCTTTTAGTTCACCTTTTCTAGACCAATTATGTACTGCTTGTTATTAGAAATATTTTCAAACAACTTTCATTATCCTTGTGATTTCACTCCATGGTTGGCAGGAAAATAATACTGAGTACTTGAAGCGGGTCCTCAGTTAATGTGTGCCCATAAGGCTATCTTCACGACGAAAATGTCAGAACATATCCTTCTGGATTGGTGAGTGGAACCAAGACCCTCTGCACAATACTACTGCTATTGTTGACTCTGTTGACTATTTTTTATTACCTAATGGCATCCCCATCTTAAAACATTAGCCCTGCCAATAACCTTTTCTCCATAACAAAAATGCCACTCCAACACGATCTACTATTGGTTCCTTTCTTCCATCTACTTTAATTTACTACAAATTGGAGCAGATTGGACTTTGTGTTAGTTAGCTCTCTGCCCTGTGACAAGACACCTAAGATAAACAGTGTAGAGGAGGAAGGATTGACTTTGGTTTCCAGTTTATACCATGGGTCTCTGGTTCCATTGTTTTGGGTCTGAGACAGACAGACTTCTGTTTCTGCAGGAGCTTGAGGTGAAGAAAGTTGCTTACCTCAAGGTCACCAGCAAGCAGAGAGAAAAAGGAAGGACCCAGGGACAGGATGGAGTCTTCAAGAGTATTCCAAGGACCTGGTCCTTTCTACTAGGTCTCACCTACAAAGTATCTACCATTTTCTGATAGCCTATCAAACTGCCAACCCATGGGTGAGATCAGAACCCAGCAAGGTCTTGTTGAAAGCCAGCAATGACCTTTCTCCACATGTGGGACCAGCTGGAACCAGCATGTGGGAAGCAGTCATCCTCACCTCCTCCAGGGTGATGCTGAGGTACTTGAGGGGATCTACCTCTTCCTGGGGTGCTGGAAAGATGTTACACATTGTTTAAAAAAAAATCACTGTTGCCAGGTGGTGGTGGCACATGTCTTTAATCCCCCCCACCAGCACTCCAGAGGCAGAGGCAGAGGCAGGGGGATCTCTGTGAGCTTGAGGCCAGCCTGGTCTACAAAGTTCCAGGACAGCCAGAGCTGTTATACAGAGAAACCCCGTTTCGAAAAACAAAACAAAACTAACAAAAAGAATCACTGTCAGTGCTAACAGTAACATCCATAGGTTCATGTTATAAGCACCCCTAATGCTCATCTTACTGTAATTAAAGATATTGATGGGGGAGGGGCTATTTCACTTCATAATTGGCAACTTAGCAACTTGCCAGCCTTGAACAAAAAGACTATCCGTACATGGACACCTTGAGGAAACTACACAATAATCACAGCTGCTTGCCCTGCCTCTTCAAAGTGTATCCCCGGTCAGCACTCTTTCAGTTAGTCCTGGACTTCTGGCTATTGCAGAACTTGATGATGTTCTAACTATTTTCATCTAGGCCAAGGGAGAGTACTTCCTGTCTGACAGCATCCATTTATTCACAGAGGCAGAACTGTGTCCATCTCATCCTGTGCCAATTGGCTCCACCTCCTAGTACGATTATAGCATGTGGTAAGATTACCTCATGCCACAGGTTAAACCCTGACGTGAAGAAAACTTAATCTTATTCGCCAGTCCATTCGGAACAATCGCAGCCCATCTAAGATTGCTCCCTCTCTAGCTTTTCTTTTTAGATCAAAGCCAGCTTCCAGGAAGCCACAGTTGTTCAAAACATAAGGAGGTGTCAGCTGGCTAGTGGAAGAACTCACATTTGAATATATCCTGTTTGTCAGAGTCCTACCATTTCTACCATTCCAGGTCAATTGTATCAACCCTCCTTTTAAGGTAACTTTAGCTCATAAATGTACGTAAGAAGCCATATACTTCCTGCCCTGGGGTCAGTCTCAGCATGATCTGCTTTGGCGTCCACATAATCACCTTTCCTTGACGAGGTCCCACCAAATGGAAGCATCGGTTGTGTGGTGATCCTGCTGCCTGACAGAGCTATAGGTGAGAACCCAGCCTATGAATGCCCCCAATTCTCCATGCCCCACTCAGATGGGCTGTCTCTGCCCCTGAAGCTATCTATGCCTCTTGTCCCCTCTGTGGTGCTAAACTTAATCTGTGTATTAGATTTTCCATAACATGAAAATCATCAATTCCAAGACTCTATCTCAAGCCAATTAAATAAAAGCTCGGGTATCTCATTTGTTAAGTCTCCAGAACGAATCCCGTCTGCAGCCAGGTTGGGAGTCATTTCTCCAGAGTTTAGAGGGGACTTTCTAGCATGACCTTATCAGAACTATAAGATATTTTTGCCTTCAGTAATTTATGAGTGGTCCTCTCACCACACAACCTAATTATTTTGTCATAATTGTCATGACATTTGAAAATATGTTCTCTTCCCGAGTAGGCTTCTATTCTTTGTAAACGGGTGTGAATATTTGCCTGCATGTATGTCTGAGCCCCATGTGAATGCGGTACCTGCAGAGACCTCTGGGGCTGGAGTTACAGATGGTTGTGAACCAGTATGTGCGTGCAAGGAACTGAAGTCAGGTTCTCTGGAGGAGCAGCCAGTGTCGCTGTGCACTGAGCCATCTCTCCAGCCCCTAGGGTTACTATTTTTATATACTTTATTTTACTTTTACTGTTTAGTCAACCTTCTGGTCACATCCTTGTTCTTTCTATTCTAAGCTATTAGAGTTTTCTCCTACAGTTTTCATGAACTAGTCTATTACATATTAATTCTGTAGTTCTTATTTGTTATACCCACCCATCCATTTGTTATACTAATCCACTGCTGTTAGGGCGTATTTACTTTAAGTAGGCTTTTATGTCTGTTTTCTTATGTGGTATTTGCTTTGGTCTATTCATGAATTCTGGCTTCTGAAAGCAATATTCAGTGTTCAAGAAGGCTTTCTGTGGTACACTGTATAGAGATGTCTGTGTTGTTCATACAATAGCCATTTGCTTGGAATGTGACTTAATGTGTAATTACTTTAAATGTAACTAACTACTGTAGGAGATTGATGGCTGTCATGTTGAAAAGCCTAACACTGGAAAATTCCTCAAGATTTTACTCTTTGGGTTCCTATAGCTACTTTCAGAATTTTTTAGGGAGGTAGATTATGAGTAAATAAAACTACCTTTAAAAATAGCATACATTTTAAAATCTTTATCAATTTTATGTGCTATTTCCTTAAAGATTTGAAAAACCATCAGTGGATTTTTTTTAAAAAATTTAGTATGCAAAATGTTTCTATTTCTACTAATTAAGTTTTGTTAATTGTGCTATTTAAATTGCCAGACACATCCTTTTTTTATCAATTTGCTCCAGAATGCATAATAGCAGTATTTAGTGCCATGATATAATTATGTTTCTGTCCCTTTCTTATGTATCAAATAGTTTTTGTTCTATCAATTTTGATGTTATGTTAATTAGCCCATAGATGCCCAGCGCCATTGTTAAGAGCGCCCAGATTTCATCTGGTCTTAGTATCAAAGGGCCCCTTTGTTCCCCATTCTATTCTAGTGGACGGTTCTGCTTTGAACTTCCCTTTGGTGACAGCACCACCGTGCTCCCCTTCCCTTGCTCCACTCACCTCGCCTTTTAATCAAAGTCTTTGATTGCAGTCTCATTTTGGTCTGGCTGTGTTTCTTTAGCCAAATACAAGTCTGACTTTTACTTCAATTATGGAACAATGCTGGTTTTTTTAAATTTAGTTTTACTATAAATTCAGTCCCGTTTCTATCATACTGCTGTATATTTTCAGATGGGTTTGAGACTGCTGGGGCCGCATCTTTGTTGTTGGTGCTGTGTTTGCTTCCTTCCATCTCAGTGATGGGTCTGTCTTTTGTTGCCCACGTTGGTCCTTTCATCGTGTAAATTAAAACCTCTTTATTTCTTCTTCACAGTCCTAAAATTATCCGGTTCATTGAGAGTTATAGGCTCTGTATGGCATGGTGGCGTGTGCCTATAATCTTTTCGATTGGGAAGCTGAGAAAGGATGATTATGGAGTTGAGGCTAACCTAGGCTATGTGACAACTTCAAGGCCAGTTTACATCACACAAAAAGATCTTGTCTCAAAATAAAACAAACAAACAAAACCCAAGAGCTGGGGATGTAGTTAAGTAGTAGCATACTTGTTTATCACATACAAGGCATTGGGTTTGATTCATGATAGGAAAAAAAAGTCTTATAGATTCACTGTTTTTCCCAAATAAGCCTTTAAAACCCGTTTTTATATTAATAGTTCATTAAACCTGAAAATTTTGAGGACAAAACCCAAATCCACGATAATCCAATTGAAGCAAGCTTTATTTGGACGTGCACCTGGGCCTGGCCAGTCCGGCTGCCTCTCCCTAAGTCAGGATTTCAGGAAGCAGCCCCTGCTGGCCCCTTGAAATCCTTTCTAAAAGTGAGGTAAGATGCACATAGGGGCAAGAGTGGGCTGTTATACATTGTTAGAAGAACACAATGGAAGGGAAGGAACAAGAGTAAGGATGTGCACAGTGTGAATGGGGCCGCACGTTCAGTGTAGGTGGAAAAACAAGCTTTACCATTTACATCAGCTCTAAGAAACAGGAATTTATTCTTAATTACCAACAACACTTTAACTTGCAAGGACTTGACACAGCACAAAGAGGAACTTAGCCTGCCCAGGGTAAACAGAAACTTATTCTTAACTGTATTGGCTATGAACAGAAACCTTAACTTGTTCCTGTTTTGGTTACACAATTTGTATTGCTTTATATTTAATATTTTTACTGTTTTAGCCCTCTCTGAACTTTTCAGTAGTTTCAGCGGGTTTTTTAAATTGTTTTCTTTTTTTATTTGTTCATTGGTATTTTACAATGATGTATGTCTGTGTGACAGCGTCAGAAGAAGCCTGGAACTGGAGTTACAGACAGGCATGAGCCGCCATTGTGGGTGCTGGGAATTGAACCTGGGTGTTCCCTTAACCTCACATTCTCTCCAGCATAAGTTGTCATCAGTATTTTTGATCTTGGCCTTTCTTACAGGTGTAAGATGGAATCTCAGAGTGGTTTTGATTTGCATTTCTCTGATGGCTAAGGATGTTGAGCATTTTCTTAAGTGTCTTTCAGCCATTTTAGATTCCTCTGTTGAGAGTTCTCTGTTTAGGTCTGTACCCCATTTTTTAAAATTGGGTCATTTGTTCTTTTGATGACCAATTTCTTGAGTTTTTTGTATATTTTGGAGATCAGCCTTCTGTCCAATGTGGGGTTGGAGATTTTTTTCCCATTCTGTAAGCTGCCGTTTTGTTTTGTTGACCGTGTCCTTTGCTTTACAGAAGCTCTCAGTTTCAGGAGGTCCCTTTTATTAATTGTTTCTCTCAGTGTCTGTGCTGCTGGGGCTCTATTTAGGAAGTGGTTGCCTGTGCTAATGTGTTCAAGCGTACTTCCCACTTTCTCTTCTCTTCAGTGTGGTTGGTTTTATGTTGAGGTCTTTGATCCATTTGGACTTGAGTTTTGTACATGACTATAGATATGAATCTGTGTTCATTTTTCTGCATGTTGATATCCAATTATGCTAGCACCACTGTTGAATATGCTTTCTTTTTTCCATTTTCCATTTTTTTGCTTCTTTGTCAAAAATCAGGTGTTTGTAGGTGTGTGGATAGATATGTAGGTCTTTGATTCAGTTCCATTCATCCTCCTGTCTGTTTTTATGCTAGTACCAGGCTGTTTTCAGTACTGTAGCTCTGTAGTAGAGTTTGAAGTCAGGGATGGTAATACCTCTAGAACGTCCTTTTGTTGTACAGAATTGTTTTAGCTATCCTGGGTTTTTTGCTTTTTCATATGAATTTGAGTATTGTTCTTTCGAGGTCTGTGAAGAATTTTGCTATGATTTTGATGGGTATTGCACTGAATCTGTAGATTGCTTTTGGTAAGATTGCCACTTTTACTATGTTAATTCTACCTACCCAAGAGCATGGGAGATCTTTCCATTTTCTGGTGTCTTCTTCAATTTCTTTCTTCAAAGATTAAAGTTCTGGTCATACAGGTCTTCCACTGTTTAGTTAGACTTACTCCAAGATATTCTGTGTTATTTGTGGCTATTATGAAGGGTGATGTTTCTCTGATTTCTTTCTCAGCTTATTTATCATCTGTGTACAGGAGGGCTACTGATTTTTGTGAGTTAATTTTGTATCCTGCTACATTACTGGAGCTGTTTATGAGTTGTAGAAGTTCCTTGGTAGAATTTTTGGGGTCACTATGTATACTATCTTATCATCAGCAAATAGTGAAAGCTTGACTTCTTTTGTATCCCCTTGATATCCTTTTGTTGTCTTACTGTTCTAGCTAGAACCTCAAGTACTGTATTGAACAGATATGGGGAGAGTGGACAACCTTGTCTTGTTACTGATTTCAGTGGGATAGCTTTGAATTTCTCTCCATTTAGTTTTATGTTGGCTGTTGACTTGCTGTATATTGCCTTTATTATGTTTAGGTATGTTCCTTGTATCCCTACTCTCTCCAAGACCTTTATCATGAAAGGATTTTGTATTTTGTCAAAGGCTTTTTCAGCATCTAATAAGATGATCATGTGGTTTTTATTTTTCAGTTTGTTTATATGGTGGATTACATTGAAAGATTTTCATATGTTGAACTATCCCTGCATCCCTGGAATGAAACTATCTTGATCGTGGTGGATGATTTTTCTGATGATTTTTCTTGGATTCAGTTTGCTACTATTTTATTGAATATTTTTGCATCAATGTTCATGAATGAGATTGGTCTGTAATTCTCTTTCTTAGTAATGTCTTTGTGTGGTTTGGGTACCAGGGTAATTGTAGCTTCATAAAAAGAGTTTAGCAATGTTCCTTCTGTTTCTATTGTGTGGAACAATTTGAGGAGTATTGGTATTAGTTCGTCTTTGAAAATCTTGTAGAATTTTGCACTGAAACCATCTGGTCCTGGGCTTTTTGTAGTTAGGAGACTTTTGATGACTGTTTCTATTTCTTTAGCAGTTATAGGTCTATTTAATTTACTTATCTTGTCTTGATTTAATTTTGGTAAGTGATATTTATCCAGAAAATTGTCTGTTTCCTTTAAGTTTTCCAATTTTGTGGAGTACAGGTTTTCAAAATATGACCTAATGAGTCTTTGGATTTCTTCCACATCTGCTGTTATGTTCCCCTTTTCATTTCTGATTTTGCTAATTTAGATATTTTCTCTCTGCCTTTTGGTTAGTTTGGATAAAATTTTCTCTATTTTGTTGATTTTTTTTTTCGAAGAGCCAACTCTTGAATTGTTTTTTTCATGGTTTGATTGCTTTCTCTTGATTTTCTTTAAGGGATTTGTCTATTTCTTCCAATATTTTGTTTATCTTTTCCTCCATTTCTTTGAGGGAACTTTTCAATTTCCTCTTCAAGGGTCTCAAACATTCTCCTAAAGTAATTTTTTAGGCCATTTTCTTCTGCTTCATCTATATTTGGGTGTTCAAGTCTTGCTGTTGTAAAACCACTAAGTTTTGTCGGTGTCCTGTTGCTCTTTGTGGTGTCGAGTGTGTTCTTTCTCTGTCTACCCACCATTTCCTCTGATTGGTGTTGCTGGGGCTGTGTCTCTGGTGATCAGTCTTCCAGGTGCCAGCAGAGCCAAGGCTCATATGATTGTTCCCATGGTGCAGTCAGGGTCATGATTCCGGTCATTTGGAGGTTGCTTGGTGTTCCTAGATGTCATTCTGCAATTCCAGAGGTCATTTGGGACTGCTCCTGCTGAGGTCACTGCCTTAGGCCTGCTCCGGCAGAGGTCTCTGGCTCGGGCCTGCTCCCTCATTGGTCACTCCCTTGACCTGCTCCTGTGGAGGTCACTGCCTTGGGCCTGCTCCAGTGAAGGTCACTGACTCACGCCTATTCCCATAGATGTCCCTGGCTTGAGCCTGCTCCTGTGGAGGTCCCTGGCTTGGGCCAGGTCCTGCAGAGGTCACTGGCTCAGGCCTGCTCCTGTGGAGGTCACTGGAGGTCACTGGCTCAGGCCTGTTCCCTCAGATGTCCCTGGCTTGGGCCCCATCCTGCAGAGGTCTCTGGCCCAGGGCTGCTCCCTCAGCGGTCACGCCCTTGTCATGCCTGGATTTTTACATGGTGCTGGGAATCCTGACAAGGGGCCTCATTCTTTCTTGGTAATCACTTGACCTTCTGAGCTATCTTCTCAGCCTTCATTGTCTACAGCTAGAGCAGAGAGTGGAGAAAGAGGGGCATTTCAGAAAGCACTTCTATAGAACCAAAGAATTCCACCTGGACTCTCTGTTTCAGCAGGATAGAGAAGTGACAGGTTTAAACACATTTTTTTTTCTATCATCAGGATATGTTTTCTTCCTGCTATACCTAGAATACTGTGTTGAATGGAAAATCAGTAACTCAGGGATAGGGCAAGGCACGCATTTGCATGCTGCCATGTGATTCTAGATGTCTACACTCCAATTTCTAGAAAGGACTGAGTTTTCAAATGTGTGTGTGTGTGTGTGTGTGTGTGTGTGTATGAATGTACATCCTTATCTGCCATTTTCCAGAAGGGTCTAATGACACTTAAAGAGGCAAATTCAGTTTGCTCAAAGAAGCTACTAGCAAGGAAGGAAGTAAAGTGACCATAAGCTAGAAACAGAAAGTGGGTGTAGAAGCAACCCTGCTTCTTTAAGGATGATTGAGAATGACTTGGAGCATTTCCCTCCCAGCTTTCCCAAAGCAGACATTGAATGAATATGGGTACCACAGTTTTGGTAGCTTAGGCAGCCCATAGGTTCTGAACAGGAAAGCCATTTATCACGTCCTCCAGTGTAGACTGTATAATAAAAACATCGTGCATCTCCTCTCACCTCCACCAATGCCGTTATTAGAGAGACTGTGTCTGAGTTTGCAGTGATACAATGATTTGTATCACTGTGTGCAGCTGCTGTCAGAATTCCTGAGTTCAAATCCCGCACCAGCCAGATTTGATTTATACAGTCTCCTTGGCTCTTTGCTTCTTCAGTTGTTAGGCTGAGTCATGGGGATTGATGGCTATTTCCTTCACTAGAACCAGGGGTTGGGGAAAGATTGGGGGGAAATGTAATGAATCAGATTAAACAATAGCAGGTAGGCCTCCGGCTTTAAGCCCCAACCCTCTGTGACTGGGTCTTGAAATAGAATTAATAACCAAGTGGTATGAAGTGGAAAGGAAAGAAGCATTTCCCTGCTGATTCTCAGAGACACATTTGTCACATTTTAATATCCGTAAAATCGGGGCACATTTTAAAATTGACGGCTTGCCATGGTTGAACTGACAGCATTGTTTCTCTTTCTTGGTAGAGTATGAAATGATGGTGTATATTATAAGATCCTAGATTTGATGGAGTATGGTGGGGATAAGTATCCTAAGGAGCCAGCTGTTCATCAGAGGCAGCTGAGGTATGTTAGGGCAGGCAAGTGGATCCCTCCAACATCCTGGCAATGAATGAGGGCTAGAGCTGCCCGCCAAACGTCCAGGGATGGCCAAGAGAAGGTTGTCAGCAGGAGCAAGAAGCCTTCCTATGGCTAGCTCTCTCATTAGCCTTCTTTCTCAGGTCCCAGTAATGATGGAGAGTCAGGAAGTTGCCGGTAGCAGGAGAGACTCCATTCCTCTACCAGGAGCAGAGTCAAAGGCCCTGAGAACCTGCCGGGACCCCATTTGTAGCTACTTCTTATAAATACACGTTTCTTTCCACCAACCATGTAGGCCTGCCTGTTGTGCCAGCAAGACTATTACCAAGGCTTCCACTTCACTCTTGAAACATGCAGAGAAGAGTTTATATCCTTCTTCTCATGGCTCATATGGAGTTGTATTTTGTTCACATATGTGAGAAAGTAAATAACTTCCACAAGGATAAATAAGATACTTGAGAGTTGAAAAACAAGAATTTCAAACAAAGAAATAAAAAGTAAAAATCCTCAATTAAAAAAAATAGTATCACAAAAGAGAAAATTTCCAAACAACGGATCAGGTGAAAACATTAACTTCCCAAGTTCAAAATCAGTATTTTTAAAGAATTGCATTAAGAAATGTAATCACAAATCTTAAAAAAAATAGCCCTTAAAATTAAATAGTTTAAGTTTATGAATGAATATGAAACATAAAAAAAAAAACGTTTGAATGAACGAATAGGAACAAGAAAAAGAAGGACTAAGATAAAGCAAGGAAAACCCTGAGGACACAGACATCTACCTAACAAGCATTTGTTACCTGTTTCCCTGTATAGAACATTGTCTCCCTAGTGAAACAGACCAAAATCTGGAAGGAAAATGGGAAGGCTTGAAAACCAGGCCTTAGCTGAGACAGAACAGCAACTCAGAGAAGGCCTCAGGAATCTCACAGCGCAGGGCCCACGTAGAGGCCACGGCAGGAACAAAGGTGAGAGGGCTCCCAGGAATCACCCTCTTCCCATGAACCACACCAAGCCGGTCAGACACTTCACGGCTTAACAAAGGCTTCCCGCGACATGATGGATGGGACACGGCCCGTGTACTTGGGAATGCAAACAGCATGTTACATTTCTGATGCTTTTTCTCAAGTGCTCACGGTGTTGACGCTTCCCTGAAGTGTGTGATTAGTGAAAACAGATCAGTCCTCGGCCATATTGCTGGCACGGGGAGCTGTATGGGAAGATGATGAAATCTCCTCCATACTGTAATCAGCTCAGCATCAGAGAGTCTCCGGAACGGTGCTTTCAAAGCACACGCGGCAGCCTTGTTAAACCGGAACTGTGAAACATGACCACAAGGTGATCCGCTAATTAGAATGCCTCCATCAAATCCAAGTGGCTCCATTAGGGTCACATGCAGCTTGCCCTGGAAGGACAGAGGTCTGCGGTTTTTTATATCTTCTCTTATTTGTTAGCATGCAAACAGCTTCGGGTTTTTTATGAACCCAGCCAGTTGTTGGCATGAGAGATTAGTTCAGCCATTTGATGAGGTGAACTCCACAGCATGTTAAATTAGAATCCCAGCCACTAAAGCCCCAAATCTAATTTTCACCCTAGTTTATGAGGTTCTCGTGAAAACTCTATTATCCTAATGCATGTTTCTAATGCCTCAACTCCCAGAAGACACAGTACTTCCGACCGATTGTCAAACCAAAAATATTCTCAATGGCCACAGTAGAATATTTAAATTTTATATTTACTGGGTCATTGAACTTAGGTACAGCTATCTACTCTATTTTCTCTGAAATTGCAATAGTTATAAATCATAGCAAAATGCCTGATGTAGCTGTGAGGTTTGCAAAATACAGACTTTACTCGGGCCACTAAGTTACCAAAAGAGTAACTATGGATTGGGGAATGTACAGGATAGAATGATTGACCAGCATGTACGCAGCTCGGATTCCAACCCCAGTACCACATAACCATGGGTGGTGGATCACACCTGTAATCTCAGCACTGGGGAATAGAGCCAGGTGGATGTGTTCAAGGTCTTTCATTCTCTGCTATATAGTAAGTAGTATAGTAGGCCAATGGGGTACATGAGACCCTGTCTTTAGTGGGGGGCGGGCTGGAAAGATGGCAGGGGGATGAGAGCATTTGTTCCTCTTGCAGAGTACTCTGGTCCAGCTCTCAGCATCCACACAGTAGCTCCTAACTATCCTTAACTCCAGTTCCAGGGAGTCCAACACCCTTTTCTGACCCCTACGGGAAACCAGGCACACATGTGGTGCACATCCATACATGCAGGTAAAACATTCACGTACATAAAATAAATCCAGGTGCTGGGATCACAGATGTGTACTCCACACTTGGTTTTCTGAGAAAGATAAGAAAAAAGAAAAATAAAGAAGGAAAGAAAGACAGAAAACCAATAAAAACACCCAAGAATAACGATCCTTGCCTTGTTTAGGAAATTCAAAGATTCTGTACAAAACATGGTTTAGAAACGAGGGGGGAAACAGGAAGGGACACTATCCTCAGGTGAGTGAGGTGGCTTACTTCATTGTACAGTGCCAGAAACTGAGCGTGGAATCAAGTCTACACACTCGTAATGCTACAGACACTCCTCACCCAGATACTGTAGGGCTCGCTCCCTTTCCAGGCTTTGGTCACGCCTCCCGGTCTCAGATCCTCTCTGATCAATTTATTTATAACCTGTCTCAAGACCTGCCACCATCCCACCTTATACCCACCCCGCCTCATTCATCTCCAGACTTATTTCATCACCTACCACTTATTTTCATTGTTGGTCTTGTAAACTGAGCTTCCCCTTGCTAACATGTAAGCCCAGAAGCAGGAGGCAGCCACACTTGGAGTCAGAGAGGCATCACTTGATGTGGCCAAGTTTCAAGCTTTAGAAAAACGCCATTGTTCTCCTGAGACTGCATTTTCAGACTCAGTAGTAAGATTCTGGTGTTCAGCTTTGATGATAGATGAAATTATAGTTACTTCATTACTTTTCCATTTTTGCCCTTATGCTCTTGTTAATGCAATTGTGGTCTTTCCAGTGGAGTTCTGGGCCTAGCACCTAGATGACGTGGCTCACAACCACCTGTAACTCCAGCTCCAGGGGACTCTGACACCCTGCTCTGACCTCCACAGGCATCTATGCATGCATGTGTGAGCCCCCCCGCACGCGTGCACACACATGCACACAATTTAAATAAATAAAATCAAAATAATCAGCTCAATTATGTCTCATGTGTCCAGTTTCTCTATCATATGGTCAGGGGTGATACTTACGGTTGGAAAGAGCTTTCTATCTTAAAGTGTCAGATTATTTTCCAACTCCATATTAGCAAATTGCAAACAGCTTTAACAGATACAATCCTTCTCCATATTTAGTATGTTCTGGCTTTTCAATTTCAGCCAGTATGACACATGTGATGTACTGTATCATCTGAATTCTGGACACATCCCCCTGTTCCTGAGACTGAGTGTCCTTTCATGGTTTTTGACCATTGAATTTTTTTTGTTCTGAGAAATATGTCTCATGATGTACTGTTCATGTCTTTTATATTCTCTTTTTTCCTTAAAAAGATGAATTATTTCTTTGTTTGCTTTAGAAGTTCTACGTAGATGCTGAGAGTGAAGGCTCCATGGGTTTAGTACGTGGATATGTTGTCCTTATGTCGCCCTGCCTTCTTCCTCTCTCTTGTTGCTCTTCTCACCAGACTTGGAACAGGAAGAAACCCCATCCATGTCAGCTCAACCCATCACATCATACAGGAATCCCCAGGAGGCCCACTCTTCCTCCTAGCTGTCCCATTCCTAACCTTCCTTTTTTAGATAACTTGCTTTAAAAAAAAAATGGTCCTTTGGTATGTGAATTATTCCCCTTCATTTTTAAGTTGGGAAATGAGTAAATGTTCTCTATTTCTCCCTTTAGGAACCATTTGGAGTCAATTCGGTTTCTATATTCCTCAATGACCTTAACTAACTGAACATAAGGCACAGCTTATGGGTGCTGACGGCTGCCACATTGCTTAGCGCACTGCAGGGCCATGCGTGTGTGGGACTCATGTGCATGCATGCCATGAAGGGAGGCAGAGCTTGCCTTTTCTTCTTCCTTTTTCCTTATGACAGTCTCAATTCTGCAGGAAACTTAACTCTGAATTTACAAAAAAATTCTTGCTCTCAGGTTGAGAGTCTCAAGGATAAATTCTGTGAGATCAAGGGAGCCTGCTGGCCAACACATTCCTTGTGCCCAGCACTTTGTATATAGTAGCTTGCCCAGTAAATAGTTGACTGATTGATTATGTGATGTATAGAGCCACAAAATGTTGAGCCTGTGTATCTAGAAATCTGAAAATCTTCATACTCTGTGGACCAGGACATCCACTTCAAGGGATATTTTCTAAGAAAGAACTCTGATCAATGCAGATGGATTTATAAGGAAGGTTTTCATGGGATCCTTAAAAGATAGAGAGACATTACATGAATGGATTTACTTAAATAACCATGAAACCCCCACATACTGGACTGTCACACTCATTAAAACGGGTTCTAAAGAACAAAAGAAGTATATGCAAAGCCGTTGTAAGTGGATGAAACAGCTGAGAACTATCTGTTTAATCAGATCCTCAGACTGGCATATGGTGTAAAGGTGTGTGTGGTGGGGGGAGCTAAAAGAACACTGGGTGGTGGTGGTGCATGCCTTTAATCCCAGCACTTGGGAGGCAGAGGTAGGCATATCTCTGTGAGTTCGAGACTAGCCTGGTCTAAAAAGCAAGTTCCAGGATAGCCAGGGCTGTTACGCAGAGAAACTGTGTCTCAAAAAAAAAAAAAAAGCTAGAAAGAAATATACCAAATGTATCCTGTGGCACCAGTACCAGATATGTTCATCTTGATACTATTTTTGGCTTAGGAGTCTCTAGAAATCTATCAATTAATTAGGATAGCATACTTAAAAATAGCAATTCCTGTCTCTCCCCCTCCCTCTCTCCTCTCTGTGTGGGTGTGTGCACATGTGCACACATGGGAGGACAGAAGTTGACCTCAGGTATCATCATTCTCCACTGAGCCTGGATCTTGCCATTTGTCTACCCTGGCTGGCCTGTTAGCCCCAACACCCCCACCTAGCCTTAGAGTCGCAGGTGCATGCTGCCAGGCAGAGCTTTAAAAATAGAAACAATTGTTTTGTTTGCTTTTTGAGACAGGGATGCTGTATGTAACAGCCCTGGTTGTCCTGGAACTCTTACAGACAAGACTGGCCTTGAACTCAGAGATCTGCCAGCCATTTTCTTTCAAACCACCATGAATTCTTAATCCTTCCTAGAACATTGTCAGTAATGGGCTACTTCACCATGTATTCTGAAATTTTATCATCATATCTTCCTGGTTTGCAAAACAGAAGGTTGGCATCATCCCTTGAGGGCATTCTGGGCATCAGGAGTGAAGGAGGTACATAACATATTTTCTATCAGCACTCTGAAGGCTTGTGGCTGTCACCGTGAAGCATATTTGTGGCCTCAGAATGCAGTATCCGCAGGGGTATGCGGAGTTCTGTTTACTTTGCAACAGACACTTTCATTCGCTCTTGGCGGGAGATTGTCAAGCGCCATGCTCAGCATTGCTGCCTCCCATAAATTATCCACTTTGGCTACATTTAGGCTACTTAAGGATGCTTTGGGGACTTGAGGTTATTTTTATTAGAAAATATTGTGATCTTGCTGTGTGGGTGATTCCAGTTGAGGTCACCGTGGGACCCAGTCATCATACTTGCCTGAGATATGTATCCATAGGGTCACAAGCCCTCCTGCCTTGAGGCAATGTCCATTTTTCCCCCTCGACAGCTTCCCCAAATAGTTTGCTAGAGATACCCTGGGAGAAATTATGTTTTGGCAAGTTGGGAATGCCTTCTGGGTTCCTCAATGGCAGGGTTTGAAGGAATAGTATGATTGTTCTGCTTTTAGGGATCTTCTAAGATTGATTGAAGGCTCTGTGGCCACCCAGGAAGCAGAACTTCCCCTTCAGGTTTCAAGTCAAGGGATGGGAATGGATGCAGCATCAATGGCCAGGGTACCTGATGTGGCATATACCACAAAGGGTATCACCTCCTCCATGGAGGGGGGACTCTAATGCCAGGTGGATCATTAGAAAGCTCTGAACCAAGCCCCCATTCCTTCCTCAATTCCGTGGCAGGGAATAATGTCTACCCTATACTGTTCTCCTGAGCATGAATCTGCCTTTGGCTTCCTCCCCTGCTCTTCCTTGGCATTAACTGCCCCACTTCAAGTCCTTCATGCTTCTATGGCCAAAGAGTTTGTACACTGGCGGGAAATTCTAGGAGTAACAACACACAAGGAGAAAGCCAAGGCCATGTGTTGAGGGGCAGCCACTGGAGCTGCAGGGTCACTAGGCTTCAAGGTACCTGGTAGCCAAGAATGGACAGAATCCTTCATTCATCGTCTGAGCATCACACTGTTCCTCTCTCCACCCCTGCTTAAAGGAGCTAAAGAAGCTGGCAAAGACGGAGTCTGACAATATCACCACCCTGCCAGAAACGGGGCTGGTTTTTTCAATCAGTTTCCCCCTGTCAATTACAAGTGTCATTTCTGTCATAATCCAACACCATACTCACACCTTGAGTGAGGAGTGTGATTTTTGAGTACCAATAACAAAGTTGGACTTCCCAAAGACTTTTGGGACAAATTCCAAACGGCACAACAAATGCCTGACCTTCATAAAGACTAGAAGCCTTTTGTTTCCCAAAAGATGACAGCAAAATGCTAATCTTATTGCTGGTGACAAACCTTCTGTCACCATCAGCTGCCTTTGATTTTTCTGTTCCCCCTAAAAGCCATTCCCAGTTATATATTCTATTGGGTATGACTCTCTTTACATAATTAACAGCCTTCTGCAGAGGGTAATGGATGAGGGAAAACTCTGCGAGGAGGAGCTGGTCTCAATTCATCTCATATCTCTTACAGGAAGACATGCTCTTCTGCACCAAATGCAGAGGATGCGATGGAGGATTTCCACGGGGCCTTTCTAGAACGATCTACTAGCAAATTTGGGTGCATATTACTGTAAACTGCTGCATACCATGTGATTAGAAGATTAAGACAAAGTGAATTGCTAATCTTGTCGGGCCAACTGTTTTCTTCCTTGATAACATTTGTGTTATTCCACTCCGGGTGATGAAAGAGAGTAATTGGCTGTTGACACTGATTGAAGGAAGGAGACGTGTCTTCTCTTTTTTAAAAAAGAGAATTAATTATCTCGGTAAGGGAGGTAACAATTCCAACAACGGCTCTCACAGCTGCAAAACAGAAGTGAACTGTCAGGGTGTTTTCATCTCTTTCTTTCCCACCTGTTTTTCTCCCTTTGATAACATCTTTTCCAAGATTTAACACATTTACCAAGGAGGGGCGGGGGAGTCTGGGGAGCCTTCAAAAGAGAAAGAAAAAAAATTAGCTCTTGGAATTTGCAGCAAAACCACCGCAAATGTACGTGCGTGGCATTTGCATGTGTCAGTGTCTAAGGAAGACATCATAGGCAGATGGAGGTAGCTAAATCTCCTTATGCCATTCAAGTCATAGTAAAGCAGCAACAGACATCTGAAACTGACCATATGTCTGCCAAAGAAAAAGGATCCAGGTAAGTTGATACATCCTGGTTGACTGAAATCCTTCTCAACATATGCAGAGTAAAATGAATGAAAACCTACAAGATGTGGTGTATATCTGAACTGCAGCCTTTAGACTGGGCCTTTTCACTCACAGGTGGAAAACAAGGAGATGCCAAGGCACCTCACTGTTATCCCCAATAACACACACGGGACAGTTTGTTCCTTGTGTCTGCACCTTGAAGGGCTGCTCAGCTTAAAGTTGTCATTCCAAAGAAACAAGTCATGGGGTGAGCAGACTGCAGTAGCGGTTCACTCTCGCCAAAGGCATTTGCTTTTCTCCACCACTGAAACAACAAAGGGAGGGATTACGGTAGCTGCTGGGGAAACTGAGGCAGCAGTCTAGGGAAGACAGGCTTCCTGTTGCATCATGAAGATTTGAAAGTGGAGGTGATCCACAGGGAACTCCATAGTGCTTCCATGTCCAGAGCTAAGAGCTAATGAAGACTCCTCCTCTGCTCAAGAGGGAAGGGTTGGGTCATTCTACAAGGGCAAGACTCATGACACCCAAGGAGCTGGCTGGCAGTAACAGCTGGGTGGAGTAAGAGCATCATCAGCACTAGTGATGGCCGCATGAGGAGTTATTTAAAGCGAAGACTTGGAACTATAGATTTTATGCCTTGCAAATTGATTGTATTTTCACAATCTGTACTCCCTCCCCCATCTCATATAAGAAGTGTGGTTAACTTCCAATTTCTCTGGCTTTAGAAGATAACCAACTAGACATGGTGAGTTGGGGACTTTGGACCCTTGGGGGGATGACAGCATGTCTCTTTGCCTGAGGGACAGCCAGGTAGCAGTGATGGGGGACAAGTTTATGTGGCTCATAGTTCTGAAAGTTCAAGTATAACAGATGTCCAGGCAGGCCCTCATTTCTGTCAAAATGTAGTGGGGAAATGTAAAAGTGAAAAACTCTAGGACAACTCCGAGGCCTTTCAGCATTAGTGCTCCTCCCCTCCCCTGGGAACCAAGGACCTAACAACTTCACATGCACATACTGGAATGTTGGGGATTTTCCATCTCCCTGAGTCCTTATGAGTGTTCTCCAAATAGAACTCAGTTATTGGAATAGGGGCAAGATAACCCTTGGTGTTGACTCAGTTCCTGATGTTTTGACTTAATCCCTGGAAAGGGGTCAAAGTAACCCTCAAATGTTTCCTCTTACCTGATCTGGCAACTGCCCTCCATCCCTGGCTTAGACCAATCATTGTTAATAGCCCTTTGAATAAGCCAATCCTAATAGTTGAAGAACAACCCTGAGTCCACCCCCCCCCCTTCTATGGCTTTTTGCTTTAAAAATGGCTTGTGACAGGCATTTGGGGTGTTTTGGCTTCTCGAATGCTGAAAGACCCTGTCGCAACAGAATTAATTAAATCCTCTTGCTTTTACATCAACTGTGGTGTGAAAGTGGTCTCTTGGGGAGACTCCTCTGTGATTGGACTTCAGGGTCCAACAAAAAAAAAATCACAGAACCTGAGTGATTCAGGACCCACACTTGTTCTTTTTATAAAAAGCCTGTCAAGCTAATTCCCTTCTGAGGCAGACCCTCACAAGAAACTAATGCTTGTCACTGGGTCCTACTTGCCACTGCAATAAAACACCGGGAAATAATTGCTAAGGGAAAGAAACACTTACTTGGTTCCAGGTTTCAGAGGTCTCAATGCCAGGGTGCTGATTTTCATCACAGTGATGTCTAGGAGGCAAACAAACACCACGGTGGAGGAAGTATGGTGAAGCAGAGCCGCTGACTTCCCAGTGGACAGGAAGCCGTTGGGGAGACTCTGAAGGCATGCTCTCAATGGCTGGCTTCCTCCAAACTAGATCACACTTTCTAGTGGCTATTATTTCCTAATAATATCATCAGATTATGAATCCATCCTCGTGTTAGGTCCACTGATTAGCTAAGAGTCCTTATTTTCTAATTATCCCCCCGAAGCCCTACCTCTGAATGTTATGTTGGTGACAACGCCTCCAACACAAGCTCTTGGAGAGAACACTTCACATCCAAACCACAGTCTACCACCTCAATGTTGCCACACTAGGGGGCAAAATTCCAGCGTGTGAAACTTTGGGGGACATAGCCAAGCCATGGCAGCAGAGTAGGCAGAAGCATGCTGTTAACTGATCGGTCCAGAAGTTAAGTGTTATCATTCAGACATTCTCTGCAGGGATGAAGGGTGTAGCATCACGGGTGGGAAGTTCAATCTTATTTCTCTATCTAATCTCTCCCTGTATCAGAGAGCTTGGGATTCTTGGAATCTGCATTTTTCCATCTTTCCCAGCAGAAATCTTAGATGAATTCCTCTGATGTGATGGCAAGTGTTGTCAGTTTCTAGAATCTAGAATCACCCCTGGATAGGCCTGGGAGGGATTAGCTTGGCTGTACTGAGGTGAGCACACCTGCCCACTGTGAGTGGCACCATTCCCAGGCCGGGTCCAGGACTGCTCACGTGGAGAAAACAACACACCTTCCTTGCTGATTACAGATGGGAATCAGCGTCTCCGAGCTCCTCCCACTATGACTTCTCTGCTATGATAGAGACCTGCAACGTCGAGCCAACATACACTCTTTTTCCCCTAAGCTGCTTTTGTCAGGGTTCCTTCTCACAGAAGCAGGGGCAGAAATAAAGACGAACAGCACTCCTAAGATCTGGGTGGAGGACAAAGCAGAAGCCATTGACTTGCTCTCTGGTGTCTGTATCCACCTGCTGTAGCCGTGCCATTTTACAGCAATTTCTGCCATTTCCTGGGGTGGGGGGGATCGTGCCAACCCCAACCCATCCATCCTTGTAAAGAGTAAAGTGCTGGGTTAAGGGGCTAAACTGGGGTTCCTGTTCTATGCAGCTCCATACAATGCTGATGCAATTTTTATAAAAGGACGACAGTTTTCATTTCCTGAAAGAATTGCATATGCAGAGGCATCTGCAGAGGCCGGCGTTGTCTAGAGCTAGGCCTGGGCAACACTCTCGCACTAATTCTCATTTAATGGAGGGTTGAGGCAACCTAGTGGATAATGGGGAATGCAGTACACTTCATCAGTGCCAAAGATCCTGAATCATGAAAGCTGAAAACTCTCGTGATGATCCTCATAGAATGGGTGAAGATTCATTATCAAAGTCTAATTCGGGGATGGCTCTTAGCCAGGTAGATGAGATAACCTAATTAAAATGCTTTCTGGAACAGAACCGGGAGAGATGAAAAGAACAGTTAACACATACATTAAACATTCTGCAAACTACGGAGACCTAAGCAAATCATTGTAAAAGCTGTGATGTAATTACGTTCTGCTTCACATTTGACAGTGTTGGTTAAGTTATGTGCTTGAGCACCAGGAGAGACAGTACCTTCTGGTGTGAACACGGAGGAACCAGCCCTGGCCTGTCTTGTGACCAGATTTCTAAGGTTTTCTTTTCTTTCTTTTTTCTTTTTTTATTGTTTTATTATTATTATTAAAAATTTCCACCTTCTCCCATTTGCCTCTCCCTGCCCCCACCCCCTCCCTCTCCAGTCCAAAGAGCAGTCAGGGTTCCCTGCCCTGTGGGAAGTCCAAGGTCCTCCCCCCTCCATCCAGGTCTAGGAAGGTGAGCATGCAAACAGACGAGGCTCCCACAAAGCCAGTTCATGCAGTAGGATCAAAACCCAGTGCCATTGTCCTTGGCTTCTCAGCAGCCCTCATTGTCCGCCATGTTCAGAGAGTCTGGTTTGATCACATGTTCTATCAGACCCAGTTCAGCTGGCCTTGGTGAGCTCCTATTAGATCAGCCCCACCATCTCAGCGGGTGGGTGCACCCCTCGCGGTCCTGACTTCCTTGCTCATGTTCTCTGTCCTTCTGCTTCTCATTTGGACCTTGGGAGCTCAGTCTAGTGCTCCAATGTAGGTCTTCCTTTTCTTGTTTGTACTAGAGAACAGGGCATGAGCTCTGGGAGCAGCAAAGCCGATCCTCTGGGAAGAGTTGAGGTGCATTGTCGGCATTTAGCACATGGAGATTTATACCAGCGAGTAGAGGCAGACAGGAATCTCTCATTCCTGGGACTTTAGAGGTGGCAGAGTACCGAAAGCCCAGCTTCTGGAGTCTAACAGCTCAAAACCCAGCTCTAACACAGGGACAGTTGAGGTAAGTTAGGTGTTACCTCAGGCTCCTGGTGTGTCAAACAAAACTAATTTCCCTTACACTGCTGGTTTCCCAAGGGGGTTGCATTACATAACTATCAGAATCCAATGTTAGAGATTCTGGGAACCCCACACGGATGTGTTTGTGCAATCCACTTCTTTCACTGTGATAAATTCCAGCGATTATCATTATGAGCTCACTTGACTTCTGAGCGCGTGTGTGCTTCACAGTCGTGTATGGTAACAGAGCCATATGCTAGTGCTGATTAGGAAACAATCACACCTAAAATAGCTTCAATTTAATGAATGAGATGACTACATTAATTTGCAGATAAAGAACATCGCTGAAAGCTTTGGTTGTTGACAAATCCTGAATAGTCACGTGTTGTTTTTTTTTCCCTGGGAAAGACACTTTGTGACACGAGCAGAAAACTCAGTGATATGCACTCTTTTTGATAGGTGCTTGAATGATCGTGTAAGAAGGGGGACCTAGGAAGCTGGTCTCTGTGACATCTTCCCAAGCGCTGGTGACTCTTCCCAGCGAGTGGCATCTGGGGTAGAGATCTGTGCGGGCTGTACAACTGTTTTGCTGCTGGTATCAGAACCTCAGGGCACCACGTGGAAGAGCACTCTGCTCATGAAAACACACGGGTTACTCAAGGGCTGAACCAAACCATAACCTACCATCTCGAGAGCTGCCTCTTCTCAGGCCTGCAGATCAGAACATTCTATAGAGTCCAACATGTTTTGTGCCTGTGTGACGTTAGCATGCGGGGACTCCGGGGTCATTCCAGTTCAAAACTGTAGGCTGGGGACTACTTACACCCCCCCCCACACACACACTTCTGCCTGATAGAGACCCATGACAGCTGTGAAGAGGAGGGATCCTTAACGCTCTGTTTCTAGCAGCATCCTGCATTTTTGTTTGCACATGCATGTTACTGCACAGCCCGACTACCAACAGACCTAATGGCAAGCCGCCTGGCGCATGTGTGACTTCTGTGTAAAAGATTTATGTAAAAGTCATGTAGTTTATAGACAAAGGGGGCTGGTCACACAGAATTATAAAAATCAACATTTTGGAGAGATTGGCCGCAGATGCTACCACAGTCTTCTAGGATCCCAAAGGTTGGCCAGTCTACTTTAAACTTGGGAAGCAGAATCAGGCAGTAGCCTAGGAAGGGGCCTCTTCCTGGTCCAGCTGTATGACATTAGCTGCTGACAATGGCCCACAGTGGAACGTCCCACCACACGCAAGGAAAGAAGGGAGCGCTCTTGAACCACACACAAGCCCCTGAAGGCAATGGTGATTGGATGCACCTGCAGGGATTTATCACTTTTATTAAGAAACAATGATTGCAAATCCAAGATAAAAACCAGATGTCTGATGAGTTTTTTTCAGAGGTGAAAAATGGCTCTTTATAAGAAACAAAGGTAAACAGACACATTCAGTGCGGCAGAGCGTTTTATTCAAAGAACCTTCCTTTCCTCCTTAACTGCTCGAATATCTCATAAGGCTGGCAGTGATGTCTGATATTTACACAGCTCCGAGTCTGAATGCTCACTGATGTCTTCTGGCTGTTCTACACACACGGCTGCTACGGGTTCCCTCCTTTTCGGGTCTTTGTTCTTGAAATGAAATACTCAATGAAGTGCTCAGATGCTGAATGAGTAAGATCCTCGCTTCCATAATTTGTTACTTTTCAAATCACCCTTTTTGGGGAGGCTGAGGCCATTCTCTGGAAAGAAGGCAAACAGCACAGAAACGCTCGCCAACGTGAGGAAGCCCAGAGGCTTTCTGTGTGGCTGGGAAATAAGGCCACCTCCCACTTTGCTTGAGGAGTCTACTTTCCACCATTAAAGATGTAAATTAACTCAATCTGTCAAAGGCAACATGCGTTCAAGTGCAGACCAGGCCTTTTCTGTCTCTGGCTCTTTTGCTGCTTGCCTCTTGCTGGTGATTCTGCAGGCAAAGCTCCGGGCAAATGCCTGTGATACTCAGTGTAGACAAATACACACAGCTCTCCAGGCAGCAGTCAGCAACAGACTTCAGTGGCTGTGAGATGGGAGTGTGGCGGTCACCAGGAAGCCACTTCAAAACCCTTAGGAGTCTGTAACGAGCTCCTGGTGAGCGTCTTCCTGAGCATCAATTCTCCATGGCAATGCACACACCAGTCTCATCCCTCCTACCACCCGGCATCAAGGCAGCCGAAAGCAGGATAGCACTCTACACCCATCTCCAATAACAGCCCCCATTCCTTCTCATGGCTGGAGTCACTGGGGTATGTCCCCTTACTTGGCTTTCTTTTACTAGCCAGCTAATGAGAACTGGGAACAGTTGTGAGGAACCGTTATGAAGAGTGAGGAGGAGGCCTTGGCAAGCATTCATTTCCTCATGTAACACATGTCAGACACTGTGCCAGGCGCTGGCAGTTCAGAAATGAATTATGCATGCTCCCCAGCCCCTTCCATTCCTAGAATGTCTACAGGGAGGAAACTTCTAGAAAGAGAGAATACATTATAAAGTTGAGAGGCATCGGTCTCCCACCCCAGCTCTGGTCATAGCAGATATATTCCAAGACTTGAATATGTACTTAAATATTGTTCGTACTTATTTCCAAACACTACGCCAACCAATAGGGAAAATGAGCGCATCTCGTCTACGCTGGCAGTTCTCTCAATGTTAGCATGAACTGCCACAGACAAGATTCGGTCAACAACTTCAGCAGAAAGCCAACTGAGACCAAAACGCTTTGTTGATCTAGCAGGAGCAGAACTCCCCCTAATTCTATCTACTTCTAGCCGCAGAGAGGACCTTAGTTTCAGATCTTTACAACGTGGTTTCTCCGAGCGCACGTGTCTCACCTGCTCAGGTTCACTCAAACTGCTTCTCCGACATCATTTCCACCACCCGCAGCTAATTCGCTAATTTAGAATTATCCCTGACTTGGCATTTCCCCTTCCCCATCTCTAGGCTAAAAGGAATCAAGTAAGAAGGGACAGGTAGCAGGGATTCTCTGCTCTTGGGCTGGAAAAGAATATGCAGACAGTTCAGACAAAGCTTCCATGTTCACACTCCCTTTAAACACTGCCATGTTCCCTATACACTGCACTTTTCCAGCAGCGCTTACAGGAACACTATATAAAACATGCTGGACAGATATAAACACCCTATAAAACTCCTAAAAAGATAGCAAGAGGCCTCAAAGAACAGAGGCATGAGCAAGAATGACAGGTATTGCTCAGTAGGAACTAGCAAAGGGAATGCAGGTGCAGTAAGGGACCGGGGTACAACTAGGAAAAAAACTGCAAAAACCAAAGCTCGGTCCCAGAAAGGAAAAAGAGGGGTACAAAGGTTGAGAACCCTTGCAACTATCATGTGCTTCTCCCAGACCAGAAGAGGGAGCTACGGGGACACCGACCACCCTGGCAGGGAACTGCAGTGCTGTGCTTTGGTCAACTAGGCGGGAAGAAGGGAAAAGGAAACACACACCAAACCCCACCACCTATTGAACTATACGTCTGGTTAGTGTGTTGTTGGTTGTTTTAGTTGGATGAAAAGAAAATAAAAGAATCCACAATATGTATGGAACCCTGGGTTTGATCCTCAGTACTGCAAGAAAAAAGTTCAAAAACTGAAGCGATGTTTCTAATAACAGTGATAAAGATAGCATTTACAACAGAATGTTGGTTAAAGGAGACGCAGGGATTAAATAGAACTCAAGCACCCACCGTCCCCTCCTGCCACCTCGGCAAACACACCAGTCAGACTGTTATGTGGGCACACAGAAACAGTACATTTCCTGGTTAGCCTGTGCTGGCTGCCTCTTGCTCTAAAGTACGCTTATGTCTTAAGCTCTACATTGAGTTAAACTACATGATGTTTCTGAAGCTGAAAGAAAAGGATGTTTAGTAGACATATCTCTACATCCAGTGACTCTAGCCTTGGTAAGATGGCTTATTTGTCCCTTTAAAATTGTTACATGGAAAAAGGAACCAGGCCAGAGGAACAGCTTTTTAAAGAATGATTTTATGAATGGATTTGGAGATGAATCCCAGTAAGCAAATCCAGCCAGGGTAGGAAAGACAGACATCAGACTGTTCTCTCATTTGCAGTTCCTAGACTTTGTGTAGAGACAGAAAATCACGGATGTATATATGATCTGAAGGCAGAAGCAATACTGTACAGAGGAAAAAAGGGGCCTCACGGGCAGACAGCAGGGAGGAAGGGGGGTCAGAGGGAGAGGATGTGCTCAGTCGTATGAAAATGTCCTCCTACAGGACCCATGTGCAATGAAAATATACAATGAAAATTAAAACAAAAAAAAACTTTACAAAAGCAATTCTACAAAGTATTAGCAGTGTCTGTTAAATCCATTTTCTTCTATCTAATTAGCATGTAGGAGGAGGCAGGCTGGGCCCTGGTGGGCTCTGTCCTTCCAGCTGAACATTTGGTTTGTGAGTGCTCTGACCTCTTATTTGTCCCTACATCTCCTTAGTAAGACTCACAAAGTATTCGTCTTAAGAGGGACAGACATTCTGAAATGGCGGCTCCGGTTCAATCCTGTCTGCATCAGCCAGTCTCAGGTAACTACAAACTGCATCATTCTCACGGGATGGACAGGAGAGTGCAGGGAAGCTGAAGGCTCGGTCCTGTTAGGAGTAATCAGAATGGAGCCTCAGGGGCAGATTCTCCTGTTACACAGGAAGGAGAAACCACTTTATTCCAGCCTTTTAAGGGGACATTTAACACTTGGTATTTATAGCAAGGCTGGGCCAAGCGACACCACTTATTTTAAAGCAGTCAAGGAGTTTCTGGGTCCATGAATGGGGTTCGCATCTAATTCGGCATCTTTGTGAATAGAGCATTACCAGCACTGGGAAGTTGTCAACGGCCGTCTGTAAACCTGGGGACTTAGGTGGAGAATCAGTACCTGTATTTAATGTAACAAAAAAGCAAGGCCGTTTTAACTGCCTTCCCCAGGGCCCCGGAGGATTGGGGCACTTCTCTTTACTGCTGCCGTTCAGACCCATCAAAGAATCTTCAGACAATGGGATAAAGAACTACAGTGAGTCTAAGAGACGTGGAGAGCCACGTCTCAGTTTAAGAGCACAGTCTGCACACAGCAAAAGGATGAAAGGCCTTTGTCTATACGCAAGAGAAACAGCGAGTTTAGCTGCTTGCCGAGGAGCTGACAGCTAGGTAAGGTTAATGAGGGTCTCGGTCTAAGTGGAGAAAAGAGGAACTAAAACAACACACTCTTCAGTCACATACAGTCCAGCTGAGGGCACACACAAGCACACACACACACACACACACACACACACATGCTATCTGACAGGGTTACTCATTCTCAAGATTATCCATGACAGGAAAACCAGACCTTCAGAACAATCAGCAGAAGGAGGCGTGTTTCTGTATGTAAACATGTTCTGCTCACATGCAGCCTCCTACCCACACCCATCAGGAACAGTCTGATAATCTATGGGAAAACAAGACCTCACTCTGGTGGTGGGCTTTGACCTGATTCATACATCACACACACACCTATGTATCAATCCACTCATCAGTGATTTGACAGGCGGCGGCTCTCAGAGTGACAGGAAGAGGTGCCTTCTAAATACCGGGCCTTAAAGCTTGTCACAGACACACCTGAAAAATGAGTGTGTGTGGCTTCACGGGACAACTGTCTCTCAGAGCGCTGATGGAAGTGAGCTGTGCCTGGCCATGCTTCCGTCACCATGTCTGTAACCGGCTGAGGAGCTTCATAGGGGAGATGGATGGAAAGGGCTCCCTCTTCTCAATCCACTCCCAACCTCTTCCTTTCTAGTATGCCACGAGCGCTGTGGGACCGCTCTAAGAGCAGAAAGCAGCAGGTGCAGGAAGCATGTGGTCCTTGCACTGATTAAAATAATAAAGTGATTAAAGTGATACTCCAGCATCAGCTGCATCCAGCTCACGCATCACTGGGGCTCCGCCTCTTTCCCATCGCACTGGAGGGAGTTCAGCCGCATCATCCCCGGGGTCTAATTTGTCACATGCCCACCAGATCACTCGGTGCCCGACTGTGCCTGGAACATGGGCTACACTGTAAAGTGCTGAGGTGTGGAGGGGTGATGGGGAAAGACGTACACAGCTACAGAAGGGTAATGGCTGTCACAATGACACCGTCAGTAGCAACAAGGGTGGAAACCCCGTGGTTCTGATGTTCTGGCACACAGAGAAGCAGATGCAGAGGCTACCCAAGAGTCTGCCTGGTAGCCTTGTCTGTGTTGTTTATTCTGTCTCAGGGATGCCTATGCGAAGTCTACAAACGCTGCCTGGCGGCCAGGAAAAGCAGATGAGTCTCATCCTTCCCAGATGCTCTGGCCGGCTGGGTTCAATACTGTGGTAATCTCGCATTAACCAAAGTGAAATGATGACCAGACCTGCGCCCGAGGCCTCTACCACGTAACGCTGCTCTGTCTGTCCCTGGCAGACCTCAGTCCTTCTTGTCATCCTTTGGCAGCTGACTTTTTGTGGTCCCTAGGTTCTTCCACACCTCTGTGTACATTAAGGTCCCAATGAACACAAACAAGGTACCCAGACAGTGCCACCGAGTGAACGGGTTCTGGAAGTACAGGATGGAAAAGATGAGGCTCACAAACTTGCGCAGAGTCACAACCAGCGTGACGGTGAGCGAGGTGCACTCTGTTGTCAGGATGAACACACCCCGGATGCACACGTATCTGGAGGACTGGTTAAGGCTGTTATCTGTAAACAGTCAGGAAGGGAGCTTTAGATGTGACTCCCGCCTTCACCCTGACATGCTGAGAGAACACGAAGAGCCACTCTGAGAATCCTCCTCAGTAGAACTTCCTGAAAGAGTCCAGCCCTGACGTTCCTAACAGCCCATTACTATGGACTTTCATTACAGTTTATAGCAAAGGCCACCTCCACAGCAAGGCCAGAGCGGCACCGTCACGAAGGTGGTCCTGCTCACCTTTATTCCGTCTTGTCCTCGGGCCTCCATTCTCTCCTTCAAAGTGCGGCTCTGTATAGCAAGCCTAGGTGGTGATTTCAGAAGGAGGCAGGCAACCTTAGTTTGTTTCAATATTTTAAAGACATCACAACTTTTAGAACAGTAAGATCCTTCTATTAATATAATTACTTTTAAATGAGTCTTAATTTGAAGTTTGAGTCAGAACTTTGCAGCGACTTATAATAGTCATGAAATAATAAACAGTATCTTAGGACACCAGGAACTTACAGAAATCTCAGCTCATTTCATCTCATGGCATGACTGGCTCTAAACCATCCATGGAGTCCTGTTTCCTCTGTGGGACCTACCTGAGCTGCATCACTACAGCCTCTTTCCTGTCTACAAAGAAGTTTCCAGAGTGGATCTACCCGTCTGTAGCTCACTACAGAAGTCAAGGGAAACCCAAACTCAGGTCCCCTCCATTGTTAGAACGACCATTCCTCTGCGAAAACAACATGGAGACATGAATAAAAGAGCCCGCAAAAGGATACTGAGTCACAACGTTCATGAGGAGGTAGAACCACATGATGGGCATAGCCACACTGATGACTGGAACCTGATAGAGTTCTGCAGAGGCGAAGAGAGGAAACAGTCATGCCAGCTGAACACTTAAACCTTTCATCTTTTGAACAAGGCTATCCAGGTAACAACAGCAATAGGAACAGTGGCCCATACATCCCTTTATTCATCTTGATTCCGGTCTATGCTAAGTAAGAGTCAGAGCTCTGTGGGACTCCGGGTTCTTCACAACTATGGTGGAAATAACGAGAAATGGCGCTTTCTAAGTCAGGGCCTTGCGGGCTCTTTACATACCACCAACTCTTACACAGTTTTAGGTCAAATGACAGACACAACATTGCATAAGCAGAGCAGGCTCAACACAGTACAACGTAATGCACCTACTACCTGCGGGGTGTGCACCATAAGGTCTTGATTCGAGGAAGGTTTCTCTTAAGTGTTTACCTATCTATGAAACACTCTTGACGATCAGACTGTATACATGACCGTCTAGCACCCAGTTCCCTAGTAGCCCCTCTAAAAAGCAGCAGCTTACCTTCATACATTCTTTTGTTTAATTTAATTTTGTTTGTAATGAATTTATCTCAATTATACAACCTGTAGCTAGCTAGGAAGCAAGGCCTGTCCTCATTTTGCTCCCTCTTGCTTGGTGCCGAGGCAGCTTAGATCTGCGAGCAGCTCTGCCTTTCATGGCAGAAGAGACACAGAGACAGCTGGCTGCCACCTAACCGGCTCCAGGTCCGGCTGAGGGCTGCTACTACTTGTCTGCATTCTCAAGATGAAAGGACCGCCTTATTTTGCAGGGCATAGGAAAGAGCCATCAAGGCCCTTGCTGCTGCAACCACTGACTCAGAGCAGCATCGGACACCCAGAAGGTGCAAGGGTTCAGATAAACATGAGTGGAAGCTGTACTCGAGCCAAATGCAAAACGGAAGCTTTGCCTCAGAAACTGGCAAGCAACATGGCCACGTGACCCCAGACTTACCAGACTTATTGAACAGAACGACATGATCATAAATATCAGAGGCCAAGAAGATGAAACCAGGAAGTGGAAGGGCGTGCTGTGGGAAGAAAGGGATCTCATGAAGGTAAAGATGAAGCTATTCCAGAACAGTTAGGGTAGCTTCACAATGACTCGGAGCCGTCCGACAAGCAAGTTAGCCCCCTAAGGTAGACGTGTCAGGGCCTGTGTGCCCTTGACATCACATGGCGTGACATCTTATGGAGTCTGATGGTCACCAATGAGAAAGTGGAAGAAGTAGGATCCTCCCCTCCACAAGGGAAAGGGGGCTCAGCACACAGTCATTTCGCCTGAAAGGACTTGCTCCATACTGGATTTGAAAATTACAAGGGCCACAAAGATTTCAAAAAATTTAGAAACTCATACAAAAAGAGACTGAAGACAATCTGAGGTCAAGGAGAAACAAACAACGAGATGAGACTAAAGAGGAGGAGGACACGTAAGGAACCGAGGACTACCATCCTCCTCACTACAGCAGCACAACGTGAGATCGCATCACGTGACCCTTGCTGGCCGTCACCACGCCTGGCCTTGCTCTCAGTGGCAGATCCGCGCCAAATGAAATGCTTACATTCTAAAACTCCCTAGCCACACACTCTAGCTCTAAGTTAATGTGTCAAACTGCTCGTTCGGATTAACTGCACACAGAGGGACCGGTCTCACCATCTCACCCCTGACCTTGGGGGGCAGCTCTCTGGGCACATTTCAATAGCAATAAAGGAGGGGCGGGCAGAGGAGAGCTACAGGGGAGAGTGTGGGTCACCCCTTAACATGAAGCAGCTCAGGGACAGGCCGTGAACTGAACTCTCATATGAGTAAAACCCCTTGGGGAACTCAGGTCCCTGAGACCCAAGCCCAGAGCCACCCCACGGATGTCCACACTCCTGACCTCTTGCCTTGGGCTCTCCATATTGATCTTAACAACTTTACCTATAGGATCTCTGTGGGCCTTGGTTCCTTGGCCCTTCAATGTTTTATGTGGTTGATCATGATCATCTCATATGAATAACTCACTCCAAACGCACATTATCCCCTGCCTAAAGCACTTTGGTTACTGGTCTAAAGGCTGGTTACTAACAAAACACAATCTGTCAATTACATTAAGATTTCATTCGGCATAACACAGCATAAATCAGAAACTTTCACCTTCGCAGGGTTCAAAAAGTTGCTTACATTATAAAATAATGCCTCTTTGGAGTGTTTCCCAAATTGTTTGTATAGGGTCTCTTGGAATATGCCCATCCTCGCTGACATCAGCAGGGCAAAGGTCAGTGCTCCAATGCCTAAAAGGAACAAAGGTCAGTTATAAGATGCCTTTTGACATATTTTCTTAAGGAGACAGTATTATTTACAGTTCTGTAACTATCACATAGGATACGTAAATTTTAAAACCACAATGCCACCATGAAATCTTCTCCAGTTTCCCACTTCCACACCCTTATATGTATTTTTGTATACTAAGACAGGTTAAGACTGTTGTAGAATGTTATTTTAAGGTGTATTACTTTTGTTTATGTTCTGGGACATTTATTTAATGGTGCAAAGACGTGTTTGAGTAAATAAAATTCATCTGTGGCCAGGAGGCCGCGTCAGCAACTAGCTGACAGAAGTGGTAGGGAGGGGCAGGTGGAGAGGGTTTTTTAAGATGGAGGTGGGGGCTGGGGAGCAGCATGAGGGCTTCTGGAGAGACGCAAGGAGAGGAGGTGACTGCTTGCTCTTCAGCCTCAACCTCTGAACCTTGAGTTCTTCAGGGGGACAGAGATTTGGTTAAGTTCCCTTTAGCTTTGAAAGAGTCTGTGCTTGAGGGAATAATATTCCCTCAGGCTGCAGCTCCTGTGGCAGAGGAGTTGCAATTCCTGACAGGACAGCCATGGATTGAAAGGCAGCAACAATTTAAAAAAGAGGATGATACCTGTCCATATGTCTGTTATACCGTGCTTTCCTCATGAGGTTCTTCTGAACCTTTCCTTTATGCCCCGGATTAAATGTGTTTTCAACGTGTGACCCTATCTTGTGGCTGTACCACACTTAAATGTCTTGCAATGAGAGCAGTTAGGTTTCCAGTTATTTCACTGAAATCGATCAACACAAATACCTAAAATGTTAATTATTTCCTTAGGATAAATTTTCATATATGGAGCTGCTGAGTCAAGCATTTAAAAAAAACTTTAAGACCTTTAAAAAAGCTCAAGACACAATAATTTTGGAGAAAGGCAATCGATTTCCTCTCCAACGGCTTTTATGAAAATGGCTGTCACTGTGTCCTCACAGAGTGGCAGCGCCAATACAGTGAGTCACAAATGAAAGGCTATTGTATTTGGTTTTCTTTGACTGCTAGACTACGAGGGTATAAAATTACTGGACATTAATTTTTCCCTATGAGTAGTAGGTTCATATCTTGGAGAAGTTTCCCATTGGGTAAGTATTTTCCCCATAGTGCAGAGACCTTTTCAGCAAGCTAAAGGGTTAAAGTCCAAAGCCAAGATAAGGGGACACAAGGTTTCGCTGCTACTTTCTTCCACCCAAACAGTGTGAATCTACTCCTGTTACTCCCGCAAACATTTCCCTCCAAATCCAAGCGAGGACGAGGCTCTGTAGGAGTTGTCTAATTAATTCCACATAGAGATACTTGTGTTTTTAAAAATTCTCCTGAGAGTTGACTTGGGAACACGGCCATATGGAGCAGTGAACTTAAGAAGAAAATAAGCCCTTGTGTCCCTGGGAAGCCCAATCAAGAGTTCTAACTCGCCCTTCTCGTCAGCAGACCGGCCATCACGAAACAGAAGACTCCACACGGTGCTCCTAAGGAGAACGGCAGACTTTTCTCTGTGCCAGTGACAACCATGAAAACATGGACCCACATACAGCACGGCCCTCTTTTAATTTTTTGAACACTAAGGTTCAGAGACATATTGGTCCCAGGTGTCACTCTCCTCCTTGGCATAATTTGTTTAGCCTCAAGTTCTTGCCAAGAAATATGTCCCACAGGAGAAAACTCAGCAAAGAAAAGTGCAGAGGTAATTAGCTTTTTGTAACTACTGTACTTGCCTAGTAACCACCATGCAAATGCCTGGAATCCATCCTTCTCACTCAAGCTGGACTGGGAAGTCTAGGAAATAAGAAAATATACTAGGAACAGGGACCAGAACCATGAACAACATCCGAGATGCGAGGGGCCCATTTCTGCTGTCCACTTCTTTCCACTCTCGCAGAGCTGAGTTCCTGTATTACACAAGCACTCTGATCCCTTTCTCTTTTTACAGGTACCTGGTAATGGGGCCCGATGACAGGTAGAGAAAACTAATGATCTGAAGCCGAATCTTACCACCTGCTTCGCAGACATGAACGTGCAAATAAATATCCCTGCAGACACCAGGGCAATGGAGGTGTACTTGAACATACTGTATCTGTAAAACAAGGATAAGAAGGCCTTAGGAGAGGGGACCACGGAAGGGGACTTACAGTCGGGCAGCATGTGGTTCAAACATAAACCTCTACAGCCTCACTGTAGTGTCAACTGTGTCAACTGAAAAGGTAAACAAAACCAGAAGACATACATATACCCGATGTCACATGACACTGAACTCGGCTCTCCAGAAGCCAATGCAGTCTGCCCAATCTTCACTTGCACCTGTGGCTTCTCCGATCCTAGGAGCCCAGAATTATGTCCTAACACGCACACCATTCAAGAGGAACAACAGATTATCCGGTACAAATGACAAGAGTTAAAACTTGGGGAATAATGTCCATCCTTCAGGGAAGGTATTTCTTTAAAAACAGTCTGAATAACTTAAATGATTTTGTAAAATGTCGGCACAGTGGGATAAAGGGAGGAATATGCAATTTGTAGAGCCAAGGGCAGCATCATAGTGACATTTCCCATTAACTAAAATGGTATCATTACGATCCCCCTCGGAGCCTTGGTAATCAAGGGAAAGGCCCCAGGAAGGATGAAAAGAAATTAAACGTGCAGAACAAATCATCACTTCCTTTCTACCCAAGGACACTGTATCTTTTGATGACAATACCTCATCAGAGCTGATCTGACTGGCTGAGGCACTGAGAGAGGGATGCAGGAGAGGCCTACTACAGAGAAGTGGGGTACCAAAGGGAAGGGGGACTAGCTGGGAAGAACAGAGGCTCGGCAGGAGTGGGAGAAGGGCAAGAGGGCTTGGGGATGAATATAATCAAAATGCATTTGTATGTATGTATGAAATTACCATAATGCATATAGTTAGTAGATGCTAATAAGCCCTTGTGTAGCAAAAGTGCGGCAGAAACATCAAGTTGAGTAGTTTAAAAATTAAGCCAAAATAATGGTTAAGAAAAATATAGATGGTCTTTAAATTCTCTAAAGGACTTTGTTCAAAAAATAAGAAGGTAAAATCGAATCAGAGATTAGCAGCAGGACATTTTCCTAGGCCCTCGGTGTGATCATGGACAGCATGGAGGGAGGAATAAAGGGAGGAAAGGAGGGAGGTGAAGAATAAATAAATATAGAAAAGTTAGAGAAATTTCTGTTCTATGGATGGTCAAAGGCTCAGACCCAAGGTAACAGATTCAAACAAAACTCTTAAGGAAAACAGGTATTGAGCAGAGCCCCTGACAGTGTGAACTATAATTCATAAATTTAAAGGACAGTTGTCATAACACACACACACACACACACACACACACACACAAATCAAAGCTTAGGAAGAAACTCAGGTCTCCAAGGTGAAGTCTAAGTCTAGCAACCAAGTACAGTCTTCATCTTCAACAAAACATCTGGCCATTTAAAGTCTGCACAAAGGCAGAAAGGGCCAAGGAGACTTACAAGGAGCAGCACTGGGCTCCACAGCCTCCAGAGATAAAGGACACACAGGGAGTCTAGCAAGATGGGACAGCTGTCCTTGTTTTGATACAGCCCTTACTGCTTATAAACTGTAGGCTCTAGCCAAACAGTATGGCACTACAGGCTTTTAATCCAGCGCTTGGGAGACAGAGGCTGTTGACTCTCTGTGGGTTCTAAGCCAGCCTGGTCTACATATCTAGTTTCAGGCCAGCCAGGGCTAATTAACGAGACTCTGTCTCAAAAAACAATCTCAAAAACAAAACCCCTTTAGGTTCCCTCCCTGAATCGGCAGATTCTTCCCAAGACAAGGGAGCCCTAATCCTGAGACCAGAAACCGGACAATCGAAAACACAGCATTAATGGCACTATTTTGGTTTTAATAAGGAAGATGACCTTCCCCTGAGAAATCCTGTAGACTCCCTACAGTCTCTCCCTAATGTCCCTTTCCCCTCAGTAGTAAGGGCTGAGACTCAAGCGAGAGGTGGGTACTTTGGAAAAGCATTCCAGGCGGTTCCTGCCATTTCCCACCCGTCCTACCACAACCACACCACTGGCAGCAGTTACAAAGAATAACCCCACGCCTTCTGCTCCTTCTTCATGTCTATCTGGGCCTATACCGGCAACTCTCTTCACAGATAAAATTATTCCCCAGTTCATTACATACAGTATACTGATGAGTACCTTATGTGTGCTGAATATGCAGGTTAATAAAAAAGCTCGCAGCATGTATGAGATCCTGGGATCTAGCCCCAGGAATGCCAAGAATAAAAATAAACAACAAAGCACTTTCTAGGACAACCCACAGACCTTCCGTGACCACTCCCTGGAAATGCTCCATAGCCGCATTCTCCAGTATGGTTGCCACTTGCCACATGTGGCGACTTAGCATTTAAAATGTGCCTAGTAAAAGTGAGAAAATATGTCATCTTATTTCACTTAGAAAATGTAAGTCCACACGCAGAGTCACATGTGGCTACTGGTGATCATACTGCACAGTAAATTTCGTGCTTTCATAGGTTGGCAAGGCACTGAAGATCCAGCGGTAACAAGAGCTGCCTGGCCCCACAGGAAGCCACAGGAAAAGCCGCTGGCCTGCTCAGCTGCCTTAGGAAAGTCATCATTACCCATGATTCTGAGAGAAAGAACTCAGGGAAAGGCTGAGGGGCTAGAGCAGCCTTTTACCCACTGTGGGAAAAGAAAGGTGCCCAGTCCACAGAGGTGACCTGGAATATCACATCCATATACAAAACACAGAGGTGTGCGGTTACCTTTTCTTCAAAATGATAATTCCTAGGATCATGTTGGCAATCAGGGAGCCCTGTAAAAGAAGACGGGGAGACTGTTTCAGTGCACCAGGGAAGAAAACAGAACTCCCGATGGGTAAGAAAACAGACATGGGGAGGGAGGAAGGATGAACAGTCACCAAGGCAAAGAATAGAGGCCAAAAAAATCTGTCATGAGAAATAAAAAAAAAAATTCAGTGCAAGATACAGCAGGAAGAAAGATCAGTTCTGATTAACTGGTCCTAACAAAAGCATGACTAATAGGGCTAGATGATACTTTAGAGTTACTTCCATCAATTCTCCACCTATTTCATGTATAATAGATTACAATGTATGTATAGAACTTCTACTGAGTTTTTCCCACCTCCATAATGAAAGAAGTCATGCAGGGATCTCCCTCTTTCCTAGAAAGGTATCAATCAACAAGAGTTTATGGAAGGGCTACGGTGTTGGTGCTTTGTAGGTCACCCCAATAGTTAGGGTTATCTCATGCAAGCCCTGTAGGTATAGGACACTTAATCTCACAAAAATCTCAGGCAGCAAGATAATGTCATTTCCACCACCACCCATTTTTGCAGTCTGCCGCAACTCCGCCTACGTACTCCTTGATGGCGTGCCCGCTCTGGGAAGACTCTGCTCTTATTTATACACCAGCTAAGAGAGAGCTTATCACACAGAAGTAAAGAAGATGGGTTATCAATTTGAGAGAAATCCCCTTTGTCAACATTGTCCTGCCACGTGTGATGGGACAAGCCCATAAACCCAGCACTCAGGAGGCTGAGGCTGAGGACGGAGAGTTCCAAGCCAGCCTGAACTACAAAGCAAAAAGCTGCAAGGCAGGGGTGAGGGTAAAGAAAAGCTTCAGTAGTATGAGCTCAAAATAAGCCAGATGAGGGAAATAGGAAGTAAATCTATTTCCCACAGAAATCGTAATTTTACTTTTATTAGTCATATATTAGACCTCAGATAAATAATAGTAAGCCATTCACTTACCACTTTCCCATCCTGTCCAAAGACTCAAAGCAAACTTATCATTATGCCCTAGACTTGACTTCCTATAAGACTGGCTATTTCTGTCCCATGCTCGGTCTGCCCACCTCATCATGCTCTTCAGAGGACACACAAGCAAGCTGGCACTTACTGATCTGAATATCATATGCAAGGGCATGGCGATGTTCAGATTCAGGGCATAGTTGTTCATCACGCTGACAGTGAAGAACATGGTTACCATGATGGCATAGTACCTGTAACGAAAGAGAACACAAGACACTTTTCAAGAAATTTTGATATAGAAAGAAATACATATATCTGGTTAAAAAGTCACCTGGCTTCCTTCCTCTCCATTAAGAGAGTATAGAGAACCACTATCACATAAAGTCAAATAGTAAGGACATCTATGCATACTTCACCGAGTCAGACTAGCATGGGGAAAATTCAAATTTCTGAATGTGTATAAACAAAAGCTTGAATGTTTTTCAAGGGAATTATAACTAGGATTTACAAACTTAATCCATAGTAAGACATTTTAAGTGGACAGATAATCCTTTTACTGTACTAGTTCTTTGTAGATACTTTCAACAGGTCTCTGGAGAATCTGAAAATGGTTAATTCCCTTAATGCATCCTGTGTATATTTATACAGTATTATTTTTCTTAATTTTGAAAAAAAAAACAGATTTCAAAGATTTGTCATGCTTAGCCTAGCCACTGTGAAAATTATTTCATACGCTGAACCAGTAGACTCTAAAATCAAGGATAGCCCTTGATTTGTAGGGACTTATACTTAAAATCAGAGTCTTGTTTCCTTTCTCTCTTTCTTTTCTTTTCTTTTTTTTTTTTTTTCCTAAGACAAGGTCTTTCTCTGTGGCCCTGAATGGCCTGGAACTGACTATATAGACCAGAGTGTACTGCCTCTGCCTTCTGAGTGCTGGGATTTAAGACGTGTACCACCGGCTAAGGATGTATGTAGCTCAACTGGTAAGAATAACTTGACTAGCATGGATGAGGCCCTGGGTTTGATCCCCCAGTGACACATAAGTGGGCATCTTGGCAGACACCAATAATCCTGACACTTAGAGACAGAAGAATCAGGAATTCAAGGTCATCCTCAGTTCCACATCCAGCAAAATGAGATTCTGTCTTTAAAAAAAAAAAATCCTATAATCATGACTTAGAAAAGACACATATAAATGAGTAAGTAAATGAATACTATGAATAAGTAAATGGATTAAAATTTTTATATTTGTATGTTTTCATCTTGATCTAGAAAATATTCAAGATGTCTTTCGTAAATATTAAGCTAAACCATGTTCATGTTTTTGCAAGTCAAAAAGGATTAGATAACAGCAATTTCATGATTCACTCAAAAATATTTTTAAAAAATTTTTAAATAAATGCCTAGACAATCTAGAGCAAACGTAAACAATGGTTTTGTATTGTTCATAAAATATTTGACCTTGGGCACAGATTTCTAAACAGTTTTGTGTCTAAGAAGAATAAAACAACAGTGACCCCCACATCGTCTCTATGGTTTCTGGTTAGAGAGAGAGCTGGACAGACAAAGCCAAGGCTGCATTAAGAGTCTAAGTAACTTGACAACTAACATAGAGAACAGTGCTACAGGCTTGAAGACCACTAGTGACGGCTTCCTCACAACTTCGAGTCACTTTACAAGGCTTCTTGTCAAATTTCCTCAGGAGAAGCCTGCCTGACCAGATAGATGCCTGTCTGTGGAGGCACAAAGAGGCCATAGGTAAGAGAGTTGGGGACTTGTTTCTAGTTCTTCAAGGTTGTTGTACTCAAACCTCAAACAAAGGCCCCACCTAGTTGTAAATCCTAGAGATCTGCTCTCTCAAGGCTATTGTCAATAGGTGTGGCTAATTGCCAGACCTCTTGCTCCTGAAACGGGGAAGTAGTTGGTTCCTATAAAAAAAAAAGTCTAAGGTTCCAACTAAGTTCCAGTTCCCTTTATGGAAATAACTTGGGATCCCATCCAGGGAATGGTTTGTCTACAGAGGGTTTGGTCTAGGGTGTGAGCGGAGAATGTAGTCTTGACTTTCAATTGTCTGTTAATGCAATCTTTTGTTTTACCCCTACCTTTTGGGGTCAGAAGTACGATAACCAGTTGGAAATTAAACACGGGCAAATTATCAGTACTCACTGAAAAATTCCCTCCCAATAGTATCCTATATGTTTCTGTGTTTTATTATTTTCGTTCACATCTTTGTATTCTTTACTATTTATAAATTCCCACGCCTCTACTCTGGAGAATGGTATTTTTGTTGAGGCTGGTCCCTGACAGATGCCTTTGGAGAAAAGAGTTTGTCAATGTCTTCCAGGTTAATTAATTCCTCCATGTAGCTACTAAGACAGATAGCATGTACTACAAATTGTTTGTGGGGGATGAAGGGCCTGAGCAAAACTCTGATTATTAATTCACATGCAGAAAATAAAATAGTCACTGCAAGGGAACATGATGGGGATATGACAATTAGGAAAAATAATGAGGGACAACATGAGGGACAAGGTGCAATAATAAGGTGGCAGAGGTAGGCCAGGCATGTTGGTACACACCTTTAATTCCAGTACTTGGGAGGCAGGGGTAGGTGAGCTCTGAGTTTGAGGCTAGCATGGTCTACAAAGTAAGTTTCAGCTTAGCCAGGGTTACATAGTGAGAGGACCCTGTCTAAAAAAGAAAAAAATAGAGTCTGAAATGGAAGCACGGGTAGGAGGAGAAAGAGGTGAGCTAGCAAGGGTGCTCTGTGTGTGTGTGTGTATGTGTGTGTGTGTGTGTGTGTGTGTGTGTGTGTGTGTGAGTGTGTGTGTTTATACATTATGTTTTCACCCTATCCATAAAAGCAGATAAGGAAAAGGAGGGTTTTATTTTTGTGGGGCGGGCATTGAGACAAGGTTTCTCCGTAGCTTTGGAGCCCGTCCAGGAACTAGCTCTGTAGACCAGGCTGTCCTTGAACTCACAGAGATCCGCCTGCCTTTCTGCCTCTGGGATTAAAGGTGTGCACCACCACCGCCTGGCTTGAGGTTTTTGTTTTTTTTTTTTTTTTTTAAGTGGTGGAATTACTGCCATGATGCACACACATGCTGGCTTGCAGGAACAGAAAAGTTTATGGGAATATTAAACCCAATAGTAGGAAATTAAAATATTTAGTATTACATTAACAAAAAAACTAAGGTACAATATTAATAACCTCAGCAAGCTACTTTGGAAGGCAGTGGAGGAACACGGACAAGGATGAGCTTGAGCACTTGGGGACATTTACTTGGGAATGTCACTCCCAAGGAAACTGAGTGACACCACTTAAACCCTTGCCATGGGGAGGACACCTCTAGCTCCAGCCTCTCCAACATAAAATCGTCGTAGTTGGCCCTGTGTGAAGATACTTAGGGCAAACCCAGACTGATGAACAGAAGTCTGGCATTAACAATTTTTTCTTAGCTTGTCAATCATTTTCCTTTCATTGAAGCAAAATTCACACAACATAAAATTACCCATTTGTGAGCAACAATTCGGTGACATTCGGGAATTTGCCGGGCTGTATACTCACTGCTTCTTCATTTCCAAGAGTCAGTTGTTTTCACAGTGTTTAATGATACCACTCTTAGCATAATCAATAACTCTAAACACAGAGGATGAATGAATACACGACTGTCACAATGAGGTCACTCGCGTCCTTCCGACCCTACCAGGCACACACGCACTTATGGCCATCACAGCTATTTAGGGCAGGGATTTTATTCTAAAAATAGGTTTCTAGAGGATAACAATGCAATCCATAAAACTAATGGCGCCACTGTCACCCATAACCTAAACTTGAGGAACATGTGCCTCATACTTTCTGTACAGGCTCCACCTTCGAGGTCTTCAATGTGCCATACCTTAATGGGATAGCTGGTGGCTTCCTTCCCAAGTCAGCTTCAAAAAGGAAGCCTTCCACCGCAATAAATAAGAACTGTGCAAATGTCACGATGTTCCCACATCCTGGGTGCTTCCTGGATAGTGAAGAGCAGAAATGAAAAACACAAGGCACAAACTCAGATAAAATGCACCACAGCCTGTTATATAGCCTGCACCAAAATAGCAGGGTAGATTTCTGCAGCCTCGGTCCTTCCTCATATTGGCTCTCACATGCCGTGGGTCACACACTTTGACACTGTGTGTCACAGGGAATGCCCAACTCTACTGTCTGGGTTTCCTGGAGTAGCAGGCCCTGTGTGAGAATTTCTCTCACTGACAGAAACATGAGGTGACTTTCCTAGCTGGCTGCAGGAAATCTCCTGGTAAACTCACACACCACCCCACACACACTCAAAAGGTCTTTAGTCAAGGACTAAATCATGCTGGAATTCTCCTGGAATGTTCATCTGTTTCTAATGGTCACTTGATGGTAGGGGAGTGACTTTAGACAGTGTCCCCAGGAAGCAATAAATAGTTCTGGGGATGGGAAGGAGGCTTGCTATTTTATAGAGATACATATCTGTACACAAATCAACATAATTGTGTATCTATGGAAGTATGATTAAGAAAAACTGTCGAAAATGGGTTCTGGGGACTGAGAAATACTACGGTAGCACACGGCAGTTCTCCACAACATTAGCTAGTCAAGAGATATTCCTGGAACTCAACAGGTCCTCTTCAGTGCTCTATGGAAGAGCCAGGAATCTTCCAGAGTGACTATTAGGAAGGCATGCCATAGTATGAAAGCTATCTCTGACATCCCTCCTGAGGCATTCTGAAAATTAGTCTTGTGAAACGTTGACAGTTTTCTCGAACCTCTCCCCAGCTATGTTCTATCATTGAAGACATCCCAAGTGTGCATCAAAACTGCCCCTAAGATTAGTTAGCTGGCTTCAGAGTCTATCTTTTCATTATATCCACCCACCTGACCCCACTGAACAGACTTTTAAAAGCAGCTTTATATTAATACTATTAATACAGGGCTATTTATTAAAGCCAACTCCATTCCCTACTGGTGCTGTGAATACTAAACACTAACGGCAAGATACACACTTAGGCTCTGGGGTGTTGACCATGCTAGTGTCTTAGTTAGGGTCACTGTTGCCGTGATGAAACACCATGACCAAAGCAGCTCGGGAGGAAAGGGTCTATTGGGCTTACGTTTCCACATCACTGCTTGTCACTGAAGGAAGTCGGGGCAGGAACTCAGACAGGGCAGGAACCTGGAAGCAGGAGCTGATGCAGACGCCGTAGAGGAGTACTGCTTACTGCCTTGCTCCCCATGGCCTACTTTCTTAAAAAGCCCGGGACCACCAGGCCAGGAGAAGCTCCACCCAATGGGCTGGGCCCTCCCCCCTCAATCGCTAATTAAGAAAATGCCATACAGAGCCTGCCTACAGCTCAATCTTAGGGAGACATTTCTCAATTGAGGCTCCCTCCACTCTGATGACTCTAGTTTATGTCAAGTTGACACATATAACCAGTCAGCAAACTAGGCAAGCACTCTACCACTAAGCTATATCCCCAGTGCAAATCCGTAAATACACCCCACATGCATAGAAATGGCCAAGAAACACAGCACTCCCACAGAGAGAGGCTCACCGTCTCAAAGCGACACAGGGTTGTACTTAAGCCTGTGAAGGTTTCTTGAAACCTATGACTCTAGATGCAGTTCAATTTGTCTTTCTTGGGTTCAAGGGAAAAGGCTAAACTTTGTAGGAATCCATAAACATCGTGTAAGACATTAATCTCATTCAAGAATCTAATTCAAACCATTAGTCATACAAGAGAGCAGAACTTTAACTCTGGCTCTTCCTAGCAGTGCTGGTCCCCTCTGTCCTGGCTGGTCTTCAGAAACCCATGGATCAGGCTGAGCATGGCAGTGCATGCATGGAAGCCTAGCAGTGTGGGTGGGCGAGGCAGTATTCAGGGAGACTTTGGCTAAAAATTAAAAGGGAAAAAAAAAAGTAGAGGGGCTAGGGAGATAGCTTAGTGACATTACAGAATACTTGCCCACATGCAGGAAGTGCTGAGTTCAATCTCCAGAACTGTGAATGAATGAGTGAATGAATGAATGAACAATGAGGAGGAGAGGTTCAACCTTCTCCTAGTACTGATCTCACTGTCTTGGGCTGGGGCCCTGGGAATCTATGCTCTTAAAGGTCCCCTATTCCATCCCTGTGGGAAAAGGCGTGCCTGTGCTTCTGCATGCAAGAGTGTGTGTATTCCATGTCCATTGCAGCCCAGCGCTGAGAACGACGGTGCCCCTACACTGTTTCCTACTGACATGCAAGAACACCTCTGCCACTCACTGTGTGATGTGGCAGCTAATCAACTCCTAAATCCAATTTCCTTTAAAATGGGGACAGCGAGTGCTTGTCTCACTGGTTTATTGCTGTGTGAACGAACAGCGTCCAGAAAAGCACCTAACAGTGGCCGCCATATAACTTAACCAGGATGATGGCGAGCCTACACACTGAGAGTCATCAGTCCAATGCAGCTGCCCTTCCCCTGCGCCTCTTTGTGTGTGTGTGTGTGTGCGTGCCTGTAGGTGTGCACTGTGGGGGTGTGCTTGTGTACATGCACATGTGGAAGCCTGAGGTGCCAGGGTTGATGTCCAGAATCACCCTTAATGGCTCTTTCGATCAAGGCCAGAGCTCACAGAGATAGCCAGCTTGCTCTGGGGTTCACCTGTCACTGCCTTTCCGGGCTGGAATTACAGGTATTTTATGTGATCTGGGGATCTGAACTCCGGCCTTCACTCTTGTGCAACAAGCACTTTAGCCAGTGAGGTAGGTCCTTGGCCCAGCAGTTATCCTTCTGAACAATCACATCGGACACACTTTCCCTTTCCTGTATAAGATGGAAACTATATATTGCTGCCAGGAGAATTCAGTGGGAAGGCATGCGTCAAGTGGCAGGCTCCATGCTGAAGGACCAACACTTCTCTAGCCTTCCCTGCCATTTTCTAATAAAGGCCTAGGCCAAAGCTTACAGGGTCCTTACTGAGAAGCCACTCTGCAGAGAATCAGGAAGAGTTCCCAGTGGGAATGACCTGGATCTCGGTCCTCAAGCGAAGGGGGAAAAAAGCACACGGGAGCCAAGCGTGAACCATGGGCAGCAAGAACACAGTCCCCGTGAAATGTTCAGAAGGTGGACTCACACTCACACTCTTGGGACACAGAGTCTGGCCTTCCCTCAAGCAAGTCAGCGAGGGTGGGGAGGCCTCATGTCAAGCAAATGTGCTCTAGGATATCAATATTTGTGTAAAGATTTTAAAAATTTAAAAATTTACAATTGTATCCTTCAGATGATCTTTGCTGTTTTCCCTTTATCCATATTTTATCACTAAAGACATGAAGGTCACATGGTACTCCATGAAGAAGGACTTCAGGGCAAATGAACAAGGTTGATATATTATCAAAAAGAAATATCCCCCCACCCAGGAATCACGGAATCCTTTTCCCGTTCTCCCTCCCATCAGGTCCTTTGATAATTCTGTTCTACTTTCTCTCTTTCCATGGGATGCCTAAGCCTCCCTATGTATCCCCATGATCCCATGACCAATGCTTCCTTAAGCTCATGCAGAGAGCATTTTAGGGACACACTGCTGGCACAGCTGGGACAGGGGGTGTTCTGTGAACTGGAATAATTCACTTTAAAGCTTCCAAAGAAAAACCTGAAACGTTTTCCCTGGGTCTTTTCCTTCTCTTTATTTTTTAAGACTTATAACCAGCAACTGAAGACAGCTTCTCTTACTTAGGATTTTCTTTGGCAAAAACCCAAATTTCAATCTAAAAAAAAAACAACAACAAAAAAAAACGCAACTTTGAAGAGAATGAATTAGGCAGATGGTTCACACCTCGTTTCTTTCTTTCCTGGACATAAAACTTCCTTATTTAGTTCAAAGTCATGTTCTTGATGGAAAAATTAAAGGAGAAAAATAAAATCTTTCAGATTGTTATCCTGATGTTAAGACACACAGTATCTTGCCTGCTTCATTCGTTCTGTGTCTGTATATATAGAGAGCACATACATAAAACATACATGTGTGTCATTTTGAAGGTTTATACAGCACAAATATAAAACATATATGTGTGTTATGTTTTGAAGGTTGACCAGTAGCACCTTAAGAGGGGAGCCAAGATCTCACTTACTACTGTAGAGCTATCAATGCACAGGGTGTCTGAATTATCACTCGTCCCAATTAGAGGTCTACGAAAGTCGGCAAGAAGAACTTGAATTTGTTTTCCAATTGGGGGAAAATGGCTCAACAATCCCTTCTCTCAACAAGTCACGTCAGCCTTTGATTTAGAGTGACACCTATGGGCTCCAAGGACCCATTTTTAAAAGCCCAGCTTCTGTTCTCTAATGAGCTTCCTACGGTAATTCCTCAAGATTAAAGTCACAGATTTCAAGATCCTATCTAGAAGGAACTTTGAATACCCTCTGGTCTAATTAGGTCCAATCTTCCTGCTCTACAGTGGGAAGTTATCGCGTGCTATCAATGTACTATGCATTGCGTTGAAGAGCCCACTTCTTTACCAATGCAGGAAAACCCACAATTGCACACCAAAACGCAGATTTACAAGGGGAAAAAGAGGTTAAATAAGGAATCGGATTCATTTACAAATTAATCCTAATAAAATTCCAAATAAATTTTCCTATAAGGAGTGAAAAGACTTTATAAAGGTAAATTTATTCATAACTTTCCTGGATCATCCCAAAAAGACAAGGTGTGCCTGTCCTGAAACAAAATTGTGAGGGAGACAGGGGAAGTCAGCATCAGTGTACAACAGGCTGTCCACAAGTATCTCACTCCACCCCGCAGAACCCATGGGGATGACGGGCTCTCACACCTTTGATGGGTGAAATCACACACTTTAGCCGAGAGCTCACAAGCTACTGCGCACAGTCTCCACTTAATTTAATGCCATATTCAATGCAATTATCTGACTTTGTTTCTATAGCTGGCCTGAATATATCACCTTTTTATTTAAAACTATATTAATATATATCAAATTCCAAAGTCTCCTTCCCTTGAAGTGTATCAGGCTAACAGCCGGAAACTTTCCCTTTCATTTTCATATTCCGTACCACTCCCAAGGCAAACAATTGATCTTCATCAACACTCTGCATAGCAAAATGGCAAGCTGGCTAACAGCAATGACTAACCCACAGAGAGTTGACCTGAAGTAAACCGCTTGCTTCAAAAGGACCTAAGCCAACAGTATCAAATAAAACACACTTCTACTAGACATCTTATTATAGACCACTCAGATTAAAGAATGAAGGGGAACTGGGAAATGTGTTGGGCTAGGAGCTTAGTCAGACAAACGTCTTGAGGCCTTTTCTTGCTCTGCCACTTACAAGCAGGGAAAAGGCCACCCAACTTTGCAGAAACAGTGTTTCACTCTCAGCCAAACAATGTAACCCTAGAACACAGGGCTGTTCTGAGAGTCAATGGACCCAGAATGTGTAGTTAGTGATTACCCTACTGAGGTCTTAGTGAACTGCCTGGAAACGGTGGCCTAGAGAAGTTAAGGAACTGGAAAAGTCTGTATTGCCAGAGGGTAATGGAGCCAAACCTGAAATTACTAACTTGAGCTATTCCGTCCTAAGCGTTTTCCACTCCACCTCCTGTCTCTTCTCTAACTTCTGCCCACTGAACTTTGCACGCTATTACCCAACATTATTTGTAAGACACCAACACAAAGCCAAGCCTGTTCCCTTTGGGAAAGTGCCGTGGTCATTCTCCAGCTACGCTTCAACGTGCACGCTTCTCAGTTAAAGCCTGAAATAAAGTAAATGCTCAGGGACCATGATGACAGCCCAGTAGTTATCTGCTCCACATCACTCGCATGTGAGTTTGGGTAAAGTCCTCACAATCATCTCTACAACCAATGAAAGCAAATCCTTTGCAGGACATGTCGGTACACACAAACGAAACTTTCTTTGGAACGTGTACAAAACTGGACTGCTTTGCATGTGAGAAGGCTTAGCTCCGGACACGCACGTGTCATTCACTAACTGGACGGAGAAAAGTGCTAGGAGTTGGATGAGAAATAGGGAGAGGGTGGCTTAGCGGAAGAACTGGCTTCGCCACTAGCTCCTTAAGACCTTGGATCAGTCAAGTGAAAAAAGTCTCCAAGCATCAAATTCTCAAAGTGTGGCATCGAGGTGACGACAGCAGCATCCTGGGTGTCCCTGTCACTTAGATGCTTAGGGATGGAGCAGTATCCAGGGCTGCAGAGTAGCGGGCAGCGCGGGTACCCAGTGCAGAGGAGTGGGGAGGTGGACGGGGTGAGCAACCCAGATCATCCCCGGGAGCCCGGGCGCGGCCCGCGAGGGTCACTCACCGGGCCAGCAGCTCTAGGAAGATCACATTACTGCAGCAGCCTGCGAACACCAGGCCCACCGCGAAGGCCGGGCGCATGGCCGGTGGGGGGCACAGGGTGCGAGCGCGCAGAGCGCCCTTCTAGATCGCTACCCTAGTAAGTCCTCACTGAACATCACCACCGCCCGCTGTTCGTTGCCCGAGGGCCGTCTCGGTCCACTCTTCTTCCGCGGCTGCCACCAACGCGGCCAGCCCAAGAGCTGTAGTTCTCAGTCATCCCCGGTCCCATTCATCTGAGGGGGCGTCCAAGCGCTGGCCAGACTACATGTCCCAGCATACCGCGCGCCTTTGCGGCAGGCGTGGAGAAAACCGGCAAGTTTTCCCGAAGACTCGCGTGATCGAATGCTGCGCGGCCTTCTGGGAAATGAAGTTCCGTGTTCATTACCAGACCAGTTGAACGGGGATCTGGAATTACAGACCTGCAACTACTCATTGGAGTGTTCTAGCACCTGAAACAACGCTCCTGAAACTCCAGATTTCTTGGAAAACAGTGAAGTCAAAAGTTTTAAGGTTGAGCCTTAGATTGAACAGGCTGTTTAGGGCATCAGCTCAGCACCCCACGCTCACCATAGGGGAAGATAGGCCCGTCTTGCTAGTTGTTGTAGAAAAGACTAACACTGTAAATCGATTGCTTTCTGTTACGGTTTTTGTGGAGACACCGAACACATACTGGCTTGTGCTGACAGTCCAGCTAAACGAGCTCATTAAATATTTAACTGATAAAAGGCACTCTTTTCACCTTAGTTCTTGCTTCTGTTCTCCCTTTGAAGGCAGACGTTTCACAACTTGAGAATCTATTGGCATGGGGGGGGGGGGGGTGATTATTGGAAAAGCAGACTTCAGGACCATACACAAGAACCATGATACAGAAAGTCTGAAGCCGTCCCCAGTAAGCAGCTCTTAGAGCATGCACCCAGGAGGATTCTGATACGGTCTTTGGGTCACAAGTTTGAAAAACCATTGATAGCTGTGTTGTGAATCTTGAGGGAAATGTCAGATTATTCATGAATCATGGGAAATAAAAAACCGTATACAAGGCCATCTTCTAATTTGCCACCCATCACGTGCTATGACTGCTGGATGAAATCAGACATTCGAAGTGGCACAGTTCTGAGCAGCAGTACTAATATTTCGTGATAGGAGCCAGGGAGTTGGGCTGTTAATGCATTGCCTCTATGAAAAGCCAATCTTGCTAGATGTACAAGGTGTAGACATAACGTACAAATTCAGACCCTAAAAACACCGGCTATGTATATAGTTAGTGATCTCCAAGCATTCTTTCTATTGCTGTTGAACAAAAGTAAACACCAAGAGGCTCAGTAACAAATACCATGAGACTTCAGCTGGAAGAAACGCTAAATACTAACATGAGTAGGTTTGTTTGTGGGTGTTCTGCCTGCATGTATGTCTGTGTAACATATGTGTTCTGGTGCCCTGAGAGGCCAGAACTGAAGTTACAGAGGCTGTGAGCCACTGTGTGGGTACTAGGAATTGAACCTGGGTCCTCTGGAAGAACAGCTTGTGCTCTTAACCACTGAGCCATCTCTCCAGCCCAGATAGGAACGTTTTTTTACTGGGGTGCTTGAACATTGTTATTCTCAAAGTACCTCCACTCTGGGTGGGGGTCGACTCTGCAGCTGAGGTTGAGAACTTTTAAAGAAAGGGAAGGAAGAAGCGCTTACAGGGCTGGGGCTAATGTCATCAGCGAGTCATCTTTAGGTGTCATCTCAGCCTGATTAAATCCAGATCCTTAAGAAGTAGGACCAGGTATCAGCTGTCACTGAAACTCCAAGGGTGAAAAGCATGGCTTTACTTAACAACTCTCAGTGGTTCTCAAACCCTGCTACATAGTGGAGTCACATGCGAGACTATTGAACAACAACAAAAACAAACCCAGAAATATCAGGCCCACTTCCAGCGAAATATAGAAGAAATTTAAGCCTGTCTGAGCAATGACAGTTTTCTCATTTCCTCTGTAGACACCTCTGCATGTTTGAAAGCTGAACCCTTTCTCTGATTCGACTAGAGATTCTTTCACATTGGGCAAATCTTCACTTTCTATACACGCCCAAATTTGGGAGCAATTTAGGGGTGTTCTAATCATTGTACTAAGTTTCAGCTACAAACCAAAACAGGCTTAAGCTTCTGAAGGAAGCAAAAGCGAGAGTGTCTGCATGTGCTCTGCATTCTTCCACGTTTTTGTCTTGGCAGATTCTGGTTTTTAGTAACAACACGTTCACGTCCTCCCTCCCTCTCTCCTTCCTTCCCTCCCTCCCTTTCAATGTTTATTCTTTTTTGTTTGTTTGTTTTGTTTTAGGGGGGAGGGGTTGTTTTGTTTTTGAGACAGTGTTTTTCTGTAGCTTTGGAGCCTGTCCTGAAACTAGCTCTTGTAGACCAGGCTGGCCTCGAACTCACAGAGATCTGCCCACTTCTGCCTCCCGAGCACTGGGATTAAAGGCGTGCGTCACCACTGCCCGGCTCAATGTTTATTCTTTTCTCACACATTACACCCCAACCGAAGTTTGCCCTTCCTCTACTCCATCCGATCCCTTCCTCCCAGACCAACTCCTCCCCTGCCCCCCAAAAAGAGCAATCCTCCCAGGGATATTCACCAACCGGCCTAACAAGATACAGTAAGACTGGAAACAGATCCTCATATTGTGATACAGCGGGAAGCTGCAACCCAGCAGGAGGCAAAGGGACCCAAGCATCTATGAAATAGTCAGACACACCCTCAGTTCCACTGTTAGGAGTCCCACACAAGCTACAACTATAAGGAATATGCAGAAAACCTAACTTAGGACCCATACAGGATCTGGGTTTGTTGCTTCAATTTCTGTGAGCCCCTATGAACCCTGCTAAATTGATTCTCATGGTGTCCTTGACCCCCACTGGCTCCTAAACCCTTCCTCCCCCTCTTCTGCGGGGCTCCCTGGCTCTACCTAGTATTTGTCTGTGGGTATCTGCATCTTCTCCCATTTGATACTGGATGACCTCTCTGATGACAATTAGGCTAGGCATCGATCTATGAGTATAGCAGAATATCAAAGCATTTCATTGACTTTTTTTTTTTTTTGCCAGTCATGTTTGGTTCTATCCTGGGTCTCTGGGCTGCCCTGCCTCTGGTTCCTGGCCCTCTAGGCAGTGTCAGCCATGGGCTCCCTCTCAGCAGATGCCTTCAGTTGGACAAGTCATGGGTTGACCACTCCCACAAGTTCTGCGCCATCATCACCCCAGCACGTATGTCTTGTAGGTAGGACAGATTGGAAGTCCAAGTTTTTGTGACTGCTGGGAGCCTTGCCTGGTCAGCTCCACCTCCGTATCCCTCATTACTAGGACACTTCACTAGGTCACTCTCATAATTTCCATTGTACTGTATCACCCCCATCCTCCCCCCCCCCAGTTCTAGGCATCTCTCCCAGTACTCTCTCCCTCTGTCTCTCCCACCCCCACAGATCCCTCCTGTTCCCATCCCCACTCCTCACACCTCATTCACCCACAATCTATACTACTTCCCCTGAGCCATGTGCTGTCCCCCGCCCCCTCGAGCCTCCTCATTTCTGTGAGCCACTCTGGTTCTGTGGCTCGACCTTTACTTAACAGCTAATAACTACTTGTAAGTAAGTATTTACCATGTTTGTATTTCTGGGTCTAGTTTACCTAGATCTTTTCTAGTTCTATCTGTTTGCCTGCAAATTTCATGAGGTTAGTATTCTTAATAGCTAAATGTTACTCTACTGTGTAAATGGACATTTTCTTTTTCCATTCTTTGGTTGAGGGACATCAAGGTTGTATTCAGTTTCTACCTATTCTGAATGAAGCTGCAACAAACACAGTTAAGCAAGCGTCCTTGGGTTGGGTACAGCATCCTTTGAGTATATGCCCAAGAGTGGTCTAGCTGGGTCTTGAGGTAAATCAATTCCCAATTTTCTAAGGAATGGGCATACTGATTTCCAAAGTGGCTATACAAGTTTGCAATCCCATCAGTAATGGAGGAGTGGTCCACTGTTTTCCATCCTCGCCAGCATGTGCTAACATTTGTGTTTTTTAATCTTAGCCATTCCTTGAGGTGTAAGATGGAATCTCAAAGTAGGTTTGATTTACATTTCCCTGACGCCTAAGAATGTTGAATGTTTCTTTGTTTCCCAGCCATTTGAGATTCCTCTGTTGAGAACTTTCTTTTTAGATCTGTACTTCACTTTTTAAATTGGATTATTTGGTTGTTGATGTCTATTTTCTTGAGTTTTTTTGTATATACTAGATATTAGCTTTTTGTGGGGACAGTGAAAATCTTTTCCCATTGTATGGACTACTGTTTTGTCCTATTGATGTTGACTTTTGCCTATAGAAGTTTCTCAAGCCGGACGATGGTGGCACATGCCTTTAATTCCAGCACTCGGGAGGCAGAGGCAGGCGGATCTTTGTGAGTTCGAGACCAGCCTGGTCTACAAGAGCTAGTTCCAGGACACAGAGAAACCCTGTCTTGAAAAACCAAAAAAAAAAAAAAGAAGAAGAAGAAGAAGTTTCTCAGTTTCATAAGGTCCCATATATTAACTGTCAACCTTAGTACCTCTGCTATTGGTGTTCTGTTCAGGAAGTTGTCTCTTGTGCTAAAGAGTTCAAAGATATTCCCCACTTTCTCTTCTATTAGTATCTGAAATCATGTTGAGGTCTTTGATCTACTTGGACTTGAGTTTCATGCAGGGTGAAAGATATGAATCAATTTGCAAATTTGCATTTCTTCTACCTGCTGACATTCAGTTATACCAGCACCGTTTGTTGAGGATGCTTTCTTTTTTCCATTGTGTATTTCTGGCTTCTTTATAAAAAAGAAATATCAGCAGGTGTTCACAGGTTTGTATATTTACATCTGGGTCTTTGATTCAATACCATTGATCAACATGTCTGTTAATCATGCTGTTTTTATTACTATACCTCTACAGTAGAGCTTGAAATCGGGGATGGTGATACCTCCAGATGTTCTTTTTTTATTGTACAGGGTTGTTTTCACTATCCTGAGTTTTTTGTTTTTCCATATGAAACTGATTATTGTTCTTCCAAGGTCTGTAAAGAACTGTGTTGGAACTTTGATGGAGATTTCGTTGAATTTGTAGATTGCTTTTGGTAAAATGGCCATTTTTACCATGTTAACCCTACCAATTCATGAGTGTGGGAGATCTTTCCATCTTCTGTTATCTTCTCCAATTTCTTTCTTCAGTGACTTGAAGTTTTTGTCATACAAGTCTGCTTGGTTAGAATTACCCAGACATTTTATATTATTTGTGGCTACTGTAAAGGATGTTGTTTCCCTGATCTCTTTCTTAGCCCATTTGTCATTTGTGTATAGGAGTGCTGCTGATTTTGTTTTTTATCTTGTATCCAGTCACTTCACTGAAGGAGTTTATCAGCTACAGGAGTTCCCTGATAGAATTTTTGGGGTCATTTATGTATACTATCATATCATCTTCAAATAACAATACTTTGACTTCTTCCATTCCAATTTGTATCCCCTAGATTTCCTTCAGTTTGTCTTATTGCTCCCACTTGAAGTTCAATTACTACATTGAATAGATATGGAAAGAGTGGACAGCCTTGTCTTGTTCCTGATTTTAGTGGAGCTGCATTGAGTTTCTCTTCATTCAATTTGATGTTAGTTATTGGTTTGCTGTAAATTTCCTTTGTTGTGTTTATATATGTCCCATGTGTCCCAAGTTTTTACAAGACTTTCATGAAGGGGTATTGGATTTTATCAAAGGCATTTTCAGCATCTAATGAGGTGATCATATAGTTTGATTTATATAGTGGATTATATTGACTAATTTTTGTGTGTTGAAACATCCCTGAATCTCTGGGATGACGCCTACTTGATCATGGTGGATGATGTTCTTGATGTGATGTGTTCTTGGATTCGGTTTTTAAGTATTTTATTGAGTAATTTTATGCCTGCTTTCATGAGAGAAATTGGTCTGTTATTCTCTTTCTTTGTTGAATCTTTGTGTGATTTGGATATCAGGGAAATGTGGTTGCCTTAAAAAATGGCAGTATTCCTTCTGTTTCTATTTTGTGAAATAGTTTGAGGAGGATTGGCTTTAGCTCTTCTTCGAAAGTCTGGTAGAATGCTGTGTTAAAATCTTACGGGCCCTGAGTTTTTTTTCCCTTGGAGGGGCAACTTTTAATGACTGCTTCTATTTCCTTAGGGGTTAAAGGTCTATTTTAAATTGTTCATCTGATCCTGATTTAACTTTTAAGTGGTATTTATCAAGAAAATTATCCATTCCTTTTAGATTTTCCAATTCTGTGGACTACATATTTTTAAAGTATGACATAATGATTCTTTAGATTTCCTCAGTGTCTGTCATTGTGCCCCCTTTTTGTTTTTTATTTTGTTAATTTGGATAGTCTCTCTGTGTCTTTTAGTAGTTTGGATAAGGGTTTGTCTATCTTGTTGATTTTTTTTCATAGAACCAACTTTTTGTTTCGTTGATTCTTTGTATTGTTCTCTTTGTTTCTATTTAATTGACTTCAGTCTTCGGTTTGATTATTTTCTGCTGTGTACTCTTCTTAGGTGACCTTGCTTCTTTTTGTTCTATGGCTTTTAGGTGTGCTGCTAAATTGCTAGTATGAGCTCTCTCCAATTTCTTAATGTAAGCACTTAGTGATATGAACTTTCTTCTTGGCACCACTTTCATTGTGTCTCATAAGTTTGGGTATGTTAGGAATTCATTTTCCTTGCATTCTAAGAAGTCTTTAATTTCTTTCTTATTTCTGTCTTGACCCATTTTTTTTTCATTCAATAGAGAGTTGTTCAATTTATAGGCTTTCTGTTGTTTCTATTGTTGTTGAAATCCTGCTTTAATCTGTGGTGGTCAGATAGGATGCAGAAGGTTATTTCAACTTTATTGTCTCTTTTGAGACTTGCTTTGTGACTGAGTATGTGGTCAGTTTTGGAGAATGTTTTGAGAGGTTCTGAGAGGAAGGTGTATTCTCTTGCATTTGGGATATTGTCCTGTAGATATTTGTTAGGTCCATTTGGTTTATAACATCTGTTAGATCCTCCAGTATTTCTCTGTTTAGTTTTTATCTGGATGACCTGTCCATCAGTGAGAATGGGGTATTGAAGTCTCCCACAATCAATGTGTGAGAGTCAATGTGTGATTTAAACTTTTGTAGTGTTCTCTCTACTAATGAGGGCACCCTTGTGTTTGGGGCATAGAGAAAGACCATCTTGGTAGAGCTTTCCTTTGATGAGTATGAAGTGTCCTTTCCTCTTTTGATTAATTTTGGTTTGAAATATAATTTGTTAAATATTAAAATAGGTACACCATTGTTTCTTAGGTCCATTTGCTTAGAAAATTCTTTTCCCATCTTTACTCTGAGGTAATGTCTATCTTTGATATTGAGGTGTGTTTCTTGTATGCAGCAGAAGAATGTATCCTATTTTTACATCCATTCTGTTAGTTTCTGTATTTTTGTTGGGGAATTGAGTCCATTAATATTGGGAGATATCAGTGACCAATGAATGTTGATTCCTATTATTTTGGTGTTACTGGTTGTATGTGTGTGTGTTTCTCCTCTCTTTACTTTGCTGTTGTGAGATTATTTGTTTTCTGTGTTTTTATAGGTGTAGTTAACCTCCTTGGATTGGCACTTTTGTTCTAGTATCTTCTGTTGGGCTGGATTTGTGGATAAGTAGTGTTTAAATTTGACTTTGTTTTCTTTGTCTATGGTGATTGAAATCTTTGTTAGGTATGATAGTCTGGGCTAACATTTGTGATCTCTTAGAGTATAATTCTCTTATACATTGTAAAGATTTGCCACTCAAATTGGTTTAATAAAATGATGATTGTCCAGTAACCAGGCAAAAAGTATAGGCAAGGCTACCAAATGCAGGATGGGAAGGAGAAGGGTGGAATCAGGAGTGGCCAGCCAGACACAGAAGGAGCAGGAGATGAATATACTTTGCTAATAAAGGTACTGCCATGTGGAAGAGCATAAATAAGGAATATGGGTTAACTTAAAATGTGAGAGTTAGCTAGTAATAAACCTGAGGTATTGTCCAAGTATTTATAATTTATATAAGCTTCTGTGTTGTAATAGGAGCTGCGGGCTGTGTTCCGCCACCCAGCTCCCGCCACTGGCTAGCTTTACCCGAAATAACAACATACAAACTGTATTTATTTAAATACTGCTTTGCCCATTATATCTAGCCTCTTCTCCGCTAACTCTTGCACCTGGACTAGCCCATTTCTAATAATGTGTGTAGCATCCCAAGGTGCGCTTACCGGGAAGATTCTAGCCTACATCCAACCTGGGTCAGAGCTTCATCGCGTGTGCCGGGAGTGGGGAGCATGGCCTCTGAGCTCACCTCCTCTTCCTCCCAGCATTCTGTTCTGTTTACTCCACCCACCTATGTTTTAACCTATCAGGGCCAAGCAGTTTCTTTATTACTTAACCAATGAAATCAACAGATTGATATATGACACTCCCACATCACTTCTGTGTGGTAATTTGGGACCAGGCAGTTGGGACAGAAAACATCTGTTTATAGAGTCTGTAGAACATCTGACCAGGCCCTTTTGGCTTTTAGTGTTTCCATTGAGAAGACAGGTGTAATTCTAACAGGTCTGCCTTTATATGTTGCTTAACCTTTGTCCCTTGTAGTTTATAATATTCTTTCTTTGTTCTACATGTTTGGTGTTTTGATTATTATGTGGTGAGAAGACTTACTTTTTTGATCCAATCTAACTGGTGTTCAGTAAGTTTTTTATATCTTTGTGCGCATGTCCTTTAGGTTAGGAAATTTTTCTTTTATGATTTTGTTAAAAATATTTTCTGGTGCTTTGAGCTGGAATTTTCCTTCTTCTATTCTTATTATTCTTAATTTTTTTTCATAGTGTCCCAGATTTCCTGGATGTTTTCTGTCAGAGATTTTTTTAGTGTTAACATTCTTTTTGACCGATACATCAGTTTTTTTTTTTAATCGTATCTTCTATGCCCGAGATTCTCTCTTCCATCTCTTATATTCTGTTGGTGTCTGTAGTTCCTGTTCTATTGAAAGATCCCTGGTGTGGGGAGACTCTCACTCAAGTCTCGGGATAACACGACCCCCCCCCCCCAGTAACTCACAAGAGACCTCACATGAGGTTTATTGACAGGACAGGAACCAGTGCACTGGGGCCGAGACTCATAACCCACACAGGGGAGGAGTTCGACCCTGAGTAACTGGGAGAAGGGGTTTTTAAGGGAAGAAACCACAGCCCAGAAATCTGAAGGGGGTAGAGAGGGTGTTGCAGAAAATTCTGAAAATACCAGTGATGATCACATGGGGGCAACTCCCTGTTCCTCAAGATTATTCTCAAGATTACAATCTAACTTTATCTTCAGCTAGTTTCTGAAATACAGTCACTGAATCGGCTAATCCTAGATTTTTGATTCTTGTCTCCCTGCTTAGATTTTTGGCTCTATTTTTTCCTGCTGGGGGGGGGGGGGTCTGGATTTATCCAGGTCTTTCACTATTACCTAGATTTTCCATCTACTGGATTCCCTGTTTGTATTTTCTTTATTGCTTCTATTTCCATTTTAAGTATTGAACAGTTTTATTCATTTCCTTTATTCATTTATTTACCTGTTTGTGTTCTTGGCTTTCTTGAAGGAATTTATTAATTTCTTCTTTAAGTACCTCTAACATCTTCATAAAGTTGGTTTTAAGGTCGTTTTCTTGTGCTTCAGCTGTATTGGAATATTTAGGGCTTGCTGAAATAGGATGGCTGGGCTCTTTGGTGGTGACATATTGCCCTGGCTGCTGTTGAATGTTCTTACACTGGCCTCTAGGCATCTGTGTTTGGGATAATTATGGGTTCAGGTGCCAATTTTTGAGTTTATCTGTGACAGATGGGTGTTTTTTTCTATTGGTTTCTGTCTCCTCTCTGGTCTTCTGGCCTGACTGGTGGCCAGCAAGTCCTCTGGTCCACGCCAGTGCCTCTGCTGGAGTTCTGGTGACCTGAGAGACCTCTGAGGTTGTGGGAATCGGAGTATCCTTTGGTAAAGCAGGGGGCTTCCACCAGAATTGTGGTCTGGGATGTGATGACTAGGGGAGGGGAGCAGTAGGGTAAGCTGGGCAGGCTCTAAGGAAGTCTTGGGTGGTCTGTGAGGCTAACCTGGGGTTCTGAGTACCTGCCTGGCCTCTCAGCTTATGCGTTTCAAACAAACTTCTAGATAATGCCAGATCTCCTATTCTTTGGGCTGCACTTGGAGGAGCAGAAGCCTATTCATTAGCTCACTCTGAGGCTGCTCTATTCTTCCTCCCCTGGTTAGTTCAGGGATGTCAAGCCAACAAAACGATCTGTAAGTTCCTACTTCCCCTTAGCTTGCATTCATGCTAAAAGCCCAACTAGCCAAACAAACAAACAGAAACAAAACAAAGCAAAAAAACCTAAGCAAAAAAAAAAAAGGAAAAAAAAACCCACTTTCCCTTTTCCTCATTTTAACGCTAAATCTTTTATTTATTTATTAAAGATTTCTGTCTCTTCCCCGCCACCGCCTCCCATTTCCCTCTCCCTTCCCCTCCCCCAATCAAGTCCCCTTCCCTCGACATCCCAAAGAGCAATCAGGGTTCCCTGCCCTGTGGGAAGTCCAAGGACCACCCACCTAACGCTAAATCTTTAGAGAGTAATGTATATACTTAGTCTACTTTAAAATGGTTTTTAAATTTTTGAGAATTCCATCCATACAACCAACAGGTTCCAAACAAGTGACCCAGGTTCACTATGGGAGGGAACTAATGTCTTTCAACATCTTTAAAGACTAGCCATATAATGTTTCGCGGCCCTCCTAATATAGAAAGTCTACACTCAGTAGCTGGCATACTGACATGCCATAGTCCAACCTCAGACGGCTTCTCTGGTTTCATCTGTTAATTCTCCTTGGTGCTACTGGGACTTCACCCAGAGTAAACATTCCGTTCTCTGAGGTCTCAGTGACTTTCAAAACCGGTTTGTGGACACATGCTGCTCTGTTCTGCCTGGAAATCTGTTCTCTGGTCACCTCCTAGTCTTCTTGGCAAGGAAGGGCAGTGGAATGAAGCCCTAGCCTTATGCCACTGGGGTGAGGTGCATCACTCAGACGGTGCCTCCCTGTGTATGACGTTTCAGTCTGCACTCCGCTGGGGGCTCCCTTCTCTGCACATCACTGTCATGACCTTAGTGTGAAATGTCCCCAATAGTCTCATCCTTTGGACATTTGATCCCCACCTAGCAGTGCCATTTGATGCAGAAGCTGGAGGAGCCGGAGCCTCGCTGGAGGAAGAGGTTCTCTGCAGGAAGGAGGGCATTGCGGTTTTAGAGAATGGCTCAGCTTTCTTCCCGCTCTCCACTTCCTCACTGTGGACAGCAATGTGGTCAGCCGCCTCCTGCTCCTGTCCCCATGCTCTTTCTGCTATAGACGCTGCATCCTCTCTTACATTGTGAGCCAAGGAGGCTGGAGAGATGGCTCCCTGGTTAAGAGCACTGGCTGCTCCTTCAGAAGCTCCAGATTTGGTTTTCAGCGCCTACAAGGTGGCTTGTCTGTGACTCCTTCTCGGGGAGCGTGATGCCCTCTTCTGGCCAAGGGCACCAAGCATGTATGTGATGCACAGACAGAGCATGCAGGTAACATATCAATACACATAAAACAACATGTTTCCAAAACCCTGAACCAAAAGAAGCCCCTCCTTCTTTAGCTGCGTTTGTCAAGTGTTTTGTTGTAGTAACAAGAACAGTAACTGATATAGAGAATCCGTCCAAAGGAACGAGCCATTGATGCGATGATTGACCACGAGGGTCTCACCCCTTTGGAACTGCTTCGTGAGAGGAATGTGGGAGAATTAGGAGCTACAGGCTAGAGAACCCCAGAACACTATAAACAGAGACCAATCGGCCATGTTGATGCTGATGGGTGCTTAGAAGACAAAAATGAAGAAAGGACTTGGAGCAGAGGCCCAGCAGGTGGGAATTCAGAAAGGAGTAAGGATAGTTATTAGGAACTTGGCTAGAGTTCATTCTGGCAAGCAATCTGATTACATTCTACCCATGTCCTGAGACTTTGATGGTGGCTGAGTTTAAAAAGTGGTAGACCAACTCTCTCTCTCTTTCTCTCTCTGTCTCTGTCTTTCTGTCTCCGTCTCTCCCTCCCCCCTCTCTCTCTGTGTGTGTGTATGAAATTTCAAAACAGAATAGCATTTAGGCTGTTTCTTAGTTCCTCATCACTACTCTTATGGGAGCTCTCTGTCTTAATGAAAGACATAAAAAGTGTGAAATTTTTCAAATAATTCACGAGTGAGTTATAGCATGCAGACGATGTGTATATGGAAATAGCTATAATTGATAAAGATAGTAACCAAATAAGAAGCTCTCTACTCGGACAAGAGAAATACGCCCTGAGGGTGAGATCTCACCCATTGGAGGCAGCAACTTTTGAAAATACCAATCCAGTTGAAGTGATAGGACCAGAAGAGAAAATGCTACAGAAGGGATTTTCTGCTCAAGATCAGCTACCTGGGAAAGTGTTTTCTCAGATTCAGCCACCAAAGTGTACAGTGGCCACGACAGCTGTGACCTAAGAGGGGCCCACTACATCTTGAGCTGACAGCAGAACTTGGCAGCGTCATCTCTCTTCGTGGCACACAATTGAAAGTACGAAAGATGCAAGAGCTTCCACCCAGGTTCCAGAAAGTCACTGAGTAGGGCAAGCATTGTGAGGGTCATATCCCCTGCAAGGAGGGCCTGAGAGGTCATTGCATGATGTTGGAGAGATGAGGAATACAGATGGTGGAGATGCTAGGACAGTAGGGTATCCATCGAGGAATGTTATAGTCATAGGATGAAGCGGACAAAGGTGAGAAGCAGTATGTGGGTGAGTGGCTCTTGTTTAGGAAGTCGTGTTGGTGATTTTTTTTTTTTAATGAATGTAGCATCTGACATTCCTAGGAGATGCAATCTCACAGCAAACTCCTTGTTCCTCTGGCTCTTACTCTCTTTCTGCCCCCTCTTCCACAATGTCCCCTGAGCCTAAGGCATGGGAGTGTTTTGTAGATGTATTCTCGGGGACTAGTCTCTACAACTCTGAATTTTGATTGGTTGTGGTTTTGTATAATAGTGTCTGTCATTTGCAAAGAGAAGTTTCCTTGATGAGGGTGAGGACTTATACTATCTGTGGGTATAAGGACAGATATTTAGAATGTACTTAGGGGTTACTCTGGTTTAGTAAAGTGAAGTCAGACTTTCTTTGGACTGTCAGCTCCCAAATAATGACAGAGACTTCTTATTAATTATGAATACATGGCCTTAGCTTGGGCTTGTTCCTACCTAGCTCTTATAACTGAAATTAATCGGTTTATATTAATCTACATCCTGCTCTGTGGCTCATTACCTCTGCTCAGTACTGTGCCTCCCATTTTCTATGTGTCTGGCTGGCAAATCCTGCCTTTCCTCTTCCCAAGGTTCGGCTCTCTCCCCAGAAGTCCCACCTATCCTCTCCTGCCTAGCTATTGGCTGTTCAACTCTTTATTAAACCAATCAGAAGGTGCCTTGGCAGAGACACATCTTCAGTGTATAAAAAGATTATCCCACAACAGTAAAGTAACAATTGTAGGTTCTTCTCCAAGATCCATGACTTCACGAGGACTGGGTAGTTGACTAGGTTCCCTGTACCAGTAGAGGGTGTTAAGTCCAATTAACCAACCAATCAGGCTGCTGGTTACCACCAAGACATGCACATAGCTACCCCACCCTTAGGGTTATGGTGCCACACAGGTTGTTTTTGTGGCTCATAGGCATCGTAGTTGGGTAGAATTGTAGTTTGTTTCCCTCCCTTGGGAATTTGCCTAGCACCTTTTGGTGTTATGAAAGCTATTCCTCAGGGAGGGGGCTTTCAGGTCACTTTCAGCTCTTGGCCTTGTGTCTGAAGTGCATGGTGTCTTCTTCAACAAAAGAACTTTATGTCTACCTCTAGGGCGTAACCAAGAGCATAGCAATAGTATATGTTTTGAGAATCTCTTAGACAACCCTGACCAACAATTCAAAAGATGGCTTCTCATGACTGTTGCTTATTATTTATTTTTGTTTTTATTTTTTGAGAAAGGGTTTCTCTGTGTAGCCCTGGAACTCACTCTGTAAACCAGGCTGGCCTCAAACTTAAGAGATACACCTGTCTTTGCCTCCTGAGTGCTGGGATTAATGGTGTGTATGACCACTGCCCAGCACTGTTGAGGTTTTTGTTAGATGGTCTATGACTTTGGAAGGAACATTTTCAACCCAGATGGAAAGTTTTAACTATATATGTGTATTTACACACTGAGTTGCGTGTACTATAGGTTTATAAGTACATAGTAGTATGATCCTTTACTGCTGTACAACATTTCCTTGTATGTCATAACAAAATTTATTCATTTTTTCCAATACTGATGGACTCTGGCATATGTTTCCTTTTTTTCTTTTTTTCTCATCTTTCCCTTGAGTTTAAAATTCTAACATCTTTGGATGAATAGCAACTTCTTTGATAGCAACCAAGCTCAATAGATTTGTATTCCACCTCATGCATGCACACACACCCACACATACACAGAGACGTGCACACACAGACGCACACGACACACAGACACACACACAGGCGCACACACACAGAGACACACACAGGTATACACACAGACACACACGACACACACACAGACACACAGAGGCACACACACAGACACACATCACACACACAGACACACACAGACACACACAGGCACACACACACACACAGAGACACACACACAGAGTGAGGAAGAGGCCCAGCACTGCCGGAGTATTCATTATCTTTGCCCGGGTGATGCCAGCAGGGAGAAGTGTCAAGGCTGTTTTTAAAAAACATTTCCACTTCTCATTCCAGCCACTCAGACATATTTGAATCATTTATAAAATCCACTTAACCAAGTTGTTGACAAAGAATTAAGTAAGATGACTCCTGCGGGATGTTGCTTGATAAGCCTCAAGTTGACAACCCTACAGAGAGCTGTCATTTGGAATTTTTTTTTTAGAACATGCTTTCCATATCTATCATATGAGGATGCTTTCCTCATCTCTACCTCACATAAATCTTGGGATACTTGGAGCTGTGCACAGGAGAGGCGCACTATAAATATCGCTCGGGTTTTATTTTAAAAAGTTGACTTCATCTCATTATGTGCTTCATAAGCCACATTCAAGCAATGCCCTGGTGTCCTGGTGACTCATCACTTTCAGTTCTTCAAAGGCATCAGTCACCTGTGGAGTTTTCTTTTCAAATTACTACAGATAAGGAACAGAGTTTTGGCGAAGAAGCGTGTTGCCTTGCACCTGCCTTTAACGCCAGTCCTCAGAGACACAGATGGGTGGATTTCTGTGAGTTCAAGGCCACTTTGGCCAGGCTAGCCAGAGCTACACAGAAACTTTGTCTCAAAAGAAATAAAAGGGAAGAAAGGAAATAGAGAGGGAGGGAGGGAGGGAGGGAGGGAGGGAGGGAGGGAGGGAAAGGTTCTTAGTCAAGTCACAAGGCAGGGGTTTTATCCTACTACATCCTGGAAACCTCTATTTAACTTTTGACTTCTGTGAACTTGGTTACTCTTAAATATCACATATAAATGGGATCGTCTTCTAGTGTCTCACCACAATGTCCTCGGAAGTCCATTCAGGTTGTAGGATGAACCAGAATTCCTATCCCCCTGAGTAGTATTCTGTTTTATGCATCTGTTTTCTATACATAAATGTATACTTACCCATTCATCCTTTGCCATGGCTTGGGTTTGCTCCCAAAGGATCAGTGCTGGGAGTTTTGTCCCTGGTGTGGTGATGCCGGGAAGTGATTGACCCGTTCGGAGGTGTTTACATCTTAAAGGGGGAGTAGAGCTTTCCTCTAAGGTCATATTCTTATTCTTTTGAGAAGTCACATGGGACACAGCAGCTGTCAGAAAGCAGGTCACCGATGTGCTTGGTTCATTTATAGTCTACTGGTTTCTTATGTTTTTCTTCATGTAGTCACACACTGGAGGGGCTTCAAGGGGGTGCTGGAACTATGCTTTTTGGATCCTCCAGCCAAATACATTTATTCTATTTACAAGTTATTCAGACCAGAGATATTTTGTTATAGCAGCAGGCAAGGGACTAATGCAATCCACTGATGGAAAACTGAGTTGCGTCTACAATTTGGCAGTTACGACTCATGTTTGGAACATGGATATGGAGATATTAATATCACTTCCTGATTAAAGGTGGTGGTGCAACTTTTAATCCCAGCACTCAGGAGGCAGAGGCAGGTGGATCTCTGAGTTGGAGACCAGACTGGTCTACAAGAGCTAGTTCTAGGACAAGCTCCAAAGCTACAGTGAAATCCTGTCTCCAAACAAACAAAAAAGAAAAAGATAATGAAAAAAGAAAGAAAATATTACTTTCTGACTCAGCTTTCAATTGTCAAGGGATCCCTGTATCAAATGGTCATTCTGTGTGTAACGGTTTTGAGGAAACTCCACATTGTCTCCACAGCTTCTTTACTGTTTATTACCCCCAAGGATCCCATAACACACTCAGGAGTGCCATTCCAGGGGCAGCACCATCCACAGTGAGCTGGGCTTTCCTCAATCAATCAATCAATCAATCAATCAATCATTGTCACAGGCACTGTCCTATTGCTATGATAAGATACCACGACCAAGGCAACTTATAGAAAGAAGAATTTATTTGGCTTCAGGTTCCAGAGGGCCATCGCCCACCACAGCAGGAAAGCATGCAGCAAGCTGCAGATAGTGCCTGGAGCAGGAGCTGAGAGTTCACGTTCTGGTCCACAAGCAGAAGGTAGCGAGAGAGCACACTGAAAATGATAAGAGTGTTTTGAAATCTCAGTGCCCATCCCTAGTGACACACTTTCTGCCAGAAGGCCATACCTTCTAATCCTTCCCAAACAGTTACACCAAATGGGGATTAGTTATTCAAGCTTATGAACCTATGGGGGCCATTCTGAAACTATCACATTCTACTCCCCAAACCCCATAGACTTGTGGTCATATCACAATGCAAAATACATTCAGTTCAGCTTCAAAAGCCCCCACAGCCTTTCACTATTTCAGCACAATTTAAAAACCCAAAGTTCAAAATCTCTTCAGACTCAAGGAAATCTCTTAATTATAACCCCCTGGAAGATCAAAAAGCAAATTGCACACTTTGAGCATGCAATGGCACAGAATATACTAGTGTATTCCTCCCTAAGGGGAGGAATCGGAGTACAGGGAGCAAATACTGGATCAACGCAAGACCAAAACCTAGTAGGGCAAACTCCGACATCCTGCAGCTCCATATCTATGTCAAAGGGCTTAGATGCCTCTTTGCTCCCAGCTTCTCTGGTTACAACACACTCCTCTCTCCTGGACTGCCTCCACTCCCTGTCTGCAGATCTCCTTGGCAGGGATCCCATAGCTCTGGTGTCTCGAACATCTTAGAGTCTCCAACATATTCTAGGCTTCACATTAGTAGCTTCACACAACGGCTTCTCGGGGCCTCCACCCAGAGACACCCCCCAAACACACTCCTGGCCTCAGTAGCTCTATTTAACCGTGGGGGAAGACTCCATGACACCTTTACCCGTGTAACCGTCATAACAGTAAAGCTACCGCCACGTGGACCACACTGTCACCGTTGGCTGCCCACTTGAGATGGAGCCGGGCCTCTCACAGTTGCATTTGCAGAAGTTGTCATTTGTTGATGCTTTTTAGGAATAGAAAATTCCTTAAATCTTTTCTTTCCACAAAGCAGGAACTTATGTGGATGGGGTCTTGCCCTGAGGGTGCGCCTCCCTTTATTCCAATTCCAGTCAGGCCTCCCCTCATCTCCTTACCATTTCCAGCATGGGCTTTGACTTCAGGATTAAATTTCCTGGTGTTCTTTTCCTCTTCAAACTGTGTATTTTGCATTTATCACTCTTCCATTTATGCTTTTTTCATTGCAGAACTGCATAAAAGCGATGGTCAAGTAACCACGCTGCAGAGTCAATGCTGGGTTGTTTCAAAACCTCTGCCAAAGAAATTAGTCCATTAGTTTTCAATTTAGCCTCAGGCGAGTTCTTAGGAGGAAGGTAGAAAGCAGTCGCATAGGTTACCAAAATATCGCCATGATCTGTATCCTAGTTGCTCCAATTCTTCCCCTCTGAAGCCTCTTGAGCTGAGTCTCCATGGCCCACACTGAGCTCAGTCTCTATGGTCCACACTGAGCTCAGTCTTTGAACTGTCTTTCAAGCTCCTATTAGAGTGGCCTGTTACACCCCACTTATGATGTTCAATAACTTTCCTGGTCCAAAAATTCCTAAATATTCCACATTTCTCTTTTTAAAAACCCAGCATGGTCAGGTCTGTCAAAGCAATACTCCACTTCTTGGTACCAGCGTCTGCATTAGTTACTTTTCTACCTCTGTGATAAAACATCACAAACCAAGTCAAGTTATAAATTGGAGTGTTTAAGTGGGCTTATGGTTTTGAATGGTTAGAATCCATGACGGCAAAGGCATGGCTGCAGGAACACATGAGAGCTCACGTCTTGATCTGCAAGCAAGAGATAGAAGAACGCATTGAGGATGGCCAGGGGGTTTTAAAGCCTCGAACACCTCCTCCAACAAGGCTATACCCCACGGTCCTTCCCAAACAGTTCCATCAACTGGGGACCAAGTCTTGAAACATATGAGCCTACGGGGACTATTCTTCAAACAGTATAAGAAAATGAAACACTTGGCCATCAGCCAATCTGATGGAGACATTTTCTCAGCTGAGGTTCCCTCTTTCAAAATGACTCTAGCTTATGTCAAAGTGACCTACTACGAGTCAGAACAACTGTGTCTTTCCCTAATGCAATGGCTCTCAACCCGTGAGACCCTCTTTGGGGGTCACATATCAGATATCCTGCATATCAGATATTTACATTGTGATTCATAACAGTAGCAAAATTACAGTTATGAAGTAGCAGGGAAATAATTTTATGTTTCGAGGGTTCACCACAGCATGAGGAGCTGTTTTAGAGGGTTGCAGTATTAGGAAGGTTGAGAACCACTGCTTTAGGTTATTCCTAAATGGGTATGCCACCAGAAATTTGGGGGAATCCCAACTTGCCCTTCACATGATACCAGGATAGTCAGGGTCTCTTCTTGAGGTTCTTGGTCTCATTAATAAAAGAGTTTAAGGACAGACAAAAGGAAGCTTGAGCATAATTTATTAGCGTTTAAAGGAAAAACCCCAGGGCAGGGAAGCCTCTCACTGTTGCCTGATGTAGTATGAAGAAAAGAAGCAGAGAGACACAACAAAGACCATGCCACGTGGTGTGGGGGGCAGGAGTACCTGGAACACATGCAGGCTCTGGCCAGCATCCAAAAGAAACGGACAGAAGAGAAGAAAAAGGACTCTGTGGGTGGGGGGGTCGAGGGAGGTGGGAGTGGAATGCAGACTCACCAAAACCTTATGAAGGCTCATGTGGACTCCTCCAGGGAGCAAAATTCTGGGAAGAACGTGTATGCTGTCTTAAGATGAGCTCTCCTTCCTGGGAAGTATTTCAGCCCTCCTAGATGAACTGGAGAAAAGGCCATATCTCCACCTAGAGGTCGATTTAATTTTTTATTATAACTTAGTGATGAAACTAAGTGAAGTTAATTGTCTGACTTACGTTTGTACTCATTGCAAGCGTTAATAGCATCCTCTCTCTCTCTCTCTCTCTCTCTCTCTCTCTCTCTCTTTGTATGTGTGCATACACATATGGATATGTATATGATGGTCGTGTGAGTTCAGACATACATGTACCATGACACACCTGTGGAGGTAAGAGGCCAACTCTAGGGGTCAATGCCTGGCTTCTACCTTGTTTGAGACACAGTCTCTCTTGTCCCCTTTCTGTAGCCATGTTAGATGGCACACGAACTTTGCTGATCTCTCCTGTCTCTGCCTCTCGTCCCTCAGTAGGAGATGCTGGAGTGTGCATTTCTCAAATCCTAACAGCCTCGTCTGGTTTCTCATGTGAGCTCTGGGCATTGGACTCAGGCTTACATGCATGGGTAAGTACTTTACCCACGGAGCCATCTCCCTAAAGTCTTTCCAAGTCTCCCAAGGCCAAGCATAGTTTCGAGATATTTTACACAAGATAGGTGTGGTGGCTCTTACCTTTCACCCCAACATTCGGGAGGCAGAAGCAGGTGGATATCTGTGGGTCTGAAGCCAGCGTGTCTACAGACCAAGTTCTAGGAGTGCTGGGGCTACGGGGCTACAGAGAGAAACCCTGTCTCGAGAAAACGACCAAAAATCAGTCTTTGGGCTGGAGACTTGGCTCAGTGGTTAAGAGCGTTTGTTGGTTTTGCAGGGTTCAATCCTCAGAAACTACATGACAGCCCCATGACTTCTGGAAAAGCACTTATACACACAAAATAATAAAATAGATGTTCAAAAAATTTATTTAAAAAATTAAAACCAAACAAGTAATAGTTGAATATATTTATGTGCAACAAAAATATTGCACATTATATACCTTGAAAAGTATAGACTGTGAATGGTTCTTTAAGGACCGAATATCTCTAGGAAACGGCTCGTGTGAACCGAGGAAGAATTTCCAGATAATGAATCCATTTTAGAACTGAAAGTCATTGCATTGAAATCACCTTGAACGACACCCATGCATCCGCTGTTTGGTCAAATACTGAGCACAGTTGAGTACTTGGTGCTCTCAACACAGAGACTGTGAGTATCCATTATTCGTGGGCTGGTCCTTACTAAGCTATTGAATCAAGCGCCCCACACCACAAGCCCCCATTCCTCCAGGAATCCTTCCCTGCAGGCTGTTGACTGATTCGCGCTCCGCCACTGCCCTCTAGTGGCTGCTACTCACCCCAGCCTAGCATTGACCTGAATCATTTTCCCACCACATCTCTGTGAAGACAAGGGTGACGTTTTGCCCCTCCGTGCACCCAGTTTCCAGAAGAAGTGCCTAAATGAGATGCTCACACATAAACGCTTATAGAGTGACTGGATTGCTAGCCAAATAAACAAAGGCCATGGTCAGATTCCTGGGCTCCATCATTAAGTTCTAACCCTTTCTGTAGCTTTTATTTCGTCTTGTCTCATACTATTGCTGTGTTTATGGCCAGCCTCTCGGCCTCTGGCCGTTGTCCTTTTCTATCTCTCTGCAGCCTGAGCTCCAAAATAAGTGAGAAAGCAGAGGTCTCCATGGCTTGCACCTATAGCTTTAGTGATACTCTTTTTGACAGGTCGCTTGGGAATTTGATGGCATATTCGGTTTCCCTCTCGGCTTTTGCAGTCTGAACTGAGTTGTCAGTCAGCTGGATTCTAGGTGAAAAGTTGCTGCTATTTTGTGTGTCTGCGAACTTCAAGAAAAGTCTGGCTACGCGGCCAGCACCGGGAGAGGAAAAATGGGGGTGTGCATCAATCCTGCACTTGGTAAGAGCATAATGCACATTTATTGAGAGGCAAAAGAAAGGCTCGGAGTGAGCCGCCATTGCCTTGGAGAATACTGGAAGAGGTGTGCCAGCCGTATGCCGGGCCTTCTACCTGACTTACATTCCTTAGGGAGGCACTATGCATGCATCGCTTCAATTTTATGGATGAGGAAAGCGAGGCTTAGAAAGATTAACAGCTTTCCAACGTGGCAGCTGACTGTGAAACCCTCGAAGATCTAAGTCTCTTTGATTCTAGAGACTACATTCACGACAGTTCCAATTGCTGACCCAAGAGGCCCGTGGCTTCATCAATGAGATTGTCACCCATGACCCTGGCTGGACTCCTCCCTGTCCTCCAGCTTATGGTCTGGTCCCTGCTCCCTCTCCCCTAGTACCCATCTTCGACTCTTTCTTAGAAAACTGCTCTCAAATCCTGCTGGGCTCCTTTTGTGACAGCTCAGCCTTGCCCCAGGGCCTTGGAATCATCTCAGCCTGGAATACTCTTCCTAGAGGTGTGTCCACGGCTTCATCTTCTTTCTTTTAATTCTGTGTTCACTGTCTTTCCCCAAGGAAAGTCTTTCCTGAGCGCCCAAAGATGCCCTGTATCCTCCAAAATGACATCAATGATCTTTTAAAAGCATTTTATTCATTTTTATTTTTCTGTATATGAATATTTTAGTAGCATCTAAGTGCAATAGGTGTGCAGGGCCTTTAGAAGCCAGAAGAGGGGGTCAGATCTCCTGGAATTGAAATCGGAGGCTGTTGTGAGCTGCCATGTGGGTACTGGGGACCTAACCCAGGTCCTCCGTAAGAGCAGCAAATGCTCTTAACCCAATGAGCTATTTCTCCAGCTCCAGTCTCTTGTACATATTTAGTTTGTATTGACAGTCTCTTCCATTCAGTAGTAGATGCTAGAACACAAATGATTTTGCGTGCACCTGTTATGCTTAGACCACTGCCTGGCACAGGGTATTCAATACTTCCCTGAGCTAACACATTCCTTTATTATACGCCAGAATGCTTTAATCTGACTGATGTGTGTTGAATAGTAGTCTCATGTTTGGCGTATATTTCACATTGTGGTCTCATATTACTCTACCCCCACACTATGAATATATATAATTTTGATTGTACGAAGGCGATAAGGAACTCTAGTTTTGAATAGCACACTCCCGGGCAGGCAGAGCTTGAGCCAGAGTCTGAACCACACAGCCTGGCTTGATTTTTCTCACCTAGCTGTGTCTCCAGAGCTCTTTGTGGCAAATAGTCTCTCCTCCGTTTTATCGTTCTTTTGTGCTGATGGTATTTGATAAGTTCTTGCAGATGGTGAAGTAACAGGATGCAGGGCTTTTCTGCATAACCTCTCAAGGGTCAGGACAGGACATTTACATAACTCTAAGCGGGTAGCATTTCATCCGGGATCAGATTTCATTTGGGGCCTTCAGATCTCTTATTCTGAGGGATGGCTTATCAGAAATAAGTAACTCCAAGCTCAGTGGTGACTGCGCTCTGGATCCAGCTCAGGTCTGGATTCGGGGAAACCCTCCCACCCGGAAACTCTCCCACCGGTTTGGGCTGATGTGTTGTCAGGCTTTTGTTTTTCCTCAGGCAGTGCTTCTAACTGCTGTCTTTGCGTGGTTTGCTTGCTGGGGGCTACACCACGGTGCTCTGGACAGAGATCAGCATACCCAAGCCTTTTGGTGGAAGCTGCTCCTCATGACAGGGAGACCAGCGGGCACCGGGCAACCCCACCTCGTTCTCCCTTCTTCTTGTTCTTCGAGGGAGGGTGGAGGAAAGCAGTTCTCCACAAATGAAAAGGGCTCAGAATTAATATCGACTCTGACTCCCACGAGGCATCGGTGTGGTGGTTGGGATTTTTATTAAAAATGAAAATTCGCAGAAACTAGAAAGCTTCACAGAGGCTGGGGAGCAGGGGAGGAGGTGGGGAAGGGGAGATGCTGATCAAAGAGTGCAAACTTTCCGCTAGAACAAAAGAATAAGTTTTAGCGGCCTGTTGTAATGCCTGTTAACAATTACGGACTTATTATGTATTTCAAATTTGTTAAAAGAATAAAAGTTTAATATTCTCATCATAAAAAAGGTGATGAAATGTTTTGGGTACCAGACACACAAACTACTCTAATCTGATAGGTGTGTACGCGTGTACAAAAATATCACAGCATATCTCATAAATGTGTGCAATGTGATAGCCCAGTAAATACAAAATAAATAAAAACCTGGGAAAACAGTAACTTGGTGAGGTGATCGCTATGTTAATAAGTTTGATTGACTCTGTAGTGTACACATGAAGTCATCACATTTCTCATAAATAATTACAATGATGACGCATCAGCTAAAATGTGTGTGTGTGTGCACGTGCGTGTGTGTGCACGTGCGTGTGTGTGTGTGTGTGTATTTCCAAAAATCAAAAAGAAACATTTTAGCATCTATTAACTATCAAATCTTTCAGTTTCTCTAGATTCATTCTTGGTCTCTTCCTTGGCGGGGACACTCATAGTTTCATGAGGCAGTCTGGGGAGCCCCACCTAGGCAGGAGCAGTTCTGTGGAGAGGTAGAAGTGTCACTTGAAGAAAGGGAGATGCTCCCAAGTCTTAACAAGACAGTCTGGAGGACCCTGAAAGAACCAGCGAGTTCAGTACAGTCACCCCAGTGCAGGAAGCCTGGATGCCCTTGTAGACACCCACCAAGGGGCATCATTACTCAAAAGTCATGGCTGTTACACACACACACACAGACACACACACACAGATGAGAAGCTCAGAGAGATTGATGGCTAAGCCAAGGTCACTCACAGGAGATTCTTTTTATTGATTGTTTTTAGATGCCCCCCCCCCCCATGGAATATAATGATAATACAGAAACCACCAGATGAAATGAAAAGCACCCATTCCCCCATCACTTGGAGGGGGATGATGTTTCTGATGCCATCGTTATTCTTCTGTGGGTGTTTGTTGCTCAGTTTTGACTTGCCTTGAGGAGGCCACACTTCACAGGTGGGACAAGGCTGTGGAGTAGGGGGAGGCGCTGTTTTCAAGGATCAGAGAGCTCTCTGAAAAGAGCGACCACGCAGGACTGCTAGTAGTTAGTCCCAAACACAGCCCTTGTCTCGTTCTTTTCCCAACTCCCAAAGTGGGTAGAAGGTTTAGCAAAAAAAAAAAAAACAAAAAACAGAGCTAATTAATAAAAACCACCTGCCCAGTGGAGCAGAGGCTTCCCTTGTTCACTGACAACAGCGTGGCCTGCTCTCCCCAAGCCCATAGCCCATCCTTGTCTGTTTTGTTCTGAACATCCATACATCACCAGACTGGCTTGCTTTCTGGCTTCTTGGTGAGTTTGGAGTATAGAAGGCCTGAGCCGAGAAGTAAGATGGCAGAAAGAGAGCCTGCAGTCTTTATTCCCTGCTCCCTGAACTGAGGCCGTGGCTCTGGTAATGGCTGCATCCGTCTACCTGCAGACATAATTACCAATAGAAGGCTCCGCTCATGACAGCATCGTGCTCTGTCCTTTTGTTTTTTGTCCCTTTGGGCCTAGGGTTGGGAATTGCTTCTTATCATTGCTTGTCTCCCGACATTTCATTATTTTTAAATTGATTCTCCTAACCGTGGTTGCATTTTCTTAGAAGTCTCCTAAATAACATTGTTAAGAAACAGTCATCCAATCCCTGTAGGTAAGAAAGGAAAAGGGCCCATGGTGAAAACTACAGGTTGTCGACACAGTGAAATAGATGTTGCAGCCCGAAGGGAATGTTTGGGTTCAAATGACAAAGAGTTAGTAGTTGGGTATGGGATAATCAAGTTAGATAGTAGGAGGAGGAACAGACCACTGGACCAAGGATAGCTAGCAGTCAGCTTGGAAGCCTTGAAGGAGGATATTCAAGGCATTGTGGTCATATACCCTTGCTAATGAAGCTGATAGAGACAGACTAGGCTGTAAATAAGAACGGCTTCTGGTGAGCTTGCACCTGCCTCAGGGAAGAGAGCACAGGTGCCCCAGAGACCAGGAGCTAATGACCTCAACAGCAAAACCACAACCCCACCCCACCACCCAACCCAACTCTATAGGCTTAACTCTCTCCCACGGTAAACCTACAATCGGACCCTGTGTGAGGGAAGACAGCTTTGTGTGATTCACAGCCCCTGAGATACCTACAAAACCAAGGGTAGTAAATGGCCAAGTGACTAACAGCCAAGTCAAGGCTGGCTGTCGGGCTGGAGCCGGAGGTGTACAGAAGGAGGCTACAGCCCTTCCCAAATGTGCAGCTGCACATGGACAACAGGGTCATTTCCTTGATCGGGCCAGGGTATCATTCATAGATCATGTGACCATCCTTTGACTTAGTCCAGAATAGCCCAGAGAATTAACTGACTTCTATAGTGACCACCCAGCTTCTGCCTAGTTTCTGTTGTTGATCTATAAAACCCCCAGACAAAGGAAATTAATTTTCCCACTCTTGGAAACACCTTCTACTCTCAGGAGTTTCTCTTTGTCTTTCTTTCTTTCTTCTTTTTTCCTTCCTTCCTTCCCTCCCTTCCTCCCTCCCTCCCTCCCTTCCTTCTTCCTTCCCTCCCTTCCTTCTTCCTTCCCTCCCTTCCTTCTTCCTTCCCTCCCTTCCTTCTTCCTTCCCTCCCTTCCTTCTTCCTTCCCTCCCTTCCTTCTTCCTTCCCTCCCTTCCTTCTTCCTTCCCTCTCTTCCTTCTTCCTTCCCTCCCTTCCTTCTTCCTTCCCTCCCTTCCTTCTTCCTTCCCTCCCTTCCTTCCTCCCTCCCTTTCTTCCTCCCTCCCTCCCTCCCTCCCTCCCTTCTTTTCTTTTTTTCCAAATTCTCACTTTTCTGTAGTAACTCTTAATAAAACCTGGTTTTCACTTCGAACACTTCCACAAGGATTGTTCACTTTTTAAATTTCATTTCGATGAGACAAAGAACTTGTAGCCACTGTCTCAGATTAATCACTGATGACTTTAAGGGTCCAGTGTCTTAGGTCCTTGCGGCTTGCACTCCTGGGCTGTGAGAGGTTCATAGATATGTGTAAAAGTCCCACACCCTTTGCCCAAGTAACCTTACCCCATGCCAGTGTTGTTAATTTAAGCAAATTTGTTCTCAGGCATCAGATCATAAACTCCGGTGCCAGATAGAGCTGGGTTCACGTCTCAGCTGGGATATTTACTGGGAGACATTGGGTCAAGTTTTAAAACTCTTGAAACCAAATACAAGTTCTTTGTTGTTTTTGTTTTCTTGTTTTGCTCGAGGCAGAATCTCTTGTAGCCCAGGCTAGCCTCAAATTCACCATGTAGCTGAGGATAACCTGGAACTCCTGATCCTTCTGTCTCTACCTTGAATTGCTGGGATTACAGGTGTGTGTGTGTGTGTGTGTGTGTGTGTGTGTGTGTGTGTGTGTGTGACCGTGCCCTGCAGTTTCTCTATTCGTGATGGAGTATAGCACCCCACCTCTCTCCCAGATTTGTGGCAAGGGATAAGTGAGATGATACAATAGAAAGTGTTTTACAAGAGCATGGTGAGTGCCTCACTCCTGTCCATTCTCCAGTACCAGACTCTGCTCAGAGCTGGGGATAGAAAGGTTTCAGGACCACGAGGGGTGCACTCACCCACTGTGACTGATCTATTGGGAGCTCACCAAGGCCAGCGGGACTGGGACTGAATAAGCATGGGATGAAACTGAACTTTCTGAACATGGCAGACAATGAAGGCTGATGAGAAGCCAAGGACAATGGCACTAGGTTTCGATCCTAATACATGAACTGGCTTTGTGGGAGCCTAGCCTGTTTGGATGCTCACCCTCCTGGACCTGGATAGAAGTGGGAGGACCTTGGACTTCCCGCAGGTCAGGGAATCTGGACTGCTCTTCATTCCTGAGAGGGAGGGGGAATGGAGTGGTGGGGAGGGGGAGAGGGGGAGGGGAGTGGGGGGAGGGGGCAATGTGTGGGAGGAGGGGGAGGGAAATGGAAATGGGGAGGAGGCGGAATTTTTTTTTTCAACAACTAAAAACAAGTAAACAAAAAAAAAAAGAAAAAAAAGAAAGGTTTGGAAGACACAGGACTCACGCGCACGGCTCTGGAATCTCACAGAGACTGTGTGGGAGAGGGACAGCTTCGCTGCTGTGGTTTGGATGTGAAATGCCTCCAGCAGGCTTGCGTGTTTGAAAATGTGGCCTCTACTTGGTGGAGCTGCTGTGCAGAGTTGAAGCGTCCTTAAAAGCCTTGATGGAGGAGGTAAGTCAGTGGAGGAAGGGCTTCCATGTTTGTTTGCTCTACCTGTCATCTTGACTACAGATGCAGCATCACTAGTCACCTTACATACCTGCTTCATGGCTTCTCTGCGGTGATGGACCGTGTCCACTCTTAAACTCAAGCCAAAATAAATGCCCTCTTAAGTTGCTGCTTTTTCGTGTGTAGTGGGCACATGGGCATGTGTGCGTGTGTGTGCACATGTATGTGTGCATATGGACTGTGCATGTGTGTGCACATGTATGTTTGCCTGTGTGTGGGGGCACATGAACGTGTGAATGTATGTGCCCGTGGATGTGGACACATGGATGTGTGCGTGTGTGTGCACATGTATGTGTGCCCGTGTGTGTGGGCACATGGATGTGTGCGTGTGTGTGCACATGTATGTTTGCCTGTGTGTGGGGGCACATGAACGTGTGAATGTATGTGCACATGTATGTGTGCACGTGTATGTTGACACATGGATGCGTGCGTGTGTGTGCACATGTATGTGTGCCCGTGTGTGTGGGCACATGGATGTGTGCGTGTGTGTGCACATGTATGTGTGCCCGTGTGTGTGTGAGTGTGGAGGCTAGAGGATGATGTCGGTCTCTTCACTGAACGCTTTTCACTTTCTCTTGCTGAGCCCAGAGCTCACCAGCTAGGCTAGTTCAGCCTGCAGCTTGCTCCAGGGACTCTGTTTCTGCCTCCCAAGCACTGAGATTCCAGGTGGGCAGCCATGCCTGACTGGCTTTAAGCAGACAGATGCTGGAGGTCTGAACTCCAGTTCTTACAATTGCACGACAAGAGCCATCTCCCGAAGCCTTAAGTGCTGCTTGCCATAGGCACTTTATCTTAACAATGAGAAAAGCAGCACACACGACTGCTGAGATTTCTCTCCTCCTTCATTGGGAACTGCAGTATAGCTTGATCCTTGCACAAGGTTCCTCCTTTACCAACTCCTCAAACTATCTGTGCGTCCCAACTGGATCTGCAGCAGATCGTCGAGTCTGAGCAAATGGCTTTCATTATTACCACAGCCCCGCTGCCACCCAATCAGGTGGCAGTGTTCCTGCTCTGCTAGAGGTGACTTGTGCTCCATTTCGAGTTTCTTACTTCAGGTTGCCCAGTGCCATTGACTTCAGGAGCAAGATGCAGGGTAACGTGGCAAGACGGTAGAATGTCCTTCACCTCCCGTGGGCCTCCCTGACCTGGCTGCTAGGCCTTCCTCTGCAGCAGTACCATCCACACGCCCACATCAGCACAGAAAGATCTCCACGCTTATTGGCATTCCATAGGAGCCAGGGTGACAATACCGAGCTGATGGAAGGGTCTTGTGCACCACGAATATGAATATCATTATTCAAATCACTCTGGTAGATGTTGAAGATAAAAGGAAATGTTTTATTTTGTGTTCACTAGGCACTAGAGGGTGCGTTGCCCCTGGCTGCCGACTCATTATGCCTGTTATGGTTAATGGGAGTTAAACTCCAATATCACATCAAGGGGGAGAAATGATCCCAGAAGTATTTGGAAATTTTTTTTCCTCCAAATTGCAGATCAAAGCTGGGTTATGAACTTCTATGCTGTCTTGCTAATGGATTAGACTAACAGCATTCTTTGAATTCTCCCCCATATGCTGATGTTTTCCATGTAGGGATGGTTATAGGAACTCCACGAGCCTGAGAGATTGCAAGGTTTACCAGAACCCGTTGTCAGTGTGAGTTTGCCTTGCAGGGGAGAGAACCAGCAAAGTCAAAATGCCTGCTCTTAGTCAGGAGTTTGACATGGCCTCTCATCCATCCTTGACGAAACAGAGGCACAGGTGGTTACATAACCTACTGAATCACATAGCTAACAGGAGCACCAAGTGACAGGCCCAGGGTTTTATGGTTCAGAAGCATTGCCAATGTACTTTGGGGGGCTTCCTCCCTTATGTCTGTCACCTACCTACTCTACAACAAGATATGGTGGATAATGCAGGAGCAGGCGTTTAACGAGGGCAGTGTGGCGATTTGAGAGAGAACGGCTTCCCTAGGCTCCCATATGTGAATGCTTGGTCACCAGTTGGTGGAACTGTTTGGGAAGCATTAGAAGAAGTGGCCTTGATGGAGGAGGTGTGTCACTGGGGGTGGGCTTTGAGGTTTCAAAAGCTCATGCCAGGCCCAATTAGTCCTTTTCTGCTTCTTGCTTATGGATCACATATAAGCTCTCAGCCACCGCTCCAGCGCCGTGCCTGCTTGCCTGCATGCTCCCCTCCAGGATGGTCACGGTCGCCTTTTGAAACTGTAAGCTCTTATTAATAAACACTTTCTCCTATAAGTTGCCTTGGTCATGGTGTTTTATTACAGCAATAGAAAAGTAACTAAGACAGGCAAACACTGAGCTGGCAAAATCGCCAGAGAGCCGAGACAGATTCGAATCCATTCAAGCTATCTGCCTGGTGTGGTTTTCTCCTCTCTTAAAGTTGCTAATGAGAAAATGAATTAATTCCAGGTCTCTGTAGGTGAGGAGCTAGGAAAGAGCCTCTTTCTGTGACAGGAGCAAGGGTGGGGTGTGTGTGGAAGATCATGGGGAAAGGAAGAAATGCAGGTAAGAAAGAGTAATTTGATCGCTTCTCGGTCTTTTGGCTAAGATCAAGTGTAGAAAGAACAGTTTGAGAGCCTGGCACTCAAAAGACTAAGTTTGAGACCAACCTGGGCTACATAACAAGACTGTCTCAAAAACAATACAAATGAAAAGAGAGGGAGGGAGGGAGAGAGAACACAAGTTGCTGGTTGTGATCTCAGTGTGATCTGAGACACTCCACTTTGACTATTAACTAATTGCTTTATGCTTTCTTTACATTTTTTGAGTGTGTGCGTGCATGTGTGTGTGTGTGAGTGTGAATGTGTATGTGTGTGTGTGAATGTTCTTGTGCATGCACACACCCTTGCCCTGACTTTCATGTTGAGGTCAAATGGCTACTTGTGGGAATGAGATCTCCTATCGTGTGGGTGCCGGGAATTGAACTCAGGCCACTAAGCCTAGTCGCAGGTGTCTTAACCTGCTGAGCCATCTTGCCAGCCCTATTATTTCACCATGAAGGGAGTCCCCTTGTTACTTCTAGAAGGAGTGAACCCCTGGGAAACTGAGCCTCACACGTATAACACTGAACAGACAATGTCTCCTCTGTGGCATTCGACATGTGTGCCCTTAGACCCACCTGTTGGAGGGATGACACTTGGTGACTCAGGTACATAATCTGCGCCATTACACGAGATAGACAAAATGATGGTTTGTGTGCACCACTTGTCCCTGAAGATGGAGGAGGGAATTAATCCCTTTCCTCTGTACGCTGTGTTTCCCTGCAACTATTCTGGTGTCTAAATAAGATGCAACCTGGTTTTGTCTCCTTCTCCCAGACCCATTTGCTGGGCCCCGGTAACCTCTGTTGTTCTCCTTTGTGCTGTCTGCAGTTTGGCTCTGTCTGGAGTGAGGTGTGGGGCCCAGGAGGCAACGGAAATGGATCTTCTCAGCAGCACTGGATGACTCTGCCGAGACCCCACCTGGAAGGCTGCACTCCGCTCTGCGCTCCTAATTACCAGCCAGGTACAGACAAATGGGCTGAGTGTTTGGGGAGAAGCAGCGAGAGTGATGGAGAAAGACAACTTGATTTATGGCGAGAGATTAAAAGAACCGAACAGAGAGAGCTCAGCAAAAGATGATGGGGTGCAACTGGGGGACCATCCTCTTGTATCTGAAGGCAGCCAACAGTCAGCAGACTCAGAGTTATTTCGGTTAGAGCTAAGAAATATAACCAAGAGTGATGAAAGGGAATTTATGATAATAATAGACTGTAATTTTATACCTATTCCCAAACCAAGAAACCTCAAAACATTTTATGGCTAAGTACAATACACACACTACAACGGGGCGTGTTTAGGCTGTAAAGTGGCTGGTAATTTAGCAAAAGCCTTTGAAGGAAATAATATTTAGTGAGAAGGTAATGGGCATTCTTGGTGTAAAGAGCGGGGGACCTGGCTTTTGTTTTGTCTGATGCCCACTCCCAGGCATGGTGCAGATGGAGAATGGTATTGTTTTGTGCTTTCTGAAGCACACAGGGTTCAACCTTCCTTAAAAGGAGGAGGAGATCGAGGGGAGGAGAAGGAGGCCTTTACAGATCAGAGCAAAGCTTGGAAGGCCGCTACAGCAAAGCTCTTACCTGGTGTCAGCTTCCCCACTGGCTGACTTGGGCCCTGTGGGCTGCTATGGAAACGTGCTGTAGCCTGAAGGGCTTGTGACCAACACAAGGGCACCACTCTCTGCTCCAGAGGCTGGGACCTGAGGAGCAAGGCGCTGGTAGAGTAGGGGTCTTGGAGGAGCCTGCCTTCTCGTAGGTGTTTTCACAAGGATAGGGGGGCAAGGGTGCCGCCTCTAGCCTCTGCCATTTTGCAAAGGCTTGTTTGATTTTTATGTATTATGTGCACACGCCTAAGGAGGTCAGAAGATGGCACTGGGCCTCCTGAGATAGAGCTACAGGTGGTGTGAGCCACCTGGTATAGCACAATTAATAAAAACCCAGAGACAGAAGTTGGGGTTCAACCTGAAGGTCAGAAAAGCAAAACAACCAGCCACTGGCTTTTACCTTGACCTCAGTTTGAAATGGTGATCCTGCCCCCAGGAATCTCAGAATGAGACTGTGAATGAGAGCTGTCTCCTTCCATCTTATATTCCTCTCTAGTGCTGGGATTAAAGGTGTGCACCACTACTTCCCGGTTTCTATGGCAAACTAGTGTGGCTACTGGGATTAAAGGTGTCTGTAAGGCTGATCAGTGGGACTTGTTTTACTCTCTGATCTTCAGGCAGTCTTTATTTATTAAAATACATATGAAATGCCACTACATGGGTACTAGAAACCACATTTTAGTCTTCTGCAATGGTGGTGTGCAGGTTAGTTTTTATTGCTAATTTGACATAATTTACAGGAACTCAGTTGAGGAACTATCTGATCAGATGTCTGAGGCACAGTCTTGATGGATGCCTGATACAGCAGGTCTTACCCTACTGGGGACCATATCATCCCTAGGCAGGTGGTCCCGGCCTATCGAAGAAAGACACCTAAACAGAAGCCAGTGAGCAAGCGAGCCATTAAGCAGCGTTCATCCATAGTATCAGCTTCGGCCTGAGTTCCTGTTCTCTCATGTCCTCAGTGATGCGCTGTGATCTGGACATGTAAGCCAAATAAGCCCTTTCCTCCCCAGGTTGCTTTTGCCCTTGGTTTTATTACAGCCACAGAAGCCAAACTAGAACAAGACCGAGCCATCTCTCCAGCCCCCTCTAGCCTGTTTCATGCAACACTCATCTCATTCTTGAAAGCTCAGACCGCACCTCTCTGGTCTTTTTAAGATATTGAGTTTTAATTATGTGTATATCTATCTATGTGAGGATGTGTGTGCCAAGTGCTGGTGACCAAGGAGGCCAGAGAGGATCATGGGTGCTCAAACAGTTGTGAGCCACCCAACAGGGGTGCTGGGAGTCAATCTCAGATCTTCTGCAAGAGCAGTAGATGTTTCGAACTACGTAGCCATCTCTGCAGCCCCTTCTTTATCCTTTTTCTCGTAAAGGGACCGAAAGCTAGATGAGCCTTTGCTTTCCGCTCTTCTCTCAGCTTAGAAGGGCCCTTTGTCAGATATCCTTGTCTCTACTTTCCCCTCCTCATTCAGATGCTGCTCAAAGGCCAGGCTGTTTGTTGCTCTTCTTGCAGAGAATGGCGTCTAGGGCTCTGTGTGTGACTAACAATCACTCTACCGTCACTGAATACATTCTCTCCCCGTCAGAAGGAACCATACCTGATAAGCCTGCCTGAAACATCCTCTTCCTCACCTCACTGCTCTCCCACTACTGCTGGGAGGCTAGAACCCTGACTGGAGGCTGTGAAGGAATGAAGAAAGGCCAAACACACAGGGAAGCTGGATCCAGTGGAAGTTTCATTGCTACGAGTCATTGGTCTGATTAAAGGCCCCTGGCTTCTGCTACATCATCAATAATGGACCGTCATCGAGACTCCCCTCAGATATCCTACTGTTGATCTCCATGGAGATGCTTGGCTGTGGTTCTGCAGGACCAACCACTTCACATGCTTCACACGAGGAGGAGGACCAGCTCAGTACAGCCATAGGACTCCAACTTGACTTCAGGTGTCAGCCAAGACCACCGACATCCACATGGCCTTTGGTGACAGTATGGGCCACAGACATCAACAAAGGCCCCCAGGTGTGGTAGGGCCATGGAACCAGATGTGACCCTTGGTGGCAGCACAGGCCTGGGCATCACCATGGCCTCTAGCATCAGACTGTTCCTCTCCACCCTAGCGTCTCCAGTTTCGCCTCACTTCCCAGTACACAAATCTCCCCACTTCTCCCCTCCCCTCTCTGCCACATCATTGCTCGTTGTCATGGCACACGCCCAAGGCAGCAGGTGGGCCTCTGGCTGTCTTCTGCCCGCCTGCCTACTTTGTTTTTTTTTTTTAAGAGTGCTTTCAGTATCTAAAATCATTACATTATTAAATTATTACGTTCCTTTCTGTCTGTTCTGGTTTGAATGCAAACTCCTTAAGGATAGAAAATTTAAATGTTCTGTTCAGTATCCTCATCACTTCCTGGACACTGATAGTGTATGCAAATATTAGCAAAGTAAATTGACTTTTTTTCAAATAGGGAAGACTTACAGATTGCATTATGGTTTATGGTTTATGTCTTTAGCATATTCTCTCTCTCTCTCTCTCTCTACACACACACGTGCATGTAGGATGTACCTGTGTATGGGGGTGTATGTGCATACGTGTGGGTGTATCCCTGGAGGCCAGAGGACAATCTCAACTGTCATTCCTTATGTTTTGTTCACCCTGTTTTTTTTTTTTTTTTTTTTTGAGACTGGACAGTGGGTGTCTTTTACTGACATCTAACTCATCAAGTAGCCTAGGCCAGCACCAGGGACCCACCAACATCTACACTGCTGGGATTATAAGTGTGTGTCACTTTGCCCAGATTTTTTAGACATGGGTTTGAGAGGTTGAACTTTAACAAGCAAGCCATCTCCCGAGTCCCTGCAGCATGAGTTCAACCTCTGCATTCTTACCCTTTCCACGATCCTGGGGTTTGCGCATGCTCTTCTCTCTAATTGTTAGAGCTGAAAACGGAGGTGCAAAATTGCAACAGGAGGAAAACAGACATGACGGGAGCCAGGTTAGCAAGCAGAGTTCCAGGGTTCTTTGGCAATCTCCTGTCGGCGACCACATTTTATATCTATAAGCTCCTTGCCTTCTACATGGCATGGACCCCGAGAAAGTCATGAGCAGATGATAGAGCTAAGTTTTTGTGCAGAAATGGGTAAGTGTAGACAGTAACGATCTCATCAAAGGAACTCTAGAACTCTGGGCCGATTCTCATTGGTCACTAATTACAGCTACCCAGAGCCTCTGGCCCTGTTTGTCGGCTAAATGTATACCTCACTTGGCTTTGGGTTTTGTTGTTCAACGTAGCTGAGAGGGAAGAAGGGGCGCTCTTCTGCTGTTCTTTCTCTACCTTCATCTGATTCTTAATGGCCACACACGTGGCTGTAAGGCCTTTTCCAACTCGAGTTTTCAATGATTGTCTTCAACTTGTAACCTGCCAGCATATGGGATAATAGATCAGCGTGAGCTTACTCACACTAATAATCAAGAGAACTGGAAGTCTTCCCCCTCTAGCTTTCTGATTGGCTGGCCACGGCATCATTTTTTACTTTTCTCATTAATACACAATGAATAGCATTCCAGACAACAATATGGGGACCTGGGGGAGGCAGACATAGTCCTTGGCTAGAGGCCCTGTGAGAACATTTATGCAGGAGGCTTGCAAAGCTGAAGCCCAAGTGACAGTTGTCTTGGAAATGGGTCAGATGTACTTGACCCTTGTCGGAGGGACCAAAGTTTTCATTTCGGTGTAATTATAGGGGCAACGGTTGTAGGGATAAGTCCAGCCCCTTAGGGGGCGTGTCCGTCTCGGGCGAATGTTTACTTATAAATCGGGCGAGCGGGAGCCCGCGTGCCCCTTCTGCTTTCCTGGTCTCCGTGGGAACGGTGGTTCTGTAAGTCTATTTCCCCATTAAAGCTGTATATATTTTTACAATCTGTCTGCATTCATTTACGCCGTTACAAACGGTGACCTGGGAGGGACCAGTCACAGAAGCAGCGTCTTCAGAGACATTTCAAGGGCTAAATGATGGAGCAAATATTTAGGGCTGGCTTTAGAAATGAAGCAGCCAATATGGAGCAGATAGGTCAGACAGTGAAGTTGTTGCCATGCAAGCAAGGAACTGAGTCCCACAAGAACCCACATTAAAAAATAGGCAGGCACAGTAGTAATCTCAGCGATGGTGAGACAGAGACAGGGGATCTCTGGCACTTATTGCCAGACATTCTACCAACTCAGTAAGTTCCAGGTTCGGGAAGAGACCTTGTCTCAAAAAAAACACAGTTGAAAGCAATTGAGGAAGACATCATACAACATAGGCATCTACTGGACACACACATACACACATATGTACACTGCACATACATGCATACACATACACACATAAGCACACACACAACATACACCTGCACACACATGTGTGCAGACACATGTGCACATAAGCATGTGCACACACTTGCACAAACACACACGAAACAAAGCTCCCGTTTGCGTTCCGAGTCGAGGCTTTGCTTTATTTTTGCAGTGGGACTCAGGTCTGCAGACTCCTTCACAGGACTAAGAGTAGCAGAAGAAATTGTCGAAGAACCAATCAACTTCCAGGAACAATGATTCCCTTTCTCCAAAACTCCCTGTTTCCTTAGGGACCCAGATGATATTTGGGAAGGTCAAACGAGAAATGTAAGAAAGGGGCCTATTTGGAAATCTTTGTGTCATTGATGGTTTCCAGGCCTTGGCCTCTTATTCAAGGAATTGAAGTAAAGGTTCCCACAGACTTGCAAAAGTAATGAGAGCGCTTGATTCAAAGCAAAGTGATAGGAGGGTCAGATAGCTACCACTACAGAGAGGGACAGCAGGCTATTCAGGTGAAATGCCTTGATTATTTGGGGGGAGGGGACTTCTTTTTATTGGGTTCAAGATAAGTAGGAGTTTGGTTGTTTCAAGGCAGAGTTTCGGTGGTTCCTTATTTTGATGGACAGATTTAAGTTATGAGGTCATTTCTCTACTGCGCAAGTTCCTTCTCACAACGCATCTGATTTTTATCATACTCAGGTTCAAGTATGCATAGGTACAAGATGGTGATCAGAGGATTCTCCCTAAAGCATCACCCAAAGAACACAGTTACCTTATTGAGCCTTCCCTCCAAACCAGCCTATACTGCCCAGAGTTAGGGGTGGGTTTCCCCATCATGACCTTGACACCCCCATACAATCCCTCCTCCCTTTCTTCAACAGGACTCCCGGAGCACAATCCAGTGCTTAGCTGTGGATCTCAGCATCTGCTTCCATAAGTTACTGGATAAAGGCTCTCTGATGACAGACCCAAAGAGGGATACATGGATTTCCCTGGGAAGGGGAAATAGAAGTGATCTCCTGGGTAAACTGGGGGTGGGGGTGAGGGTGGGGGATGGGAATTTAAGGGAGTGGGTTGGGTGACTGTGTGTGGGAGGTGAATTGGGGCAGAACAGAGGGAGAGAGTAACAAAAGAGACATCTTGATGGGGGGCCATTTTGGTGTTAGGGAGAAACCTGGTACCAGGAAATACCCCTCCCTCGGCCCCCGGAATCCACAAAGATGACCCCAGCTAAGCCTCCTAGCAATACTGGAGAGGGTAACTGAACTAGCCATCTACTATAATCAGTTTTTTGAGCAATGGATTAGTGATTGAGTTGAAGTAAATGTGACTCTTTCTGTGAAAATTATTCTTAATTTAATTCAAAATTTCATCTATCTATCTATCTATCAACAGATTTAAGCTATTTATATCTAATGAGTGCTTTCCTGCATGTATGTAGCTTACTGTTTAAAGAGGACAGAAGAAGACATCAGATATTCTGGAACTGGAGGTCCATGTGGGTGCTGGGAATAAAACCCAGGTCCTCTGCAAGAGCAACAAGTGTTCTAAGTCACTGAGTTATCTCTTCAGTTCCCTTAATTTTATTTTTAATTAATAATAATTGTATGTAGAGGGATAGTGTGTTATGGCTCAATGTGTGTTTACATAGTGGACTTGTTCACATAGCCAACATCTCATATTCTAAATTAGATACTCTATTGAAAATATTTCATGGGAGGAGAGCTCTTTATTAAGTGCTAATTTAGGATAGTGTAATTTGTCCACAGGAATAATTTAGGATTTGACTTTAAAAGAAAACCCTAAGATAGGGAAGAGTTGTGTGAATTTACCGGGAAGGTAAACAAGGTGGAATGAGGTGGACCTGCATCAAACTCTGGTTCTGTTGCTTGTGGATTGATGAAGCTCGTATAAACTGTTCGTCTTCCGTTTTTGAGTCTTCCTTTCTCCAACCCTGAGAAGTTGCTAAATGACCTACGCAGACATCTTCATGTGTGGGATGCGTTCTTTCATTGACTTCGTCTCATCTTGTCTAAGGCGTATCTGACCAAGCACACGATCTAGGCTGACAGGGAAGGCTCTTAACACAACAGAAAACCATGCTGGCTGTCCCTACCTGATACTCCCTTTCAGATGTCAGATCAAAGCCAGGTGATGCCAGACTTTTATGGCCTCACATAACGCTTGGGATGCTGTTCGCTGCACACCAACCTCATGTGGAATTCAGATCTTCTAATGCTGTGTCCTTTTTCACAGGTGCAGGGTGACTTTGGAGAGCCACCCAGACTTGGGGTGGAAACAGAGCCAAGCATAAGACCCTCACTATCCATAGCCCCTCTCTGCCCCTGCGGGGTTGTGAGCCCCCACTGAGCTCCCAGGTAGAGAAAAACATGAAATGCCTAGGGTGCTTTGTTATGCTCAGAGTTCCTGAACAGTCCACACTCACACGTGATGGGGTGGGAATACAGACTCAGGAACACGGACAAGCATGTGGTTCATCTGTCTCCTTCTATCAGGGTGAGCGTCCTGAGTACTTTCCCCCTCTGCACCTTGAACACCCACTTCCACCCAGAAGGAGTAAGCCGAGTTCTCTGCGCTCTCTTGCTTCTGTCATCATCCTTTGGGATTTTCTCACAGAGTTTCCCTTCCACTCTGAGGATTTGTCATCATCATTAAATATAAATGGGGGGAAATCACCATCAGCCAAGCTAAGGTGCTCCACAATCCTTCAAAGTGAAGACAGATGCCAATACGGCTTAGAAACAACCAGAGCTGGGCAGGGACAATGATCAGTTGCCTTGCAATCATGAGTTCAGATCCCAAGGACCTGAATAAAAGTCAGGTGTGAAGCTTGTCTATAGTCACAACCATGGCTAGGTTTACGTCGATGGAGTTATCTGAAAGGAGGGGACTGCAATTGAGAAAATGCCTCCTTAAGACCTGGCTATAAGGCATTTTCTTTCTTTTTTTTATTGTTTTTATTGAGCTATACGTTTTTTCTCCACTCCTCTCCCTCCCCGCCCCCACCCCGTGATCCTCAGGCTCCCATTTTACTCAGGATATCTTGTCTTTTTCTCCTTCCTATGTAGATCCATGTATGTCTCTCTTAGGATTCTCTTTGTTGTCTAGTTTCTCTGGGGTCTGTAGGTTGGTTTTTTTCTTTGCTTTATGTATAAAAGTCATTTATGAGTGAGTACACATTAAATTTGTCTTTCTGGGTCTGGGTTACTCAATATGTCTTTTCTAGATCCATCCATTTGCCTCAAATTTCAAGATGCCATTATTTTTTTACTGCTGTGTAGTACTCCATTGTGTAAATGTACCACATTTTCCTTATCTGTTCTTCAGTTGAGGGGCATCTAGGTCATTTCCAGGTTCTGGCTATGACAAAAACAATGCTGCTGTGAACATTGCTGTGTTGGCACATGCTGTAGGATTTGCTGAAGGAGGCAGAAACAGGAGGATCACAAGTTTGAGGCCAACTAAGGCCTCATTTTCTTAATTAGTGATTTATGTGGGTGGTACCATCCCTCCGCTGGTAGTCCTAGCGGTTGTAAGAAAGCAGGTTGAGCAAGCCATGGGAGCAAGTCAGGAAGCAGTGCCTCCATGTGGCCTCTGCATCAGCTCTTTCCTTCAGGTTCCTGCCCTGTTTGAGTTCCTGTCCTGATTTCCTGCAATGATGAACTATTATATGGAAGTGTAAACCCAGGAAAAAAATCCTTTTCTTCTCAACTTGCTTTTTGGTCAAGGCATTTTGTCACAGCAGTAGAAACCCTAAGACAACCATAGTGCTGGGGGAGTAGGGACAGGCAGATGAAATTACCAGGCACAAATGAGAAGGAAACACGGGACACGCAACAAACCCACTTAGGAGTTTATTAGAGGGGGCGTGTACAGGCCTGGGGAGTCGGTGTGCACAGAGAGAGAGAGAGAGAGAGAGAGAGAGAGAGAGAGAGAGATGGCTCATCCAGCTTTTAAAACCTGCCTAGCGCATACACACAGGGGATTGACATGGCTATGTCATACGCAGATAACGGGGCTCACGCATGCATGCAAGGACTGAGCTGAGTCAAACGTGGATGATGTAATCCATGCTGTATGTGGGTCACCCGGGGGGCCATTAGGCACTTCTGCCTGAGGGCTTCTCTGCACATGCATGACCCCTAGAACCCGGAAGTATCGGCCGTATGTGGCTGAAGTCATTACCGCAGCTCCTGGAGTGTCCCTGCCCTGTCAGCCTAGTCTGTGAGTAAGCTCAAAGTTCAGTGAGAAACTCAACCTGTCTTGAAAAGTAAGGTAGAGAGCAATCAAGGAAGACACCAAGAGTGACCTTGGGCTTCCATGTGCCCATGCACACACACACCCCCCTATGCACATAAGCTCATACCCCTCCCCCACCCCAAAATAAAACCCAGATGAAAAGAAACAAGACGCCAACCCCGAGATGCTCTTGTAGAGGCTTCTGGGCTGTGGGGGTGTGGAATAGGCTGTATTGCAGGGGGTTGAGGAACAGAGAGTGAGAGTCTGAAGCGGGGTTAGGGATGACTTAAGAAAAGCAGAGCTAGGGTCATCACATGGAGGGAGATTAGCAGATGGGGAGGAGTACAAAGAACGGCAGATAGCCCCGTTCCTCTCGGGTATGTACCCTAGCTTCTTTCTAGTCTGTCTGATCTGCTAGTGTCATTGTCCGACGCTTGTGGTCATTTTAGTTAAAATGGGCTAATGAGAACACGAAGAAGGTGATGATCCAGCAGCTGGTCTTTATAGAGATGGCTTCTGATGGGGCCGGGGTGACTAATGGACAGGCAGTGTATCCAGTACGGATACATTGGGAAAAGGATAATTCACACCCAGGAAGGGGAGAAGCGCGATGGCTCAGGATTTCAGCACGTTATTCAGAATAACTTGCTATTTAGAGCACATGAGCTGCTTATCTGGAATTTTCTCTATTTAGTATTTTGGTCTTCAATTGACTGTAACAAAATCCGGAAATAGAAGCCACAATAAGAAAGAGACTATAGACTGTCTCCTCTCCCTCCTAATGACACTCTGAGGAGATATTTGTTCTCACGCTTTCTGAGGCATCTCTTCAACAAAGAAGCCCAGCTAAATTCAGGGCCCATTTAACACGCACTGGACACCACTTGGACACAGTATGTCCACTCATTCAGCCCTAGCAACTGTCTTACATTTATCCTCCTTCCACAGAAGAACTTGGGGTTCAGTAAGGATTGGTGACGTGAGGGAGTGACACTGGAGTTTGGAAGACACTTGGGTCTCTCTAGGTACAGAGACAGACTCTCGCCCTTGTTTCTGGAGCTCCCTCCTTTATTATACAGCAGACTATCTTTGGAAGGCAACTGTGCTCTCCCCTCTACCTCTAATGATATGATCTGGTTTGGGGAGTTTCCCTCTGGTGGAGCGTGCTTGTGAAGCAGCTGAAACACTTGAGTAACACACACTATTGCAAACTCACACCGCTGCTAACTCACACCACTAACTCACACCGCTGCTAACGGACACCACTAACTCACACCGCTGCTAATGCACACCGTTGCTACTCACACGACTGCTAACTCCTCACACGGCTGCTAACTCACACACCTGCTAACTCACACACCTGCTAACATATACCACTGCTAACTCACACTGCTGCTAACTCACACCGCTGCTAACTCACACACCTGCTAACTCACACACCTGCTAACATATACCACTGCTAACTCACACCACTGCTAACTCACACCACTGCTAACTCACACCGCTGCTAACTCACACCACTGCTAACTCACACCACTGCTAACTCACACCGCTGCTAACTCACACGGCTGCTAACTCACACACCTGCTAACATATACCACTGCTAACTCACACGGCTGCTAACTCACACCACTGCTAACTCACACCGCTGCTAACTCACACTGCTGCTAACTCACACCGCTGCTAACTCACACACCTGCTAACTCACACACCTGCTAACATATACCACTGCTAACTCACACCACTGCTAACTCACACACCTGCTAACTCACACCACTGCTAACTCACACCGCTGCTAACTCACACTGCTGCTAACTCACACACCTGCTAACTCACACACCTGCTAACTCACACCGCTGTTAACTCACACCACTGCTAATGCACACCACTAACTCACACCACTGCTAATGCACACCACTAACTCACACCACTGCTAATGCACACCACTAACTCACACCACTGCTAATGCACACCACTAACTCACACCACTGCTAATGCACACCACTAACTCACACCACTGCTAATGCACACCGTTGCTACCTCACACGACTGCTAACTCACACCGCTGCTAACTCACACCCCTGCTAACTCACACTGCTGCTAACTCACACCACTGCTAACATACATCACTACTAACTCACACCGCTGTTAACTCACACACCTGCTAACGCACACCGATGCTAACATACATCACTACTAACTCACACCGCTGCTAACACACTGCAGCTAACTCACACCACTGCTAACATGCACCACTGCTAACATACACCACTACTAACATGCACACCATTGCTAATGCACACCATCACTTACACACGCTGTTGCTAACACACACCATACACGACTGATAATGCACACACCACTGCTAATGCACACGCCATTGCTAATGCACACACCACTGCTATGCACACATCATTGCTAATGCAAACCATTGGTACCATCAGATGGCTAATGTATCCTGCATATCTGTGCTGAACAAGAGGGTGAGGTTATATTGTTTGGGTTTACATTCGGAAGGCTTTCCAGGATCATACCTTTGGGCTCCATCCAGCAAAGAGTTCTACAGATTAATCATTTCTCGGGAGACTCTCAGCACCTCAGAGAAGTTCTCTCATATACTCAAGATGTGGAGTGATGAGCACAAGCTAACAAATTCAGCAAATCTGCAACTATAAGACAGTCTTGCATAAGAACAGATGCAGCAGTATCACTCAGGGACGGACATAAAAGGACATCAGGATCCTAGAGTTGACTGTGTTCTTCAAAGAACATTTCAGATAACTTTTGATGGATTTACCCCAATAGTAAATCAGGCAACAGAGCCCCAGAGTGGGGAGGATGGGCATGGCCCATCACAACACAACAGCACTCAAGTTCCTGGAACCAGAGGGCAGAGTTGGGGGAAAGATGAATAGTAGAAACAACACTGGAAGCAGTTTTGAAAAGTCACCTAATCTGTCCCCCTCAATCATCTGAAGCAGCTTCATTTCATTTTGAAAGACCCCCCCCCCAGGGAAAGATATTCTGCACCTTCTCTTTTGGTGGAGTCATTGCCATGTTAACAGCTCTCACTGGCTGGACGTCGAATTCCTGTAATTCATCACCTGCCAAGGCAAACACAAGCTGATGGGCTCTATCTATTTACCAAGGATTTATGCCCCTACCTACTTCCAAAATGGCCATGGGGCAATCTGCTGATAGGGTGGATTCAGCGTTTAGGGAGAAGAAAAAGTTAAGTGCTGCACAGTACACTGCTGATTGTGTGTGTGTGTGTGTGTGTGTGTGTGTGTGTGTGTGTGTGTGTGAAAATCTGGTTTGGAACAAGCATTGCTGGGATGGGGTAAGGGACAGAGAGTAGACAGGCCAGAGGCTGCAGTTGGCATGGAGCACAAGAACTGCTGGTCAGTTGCCTACAGTCCAGAGAATGATAAAAGAAAGTGGAGATGGGTATTGACCCCAGAAGGAATGGTTGCAGAAGGTTATTTAGCAGCTTGTCAATCTACACAGGGGACTTGAGCAAAATGAACTGTTCTTCCAAATCTAGATGGGTAAATGGTCCACAAGAGCTAGGTCCTCGTGACGGCAGGAAGAAGGGAAAGAAGACTTTGCAGAAGTTGGGGTGGGGGCAGTTCTAAACAGATGGGGGTGAGTCAGAAGTTGGTGTCGTCGGGTGGAAGAAGAGAAGGGGGCTCACTGTCAGGCAGAAAACAGCAGGCCTGTCTTTTGAGAAGATAGACTCATCAGTCTTTTGGAGGTGCTGTGCTGACCTTCAAGGCACCACTACAGAAGATTTCTTCATGCTGACAGGCTGAGAGAAAATGCAAACATTGAAAGAAGCCAAGCTAACGGAGGGGAAGTAGGTTTAAGTGAGGAAGGGGTAATCTAGGCTGTGAAGACACAGCGTGGGGTGGGGGGTTTGCAGTCTGGAAATATCCCCTCTCTTCCCTAAAAGGAACATGGTGCGGCTGTCCTTGCCATTGTTGCTGCTGCTGCTAACTTGACGTAATCAATCTGGGACCTGAGGCTGCTTTATGAAGACCGACTCCCAGGACAGTCATCACACGTGGAGAAGCAGTTTGCTCAGTCCCCTTAGAGCCAGAAAACAAAGTCAGTGGGGGAAGGAAACAGAAACGAGGGTTCCTCCTTTTGTTCCTTTGTGCCCCAGCACCTTAGTGGGAAGTCTCGGACTTAGCAGGGTAAATGCCAAGTCCGATGGGTAGACTTGTTGAATGGATAGCTGTGCTGACAGATTTAGGAGGAAAATCTTTACCAGAAACACAAAACGTAGGGCAGTTGGAAGAAGAAAACAAGCACGGGTTCTGGCCAGTCTCACGTGTCTAAAAGTAGGTCCTGGTTCCATGTCGGGTGGTAATCTTTGTCCCTCCACCTGCTTTGCCCTCTTTCCTTGCTAGACAGTTTGGATACACTTATCCCATCAAACACCTTGCGGTCCCTAGTTGATTTTTCTGTATCTGAACTGTAAACCCTGGCATTGTACAGGCCCAATCTTGGCCCTGTTTGTGTTCCTTTCAGTGCTTTAACCTGGATCTCATGCATTTTCTTTCATCCTTTTAGAAATCCACTTTATTTTTGTCTAGGTGTCCGTGTGTTTGCACTATTTGTGGGTGTCCACAGAGGAGTACATTAGATCACCCGAGCTGGAATTAGGGTTGACGCTGTATCTTTTGGGAGAACAGCGAGTACTCTTAACTGCTAGATCATCTTTCTAGACCTCTTTCACATCATTTAAAGAAACTCGTCTGTCCTGGTGAGTCTCCAGTTTATGGTCCTCCCTTGCCCAGTTCCAGATTGCTATATACAGTTGCCTTCTTGTCCACTCTGCTTTGGAGTCTCAGAGAAGGTTGAAATATCCAAACATATCCAAACAGAATGGTTTCTCTTCCTACCGTGGGTGCCCCTGTTCCAGTGTTCCTCTCCCTATACCTCACCAGTGTCCACTTAGACCAGATCAAAAATATGGAGAACATTCTTGGTTCTGTCTTTTAGCTCCTCACCCACTCCCAACACAAAATCCTCCCCGAATACCTATCATTCTTAGTTCCCAAGTGCATCCTCTGTCTCTCTTGCTGGTCCTGTTACCTTGGGCCATAAGACCAGAGTGGTTTCCCTTCCGTAACCTTGAAACGAGCTGCCAACTGATCTCGCTGCTTCTGTTGTTGCTTCTTGGTTATATCAGCTCACACATTTATGGAAGGACAGCTTAAAATAAGCCAACAGAATGAGGCTTCTGCTAAAATTCTTCCCAGCCTCTCACTAATAAAACTACAGATCCTGATCCTGGTCAACAAGACCTACACGTTCTGGCTCCAGAGCTGTCTTCAGCTCTTTCTCACTGACTTTTTGCTTCTTGAACCACAGTCCAGCCATGCTGGTACCTACAGTCCTCAAAGACCACACAGATCCCTGTCTAGGATGCTCTTGTCCCTTCCTTTGATTGACCAACTACTCTTTCCTCAGGGTGCATTCTAAATGTCATTCTATAATGATGGAATTTTCCAGCATGCCCACTCTACAAGCCAATCTCCATATGTGATTATTCAGCAGCTTGTAAGGTGACATATCTTCTCTTGTGTTGTGATTCAATTTCAGCATCTTCTTTGGGTAGTATCTTTCTAGTTCTACTCAATTATCATTACACAAGGGCAGAGGGTATGTGTTGCCTCAACACAGAGTCTCACTATATAGACAAGGATAGCCTCAGACTCATAGAGATCCATCTGTCTTTGCCTCCAAGCGCTGGGATTGAAGACATGTTCCATCACACCTGGTGGTATATTATTTTTGTTTATAAGTTATTGTTGTCTTGACTCTGGAACTGAGAATAAGAGATGAACTCCTCAGTGATAATCGTTGGCAACAAGTTACTCAGAGTGGTGGGGAGGAGTCTCCTGTCAAAAAGAACAGAGTAAAGATGGGGGAAACACAGGCCAGAGACTAGAAAAACACAGTCATAGACACGGAGACAGAGGCCCAGAGGGGGGCTAATACACCCTTGCCCACTAATAGCCCACATCTAATTCCCCTTTAGCTTGGGCTAAATCATTTCCATGATTTGAAACCACCATGGTCTGCCTGGAGAAGGAGAGTGGAACTGGAAGCAAGCTCCCTCTGCAGTCTGAACAAAGGATGTGCCTCCTGAATAAGAGCTTGCTCTTGACTGACACATTGCCAAATCTCAGGGGCCTGCCGTGTGCTCCCTTCCGGCCTATTCAGTTCCTCACTCTCTGTTAGAGTCTGTGGAAGGCGTTTTTCTCGTCTCCCATCTCTTAAGCTGTTTTCGTGCTGAAATGTGGCCATGAGTCAAAAGGAAGGCCCAGGCTCTGACCACCCAACAGGCTTGTCATCTGCCGCAGAGCTCCACACCAGTCCTGGAGGCCACCTTCCTTCCCTGCAGCTGCAGCTCTCAGGCAGAAGCTGCAGCCCTTCCTTCCCTGCAGCTGCAGCTCTCCGGCAGAAGCTGCCCAGAACAATGATGGATCCCCTGTTGTTTCTTTTGAAGGACAGAACCCAGCTAATGCAGCACATCAGTCCTGAAAATGGTGCATGTCTAGGCTCCAGGCTTCCAGGGTAGGCAATTTCCGAAGGGTAAACACAGCCTTAAAGAGGAGAAAAATTGTTCTGTTAACTATGCAGAGAATTCCCAGCAGTTCCTTTAATTTGGTTTTCTGAATAGGATGCATTTGCATTCACTGACTTGTGGCTTTTAGAATAGCAAATGCACCTCTCTCTTCTCCGTGTTTCATTAAATGACTAGATAGTCTCCAAGCTATGCTAACATTAGCCAGTACCCCTGAGATTCCGAGGCCCATCGATCCAGCTATCTTGTTTCCTTTTCTCGGCTCTCCCTCCACCGTTGTTTTTCACTGTAAATTCCTTTTGCAGTGTGAGGACAGGGTCTCAGAAATTGCATATCTGTGCACGTGTGTGCATGGGCATGTGTGTGCAACATGCACACAGTGGGATAGGGAAAGAAGGAGGAGAAAGGCTTCTAAGTCTTGTTTAAGATAAAAGCATCATTGCCTTGGCCTGAATCCGAAGTTAAGAAAGGGAAAACATGTATATTTTTGTTTTATTTTATAAAATAGCAAAATAACCTCAATATGGTTTACTATAAAATGGCAGGTAGTGTTAAAAATATAGTAACTAGCCAGACATGTTAATGAATGTCTTTAATTCCAGCACTCAGGAGGCAGAGACAGGCAGCTCTCTGAGTTTAAGGCCAGCCTGATCTACAGAGTGGCCAGGAGAGCCGGAGCTACACAGAGAAACCCTGCCTTGAAAAACAAACCAAAGTAAAAACCCCAAACAAATAAACAAGCAAATAAAAATTTAAAACGTAATTCCTAATCATACAAACAAACATAATTTTAAATATCGGCACACTGCCGTGTTTTGCTTGTTGATAGTGGCTTCTGTTCCTCCATCAGTCAACGAATAAAAACAGTTCTAAAGCAGAGGCTTTGCTACTGCATGGCCATGTGCCCTGTGGACGCTTCCAGTCGGCATGACAGGAGCTAGAGGTTGAGATCAGCTGCCTAACTCACTCCCCAGAGAACTCCTGTGAGTGAAGAGAGAGGAGACGGGCCAGGATCGCTAAGTGGATTCAGCATCTACTGTGATTGGATGTTTTATTTGTTAAGACGTCTTCCAGATGTAAGTAAAACAATCTAGGAATTATTGATTGGGAACAAATTAATATAAAGATTAAAAGAATTGAAGCACTTTCCAAGAACCCCGAAGTTGAAAGAATTCTCTAAAAATGCAATAATGTTAAAATTAGTAGTATGAAAGAAGATTTTCATATCAAATTAAATTTTCACTCACATTGGTTCCCCCCCCCCCTTAAATCTTGTCATTGAGTGTGTTTAGGTAGATAATCTACAGTTGGGGTTGAGTTGGGAAAAATTAGTCTGGAAGTTAGTAATTCTGATTTTAAGTCACAATTTTCCTCTTTTGGTCAAGTTTCAACCTGTCCAAGCCTGCTTTTTCTGGAAGTATCTACCTCACCTGGTTGTTCTAAGGACTTGATAATACAATGTGTGAGGAAATGGTTTATGAACTATGAGCCATGAAAACCCCACATCCCCCTGAGCCCGTTAGCAACAGTGTTCAGGAATGGACGATCAAAATGCTCTGAACAAGTCAGAAATGCTCTGAACGCCAGCAGTAAAGCTGGTTAAGAAACTAAGGCTTCATTCATAGGACAGAAGTATCTGCAAATACGAAAAAAGACAACAGCATCTGTCTGTTGACACAGACAGTCGGCCTAGATGCATCTGTGTGCAAATGTATATTTTTCCACAATAAGATGGGGTTGGTGTATACATGAAAAAATGTCTAGAAGCTTCTGAATAAAATGTGCCTTTTTCTAGAATAATATGTATTACTAATGAAATATATACAGCATGGAAAGTGTGGCTTGGAATTTAAGTACACATAATTCCTTGTGCCTTGTATAGGGGCAGAAAGGGGTAATCTTGTTCCTGTCCATCACAAGCTCTCAGGCACCCTATAAAGAAAGACAGGCCACTAAGCACAAAGTGGCACCTATTTATTTGGTCACAGCTTTATATGACACAGAAACCCTCAGACTGAAGACCCGAGGACCCAGGGTGAACCATCTATTCCATGTTTAGGGTCAACGAACCATGAACGACTGTGCAAAAATATGATTGTACCAAATGTCAGAGATCTGCAGACCTGAGACGGGAGTGGAAACCAGTGCCGTGTGTCTGAGGTTCTGTTGGCACCTCCGTTACTGCATTCCTTCCTTCTGGGCCTGGGTAGGTGTGGAAATGCGTAGTGTATGTGTGGGCTTCATGGCTAACTTTGGAAAGACAGAATTCTATTTTCCGTGACCTGTCTCAGGGAAGGGAAAAGTTAGTTTCCATGGCTTCCCAGGGCAGGATAAGGGCTGAGAGACAAGGAGAGAGGGGAAGGCAGCAAGAAACGCTGTGTGATGAGGCCTTCACTTGGGATGCGATTCCCAAGTCCTCACACCTCGAAAACTTGGTGGCCACAGAGGGACAGGGGTGTACCGGAAGCTAAGAGTGATGAGTCAAGATGCTTCATGGGAGAATCACAGCTGAAGGCCTCCTCATCTTGGGTTATCAGCAAAACCTTGCATTTCTCCTGGATCAGAACTCAGAATTTGGAGAGTAGGCACATTTGACCATAACATGCCCTCTACCATCAGCTAATCTTCCACCAGGACCACAGAAGGTCCTGGTGCCCCAGAACCCATTTCAACCACATAAGCTAGAGACACAAGCTTTGTATAGGTTTCAAATGGATTTAGAGCAGGGCCATCTCCAGACCCATGGAATCATCTCAACCCTCTGCTCAATGACAGACATTTAAAGGACTGGTTGAACTGGTTAAACTGGAAAGATAGATGTCCTTTTGTATAACTTCATGTCACCTGCTCCATGAGTTGGCATATACACATCTGTAATGTATTTTCCTGTAACTCGGTTTCCTCTTATTTTTCCACTTTTCCTTGCTGTTTATCACCTTTTCCTTTAATTGTGCATGATGTCTTAGTTAGGGTTTCTACTGCTGTGCTAAAGCACCATGATCAAAAGCAACTTGGGGAGGTAAGGGTTTATTTCATCTTACAGCTTGTAGTCTATCATCTAGGGATGTCTGGGCAGGAATCTGGAGCCAAGCAGAGGCCATGGTGAGGTGTTGATTACTGGCTTGCACAGTCTGCTTCCTTACAGCATTTAGGACCAGCAACCCAGGGCTGGCACCACACACAATGGCCTGGGCCCTCCCACAGCAGCACTAATCAAGAAAATGCACCACAGACTTGTCTTCAGGCCAATCTTATGGGTACATATTCTCAATTGATAGTTTCTCTTCCTAGTGACTTTAGCTTGTATCAAGTTGACACAAATCTAAGCCTTATAGGTGAAAGTAATAAACATGGTGTCAGGTCTTAACGAAGGAGGATATAAAAATAAGCCAAGACATATCTACCCTCCAGGGCTCATGGGGAAGACACAAGTATGAGCAACTCGTTGTGAAGCAAAGTAGAAGTGAAACAAATGCTAAATCAATGCTGTGAGCTCCAGAAATGACACAAAATAAGGTTGTTTATCTCAGATGATATCCAGGTCTAAAGAACAGTTTGGTCCCTGCATAATAACTGAGTTCTCATGTCAGTAGGAAGAGAAAGCCAAAATATCAAATAATGTAGAAATGTCAGTTTTAGTGCATGTACCCACAATTTGTTCCTTTATAAATCTTTTTATTTTTATTTTATTTATTTATTTATTTTGGTTTTTCGAGACAGGGTTTCTCTGTCGCTTTAGTGCCTGTTCTGGAACTAGCTCTTGTAGACCAGGCTGGCCTCGAACTCACAGAGATATAAGGGACAAGGTTGGGTCCTATGGTACGAAAAACACGGAATTATTCTCTTCCAACTACCCGGATACATATACCTATTCATGAGAAAATGTGTGGATAAGGATTTATTATTAAAAGAATCTTGCAATGGTGGCACAGTCTAGAAGGTGACATGCGATGACAGTAAATATCCTAATGCCACATCATTCCCCAACTTCATACTCTGAGCTGACTCCTTGGGTGGACGGTTCTTTCATTCTCTGAGAATCTCTGTTAGATAGTGGGATGTTCAAGGCAAACTAATCCTGCCAGATGACGGCCCCTGGATTCAAGTCCACAAATGAGACTGGGCAGGCTGTTAAGAGAGCAACGTGGCTGACTTCCTACTGGTGCTGTCAACAACGAAGAGAGTCGAGACCCCAACTTTATAGGACCTGCCTGAGCAGCAGTTATCTTGATATGATCTGCTTCATAAAAGGATTATTGATTTTTCCAGTTTCATTGTCACCAACTGTATAATATTTAGACTGGGAAGTGACATTCCTATATGGATCTGTTCTTTTCCCATTTTAAAACAGCAAGTTGATAGAGTCACTGAAGTTGATAGAGGTGTCTCCTAATAGCAGGCGTGCAAACACAGTGTGACAGACCAAGGCTTTCAGCTTTATGTTGGACACCTAACCCTCGGGGGCCTGCTGGTGCACATGTGCACCCTGCTTCTGGTGGCCTACTTAGATTGTACACCCAATAGGTGGCAGATGGTTTTCACACCAGGAATATTCACCACCAGGAATAGTTTCGGGATGCTCTGTGCTCCGTTATCACCTTCACGGTGACATGTCCAGGGATTCATTAGCGCTTATTAGCATCGATTGTGGGAACTTAAATAACAGAAACACCTCATTTAGCTTCCCTGTTTCCCAAGAGTTCAAAGAGTTTTAAATAACTTCAGTTGCCCTGTTGAGCTGAGGCGTTCGTGTGGTGAGAATGATGCTTTTTCAATACATAACCTTACATTTTGGAGAAAGGAGCATATTTTTAATCCATGAAGATGCCAGTTTTACACCAAAGCCTGTTTACCTCAAGCACAGAGAGAGTCCTTGTGTCCTCATTCGGTGACATTTCTACCTGGGCTGTTTTGAGTCTTAAGACACATGACCTGACATTTTCCAGGTATCCAGTAGTGATCAGGGGTTGGGTGGTGATTGAAGATAATTGGTCCCCAAAGGCTCACAGAGAGTGGCACTATTAGGAGGTGTGGCCTTGTTGGAGGAAGTGGTCACTGAGGAGGGACTTTGAAGTCTCAGATGCTCAAGTCAGGCCCAGAGTGGCATTTGCTTCTTACTGCCTGCTGATCCGGATGTAGAACTCTCAGCTCCTTCTCCAGCATGTCTGCCTGCTGGTAATGGACTAAACCTCTGAAATGGTAAGCCAGCCCCAATTAAATGTTTTCCTTTATAAGAGTTGCCATGGTCATGAAGTCTCTTTACAGCAATAGAAACCCTAACTAAGTCAGGCTGTGATCTGACTAAATGAATCCCAAAAAATTGAGCTTAGAAAAAATACTAACTGCGGTCGGTCTTACTTCATTCTACAGTGTCCCTTGGAGATATCTCAGCAGACACTCTAAATGTGTCCCTGAATGGACGCCCGCCATAAGTGCTTCATGCTTCAGCCACATATGTTGGAGTAGGCCCAGTATAACAACTCTTCTGAACTAGACTCAGGACCAGGCCTTTGTCACACGAGACATCTTGGAGTATCAGGGCAAAAGGTCCGAGACGACTGTCCTATGCTTCGCAGATGTGCACAGTGAAGAATTTCTTTTATCAGAACAGAGGTCTGGTCTTTGTTCCAGCTCCCAAAAAGGAGCCTCTGAACTCTTGGGATTTCCCCTGTGACCACGATGTCATTGTTATTTACAGGGAGCCCCTGGATCACACTGAAGAATGTATACTAAGCAGCAGACTCCAGGCAGAGCCAACCATGCGAGGAGAAGACAGGGCCGTGAAGACATCCAGGCAATGATTCAATCAGGCGTGCTATGTAACAAGGCCTCCCAAACTACAGATTTGAAGCTTGTTCAGGCTTCCTGGGATGGCAGTACTCTGCTCGTGACATCCCACTTTGATGACAACAAGGCAATGTGTCCTTGAAGACAGAGAGGTTTCACATTAGAAACCCTCAGATTTTTCCCATCTCTTCCTCTGGTTGGTTCCGATCAATATCTTGCTATAATAAAAATAACAATGGTGAATACATTGCTTTCCTGAGTTTTTAAAGGTAGCTGAGGGAACTGTCAAAAGCTGAGGGTGTGCTTAGAGAAAAATCTCAAACTTGGAGTTGATGTTAGAAGTTTGGGGCAGACTTGGCAGGCTTGAAATACTCTGCCCTTCACCTCGTGTTGGCCTGTCTCCCAGTAGGGTGTTTGTAGTCCTCCAGCAGGGCTGCCATAACAAAACACCACAGACGGGGAGGGTTTCTATACACACATTCATTCCCTCCTTGTTCTGGCCGCTGAAGTCTGAGGTCAGCGAGCCATCACGGCCCAGTTCTGGCCCCCTTCCCGCTTGGCAGATGGCCACCTTCTCATTGTCTCCACACTCTGCTGTGCACACTGTGTGATGTGGGCCACTGGTTCTGAGGTATAGAGAAGTCAAACACCAGGGAAGTTTCCAGTGGAACTTTTGAGGGCTAACTAGGGCTTGTCAGTTTTTAAAAAGGCATTAAATTCGAAGTGTTAGTTTATCCCTCACCACCATCATCTCTCCATACGGGACATTTTAATGCCCCAAACAGCAAGAAGAGAGTCACCCAGGCATAAACAAAGAACTACCGTGTTGACCTTAGCTTTCATGATTTGGATAGATCTGCAAACACTTCCTCGTGGGAAAAGAAAGGTGAAATATTCATGTTGAACTTGACCCACTCAAGCTCAAAAGTTGCTTCTGCAGCCTGGGGTGAGCAACTTGTGATGATTCAGCTCCCAAACACAGTCCCTCTGCCTCCCGTGCCCACCTTTCTCCTTCACAGTGATTCTAATCTAAGAGAGCTTAGTCCAGGTTCCCAGGGATCTTGCTGAGAGGGCAAAGGGATTTTTTTTTTCTCTTACAAAGGTGCAATTTGGCTGTTAGGAGAACTGAGGACCCTCAGGGACAAGACACCCAGTTCTGTGGTTGCCGAGGGCAGTGACTTCCTGTGAGGGCATGGATGGAAGCAGGCAAAAGTGGACAGGGGTTTATTGCCATGGTGGGTTTGCTTTCTCCCATCCAGTGCCTGCCTGCTCTTTGCTTCCTGACCCAAGAGCCTGCCATGTGACCTTCCTGCGACACTGTCACCCTTCGGAGGTACTTCTCCAGGGCATCCCTGCAGCGGTGTCCTGACGAGGCTGCCCAGGGCTGCTGGACACCACCACATCCTCTTCCCCCTGTCTCCAGGATGCAGATACTCCACAAGGGGGGCAAGAAATTACTCTGGCGGATTCTGTGGAGCTGGTCTTTCTGACGAAATCTTATCTGTATTAAAGAGTGAAGACGCAGAGGGGAGTGGAGAAAAATGTATAGCGCGATAAAAACAATAAAAAAGGATTGAAGATGCAGCAGACTGTTCAACCTTGGCCGAGGTGAACCCAGAGATTGTAGAGAGATGGACGCACTTAGTCCTTTAGCAGCCTTTTACTTTGCACCCCTGACCAGACCTAACCCCTTTGAAATCGCTGAGTAAACCTTGCAGTATGGATTCCTACACCTAGAAGACCTCTAGCCTCCATCATTCCCCCAAACCTAATGCTATTAAGACAGCATTTGAGTCAGAATCAAGCATGCTAGCCACACTTGTAATCTTGGCACTCAGGAGGCTGAGGCAGGAGAATCACAAGTCCAAGCCAACCTGGCTATCTAGGTAGACCCTATCTCAAAAATATTCAAAGGAGAGAAAGACGAGGCCATCTGACACACACAGGGGAGGCTTCTGTCTGCTGCAGCCTGCCGCCATATTTACTGAACACGTCGATTCATGTCTTTCCTTAACGCTTGGCTACAGAAGTTCACATAACCCTTCACGCAGAACTCTTCATCCAGAGGAACTCTATGTTCCCAGGCTTAGAATGTACTATTTTCTTACTTCTTTTTTTAAATCAGAGCTACTTTGCATGAATACACCTGGTTCACCTAAACCCAACCAGTACCTTCAGAACAATCAAGAATTCTTATGCATGGTGATAGATATGGATATATTTTCATTCTTCTACATGTTGATAATCAGTTATGCCAGCACCATTTGTTAAATATGCTTTCTTTTCTTCCATTTTATATTTTTTGCTTCTTTGTCAAAAATCAGGTGTTCGTAGGTGTGTGGATTGATATCTGGGTCTTCAATTCGGTTCCATTGGTCCTGTCTGTTTTTATGCCAATAAAAGGTTGCTTTCAGTACTGTAGCTCTGTAGTAGAGTTTGAAGTCAGGGATTGTGATGCCTTCAGAAGTTCCTCTATTGTACAGGATTGTTTGGGCCATCCTGGGTTTTTTGCTTTTCCATATGAAGTTGAATATTGCTCTTTTGAGGTCTGTGAAGAATTTTGCTGGGATTTTGATGAGCATTGCATTGTAGATTACCTTTGATGAGATTGCCATTTTTACTATGTTAATTCTACCTACCCAAGAGCATGAAAGATCTTTCCATTTTCTGGCATCTTCTAAGTTCAAATGGATCAAAGACCTCAACATAAAACCAGCCACACTGAACCTCATAGAAGAGAAAGTGTGAAGTACACTTGAACGCATTGGCACAGGAGACTACTTCCTAAATATAACCCCAGCAACATAGGCACTGAGAGAAACGGTTAATAAATGGGACTTCCCGAAACTGAAAAACTTCTGTAAAGCAAAGGACACGTTCAACAAGACAAAACGACAGCCTACAGAATGGGAAAAAAATCTTCATTAACCACACATCCGACAGAGGTCTGATCTCCAAAATATACAAAGAACTCCAACTTACACCTGTAAGAATGGCCAAGATCAAAACCACTGATGACAGCTTATGCTGGAGAGGATGTGGGGTAAAGGGAACACTCCTCCATTGCTGGTGGGAGTGCAAACTGGTACAGCCACTTTGGAAATCAGTATTGCAATTTCTCAGAAAATTAAGAAAACAACCTACCTCAAGATTCAGCAATACCACTTTTGGGTATATGCCCAAAGGATGCTCAATCGTACCACAAGGACATCTGCTTAAGATTCTTATAACAGCATTATAGCAGCATTATTTGACATAAGCAGAACAACCTAAATGCCCTTCGACCAAAGAATGGATAAAGAAAATGTGGTACATTTGCACAATGGAGTACTACACAGCAGAAAAAAAGATAACATCTTGAAATTTGCAGGCAAATGGATAGACCTAGAAAACATGATATTGAGTGAGGCAACCAAGACCCAGAAAGACAAATATGATATGTACTCATTCATAAGTGGCTTTTAGACAAAACGCAAAGAAAAACCAGCCTACAATTCACAATCCCAGAGAACCTAGACAACATAGAGCACCCTAAAAGAGACATACATGGATCTAATCTACATTGGAAGTAGAGAAAAACGAGATCTCCTGAGTAAATTGGGAGTGTGGGGATCATGGGAAGGGGCAGAAGGGGAGGGGGAAAGAAGGGAAGGTAATGGATAAAAACATATAGCTCAATAAAAATAAATTCATTAAAAAAAGAACTCTTTTATGGCGTTTCCCAAGATTACTAGAGCAGATGAGGGCCTACAGCCTGGGCTACTGTTAAGGAAGTCACACAGTGACAGTTAATATTGCCTGCTAACTTGATAGGACCTAGGGTCACCTAGGAGACAAGCCTCTGTGCATGTCTATGTGGGATTATCTAGATTAGGTTAACTGGGATGAGAAAATTCACCCTGAATACGGGCAGCACCATTGCCTGGCTGGGGGTACAGGAACATAAAAAAGGAAAGGCAAGCATCTCTTCCTGCTTCCTGTCTGGGGATGCAATGTGACTGGCTGTGTCCTGCTCCTACCCACCAGGACTGTCCCACCAGGATGAACTTGAGTCTCAAACTGTGAGCCTGAATAAACCACTAAACCCTTCCTTCTGTAGGCTGCTTTTATCTGATGTTGTATCACAGGCATGAGACAAGTGACTACTACATACACCAGGAGCCGTGAGCTGTGGAAGTTTAAGTAGAAATGACACCCATAGACCCATGGGAGTGGCACTATTAAGAGGTGTGGTGTTGTTGGAGGAAGTGTGTCACTGGGGGTAGGTTTTGAAGTCTCAGATGCTCAAATCAGACCCGGTGTGTACCAGGCTTTCTTTTTTTGGGTCACCAACCAGCTCCCAAATCATGAAATGGAGATTTCTTATTAGTTATGAGTTTTTGGCCATATCTTAGCTCTTATTTTAATCTGTCTCTCTTCATCTACATTTTGCTTTGGGGCTTTTCTCTTCCTCCTCCTCCTCTTCCTCCTCCTCCTCCTCTCTCCCTCCCTTTCTCTCTCTCTCTCTCTCTCTCTCTCTCTCTCTCTCTCTCTCTCTCTCTGCTGTCCCATGGCTGGCTGATGACTGCCTGGCTTCTGGCTCCCAGCATATCCCTCTCTTTCTCTTCTTCTCTCTTGAACCTAGATTTGTCCTCCTACTTCTTCTTTGGGCCAGCCAACCCCGCCTATCCCTCTCCTGCCTACCTATTCGCTATTCAGCTTTTTATGAGAGCAATCCAGTGCCTTTGGCAGCTAAGGTAAAACAGCAACATATCTTTACATAATTAAACAAACGCAGTATAAACAAATGTAACACATCTTTATACAGTTAAAGTAATAATCCGCAACACCTGTGTCTGTCTCGTCCTGCTGCCTGCTGATCTGGGTGTAGAGCTCTTAGCTACCATGTCTGCCTGCATGCCACCATGCTTCCTGCCATGATGATCATGGACTAAACCTCTGAACTGCAAGTCAGGCCCAGTTAAATGTTTCTTTTTATAACAGTTACCATGGTCCTGGTTTCTCTTCACAGCAATAGGAACCCCATGACAGTTGTCTTCTCTGGAATCAATGGCCTGCCTGCATCTTGGAGACTCCTTCCTGGACTAGGGGTTACTGTCAGAGCTGGTCTCCCGAGACTTGGTTTCCGCCATAGACCATAGTCTCCCCTTAGCACTTAGCTGGACCCCTGGAACAGGCCACAAGTCACACTGGAAAGAAGAGAACTCCAACCCCTGGTGAGCTGGACCTGCCTTGCTTGGTGTCACTGCCCTGCTCCTGGTTCCCTTAGCTTGGACTCCTGCTCCCTTACTGAGTGTTCATCTTCTGCTCCCCTTCCTTTCATCTTGGGGACCTATAAGTCCTCTTCACTTCCTGGATTTTTGTGCTCTTCTCAGACCTTGCCTTTTGGTCCCATCCCAATAGCCAGAAACATCCAGTGAACGCCATCTTGACAGCCCTCACCTACAGACTCTGTTCTCTGAGGATGGGGGTTAGAGCAAGAAGAGCTGCTCCTTCAGGGCCATCTCCGGCAGGGATGTGATGGTTAAAGCCATTTCTGGCAGGGATATCATGGCTAGAGTAAGGCTTGGATCCCAGAGAAAGGCCTCAGAGTCCAGAGGCTCTGGCCTAGGAGCAGGAAGTAGGCTAAGTTCCTCCTGCCCTGGGCCCAGTTGGCGTCTGACACTTTCCTACACCCGTGGCTCTTCCTTCTTCCTGTCTCGCAGGCCTTTAGGGTTCTCCATACTGTGCACCTTCTCAGCAGCTGATGCAAACCCCTCCTTTGTGCTGTCCTTTAGGGAGCACTAGTGTTTGCAGAGCGCTGCATGCCCTGCCCCCTGTTCCCTCCTTTATCTTCCTCTAACACCTCCTTGGCCCTAGTCCTTCCCTTCTCTCCCCTTTGACCTTTTACTTTTTCAAGTGAAAAGGCTGAGGGTGTCCGGAAGCTGGAGGCTGTATGGGCCTTCAGGTCTCCCCTGCGGCTTGGCTCCACAACATAGTCTCTCCTCACCGGACTGTTTGGCAGTCATTAACATTCTTTGGACAGGCTTTTACATGTACGGCAAGCAGTATGGTACAATCTACTAGAAGAAAAGGAGGGAGTGGTAAGGGGTCTCTTGAGGCTGTCCGGGAACAGTAAAGCCCAGTGAACAATGTGGCTTCTAAACAGCCAAACTTAGGTTCAAAATTCTAGCTCTGCTTGTCATGAATGCTGGGGCCGGGAAGTAGCGAAGGTTGGTAATTTAATCTTCTGGAGCCAGACCTCTCCTCTTTAAAACGGTGATGGTAATATTAAAGGCACTGCAGGATAAAATGGTCCTGCTTAGCTCCAAGCGCACCGCACTCAGTGCGCCACTGCCACCTGGTGGAACAGGAAAAGAAAAGAAAAAATGCTCCTAAACAAAGCACGTTTTGAAGGAGGCTCGCCTTATAAACTCAACATGATCAACATATTGAACAGTAAGAATCATTAAGATGGGAAGAATAGGAACTTCAATAGAGGTGGGGACGTGGAGACGTTCTGTTTGAGGTAAATACCATGGTCAACCACAGGCACGATGACTCAGTGGGTAAAAGCGCTGGTCACACAGGCTTGAGGACCCTAGTTGGGTCCCCGGAACCCATGTAACAAAGCCAGATGCAGGGGCAAACGTCTGTCATCCTCGCATTCCTGTGGTGAGACAGGAAGTAGAGATGGGACAGCCACCAGCTAGCCTGGAGTGAGCCACACAGCAGAAAAGAGAGACTTGCTTCATCGAGGGGGAAGGAGAGAACCAGCTTCTGAAAGCTACAGGTGCGACAGCATGTCCATGCTTACCCTCTCGCACACTAGCACGCCATACACCTACATACATGCACCATACACATCACACACACATGCTCACACGCACATCGTATATGCATACTCAGGCTGACCCTGAACTTGCAACACCCCTCTACTCTGCCTTCTAAGTGCTGATATTTCAGGCATAAGCTACCCTACCTGGCTCATTATTTTAGCTACATCAAGTGTGTGATTTAATGGCATTTTACAATCAAGAGTGTTCTGCGGCTGTCACCATTGTCCATTTGCAGAGCCGTTTTGTCTTTCCAAACTGAAACTGTATGCCCACTGGACCCAAACTCTCTCCATCTTTCTCTCCCAGCTCCTGACTAACACCAGTCTTCTTCTGTGTCTACAAATTTGTCTATTCTAGAATATACATATAATATGTATATTTTATAATTGTACGCTATATTATATATAAATTATGTCTTTTTCTCTTTTTTAAAAAATATTTACTTATTATGTATACAATATTCTGTCTGTGTGTGTGTCTGCAGACCAGAAGAGGGCACCAAACCTCATTACAGATGGTTGTGAGCCACCATGTGGTTGCTGGGAATTGAACTCATGACCTTTGGAAGAGCAGGCAATGCTCTTAACCACTGAGCCATCTCTCCAGCCCTAAATTATATGTCTTTATAAAATATAAAATATTTGTCTTTTGTGATTAATTTATTTCACACAGTCCTTTCAAATTTCATCCATGTTGTAGCATGTGTTATAATTTGTAACTAAAGCGTTGTGATTTGAATAGGTATGCCCCCATAGACTCATGTGTTTGAATGCTTGGCCCATAGGGAGTAGCAATATTAGGAGGCGTGGCCTTGTTGGAGGAAGTGTGTCACTGTGGGAGAGGTCTCATATGCTCAAGCTATGCCCAGTGTGGCGGACAGGCTGCTTCTGCTGCCTGCGGATCAAGATGTAGAACTCTCAGCTACCTCTCCAGCACCATGTCTACGTGCATACTGCCATGGTGATAATAGACTGAAACCTCTGAAACTGTAAGCCAGCCCCAAATAAATGTTTTCCTGATAAGTGCTGCCGTGGTCATAGTGTCTCTTCGCAACAATAGGAACCCTGACTACGACAAGCCTGTGTTTGTGTATGTGTATATATGTATCTTCTGGCTCAGGGTGAACAGTGCTGCTGCGAGCATCCTGACATCTTTTCGAGCCCTTGCATTCTGTTCTTTGGGGTAGAAGCCAGATTTCTGGATCTCTTGGTACTTCTGTGTGACTCTGTAAGGAACTTATACATTCTTTGCCATAGAGGATACTACGGACCATTCCTATCAGGAGGGGCTTCTCTGCATCCTCACCAACACTTACTCGGTTGTGTTGTGTTTGGTTTGGTCATAGCCATCTCAGTGAGTGTGAGGTTTATGATATTTTGTCCTTTCTTTTCACCTCTCTCTGTGTCTCACACTCAAGTAGAATTGTGGGTAATATAAGGAGTTTGAGTACTGACACATGATCATTGTCCTCTAGGTAGAGCCCATAAGCTGCGGGTTATGGGCACTACGAACTGGATATTTCTTCATGTCGCTAGATGTCAATAGCAGTCTTTCCTATCAGAACAACCCAAAATGTCTCCAGACATTGCCAAACATGCCTTGAGATATGTAACTGGCCTTTGCGGAAAACTATCGTCCTAAATCACCAGTAGCTAAAGTCAGCCTGGCACCTCACAGGAGATGGGAGTTCCCCAAGTTCCTGGGTGCAAGGTCACATGGACTCCAGTTCCAACTTGGGTGCCAGTTTAGTGTTTGTGTTTGTCCTGTCATCTGAAAGTGGAGCTCCAACAGCTATGGAAAACTGTAATTTTGGGCTGTACCACTAGAGGGCCCTGTCGATAAAAAAGGCTGAGGATGGGCCGGGAGCACTCGGGAGCATGGAGCATTCGGGAGCATTCGGGAGGCAGTGGCAGATGGATCTCTGTGAGTTCGAGGCGAGCCTGGTGTATAGAACTAGTTCCAGGACAGCCAGTTTTACACAGAGAAACCCTGCCTCAGAGAAAAGGGGGTGGTGGTGGGGAAATGGGGCGATTTAAAGAAGTGATTTTAATGAGCCATTACTACTTAAAAGACTGAGGTTCACACACCCAAAAAGTACTTCAGTGCCATCTTACCCCCCAGCCACATTGCCACCAAGGGAGACTACCTCCATATACTGTTTTCATAGCACAGATAGTCTTTATGGGACACCTGCTTCCCTTCAAGTGTGAGTTCGAGATCCAGTATCAACTTTAACCAACAGAAATACAGATGCTCCATGTAAAATCCCTTGGGCTTCTCCTCCATCTTGCTGAGCTTCCCGACGCTCCAAATACACGGAGCCAGGACTGCACATCCGTGTGCACAATGATGGCAGCCCACACAAGTTCTGCGCGTGCGCCCAGCGGTGCCCTGCCCGGCTCTGCTACACTGGGAATTCACCTTCATTTCTTAACAGGCTTCTTTCGATGCTGCAGGGGCAGAGAGGCTCTCAAACCTCTCTGTGATTCCAGATGCAAGGCAGATGTGCTGGTGAGCTAAACCTGCCCATGGAGCGGAGAAGGAAGTGGTAGCCAGCGGCCTGCGGTGCAGTTCTCGGGGAATGCACGTTGTGGTTTAATTCCATGTCTCGATGATGGGTAATCATGTCAGAGGTGAGCCGTGATTATGCGATTTCGTAATCGTGTCTTTGCAACGTATCAATCATGACTAGGGTGATTTGATTTGAAATCAGTCTAAAGGTGGCCCCTTGCTCCTGCCCACCCGGTGATTTACAGCGAACTTGATTTTCTCTCTAGTTTCATTTCTCAGCAAATGCGGTCCTGCTGCCTGGGTTGGGCCCTAGCTGACTGCTGTGTGTGCGCTCCCGCGAACACATATGCACATCCTACACAGCCTGACAAATGCTTTACTATGCTACTTCTTTAAATTTAGAAAGTACATATTGATCGTCTGCCGAGTGGTAGAACGCGCTAAGCCCTGTCAGACATCAGAATAAAAAAAAAAGGTTTCTCTATTGATCCTTAGGAAAATAGACTCTGAAGCTCAGGAAGCGCCACCCACTCATGGCACTGTACAAAACCAATACGGAAACGGTTGCTGTGTTGTGTGGTACTGAATTCCATAGTGGGCTCCAGGCAGCCAGAGGGGCTGCAGCACAGTGGAGGGGCTTTCTTCATCCAGTTTTGAACTAAGTCAGCCCCAGGTTGGGGGAGGGGTGAGGATGCGGGATGAACATCCCTCAGGGCCAAATCAGGGTGGGCACCTTCTTCCTGCCTCCTTTTGGAGTAAGGTCGGTGGCCTGACTTCTGCCAGCCGCAGGTGACCTTTTAGAATAAGGTAAGAACTCAGAAGGGTTGTGGTAAAAAGCAAACGAGATCAAAAATCTGTCTGCATCTGCCCGCCTCCGTCTCTATTGATGGGAGCACGTGCCCTTTCTCTAGGTCATCTCTGTGTCTCCCGATGCAAGGCCTCACTTTCTCTGTCTGGTTATGACCCTGGAACCTGGTGCACACGGACTGCACCTGTGGGTGCCTCTGCCCTTTAGCTTCTGGATGGGTTCGGTCAATGGGAGAACGCTGCAAGAGTCATTGGAGAGAGTGAAGAGAGAGAGGGCAGGGCTGGTATTCTGGCTTTTTTGTTTCTGCCGCAGTGCGTTCCTCTGCTAAGGCCGCAGTTCCTGGCTAGCAGCCCATCTACCCTGGTGCTCCAGCTAGGGCTCCATCTGTCACCGGAGCCGCCTCAGCTCAAAGTATTAACGGCTCCACATCACTGAGGTCCTATGGCTTCCTTGCTGGTTTCCTGGTACTTTGGTCCCACCCATCCCCAGAGGAGTTCTCTGTGGACACCACTTTAGAGTGTGCCTCGTGTGCCCCGTGTGCCTTGCCGTGATTCTGATTGACAGCAACTGTAAGCTGCTATATTCAAATTTCCTCTGTGAAGAACCTGTAACGGCTCCCTGTTGTTTAATAAAGGCCAAGTTCAAATTCATTTCAATAACGTATAAAAAACTCAATTGAGAAAATAAATCCACATGATGTGATTTATAGATTATCAAGCTGCTGCTCCCAGCAACCATGCGTGCACTGGGAACGCGAAGCCTGGGGTTGGACATCGGGCTCCTTCAGAGCGGCACATAGATAGTCTTTCTCTGGTTTCATTTCCATCATCTGCTTCCAGCCAGCTAATTCCAGAGTACGCTTTCTGCTGGGCTCTTCGGTCTCATTTCTGTCTCCCCCTTTCCCGTTTCTCTCTTGAAACCCTTAGGTGGACACAGAAGGGAGAAGCCCAGCCTTGCATGAAAAATGAGCACGGAAAAGGACCGCAACGTTTTTGAACTATTGACTGGGCCGTCACAGATGACTCATGTGGAGCTCAGGAAGCCAGAGCGGAGCGGGGAGGAGGGTGGGAGAGCGGCACGGCCCAGAGTCCACTTATCCAAGTTTGGAGTCCGCCTGGCTTTCATGCCTTTCCCCATCACTTCCAAATGAACGCTCGGTAATTAAGAGTCTATTCTAAGAGAGCTAATGGCAAAGAGTAGATGTGCCACACTGTGTTGGTAGCTTTCTCATCACGGTGACAAAATGCCAGACAGAGGCATTCAAGAGAGGAATGACTTATAGTTGAAAAGAATCCATCACTGTTCTACACGCAAGGCATGGCGGGATCCACTGCGGTAGAGTGTGGAGCTGGATACATTGTGTTTTCCGACCCGGAGGCTCCAGAAGTAGTGGGGGCTCTCAACTCTCCAGGCCCATTCCTAATAACCTGCAGTCGCCAGCCAGGCTTCCTGCCCCAGACACTCCAGGCTTTTCCAAAACAACAGCAACTGGGGACCGAGAGTCCAAATGCATGAGGCTTTGGGGAACATTTTACAGCTAACCCATAATACATACCCATGGGGAGTTAACGTGGGTTTTAGAAGATTGCTACTCATGGCGTCACAGAAAATGGCACCAGTAGACTTAGTTTTCAAATGACAAACTGCAGCCAAGGATGGTAGCAAAGGAAAGAATGGGCACAAATGCAATCTACCCTGCTCCTCCCCCTGTCTCCTTCAACAGCTCTGCTGAGTGCCAGCTCCTCTAGGGAATGGGCTGAGAAGCAAATTTTATTACCCAAAGCTGCTGGGCTGCAGCTCACAGCAGGAACTATTGTTTTCCTTTCCTTTTTAAAGGGCCCAGACTGTTGTTCATTTTTCATTTAAAGGTTTCAAGAGAAGCCACATAAAATTACCTGATAACAAAGAAAGATTATTAGGCTGTATTATCATGGTTTTATATTTTTCATTAATTTATTTATATATATCCAACAAACCATCCAGCCCTTTCTTACCCTCCTCCCATCCCCACTCCCTCCCCTCCTCCCCACAAGCTCCCCTCCGACCAGCATACATTTCTGTTTTGACTCTGCTTTGTAATCAATTAAGGACCATTCTTCCCGAGGCCTTTATGCTAGATGCTCTGCTTCAAGGACAACTTGAAATCTCACCCTGCCCCTGACACTTTTCCCTTAGCACTGACTAAGTATGGCTGAAACCCTTTATCTGACATTTGTCCACATGGAGGAGTGAGCAGCCCATTTCTTCTTGTCTTCTCCCCTGCACAAACGTGCCTGACGCCTACGGTGATGTTTGTATTCCAACAGTTTGCTTTTCAGGCCAACAAGCTGGCTTGGCAGGCAAGGGCATTTGCTGTGCGAGCCTGCCAACTTGAGGACCACCCTGGAACCCAAGTCGAGGTGGGGGCGGGCCCACTCCATGGAGTTGTCCTTCAACCTCTGCCAGCCTGCTGTGGCACACATGTGTCCCCCATCCCCATAAGTAACAACCCAGTTCTAAGAATTTTTCATGAGTAGAATTAGAGACGTGTGAGTTGCAGAGGAGCTCAGAGATGTCTCAGACCAAACACCTCAATTTCCAGGTGAAAAGCCAACCCAGCAAGAGAGAGACCCAATCATGTGTATCATATAAAGCCTGCCCTAGAATCCAAGCTATTTGGTGTCCAATTTTGTAATGTTCCACTAGACTGTAGCTCTAGAGCTGACTGGCCCTGAGGTATTTTTTTTTTTAAACCACATATTAGCTCAGCGGGTAACAGGAGACATGAACAGATCATGGAGAGATGAGTCATCCTGGGTCAGTCTCTGAAGATTCCAGAATATGCTAAGATTTGAGAGTTCTACCTCTGGGAAGATAAAAAGACTAAGGACTAGGGAGGATACTGATTCACCAGTGTGGATAAACACATGGATATGTTTCCTTTAGTGTGTGGAGTGGAAGTTTGAAAGTGGCCGGGATCGTTGAATCCATATAGGCACTGCTAACCCACAAACATGGCGATGTCCCCTTTAAACCTAGCCCAAACCTGCTCTTTGAATGACTTTGATGAAGGCTGTGTCTTCTCTTCTCCCCAGGGTTCCCACTAACCAGAGTCTCCCATGTGTGGCTTTGACATTCTTGACATCTCTATGAGTTATATCGTTGAATTTTAGTCAGAAAAGGTTCTCTAAGAAAATGAAAACTTCTCATAGGTCAATGAACGAGTACCTCTTGGGTACTTCCACTGGTTCATCTAGGACAAAGCAGAAAATTAAAGATTTCAAACACAGCTGCTTTGTGCTCATTCAGCACGTATCTATTGATTGTTTGCCATATGCCAGGCCTGCATCAGTGTGAATGCAGTCAGACCTGCATCACAGGGGATATAGTCAGAAGCCAGGCCTGCATCACAGGGGATGCAGTCAGAAGCCAGGCCTGCAACACTGGGAATACAGGCAGACCTGAATTACAGGGGGTGAAGTCAGAAGCCAGACCTGCACCACTGGGGATGCAGGCAGAAGGCAGACCTGCATTGCAGGGGATGCAACCAGAAGCCAGACCTGCATTGCAGGGGATGCAGTTAGAAGCCAGACCTGCATCACAGGGGATGCAGTCAGAAGCCAGACCCACATTGCAGGGGATGCAGTCAGAAGCCAAACCTGCATTGCAGAAGATGCAGTTAGAAGCCAGACCTGCCTTGCAGGGGATGCTGTTAGAGCCAGACCTGCATCACTGGGGATGCAGTCAGAAGCCAGACCTGCATTGCAGGGATGCCATCAGAATGCCTTGTTACACTGACAAGGAGCTCCATAGCTAGTGAGAAGAGAGCCTGAGACACAGAGCGTAGAAGGGCTCAAGTCATCGAGTACAGTGTGGGCATCTGGAGGACAGGTAGTCCATACTTATTATTATTATTTTTTTTTGTTTGTTTTTCGAGACAGGGTTTCTCTGTGGTTTTGGAGCCTGTCCTGGAACTATCTCTTGTAGACCAGGCTGGTCTCGAACTCACAGAGATCTGCCTGCCTCTGCCTCCCGAGTGCTGGGATTAAAGGCGTGCACCACCACCACCCGGCTTCAGGTAGTCCATTCTTGAGGTAAGCAAAGAATGGACAATGGTCAGACTCTGATGGCAGTCCCTCAAAAAAATACTATCAGAGCAGAAACTGTGGGCGTTAACTATTAGACGTTAACTATGGGACATAGTGATGAAGGTAGTTCAAAGAGCCAAATACAAAGAGAGATGTTTTATGATATAAGAATTTTGTTATTTTACATTTAATACCTTGTAATTTTGAATGATGAGTGTGTCTTTATATTGTCATCAAAGATTTTATTTGAAATAAAAAATGTTATGATAATGATGATTTATACCAGTAGGATTGTGCATCATATTTTCTGCTGGGTCCCTTCTGATTGCCCGTTTGTCTATCATATAATAGTTAAATATTTTGACTGTCATCCCTGGTAAATAATTTGTATTACCAGAAGTTTCATTTCCAAATGGGTATTTTCCTGTAGTTCCAATTGAAAAGTCATAGGCTCTAAATGCTGATTTTTTTATACTTATTGGGTGACGTTATTTTCACCTTTTGAAGACTCATTTATGAAATTAGAGCTAAAAAGTACCTAACCCAGAACCCATGCAAGGTGCTTGTGGGAACAAAGAAAGGCCAATCCTGTGGCCCTCATGAGCATCGTGTCCTCACCTTTTTCTGCAGGTAGCCCAGAGGTGTCATGCCCCTGGCTGGTGTCTAGTTGCCATCGGATCTCCAAGGAGACCCCAACTTAATGAATTTATAACATTCATTAATGTATGTCTGTTAAGACTATACATTTCAGGCTTCCGGTATTTCTGATGAACGTTTCCCTAAAAATGGGTGGATTCACCATTGTTTTCCATGGACTAAGACATCCTGATGTAGGGTTTTCTTCAGCTGACGTCACTTGGCTGCAGAAACTGCCCACTAACATCCTGGCCAGCACACCTGTGGGCATGACCATCTCCCATTGTTTCTAACGGGGCACCTGTCACATATGGAAAATTCATGAAACGGGAACTTCCCTGGGATTTTCCGTGGAAGTATAACCAAAGCTGTTCTTGGTTCTTTCCCGACAAAGCAAACTTGCCTAGTGAGGGATTTATACTGGCAAAGACATGCACATGGAGTCTTGTGATGACTAAGTCCACCATCACTGAGAATCAGTAATCACTGATGTTCTAGCTCAAATCTAACGGAACACTTTCTGTACATGGCAATTTGTATTCCCATATTTCTCCTGTAGAAAAGAAGGAGGTGGCCATCATTTTTCCAAATGCATTCCTTCTTTATTTAGAGAAATGAGCGTGTGAACCTTGATGCTATTGAATCAAAGCCACAACACAGGCTTGCACACGGTTTCCACAGTGGACACAGGATGGGAATTAGAAGATGCCTGAAAGCCATGAGGAAGGATGCTCATGGACCTCTGGGTAGAGAGAGTGGGTGTTGTGTAATAGATATTTCTGAATTCTCGGGAACAGAGTTCTTTTTCTCCAGTTCCAGAAACATGGAAAACCAAGATGAGGAGTGGAGATGCAGGAATCACAGCGGTGTAACACAAAGTTCCGTGCTAACTCAGGGGCCCATAAATTCCATTCTCCGCATCACTAAACATTGACCAGGCGTGACCTAGATAGGCCCAACACCCTGCGTACACAGAGATGCTGGTCTTCTGCACCTGACCGGCCTCAGCGATCTCTAAGTTATTTCCACCATGAAGAGGTTACACAATGAAGGCACTCGGTGCCGTCCATGTCTCAAACCGAATGACTTCCGGAGTATTAGATTCCTAGCCCACTCGGTTGTAACTTGGAAACTGGAAAAGGGTTTGTCACGAGGAAGGGGGAGGCATTTGAAATGTATACCTCGGGAGCAAGCAGAAGATCTAGCTACCTTTCTCACAACGGAGGAAGAAGGCAGATAACCTGAGCTCAGTTCGGGAATGTAACTGCACAGTGCAGTCACGGAGATCCTCCTGTTCCCCCAGTCCTGGAAGAGGGAATAGAATTCATTCCATGCTTCAGAAAGATGTGGGCATTCTCATCAATAACAAGGGAAAAAAAGTCATTTTTCTATTTTTACAGACCTAGCAATTATCAGGACCAGGGAGAGGTATGAGGCAGGGTGTCTTCCTGGGGACGCGGGGCTTTTGCAGGTAGAAAAAAAGGAATTTAAAACGCAAGATGGATTCTGCACAGTGGCAAATAAATGATTTAAGGGGAAATTGCCTTGGAATTGAAAGAAAGGGAAATAATCAAGGCTCCTCTAACCACCCACTCCCAACACTGTATGACCAACTTCCTGTGGAGGAGAAGATATTTATTACAAACATGATAGAGCTGTCAGAAATCTAAGAAATCAATTACATAAATTGTGAAGTGTAAGGCACAATTGTATTTGTTCTGCAAGAGCATAAAACCTACCATTTTTCATTAAAATAGAAAACATGAACTCGTGGTGACTTTCTGCAGAGCCCCCACTCTGTCCCCATCACTTGCCCATCTGAATTGTGTTGCCTCCGTGACATTGGCATTTGGGGCATCTGTGAAGTTCCTGGTCAGCTGGAGGTGGATTTCATTTCTGCGTCTTCTGTAAGATCATTGACCTGGTCTTTTGTTTAGTGAGGCAGTTCAGTAGGAAGAATGGCCAGGAAAGTGGGGGAAAGCTGATGCCATGACACTGCCAGGTTCGCAAACACTTTGTCCTTGCATCCTGAAGGCTCTAGGCAGGGAGCAAGGCTAGATCATTCTTGCTGGAGTGGGAGGCTGTTATAAAAGATAAGGCAATAAAGTCAGGCAGAACATCTGGGAAAAACGAGGGGAGGAGTGGGGCTTAGGCAGAGATTCTCTGTAAGAGCCATGGATAAATTGATTTAGGGTGCTGAAATACATTATTATTTCAAGCGTCGTGACAATTTCAAAAGTCACGCTGTCTTGGTCCGAATGTTCTCAGAAGCAAACCTCGAGTGTTGAATCGGGTACATGTGCTGATTACGGGAAGGATGCTTAGTAAAGGGGAGGATGAAATGGAAGCAAGAAGGCCAACAAAGGTGGTGAATGTGGGGGTTGTTGCTAGGCAACGAGGACTCAGTCCCACTGGGGTTATATGAGGGTAGAGGAAGTAGACATTTGAACTCACCCAACTTGATCTCCTATGGGCCTGTAGGTTTCTCATGAGGTTTTAATTCCCCGGCACTTGGTCTCCCCACCAATTGCTTAAGTATGAGTGGCTAGGGGCAGCTGTCATCACCCCTATGGGAACTGCCCATTATGCCTTGGGGATATCAGATGGGACAGAGGATAGATAGGTGGGTTACGTCATCTTCTGTTCTATAACCTCTTGCTTTCAAAGAAGAGCCTAAAGTAGTGTTTCTGTCCTCAACTGCCTCCCTCTCTATCTCTTTGAGCCTTCCTAGCCCACGCTAGTCCTTGTAGGGATTGGATGAAAATAGGGTTCACAGGCAGCTTTTGTCTTTCAGCTGCTTACTAAGCAAGGAATAGCCAGTTATGGAATTTCTACTGATTGAGGAATATATTTTGGTAGGGATGGTCTTTAACCCAGTGCCCTAGATAACAAGTTTCTTCTAAAACTTGGCCAGCAGGTAGGTTACTCAGCACAGCAGAACTGGGATTTTTGTCTCTGAGCACACACGGCTGCTTTGTTTTCTACAAGACTGAAACAGGAGTTTTCCTCCTGTTGTCATTTGTAATTGTCATACATGGAACATGACAGCAACCTTGGTCATTGTGTTAGTGTTGCCACCACGCTGTCCTGACACACCTTACAGGACGAAATATTTATTTTTAACTCTTAGCCTTAGTGATTTCAGACCAAAATCCTGGCTCTATTGATTGTGGGCCAATGGTAAAACATCGACATGACAAGGGACTGAGTGGTGCAGCTTCTTCGTGTCATGGCAGACAGGAAGCAGAGAGAAAAGAAGGGACTAGAATCCATATACAACCTTCGAGTCCTACCCCACCGGCATACTTTCTCCAATGAGTCCTCACCTCCAGAAGTTTCTAGAAACTTTCTAGAATAACCTACGAAAACCAAGCCCAGGGCACATGAGTTCATATTCTAACTGCAGCAAACCACATTGACATATAGATGATAAGGAAAAGGTTTTAAATCTGAAGGATTTTCCTCAATAAACCACACTTTCTCTGGCAAGGGCTGCCAAAGAGCGCAGATGAGCACAGAAAGTACCAGCGAGGCACAGAGAAGTCATCTTACATCCCAAATTATGAGACTGTGTTCATCTCTACAGGCTGTCACAGCACAGAGCAGATGAGAGGAAAATCCCAAGGGGGAATGGCCTGAGGGCGTGGCCCGTGACTCTTGTCCTACAAGTATTCAGATCTGAAGAACAGAAGTAAGAGCTCTCTTGGGAAATAGGAGTCTCTAGGAACTGATTTTTCTTTCCCTCGGACAACATTTCTTTTCCCATATATTATTTTTGTGCTGACTTTGGGGTCTCTGAGGGAATGACCAACCTGGTAGGGACCAGACTAGAATTAACCACAAACTTGGAAGGAGCCAACGGGTCATCTTGCTCAGCCTCAGGTTGCTAGGCAGAGATGAGCAGTTACCATGGCTGAAAGAGCCTGCAAAAGAAATGATTCTGTGGACTTTTTTGATATCCCAGCTCACACATTTTTAACCCTCCAACACGGCAGCCCTTTCTATCAGTTGTGCATCTCCATGCTGAATTTTAAGTCTGTGTTTTGTGTTCTGTGCTCAATGGCTCACTGAGAACAGCTGGGTACCATGAAGGCTGCACTCTGTGGCCGTGAATCATCTGTCTGCTCAACACCATGTGGTCCTAACCCTTCCTGAACCACAAAGATGGAAAGAGGGTATCTCTATTGTGGGAAGGGCAGGTCACAAGTTGTCCCTCTCTATTTTTTTTTTATTCATGTTTATCACAGAGACATGTTCCCGAATCTCTGCAAGCTAGATTGTGGATGTGGCAACACTATGGCTTGGATGTGGCCCAGCCTTTGGAAGTTCAGGTGCTTGTGGCTCTGTCCATAGTGTAGCAGTGTGGAGATGGTGGAATCTTTAAAATCATGTCTAAAGCTGAGTAGGGGTGGCACATGCCCACAATCCTAGCATCCATGTAACTGTGGCAAGAGAGTGGCAAGTTTGAGGCCAGCCTGGTCCCACAAAGTGAATTCCACGCGAACAAGCTACATAGAAGACACTGTTTCAGAAGGGGAAGGCACACATGCACACACATGCATGCACACACACACACACACACACACAGAGAGAGAGAGAGAGAGAGAGAGACAGAGACAGAGACAGAGACAGAGAATGGGAGTCTGGGGGACAATAACTAGGCAATGGGGTCTGCCCTCCTGAATAGGTTAATGTTGCTCCTCTGGGGTGACTCAGGAATGGAAGGAAGAGATTAATCCATCCATTGGGTTGATACAAAGCCAGGCCTCTCTTCCCTTCTGTACACAGTTGGTTCCTTTCTGCTTTTCTTCTATGTTATCACACACTCAAGAATGCTGGTCCATGGATCTTCCAGCCACCAGATTTGTGAGCCAAATAAAGCTCTCGACTTTTAGCTGCCAAGCATCAAGCATTTTGTCATGTTACCTCAAAACAGACGAAGGCTGTGACTCACCTTCAGCAACCTAAACCCGGCATTGCAAGGGAAGCGGAGCCATGAGACAGAAGAAAGCGTGTGAAACAGCTGTTCCTTCACAGTGGTCTTGGCTTGGAGGGAGAGGCACACTTTCTCAGATTCACGCCTGCTTCACACGAGGCTTCCTGGGTCTTCACACAGTGGCATCCCTGCTGCTATCCAACCTGGTTAGATGGGAGACTCCATGTTCAAGAGCTTTTCCAGTCCAGATGTCTTCCCTTTTTCTTCCCTCAGAGTAGGCATGATGAATGAGTACCATTCCCACCTCTGCTTCTTTCATGGTAGACTCAGATTTTTAAAGACACCTCCCCTGAGTTTGATGGTAGGCCCGTTTTTCCCTCAGCTCTAGCATCCATTCATTGGTACCCTTGGTTGGAAGCCAGAGTAATCTGGGGTGGGGATTATCCACACTATTTAGACATAAGGCCAAAGCACCCATGTTGTCTCCTACATTAGAAGTCAGTGATGGCAAGAGAGGGAACTCTACAACTAGGCATTGAGAAGAGTGAATCGGGATGGAGAGGGAGCTTAGTCAGGAAATCGCTCACCATACAAACACGAGGACCTACGTCCAGTGCCTGCACCCCCGTGAGAGCTGAATGCCGCAGCATGCAGCTATAATCCCAGCACTGGAGAAGTGGAGATAGAAATACCCCAGAGGCACAGTGGCCATCCAGCCTAACCAAAGTAGAGAGCTCCAGGTTCAGTGAGAGAGTCTGCTTCATAAAATAAGATGAAGAGCCATTGAGGAAGGCACCTGACATGAACACTCATACACACATACACGTGTACACACACATGAACATGGTGGGTTATTCACCACTGTGTGTCCATTGAGTCCATATTTTCCCCTGACATATTTGCCTCCTGAAGAGCCTTGGGTGGAACTTTTAAGAGAGAGAGAGAGAAGGCACCAGGGAGTAAGGCCTGACTGCCCCGTTCTCTACCAAATTCTCATTTGGGCTATATAGTGCTTTTTCCCCAACATGGCAGGCCAATGTACATAGGATCTCACTTCATTCCCACGTAAGAGAGAGAGAGAGAAGGCACCAGGGAGTAAGGCCTGACTGCCCCGTTCTCTACCAAATTCTCATTTGGGCTATACAGTGCTTTTTCCCCAACATGGCAGGCCAATGTACATAGGATCTCACTTCATTCCCACTGTTAGTTTCCTGGAGAAAGACAAGGACATGCAGTCTCAGCTCCTAAGCTCCCAGCTTCTCTTGTGCTCCTCCCTCTCAGGGAACACCTGGCTGTGACACTGGTTTTGATGTAACTCTCCTCTCCGTGGAGTCCTCTAGGGACCTATGGAGAATATTTCTGACGCACACCGAAATGACATCCTGAGAACATATCCTCTAACTTCTGGCAGTCTTTGGTTAAGGACAACCCGCAAAAATGTTGAACCTCCCCACTGTTCTTTCAGGCTGGATAAGATTTTTATCCCAAGGATGAAAACTCAAGTCAAGAGGCAGGTACTTGCGATGGGAACTACAGAGTCAACACATGTCAGGACAGTTCAGCGTAGCTGTGGCTGAAATCAGAAGCAGGCTGAGGGAGTGGCACCTGAGTACCAAAACTCTGGTCTCTATTAGTTACTGCTCGCTGCTGTGACCGAATGCCTAGTTCACCGCAGTGGGGAAGGCAGGACAATGGGAGTGTAAGCATCTGATCACATGTGTTCACAATCAGGAAGCACAGAGAGATGGATGCTGGCGCTCAGCTCACTTCTTTCTCCTTCTAATTCAGTCTCTGGACTCCAGCCCATGAGACGGTGTGCCCACATCCAGGGTGGTCTTTCCTTCCTCAGCTAAACCTCTCTAGAAACATTTTAGACATGCCCAATGGTGCATCTCCAAGAAGATTAAATTCTGTCAGGTTGCCAGTCAAAATTCATCCTCACAGAATCTTACAATCCTTGGAAGAGTTGGAGTCATGAAAATAATGATGCAAGAAGGAGGAACAACAGTGAATGAGTTTAGGGGGTGGAATTTCAGTGGTGGGTGGTGGCAGGACTCTGGCTTTCGGCTGGGGTTCTCATCCAAGAAAGAGCCCCAGATTTGGAGTAGGGAGATTGGGTTATAAACCTCAGCTCTGAAGGAGCTAGCTTCAGCACCTAAGACAGTTACTTGAACCTTCTATTAGCTGGGCCAGTAACTCTATTTCCTGCACGTGTGTCATGTGGTATACTGGAGCTCACCTGAGCTCAGTTGTGCAAAGGGCTCTGTAAACTGTAATATGCTAAGCACAGATGAATTGCTGTTGTTTTTGGAAATGGTGTTATAAGTCCTGCTTGAACTATAAATCTCATATCTCTCCCTTCAATAAAACCAACACAGAACTTCCATTTCTAATAAATAATCCAATTTTAACCTACACCATGACAGTGCCCTTTATGCATGGTTCAGCTAACTTCCCTTATTTACTTTCACTTATCCTGTGTTAAACTGCTTTTTCACCCTCTCAGACATTGCTCCTGGGAGCAGAGGATGGTAGGATTCATATGAAGACCAAGTTGGCAATAATTATCAGAATGATAAGCACATTTACCCTTTAGACCAACAATACTGCTTCTGAGAGTTCATCCTTCTGATTGTCTGAACAAGTAAAATACTTAAGTGTGGAGTTATTTATTGCAGTGTTGTTTGTAATGATGGAGGAGAGGGAAAAGCATAAATGTTTACAATAAGGTTTTGGCTGAACAGACCTTAGTACAATGTACACAGCGCAACCCCAATAAAAATCCAGCCACACTATTAATGTTCTAATGTAGAAGGAGCCCTAGATGTATTATTAGATAATAAAAAGCATGGTTTCTAGCACTATGTAGAAAGTGTTATCTTCTGTATTTGGAAAAAGGCATGGACATGTAAGAAAATGATAAGGATAGTTATCAGTAAGAGCTGGTGCTGAGGAATGAGGTAAGAAAGGGAGACAGGGCAAGATTAAATCTGTTCAATCTATGACTTTTTTGTTCATTTTAGTATTTCCTCAGTATATTGCTTATCCCAAAATACTAATGGGGAAAAACAAAAACAATTTTGTTCCTAGGATTCTTTTTGCCAAATGAAAACTGGACACCAGGGCTAGGAGGAAGCTGTCTAAGCTGCTGTGATGAAACACCATCAGGGAGGAAAGGGTTATTTCAGCTCATAACTCTCAGGTCACACTTTATAACAAAGGGAAGTCAGGACAGGAATGTGGAGGCAGGAACGGAAGCAGAGGCCACAGAGGAACACTGCTTACTGGCTTGCTCCTCATGGCTTGCTCAGCCTGCCATTTTTATACAATGCGGGATCACCTGCCACAGGGTGGCATCACCCACAAGGGCTGGGCACTCCCACAGCAATCACTAATCAAGAAAACGCCTCACATGCTCATCTACAGGTCAATCTTAGGGAGACATGTCCTCAACTGAGTGTGGCCCTTCTTAGATAACTCTAGCTGGTGTCAATCTGACAAAAAAGCAGCCTACACAGTAGCTGACCTGGTTTACCAGGTGGCAGAACTGAAAGTCTAGCAACAACAGGCTTGGAGAAACTCCTAACTACCACATGACTCCAGTGTCCTGCTGTAACCAGAAACCCAGAAATGAGTAACTCCAAAGTGACTAGTCCCACATACACAGACTGAGAAGGAGGATGTTATTGTCACAGTATTATTATGATTTCTTAGCAGGAAACTTTATGCATCAACATTCCTTCCTTACCCAGCTTCTGGAGGGATATACAACACTGTATCTAGTCTGGGTTTTTTTTTTCTGTACATAAAAACATATGAATATTTATGTTATTAGTAATTATATATTAATATATATATATAAATAAGTTATTAATTAAGCACAACAAACTAATAATACTTAATAATAATATGCTATAATAGAAGTTACATGATGTTGTCTATCTCTCTCTATGTCAAATCTCTTATTATATTGTTCCTACACTTCTTGTGACCGTGGGAGATGACACAATGCCTATGTGATGTAACAAGTGAAGCAAATGGCATGGACATTGTGACAGAGCCCACGCTCCCGAGGAAGGGTTACTTGACAGTAAGCCCCACGGTATGGCAGCAGTCTGGTAAGTGAGGAAGCTGCTAAGCGCTAACATGAGAAGAGTTTGTAAAGAGTTGACAAAGGAATGATCCATGTCCCTGGTGGGGCACAGAAAGATGGAACAGAATTCCATGGCATATAATTTAAAACGTATGAGTGGCTGATTTTAATCATTTAACAGTTTGGGGCCTTGGTAAAGTGGGAGGACTTAAACCTATGGAAAGCTAAGCCCAGCAAAAAGAGGAATTTCTGAGCTAGAGAGACATCTCAGAGGCTAAGAGTGTGTGTTGCTCTTGCAGAGGACCTGAGTTTGAGTCCCGGCACCCTGTTCAGCAGCAGCTCACAAGTACCCATAACTTTAGCCACAGGGAATCCAATGCCCTCTTTTGGCCTTGAAGGTCACTGTACTTATGTGTGTTGTATACACACACATACATATAATTTTTAAATTTTTAATGAGTGATTTAGATAAATTTAATGATTTATCTAATTAAATCATCCTAACCCAGCTTTAATGTTTTAATATCGTTTCTATTTTATAGATGAAAGAACTAATCTTCATGAGACAAAATGACTTGCCCAAGAACGCTAGGCAAGTTACCAGTGCTTCTGAGATTCAAAACCAAGTCGATTTGGATTGTGAGAAAAAAAAATAAAAAGATCAGATGCAAATTCTATTATTTCATCAATTTGTGTGTTAAAAATTGTTTAGTGAACACCCACTAGGCAGCAGGCTGTGTATCAGAAGCATACAACATCCAGAAGATTGAGTTTCTCTAAATGTAGACTGGACAGCCTTTTGAGTCTATTCCAGTTCTTTGCTGGTATTCCACCAAAGCTGTGGCACATCTACAAACTCACAGCATAAAAGGAGATTGAGGTGAGCCTTTTCCTTCCCAGCTTCTCTCCTTATTTGCCAATAATGCTGAATCCCTCGACAATAATCAAGAAAGAAAGTGGAGCCCAGGTTACTGATTAGGAGTGCAGATATCCCAATGAACATGGGATCCTGTGTGCTGTAGGTGCTGATCTGTTAATCTTCTAGACATAGGAGCAAAAGGAGCTCAGAGACGGAACTGCAGAGAAGCCAGAGGAATCGTCACCTTCCCCATGTCTCCTGTTCAGAGGCATATCGAAGCAACTTTCCTTTGGGAAAGTTGGAGAATTCGTGGAGGAGAGGTACAGAAGATGAAATCATGCAAAGCTCAGTGAAAGAACTGGTTCATTTTTCATTTTCATTCACAACCCAGATGAAATAATGCCAGGGGATGAGATCTTTTGGTAAAATATGAGATGGTTAACCAAATCTAAATAATTCAGGACTTTGTACAGTCTAGGTGAGCCCTCTACGACTAAGCGACATTCCCACCCTGGATCTAAATGACTTTTGAAGAAAAATCTCAGGCTTAGGTTTGGTCAATTTGGTATAGAAATGTTGCCACTTGTTGGAGTCCACAGATTTAGATGGTGACTTTTCTGACATCTCTTCTGTGCCAAAAAGGAAAGAAATATTGAAAACAGAGAGGGAAATACATGCTGAAAACGCATGTCCAGGCACTCCACAGTTTGTCAGTAGCAGGGTTTAAGCAGTCCCCGTCTCTCTAGGACTCCCCTACTTCCTCCCCAACACAAACACCTATATCTAGCCTTTCCAGATCTGCTCTGTTATTTCTGATTCTCCTCCACTCAAGCTAGATTCAGTTCCATCTCCTCTTAAATGTTATTCTTATTCTACACCCCCTACAAGGGACTGAGCTTGGGGAACTGACAGCCACAGAAAAGACTATGGTTGAGTCAAACAGTTGCCCAAACTAGGACCCTCAGCAGATAGTCAAAGGCAGCTCAGTGAAAATTCCCAGGAGCTGGATGAATGGCTCAGCAGTTGAGGGCACTGACTGCTCTTCCAAAGGACCTTGGGTTTGGTCAACCTGATATAGAAAAGCTCCCGCCTGTGTGAAGCAGATTAACTTTTCCTGAGATCTGCTCTGCACTGGAAGATGGAAGGAACAGCTTACTTAGCTCATAGCTCTCTGGAACTGCAGTTCCAAGGTGTGCAATGCTGTCTTATGGCTTCCTCTGGGACTGCATGTTGGTGGTGCCCAGACACAAAGGTAAGCAAAATACCCACATTTTTTTTGGTTGTTTTGTTTTAACTTTACCAAAACATGAGCCGCTGTTGATCAATTTGAAGACTTGGTTCATATCTACTTTTGATGGAGGAAGGTCATTGGTTAATTAATAAAGAAACTGGGGGTGGAGAGATGGCTCAGAGGTTAAGAGCATTGCCTGCTCTTCCAAAGGTCTTGAGTTCAATTCCCAGCAACCACATGGTGGCTCACAACCATGTGTAATGGGGTCTGGTGCCCTCTTCTGGCCTGCAGGCATACACTCAGACAGAATATTGTACACATAATAAATAAATAAATACTTAAAAAATAAATAAAGAAACTGCTTGGCCCTGATAGGTTAGAACATAGGTGGGTGGAGTAAACAGAACAGAATGCTAGGAGGAAGAGGATGAGAGGTAAGATGCCATGCCTCTGCTCTCGGAGCCAGATGCACACTCCTCTCCAGGGCAGACATGATGCAGCCAGCTGCCAGATCAGACATGCTGAATCTTTCCCAGTAAGACTGGTGCTACACAGATCACTAAATATGGGTTAGGCAAGATTGTGAGAATTAGCCATTAAGAGGCTAGAACTAATGGGCCAAGCAGTGTTTAAATGAATACAATTTGTGTGTTGTTATTTCGGGGCATAAGCTAGCCAGGCGACCGGGAGCAGGGCGGCAGGAATGCAACCCGCAGCTCCCTCTACACACTTTATTAAAGATAATATACTTTCCTTCAAATTCTAACCAGCGAGACTAGCCACATCCTTCTAAGCATTTGGGGGACTCACAAGTCAGGAAATTGAGCCGAGAGCTCAGTCTGCCTTTGTTTTGGAAGGGTTACATAGCCTACTGGTCTTATAGTCAGACCACGTGATCACTGCTGGCCAATGGACTGAGAGTATGCCTGTTGGTGGGTCATACTGAGAACGCACATTACTTTACCGGGTGAGGAGTACCCACTGGTCCTCATGTATATAGCTAACTATGGAAACCTGTGTTAAGGGAGACACAGGATAGTGGCCTACTGAGATCTCTGCTCCTCACATATAGGACAGCTTCCCGGAGCTCAAAGTGGACCTGGACAGTAAGAGGAAAATGCTCAGCCTAAGCCCTTGTGATGCTCATGTTGTTACTGCAGTCTCATCTAGTCTGTCCCGGCTGGTCCACTGTGCATTTAGCTTGCTTGCCTGCCTCCACCCTTTGCAGGAGAGTGACTTTCTTGTTGCTCCTGCTGCCATCCTTGGCTGACATCAGAACCCAGCCTTCCCAGCCTTCCAATGTGTAGTGCGGACCAACAACTCTCCAGGAATCCTCCACGCCTTCAGTGCCAGATTGGAACTACTGAGACATCCAGGCTTGCGTACTGAGCAGCTACTGGGCTCTCAGCCTCTCTAGTGTGACCAGACTGCATTGTGTGAGCCAATCTAGCAAAGCCCCTATGCAAGACATGCTCATTATGTCCCTTAAATATTGATCTCCAATGAGTCCTTTTCATAAATTCTTTCTAACTCCAGCTAATTCTGGTCTTTCGCCTCACAGAGCTCCTCCTTCCCATTAAAGCCCATTTTGCAACTGTGGTCCTTACCTGAGAGAAGATGTGACTGATGCTTCATTTCTGTCCCATGGCATCCTTTTCCAGTATTTGGCATACTTTATAGATCTAATAGCCAGTCAGCAAGGACTAGGTCCCATACTTTACAGTAGTACTGTGGCCTCAGCACAGATGGAGCTAAACATTTTGACCCTTCTGAGTGTTCATTTTCACACTCATGAGAGTGAGAAAAGTCACCCAGGAGTGAGCTCCACTAAGAAAAAGGACTCAGAGTTGAATTTTGCAACAGGCTATTAGCTGGCTTCTCATCATTCAAGTCTGCGTACCTGTTGAGAAGATCATCATATTGGTTGTTTCTGTTGCTGTGACGAACCCCATGACCAGAAGCAACTTGAGGGAGAAAGGGCTGATTCTGATTTACGGTTCCAGAGCAATAGTCAATAATGGTGGGAGGCGTGGTTGCGAGTGGTCCAAGTAGGAAGCTGGCTGACCGCATTTTCATCCACACAGAAAGCAAACAGAGAGATCAGGGGAATGGAGCATATAAACTCTCGAAGCCCACCCAGTGATGTACTTTCTCCTGCAAGGCTCCACGATCTAAAGGTTCCATAATGGCCCCAAACTGTGTTATCAGCTGGGGACCAAGTGTTCAAATATGTGAGGGCATGGGGATGCTTCTTATTCAAACCACTGCAGCAGTGTTCTTAGAGATGCATTCCAGAATGCATGTTGTAGGTACATAACATTTGTTTGGCGTCTTGAGCAACAGTGTTTTCAATGCATGTGCTCTTGGGGACGTATCACCATACATAGTGTGTGTGTGTGTGTGTGTGTGTGTGTGTGTGTGTGTGTGCACATGCACACATGTGCCCTGGACCTTTTTTTAAATATGGAAGAGACATTCATGTTCATACGCCTGCTTCTCTTCATGGTCAGTAAAATGCATTTGCTGACCTGTCAGCCTTAACAACATTTGGGGGCAAGCACCATTGGACAGAAAGAGAAGAAAAGTGGCCTCTAGGGGAATCAAGGGTGTGACCCTGCACTTTATGCCCCAGGTCATAGACAACCCTCTGGGCACTGTCTGCTTATGTGGTGTGTAGGTGTGTGACGGGAATTAACACAATTCTGTGTCCCAGCTTTATTGCTGAGGTCCATAATGAGTCAGTATAATTAAGCACCATTTGCCTGGTTAGTTAGTTCAGGTGTCTAAATCTGTCACAATAAAGTATGTGATGTTAAACATGTTTGGATTAGAACCTTCTGGAGCCAATGCCAATGCAGACAGCTATATTAATCACATGGGAGGTTATCTTATTTGAGATTTTCTATGCACCTCTGAGTTACAGTGTTTCATCCATCAAGGGCTTGCTGAAGACATCTGTAAACTTTGATTTATTGCACTGTTCCTGGTGCAGAATTAAATAGCATTATACTCAAATATATTGGCTTAATTGACAGGTAGAGATTTAATCCTGTTAATTATCTAGCCTGCTTGAAAGTTTCTATTAACCCTTGCTGAATTGGTAGCATCCAGAAGGAGTATCTCAGGGCCTATTTGGGGTCTAGGTAAATCCATCCTTCTTTGGGAAGTACATTCTCATTGTGCCCATGCCCTATGTGAGTGTGAACATCGCAGGGACATGCCCACCACCTGGAGAGGTCTCCCCTCTGATTCTCCCTATCTCACTTCTTAGTCAATGACCTCAGGAGCTTTGGAGTTAGACACACTCTCTGTTTAGGGTTTAGCTGTGGTTGTTTTCTGTACTAGCATGTGTGAGAGTTGTTGATTGACTTAGCTCATTTTAAAATTTTAAATACAGGAACTTCCTAGGCTGCAAAAAAATGTGCAAAGGCAGTCAAGATTCTTAAGGACCTTCTATCAGTTCTATCCATGAAGGTTTTCCCAAGTCTCTAGGATGCCCATTAGTGATTGTCTGTCCTAATTATACGGAAAATATTAGGCAGTTAAACTTTCTTATCCTAGGACCAGTGCCTTAGGCAAAAGACACCAATGTGGACATTTTAAACATGGTGGGAACGGATTGTAAGAAATATATGTGAAGAGATGAAATCTTCTGAAGGTTTTCAATTCATCCTCAAGAAGCAGTCATATTTTCCATCCACATAACACGGAAGAATCCAACCCACAGAGCCATCTTCTAAGCTTCTCAACTCCATGGGTCAACAGTGTTCTTCTCTGTGCCCAGTCACTCTGCTAGATGCTGAAAATATAGAGACATATATCAACCTGCCTGTTCCCTTGGGCTTCCTGTGATGGGCAGCAATCACAGAAGGTCCTGCAGAGGGATATGGTAACCCTGTGTGGACATAATCATCTGGTAAGACTAGGGGAGGAAGGAAGCATAGAGGTTAGGCTTTCACAAGTTCTTAACAATCACTCAGACAAAATGATAACAGTGGCCAAAGCCACAAAAGAAGTACAGGAAGCCATAGTAGTTGTCTGTGTTGTTAGATGAAAGGCAAGGGGTAACTGACTGGGCTTGGCTGAGGGTTATGCTTAAGAAGACCTTTTAGTCAAGACTGGGTGCTTTGGGTGGTATTTAGGAACCAGCAGGAAATTCTGGAGCATTGAGGTAGCACGTGAAGGTACTCGGCTGCCGAACCTATTGACCTGAGTTCATTCCCCTGCTTGGTGGAAGGAGAGCACCAGCTCTCACATGATGTCCTCTGTCCTACACACACACACACACACACACACACACACACACCACACACACACACACACACACACACACACACACCCCATGGCCCACTGGTCCATGTTTGCACACGTGCATGTACACAGACACAAATACATAAATAACATGCAATAACGAAATTCCAAACGGAAGAGTAATATGGCTGGGATTTCCGTAATAAGCCCACCCATGGGTACATCCATAGAAGACTTGCTGATGTGTTTCTAAACTGAAACAACTTTAAATGAAAAAAAAAATCTTTTTCTCACACTTGGAGAATACTTTGCAGACCATGAAAATCATGACATTTATAAACCCTTTCTATTTTATATGATTTCATGCTTTCAAAGAAGATGCAAGAAATATGAAGGCCTTCCGCATAACCATCACCCAGATTCACCAATTTTTAACAGTTACTGACATTTTGTTCCGTTTGCTCAACTCTACCTGTTTATCTACACACACACACACACACACACACACACACACACACAACACACACTTATTGAACTGCTTAGGAATAATGCACAGTATATGATATCTTTATTCATATGCATAAATATTCCAGCACCTACTTCCTAAGAACGAGAACTTTCTCGTACATAACAGTAAATGCTGGCACAACACCATTTTCTAATCTAGTTCTGCTAATTGGGCTAATCATTAATTGTGATAGCTCTAAGAACCTTGACCTAAAAACCACTGAATCAGATTCTGCATTAACATCTTCAGTAGCACATTATCCCTGTGGCCAAGATTAACTTTCATAGCGATCCCCCCATTTATTTTTAACCAAAAAGGAGAGTACAGAAATTTTAAAGTTCTGAAATGCTGTGTGTTACTTGATCTACATTTGATGAAAGTTGTTGAAAGCTCATGGAGATGAGAAGATGTGGGAGAATAGATTGTCTTTCACTGGCCATGCTAATGGTGACCACAGGACAGCAGGCAGTAGTGGAGACAAGGTCTCCGCTGCCCAGAAAAGTCAAGCTTAAAAGGCTCCATTGAAGTATAGGAGCCTTACACCCACTGACCTGCGATCCAAATTCAGAACCCAGAAAGGAACCTGCCCAGCACCAACTGGCCAAGGAATAAGACGAACTTACCCTTACATCCTGTATTCTAAGAGCTATCATGGTTCAAATGAGCAGAGAGAAATTCTCAGAGAAAGGGCATTATTTCCACGGCGTAGTGAGCTGGAGCTCTCAGAAGTGAGGGGACGGATTTGAAGGGTAATTTGATGTTGTTACTGGGTTGCAGGGAGTCAAGTTATCCACAATGAAATCGGAAAAGGCCACGCGATGGTGAGGACAGGAGGCGCTGCCCAAGAAATAAAAGGCCAGGGAGTTTTTAGAGACTCACTTTGGTGGTGGGGATAATCGAAAGGAGGCTGTGGGGACAGGCTCAGCGATGGGGCAGATTTCTGCCAAATGTAACAGGCTTCTTTGTGCAGACACAATCAATAGAAATTGAGAGCAGCGCAATCACCGAGACGCAGACAGCCCTCTCAGGCTTTGATGAAGTAGACAACACAAATGAGAGCAGGGAGAGCGGTAATGAACAGACCGCTCCCGAGCTGGTCACTGGGAGCAGCTCTCATCATGCCTCCGTGGAGCGGTACAGAGAGGCCCAGGGAGAGCCTCAATCAAGGCAGTTGATGGGAAGGGCGATAAGGACTGAAAAACAGTGCACAGCATCCTGACTTTCAAACAGAATCTGGATTTTACCATCTGCAAAGTGAGTGTTGACACAACTGTCTCTTACGGGTATTGCAAGTGAGTACTGGTGGAGCTTCTCAGAGTGGCCGGTGCACAAACACTCACGTACGGCTAGCTGTTGGGGTTAGCATGGTGCCTCCTATTCTGGTTACATTTTCTATCGCCTTTCCAACCCAGAATGCAAAAGTCAAAAGAAATAAATATAAACACTCAATACGTAAATAAGAACAAAGCATCCTAAATGATGAACCAAACTGAACGCTATGACAGCAATTATACAATGAGCGGGAAATGGTTAAGCAAACGACCACAGGCAGTGGGTAGTAAAAGGCAGCCAAAACTGTGTCAATAGATAAACTCATAGAGGCAAGCACTCTCTGGGGTGGGGGAGAATATAAGGATAGTAGAAGTCTCAGGAAAGTAGAAGCAATAAAATGGCAGAGGCAACAGCAGAAATAAATGTTTTAAAGGAAGCAGAAAACCCACACAATTTGGTAGGAAAAGACATGCAATACCTTCCCCGCCTTTAAAGTGATATTTTAGAAAGATATAGACCATGGTCACAGTTCTAGCGTGTAAGACTGGACACTGTAGAAAACTGTTAATTCTTCCCAAAGCAATTTGTTCTGTTTTCAAGCCTAATCAGTATTCTGATGGGACAACATTTGGTGTGTGTGTGTGTGTGTGTGTGTGTGTGTGTGTGTGTGTGTGTGTAGGGACTTAGCAATATAATTATAAGGTTCATCTGGAAAGCAAGTGAGACTACCTAAGAACTCTGGGAATATTCTAATAATATTAAATTTGTCTGAACAGTCTAGATGAGGAAGAAAAGTTATTTTGAGAGAAGACTGACATCAATATCAAAAGAACCTTATGCACCCTGATACCTCATGAAAACACTAATTGCCATCAGCCTGGGAGTCACACCTACCCACTCTCAGCTTGAGATATTTTTACCTCTTTAATGTGCGGTCCTGTAAATCAAATAACAAAAATACATGTTGCGAATAAATGGCTCTCGTGGCCCGCCATCTGAGCTCAGGAGAGCAGCGAAACTCGATACCGAAAATAAGCTTGACTCTTACCTAAGTAGGATCATGTGCGTTTGTTGAACTTTGTTACTTATTTAAAAACATCTCTGTTAGCCATCAAGGTGAGTGGGCTTACATTCATCATACTCTACACATCCTTTCTAGAATTTCCAGGTTTTTGTCATTTTCAGGATTGGATGTGGAAAAGGTCTTGTTTGAATTTTAACTTTGGTCAAGGACAAAGTCCAATATCATCTTCTAAACAGCTTCTAAAGTAGCTGCTAGAATTTATAAATATGAGTTCATTTTGTAAATGAGATATAAAAATAAATAGCTTGCCTCACTTTAAAGTCTGAAGTTTGGATGATGGGAATTTGGGCTCAAAGGAACTGTGGTTGGGAATGATTGTGGCCAGTATTCCCGAGGTGGAACACAGGATTCAAAACTCCCATGGACAATGTAGTGGACCAGTGGAAGAGAAGAAGAACAAGATGGCGGGTGTGAGTGTTTGAATAGGAGTGGCCCACATAGGCTTGTAGGGAGCAGCATTGTTGACAGGAAGTAGGAAGAGTGGCCTTGTTGGAGGAAGTACATCACTGGGGACAGGCTTTGGGATTTCAAAATTCTTAAACCAGACCAAGTGTCTCCCTCTTTCGGCTGCCTGCCAATTCAGATGTAGAACTCTCAGCTACCTCTCCAGCTCTATCTGTCTGCACGTCACCATACTTCCCAACATGACGATAATAGTGTAAACTCTGAAACTGTAAGCCAGCCCTAGTTAAATGTTTTCCTTTAGAAAAGTTACTGTGGTCATGGTGTCTCTTCACAGCTATAGAGCACTGACTAAGACAGAGGAGAAGAGGGAGAAGGAGTGGGAAGAGGAAGAGGAGGAAGAGAGATGTATCAGCACTTACTACAGAAACTCATACTGTAACCAGGCTGTGGATTAAGGAAACATGCTTTAAAGTCAAAAGGAAAAGGCACATAGTCCCTTATGCCCTCCTTAACAGAAGCCCAATGTTCCTTGGACATTAAGGTTCCCACAGTCTTCATCTCAATATTAGGGACTATGAAGATCTTGTTAGTAGCTATTACTTTGAATAAGAAAGAGTAACACTATGGTTCTCCTGAGATAGCCATCAGGGGATTTGTGTAAGTAAAGGAACCCTAGTATTTGGTAGAGACAGTTTTATCCTATATGCTTATAAAAGAGAGACAATGTAAGAATGACAAGCTTTAAGATTTCTGGGGCTGGAAAGATGGCTCGGTGATTAAGAATGCATAGGATCCAGATTCAATTTCCAGCGCCCATATGGTAGCTCACAACCATCTTTAACTCAACTTCCAGGGGATTCAATGCTTTCTCTGGCCTCTGAGAGCACATCATACACATATGCACATACATGCACTCAGTCAAACAATAACACGCATAAAATAAAATAGTGAGATCTTTAAAAAATGCAAATTTTATGGTACGTAGTATGAAGGAAAATGGCAGATACTGACGGCAGTAAACAGCGAAGAGTTCAAAGAGGAGGAAACCCCCAGAAGCCTTGTGTTGAGAAGTGTAGAATGGATGACCCAGGGAAATGCTTGTGTTTTAGTCTGGAGAGAAAGAAAAGATGCTGGAGCCGAAGCCCCTGGCCTGAAGCATTGAGAAGCTGACCACATGCCCAGTTCCCACAGGTTAACGAAACAGCAGTAGCTATTGGGATGGGAGAGCAAGCCTGGGATCACGGATCTTTTCACCTCGTTGGATGTAAGGCGGGATATAGGATTCTTACACAACCCTGGGTCCTGGAGAGAGGCTGACACACACAGGGGTTTCCATGGAAGCTGCTGGAACCCAAGAACTCAAGTACAAGAATTATCACCATTCGCACAAACTTCCCCTCCCTCTTTATGTTTATTTCCATGAAGAGCATTACAGGAAACAAATTAGTATTGATACCCAGTAAAGCTTACGACAGCACAGAACTCTCAACGCTCTATCACTAGACTTCTTATCTTATCAATTTGTGGCTCATCTATTTACAACTTAAAGAGTATTGATGGCAACACAATGACTGTGGTCAGTAGCTCCCGCATCATAAAAATGATTAAATGATTTAGCAGGCCATGGAGGAGCTGGCTTGCTCTGAGATTTATAGGAACTGGACGTTTAACCTTTCCGAAGCTTCTAGTGGGACTGACCCAGGGAACTGAGTGTAGTGTAAGTGGGGCTGCCTACAAGGTCAGAGGATGATGGAGCAAAGTCGCTATGGCAGTTTGGGAGTGTCCGGACCTGTTTCTGCCCTTTCTGGATTTGCAAAAGGATCCTTTGTAACACTGTCTCCATATCCTCTTCTAGGTGGAGAAGAGGGGGAGAGGAGAAACCATCCAGAAGGAAAGAGAAGGCCAGGTTAGCTAAGTTCTCTTTCCTTCATACTTTGAAGTTTATTCATAAATAATCTTGAGCAAGACCAGCCACCTGCTGGGTGCTATGGAAGACGTATTGACAAAGCGCATGCGTCGATGGCTTCTCATTTAGAGAGAACTGACACAGATCCCCTGCAGGTCACCCTGCTATAGCCCTTGCTGAGAAAGTAAGGGGCTCTTCATCTCCTATAATGCTAAATTCCCTCTACTGCACTTAGGTACCCAGGAGGCTAGGGCTCTCGTGGGAACTCACATAGCAGCTCTTTTGGCTAGTTGGTTGGGTAGTGACAGATAGGGCTGAATCCAAAAGCATCACGCAAGCTTGGTCCCTTTACCTGGGTCACCACTGTGGCTGACACCAGCTGATGTCTGACTGGAAGATGGAGGTATCTGAGCAAGAGAGCAGACACCATGACACGTCTGAAGCCTCTGGCAGTCTCTCCCACCACGGCACAGTTGCGGGGATGAGGCGGTGGGTGCTTGTGTTCTTGGAGCCCTGCAGAGACAATGATGAAAACCTCTCTGAGGTTTGTCAGGCTCCTTTATTGAGCAGTTCAGCCATGAGGTCTGGGCCAGGAGCTGTCTCTGTGACAGTCACCTTAGTGTACTCAGCTGCAGTTCCCAGGTACAATGAGATGAAAAGAAAGAATGCATCCCCCTAGGAACTGGTACAGGCATTTATCTTATGAAGAGATGTATCATTTTTTTTTCTTTTTGAGGAAAAAGCCTCATAGGTGCCAAGTCCTTTGAAGGATGGCAATTCTGTGTTGCCAACACTTCTGAGGAAGAGACAAGGTTATTCTGTGTATGAGTAGAATAAACTTTATTTATTTATGCCTTTGTTTCATCTCAGAGCACAGACGAAGATGCTAGCAAGCTGGTGGGGGGATCACACGTCATATTTTTCATTCCCACAGATATCAGTTAATGCCCGACTTGATTGGATATATTTTAATACAGAATTCTCTTAGCAACCCAGGCTAGCCTTAAACTTGAGGTCTTCCGGCTTCAGCCTCCTGAGCGCTGAAATTACAGGGCTGCAATAGCACCCCCAGCTTAACTGGATTTCTCATAGGAATTAGTGATTGAGAAGACTTTGTGCTTAAGTCAACCATGGGAAAAATGGGTGTGGTAGACACATAAAGAAATATAGAGACACACTAACATCAGGACAGTAGATCAGGTGCTTGTGAACCAGCCTGCATGATGTCCTTGGTTTTTGGTTTTATGCAGAGCCCAGGATGAGCTTGGACAGGTCTGTGTCCAGTTGGAAAATGTTGGACTTACTCAGAAACAACTGTGAATTGGAGGGACAGTGGCCTTTAGGGTCTTTCTGTGATCTCTGTGACACTGCTATGCTTTCTCTTCAACAAGGACCCCTCTGGGCTCATGAGAAGGGGGTGCTAGAATTTTCAGTGAAGCCTCTCCAACTACTTCTTAAAGTCTCCTGGCAAGTTTCCCCTTGGGTAAGTCTCACAGCATCTCTGTTGGCTGTGGGCACTTACCTATTCATTTCTAAAGAGAATGTCAGTTCCGGGGGCTGGCAGGGTGGCTCGGCTGGAAAAGATGCTTGTCACCAAGCTTAAGGACCTGAGTTTGATCAATCCCTGGGACCCACACGGGGGAATGAGGGAACTAGATATCACAAGTTGTTCTTTGATCTTCACAGACATTTCGTAACATACATGGGATGGCAGTGGGGTCCTGAAAGCCTGGATGCTCAAGTCCTTGCAATTGTCCCAGCGGGCTTTATTCCTGGAGACTCTCCATCTGCTCACTGGCTACCTTTCCCACTGATGAATAGAACATCCCTCTTCAGGTCACAGGGACTTGCTAGACTCTGTTCAGGAGGATCCTCTATTCAAGGTACCTGAACTGGTAGTGGCTGCCCATCAGATCTCCTGATGGGTAAGAAATCCCCTCTGGGATCAGTCATAGGCATATCTATGGGTCGTTAACTAGGGGAGCTGAAGACTCCTGATGCAGAAGTGCTGGCCCATTGTGCACTGCATGGTCGTGACAGGGGTTGGGTAGGCAAGGAGACAACTAATGCTTTCTGCCACTGGTGAGTCTTGAAGGCCGTTTTAATTAGCTTTCCCACAGCTTCTGGACCTTTGGTCTCTGAGTTTATCCTTATGACTACACCCACTCACCCACACATAATCTCATTTTAATGAAATCATGAGACATCAAAGTCATCCACTGTATCAATGCCCCATTAAGATGGACAGCTCTTGCTGTCGCAGGACAGAAGGGTCACGTTGTCATTTCTTCATGCTCTTAATTACTTAAGATACAGTTTCCCCAGTGTTGAGGTAGCTGGTGAACAGAAGTCAAGGTTTTGTTTTTCAAACAAGAAGGGATGTTTTCCAGCTTCCAGAATAAGCCACTAAAGTAGAGAAGGCTGTGACAGGTTTTGAATGTAATCTCAGATTCCTGTTAAATTAGACACGTCTTTCCAAACATATTGCTGGTATTTGGATAGCATTTATAAATATTTATGGGAGTAATGGGTGGAGGCGATGCCCGATGGGAACAGCAGGGACTTGAAAGAACAGCCAGTTAGCCGAAGGTGCAAACCAGTGTTGCAGAAACAGACAGACCTGTGAACTGCATTGAAACCAAAAGAAACAATGGTAATTTAAGCAGCATAGAATCTTTGCATACATACTTGAGGGAAGGTGGGCTAGGGAGGTACAGGAAAGACTGCTGCCCGGTCTGTGGCAACTCCTGAGATGTGGGCAGACATAGATAGGGCTGTACATACATAAAGGAGTTGTTCCCCTCCTATCAAGGTACAGAGATGGCCAAGTCAGATTTCTGGGATTTGAAATCTGGACTAGTCCCCTATGAGGGACACCTCTGGAAGGGAACGCTGGCATGGACAGGGAGGGGTTGTTTGTGGAGCTTCTTAGCCGAGAACCAGGAACATGACAGCTTGGGGACCCGGGAAAACTGACACCAACGAGCACCTGAAGTTTTCTTCCTGTCATTCCTGGTGGCTGGGTTGACTCTACCTACCACAGGTTCTGTTAAATGGCTTCCTCTAGATCTATAGATTGTCATCTGGAGGAAAAGAGGTGCCGCTCGAATTGGGTGATTGAGGAGATCATAAAGAAGGAAAAGATCTCAAGCAGCAGTGCTCAGGGCTGGGACCCTCACTGTGCCATTGCTGAGCACAGGGGAGGATGCTGATGGGGTCTGGGTAGGGAGAGGACCACTCCGAAGAGAAGCCATGGAAATGGACATTGACCCCTGCCCCTCCCCCTCCGTTGTGTGTTCGTTCTCTTTTGCCAACTCTAACCAGCAACCACACACTTCAGGGTCTATCAGGACTCACAGCATTAAAGAAGACAGCAGCCTTGGGGATGCAGGAAGCTGACTTTGCCGTCTTGACTACAAAGGCTGGACATAAGGATGAGATCCGTAACTCATTAGTTCTTGGGCTCAAACCCAGGACCTTGTGTATTCTAGGCGAACACTCTGCCCCTGAGCTACCGCTCTTTGCATTTTATTTTCTAGGACAGCCTGTCACTACCTCTGTAGCCCAGTTAGGCTTTGTCCTTGGGATCCTTCTGCCTCAGCCTCCCAAGTACTGGGATTACAGGTCCACACTGTCAGGCCTGACTTTACGGCAGCATTTTTTCCCCCTTTGGGAATCTGTCTTTTCTCTGAAGATTTTCAACTGTGTGGATCAGGATCACCCTGCTCACGGAGGAGAAATCTGTTTTTTCCTAGAACCAACCGCTGGCAACTATGAACCACACCTAACAGACACCTTTGTGCCAGCATTTGGACTGGCGTGTGATTAAACAACAGTCACCCCAGTCTAGCCAGCCTGACCCCTAAGATGAATCACTACAGCCCCTGGGGAGGACAAGCCAGCAGTAGGACTAGACTGAGGTTCAATGTCACCCCTGCAGGTGTTGTCTGAGCTGATCCTCCAAACCATGAGGTGAAATCACTGTCATCTATAATTTATGCACACTGCAGCTGAGGCTTAAAGAGGTGGTTGCCCAAGGGCACAGGGCTGGAAAATTGTAGAAGCTAGACTCAGATTCCAAACTTTTGATCTCAGCCCTAGAGAGTGCTTCGGTGGGTAGCACAATACTTTAAAATCCCATCGTGAAATCACACGTTACCAGAGGTTTACATAAAAAGAAGAAAGGCAATGGAGTGGATGATAATATGGTGAAAAGGACCAGCCATGCCTGCATGGGTGCTATGCAAGGTTCCTGTTTTCTCCATGAGTGTGAGTATGGGGGTACACGTGATGAGATGGGTCCTCAGTCTCACGGCCTGGTAGGCAGTGGGCTGTCTCCAAAGCAGGAGTTTCTTCCACTGCAACTTCACCAACCCAAGCTCTTTGCTGGGAATTGTAGGCCCTGACTTACTCTGCGTTCAAAGGGCACCATTTGCCAAGGAGAGAGGGGGAGTTACATCGGGGGGGGGAGCTTTATGTGGGATGACACTGAGACTCTTCTGATGACACAAACCCCTCAGGCACTGCAGAGAACTGACATTCAACAGGACTCACTAATGTGAAATGGTTGATCACTGACGCTAAGGGAAACTGTCTGGCTTTGACCTCTTCTCTGCCGTTTCCCAGCCTTGTGGCTTTATCAAGTCCATTAGCTATTTCCACCTTTACCATTCACAGTGCCATGGCACCCATCCCCACCATCTCTGGAGGGCTGACTGGACAATGAAGACACCCAGGAGATCTTTGTAAGCGTTAGTGGAGGGATGGCCTCACAGCTCTCCGCATATGACAGAGAGAGCCCTTCTAGCTGCACAAGGTTTCTTTTCTTTGTCTTTCTTTGTCTTAAAATGCCAGAGGAAAAAGCAATAGACAAATCATTTCAATCAATCACCAATTCCCAAATCTCAATTTCACAGTTGTTAGGTTGATGATCAAAAACTAAGAGCTTTATGGGGTTGAAAGAGATGACTTAACAGTTAAAAGCATTGCTGCTCCTGTAGAGGACCAGAGTTTGATTCCCAGCGCCCATATCTGGCAGCTCACAACTGTAACTCCAGTTCCAGAGGATCCAACACCCTTCTTCTGGCCTCTGAGAGCACTCAGACACATGTACACACATACATACATGCACATGTGAATAAAAAAATAAAATAAGTATATATTTAAAACTGAATACTTTTGACAACAATTAATTTAGCTACCTTGGGAGAGCTGGATTTTAAGGAAACCAGCTGTTCTCAACATTTGCTAAAGAGAGCTTTAAAGAATTGAGGAATATTATAGCTGTCTCCACAAATACTTGCTGTGGGACAATGGTCTTGTACCCTGTGAAGATTTGTCACTTGTACTGATTTAATAAAATACTGATTGGCCAGTAGCCAGGCAGGAAGTATAGGTGGGGAGACCAGAACAGGAGAATTCTGAGAAGAGGAAAAGCTCAGTATGTAGTAGTCATCCAGACCAAGAGGAAGCAAGATAAGAATGCCTTACTGATAAAAGGTACCAAGCCAAATGGCTAATACAGACAAGAATTATGGGCTAACTTAAGGTGTAAGAGTTAGTTAATAAGAAACCTGAGCTAATAGGCCAGCTAGTTTATAATTAATGTAGGCCTCTGTGTGTTTCTTTGGGACTGAACTGCTGTGGGACTGGGCAGGATAGAAACCTCTGTCAACAAATACTGACACACACTGTTTGTCTCTCTCTTGTTCTCTCCCTCTGTTCCCCAACAAACAATTACACAGAGTATGCTAACTTCTGCAACAGAGAACACTGTAGCATCTATGGTTCCCTTAGGATCAGTCATGAGCCTTGCCTGACAGGCCATGGGGGCTGCTAAGATTGCCAATGTTGCCTGTGGACTATGTTCTTAGTCTATCCCTCTTCTGCTCCCTGTCTCTTAATCTCTTTCAGTTATTTAATATTGTCCATAGTCTTGGTCACACATCTCAAAGATAAAACAAATAGACAAAACTGTAGGCTACTATGTACATATACTTAACCACATGTTCCAGGATGTCCCTATTTATGGACATGTATTATCACTATCAATCAACACAATGGCATGAGAGGAGCTGTAGTCAGGGCAAGCTCAACATAATAACGGGTTCACATTTCAAAATAGACTAGGTGACACTTTTGTATTATTTGGGAGACACTCTTGTATGATCTGATTAAAGTCTTATTCTTCTATCATGGCATGGTTGACAAGGAGTGTGTCTGAGGGAGCACCAGTGTCGATACTGAAATTAACAGGTGTCACCTTCCATCATAAGTGTGACTGTCATTCTCTGAGTTCTTCACTGGATTCCCTGAAAGCCATGATCCTTTTTATGAGGGTCAGTTTCTACTGAAGAATGTAATCCATGAGTTCACATGAAAGAAACAGGAACTTGGCACAAGGACACAGCTGATGTTTCTTAGCATCCACTGTGTGATTTGTGAAGCTACTGACACAAACAAACACAGCCTCTGTCCTTAGCCTGTTGATTAGATGACAGGAAGGATTGATTCTTTCTATTCAGCCTCAAACCTCAGCATAATCCTCTTCCTTTATCTCTTGTTTCCTCCTCTCCCTCTATCTTCTCTGTCTCCTCCTTTTCACCATCTCCTCTGTTTCCTCTTCTTCCTCTACACCTTGTATCTCATCTCCCTCCCTCTCCTCTGTCTCCTCTCCCTCCATCTCCTGTCTCCTCCTCTCCATCTCCTCTGTTTCCTTCTCCTCTCCCTCCATCTTCTTTGATTTTTCCTCTTTCCTACCCTGTCATCTTCTTTCCCTCTCTCTTTCCCTTCCTCATTCTCCTAGTCTCTCTTTTTAAATCTTCCTATCCTCCTCTGTCTCTTTCTCCTCCTTATTTTAAGGAGTTCCATGCCTGGGACTGGTGGCCCTCCTCCCTCAGCTTTCCAAATGCTGGAATTGCATCTGTGTGCTACTATGTGTGCCTGGCTCAATTAGATCTGTTTGTTCTTCCTTCCCACTACATTGTGTGTGTCCCCCAGCGTGCCATGTGCATTTTCCTCTCGAGAGCTTAGCTTGACAGTGTCTCCTGACAGAGTCATCCTACCACGGAAGTGAAGATATAGCAGAACAAAAAGAAGAGAGTTTAAGGGAGGAATAGCATATGCAGGGGGCCTATGGCAGAAGAACGTGGGAGTTTCTTGAGCAGCTAAGTTTTTCACAATTCTTCATACAGTACTGGGTTAGGAAAATAGCACATTCACAAGCATAAGGACCCATGTTCAAACCCCCAAATCCATGTTGAGGGAAAAATTACCATGGTGGCACACACTTGCAATTCCAATGGTTAAAAAGCAGAGATACATAGATCCTTGAGGCTCATCAGTCAGCTAGCCTAACTTACTTAGGAAATTCCAGGCCAATGAGAGACATGGTCGCTAAATAATTAAGAATTATTAAATAATACTACAGTGGTTAGTTTCTGGAAATTTCCAGCTAAAATTACCCTTGGCTCCACAGGCCCCTGCCCACACATTCACACACAGCTCGTCTCTGTAGGAGCTGGCATTGTGCCTGCAGTGCCCACTCTTGAATTGTCCTAGCTCCTTGGTAATAATCTCGTGAATGAATAAGCACAGAAGAAAGTCAATAAACCATAGGAAAGGTTCAGAGAGCTTTCTCAGAGGAGAAGATGCACAGAGCATGGGGGTGGAGAGATTCACTGTGTGGGAAGCAGGGAGGGATATGATGGACCATTGAGATGCATATGATGAACTGCAATGCCAGGACAGAGAAGGACAAGGATGAGGGTGGCACTAAGGATGAGTTTGGAAAGCTAGGAAGAGCTGTGTCCTCTGGCTGGGGCTCAAGGAGGGTCTAAGCAGTGAGAGGCTCTCTACTATAAGTATGGGGAAGAAGACCAGGCTAAGAAGTACTGGGGAGGGGAAGGGAGCACAGCGGAGGAGGCAAGGGATGACTTGACTTATTTCATGACTGTGAGGAGCAAGTGATGGGAAGATGATGAGGGCCACTGCCAGGTGGATGCACAGTGGTCCCACCCACCAAGACAGGGCAAAGAGAGAAGTTACATGTGGAATGGGGAGGTGATGTCAGAGAGGCTGTGTTAGTTACTTTTGTTTAGCTCTAACAAAAATCCCCAACAGAAACCACTCAAGGGAGGAAATATTTATTTTGGCTCACAGTTTCAGAGAGTCCTCAATCCAACACGGAGGGTAGGGCATAGCCAAGCTCATAGGTGGGAGTGCGTGATTCAGGCTCCATATGTCACAGAGAGCCAGGAAGCAGTCAAAGTAGGGCTGGGCTATTAGCACTGACCCACTTCCACCAACTAGACGTCACCTCCTAAAAGCTCCACAGCCAAGCTAGCATCAGCATCAGCTGGAACCAGCAATCAGGATGTGAGATGGTGAGGCAGCAGCTCAGATTCAAAGCATCATGGAGCCATGATGAGCTTGGTGGTTGGTAACATGGGTTCTGACAACACAAATCTCTTCTGGGCTAGGGTTAGGGAATCCCACTTAGTAGTCTAGGGCAAAATGCAAGAATGGACCCGGTGTTGTCCTGCCTTGGGGTAGGTTCCAGTCTACGGGGGTATCCAAAATGCATGCTGAATGTATACTTCAGGTGGACACAGAACTGGATGGAAATCTGGAGACAGAGAGTGAGGAATCAAATCACTTAAGGGGAGAGAGGAGGTGGATCTCCAGAAGCTGCTCTGCAGGGTCAGTTCCAGAGGTCGTTCCTCGCACTCATCTCTGGTAGCTGGAAAAGGCAACCATCTCCATGGCTTAGCCTCAGAAAGCTGGTCCTTTAAATCCCAAACTCCACAGCGACTTTTAGAAACAGGCTTTCTGCTTGGAGGCTTTCTGAAAGTCTAAATAAATGACACTCATTGGTCCCCATTGTCTGCACATTCATCTTCTCCAAGGCTGGAGCATGTTAATCAGCCTGGCTCTCTCTTGAAATTACCTTTTCTCTGGGAAGTCCCGCAAGCCTGACTGCATCCCATTATTCTGTACACCTGTTCCATCCGCTAGCACGGGGAGGTCCACGCATCCTCCTTCTTTCAGGGCCTTACTGTGCACCTGTCTGGTCTGCACCAGCATGGGGAGGTCCACGCCTCTCTCTCTTTGGGGGCCTTTTCTACAGTAGGGGAACCCCTATCATTTTTTATCTCTCTAGGTTTGACACATTGACTAAGAATCGCACGATTTCCCTCTATCTTCTCCAAGCCCCTCCAGAAGTATTGCATGAGCCCCATCTTGACCCTGGAACTTGTTTACAGTTAGCTTAAAAAGTCAGCAGAGAACAGGGCGATTTGGTGGTATTTGGTCAGCCAATCTCAAACTGCCTGCTTGGATTATATTCTAGATGTGGTCCAGCCAGCATACCTGACCTTCTCTTCCCTCTTTCTCCTAGTGACATTTCCTCATGTGCCTTCAGCTTGCAGGGGCTTTGGTACAAAGAGCATCTTCTCAGTGGCTCTGGAGCTCCCCCAAAGGCACATTGCTTACTGTTCTTGGCCTGACTGATTTCAGCTTGCTCTGAACCCATCACGTTTCCTGAGAGCCCCAAATTTTTCTGATTGGGCCTTATCTCCCCTACAAAGAGCCACAAGTTCCATGTCTTTGCCTCCACTTCAGGGTCTTGGGTACCAGGTTGCGAGGGTCTCTGTCTTACACTATTTCATGTTGATATAGCAGGACTGTGCACATTTTAAGTGTATTTGTTTGGACAGCTGTGAAGTTCAAAGCTAAGGAGAGGCATCCAGTGAGGATCCTCTTGATACATCATAGCATGGCAGAGGCCATCATACAGATGGGACTGGGAATGCAGGCCAAATACCCTATTTCGAGGAGTCCACCATTGTGATAATCAATCCTTTTCCTCATCAACAGTCCCTAATCCAGGACCCCCAGGACCCCATCACCACCTAAAGTTACTGCCCCTTAAGACTGTCATGATAGTAATTAAGTTCCAACATGGGTTTAACAGGGACTTCACATCAGAGCAGCCTCCTCTGGGTTAGCTGGCTTGTAAGGTATAGTTTCAGGAAAACCACAGCAGGACAGACCCGAGAGTTCCTGGGCAGCACTATGCCTGGTTAGGGGAGGAGCATGCTGGGAGGGTGGTGGCTTTTTAAAGGAGGTCCTGAACTTTGGTTGTGGGTGTGGCTCTGCTTTCATGCCGTTCCACAACATTTTAGCTAAACACAAACTTAGAAAGGGTGTTTTTGTGTCCTAATTGGTAAAAACCCTGCATTATCTCAGCACTGAGAAAAGCCTGGAACATACTGGTTATTTCCCTTTGCCTAGCCAGGGGACTATCTGCAGTATTAGAGAGACCGGAACTGCTGGGGCAGTGGGGTGGGAGGATGCCGTGAGAATCAGGAAGCTGCTGGGTCTTAGAAAAGCTGGTCACGGCTATGGAAGTTGTTGCAAGGAAGGCCGCTAGTTAGTTCCTGGCTGCTTAGCCTTGAAATAATCACACAGAAATGGTATTATTTAAATCACTGCTAGGCCCATTAACTCTAACTTCTTAATGGCAAACTCCTACATCTTAATTTAACCCATCTCCATTAATCTGTGCATCATCACGTGGTCGTGGCCTACCAGCAAAGTTTCAGCACGTCTGTCTCTGGCGGCTCCATGGCTTCTCTGACTCCACCTTCTTCCTCCCAGCATTCAGTTTAGTTTTCCCCCACCTAGCTCTGTTCTACCCTAATCAGGCCAAGCCAGTTTCTTTATTCATTAACCAATAAAAGCAGCACATAGACAGAAGGACCTCCCACACCAGGAAGTCAAGAACACAGCAGTGTCCCCTTCTCATGCTCTTGTCACTTCTTTGCTCCCTGACAGTGACGGACAGGCTTCATCTACCACACAGCTATTAAAACACTCTGGGAAACAGACCTTTAAGGTACCCCTGGCTTTAGCATTCGGGGGAGATTCTTTGAAATATTCAGCTTTGAGGTAGTTCTCCTTTAACATGAGAAGGGGAGGCCTCCGAGTTAGGAGGAAGTGTGGGGTTCTCTCGCTGATTCTCTGGCTTTACTGTCAGGCCAGGCAAGCCTGCATAGGAGTGACAGATGACATTTGAAGTCTTCTGTCCAGTAGTCTCATGAATAACCTTTCAAGTGAGGAGCATGGTCGAAAGGTCCCTTGCTTTGCCAGCAGATCTCGGAGGCAGGGGAAGTGCTGGACTGGAAACGGGTATTGCCAGAGTAGGCTCTAGGAGGCAGAAATCAGTGTGACCTCCAGGCGACACTAAGTCTTTGGGGAGGCACAGTTCATTGTCACTCTCTCTTTAGACTTGTTGAACTCCTTGGAACCAAGGTCCAAATCCAATTGACGCCAGCCTCATAGAATGAGGAGATCAGACGGCACACGGCAAGGGGGTGTTGTTGAAAACAGCCCTGGTAATGTGGTATTAGCTATCAGCTAGACACACTTCTGTTTCTCTTGCCTTGGTATAGCACAGAAAGAGTTTTGCCCAGAAGTTACCAGGCAGGATCTTCATTAAATAATGTGTTCAGGGGTGATACCTGTATAGACATGGGTATTGTGAGCTGTATGAGGTACACAGATCTGGGCAAAGAAAAAACTGGATATGAGATTGTTTTTGTTGGCCATTATATTTTTTTTTGCACATGCATGCAAATGCCATGGAGCATGTGCGGCAGTCAGAAGGCAACATGCAGCAATCAACTCTCTCCTTTCATCCTGCGGGTTCCAGGGATTAAACTCAGATCGTCAGGTTTGGAGGCAAGCCCTTTTACCCTCTGAGCCATATTGCCAACCCTCTATTGGCTATTAAGGTTAACTTTGTAGAGTGACTTTTAATAATATAAAGGGAATGCTAGAATCTCTGAGAACACCTGTACAGACAAAAAAGCTAGTAGAGTAGCATTCAGGAGCCAGCTTTCCTATTTGTATCTGGATGCAGGCTCCAGGAACCCTTAAGTGTGACTTTCTATGCATATAGCACAAGAAAGAAAGTTGGCTGGCCATACACAAGAGAGCTAGCAGAAATGAATGCAGAGGCCAAGATTATGCCATCAGCTAGATGGGAATGAAGACCCTCTGTCCACATTGTCCAGCAGCAGACATTCTCTGAAGAGTATATCTGGGAACCTTAGTTTGCAGACTAGAGAGCTCTCAAACCACACTGCCAGAGACTGAGACACGTATCCTCAGAATGACAAGACAAGGTCACCGTTGTCACTAAGACTGTTACTCCTTCCTGGTCCCCATTTTCACGGCTTCAACTAAAATTTGTCAAGTGCTCACTTCACCCCTGGGGCGACTGGAAAATGCAGCTTATAACTAAACATCTGTGCAAGGCAGTGGTGGCGCATACTTTTAATCCCAGCATTCAGAAGGCAGAGGCAAGCAAATCCCTGTGAGTTCAAGGTCAGCCTGGTCTACAGTTAGTTCCAGAGCAGGTAGGGCTGTTACACAGAGAAATTCTGTCTTGGAAAACCATAAATAATATAATAAACAAACAAACAAACATCTGGCCTGGAGACATGAACTGACACGGGGCCCTTCCAACTTCTGAGGGCTTTGCATGTCACTCTCTCTGCAGACCAGCAACCATTTATCATGTAGTTATTTGATGGGGTCATAGGTTGATCCCCTTAGAGATCAGCACATAGCTTTATTAAGAACAGCTTTTCAGGACAATATCTGGAAAGGCAAGATAACACAGGATCAGGCAAAGGGACAAATTGAGTATCAATGTGATAGCATCAGTTTATACTCTGGAGAACTCTGGAGCTTGGGTAACCCTCAGGGGCATCCCACCTTGAGACCACCCTCCCCACAGCTGCCAGTCATTGAGATCTGAGAAGGTGGGACTTGAGGCTTGGGATAGCTTGGGCCGAGGGCAAGGCCAAGGCTCCACTGAGAGCCATGAGTAGCCATCACTCTTAGTACCTTGGTGTGGCGGTTGATATTGATTGCTAATTTGACAGGACCTAGAACCATTTAGGAGACAAATCTTTGGGTATATCTGTGATGGAGCTTCGAGAATGAGTTAATGGAGATGGGAAGACTCATTTTATATTTGGGTGGTACCACGCATGGCCTGGAGTTCTGGGACAAATGGGGGGAGGCAAGGTAAGCCTCAGCATCCATCTCTCTATGCTTCCTAACTACAGCTGCCTCCTCCCTGCCATGGTGCATCATGTTGACTTATACATCATGATAGACTGCTCCCTCAAACTGTGGGCCCAAATAAACCCTTTCTTCAGAAACTGTTTTTGTAACATTTCCTTCTCACAGTAATGAGAAAGTAACTAATACCCTGGGAGAACAGTCTCCCAGTTGCACAGAATGAAGGCCAAAGCAGATGCCACACAGTTACTTCCAGAGATGTTGCAAGCTACCCACCAATGCAGACAATAGACACACTCTCCTGTACCAGGGCCTTGATGGAGGAACAGAAAACTTGGATATATGACGTGAAGAGCTTGTCCAGATGACATTACTCATGTCCTTATGTGAGTTAGCGCCTTAGCCAGTGATGCATCCCAGAAGCTTGAGGGAGAACTCCACCTATCCCCAGCAGCGCTGGAGGGATGACGGATTTATTCCTGGCTGCTGTTTATTTCGATTCTGCCACAATCTTCTGCAGCGTTTAATTGTCATGGACGTCATGTAGCAAGAGGCAGCTGAGAGATGGAAATGAGCTCCCTATTTGTCTTTGGAAATTTTCCTCCATTATGAGACTAGAAAGATTAAAGGGATAATAACACCTTATACCCATATCATGCTCTCCTCCCAGCAAAGAGCTTTCGCATGCACATTATCTCATTTGAGCCTCGCGATAGTCCTGTGGGATAGTTATAATTGGAATTATTATTCATTTTATGGATAAAAACCCTATAACTATGGAAACGTATGCCTTCTCCTTATTCATTTTTTATTTGTAATTTTTACTAACCAATATCCTTTCCATTGTATCAAAATCCAAGAAAGAGGCCAGAGAGGTGGCTCAGCAGGTAGGAGTGCATGCTGGGCTTGCGGAGGACCTCAGTTAGGTTCCCAGTGCCAATATCCAGCAGATGAGATCACAATCCCCTTTGACCCCAGCACCAGGGGGACCTCCTCCACCTCTGACCACCACGGGCACCCTCACTCACATACACATACCCACACCGAACGCAGACAACAATTTAACAATAAAATAAATTTTAAAAACAACTTGGAGGTCTGATGAGATGCCTCAGCAGTTAGGAGCATAGGCTCTGGGTTGATTCCTAGTGCTCACAAGGTGGCTCACAATGTTCTACGACTCAAATTCCAGTGTTTCTGATGCCTTTCCCTGTCTACCTCTGTTGGGCTCTTTCATAAACTCAAACAAGCACACGGACACAAATAAATAGATAAATAAATAAATATGCATTTTCTTAAAGTCCAAGAAGGGTAAATGAAGCATAACGGCCACCAGAGAATTCCCATTTTCATATCCAGCTCTATCATATAACATCTTTTTCCCAATCTCTGAATTCACAATGCAAGCGTTAATACACTGATATTAAACAGCCACCAGACAGAAACACACAGAAACTGTCCACTTTCACAGAGCTTGTATGGGACAGTAAAAAGGTAAATTAAAATCTGAGTTTGTGCACAGCTAGCAACCCGATGCGGGCTAGGCAGGCACAGGACACACACAAGAGGGAGAAATGGCCGTGTTCAGCAAGGGTTCGGAGGAGGCCCAGTTACAGCAGGCTTTCCCAGAAGAGGCACTGTGAGAGCCCATCCCTAAGAAGTCGCATGCCCTCAAGCAGGTGGGGACGTACCACTGGGTCTGCAGGGCCTAACATTAAGCCTGAGCACAGGGCGCTCCACGCGACTGACCTAAAAATGAAGGCCGGAACACTCACTGTGTTGCTGATGCAGCCCGACTAGCCTTTAGCTCAGAGGTTGCTCCGTAGATGTCAGTCAACCACCTGAACAGCCTTTGGCAGCCTACGCTTCCCCTGGCCTGGTTTCTAACCGTGTGTTGTGTTCAGAACACTTGTATTGGATTTAATAGGACTGGATTAGAATAATGTCTGACTGCAGCTTTCACTGAAGGAAGAGACCTCTCCAGCTGGGCTCTCCGGGGTTCCTGGGGAGTATTCAAAAGGCACTCTGAGTAAGCTGTGTTCCTTCCAGCACCAACCAGTTTGCACACAGGTGATACATAAGCTGCCCCCAAGGGAAGCAGCAGGCCTTTGAATGAGGTGGTTCTTTTCATATTGCCTATTTGTCTTATGTTTTTGTTCCACCATTATCCTTCTCCTAGGGGAGTATTACTAATAGGATTAATAAATAAAACTATAAATAAGGTGAATACTGAAACATAGATTTTTCCGGGAGTACAATTTATCACTGGCTTTGGAAGGCAAAGTCATGTGACTTCATCTGTCACATGGCCTCTTGCCATGCTGCTAAGGAAGCAATGCTTTACAGACATCCAGGGCTCATGACTTGTCGGGGTGCAGATGAAGGAGGAGGTACTAATCCTGGGAGCTTAAGAGAACTCTACAGCACCAGGGCACTTGGCAGGGGATCTTCTGGTCTGGCCTGGGTGGAGCTGGCATTTGAAGATGTACTTGTTCTTCTGTTGGAGAACTCATGGCTGAAACATTTGGGTGTTTGGTTTTTGGTTTTCAATACAGAGTTTCTCTGTATAGCACTGGCTATCCTGGAACTCAGTGTGTAGATCAGGTTAGCCTCAAACTCAGAGAAAGATTTGCCTGCCTCTGTCTCCCGAGTGCTGGGATGAAAGGTGTGTGCTACCATGCCAGCTCTCTGCTGAAATTTTAAAGTGAAATCTCTTGAGAAAGAGATCTTTTACAAATTTTTGGATTGACTGAAGGGATGCCTAAATTCTAAGTAGTCATTTGGAAGTGTAGGGGTTGGGATTTAAAAAGTGTGGGGTTTGGAGAGGAAGGAGGAGACAATGTGAGATAAACGTGGCAGGCCCTTATGCAACAGTTTTGGATTCAAGGTGTATGTTTCCAGTTTTGACTATTTTGTGGAATTATTTGCTCTCTGAGCGAATGCATGTGCATTTTGTTAGGAAGAATCTGTCCTTGCAGCATCCTGTGGTCTAGCAAAGGCTCTCTGGATGACTGACAGTTAAGGTCTCAAGTCCTCGCTCGGAGCCTACCATCTCCATGACCGTGGGCAAGTTATTTATCATCTCGGCCCCCTCTGTTTTCCTATTGATCAAATGAAAAGACAAGTGATCTGTCTCCAGAGTTGCTCAATATTTTATGAATGAGTCTATCTGGGAATAAAAACTTTATAAATGACTCCATTGCTAATGCCTTCTTTGGCATCCCCTGAGGTGTGAAGGAACCATGCTTAGTGATGCTCTTCCTCTGGACCATTCTTCACCTAAAAGGGGACCCTGGGGACCCAGGGAGTTAAGGAATGCCATCAAGATTCTGTACTTTCCCCAAGGAGGGCAGTAAGATGTGGCTTTCCAATGGCTGGAGAGCTAAGGAATCCCAAGAGACTGCTAGACACCAACTACATGACACTTGGTTCTGTTCTCTCCATCCTCTCTCATGGCTTTCCTTGTTAAGACTCCCCACTTGCCAGCACAAATTTCTGCTTAGAAAAAAAAGATATCTATAAGATGGTCTACTAGAAGGAACTGGTCTGGAGACCCAATCAAGAATCTCAAATAAAGGAAGCCAGCCCACCTTTTGATGGTGAGCGGGAGAGGAAAACAAAAAGCCAGATCTTTAGGAGAGAGATAGATATAATGTCGAGGCTGGGCTAAAAGCAGAAGATTCCAGAGAGTCATGATAGCAGCTGTAAGTACCAGACTTCCCAAGTAGCCCTAAGAGGTATGTTTTTTTTTCCTAGAAGACCTGCAAGAGGATTGAAGTCATGTCTGCCAGTGCTGCTGAAGAGACCAAGTGTCGCTGGGGTTGTGTTCCTTTGAAGGATATTAAGTCCCTCAGAGCCCACACATATCATGGAAAGAAATGAGCTCATGTCCCCCATCATCCATCCATCCATCCATCCATCCATCCATCCAACAGCTTCTAAGAGCATGCTATGTGGCTACACCCTTAGAGGTCTAACAGGGAGCAAAAGGCTTGAAGCCCCTTGCCTTGTCTAAGTTCTACTGAGAGACACGGACACACCATAGATAAAAGAAAATTGACGAAAGTGGAGCAAGGGGTGAAAAGTGTCGGGAGAACGGAGCAGAGCAAAGAGCTGGAGCATATCGGGAAGGCTGGTTTCATCCTGGGATGAGATGTGACATTTGAATTGATGCTAACATAAGATGAGAGAATAGGCCCTGGGCATCTCTGGAGAAAAACGTATCCCTGTGCCGTGGGAACAAACTTCAGGAGACCAGAGGCAAGAGTGTACTTTCTGTGTTCCAAGATAGAGGGAGGGTGGCAGGAAGGAAGGGGAGAAGGAGAAAGAGAGAGAGAGAGAGAGAGAGAGAGAGAGAGAGAGAGAGAGAGAGAGATGCATGCTTAGGAAGCAAGTCTCAAAGACCATCAGACTAGTCCCTAGGCCACATGAGATGTTCTGGAGAGGGTGTGTGCGCTGCACTGCCCAGGAGTCACTCTGACTAGTGTATGAAGAAGGAAGCATTAGAGAGAATACAAGGGAGCTAGAGAGCTCTGGTATTAGTCCTCCAGGCCAGAGGCAACAGCAGCAAGGGGTCAGCTGGTGGTAGCAGAGAAGATAAAACATGCTCATATCCTAGAAATAATCTGAAGGTGAAGCCACCAGTCCCCACTCACTGGCGAGTTAGCTTAGGATTGTGAGAGGAATTGAGCCTGACTCCAGGGCCCGGCCAGGGCAACTGGGCAATTGCTGGAACCATTCAACCGAGTCATTCACTGAGTCAGAGGAGAGTGGAGAAGCAGCATTTCAGAAGGAAGTGCGCAGCCAGCAGTTGGGCGTGTGAGTCCCAGGGTGACCGAAGCCTCCAAGTGGAGACGCTATGCTGCAGGCTGAAGCCCTAGGGTTGCACAAAGAGAAGCCTAAGTGATAGAAATGATTACCCTTGGACAGAAAGGAGATTCTCATTTCTGTGCATTCTGGGTCCACTCACTCATATTAAAAGGTCACTGTGAGTATGTCTAGGGGCTATACATTGGCAGACTCCACTTCGAAAATAGATGGCTGTGTTTCTGAGATAGGGGGATGTACAGAGCAGAGATCAATTCTCCGACTTAAGGCTCCACTTGATCTCTTAAAGTGTCTTCCCCTGCACAGAATCTCTCACTTCAAAGCAATTCTTATCAGATATTTCTGCTGCAGAAGAGCCCAGGATGTATGTGCAGACTGCTAGTCAGGCCATATGCTCTCCTGATTGTGGGGACGTTTCTAGTCTGTGTGCTCCTCCGTCGTCCCCAGCTTCCCTTAATTGTGAACTCACGGCTCAAATGGACGAGCCCTCCTCTGATACCTCTCTCATGTGTCCGTGGTCAGCCCAGGGCATCTTCCTATTTTGTTCTTGGCTGTGCATGTGGTTCCCTCCTGATCTTAGGAGCCTCCCTCCCACACGAACCTGTTATTTCTTGCCTCCCCCACAAGGAGTGTGGCGTGATCTCAGTGGACTACCCTTTATGGATAAAATTTCCACTTCGCTCTGAGAAGACAAAGTCATCCCCAAGATTTCCAGTGGTGATCTCTCAGGTAATAATAAGTCATAAATTCAGCCTCTAATGGACAAAAACAAAAACAGAGACTCTTGGAGTACCTTTTCATCTTGTTCTGAAGCTTCATTATAGGCAGATCGCCCTGTCTCTGTGTAAGACCATAATCCCGACTATTCAACCATACGTGGAGTTCCTACGTTGTACATCTCTGTCAGGGGTTCTCAATCTGTATATCTCAACCCTTTGGGCATGAACAAACCTTTTACAGGGGTCACCTAAGACCATTGGAAAACTCAGATATTTACAATACAATTCATAACAGTAGCAAAATTGAGGTTATATAGCAATAAAAATAACTTGGTGGTTGGGGGTCACCACAACATGAGGAAGTGTATTAAAGGGTCACAGCATTAGGAAGGTTGAGAACCACTGATCCATGAGGTTAAATCAAGTTTATATTTGGGACAATTGTTCATGGAGACTTTTCAATCCTAAACATCCTAATGGCCTCCACAGAATGTTTCACAGCTGTTCCCCACACCCACAACAATATCTCAGAAGATACATCAGTGGTCTAGCCTGAGTGGCTGGACCATGAAGAGTCAGCTAGAAGAAAAAAGTCTCAGAATTAGGGGTATCTTTTCCTCACGTGCAGAATACAAGTGGGAATTCCTGTGTGGCACTATGCCCATGTCTAGTTGGAGCTCAAAATTAAGTCATTACAGTAGTAGACACAGAACTTCACTAAATCAGAGAGAGACAGACAGACAGACAGAGCAGAGCAGATACAGAGACAGAGAGAGAGCCCTGAAGCCTGGAATTTCTAAAAAGAAACTTAAACGGTGATGTCCTGGAAAAATGGATAGAAACGTTTGAGGCAGTGGTTCCAAATCGTGCTTGGAGTTACATAACATGGCTTCTATGTTTTGCATGGTGAGGCTTACTCAAGGCTTTGGGCTGCAGCTTCATTGTGCTAGCTGTCCTTAGGGACACTCCTTCACAGTGGATGTAAATAGAGATGCAGCCCTGTGCTGGACCCTATGTCCCCATCTTTGGCCAGCCTTGGGAGTCTAGGTTTGTTCTGTGTGAAGCCTCTGGGCAAAAGTCTCTGGTCTAACTTTCGTGGTTAGGGGTGACTGATAGTAACGGTTGCAATTGCACCCCTCTTCTCCTTTGAGTTGTTTCCCATATAACAGGTGCCCTGTGGACTGCATTCCAATGTTTGATTTCTCTTCATTTGTAGGTCGTCCTGCTGCCTAAATAACTATTTTATTGTTATTTTTGATCATTTTATGCATGTATACAATTCATCATGATTCTCCCCATTACCCTCTGGCATGCCCCTCTCTTTCCCTGGGAACCCCTACTTCTCCCTACCTAATTTCCCAGTGACTACACCATCAGATAAAATAGCACCACACCCTCCCACAATCCTCAACGGTTATTAGTTCCCGGGGAAGGGATGGGCCTCATTCCATGGCGTAATGTTGAAGGGCCCCTTCTTTTGCAGGTATCCATAACCATTGTATCATGGTTGTAACAGCTGTCACATCTGGATAGAAGTACTTTGTGACTCTCTTCCCCATCTTCTAGCTCCTAGACTATGTCTATCCTCTATGATGTTCTGTGACCTTAGAAGAGAGAGGATGATGTGGATACCCACTTTGAAGCTGAGAACACTTCAGACTCTTATTCTTGGCATTTTGACCAGGTATAAGTCTCTGCATTAGCTGTTACCCTGTGCAAAAAAAAGTGTCTCTATAATCTATTAAAATCACCATTATCTGGGAGTCGCTGTAAAACCTGACAAGAACTCCATGAACTAGGAAGCCATGCTTCTAATAACACCACTACTTTCTGGATTTCTGTCTCATGCCATTACATATTAAAGTGAGTGGTCAATTTGACCTCAGCCCTTTGTGCACTTGGAAGGGCTATGGTCATCGATCAGTATTTATTACCTGATTGATTAACTTCCTCTCAGACTCTGTTCCTAGTTCTACTCCTGATTAGCTAGTGTCGTTAAGTTAATCAAATAGTTTTTCTGACTCTCAGTTTCAGTAAAATGACTTGTGGGTTTGTGTGTGTGTGTGTTGTTTTGTTTGTTTTCTTTTCTTGCGAAACAAGGACTCATGTAACCCTGGCTGGCCTCAAACTCACCATATAGCTGAGGATGATATTCAGGTCTTATCCTTCTGACTTCAACTCACAAGTTCTGGGATCATATTGTCTTACCTAGACATAATTAATAATCTTAATGATTCCTTCCAGCTTTAAATTACTAAGAAACATATTTTCCTATCATGCTTTTTTAAACTAGTCATAGAAGTCCTGGTATCTTTGGCTTGATCATTACCCTCACCATCCATGTCCATGGAGTTCAAATAAAGGCAGTATAAAAAAAGTTAGTAGCTTTGCAGAGAGTTAAGATGAAGAAGGCCCAGGAGATGACGGCTCAATTCTCCAACCAAATAACTCATAGAAATGGGCTAATGGTAGCCTTTGAATGCCCAAGTCAATTTAAAGACTTTTGGTGTAGGATATTTGTACACTATGTGAAGATGTATTGATGTAAAAAAAAAAGGCAGAATAGCTAGGCGGGAGGTATAGGAGAGACTACTGGGGAAAGAGAGAACTCTGGGAAGAAGAAAGGTAGAGTCACCAGCCAGACTCAGAGGAAGGAGGATGGGCAGTACAGACAAGAGGTACTATTATGTGGCAGAATGTCAATTAATATAAGTGGGTTAATTTAAGATACAAGAACTAGTTGTGAAGAGATCCAAGCTAAGGTTGAGCTTTCAGTTAGTAGTAAGTCTCCCTGTTGTTATTTGTGAGCGCTGGTCCTGACAAGAAAGTATTGCTACATATAGCATCCAACCTGGAGGCTCAAATATCCACACAGGGCCTGAGAAAGCAGTCTCTCAGGTAGGGGTGGGCTTGGTCTAGAGGTGGGGTTCTTTTAAGAGGGCCTGTTGTGCAGCTGAACACTTGAGCAGCCAACACTGTCTACAAACTCCTGCTGCAGGCAGACACAACAAACTCCCAGAGCTGGGTGAGTAAATGCATTTCCAGGACCCGGTACCCACTGGCATTGAAAGACCCTCGACGAGGACCTCTTTTCGGGAGGAGACCTCCCCAATGCCAAGGAACAGGCCGAGACCGCACGGATGCAAATCGCAAGAGGTTTATTGAATAGACACAGGTACCTGTGGGCAGCAAGATCTCTCGGAAGATTTGCACACCTGCCAACTGGAGGGCGGGCTTTTTATAGGGAAGAGCAAAAAGCAAGTTTACAGAAGCAAAAGCGTGGTTATCGATCGACCGGAATGAGGCAGGGGCATGAATGGTTTCCTCTCTCAGCATGGGTGTCAGCAAGAAGCAAGTTTACAGAAGCAAAAGCGTGGTTATCGGAATGCGGCGGGGGGCATGAAAGGTTTCCTCTCTCAGCATGGATGCCTGGCAACAATCATCCTGTTCCTATCTTATAGCTAACCTGCTTTGTTGACATCCTATCTTATTGACATCTTGCCTTGCAGTCTTCCTATCTCTATCTCCTGCTCTCTCAGGCACATGGGATGTTCTTACGGGAGCAGGCTGGCTGCTGATCCGGAGAGTTTTTTTTAAAGCAAACAGGACGTTCCCCCAGGAGCATGCTAGCTGCGGATTTTGGGGAGGGGGTCTGTAGGGTCTTTCAGCATGAGGCTCTCATGGAACCAAGGAGAGGGTGGAGCCAGCCACCAGTGTCACTCTGTGTCAATAGCCTAGCAGTTTAGGATTTTTCTCCTGCAGTCAGAGAATGCTGCAAGAGTTCAGCTGCAGACACCAAAAAGCCAGGTCCAGCATGTGAGCATGTGTGCATACACACACACACACACACACACACACACACACACACACACACACACAATGTTTAAAAAGGTGCTTAGGTACTGAAGGAAAAAATGGGTATAAACAATTATAAAAATAATATAAAAATAATAAAATAACATCTTTTAAAAAGAATAAAGTCTTATAAAAATAAGTCACATCAGGTTAAAAATACAAAGGAATTTGGACTTTTTATGGTGCTTTGTTAATTCTGAATTTTTTAAATGTCATTGAACAGAGAATGTCAGCTGCTGAGAGACATTGGATTGTGGAAGGGATTGCTGAATTAAACCAGTCTGTATACTTTAAGGATGTCTTGGCTTTAGAATAGAAGTCAAGAAATGAGTTGCACTGGGGGAGAGGTTGTGCTTTTGTTTCCATAGGAAGCCAAAAGCTATGGATTGCTTCAAAGTTAATAAAGATCAGATTTGTCTGGGGGAGATGTTCTGAGGATGTTGGCTGCAGACATGATGGAGGAATCCAGGAAAGTCTAATACGGGTGATATATATGCTGATCCCTCTGTGTGGGAACAGCTCTGAGACTGGATAAGACATGAGTTGGCCACAGAGTCCTCATGATATATTAGTACATGCCATCCTTTCATATGGCATGGGAAGAGGTTTGTTTATACAGTCCAAAAGGATTTATAAAGTTGACAGATACATTTTACCTGCTCAAACAAAACAAAATTAAAATCATCTTTGGCTGACTTGTACACACTGCATGTTCCATACTTGTGTTAATGCAGATATGTATGTTACCTTTAAAAGTTTAAGTGTTTTCAGAGCAAAAGGATAAGACACCAATGAAGACAAGTAGCCCAGGTGATCTAGCATCTCGGAATGTCTCTGTTGCAATTTCCTCAAAATCTGCATACAGAACAACTTCAAACCTACTAATTGAGCTGGTCCAGCCTCACAGACTACTCCAGTCAAGACTTCAGATGAGCTCTAGGCTTTCCCATTACACAGAGACTAAAATTAATAATAATAACAACAACAACAACAATATATCTAGCTCTCCCAGGACTTGATCATTATACCAATTTTCTCAGGGCCCCCTAAAGATCCCATCACTCCCAAACAACAGGAAGCAGTCTAGAAAACACGACACTCACATTCCCAAGAGGAGGGATGGGTCGCTTCTGGTAGTTTGGTGGATGTTTGTCATTATTTAGGAGGGATTAATTTCAAATTGTTACAGGTCATGGTCAGAAAAACAACAACAACAAAAAACTAAACATAGGAGTTTAGATTCAAGAATCTCTTTCTGAAAAGAAAAGGGGGATATAGAAATGATAAAATTAAAAAGGCACATTATTGAATCTACTTTTAGACTAAAAAATACTCTCAAATATTTTACATTGGTGTTGATTTTTTATATTAATACAAATTTAAGGTAATTTTTGTTATACTGTATATGTTTTTCTACTCTTGGTTAAGGCATAGTACCTATGCAGCTAATTTAGCAATTAAATGTAAATTTTTAGTCCTTGAAAGTTATTATTACAAACTATTTAGGATAATTAAAAATACAGGTTAATACTCATCTAACAATCAAATTTATGGCCATGTTAGGCATGTTTTCAAGGTTGAACAGAGATATATTTAAGATAGAAAGATGATCTTCAAAACACTTGAGAGAACTATAAAATATGGCATTTAAGATGGTTTAGTAACATAAGACGTTTCATGACGATGAGACACATTTATTCCTGATAGTAACAATCTACTTGAAAAAAGGATGGTGAAAGACAAAAATACCTCCATATGGAGTTTGTTGTTTTGTGGCAAATTTAGCCACTAGACAAAGAAAATGCCCTTGCCTACTGACAGTATGCTGTCCAAATAGGACAAGCAGGACACAAAGGAAGGTGGCTGCTAAACCTCTCCAAGACAAGGTAGGACAGTCCTTCAAAATTCTGGCTTCACAGGAACGTCTGTCAGATATTCTAGCCTGTAGGCTGAAGATGGATGCCCCAACTTTGTCTCTGTGGTTTCTATAGTTCTGGAAGTTGCTTGCTCTGCACTTCCTGTTTACTCAGTTAATATTTTATCCTTCTTGAGTCTCTGATGGGGATTGAAGACTATATAGTTATACAGTCTTCCTTTTTATCAAATTCAGAAAAGAAAATTACATAGAAGATAAAAAGCTTCTAAGGTTGAAAACTATAAAAAGCTTAAGTTGTTTATCTAAGAAGATGTTTTAAGATGTAAAAATACATTTTTAGGACGGTAACCCAAGTTATGATAGAAAATGGTTTACCTATAAAATGTTGGACTCATCAAGGTAAGGTAGATAATAGGGCAATTTCTCCAAATTTGACCAGTAACAAAAGTATTGGACATTGTGAATGTAATTCTTGACAATTGTTCTTACTGTATGTTTATAATTTTACTGATTTAGATTTAAAACCCTTTTTTTTTCATTTAGACGAAAAGAAGGAATTTTCACGAAAAAGTGAGATATTTGTATACTGTGTGAAAATGTATTGCTGTGATTTGTGTAATAAAAAGCTGAACAGCCAATAGCTAGGCAGGAGGTATAAGTGGGACTTCTGGGGAGAGAGAACTCTGGGAAGAAGAAAGGCAGAGTCACCAGCCAGACTCAGAGGAAGCAGGCTCGGTGGTATGGAGATGGCACCGTGTAGCAGAATATAATAAATGTAATATACACACACAATAGCAATAATAATAATAATAATAATAATAATAAACATATTATATTGAGTACAAAAACAGCTGGCTGCATGAACAGAATTGATGTGGATGCTTTCCCCGCCCCCATTCAATAGTTTCAACATCTGTCTCTCAGTGTTTCTCAGATATTCTCCGTCACTCCTTACCCCTGCCCCTGCAAAGTTAAACATGTCCCTAAATAACTCTGTGCAGTTTCTAAACTTAGCCCCCTTGAATTCTATTTGTGTATCTGTGACTTTGCTATTCTGGAACTCTGTCCTCTCTGTGCCCTCATCGAGCGTAAGCAAGGCGGGGCGGAGCCAGGCCTTCGTGTATTTTGTGGGTGGTGTGCGGCTTCAGCTGAGTGTCCCTCCAGTGACTTTGGAGTCACGGCAGAAGGCTGCAGATGTGAGACGGACACTAGATGTCCTTAGGAAACTGAAGATGTGTCTAAGCCCGGGAGGCTTTCATTCTGGATTTGCTCAAATTCTATTTTTGCTTCATTGATTTTAGCTGCAGCTGGGACTGTGTTTGCCCATTCATTTCGAAATCCTTCATTTCCCTTCCTTTCCTTTATGTTTTTCTCTGCTCTGCCCTTGAAAGTGGAAGTGAATTATGTCGCGTGTGCTACTCAGCAGCAAGGTTTCCAGAGCCTTCCTTCCTGGGCACAGACAGATGCAGTAGAACCCACCGGTCTGCCATGGGAGACCCGCTAGGAGGTCTGCCTCGCTGTGAGTGCTGGCCAGCAAACAGCGCTTTCTGCCAAGAGAATGCTGGCTTCGGAGAGACCTCTCTGGGCTCCACTGTGCCCAGGTCTGAAGTTTTCTGTCCTGAATAAATGATTCTGGTAAGGATTAAATGAGAGGGCCAGAGAGCTGACTCAACAGTGAAGAACACTTGCCTTTCTGACAGAGGACACGGGTTCCCAGAACTGGTCCACAGCACCCATATGTCGGCTCACAGCTGACAGTCACTCCAGTTCCATTGAACCCAGCCAGCTCTTTAGGCCTCCATGAACACCAGTTACATATGTGGTGCACATACAGAGATGCATGCAAGACACAATAAGTAATAAAGCAAATAAATAAACCTTTATAGAGAGTTTTTTTTTTAAAAAAAATAATCAAATGAGATAGCATATAAAATGGTTAGCACAGAGTGGGTAATTAGCAAATTGTATACCTCTCTCCTTCCACGCTCTGCATAATCTACGGCTGGAAAGAAAACAGGCAAATGTCTTCCCATAACTGAGACATTATCAGGCTCTCCCAGCTCGATTATCATTCATCCTCACCCGTGCTCATGCCTGGAAGCCAATACAAAAACGATCCCCAAAACTCACGGTGTGAGAGAGAGGATCTCCAACCTCTATTACAGGCAACCTGATTCTCATTGTGCCACTGTCTGCCTAAATCGAACAATGTTACGGAGGATGAAAAGCAGATCAAAACAAAAATCACACCAAATCAACATCGCAAAAGTCCGAACTTCCACCCGACCCCCCTCCAACCCCGCGCTCCGCCCCAACGAGAAAGAAAGTAGAGCAACGCTGCCCCCTAAGGTTCATTCTTTGAATGACAGCTTTAACTGTGGTTTTTTTTTTTTTTTTTTTTTTTTTTTTTTTTTTTTTTGCCTGATCTCCACCACTCCGAAGGTCAGCCCAGCTTCAACCTGATCCAAGACCCTTGAAATGAAAGCACAGGATTGAGGGAACCACGTAACATAAATAAAATATCCAAGTATTGTGTTGGTAAGAGTGGCAAACAAGACAGTGGAGGGGAAATGGCAAAAAAAAAAAAAAGAATTCTCTTTAAAGAGAAAAAAATCTTTAGTGACACAGGACGTGTTTAGAAAATGTGGTTTTTGTACTACCGACGTCAGAATCTCTGGACATCTCAGTAAAGATGCAGACTCCTGGTCCCTTGCTCAGGGCTCTGGTGGAGGGGACTGGGAGTTTGTACTGCTAATGGGTGTCCTAGACCCACACAGTTTAAGTTTGGGACCAGAAGTGACCGGGGAATGAGCAGCCGTGATGTGTCATTAGCTTACTGTATGAAATGAGATCGTGAGATCGACAGACAGGAGGAGGAGTGGTCATGTCTAAAACACAGACTCTTGAAGGGAACGACAGGCTTGCGTGGTAGGAGAAGATCCTCCGCCGTAACTTAAAGCTGGGAGGGACCATGAAGATTATGAATGGTACCCAGAGGTGGCCATCTGATTCCAGCCCTTGTGAGTTGAACCGAGAGTCATGTGACTTACCAAACAAACAGACTACTTGGCCCAAGTGGGCTCCACTCCTCCCCAAAGAAGGTACGGGGAAGGAATGCCTGTTCCTGGGGTTCGCTTTCTTCCCAGGCCAGCAAGGTGCTTGGCAGACCACACTCACATGTATTCGATGACTGCGGCGGATAGAGGAGGGATGAGCAAAGGTGTGTGTGCCTTCCTTTTTAAATATTTAAAAATTTTCATGTGCATTGCTTTTTATTATTGCTGTTGTTGTTATTATTATTACTTTAAGGTACCCCGTGCCTTCTTTTTCATGGGCTCCCTCCAGCCCCTTCCCAGGAGCAGGTCACAGCACCATGTGACCTCAGCTTGACTGCCGTGAAGTGGCTGGGGAGGAGTCACAATGCGTCGGGAGATTCAGGGAGCCTTGCCCCCTGCTCAGGTGGAGTCGTGGTGTCCAGTGTGGATGACTTTTAGATGGGAAACGGAAAAACAGACAACTTTTTCCTTGGATGACATTTGCTGTTTCTGTGCTCAGATACTCCCCCAGTGGCCTGTTTCAAGACCCAATGTGACAATCTGAGTATGAATATTTCACCGTCAGACACAACCTCAAATGACCCCTACCCTAGACCATAGATAGTAGGAGCATATAAGAAAATCATTAGGAAGTGATGTTCTGAGCGTGTATTGCCTGTTTCAAATGTGGTGTATTGAATTAGGAAATTTAATTTTTAAACAGATTGGGCTTTTTGCAAGTTTCCCATAACTATGAAAATCAGCTCTCATGAGCTGGTAGGGCTGATTCTGGTATTCTCATCATCCTGAGTCAGTAATTATCCTACCATGAACCTGAGGCCAAAGACAGAGGCCACGAGCACTCTTGGGGAAGAGGCCGTTGATGGGGCTGATGAGCACAGCACTCACCTCTTCTGGGTTCCCAGGTCACCATTGGGTGGCAGCAGAGCTGCAGACCTGCTGAGGCCTGGCCTTGGCCCTCAAGCTCTTTTCTTTTGGTTTTTAGGCCTGCTCTGGCCTCCCTGAGTCCCCTCAAAGCTATATACAGTACAGTTCTTCCAGTACAGTCCTGGACCTGGGGGAGTTTATTCATTTAATATTGATTATTGATTAACCAGATAGTAGAGAAAGCTGATGTGGGATTCCCCTCTGTATGCTGTGAATACCATTGGTTAATAAAGAAACTGTCTTGGGCCTACACAAGGAATAGAGGTAGGCCAGGAAACTAAACTGAATGCTGGGAGAAAGTAGGAGGAGTTAGGGAGAAGCCATGTAGCCCCAGCTGGACAGAACTTTATCAGGTAAGCCACAGATTGATAGAGATGGGTTAGTTTAGGATATGAGTTAGCCAGAAATACACTTAAGCTATTGGCCAAATAGTATTGCAAATAATATGGTTTCTATGTGATTATTTTGGGGCCGAGCAGCCAGGAACCAACAAGCGGCCTCCCTTCAACAGAAAGCTGTGTCCAAGGCCTGACTTCATGCTGCCATTATTAGGTTGTTCAACTTTGGAGTCTCTGGCCTCAGTTTCCCCATCTGTGGGAGGAAGAAGTTGAGACATGTGAACTAAAGTCTCTGCCCATGTTGCTGTTTCAACATTGGCCTAGCCAGCTCATTCTCAAGATCTGGCTTGCCTATTGGGCCAAAGGCTCTTAAGGCCTTCTGACCAGCAGACGAAGCTTCGTGCATGGAAAACTTCACTGGGAGCCCAACTGTGCATTCATGGCAGGAGTCCAGCGGCATGGATAGGACATCCCGGAAATTCCAGAGAGGGGTACGTCTATGCCAGCAGGCTGGACCTCAGCCTTGGATGGCTTAGGAAACGCAGCAAGGAATGTTACAGCCAGTCCTTTCCCATCTCTCAAGGGAGATGACTGTGGGAGAGGAAGTCACCGGGGAGAGGCTGTGGCACAAATGATACTCTGAAATGGCACATTTCATCACAGGCGAATTATGTTTTATCCTTTAAAAGCAAGTGAGTATTTAACAAATCAAGAATAAAGAGGAAGCTCTTAGGGATAGAGAAGGGTGAAGGAATGTTCTAGAAGTTCCTATGCTTAATCCTAATAGAAACTTTTCCCTTTGGAATTAGAATTGTAACAGGATGTGTTTCTCTAGTCCCTGACCCAGCCTATTAGATGATCAGCGCTCCAGTTGAAATGCAGCTAGAAGAAGGGCGAGGTGGGGGCAGGGGGAGGTGGGTCCATCCTTGTCCACAGTGAAGGAAAGTGGAAAAGCAGAGGGGGACCCCAGTGGCTCTTGCTCCAGACCTCCCAGAACCTCCTCCCACAGGACACAGCTCCTGGTTCCTGAGGCAGTGCCTGACAGGACTCTGGGCCCCGTCCCCCAGCAACCACGGCCACTGTGGAAAAATCCCCTTTCCCTTGTGCTGAGCTGGGGCTGAGCTGGAAGTTTCCATAGGAATTTTCCCTTGGAACCCAAGGTGGGTGGGAAATAGGCACAAGGTCCTTAGAAAAATCCCCATTCTAGGAGAGTGTAGATTTCCATGGTGATAGAAGCCCTGAGCCAGGTAAAGGGAAGGGCAAGTGGGGCTCTTTCTCTGATCTCAAATCTGAACAGTATCCCCGTTGATAGCAACCCCTCCTCTGTCTTTCCCCTGACACTTTTGGGCTGGGGAAAGAATCCAGCCCTAGACCTTCCCTTCCAAGGCTTGGGCTGTCAGAGATGAGTCTTGAAGGGCCCTTTTATGGAGGTCGTTGGCAGAGCCTTTGCTGTTGATACTACCCAAGTGGGTTTTAGAATCACAAATGGATAGAGTTGGCCAGTATCATGGCTACTCTCTGGTCCAACTCATCCCACCTGTCCATTCTCCTTCCAAGGAAGACATTTAGAACCTCTTGTTCTCATGGTACCAGAGCAAATAGGGACTCGTGTGTGGCCTCTTGGCTGACCCTAGGCATGAGGCATCTTAGAAGTCAGGCCGGGCAAGCCTTCCCACAGCTTCTCATGGACTAGGGCTTCTAAACAGACTCCCTTGGGTCAGAGGGTCAGGCCTGCTTATCACTTGGCTAACTGAGTAGAACCCAGGCTTCTGGAAGGCAAGGCAAGGCAGCCCACAGCATCTCGTCTTTGCGTGCTCACTGATATCTCCCTGAGGAAGCTGTAGGTGGTGGTGTCTTAGGTGGAGCTGGTCCAGAAGAGACAGGACCTAGGAGTCTTATAGATGGCTTGTTCTAACAATCAGAGATCCTAAGGGCCACCCCGAGGTCCGAGTTTTCATCAGGCAGAAATTGTAGAGCAGCTAAGACAGTACAGACATCACAACCTCAGGCCTCTAAGCCCAGATCTCAACCTGCAGGAAGGGATCTGGCTTTACATGGAGTTTCCCAGCTCCACATGGCTCTCATTTGCCCTGCTACCTCTGATACTCATGACTCAGTCCTGGAAGGTACTTGCTAACTGTACTTCTCCAGCCTCAGCAGCTCTGAGCCCACTGAGGCACCGTGGTCACCAAGGCCTCTGCCCAAAGGCCTCAGGACAAACCTCACAGGTCTTCTGGTCCCACGGGGACAGGATGAGTGTGTTCACTTCCTCTGTGAAACTCCTACTCAGAACCTCAAAGACCAGCTTTTGAGGATCTCTCTCTCTCTCTCTCTCTCTCTCTCTCTCTCTCTCTCTCTCTCTCTCACACACACACACACACACACACACACACACACACACACACACACACTTTCTTTTTTCAATATTGGTGTTTCATAAAACTAGGCCCAAGCTACTGAATATTCCCCTGTACCCTGCCTGACTGGGTTGAGACCAGTTGGCCAAACACAATCTTTCTTACCTCAGAAGATGCCCTATGGTTTCTTCCAGGGCCTTTCCTTAACTTGACTCTAAGACCACCTAATCTTCAAGACTTCTTTTCCCCCTTCGTTCTTGAACCGCAGTGGAGGTTGGAATTTGGGTACCCATTTCCCTTAGTGTTGTTTGGGTTTTGTGAGGTTTTCTTTTTATCCCTCATCCACTTGGTGGATCCAAACAGATCCATAAGACAGGAACAATGCTCAGCCCTATGGATGGGGATGCCCAGGTCCTCTTCAGAGACAGGTGAGGAGTGAGGCCCAGCAGAGGCTGCTCCTGGCTCAGGCACCTGAGTGCATTCAGAGCAGGGCCAGGGACAGAGTCAGGGGCAGTGAGGTTTGTCTTCCCCCAAGAGTGCCTGGCCCTACTTAGATGTCCTTGTTCTTCAGTGAGATAGCCCAGTGCCTACTTTGTTTTCAGTCTTTTAAGACTGGTTTAAGATGGGACTGTTTATGGTTTTAAAAAAGGGGGAAGGTCTGACCCTCATAGACCATAGAGCTATAAGAATGTCTTTTGGAGAAACCCTTTCTAGAATCTTTGAAACTGCAGGCCTACGTGGGCTGGTGAGACTGGCCTATGATGAGCACTAAAAACAGCTCTCCGTGGAGGTCCATGACTGTAGACAGCTGCTGTCCCAGACTTCCTTGCTTCAAGAGATTTGGCTCCAACAGAGCAGAACAGGACCTGCCTCTGGGATAGACCAAGACAGCCTAGCAGGAAATGTGACTCCTCTGGGCCAAAGGTCCTTTTTAGGGAGGCCTGGCTCACAACTGGAACGATTCAGCTTCCTAAGCTCCGCTTAGCACTCACTGCCCTGGAGCTTACTTCAGTTACTTTATTTGTAAAACAGCCGGTGCCACACCTCCTGCAAGTCCCCAGCTTCCTCTGTCTTACGATGCCACCCTCTGAGGTTCTTCCTTAGCTTTAGCCAGTGCCCAGAACCTTGGTGACATTCTTTTCATTTTAAAAAATGAGCACTATAAGACTAAAGAATGGTGTTCCTTTGGTCTGAGCTCTGAGGAGACAACGCTATGCCAGTTAGACTTTCTGTTACTAAGGCTAAATACTGGAGGAAAATAACATAAAAGAAGGATGCTTTATTTTGGTGCAAGGTTTCAGAGGTTTCTCCGTGGTCCGCTGGCTTCATGGCTATGGGCCTGAGATGAAGCTGAATGTCCCGTGGAACTCATGTGCTAGAACAGAGTGGTTTACGGCAGACAGGACACAAATAAAGGGCTAGGGACAAGATGCATCTTCCCAGGGTCTGTGAAGACTTCCTCCAAAGAGACCCAAATGATGCCATCGTGTTAGCGAGCCAACAGAGGACTTACTCCCTGATTAGATGTGAGAATCCAGTCACTTCTCCACAATCCATCAGTTGTCAGCCGAGCTCCCAGCCCCTGAGTCTGTCGGGGGCTGGGGAGGGGTTGCCTATTCCAATCAAAGCAGGCAGGAAGAAGGGGCATCCTTAGATGGGAGAGGAGGAGACAGAGACGGGGCACTGGTTTAGGTAAAGGGAACCACAAGTCAGTCTCTAACCTAGAGGATACCCATAATGAGGTGTCTTGCAAGTTCACTGCCTGTACCACGGCCATCTTCAGGAAATCTTGGTCCTAGAGTGAACACCTAGCTGAAGTATTCCTCCACCTTTACCGTGGAGGAGCTCGAGAAGGGCAGAGAATGACTGTAGTGAAACGGACCCTCTGTAAAGATGCCAAGCAGAGGCTTGAAGGAGAAGCTATTCCCCTAACTGATAGCCTCGAAGTGGAGGTATATTTAGCATCCTACAGCATCCTACGGCACTTGCTCATGTTGGGTAGTGTACCGGGAATTTCACGGGTTGAGTCAGGCCGCATAATAACTCTTGTTGCGCAGATGCTTCTGCTTCCTCCTTTTATAGACGCTGATGCCACAGTCCAGAGGTTAAGTCACTCCCCGAGACTCTACCAGCAAATGGTAGCAGGCGAGAGTCCACCAGGAGTGCGACCTATAGTTCCCGCACACCTCACCGTTGTTGGCCTCAGAAAATAATATCCCAAGGCGAAGGCCTCAGAATCAGCCTAAGGGAAGCCAGATCTCTTAAGGTCAATCACAGAAACCAGAATTCTTTCTGTAGGCCCCACCCCCGAGGACCTCCAACTACAGATTCCACCCACAGAACGTTCTACCCAGCCAGAACCCCAGCCACCCTTAACACCACCCTGAGTCCCAGGCAGCCAAGCTCCTTCCCAGGGAGTGAAAAGCCCAAGATCAGGCTACAGAATCCCACCAATCCCTGAGTTTGCCCAAAGTTCAGGCTGTTCCTCACAGAAGCCTGGCCTGGCCTGTAGGAGGGGACATCAGAGCAACACAGAAAACAGGTCATTTGATTACCAGGCTTGAACAGCCCAGAAAATGTTGAGCATGAACCACTGTACCTGAGGCCCAGTGGAGAAATTACAGGCCCACAGTGTGACTACGGAAGGTGTTATTGACAGATACTGGTGTCAGGAGCCACTGAAATTTCCAGGTGTCCCATAACAAAAACAAAAAATAACTCAATAGAAGTGGATAGTAGCAGAGACAGACAGCTTGTTGAGAAAGAATATTCTTCTGAAAGAGGAAGCAAACCAAAGTACTAGAAGCTCAATGGCCTCATGCCTAGGTCTGTGGTGTTTCTCCTAAGATTTATCTTTATGTGTCTGTGTAAATGTGTCCCCCAAGTGTCTGGGAGCCAGAAAAGGGTGTCCGAACCCCAGAGCTACAGTTACAGGTGACTGTGAGTCACCCCGTGTGGGTGCCAGGACAAACAGGAAGTGCTTTAACAGCTGAGTGTTCTCTCCAGACTGGGCTGTGGCTTTTACAGAGAACCGAAATGGCCAGGGCTCTTACACACTTGTGAGTCTGATTTTCCCCGTACAGGATCTTCTGTTGTCCCTCCGAGCCCCTGACTGGGGAACAAGGAGGTTTTGTTTCTGCTAAACATTTTCTTTCACGTGCTGATCTCACAGCCTGGCTTCACAATCCACCTTCTTCTCTCTTAATTCTCTACTGCAAGCTTGACCTCAGCTGTGAAGGACTTGAGATTTAATTAATTAATTAAAAATGGCTCAGTGGTTAAGAGTACATACTACTTTTGTAGAAGACCCGAGTTTAGCTCTCCTCACCTACATCTGGAGGCTCACAACCGCCTATAACTCCAGCTGCAGGGGATCCAGGGTCTTCTTCTAGAGTCCCTGGGTACTTGCACTCACAAATGCACAGACCCACATGCATATGTATGTATATATACATACATACATACTTAAAAATAAAATAAATCTTTTTGATGGTACTGTGAGCCATTAAGTGGAAATGATATGGAGGGTCCTTCCCAGAGACCCCTTCAGCAGGACAGCATAGCTGGACAAACTACTTGACAGAGATGCCAGCCATCAGTGGGGGAGGGGACCCAGGGGGAGGATGCAGGGGAAAGAGCAGCACAGAGGACAGAGAAGTCATCGGGCTGATGAAGAAGAGGCGGTGAGGGAGACAAGGAGGCCAATAGGACTCGCAGACTCCTCAGCTGGGCAAATGGCTGCACCAGGAGTCAAGGGTGACTCAGGAGGGGGAATCTACCGGTGTGATTCGCCCTTGACTCCAGCTTCGATTTCTGCCTTACAGGATGTGGACCACATCTTCTAAATGTGCCCCTCCTCCATGCCACTTCAGTCAGAACGAGAGGAATCAGGCCTGCTTGTTAAAGGTGTCGGTTCCCATTGCTCACTCAGAATCTCAAGGAATAAACAGCGAAGGCCCAGGAATTAGGAAGATCCTTGGTATTAGAGATCTGGGAGGCTTCAATCCTGCTGTTTACATCCCTTAATTTTGATGCTGGTAACACAGGGAAAAAAAGAGAGAGAGAGAGTTAGAGAGAAGGTAATGTTTGGTTTCAGAGATGTTTGCAGATCTGTCATAGGCAGTTTGATATGAACAGCTACAGCTTGAAGCTGTTTTTGCCTGGGGAAGACACAACTGAGAGAATGTACGTAGAGGCACAATTTGTAACTGTGTGCATCTTTTCTTGTGTCTTCTTTAGTATATGACCTTTACACATAGGCTGCCCTAGGAGCCAAATGTCGGGGAAGAGATTGGGACTTGTTACAGGAGACTTGCTTAGTGAAAGGCCAAGTTGATATTCACTTTTGACATTTCAAAGTGAGCGGGGCAGTGCTCTTCAGGCTGAGGTATTATCCTGAGAGAGAATTCACTTTTGCCTTTCTGTTCCTCTCTTGCTCAAGGAAAGCTAGGCCCTCTTCTGTTGTTAAGGCTGACGTGAGAACTAGAAGAGGTCACTTGTGGCCAAGGGATGTCACTGTGAAGCACAGGTCAGAGGGGATTGGACATTTATTCTGGAGTCAGATGAGTGACCACAGTTTAAAATGTTCCCAGATTCAATACTCCACTGTGGTGATGCTTTAATGAAATCTTTACGGTAACAGAACAACAACAACAAAGTCTTAACAAGGTGTGTGTGGGAATATTGTTTTCAGGTGTGTGACTTTTGTTTACGCTGCATGTGTTTAACTCTGTGAAGCTGTGTTTACTGTGCCTGTCTAAACACCCGATGGTCCTAATAAAAAGATGAACGGCCAATAGCGAGGCAGGAGCAAGGATAGGCGGGGCTGATGGGCAGAGAGAACAAATAGAAGGAGACCCCAGAAGAAGAGAAAGAAGAGCCAGAGAACAAGGAGAGGAGGACATCAGGGGACCAGCCACCCAGCTACACAGCAAAACCATGGAGTAAGAAGTAAAGAAAGGTACACAGAAATAGAGAAAGATAAAAACCCAGGGGCGAAAGGTAGTTGGGATAATTTAAGATAAGGAAAGCTGACAAGAAATTAGCCAAGCTAAGGCCAAGCATTCGTAATTAGAAATAAGCCTGTGTGTGTGATTTATTTGGGAGCTGGGTGGCAGGCCCTTCCAAAAAGCCAAAAAAGTAGAAGATCACACAACAAAGGTACTTTTCAAATACCCTCTTGGAAACGTTAGGAAGGTGGGCTAAAGCAAAGGGTGAGGAATGCCTGCCCTGGGCCTTAGATACTGTCTGATTATACTCAGCCTTTTGGCTAGGGGAGGTATTCCAAAAAGTTGTGCCTGTTGGTTACCTGTTGGTCACAGGACGTTAGAGTAGACCCAAGGTGGCTGTTCAAGCAGCTAAAGGCAGCAAGATAAACCACGATTGTGTTCTGGACCTGCAGCATCCCATCCTTTCCCACAATCCCTGAGTCAGTTATGTAACCTTGTAGAGGTTTCTGTGGGAGGTAGGGGTCTTTTTTAGGAACTTTTACTCCTAGGGAAGTAGAATAAGGCCTGGTCCCTTTAAGACAGAAAGGGATATTGGAGAATGAGGCAGGAGTCAGAATTCTTCAGTTACTAACACCCAGGACGGGGACTCCATCAGCCAAGAGCCTCACTTGGCCCACAGCAGCCTGGCTGAGCCCAAGGTTCAAGGACAAGGACTATAAAACAACACAGTGAAGAGGCTGAAAATCCCTTCCGTCTGAAGAGCAAGGAGGCCTCCAGAGGACGCATCTGTGATACTCAAAGCCAAAAGAGTCTTCCAGGGGAGCCCAGCTTGGCCAGCTGAAAAGACTGAACATTGGAATCTAAGAGGGATATTTAAGGGACTTTTGAAGTTTTCTGACCTGATTAAACTCCACAAACTATCGGCCTTATATAACTCAATTTAAATTTAATCCATATGGATGTTTGGTTGGTGTGTGTGTATGTGTGATGCCCATGCAGCTTAGAAGAGGGCATTGGATGCCCTGGAGCAAGGATAACAGATGGTTGTGAGTCACCACCTAGGTACTGGGAATTAAACCCAGGTTCTCTGGAAGAACAGCTAGTGTTAACTGTGGAGCTCTCTCTCCAGCTCCCTCATGTAAAAATTTACTTCTAATGCTGTATATCTGAGGTGTAGCCCTTTGAGTTTCATTGGAGGATCTGCTGTGGTAAGAGTAGAGTGTGTGTGTGTGTGTGTTTGTGTGTGTGGGGGGCAGCAAAATGCAAGGAACAAGAGCCTCAGGAGAGAGATGGGGGGAGACGTGCTTCAGGAAGCCAGGAGATCGATTTAGGAAAGCAGCAACAATACAATTTCACGTTGCAAGAGAAAGAGATGATAAAGAGGGAACAAGAGCCATTTGATTAACGTTATACCTTTCATAAGTAAGTCAGTTTAAACACTATCACCCTGAAGTAAGATAAATATAACTTTATAAATGAAGGTCAAAGAGAAGCTGAGGTCACCCTAGGAACAATTCCTGAAGTTTATCAGCATAATTTCTTGTTGATACAATTTTATTAATATATTTCTACTCATTGACTAGAAAATCATGCTCAAAACAGTGTCAATTTTTTTCAAATAAGGCATTCATTTTCCACAGTCCCGGTTCTAATACTTTTGTGATTTTTATGCGGTCGCAATCGATACATATTGTATCATGTTTTATTTTCTTAAAACGGCCACAAGCCACCAGTCCTGCATGCTC